>NC_089823.1:50297943-51672943 GCF_035046505.1 Tiliqua scincoides
TTCCCCACCCCTGTTCCACCCTCCTGACTGCCCTTCTGACTTCCCTTCATCAGCAATCAGCGGGAGAACTCCAACATGGGCAGGAAAGTGGAGGCCTTCCCTCTGGTGCTTCTGGCAGTGCACTGTATAGTGCACTGACAGAGCATCTTTTGCAACTGACACCGACTGCTTTATAGCAGAGAATCCTCACCACAGTATACAACTGGGCCCCAAGTGTGCTAAAGTCATCATAATAGCCAGGTTCTGATGGGGAGGAGGTAGGAAAAGCAGACATGAGAACTGAGAGAACCGTTGTCCATGCACTGGCCGGCTCCCAGTCACTTTGAAAAGGTAACTGGCATGCGTATGTCCTTTCTGAAACATAGGAGACAGAATGTACCATTGAGAGGCCTTTTCAGGGCTTTTGTCCCAGGGCACCACAAAAGTTGGAGCCACTAATGATAATTGCATCATGTTATTTTGCACCAGCGATGGTTTAGGTACGGTTCAAGATCTCCATCTGCTACAGGGAAGCTCAACCAATTCTGGACCTTTTGGCTTATGTCCATTAATGTATTAAGCAGATACTTTACTTCATTCACATGCTGAAGAGTTAACTTACAAAGTGCACCTAACAAGCCTATGTGAAAAACAAGTGTCTTGAAATGTCAGTGTTAGTATCAATCTAACAATTGGACACTGTGTGAACAAACATATGCTACAAGAAAAGCTTATCCATGACCCTGTCTACATTTTTTAAAATTAGTGTTTAATCAAAGATATAAATAATAGATATTGAGGAAGTTTTCCTAAAAATATGTTGCTTCATTTTATTTAAAAGATACAACAAAAGATATATTTATGTTTATAACTACGAAATTGCAGTTGTGTTGATTAAAGCCATTGACTTATTTCTCTAAATCAATATTTAACACCATTTAAATCTTAGTGGGCTACTACTTATATATCACAATTTCTGTAATTTCCATAAATTACATTCTAATTTATATACCCCAAATACATATTCCACCAACATAATCAGGCCAGAGATGGTCAGATTTTGTGTGTGAGTGTGCAGCTTTTACAGGTCCTGGTCTACTGTAAACCAAACTAAGATAGTGGTCTGTTTAGACATACACTGGCTTTTCTTGATGCTTTCCTCAATCTTAAGACTAGAAAGTGCTCTTTAAAGACACATTATTTCCACACTAGAGTTTAATGTGTTCAGAATTCTTTTTCAGATGCATCTTCCTACATTACTCTAGATTAGTGAAAGAAATCAATGAGAATTGATCCAATTTGCGGAACACAGTTCTAATATTGATAGTAGTTTATACTCATTTGCTTTTGCCTAATCTTTTATTAATGATCATCTTCAAAATGTCAATTAATATTACTGTCCAGAAATTCTGTAATATGGGCTACATAAAAATCTACCAATTAATGAAGATATACTCAAAAGAAATAAAAAGCAGAGGAAAATGGAGCGAATTTTTAGTAAAACCTTTTGTTTCTATTTCTCTGGAAACAGTAATCACTGATATATAGCTTTCCCATTAGAGGGAAAACCTCAATTAGTCTTATCACAACAATAGATTTGATTAGAAAATGAAATAGGGTAAGTAAATAAACCTTAATTATTTTTGCTATCCCTATTCTCCAGAAAGATGCTTAGAAACATATACTTTTTCTAGTGCCAGAAAAGAATTCAAATAAAATGTTATGGCTTTATATCACGTCCTACAGTAATAAACAGACACAATGCTCCTATGGTGAGCAAATATTGGACCATTTAATTATTTTGAACCGAAAATAACAAACATGTTCAAACGTGATCAGCTGCTTCTAAAATTTAATATTCAGCTGAATGTCTTGGATATAATATTCAGCCAAAACCAAATTTGCATCAAATCATATAGCATTCTAGATTCTCAGCTTCTCTCTCAACTTTCATTGCAGATATAAATACGGGCAGGGGGGCACACCAGTGACTAACAGATATACTGCCCAATCCTAGCTAAATTCCCCTGCTCCAATGCCACTGCATCCTGTGGGGTCATTTCAGGTGCTAGAGATCTCGAGGTATGGGGACATTTGTCCCCTTACTCCAGGGTAAGGCCCAGCAGCTGCAATCACGGGTGCAAGTCCACATTGGACCGTGTTGGCAGATCAGGCCTGGGAAGGAGGATAGGATATGATGTGTGCTGGTGCTGGTGTTGCCAATCCCACCTCCCGCCCAGGCCCAATCAGCCTGTCCCTGTTGCTGCCCTTTTCCATCCCATTCCACCCTCACCCTCTCCTTCCCTCACCCCCATGCTGTGGTCTTACCTGCTCCCACCCCTACACTGGTCTTGCCTGCTCCAGTGTGCTTTGGCCTAGCCATTGGTCAAAGTGCTTTACAGTGCTTTTGCAACCGCTATGAAATCATGTCCATATAAAAATACATCCAGCAAAAAGCAACATTAACAGCCCAATCCAATCTCCTGCCAGCCCATAACACACGGTGCTGCTGCCAGAGTGCACTTTGTATGCTATCAAGAGAGACAGTCCTGGCAAAAGAAAGAAATCATTTTCTTACTTACCTCCTACTAGCACCTTGGCAGCCATTGGGTCTCGTTAGACCTCTGCCAGCTATTTTGCTGGTGTAAGATAGAGGTGTCTCAGGGGGCATTCTGGGGTGGAAGAAAGTAGATAGGATCTTGGTGTGCACTGCTGCCACCTAAATCTCCCCCTTTCACTCTCTCCCTGGCCATGTCTCCACCCTGAACTGCCCACACCACTGAACTACCTGGTCAGGCAGAGCTGCTACTGCATGCATGGGACCTCTGGTCATTTTCACCGGAAGCCGTGGAACACACGACAGCACAGTGTTTGCACCATCATCCTGGGCTTTACGGTGATAGATCACAAGGTTGGCCTCCATAAAGCCCCCATAGAACTGGGCTGTAAGTGTGAAAAACGAACTTGTTTTAACTCTGACTGCTTTGAATGAAAAGCTCTGGCACTTCCGAGAAGTGAACTAGTCAAGAGTGGTTTTCAGCGGTCTGTGTTATGCTTAAAAGTTAGTGGAGAGTTTCCCATTCTCTATAGCAGACCTTTAGCAAGAACTAATGATCCAGGGATCCCTGCAACTAGTTCTAACTCGATTTCAAACAGCAATACCCCCACCCATGCTACATGGAAAAGGTGCTTCAGCGGCAATTTGTGGTATGGCAAAGGAGCATGCTGTTCATAGAAAACAAGTTTAAACAAATTTTGACATGTGTTTTTGACATGCAATAGAAGACATGGTGCCCTTGACACTGACAGCACAGTCCGATGCATGTTTACTTAGATATAAGTCACACTGTGTTCAGTGGGGCTTACTCATAGGTTAGTGCCCACAGGATTTCTCTGTTGTGACCCAGTCCCATCCTCCACCACCCTATAGTATGCAGAGGTGCTGATGTGGGGTCCTCTGCATGCTATGGGCCAGCTGGGGACCATGACGTGATGGAAAGGTATGTAAAATAATATTTTACTTACATACTCCACCATGCCATGGTCCCTAATGAGCCTACTGAAATCTTCGCCAGCTTTTTGACTGGCACACGTCTGAGTGGGCCAAACAGGGCATACTGAGGTCAAGAAGGGAGCAAAGCATAGCAGCAGCACTGCAGTCGTTGATACCTGTCACCTACTCTGTCCTGATACGTCCCCAGCTGGTCCCCGTCCCTGCCCCAATTCTTCTACACCTCTCCCACAGCCCACTCCCACTACTAACTTACTGGCACCAGTGGTGGCTAGGTGCTCCAATGGTATGAGCACATGGTCTCTAGCCATATGCACTGGTTGCCCTTTTCTGTGTGCTATCAGTGCAGCTGCCATCCCAATGGACCAGGCTTCCATTGGTGGAAATTGAATACTGTCTGCAGAAGTCCTGGATAGGATTGGGTCATTGACAGCACAATCCTAACCATCTTTCCTATGATGATACAACTGCAATGCAGCCCTGGGGTAAGGGAACAAACATTCCCATACCTTGAGGAGGCCTCTATGACAGCCCCACCACCACAGGATGCAGCACACGTCCTATTGGCATGGCTGCATTAGCACAAGAAAGTTGGATAGGGTTGGGCCCTAATTTACTAAAAGGCCCCCCCTGCTGTCCATGACTATTGTAATTTTATACTGGCCCTAGGGCTCCTGCATGCAACAGGAGGACAGACTATTGGAGTACAATTTTGATTGCTGTACAACCCTTTTCAGAACAGTGCTCAAGGATTTTCATGACACTGAGTTTCTGAGGCAGTAAAGAAATATGGAGGGAAAAAATGAATGTTTTTCATCTTTCCCTTCTGTGGTTACAAAAGCTCAATTTCATACGATAGCAATAGAAACTAAATTCTTTTAATCTTTGCAGGGAAACATGCAAGCTATATAGCTTTTTAATCCTATGTAACAGTCATTGGTGTTCTAAATATATATCAACCTGTGTTAAGGTTTTTCTAGTCATTTGCCGTCTCTATAATAACGCACATAAATTTAAGAATAAACTAAGACAAGTGTCTCTTTTGATGTCTAGGTTTTATGCAGGTTAGGTTGCAATTTTGCAAAATATGACGTGTACTATTCCTCTAAAGTTAATCACTTCTATTTATGCACATCATTTTGGAGATATGATTCAGTCTTATCACCAGAACATTCTGGTTCTAGTAGTATCTAATTGACTTTTTTATTCAGTAAGATTGAATGTTATTTTAAAATGCTACAATGATACAAGCTTTCTTTAATTATTCACAAATTAAAGCATCACTTCTGTTAGATGTCTTTGTTTTCACAGAGGATATATTTTTTCCCCATTTCTAAATACTTTTCTATTCTGCACTATGAATTTCTTCCAATAGATTTGAGAATATTTTGTTTGCTATTGACTTTATGGAACCCTACTCTATGAATTTTTCTTCAACCTGAGATTGCAATTATTTCCTTGATATTGCCCTTCAGTCCATGGAAATTTATCTCTTTCTCATGATTATAAACTGTTGCCTTTTGCTAGATGTGATCATTCTTCTTTACTTTGCACCTCCTCCGGTGAAGGTATAGTACTTATACAAACCCCCCTTCTTATTTGACAAGACACTGCTTTCCCCTCTTCCCACAAAGAGGTAAAGTCCCCTGAGTCTGTAATTGCCAGGAGATGAAGCGATGATGGGGAGTGATCACAGTCAATAGCTTTGATTAACAATAAGGTAGAAAATTAGCAATGCTAGCATTCAACCACCCTGCCTCCTCTTCCCCATATGTCCACCACAGCATGTGCTGGCTGCTTTGTAGAGTGTAGGCAGAGCACTCCACAAGCTGTGAAATCAGAGTGAAGGTGCTGCAGAAGAATAAAACTAGGGGACTACATAAAGCAGAAGGGCTATTGCTGAAGATATTGCAGAAGTTAATCCAGCCAATGGTGTGGAAGGATGGAGTGTGCTGTGTGTTGTCACTGTCTGTTTTTCTGTCATCCTTGGATTTACTTGTGTATGGACATTATTTGATCGAAATGGAAACTCCTGTTACTACTATGACCCCATCAGCAGCTCTGATATTATTTCCAACAGACTCTGATGACCTAGAGAGGGGGAACGACAGCGGAACACCACTTCCTACCTCAGATAATGAGGACAATTCACTGGGCTACACAGGTAGAGTGCATCTTTAAAAAAAACTAATCCTTTCACTTTTCTACTTCCATCTACCATTCCCACCTGTATAAAGTTGTTTAACCATCCCTTAAGACATTCATATTGACCATTCACGTTCATTCCAAAAGATGAAAATTTACTACTGAAAAATGCTTGAGTTGTTTTTTTGAAGTTGGATACAGTGACTCCAAATGTGTGATTTTTCATATTGGAGAGGTAATTCCGTTCCATTTCCTTTATTTGTTTAACTAAATGATGAGAAAACTGAATGTAAAGTTCACATCACAGTACTTTGATTTTGAAAGATCAAGGATTTCTTTTCTATTCTCTATTCTTTTTATCTGTATACAAAGTAATTTTTTATTCTTTGCAAAGCACAGTGGGTCCACATCACGTTAGGCCATATCGGGGAGGGGGAATGCACAGATGATTAACAGTCTGAATGACAGGGTAGTGCATCAGAAATCTTTTCCCCCCTTTCAGTTCTGTCTTTATTAACATTGAGCACTACACAATTAACCTCACTGTCATCTCGATTATACAAGTGTCAACTTTGAATCGCTCCCATTGTGATTACTCATGAAGTAAAGTACTAGGCAGTATCAGCAAGAATGACTGATCCAAAAAGAGTTACTGAAAATTAAGAGCAGATTATTATACTTTCTGTGTTAGAAAATGATGTACCAAGAAACAGGTATAGTTAAGTGTTTAAAAGTATATGTACTAATAGTATTTCAATTGCTTGGAAGTTGATGACATTTTATTAAAAAATAAAATCAGTGTAGTTTATAGTTACTCAGGTAGATTAAAAAAACAGGTTCAGGCATTCATCTAGGGCATAGGAATGAATGAGTGATAGAAAGTAATATTTAAATGTTAATCTTAAATATCTATGTACATGCTTTTACTGAATGGCCTCTGTTTTCATTACTGGTTCTGAAGAATCATCTCTTTGCAGCTCTTGGTAGGTGTCACACATTTTTGCCAAAAATTATTCTTTTGAAAAGATTTCTTTGTACCAGATGATTTTAAAAAGTGTTACTGATTTTTTTCTCATTGGTGTACAACGTAAACATTTTGAAGGGCTGAAATCTGAATGGCTTTCAGATCATTTCAAATATTGAAAGGTGCCTGGTAAGTTTATCCACCATTCTGTTAGATAGGTTTGGAGGTTAGTAGCACAGCAGCATCATGACTTTTGGGGGGCCATAAAAGTCAGACCAATACTTTCCTAAAAAAGAAAATGGTGTCTTTTGAGCTGGTGAGTGCTTGTATTCAAAATTATAAGCCTTGAACCCACAGCAACCATAGCAAAACTCCTACAGGGGAGTTGGGAACCTGGTAAGTGCTTGCAGGGTGGGGAGGCAGCAGGAAGGCCTGCAGAGGGGGCTGCAAGCCCCCCACACCTGCCACAACCCAACCCCTCAGATAAGTTTAAAAGCCCCTTGCTCCTGGCAGCATGTGATCGCTGCAACGCCATAGGGGCACTCATTTCTGGGCCATAAGGGGGAATGGCTTTCTTCTGGTTCCCCTGGTGGGTTGCAACCCACCAGCTTAGGAACCACTGACATAGAGCATCCACTTGGATGGACAGAAATGTCCATGAATGCAGCTCCATTGAACGTGTGGATTTGTCCATAATCTTGCAATGAAAGGAAAACTTCTTATGCACGACAGCACTTTGAATTGCATTGACTGGTGATGATGACACTTGAAGCAATATTCATATTGTTTGGTGTAATTTTGAAGGAGCAATCCTAACTCTTTGAGCACCCATGTAGGATTAGCTTTACAGCCATGACAGTTTAATGAAAGCACTATAAACAGTAGAAATCAGAGGTGTTTTGTTTCTGGTAAGGTAGGATTACAGCCAAAGGGACCGATCCAAACCAGGCCTTGTCCCTTGCACTGGCCGGCGCATGTCTCTTGCGCTGGTCCAACACGATCATGAAAGTGCCGTAAAGCACTTTCTCAACTACCTCAGTGAGGTTAGGGGGAGGGAGGGAGGTTGCATTGGCCGAACTTGACCGACACAGGAGTCTGGGGAGGGAAGGGAGGAGGTGGGGAGGAGATGTTTGGGGCAGGGGGAGGGCGGGCAGCGGGTGTTCCCAGAGGCAGGTGGGAGGAGAGCTGGAGGTGGAGCCAGGATCTGGCGATTATGCCTTATCCTAACTCCTGTTCCCAGGCAATCCGGAATAGTCCCAGGCTGCTTGAATTTGTGCTACCATTTGAGGTGGCGCAGATCCGAGTAGTCCCATTGGGGCTGCTGTGGCTTTACTCAGGGTAAGGGGAAGCAATTGAGCGGGTGGTGGCGGCCCAACTCCAGAGGGTCTTGGATGAAGTGGATTATCTGGATCCTTTTCAATCTGGTTTCAGGCTGGGCTTTGGGACAGAAACTGCCTTGGTCGCCTTGGTGGATGACCTACGCTGGAGAATGGACAGGGGGAGTGCGTCCCTGTTGGTCCTGCTGGGCCTCTCAGCGGCTTTCAATACCATCGACCATGGTATCCTTCTGGGCCAATTGGCCGAGTTGGGAGTTGGAGGCACTGTTTTGCGGTGGTTCTGCTCCTACTTGGAGGGTTGGCCCAAGATGGTGGTGCTGGGGGATGCCTGTTCGACACCCTGGCCCTTGAGGTGCGGGGTACCACAGGGCTCAATTCTGTCCCCCATGCTATATAATATCTACATGAAACCGCTGGGAGAGGTCATCCGGGGGTTTGGAGTGGGGTGTCATCAATATGCTGATGACACCCAGCTCTATCTCTCCTTTCCTCCAGACTCCAGGGTGGCAGTTGAGGACCTGGAGCGCTGTCTGGAAGCAGTGAGGATCTGGATGGGGGCTAACAAGCTGAAATTAAATCCGGATAAGACAGAGGCTCTCCTGGTTCGGATATCCTCGATGCAGGTGCTGGACTATCGGCTTGCATTGAATGGGGTTGCACTCCGTCTGAAGGAGCAGGTCCGCAGCTTGGGGGTCCACCTGGACTCGCAGCTGCTCCTGGATTCCCAGGTGGCAGCTGTGGCTAGGGGGGCCTTTGCTTAGCTTCGGCTCGTGCGCCAGCTGCGGCCGTACTTGGATCGTGCAGTCCTGGCCACGGTGATCCATGCCACGGTGACATCAAGGTTAGATTATTGTAACACGCTTTATGTGGGGCTGCCCCTGAAGACGGTTCGGAAACTGCAGTTAGTGCAGAATGCGGCCCATGTGGTTACTGGAGGTAGGCAGTTTGACTCTGTCAGCCCGCTTCTCCAGGGGCTACATTGGCTGCCCATTTGTTTCTGGGCCCAATTCAAGATGCTGGTTTTGACCTTTAAAGCCCTATACTGCTCTGGGCCAAGGTATCTTAGAGATCGCCTACTTCCGCACAATCCGGCTCGCCCTCTTAGGTCATCAGAGAAGGCCTTTTTACAAGTGCTGCTGCCTAGGGAGGTATGTGGGGCGGCAGCAAAAAATAGGGCCTTCCCAGTAGTGGCACCAACGTTATGGAACTCCCTTCCCCTTGACTTAAGAATGGCTCCCTCTCTTGAGACTTTTCAGCAAGGCCTGAAGACCCTGCTGTTTAAACAAGCCTTGTGAGCTCATGGCCTTTTTAACATCTTTTCTACATCTTTTAGTATTTTTTACTGGCCTGATTCCTTACGATCTGCTGCTATCTGCTCTTTTTTACCTGACTTTTTATCTGACTACTGTTTTTATCATATCTGTCAATGTGTTATTATGTTTTTATCTGTTTGCTAAATCATGTTTTAATCTGTTTTTAACCGTTGTAAGCCACCCTGGGTCCCTTTGGGGAGAAGGGCGGGGTAGAAATAAAATTATTATTATTATTATTATTATTGTTGTTGTTGTTATTATTATTATTATTATTATTATTATTATTATTATTATTATTATTATTATTATTATTATTATTATTATTATTATTGCTGCTGCCCTGGGCTGAGCCGCTTTCCTGCCTTGGATGCAGTGCCGGCCTGCCTGCTCTAGGGCAGGTTAGGATTGTGCTCAAAGTCTTACTGAACATAATGGGCTTACTTCTGAGTAATATAAATAACACCATTTTCAAACACCTCTAGTAGTAATATGCTTACTGTTTGTATGTGCCAACATTTGGTTAAAAAATCTTCAATTTTTCAACTCCTGACCTGATCTGTCTACTTTTAATTATTATGTGTTTTGTTTTGTTTGCAAACTCCCTTGGTCGCTTCTTCGCAGTTAGCCCTGCATTTTTTTTACAAATTATGTTCTTGCTGGCTGTGTGATTCCAGCCAAGGGGTTCACAGAGTCAGCATGAATGACATCATATTTTCATGTAACCAATTAGATTTTGATTCATGATGCTTTAACTAAAAAAGGAGTCATTATTTGCTCTCAGAATGGATGGGGCGGAATTTGATTCTCATTGCTGGAGCAAGTCAACCAACATTTCCTGTTTCCTGTATGGTGCAGCAGTGGCTTCATTACCACAGAGCAGCACCACACAGACCATTGTCCCAGTTTCCTCAAAAATGAGGATGCGTTTCTCCTCTGCAAACGTTTTCATCCACTTCTGACTCTGTGACCCAGAAAAATAACCAAAGGAATGGATTGGAAAATGTGTGTGAGCTTTCATCCCGACTGTCCGGAACTCCTTCAGTGAATGGAAGTTTCTGCAGTGAATAGAAGGAACTTTCTGCTCACAGGAGTGTGATGTGCACCTTGGAGCGTAAATGGAGACCAATTACCTTCCCCAACCATCTTTGCCTTCGATCATCTTTTCTTACCCTTGAGAGGAAGGGATCAGAGATGTAAAAGTAGATCTTATTTATAGCTTCTATTCTCAGTGAATTGGTGAACAATAATTCTCCAACTTTAAGAAATCAGATAGCTATGTGAAAAAGGTTCTCTAGCCTTACCACTTTTGGCCACCATTTTTCACATTCTTCCCAATTGTCCTACAGCTAGCACAGGCACATTATCCTCAAGCTATAGGGTGGTTGAGGGAGAGAGTTTGAAGGCCCAATCCTATTTAGCTTTCCAATGCTGGTGCAGCAGAAATGCAGCCCCAAGGAAAGGGATCAAGTATTCCATTACCTGGGGGATGCCTCCATAGTTGCCATCCTACCCCAGGATGCAGCGCATGCCCTATTGGCATGGCTGCACTAGCGCTGGAAAAATGGATAGGATTGGGACCTCAATCATCCAGGTGGATAGGGAGAGTGTCCAACCTCTTTCTACTCTTCTCTTGAGTGCTAGTATTGCTTGCTGATGTTTTAGACCAGGGGTGCCCAAACCCCAGCCCTGGGGCCACTTGTGGTCCTTGAGGACTCCCAATCCAGCCCTCAGGGAGCTTCTAGTCTCCAGTGAGCCTCTGGCCCTCCAGAGATTTGCTGGAGCCTGTGCTGGCCTGATGCAACTGCTCTCAATGTGACGGCCAACTGTTTGACCTCTCACATGAGCTATGGCATAAGGACTTCCTCCACTGCTTGTTGTTTCACATCTGTGATGCAGCAGTGGCAGCAAAGGAAAGGCTGGCCTTGCTTTGTGCAAGGCCTTTTATAGGCCTTGAGCTATTGCAAGACCTTCATTCATTCATATCAGTTCCATCTCTAATGCATTCATTTATATAAATTTATTCAAATTTGAAATGTAAATTAATTCTTTTTTTTTTTTCCTGGCCCCCGACCCAGTGTCAGAGAAATGATGTGGCCCTCCTGCCAAAAAGTTTGGACAGCCCTGTTTTAGACTGAGAGGGACCATATGCCCCTGTTCACTTCATCTCAGCTTAAGGTAGCAGCCTCTATTTTTCTGGCCTCTGCAGCAGAAATATGTAATAACTGTCTTTGCTACCACTAGCCTGCCTAAGAGGCGGCAGATACTGATTTTTACACAGTGTTCACAGAGTTTGATCTCATATGATCTAGCAGATAAGCTATTCCATACACGTTCAATCCAGGATTCCTGGACCAAATGACAAGTGATTATGTAAATCACAGCTACGTTTGAAACTGCCTTATACAAAGTCATATCCTTTCCTCTCTCCAATTGTCCACCACTACTTTGCACTGACAGTGGCTCCCTAATGCCGCGGCAGACATCTTTTCAAGTTTTCTAGTGTTGGTGCCCTTTTAACTGTGAAACCAAAAGACTGAAATTGATACCTTGTACAGGTAAACAAGTTCTCTGTACTAAGATCCAGCTCCCCAACTTCTGAGTGAGGCCAGTGGAAAGGCCTATTGGGATAATATAGGGAAAGAAGGTGCTGAGTTCAGGGAGGAGATGACTATTCATCTTTAAGCAGTATCTGGTACACATAGAACACTTCTATGTTCTTCTTTTGGCCATCTTCTCTAACCACAGTGAGTATTCACGTTCCATTTATGTTTATACGATATATATAATGACCAATTGCACCTTACATTGCCAAATTCATAAGCCATTTTAATTGATCTAAAAATTCATAAAGAGAAACAGAGATTTCAAGTAACCTTTGCATAAACTGCATAAGCAATATACAGTATATTAATTATATTGAGTATTATATGTATTTATTTTTCATATTTTTGTACCGCATTCATCCAAGGACCTCAGGGTGGTGTCCTCAAAACATCCCTGTGAGGTAGGTGAGCCTGAGAAATAGTGACTGGCCCAAGGTCAAACAGGAAGCTTCACAGCTGAGTGGGCAGTGGGGTAGCTAAGGAGGTGCAGGGGGTAGCACTTGCACGAGGCAACAAGCTTTAGGGGGGCAACAAGCTAAGCTTGACACTAGTGAGCAAAATTGTGAAAATCTTGGTATATATGATAACTACCATCATGTTATATATCATTGGAAAGGTAGTTTAATGTAGAATGCAATGAAATAAACCCCTTTGGAATATCTGTATTCTGTCAAAAGTTATGGCAAATTAATCAGAAAACACAATTGCCTTATAGAACAAAAAGTGGATTTTTTTAAACTCAAAACCGACCTATGAGACTGATAGTTGTTCGAGAGGCTCCTCTCTTATATATAGCAAGAGAAGAATAACCATCCCTCTTCACCCCAATACAGTATCTCGAATCTATCAGGGGCACACTTCTTATTTATTTACTTAATTAATTTGATATTGTCTGGGGGGGTGGTGGTGGTTTACAAATCTTCTTTGACCCCAGATAGCAGATAGATGCCTTTTCACTTTTGAAAAAGCCCAGATGTGTTATTGCTTCTGGTTGTGCCATCATTTCCGGGGCAACATTTTGAGCTTGGCACCGTTCTACATGATCATTAGCTACGCCACTGTGAGTGGGGATTTGAACCTGAATCTTCTAGGTCTAAGCCCAACCCCAGAACCATTACACCATCCTGGCTCCTTATTTTTTTCAATAGATATTTCCTTCCTACAGAAAATTCTCTGTACTTAGAATTGCATACTACATTGCAATGAAAACACTGAAAATTCTTTCATCAATAGGAATCCAAAATGACCAAAATAATGTATGCTACTTCATTATATTTGAATAAAATAAAACTCATTATGCTACTGTTTAGTTTGTGTTGACCATTTATCTTTCAGCAGTATCTGGAACAAATAGAACACATTGATATTAATACAGAAACTGCCTCAACCCCACTCCATCCAGTGATAATGAAATTAATTAACAAGCTTGCTCTTTTTCACCATCATCTTGTCCCCTAGCCAGTAAAACTGCAAGCCTTAGCAGATAAGACTGTCTATACAGCCACCACTCCCAGGATTTGGCATGAACATGGTTCCTTCTCCATTGAGATAGTAACAGTTGACTCCTTAGTTCCCAGAAAAACAGACATACTAGCTATACTCAGCAAAGTAAAAACTTCGGCCATTTCTACCTTTACAAAGCTGTTTTGTCATTTTCAGTGTTCTGGTTGTATAATTGTGAATAAACAGGCAGATAGAAATCATAAATCTTCAGTCTCATTTAAAGGAAACTAAACTAAACCCTATGGAATTTTCCCTGGACTTCATACTGCTTGGAGAAGTAAGGCGCAGAAGCATTAACGAACAGTACAGTCACAGATTTTTGTAGTTTTTAAATTCCAAATTAGTGGTCAGCCCAATCTTATCCTCCATCAGGAATGTTGCTGGCTGAGCATGTGCTGCATGTTGGGGGCGGTGAACCAGATTGCCCAGGAGAGGTAAGTAAACATCATTTTTACCTACTTCCCCTTAGGCCATATTAGGGGGAGGGGAGGATCATTGATAGTTTGGGGGTGGGAACTGACCAGATCAGGGGGAGGGGAGGATCCTCGTGCCAGCACATGCTGAGATCCTATTACCCTTTTTTCTGACCCAGCACATCCCCTGCTCTCCTTGGACTTAATCCAGACCCATTGGACGACACGCTGAGTTTTTTTTTTCCTCCCAGCCCCTGACACAGTGTCAAAGAGATGATGTGGCATTCCTGCCAAAATGTTCAGACACCCCTGCTCTAAGGAGACCTCCAGCAGCCTCAGCAATAGCCATTTTGCTGCTGCTGCACCCAGCAGTGACACTGAGTATAAGATTGGGCTGTTAGTCCAGTGTCCTGTTTAACAGTGGCCATCCAGAAATCTGTAGGAAGTCCAAAAACAGGGCATGAAGGCAACAGCACTTCTATATTGCTCATTCCTAGCTTTTATATTTTTTTGGCACTTGAACATAACAATTTCATTTAGCTATTACATCTAATGGTCATTGATGTACCTAACTATCACCAATTTGTCTAACTTCTTTAAAAAGTCTAATGGCCATCACTACTTCTTAAGGTAATGAAATTCATTAGTCAATCATGCATTTGTGAATGAAGTGAAAGCTGGTATAGCATAGTGTGTAAGCTGTGAACCAAGATCTCCCTGGTTCAAAGCTCAGCTCTGCCATGAATTCATAAAGATGCAGTCCATGTACCAAGCACATTGGCCAACAGTGTCTGATTGGTTCTGTAGCATGCTCAACTTAGCATGATTGGACTGGTTAGCTGTGCAGAAGTAACAACTAGGAGGCTTCTCTTCCTTCTTTACATTTTCTCACAGTGGCACTCAACATCCCCAAAGGTCACGAACACCCTTAACGGTTATCAGGACAATTTCTGCTCTCTCAGTTTATTATGGTTATGATGGTTCTATATAGTAAGATGTCAGCATGTTTATATTTTAGACATGAGTAGATAGTATAATTAATAAAGTAATAATGAATGTTGATTAGTCATGCCTCTATCTGCAGTAGAGATTGTGAGATTTCTCTGCACACCATATTTCCCTCATCTATTGATAAATGGCTGCAGAGTAATTTCTGAGGTGGTATTGTGCTTTGTTATTGGAGTGTGCTTGTGCATTATAAAAGAGCAGGCAGCATATTTCCTGTTTAACCTGCCGTGACATAAAATATTGGGGGATCATTTAACAGTTCACTGAATACAGCTCATTACACTGTTTAGTATGATGAGTTGTTAAATTAGCAGCACAGTTAAACATTTTCAGATAAGGTTCACTACTTGTTATTAGGTTGATGTTTACAATCCTTATTAGGGGGCATATGTTTAAGAGAAACATTGCATACTTAATACTCATTGTGAAATTTCAGTGGCCCCACTCCATAGCTTTTCAGTTTGTCAAGGTCTTAAATACATATCTATACCTTCAAAACTCCTGTATGAGAGGAAAATACTTAGAAGCATCACAGTCATTGACAAACAATAAACTTGTTTATTCTACAGCCATAACTGGTTTTAAAAAGTTGTTGATTCACTTTCTGTGTTTCTAGTGAAATTAAAAAAAAATACAATGTGACATATGCAAGGACTAGTTTTCTATTTTCAAGCTTTTATTTAAATCATTTCTTAACTTGACCTATTTTGAATTATGAGTGACTTCTGTACAAATAGAAGGTAGAAAATTATGATCAAGCAAATGTATTAACCAAGCCTGAATTGGAAGCTATCAAACAAAATGGCCAATGACTTCTTGAATAGAGTGCCTGATCTGATTATCAGATCACAAGTTCCATTTTCATTAATAAAGATGTGTTTGGGGGAAGATTAAATATTGCTGATGGTAGCAGTTCATTAATACCTCCTATACCAATAACCTACTTTAGATATTTGGTGAGCCCATGTCTACTATAATTATAATGTTTATGTGACAAGAATGAGGGTTAAGGATCCAGGCAAGAATGAGAGTTAAGGGCCCAATCCTAAACCAACCCAGCACCAGCGCTGAGCCCTAGCGCCATCACTGGGTGCCATAAATGTCCCATAAGGTACATTTACAGCAATCCTGTCAAGTGCCTGGCCCAGTGTCCACAGGAGGACGAACCACCACCGGGGCTAAGTGTGACTATTGGGCAGCAGTACAGCATCTGGGGGTGGGGGGGAATGAGGGTGAGGGGAGGGTGAGTGGGGGGAGGAACCGGGGTGGGGCTGGTGGAGCTGTGTTTCGCTGGATCCTGAACTCCTGTTAGGCCAGAAGGCCTGACATGGAGTTTCTCAAGTCTGCGCCTGCAAAGAAACCCCACTGCCAAAAGTCCCCTTCCCCCAATGTCCCTTTCCCAGCACTTCCTGGATCAGTGGTATCTGCTTTGGTATCCAGCAGGTGCCAGGAAGCTCAGGATTGGGCTGTAAGTATCTAAACAAAAGGTGAATTAAAATTAATGATGCAGTTCTCTTAGGAACCAGGCTATACTATGAGCAAGACCACATGATGCAACTGTATCTGGGCTGTATGATTTTAGATCCAAAGCACATCTTGCATTAAACACATAGTTTGGCCCTGTGTTAGGGTGGCTGTTTGAAGATTACATCATTAGGCTAGGGAAAGATGAAAGTGTGATAAAGAGCTAAAGTTTCATCAACAATAGTAGGACACTGTGAACTACTGAAACAGGTAATGGTTATCCTGATAAGGATAGGAAATTGTTGATTTCCACAAAGGAAGTCTTAATGAAATGGATGGAATACTTCAAAGAGATTCTCATGGACACAGTCCTGCTACCACACTGATAGGCAGCCATGACAGTTCATTAAAGCAGCTCCAGTTGAATTATTGAATTCTTGGTTACAATTAAGAAGATAAAGAATGGAATCACTACTGAACAGAATTTAATAAATGCTAAGCACTGGGTAACTCTTTAGTTCCTAAAACTAGCCAAACCATTCAGTGAAGTGTGGGAAAAAGAGACTGTTCCCAAGGAGTGAAAGCATGACATCATTGTCAAGATGCTGGAAAGGATGTTGTTACTGATGAGAAGAATTGGAGGGGGGTTTACCTGCTCCCTAAAGTCAGGAGCCTTCTGTAGAATTGTTGTCTGAAGAAAGAGTTGATAGAGAACTATAAGCAGAATAAAAAAATCCAAGTTAGCTTTTGGCCTGATGGTTCATGTGACAATCAGTCACGCTGAGGACCTTTAGAAAAAGTTTCATAGAACTGCCATGCTCACTGTTTTGCAATTGCATTGACTTCCACAAACAAATTCACCATGTATAGACCAGCATTATGTGAGTTATCTAGTTTAATGATGGCTTTTACTAAAGAATAACTCCAAATCATTGCGTACTGCTTGCTGATTTTTCCTTAGCAATCATTGCAATTTTACATAAGATATGTTTTGCTGTCCAAGAACTAAAAAAACAAAAAGAAAAAGAAAAATCAACCAATCTCAAAACCATAAATTGGTTATTTTTCTCCATTTCCTTTAAATCTGTTTTATTGTCAAATCATGATATACTAAAAGAGAACACACACAACCAATATTAACAATAAATAGTATATTTATAACGTTATAAAATAAAAGGTACAAAAGTATAAAGAAAGGCCTACTGGATTAGGCTATTTTCTCCAGCATCCTGTTTCCCACAGCTACCTCTGGGAAGCCCACAAACAGGAGCAAATGACACATGTCTCTCCAGTATTGGCCCTCTGAAACTGGTATTCAGAAGCATACTACTGTCATGACACTGTAACCATTGATAGACATGTCCTCCATGAATTTGTCCAATCCCTTGTTAAAGTCAATCAACCTAGTGGCCATCACATTACGTGGCAACAAATTCCACAAATTAATTATGCACTCCCCTGCAAACTCCCCTGCAGGATGCAGCAGAGGCCGCACTGGCACACTTTAATTAGGATTGGGCTGAATGCTTTGCATTAAGTTGAATACAAATTACTTTATGAGAGTGTCCATCTGCAACCACATACATCCTTAACCTGAATTTTTAAATTTATTTTAAGATAAATAAATCTCCTGGATTTTTAAAACTGGGTAGTTGAAATAGTAAACCTAATAATATTTACAGATGTTATTGAGAAAATGTTGAAAGCAAACCACTGCAAATTAGTTGCATTTTGAGTTTTGTTCATTGTCATCCACAATGCACAATGCCTCTCCTATAACTAGACATCTGGATAAACATTTTTCAAGCTGGAGTATGCTTCCCCAGGGCATGCAAGCAAGTGGAAAACTGTGCAATCAGCCCACAGGGAAGCTTTTGTCATTTTAGTGGGATCTTCAAATTGTCTCCAAAGAAAGATTCACCCGAGTACAGGTGTGCAAGATTAGCCTCCACATATTGTAAACAGCTGTGTGATATGAATAACAACTTCAGTTCAGCACTTCATCCTGGAGTGCTAGATTCTAGACTTGCCAGAAGCTAGTGATAGTCTTCCTGAACAAAAGCAGATGGGATTTTTAAATAGAATAGTATCCACTACAGTGCCTATTAATTACAAGGCTGAATACTGTTTTTTAATGTTTCTGTTTACGATAATGTTGGGAGGTTCGCAGACAGTGTTTTCAGGGTACGCTTCTTTGGGTGATAAGACTTCATATGGTATATGTAATATTCTGGACAAATTGAGCAAGCGTGAAGGAAGTACATACGCAGGTGTGCAATGCTGGTCCCAAAGCAACATTTCTGTACAGATATTCAAAAACTGTTTCTAACGTGAATATTTTTAGTAACTCTGCCACATCATTCAAACTAGTTTTGAGCATCTCTCCTCTGTCTCTCCCCCACCCCCACCTGATATTAATACATTCCTCAAGATGGTGAAAAATTAAGATTTTTATACAGTAACCAATGACCTGTTAGTATTTGGTGTCCTCTCTCAACAACCACACATAACAAAGCCTAATGTTATTCCGCAAAACAAAAACGAAAAGCTCCCTCCCTTCACATGGAAATGATATGGCTGTTTGGATAGGCGTAGCTGATTTCTCAAATAGTGCTTTGTTCTGACAGCACCAATCACCTGTTGGGCTGGATTTGGGGAAAACTACATAGTCACGGTGCCCCACCTCCTGGCTTCCTTGCCATTGCCAATTTTAGCAATAGTGGTCATATTTATTGGGTGTAAATTTGCCCAGCACTCAAGAGTTTTGAATCGGGGATTATTATGCCTGACCATAGAAAAGAACAGACATTCCAAAATACCAAGAATGCATGAAATAGTTAAACCACCATTTGTAAAGTTGTGTTCAAATGCTGAGAAACATTTTAGTTGAAGCACTGTATCAAATGAAGATGTTCAAAGTAAAAGGGTCAAACTAGACATTCAGTGAAGGGCAACTTCCATGTTATACTAACTTGTGCTGGAAGTAGGCAGCAGGCTTGCGCTGCATCCACCACAAGTTTGGAGCTAAAAGCAGCACAGCCTGAGGCAAGGTGAAGCCATTCCCCTTACCCATGTTGCACTGAAGTGGCCCCAATGGGTCTACTCAGATTTGTGCCACATGATGAGGTGGTGCAGATCCAAGCAGCCTGGTGCCGCACTGTGCTGCCCAGGAACGGGATCAGGATCCAGCATAACCACTGGATCTTGGCTCTGCCTCCTGCTCCCCACCCACTCGCCCACACTTGGGAGCACTCACTGCCCCCCCCCCCGAGCTAGCCCTGAAACACCAAAACTTTCCAGCACTGACATAGCTGTGCCAATGTGGCATGCACTGCATCCTGCAGTGGGGAGGCAGTCACAGGGGCCTCCTCAAAGTAAGGGTATGTTCATTACCTTATCTTGGGACTGCACTGCAGCTAGATTAGTGCTGAAAAGTTGATTAGGATTGTTCCATCACTCCTCAACTGACCACAGCTTAAAATGTCATTGCAATGGGTGGTACTGATGCAACCTAAGCCCAGGCTAATCTTGTAGCAACAGTTCTCATACTGGGTCGTGACCCACAAGTGAGCCATGACCCAGCTTATGGTGGGTCACGAGATGGTGTTACTCAGAATGTATGCATGTACCCATGCATGAATTTGCATGCACACAGGAAAAGGCTGATAGCACGAACATAATCATTAAGGATTTTTTTAAAATGCATAAATATTGGTGTTTTACTATGAAAATTCATGCACATTTTATCAATTAACTGACATTGTAGAACTCAGGTTATTAACCAATTCAGAACACAACAAATGTCAGCTGTTTACATGCCTTGGTAGAATTCTTCACAACGGGCAATTAAATACATCTTGGTTGAAATGAAGTCATTGAATATAGTAAAATGCAAACTTGTGGAGATTATAAAGTTCCCATGACTTAAATAAAAGATTATTATTTTTACTGGAAAGTTATCTTGACCCAGTTAGCATTACTGTTGAGGTTTTGGGTATTTATGAGCAAGTTTTCCCCAACGTTGCCTTTTGTGGTTGAAAGCAACAGCCATCAAAGCCGCTATGTGGATGATTTAATGACAGTTCAGATCCAGACTGAAAAGAACATAATGCTGTGGTGGAAGATTTTGAGTCTGATATTAAGAAACTGAGGCTGCAATGCTATACATACTTTTCTGGGTGTCATCCCCACTGAACACAGTAGGACTTATCTCTGAGTAGACATGCTATCATGCCCATTCTCTGGGCAGGCCCAAGGGGTGGAGCTTTGGTCTTGCTGGTGCAGACTGTCCCAGCTTGGGTATGACACAGAAGAAGGCACGGAACTGTGAAAAGTGGTCTGCACGTCCAATTTAATCGTGTCAGTGATTTTACATTCATAAGGGAAAAGGCAGGTCCTGTTACGTCACAGAAACCCACCCCCAACGTCCTTCAACATGAGGCATGACGCAGTCTCTGGACCCCGTCCTGGGGTTACTGATGCCTTGTGGGTAGTGGCCCAAGGTCTCAGAGAGCTGGGCTGCCACTGTTGCGCAGTATGGGCCCCGGTCTTCCTTCAAGGCTCCTCAGGGGTTGCTGGTAGGAACTGGTCCTGCTGGTATGGCAAGCCTGGAGCCTGGTATATAGTGGGTGGCTGCAGGGGAGTGTTGCCTCTGAGGTGCCAACTGGGTTCGCAGTTGGCCCCTGCCACTCTTCTGGTGGGGGGGTTGGGTCGGTTTGGCTGACCTATGGAGGTCCCCTTCTGCAGTAGCTTGCCAGCTGCTGCTGCTGGTGGTAGGAGGGTAGTTCTGGCAGGAAGATTCCCTGGGGCTGGGTGTTCTGGGGCTGGGTGTCCTGGAGCTGCTGCCTGGGCTTCCCCTCCAGGAGTAACTGCAGAGGGAGGCTGTGCACCCGTCCCCAGGGAGAAGGTACCTTCCCCAGGCAGTACTTGCCAGCTTGCATCTCGCTCCTGCCTCCCTCCCTCCCTGGGAGCCCCAGGAGGCGCGACCTGCTGCTTCTGCTGCTGGGCTCCCAAAGAGTCTGGCAGCCATCCTGACTCCGCCCCTTCTGGGCTCTCACAGGGCAAGATCTTGGCATAAACTGGCCAAGTCCTCCTGCAGCTGTGCAGGAAGGTGGCTCAGCCGTGAGGCCAGCACCTTGCCCAATGGTTGAGCAGGCAGGGCTTGCCAGTCTCACTGAAGCTTCTGCCTGATTGGGGCCACCTCCTTCCCTCATTGCCGGCCAGCCTGGGTCTCCCTGTTCCCTCCTTGCTGGCTGCCTCTGCTCCTGCCACCTTCTCAACCCTGGGCTGTGTCCATGTGACACATGCCTAGAATTGCACCGTAGGACTGCAAACCACCATCTACTTCTGAATTATTTTTTTTAAGTATTCCAACAGGTTTCCAACCAAATACTGACTAGATCTTCTGTTTCCTGGATATATGGAAAGATTTAGAGGTTTAGAAAAATTAGTAGCACAATTTTACACATGTCTATTCAGACATAAACCCAGTTGTGTTCAATGGGGATTATTCCCAAGAAAGCAGGCATAGAAGAGCAGTTTAATAGACTGCGTCTATGTTTCCTTAGCACCCAGGGCTACAATGATGCCAAAATGGCCACCGTTGTATCCAGTGGGGCCAGGGAAGTAGCTATAGGTCTCCTTGAGTTATGGCACAAATGTTCCCTTACCCCGTGTCAAGCAACAGTGGCCCCAATGGGTCTCCTTGGATCAGAGCCTGCTACTGAGTAGGCGCAGTACTGAGTAGACCCATGTCAGTTTTCTCAGCCAGGGAGGGGGGTGGAGACGACAGCAGACTCTGCCATTGTTTTGACACCTGGCGCTTGCCTGGAGCTCTGGGCAACTGGCTTCCTCCTGGTGTTGGTTCAGTGCAGGCTTGCAGTGAGCCGGAAGCAGCCTGGTGGTAAGTGTCACAGGTGTACCTTATGGCACGTCTGTGATACTCAGTGCTGGCACTGGGCCAGCATGGGCCTGATAGGATCAGGGCCTGAGTGACCTGAGTTAGGTTCAATGTAAGCAATTAGAACCATTCAATGAAATTTTTTTGAAAAAGTGAAAGTTAAAAAAGATCAGTGCAAACTGGTGATAACCCAAATGGTTAGAACAGAAAATGCAAAGCGTTCATTTTCAGCAGTATTCTGTGTTGTTGTTTTTTTTTCAGATTATATCCTGCTTTAATTCCATTTGGTGCTTGCTGGTATGGGTGCTATTAAATGCTCATTGAGATACCTGGGAAAATAATAATATTTGAAGTGTGAAAATACTTCCTTCAATACTAAAATATGGCACAAAGAAATCATACTTTATTAGCTTGCATTTTCTGGGGCAGGACAGGTGTTTAAAGAAAAGAGGTTGTAGAATATCTTAAGTGATTGTTTTCGTGAAGTATTCATACATTTTCAAAAACCAGCATATGAATCTAATTTTCTGTTGAAGCAACCTACAGTGCAAACTGAGAGTCCCATGGAGAAAGGCGTTTGCATCTGGGAGGAAAAGGACAATTAAGTTTTTAGGGTTTTTTGGCTAGATCCTCTGTGCTTGCACAGAGAGGTACTGAAATGTTGATAGAATCCTTGGTCTATATTTTGTAGGTTCATATTTGTTAAAGTTTGCCACAAAGGGGAAAACAATGTAGTCCATGGGTGTGGTATGCAGTAGAGGAAGATTAGCACTTGCTCTCCACATCATTTTCATGCTGAATATCACCCTCTCCCAAAGTGGCAGTTTGTCCTAAAGCACCCACTTTGAGGGCAAACACTGCTTTGGGATGGCAGTTGTGGATGGAAAAGCAGCACAGGGTGAAAGTGTTACGCCCCTTTACCATGTGCTACACTCCCTGGTCAAATCAGATCCTTCCCTACACCTAACATTTACAGATAATAGGATTGCTCCTGGTTCACTTCCATATTTAGTATGTCTTCTAATGATGTCTTCAAAATACACAAGATAGGTAATTTGGCCCTTTGTCATACTGCATTTCTGGTGAGTTGTGTCCTCTTGTTCACCGAGATGGTGCACCCATATCTTTGTTTTTCCATTGTCCCACAGAGGGGTGTGGGAACCTAGCCTTTTCCTAAAGGGATACAGTTGGTGACATCACTGAGATGGGAGCGAAATGTACACCCCACCTATGGCACAGGTGACCTTGCCTTTGCCTTCCACACAAAGCCGATCATTGGAATTAGACAGAAGATGATTGCTTCCTGCTGGAGCAGGTGAAAAAGTAAGCCATTCGCTGAACTAGATCATCCTGGACACTTGATGTAAGGAAGAGCAGGATTACTAACATCAGAAATGCAGAGAGATATTCTGTTCTCTTCATAACAGATGATGAAAAAATAATATGTTCTTGTGGGACATGGCTATGGAGAAGTCAAATGGAGATATATTATTGCTGCCAATTACATCCTTGTTTTGTATGTATTGGCAACCGATGTGTTTGTATATGCCTGATCCAGCAAAAACAGTGCATAGTTCTTAGTGGGACAAACGATACAGACAGGAACAGGAAGACATTCAGGAAGAGAATTTGAGAAAACCTGGTTTGTATGAATGTAGAGTTCCAGCTGCACATTCTGCTTCAGCTCTGTCCACTGATTGCTGCTTTCCTTCTTCTCTGTTTCTTATATTTCTGTTTTTTAAAAAAATACATAAAATGTTCCCAGAGATGATGCAAAAACAAAACTGATATCTGGTGATTTAGGCTACAGTCCTAAATGTAATTCCTAGGCACTGAATTCAGTGGAACCCACTTCCAGGCAAACCAAATGTAAAATAAGTAATGCTGCATTTGTGTAATTTCACGATTACATGTAGTAGACATAAGATTGTGGAAAATTAAACATGCTCATTAGCCACAATCCAGAGGGCTAGGCAGCAAGCCTCACATACAGCAGTCTTCTGACTTCTGCTTTAACATCTCTGTGCTTTTTTTGCACTTTTTGAAGTTGGATGATTTAAAAAAATGCATGCAGAGCAGCTTTGAGGTGACTTCAGGAATCAGTGGCTACACTTGCGACTGGGACAGGGAGGGAAGTGGAACAAGGCTGGGAAGGGGAAAGCATCAAGGCCACCGCTATCCTATCCCCCTTCCTGAGCTCACTTCACCTTTCTGGCACCACTTGGACTTGTGCCAGCATAATCACTGTTGCAGGTCCAGGTGGACCCATTCCAGGCTTACCCTCAGGCAAGAGAACAAATGTTCCCTTATCTAGAGGAGACCTCTGGGACTGCCCTCCCAGCAGGATGCAGCATGTGCTCCAGTGGCACAGCTCCATTGGGTGGGGTGATTCAGTTAGCATTGGGCTGTAATATATAGAAAGGTATACCTGATTTTTCACTATGTCTAAATATAGTTATTCATAGAAACTTATTCAGTAACTCAAAAGGAAAGGGCAAATTGAAAGCAGACATGAGGTTATGTGAAAAGATTATAAAAGATCGTAAACCTGAGTGTATGTTCCACTCACTGAATATTAATGTCAGTCCCTGTAGACTGTTGACATATTCACTGATCTTGGCCAACTTGCTGAAGTTTCCTGTGGCTCAGTCTTCTAGGTGTTTCGCTGGATAAACATAACACTCAGTCTTGTAGCATTATAATTAGTATGCTAAATACCACCACCACCACACCCAAAAAATACCACTGCACATTTATTAATTAAGTATATTTTTTGGTTCTTAAAATGCAGAAGGTGGGCAATTGTTTTGTGTTTTGTAAATGCTAAGGCTAATAAAGTTATTGGGAGCAACCTACATGGTCTGCCTGCAACAAGGGTTATCCTGCTTGCTGGTGTTTGGTAGTTTAAAACAGTCATTCTCAACAGGAACCCTGGGGAGCCCAGGCACATTTGAAGGGGGTCACAGATTGTGTTCAATAATAAATAATTTTACGTTTCTCTGTTCATGTTGTATCCTTGTTTGACAGGGTGGGGGAGGCTGGAACCTGAGAGTAGCTGCTAAGGGGCCGTAGCCAAAAAAAATGGAGAGGGGCAAGTTTAAAACATTTTGCTATGTTACCAACAGCAGTGGCACTGCAGCATACCCGAGCATCAGATTGCAAATGCTTCCGAAATGGCCTGCCTGGCAGCACCACTGTGTGGGTACTGATTAATATTCCTCTTTGCATACTTCATTCTGACATACTCCTGTCATACAAAGTACCTGTTCTAAGTGAACATAAATGGGAACATTCTTTGTGTTCAGGCAGGAAAGTAGGGTGTAGAAGACAGGGCAGAGCAAAGTTAAGTCAATGATGCCAGAAGGAGAGTCTTCCCTGGCAGATACCAGCTGGTCTCTCGGTGTGACTCATCAATTTCTTATGTTGCCCAAGATTGCAGAGTCTGAATACTAGATCTTGCTGGAAGAATTTTACCTTGTAGAAATTGGCTCCTCTAGTGGTACTGGAATCTTACACTTTTACTTTTTGCCACATGGCTTAGGGCCCAATCCTATCCCTTCCCCTGCCATAGAATGCAGCCACACCAAACAGGCTGCACCTTATGCTATTGTGGGGGGGGGGGCAATCAGGAGGCTTGGGAGGGGAGATGGAAAATGTTTTCTCATACCCCTCTATAAACTCCTCAGACCTGCACCAGCTCTTTAGTCCAAGTAAGTAAAAGGAGATGTGTTGACTTGCTCCAGGGAGATAGCGTCTGGCGCAAGTCATTCTCCCCTCTCCAACATGTTCCCAGCCCTTCTCCCATCCGACCTCCAATCCTCCCACCCACCTCACCCTGTTACTGAAGTCAGCAGGCCTTCTACCTTGCATGTGATCCTCTGTGACAGTGGTCCGGAAGCACGCTTATAGACTGGTGTTCACGACACCATAAAGCATGCTACACCACTGGAACATTTAGTTCTAGCAGAGGCAACACCACCTGGGATCTGGCTCTTAATAATTTTGATGGGTTTTTTTTAACTTCACTGAAAGCCCAATCCTGGGCTCCGTGTGGCAGCTCTGTGCTGCTGCAGACTACCACAAATGTGCTGTAAAGCACGTTTGTGAGCCTCACTGCTGGGCTCCCGCCCATGCTAGCCCAGCGCCAGCCGGTGCTGGGCTAGCGTGGGGCAATTGCCCAGTCTCCACGGCTCGGAGCCACGGCATGGTAAGCAGGGGTGGGGACGGGGCAGGTTAGAGGCATTCCTGGGAGGGGGGAGGCCAGTGGGGGGCAGAGAGAGGGTGGGGGAGGCGTGACGCGGAGGCGTGATGTGGGGAGGGGGGCAGGCAGGAGGTGTGCCAGGGGGGAGGGAGGCGGGTCCGTGGAGCTCCGCTCCACAGGATCCAAGGCGTTTGTGGAGGTCTCAGCACCCTACATGAATGCCTTTACTATACCACCGACCTTTTGGTCAGCGGTAAAGTGAGTAGCCCCATTGCAGGGCTGCTTACCTTACCCAGGAGAAGGGGACAAAAGTCCCCTTCTCCCGAAGCACCTCCTGCTGTAGCCCGGGGTGTGCAGGATCTGGCGGCAGCCGTTCTCCGTGCTGCCGAGGCTGGGCACCCTGGGCAGCTCAGGATTGGGCTGTGAGGCACATTAAATCAATACGTGATTTCCAAACTGCATTGGCTACTTCCATCTTAGGCTGCAATCATACACACACTTTCAGGGAGTAAGACCCATTTAAGACAATGAGACTGCCATGCTGTCACTGGAGACAGTGAAACTTACTTCCAGGTAAACGTGCATAGGATTGCATCATTAATTTATGTACTTTGATACCTAGAGTAACATCCAGTCTCAATTTATTGTGTAAATAGCAAAGTTGGTGGTGATGAAGGTGTCTGACAAAGAAGATAAAAAAAATAGAAACCTGTGGGCAAGTGGTTTACTGTAGCATCCTAGTCCAGCAGAGATGACAGATGCAAAGAAGTAGATTTTACCCTCAGATTAGCTTTCTGGTTTGGGAAATGTATGTACAGACTGGATGTAGAAGGGCATTTGGAGTGGAGACAGCTGATGCATCTTTCATTTACCCTGAATTGTGTCTATGGGATGCTAATTTTATCCTCATTGCACACACATTGTTGTGCACAACTATATCTGAATTGGAGCCAATGTGTTCAAAAGATGTTAAGCTGACCTATTTCAAGCTAAGAGACTCTAATCGTTCTACATAAGTGGCCAACATAATCATGAAATAAAAGCTGTCTGTATATAACATCACAATCAGTTTTATTCATTTTGTGCCTGTCTCTAGCTTCATTAGGTGTTAAAAGCAGCTTCAAACTCGAGTCCCACTGGTGTCGGGAACATAAGATCCAGCTGCTATGCAAAATGGAACAATAAATTAAACAAAATTAGGCACACTGGGCTTAACCTTACCAAGGCAGCTTGTAATGACAGCAAGCCATGTGCCATGCATTCATGTTTTCCACACAGGTAACTCTGATGCATAGAAATATCCAGTCACCTGACAACATTATGCAACTAAATAATGCTCTGAAAAAGACAGATATGTAGATTCAGCATTACCAGTTACTATGTCTTATACTTAACATCAGCTATATAGATTTAAGGAATTTCTTCCTTTACAATACAGGTTCAATTAGAATGTTATTCCACTTACATGAACTTTTACAATTGAGGAGATAAGTGTCGCATAAAAATTTTTTTTTTTTTTTTGTAAAACAGATGGATGGAAAGCATTAAATTGGACTCCCTTGTAATATTCTGCCAGGACTTCTGAACATCCCAGTTCCATGAAAAAAACAATCATTGACCTCTAGATTAGCATTTAAATAATAAATAGGTTACTTGCCTAATGCACTAACCTTTTACCTCAAAGACATCCTTTAAATCAATTTAATTACCAGGTACTAAAATTACAAGTGTACAAAAATGAGAGGTCCTTTATATAGAGGTTCACACATCATATAATTAAGGGAACCTATTATTATTTATTTAACGGTTGAAGTGGAAAAGGGAGAGAACCATTCAGCTGACCACATCCTTACAACATAAACGGATTTGTTTAAATATTTCAAAAGATTTTTTTATATAATCTGTCAAGTAAACTAGATAAAAAAGCAATTTTGTTAATAGAATAATCTTACAGACTTCTACAACAATGCATAATAATACAAGAATTAAGTGCTTTCCTTCTATTACTGAATAGCTCAAACGCCAGCTACTTAGTACAGATATGTATCTAAGGCAGGGATGGACGACTCAACTCATAGACTCAAGTCACCAAATATGCATTTCCTAGACTCGTGCAGATTTGAGACACTCGTGTTTTGAAAGGAGAAGTGACTCGGGACTCTGGAGCTTTTCTCAGGAACAAGTGGAGACAAGTGAGCGAGGGGTGGGTATGTTCATCTCTGGGGTTTGTAAGGAACCAATTGACACATTCTGCATGGCTGCACACACTCTAAGAACAACAGAGTATTTGTTTAAAGATTGGATGGGGACAACAGGAGAGCGTCAAATGAGAACTCCGACACACACACACCGACGCATGCCCGCAGCTCCATTTTTTTCTGTGGAGCCTTGCCTGACTTGTTTCTCAAAAAAAGTCACAGTCCCAAAAAGGCTCTGGCCAAGTCCTGAAGGCTGCCTGTTAAGACTTGTGCACAGATTGAGTCAAAGGGGGTGGGGACTTGAAGCTTGACTCGAGTCTCACTGTGGTGAATTGGCACATCTCTGATCCAAGGGCCCAATCCTATAAGACTTTCCAGCACCAGTGCAGCTGAGCCAATGGGGCATACACTGCATCCAATGGGGGGGGGAAGTCACAGAGACCTCCTAATATCTTCCCTTTCCTTGGGGCTGCATTTGTGCTGGAAAGTTGGATAGGACTGGGCCCTTAGACTTAACACTGCTACTGCAATTAAGATTTACAAATACAAGAAGATTTCTATGATGCTAATGGAATATTGGGTTTGCAATGGGTTTGCATTCCGAAAGCTGGCAGAGCAGCTGTAAATGAAAATTTTTACTGGCCCACTCAGCACCCCAAATTCCCCCACACTCAGGAGTGTGGGTGTGTGTTGCTTGTCAAAAGCATTTCCATTGCTCCCAAAACTATTACTGTCTGTATACTTCCATATGCTTCTTCCGACATGAGTATGTAGCTGGAAGGCTGGTTCAGACATGCCAAACACTTCCTTCATGACATCATGTACCCTGTGGACGTTAAAAAGTTATCCATGACACTATTCCAGCATCCCAGAAGTGTTTCTCATGCCTATGGTGGCTGAAATGTACTGCCACAAGTAGCTATTGAAATTTTTACTGAGAAGTGGTATCTGTATTCATGGACCATCCAGATCACACATTACATTTCCCACATTAAAATATTTGTATGCCAAACTGCCCTTAATGTTTGTCAGCCTGAAGCATAATTTACCTGTTGTGGAATTCTAATAGGACATCACTCTAGATTTCAAAAAAAAGAGAGAAAGATTAATTTCTGGCTATGGAGCATCTGGCTGTTGACTGATTTCACTAATTGGCAATTAACTTGGTTTAGGTATCAGCCAAGAATAGATTAAAAAGCATTAGTAATCTCAGTGAGTAAACAGGAAGTGCATATAAGTAAGCAAACGGCTAGGAAGCCAGATTTGGAAAAGGGACAGCTGGCTCTCATAATGACTCAGCTTCCAGAAATGGGAAGGAGTTACAGTGAAACAAGTCAACAAATCATATATGGTACTGAATTGCTATTATGACAGTAAACTAGTCTTATTGGGAAGCATTATGTAAAATGCCTATAATGTCTGATTTGAATGAGTTGAATCTGGATTTAGATATCTACTGTATCTCACTGTAAGTGTATCACAATGTGTTAAATGTGCAATGCATTCCACTATATATATTTTTCTTTCTTTCTTTTTTTCTTTCCCTGCAGTTTTCTTTCCCTGCAGTCTTTCCCTCTAGCTAAGGGACCAGGATATGTCTGTGCAGTTGGATAGGTGGAGCTATGCAAATGAAAGCAGGCTGCATTTTCAAAGATTAAGGGCCTGATCCTATCCAACTTTCCAGTTCCGGTGCTGCAGCAATGCAGGCCTGAGGAGAAGAAACAAACATTCCCTTACCCAGAGGAGGCATCTGTGATTGCTCCCTGCCACAGGATGCAGCATATGCCCCATTGGCACAGCTACACTAGCACAGGAAAGCTGGATAGGATTTGGCTCTAAAGTATTTCTGCCCAACTTTGCATATACGCAACAGGAAGCAAATATGCACACTATGACCGAGCAAAAAATGGGTTAAGCCCCATCCTCTGCGTTGTATCTCATTTCCAATATTCTAGAAAAAATAGAGAGGGCCAAACTACTTCCACTTTGCCAGTCACCAAGTACTTTTGCACTTGGGGGTACAGGCAATGAGGGGAAAACCTCACATGATACTGGTTGGCCAGGTTCTTACTAATAGGGTTGCCACAGGACAGGTAGTTGCTATGGGTTGTATCCTGAGATGGTTCTTGCATTTGCTCAAGAAGCTCTCTTTGTACAGTGGGGGAGAGTGATTTTCACTGATCTCCCTTTCTTCCTGTATTCCCTTGCATCCTTTCCCTCCCCGATATCTGTTTTTGATGGTCCTCCAATCTTCAAGGACAAATTTTTGGTGGTGCAAAAGGCTGTGGAGGAAAATAGCAATTGGCAAAAATTGCCCTCTCCATTACACAGACAGAACGAAATATAAAACCCAGTGTGTTGCAGTGCACGTAGCACACTGATGTGATCTGCCATATTCTGGGAGTCCTTGCAATATTTAAGTCATCTTTCCACATATAGTGTACCTGTCCTGGTGACATACATTTTGCTAGTTGTATTAATAGTAACGGGAACCAAAGCATTTTTAACACTGAAAACATAGGTGTATGCATGTATTTGCCCAGTCTTTATGCATTTTAATACATAGGGGGATGCTGAAGCTAGGTATTTAAGCATATGCATAATTCATGTACCTAAACTTACATTCACATTTAAATACTTTATTGATTGGACACCACCTTGTCTGGTCCTGAATCTATTTCCATCAACTGGAATTGTCCTTCTGACTGAAGAGATCACTGGGTCAGGGAAAATCATTAGCTACTTTGGAAAGTATAGAAAATGAACTTCTCATAGCGTAGAATTTAAAGAGTCATTCATTGTATGTATGCCTAGCATCTAGGTCTGGATCACCCACCAGCCTATAGAAAAGGATGCAGACCATCCTGGATTTCTTGCTGCAGTGTAATTTTTTTGATAATGCCACTGTAGGGGGGATGTCTGTGCCCTGATCCCTGTGTCAGGCAGCTTTAGAATTCATTGCAGGTTGTAAAACAAGCTGATAGAAAAATTGCCATGTTTGCGATTGTGGAGTAATTTACTGTATCCTTTGCATTGTGAGATAGAGAATGACCTTTCACAACATACCGCAATGTGATATTACCAAGGCAGGGTAAATAGAAAGTGTGTCACATGGGACGAAGATATATGGAGCCTCAGCATATGATTCTTTTTTTTGGGGGGGGGGGGCTTTTTCTTTAATCCAAAACTGCTACCAAGAGAACTTCAGGACTTTATACTCAATGTTAAAATGTTTCTTGAATTCCTGGTATACCTGTGGCATTTAAGAAACCGAAAGCATAAACATATTTATAGAGGCTGTGAAGCTATCACCTGTAGAAACAGAATCCTCTTTGGAAGTGGTAATCAGCATGCCACACTTGAAAAGAAATTTCATGTAAGTCTTTGGAAGCACATAAGTGGATAGAAATTCAAAACAATGTCATCTTTAATCTCTTGCCAAATGACACTGTGTTCTGCTTAACAGGCATACAGGTGTTAGAGCTCTCTCTTGTGAGAACCAAGACATCACCTTATTAACGGGTGCATAGTGTTTTGCCTGCTTCATGTTAAATGCTCTTTCTAGCTAGAGTTATTAAAATTGGATTACATCTTTGATGGGAAACTGTGGATGTCTTCAGAGCGAACTGACACTGGATAAAAAAAAGTGTTTCTGGAGCAAAACAGATTAATTATAAAAAAAGCATTAGGTTCAGTTCATTCATTTTGGAGATCAGGCTCATATTGTGACCTTCCTTCATGGAAATTAATTCAGTATTAGCAGTAACATCTGTGTAAGATACTACAAGGAATGGGCTGGTATGCTGAGCAAGAGATGAGATCCCTTGCCAGGAAGAATTTCTAAGAAAATTTCCATGCAGTATCGCGATGTAAAAAAACTGAAAGCTTCTGCATTTCATGACACAAATCTTCATTATAGTGTCTCTTTCTATAAATCAATTGTAATTCCAGATAAGGAGAGGTGTTTGAAAATAGTGTTATTTATTTTACTTAGAAGTAAGCCCATTATGTTCAGTAAGACTTAGGCTGTAATGTCTTACTGATTGGAAACAAACAACTCCAGGGATAACTAACAGCCCAATCCTATGCATGTCTACTCAGAAGTAAGCCCCATTAGTGTCAATGGGGCTTACTCCCAGGAAAGTGTGGATAGGATTGGGCTGTAAGATGTTGCCCAAATGTGGCATACAGCTGTCATCTTAGAATGTGAGGTAATTTTTCCAAAGGGAAGCTTGGATAAGATGCATGAGAAAGATCAAGTTTATTTTGGGTGTTGCCTCTTATGGCATCCATTAATAAGGTGATGCCTTGGTTCTCATAAGAGTTTGCTCACAACAGGGACAATCACATTTATTTTTCTTCTTATTTTAATCACATCTGTCTTCCATGCTCATGTCTAAGTTGCACAATGAAAGATAAGGGAAGCAGGGCAGGGAGGGGTGGACTGGATGGTGGAATGAGGGCTGGAAGGGGACAGTATCAGTGGCGGCAGCAGCACCACCAGTATCCTATCCTCCTTCCAGGCCTTGACCTGCCTTCCCAGGTCCACTTGAATTTGCTCAGAAAAAAATCTCTGGCAAAGACCTGAGCAGACCCATTCCAGTGCCAGAGGCATACGCTGAGTAAGGGAACCAATATTCCCTTATCCGCAAGAGATCTCTAGGACTGTCCCCTTCAGGATGCAGTGCTTGCACAGGTGCCACAGCTGTATCCAGCTGTGGACCTACCATTAGGTCCAATGGGGCAAATGTCCCAGGCATGAGCTGCTAGGACCCCTTGGAAACCTCTCTGAGGCTCCCGACGGGGGTGGAAACTGTGCTTCCAGTTTCCCGGAAGCACAGTTTATAGCATCGGGGAACCTCAGAGAGGCTTCCCCGATGCAGTCCTGGGTCGTTCAAGGCTCCATAGCCTCAGTTAAGCAGGGGGAGTGGATTTCTGTGCAGGGGCGGCGATAGCCCACGGGGGGCACCATTGCAGACCTTTGTCCCGGGCACGGGGCTGGGGCGGTCCGCCGCTGCCTGTATCAGTGATGGAGAAAAAATTGGGATCGAAATCTACCCTACCTTTCCCTGCTGTGCCATTATTTGAAGCACTTCTCTACATATTCCAATTAACTTTATTAGTATCAGAATCAAGCTGCAGGAAAAGTGCTTACAGCACGGAGAGTAGAGAGGTAAAGTTAGGAAAAAATTATTATTATTGAGTAGATTTCTACCCCAATCATCAATGCATAAATGCTCTCAGAATGAACATTTCCTGGGAGGGTACAGTGGAACTCTGTGAAACATGACTGTTGTACCCCATGTGGCAATGGTGCAATCTGAAGAAAAAAGGGAGGAATTCAGATGTATGTTTGGCTAGCAGTACCAGTAGCTGGAGTCTCTGGCATTCACCAAGCAGACACTCCCAGCTGTTAGCTGTTGCAAAAGAATGAGATGGCTAGGAAAAACAGTTTGTAGCAAAGACACATATGAAAATCCCGAAGGCTTATTTTCAGAAGGGGAGGCAGAGACACATAAGATTGGGTTATAAGAGCACAATCCTATGCATGTCTACTCAGAATCAAGTTCCATTGTGTTCAGTGGAGCTTACTCCCAGGAAAATGTGCAGCCTAAGCAGTGACATTACATTACAATAGAACATGTCAGTCACTGTGTGAAAATAGTACTGGATAGGCTCCTGATATTGCTGTGATCTGACTTAACTTGCAGGGCATCTTGTTGGTAATATAAATGTTTACCTATTCAATAATGGATGACAGGTATTCATGTCCAACCTTTGTGCTGATATTTATGACCCTGTTCGAGCATGTTGCCCTTTTCCTTTTTCATGACAGTGGTAATCAAGAGAACAAGTTTCTCCTACTTGAAGTCCCTCGTGCCTCGGATCAGGCTCTGAAGAATGAAATGTGATTGCTTGGCTTTCATTGCCTGATGTGGAGGATGCCTAAATAGCTAGGGGAGTTCCCCTTTGTCTGGCAACAACAGAAGCGAGACTGCCAGCTACTTCACAGTATCCGCCATCCATCAAATAATGGCATTTGGGAATAAATCCCCCTCTTTAGGAAGGCACTTCTGACCCTATTCCCTGCTTGGATGCTGGGGAAACATTTCCTGACTTTCCATTATCGTTCCCTTTTCCTTTACTGTTATAATCAGATTTATGAAAAAGAATAAGATCTCTTTACAGTGCTACTGTCCTGTCATCTCTTTCTCTTCACATAAACAGTCTCCTTCCCAACCAATTGATTTTTTTTTCTTTTTAGAATTTTCAGTGGTACCCTCTACTGCTGCTAAACTCAAATTTTAAGTAAATGTTCACCATGTCAAATTACAAACTTGCTTGGATTTGTATGGATGCAATATATATTGGACAGAAAACCACAGTGGTATTGTAATACTGCATAAAGTAAAAGGTATACTATCAACTCTTGGCATTAATAAGTTACAGTGATTTGTGTAATGTGAAATCATTAATATGCCCATATTGAGAAATGCATGGGATCTTGCATTTATGGAATTAAGTTGATTTAAGAAGAAGGAGGGGAGAACAGCATTGACCTTAATTCTTTAACCTAGTTTTGATACTTTTATGAATAAAATACTGTTAGTCCAGCAGTGGCTGTAAACAGGCAAGTCACAATTAATATGTTTCTGGATTTCCTCTTCTGGAATCTCCTGTCTGTTCCATGTAGTTGAATTAGCACAGCTGGCAAAAATTATGTTATTGATCATTTTCTCTTTTAGGTAAGGGATTCTCAGGAACTTCAAGTGACTTTTGCATCTCTGCGTATTTTCTGTTATACGGTATTGACCGTTGGGGCCAGAATCCAAGTACACTCACGAGGTTTCATTGCAACCTGTAGAATTTGTTTCCAAGTTAGCTGTGAGGATCAGGATTAAATAGTATAGGGCAGATTCTCTAACAGTCCAATCCTAATTAGGACTAGGGTTAGTTCTGCTGTTGTAAATGGCTGTACAGCCATTCTGGGTCTGCTGCAAAAAACAGCAGCTGTGCCAGAGGCCAGCTGCTGCTGTCGGCTACGTCCATCAGTGCAGGTAAGCTGGTGGTGTGTGCGGAGAAAGAGAGGAACAGTAGACTTTCTGGGCAGGGAGGGGGGTGGACAGGAGGTGGAACAAGGAGTGAGGGGTGGATTGTGGTGGCGCTAATGCATGCTGGATCCTAACCCTTTCACTCTCCATTAGTTTCCTCAGACATGTGCCAGCAAAAATAGTATTGGGGCAGTGTGGAAATTCCCTTATCTTCAGGAGGCCTCTAAACTCCACCCTCCCTCCAGTATACACCACACACTCCATTGGTATGTCCAGATCAGTGGGGAAAGGGGAGATATATTTAGGATTAGATTGTTATTTATTTTCTTCTAGTGTAATAACTTTAAAGCAATTGCTCTGAACTCATATGGGGGGAAAAATAGGATGAAGAATAGGATGAAGGACCAAGCCTAGTATAAACCAAGCCTAGTATAAACATGAAAGTCTCTCTCTCTGCAAATGATTTAATATAATCATATTTATATACGACTATTATATCATATAATATTATTATTTAATTACTTTCAAATAGTGAATTTTTTGCCATATCAGTTCTTTGCACTTTTCACTTTTCTTTGGCAAAAGACACTGTACAATAACTTTTCCTAAACAGCAAGTGCTGTTTTATATACTTTTTTATATATATATATATATATATATATATATATATATATATATATATATATATATATATATATATATATATATATATATATATATGCACAAGAATCAGTGAATTGAAAGTTACAAGAATTTCTTGTTCTTGAGGATAGCAGCATCCAAGGGGCATCAAGTGCAAATGAATATGACCTTTTCAGTCAATACTGTCTCTCTCTCACACACACAATTTACATTGTAAGAATAAATGTATATAAAAATATCAACTTATTATCAGCAGGTTCCCACATATGAAGAACAGATACACATTATATTGAAGATCAGTACAAGTATCTTCAATACAAGTACAAGTATCAGGCCTCCATATCTGCCCCATTCTCAGACCCCCACCGCGGATACAGAAAGCCACTTATAAGCAAATCCGTGATTTTCGGCCCCTTAAACCATTTGAAGGGGATTGGATGTCTGCTCCGGTTGCCTCCTTTGGCTTCCGAAGTCTGCAGAGGCTGGGTGTGTCTGCCCTCCAGGGCTTCCCCAGGCTTCCCATGCCTTAAAAGGCATTAAAAAATGCCACTTCCAGAAACCGGAAAGCTCCACTTCCATCTGGAAACCAGAAGTAGTGGTTTTTTTACCTTTTCAGCCATTCCAAAGCCCACAGAAGGCACAAGCAGATGTGCACAGCCTCCGTGGGCTTTAGAAAGCTCTCCGGAGGAGACCAGAGCAGAGTTCCAGTCCCCTTCAGAGAGTTCAAGTGGAGCCAAATCTGGCTCAGCGCAGGTCCAGGGGACCCATGTTGAGTCAGATCCACGGATATAAAATCCATGTATAAACAGGCTCCACATGTACTGTATAACAGTAGATCCACTACTACATGTTATTCTGAGTCATTATCTAACATGAAATACCATCAGCATTAATTCTTTGGCCTGCTGTCTTCTCTCATCTTTCTGCTGAACAGACCTCTCGCATAGCTACATGCTTTTTATGAATAGCACACAACCACCCCAGTGTCTTGATCCTACACGATGCTCCTTCCCAAGTGCTTACTTAACTTATTTCCTTCTTTGCAACCCTTTCCTATACTGCCCAACCACTGCTGTTCTTGGTGTTTTGGCCTCTGGGAGGTGAAACTGTTTTACGTTTGTGTTGAGTTACACAGAAATTGTCAGCATTTCTACCAGAGGGGTTCTTTTGTGACCAAGGGACACCATACAGAAGATCTTCAGAAGCAGTAAAAGTAAAAGCAGGACCTGGCTGTTTCAGAGCAGTATTATTAACTTGCTGTGGCAATAGATCAACTTTAGAGCCAAGGATTCAAAGCAGATTTTGGGGCATTCCTTAATCTGAAAAATTGATGTAGGTGAAGGGATGTACGTAACTGAATTCGCTGAGTGCAAAGTTGATTCAGAATGTGACATTTCTCCTTCTCCTTTGTCTTTTCTCATGGAGGACAGGTCCACAAGTATAGGAAGGTAGCAAGGAATGCCCCCTTGGACTAAATCCCCCCTCTAGGAATTAGTGAGAGGAAAATATTTCCCTTGAAAAACATGCAAGCCTGGTTCTATCCAATTGCCTGCAGAGATAAGGGAAAGGAACTTTTAAGAAAGCTCTGGTGTTGGCTCCTATTCTCAGTCTGTTAACTTCTTATTGATAGAGCTCATTCCCATAAACCTCTCCCTCTGCTTGCTCTGGCAGTTGATAAATAAGAGTCTATTCCCTTCTTTTGAATTCCCAAAGAAGCAGAAAGAGACAGATGCAGCTGTTTCCTTGTTAGGAAAGTAACACATGAATCAATTCACTGGATGTTACTCTCACCCAGTGCAATTGGCAAAACCCAACATACAAGAACAAAGCACAGAAAGAACACCTTCAAACCTAAATTCTAGGTTTAAAGAACACCTTCAAACCACCAATTCTAAAATCTTTAATTCCACCAAATCCCTATTATTTTTCGTGCAACTGCTAAGCTGAGCAAGGACTACATGTGCAACAATGTTCAGGTGGCAGACTGGATAGCCTGTTCAGTATATGGATCTATTCACTTCTTAATGGGGCCTGTGATCACATCAATAAAAGAACAAGCCTCCAGGCAAGTGGGTGACTGACATTAATTAGTTGAAGGAGTTTGTTCCAAGCTATCATAAGTGCCCTAGTTTGTTTCACTGTCTCCCCTGATGTGTATTAAAGTGGAAATCCTGAAACATTGCATTAGATATTTAATTTTTACAGCTGATTGTATGGTTTGTTTCCTAGTATAATTGAATTACGGCCAAATCCTATCAAAGGAGTACAATGTCAGAACGTGTGTTCTGCTGGCTAAACCTCCTATACAGTGTCACAAATTTAGCTAGGCCAGTGTGTGCCGGCTAGCTACCACTGGAGGAGGTAAGCAAGTGCAGGGGGCTGGCATGTGGCGGAAAGGGGTTGAATGGGGCGGTCAGGCGGAATATGGCAGTGGCAGGGTGAGGGCAAGGGTAGATCAGGCCTAAGAGGGGGAGGTAGTGGTGGCAGCACATGCCAAATCCCTCCTTCTTGGGCCTGATCCATCTTAACAGATCAATGCAGACTTGCGCCAGTGATTGAGCTGGTGCAGTCCAAGTTGACCCACAGCAGTGTTTCTCAAACTGTGGGTCAGGACCCACTAGGTGGGTCACGAGCCAATTTCAGGTGGGTCCCCATTCATTTCAATATTTTATTTTTAATATATTAGACTTGATGCTACCATGGGATGTGACTGCATTTGGGGAAAAGTTACAGACCTGTACTTTTAACAGACTACTATGTATATGCTTTTAATAATGATAGTAAATAGGCTTACTCCTGGGTAAGTGTAGGTAGGATTGCAGCCTAGAATTGTTAAAAATTCCCTGCTCAGTGATGTTACTTCTGCTCATGACATCGCGTCCGGTGGGTCCCAACAAGATTTTTTTTCTAAAAAGTGGATCCTGATGCTACATGTGTGAGAACCACTGACCCATAGTGACTGCTGGGATTTACCATGGGGCAAGGGGAGAAATGGAGAGCAGCCAAAACTCCTCTGCAGGATACAATGAAAACTATGCTGGCGCCACTGCATCCTCTTGTGGGGATTTTGGTGGAATTGGGCTGTTAGTTTCTGTCTTGTGTTGATTAGCTTCTTTCTCAAATAATGGTATTTCTGATAGGAAGAAATGAAGGGGTGCATTTACACCCCTGGAGACATTTATACCCACTCCTAGCTCCAGTGGTGATCCTGGCTCTGGTACCACCCGTGGCCATGACTGCAAGCTGCTGCCGCCCCCCCACTGGCCAAGCTGACACGCCCCACGTTTCATGGAAGAAATCAGAAGTTACATTTTTAAGCCCTTAGACTGCCTTCTGAAGGCTGGAGAGGCTATGTAGCCCTCAGAAAACCTTCTAAGGGCTTAAAACATCACTTCTGGTTTCCTCTGTGAAACTGGAAGTTATTTTTTTTTTTGGCCCTCCAAGGGCTTTACAAGACCTTCAGAGGGTCACGGAGGCAGTATCCTGCTACCCTGGCCCTCAGAACACCTCTGGGAAAGGCCCCCAGGGAAGACCCTCAGATTGGCACTCCAGCCGACCGACTGCTGCAGGGGCCAGTGTGGGGGAGTGCATGGTGGCACAGCACCTCCCCCAAGCCTAGCACTAGGGCATTTGTCCCCCTTGCCCCCCAGATATGCTACAGCCCAGCTCCATCATTAAGCTGCACTGAGACTCTCCTTCTTGAAGCCTTTGAAGAAAAGGGGTTTGGGGAAAAAGGAACATGCAAGAATTCCTGTTTAAAACAGAAGAGAGATGCCTGATCCTGGAATGGAAAGGAAAATTGAGTGGAGGTCTAGGCAACAGCAATTCCCTCCCCCCCCCCCACTGGTTCTATCACCAGCAGTGTTAATATTCACTTATTGCTGACAAACAGTGTCACTATAAGTGTCAAGTTGCAGACAGGCACACCTAAGGAGCAGCTTGTCTAGTTTAGACAGTTAAAGGAAGTAAATATGCTTTAAAATATAACTTGTTTAAAAGTGTGCAGAACCATACTTTGAAGCATAACACAAACATTAGAAATAGATGTGACCCTTTTTTTACATACAGCAGTGGCTTCAATTTTGAAACATAATATTCTCGTAAGTGAAATTACAGATTCTGTGTAATTATGTAGTGCTTGTAAGCTGTGGAGAACAGATAATTAAGAAATAAAAAATCTGCTTACACAGAAAAGTGAACCTCCTACCCTCTGTTTATATTGAATGTAATCTGCTTTCTAGAGATTGCCCTCTAGTGGGCATATATGAGATATGATCTCACTATAATCAGCAGTCACATTTCTATTTCCAGTCATCCAAGAAACAACTACACATGATGCTCTCACAATCCAAGCATCTGGTTAGACAGAATAACACATGTATCAGTTTGAGAGCTGCTTTTTTATTTCACTGACCCAACCCCACCACATCTGAAGTAATCCAAGCACTTCCTTTTGTAACAGCACAAGAACACAATATTTTAAAATCTTCAGAACTGAAGCTTTGTTACAGCAGGGATCATAAGCACTTGAAAATAAATTTTACTGAATTCAATTGGGTTTGTATTTAAGAACACAGAATATTATTTTAAACACAACTAAAGATCTGCAGCCAGGTCCATAACTTTTTTTTCCTTTATCGAAAATAAAGTTAAATTCCCCTTCTTATCCAGGAAGTCCTATGTCTTTTTTCTAAGACCTATAATGTGAACCCTGACTCAGTACTTTAGTGACTAGCACTGCAGTCTAGGCAAACCTACTTAGAAGTAAGTTTCATTCCATTCAGTGGGACTTAGGGTGCAGTCCTAACTTGCCCTGGAGCAGGCAGGCTCGCGGGCCTACTCTGCATCCAGCACAAGTTTGGGGCCAGAATTGGCACAACCCAAGGCAAGGGGAAAACTCTCCTGTTACCCCGTGTCACACAACATGGCTCCAATGGATCTACTCGGATCTGAGCCACCTTAGGAGGTGGCGCAAATTTGAGTAGACTGGAGTAAGCCAGGGGCTGCTTTGCACCACTTGGGAATGGGGTCAGGATCCAGCATAACTGCTGGATCCTGGCCCTGCCTCCCGCTCCCTGCCCCCAGGACTCCCTGCAACCCTCCCTCCCCCCACCTCTTTCCCGCCCTCCCTGCACCCCCTCTCCAGATTCCTGTGTCAGACAAACACAGGATGCAAACTTACCCTTCAGATCCAGCTTGGGGTTCAGATCCAGCTTGGGGAGGTCAGCACATTTCCTTGCACTCTAAAGTAAGGCCTCCCTGCCTCTAAAGTAGGTGCAAATGTGCTTTACGGCATGTTTGCAACATCCCCGGGTTGGCACAAGTGAATTGTGCCAGCCTAACCCAGAGGTTAGGATTGCACTGTTAGTCTCAGGAAAGTGTGTATAGTATTGTAGCCTAAGAAACTGGGCTAGGAATGAGGAACTCCCCATTTCAAATCACATCTCTGCTATGAACTAATTCGGTGGTCCTAGGCAGCTAGCTCTCTCTCTCTCCCTCCAATATGGGGATAATATTCAAATTCTGTACAGGGCTGTTGTAAGAATCACAAGTTTATGCATGGGAAGTGCTTTAACATTTTCAAGGTTTGTAGAAATACTAATGTTAACTATTATTACATGTGTAATTGAGCACTGGAATGGATTGCAGCTATAATCAGTTTCAAGAAAGGCCTTTTATAACCTCAACAGGGCCAGAAAATGATTGACAGATTCAACAAAGGTTTTTCTTCAAAAGTGCCCACATTGCTCAGTAAAGACTTAAAGGTTTAAAAACATGCCCTAAAAGCAGACAATGAGGCATTTTAAAAAAATTTAACGTAAGCATTTATCTCACAATTCTTCAACCCATTTGCAGTTTTTCTTACTTTCATAAAACACTCTGCCTGGCAATATTCTTATTGAGAATCAAGAAACCAGCAGTCTAAGTTTTCAAAGATTATTTTAAATCAGTGTGTGAAACCCAGTCACCTTTCCCATTGCCTTTATGGCCTCTCAATTTCTTTCTTTGTGATACGCATTTTTCCCCGTTTCCTATGCCTGAATTCTCACCAATAACCCAAGTCCCTCTTTGTTGCAAGATTTTCAGGCCATAGGCCCATCTAGTCCAGCTTCCTGTATCTCACAGCGGCCCACCAAATGCCCCTGGGAGCACACCAGATAACAAGAGACCTGCTCTGCCCATCCTGTCACCTTTGCTTTTTAAAAGCGGTATATAAATACTGTTGTTAATAATAATAATAATAATAATAATAATAATAATAATAATAATAATAATAATAATAATAATAATAAAGTACCCCTGGCCTATATTTTTTAACCCTCTTTCTACTCAGTCTCAACTTCCATCATTTCCTTCTATCATCCCTACTAGGTTCTAGCCAAAAGGAAGGCTTGTGCAGGATCTCGTATTTCAGAGATGTTTTACAGCCCAATCCTAAGCAAGCATGTCTACTCAGAAGCAAGTCCCATTAGCGTCAATGGGGCTTACTCCCAGGAAAGTGTGGATAGGATTGGGCTATTAGTCTCCCATGAAACCAGCCCTCTTTGGTGTTGGCAAATAGGTACAGTGTACTGTCTTGAGGACAAGAGGTTACATGTCCCAGACCTTTACCTTGCTCTTCTTCGACTTGTAGTGGTGTCTCTCTACCTGGTTTCCTTTCCCTCAGCTGTCTCTCTCCTCCTGATCCCCCAAGCATGTAGACCTCTCCTCATGAGTCATTACCAGTTGCATGAAGTCTATCATGCTGTGAGGTTTCACACACACATGCAAAGGGAATAGTTCCAAGATTCCCTGTTCCAAAGTTTAGGACCTGTACAACCAACAAAGATGCTTGAGAACTGTGAGTAAAGAATTTTTTTTCCCCACTGCAAGTTTCCCCACTCCCTCTCTCTGCTCCCTCTCAAGTTTCCCCACTCCCTCTCTCTGCTCCTATTTTATTACCAGCAGCAATCTAGTAGGAGTTGGTGCATTGCTTCATTAAAAAGGGTCTTCCACTTGATAACTCTCCTTAATATAGCTGCCTAGGCTTCCCTTTTCCATCATTTGGAGACTTCAATAATATTTAGCACTTTTATAGTGCCTTCTAGGTGTGCAAAGCACTTTGCAGATATGGTTCTCATGTAATCCTTACAACAACTGTGCAGGTTCAGTAAGTAAAATTATCCCCTGTTTTGCAGTTAAGGCTGAATAGAAGTAGATAAGCCTAAAAACAATCTGGTGAATTCAAGCAGAGGCAAGATTCACACCAAATGAAGCTCAGGGCTTGTTCCTATGCTGGGCCAGAGCTGGCAACCATCATGCTGCCCCAGCAACAGCTGTTGCAAAAGTACCATACAGCACTTCTGCGCCAGCTGTAAGTCCACTGGGCCAGCGCAGAGACCACTGCCAGTCAGCGTTGAACCTCAGGGCTGGAAAGACTTGCCCTTGGAGCAGCCTATGGTAAGTGTCTCCACCAGCTGGGAGAGACATGGGGCGTGGGGTGACAGGGGGAAGGCATGGGGAGAGTGGAACTGGGGGGGAGGGCAGGCCAGAGAAAGGTTTGGTCCCGGGAAGGGTGTGGAGACAACAGCAGACTCTGCCGCTGTATCCTATGCCCTTCTCCCTCCCCCCCCCCCGAGCCTGGAGAACCTACACAGGTAAAATAGCTGTCCTGGCTCCAAGGAGACCCATTGGGGTTGCCGGTGCTTTATCCATGGTAAAGGAACAAACTTTCCCTTACACCGAGGAGACTCCGGCAGCTGCTCCAGGCCCACAGGATACAGCAGTGGCCATTTCAGCACTGCTGCTCCTCTGGGCGCTGGGACAGTATAAGATTGGCTGCCCATCTCCTAGCAGCTCCATCAGCTCCACACGTCAGCTACATCATCTCCTAGCTACATCAGCTCCTCACCAATATTGAGCTACTGTAGTAATTTTCACCCCTTTTGAAAACTCTTTGCAAAGAAATGAAGAGGAAATATATCCATATTGTTGAGTCAAACTTGGCATTGTGCCAAAAACCTCTGTATTCTTTTTAGTTTTGATGAATAACATGCTGGGGAGACCAAAGGGATGAGTTCGGAGGGTTTTAGGATTCTACCCCACTGTAGTTTTGACCCCACTCATGTGCACACAAATGCACGTGCTATTTGCTATCTGCATTGAATAGATAGATCCAGATAGATGGCAGGTTGCAGATACTGTTCCCCTGAACTGCATTATTTCTACTGAGATGTGTGTATGTATATGTATGGGAAATGTGAAAGAGCATCAACCCTGTTGCCCTGGCAGTGGGGAGAAGACTCACCTTACCCTCCAAGCAGAAACAGTGGAGCTGTGATGGTCCATGTTGTGTTCATACTCCCAAGATGACAACATTCATAGTGAGAATCTACAAACTACATTCAGCATTGCACTGATCCCTGCTGCTCACTCCTTTTCAACAGCTGCCAGCCATGCACATTCCTAGCTCTTTGCAAGGCTTTTGATAGTCAACCTGACTGGTACTGTTCTTCCTAAGGGTTGATTTGTGTGTGTGCAGAAGAAGCATGGAGTGCTGTGGCCTATTTCTGCTGCAATCATAAGTACCTGCCGTTTCCCCCTCGGCTTACAAGGAACTTATGTGAGGCGACGTGACGTTCCCAACAAAGCAACAATGTTCAATACAGGGGTATTGCCGCCTGGATGGTCTCCCTGCTGTTGCACGTCTCTTATTTTCATCCTGCTTGACCTGCCAGCTGTCCCTTACATCTCTGACCCTGGGCAGAACAGTCGGGCATGTTTCTTGAACCTCCCATAGCATACACAAGCTTCTGATGGGTTTTTGGTGTCCGGAAAACTAATATGAAGAAACTCTCACATAGAATCAAAAGCTGGTAAAGAAATGATCGCATCCCTGTACTGTGTACTTATAACAACATGGACAGGCATAAATGGATGACAAATGCCCATATCATTAAAAGGTATCCTCAACCACCAAGAAAGCAAATGTCAGGGGTAAACGCAACATGCTTACAGATTACGCTTGCCAACTGCGTTAAAGAAGACTAAGCAAGTAGAATACAATGTAAGACAGGCCAGATATTAAGGAGATTAATCACTTATTGCATCAGGGAATATATGCTATAGAACATTAAATGATTAATGATCGTGTCATTAGGTTTAATAAAATAAAATCATTTCAGTTTTGGATTGAAGCCAAAGAATCATAACCTCAGAAAGAGAAGCCTTCATGTTTTCTCTCTCACTGGCACGTAAAAGGAATGAGAGAACTAAACTTGCATGTATAAACATGCACACTAACATTCAAAGTTGTGTGTATTTTCTGCATCCGTGGATTTGCCTTGTTCCTCTCCATCTATTTTTAAAATCAAGTTACTAGTTCCTCAGCTGCGAAGAGCAGTTTAAAATGTGTGGCCATTGCATGGTAACATCTCAGGTTATTTTTTATATATATACTTCTATTTATAGCAAAATGTTATGTTAATGAAATAGAATTCTAGAAGCCTGCAGAAACTTTTGTACTTCCTAGTCACAATGGGGAAGCCTAATTTGCATGTCTAGGGCTGTTTAACAAGATCACTGCTCTTGTGTACTCTTCATTAAACTATATAGAACATGATCTTAGTACAGGGATTTCTAACTTTTACTCAATGAATTGGCCATCTAACTTACTGTAGTTCCAAGATAATCCTGCTTGCACGCACTCAGCAGTACTTTCTTTCAGGGTCAAACTGTGCATTATATTAAGCACATGCTTAACATTGATGTGCCAGACTGTGCTTCCATGTGTTGAAACCTGTGTGGAAGGGTTGTTGTTGTTGTTTTATATTATTATTATTATTATTATTATTATTAAGGGAATAATAATAACGGGGAACTGTGGGCCATCATACCTACACAACTAGAGAGGCACCACCATTTATGCCCCTATAACTGGCCCAGCGCTGAGCCCAGCACCGAATGTAGAATGCCACGTGAGTACCCAGCGGTAAGTCACGCCACCTGGAAGTGGAACGTGTTTTCTGAGTGGGGGGAGGGAGGGGAGGGGAGAGTGACCGGCCAGGAGTGGGGTGAGATCAATGGAGTCCAGCTCCACAGGATCCAATCTTCTGGGTCAGGCTACTCAAGACTGTGCTGGCAAAACAGCCAGCGCAGACTTGAGTAGTGCCATTATGGGGCCTGCAATGCAGCCCCACAATGAGGAGACTCTGGCGGCCTCTGTGTGTCTGCTGGATACTGTGGTCGCCATTTTGGTGCCGCTGCGCCCAGTACCCACACTGAGGATAGGATTGGGATATCAGAGCTGGAAAGGCTCAGCTCCATTTTGGAGTTATGGATTCATCATTACCATTTAACAAGAAAATGGGAAATTTGGAGCATTGAATTCTATGGATCAATTAAGGAAAAAAGAAGGGGTGATTACATATGGGCGAACAAGCTGAAAATAAATCCTGATAAGACAGAGGTTCTCCTTGTCCGGAAGTCCCTGACTCGGTAATTGGACTATCGCCCTGCTCTGAACAGGGTCGCACTCCCTCTGAAGGAGCAGGTCTGCAGCTTGGGGGTTCTCCTAGATCCACAGTTGCTCCTGGAGTCTTAGGTGGCAGCAATGGCTAGGAGAGTCTTCCAGCTTTGGCTGATTCGCCAGCTGCAACCATACCTGGATTGCTCAGATCTGGCCACGGTGACTCATGCCCTAGTGACATCTAGATTAGATTACTGTAACATGCTTTGTGTGGAGCTGCCTCTCAAGACAGTTCAGAAACTGCAGGTAGTGCAGAACGCGACTGCCCAAGTGGTTGTTGGGGCTTGTCAGTTCGACTCAGTCAGACCACTGCTTCGGCAGTTACACTGGGTACCAGTTCATTTCCGGGCTGAATTCAAAGTGCTAGTTTTGACTTTTAAAGCCCTATACGGTTTGGGTTCAGGGTGTCTGAGGAACCACCTTTGTCCATAATCCTACACATGCTCTCAGGTCATCTGAGGGGTTCCTTCTGTTCTGCCAGATTCTCATTTCAAGCTCCACCTGGAGAATTATGCCCACTTTAAGCTAATTAGCTCCTCTTCTTTCCTCAAAAATGACCCTAGTTGTGCCCTGCAGCACTGCTGGACCACACCACTATTTCAACTGTTTCACCTGCAGAGGCCCTCCTTTCTCCCCTCTCCTGCCAGCAGCTCCTCCAGCCACTATAGCAGCACATTGGTCCGCCACAGGTCTTGGGCGTGGCAGCCAAACACCAATCTCAGTGCCTCCAGCAGTCTGTTTGGGCAGTCTCCAAAGTCCATTCGCACATCAGTCCATCAGCAGTTTCAGTAGTCCATTAGCCATCAGTTCCTCAGTCCGCCTTTCCAGTCCTCCAAGCTTTCCTCCTACTGCTACCCACACCCAACTCTCCCTTCATTAGGTGCTTTTATGCCTGAGGGCCCCATTGCCTTCAAGTGGCTGCAGCTGTGCAGCACACTCTCTGCTGAATGCCCAGGCCTTACCCTTAAAGGGGCCACTGCTGACACCACATCCTACCTCCTCGCCAGATCTTCCGCAATTCCAATACACCTTCTGACTGTGCTGCAACCAGTAGAGGTGGTGCTTTTCAACCTCTTCATAAATGACCTGGAGACAGGGTTGAGCAGTGAAGTGGCTAAGTTTGCAGATGACACCAAACTTTTCCGAGTGGTGAAGACCAGAAGTGATTGTGAGGAGCTCCAGAAGGATCTCTCCAGACTGGCAGAATGGGCAGCAAAATGGCAGATGCACTTCAATGTCAGTAAGTGTAAAGTCATGCACATTGGGGCAAAAAATCAAAACTTTAGATATAGGCTGATGGGTTCTGAGCTGTCTGTGACAGATCAGGAGAGAGATCTTGGGGTGGTGGTGGACAGGTCGATGAAAGTATCGACCCACTGTGCGGCAGCAGTGAAGAAGGCCAATTCTATGCTTGGGATCATTAGGAAGGGCATTGAGAACAAAACGGCTAGAATTATAATGCCGTTGTACAAATCTATGGTAAGGCCACACCTGGAGTATTGTGTCCAGTTCTGCTCGCCGCATCTCAAAAAAGACATAGTGGAAATGGAAAAGGTGCAAAAGAGAGTGACTAAGATGATTACAGGGCTGGGGCACCTTCCTTATGAGGAAAGGCTACGGCGTTTGGGCCTCTTCAGCCTAGAAAAGAGACGCCTGAGGGCGGACATGATTGAGACATACAAAATTATGCAGGGGATGGACAGAGTGGATAGGGAGATGCTCTTTACACTCTCACATAATACCAGAACCAGGGGACATCCACTAAAATTGAGTGTTGGGCGGGTTAGGACAGACAAAAGAAAATATTTCTTTACTCAGCGTGTGGTCGGTCTGTGGAACTCCTTGCCACAGGATGTGGTGCTGGCGTCTAGCCTAGATGCCTTTAAAAGGGATTGGACAAGTTTCTGGAGGAAAAATCCATTACGGGGTACAAGCCATGATGTGTATGTGCAACCTCCTGATTTTAGAAATGGGGTGTGTCAGAATGCGAGATGCAAGGGAGGGCACCAGGGTGCAGGTCTCTTGTTATCTGGTGTGGTCCCTGGGGCATTTGGTGGGCCGCTGTGAGATACAGGAAGCTGGACTAGATGGGCCTATGGCCTGATCCAGTGGGGCTGTTCTTATGGTCTTATGTTGAGGTGAAGGGAGTAGCAGCTAGAAACAGGGCCTTCTCAGTGGTGCCAGCCCATTTATGGAATTCCCTTCCCCTGGAATTAAGAACAGCTCCCTCTCTGGAGACCTTTTGAAGGCTTTTAACTGACACTGGGGGCTGGTGCTTTTTTAATGAATTATATTTTAATTGTGGTGATCCTGGGTGTTTTAGTGTTTTAATTGTTTTTAATACATATTTTTTTAATTTATGTTGCTATTGTTAGCCGCCTTGAGTCCCCTTTGGTGTGGGAGAAAGGCGGGATAAAAATCAAATAAATAAATAAATAAATAAATAAATGGTATTTGTATCAAGAATGGGGCTTTCCTGGCCTAGGGATCTGTGGCCTCTTCCCTAAGTCCTTTTAATTGTCACATAATGGGTTTGCTCCTTGACTTTCCAGGCAGGCACCTAGCATACATGTTTAGATGTCTCTTGTACGCCTTGAATTTTAAAAGGACCATTCTGGCTATTATTTAGTTTAGAAAAGCAAGCACATTTGTGTTAAGCATGGACTAACAACACATGGAATGTGTTCCTCAGTTGTACTTTTTGAAATATGCTAGTGTGCTTTCATGCACCTAAACACCTGCACTAGGTAATGAGAAGTTGAGCTTCACAATGGACCCCCCCCCCTTCAAGGCCTGCTTGCTAAGGAACCTTTTATTCTGCATGAAAGGAAGCTTTGCCTTTGCCACTTTGCCACTGCCACATGAAAGGAAGCCTTTGCCACTGTTATAGTAGCATTGTGAGGTTCAGCTGGGGTTGTGTTATTTCTGCAGGAAGGAGTAAATGGAAAGCATTCTGTAGTCTAGTGGAAATCAGTAGGTCAGAGGTTGAAAAACTCTTGCCTGGCAGCAGCCTGGAGTTTTGGAGTTTATTTTGGAGTTATGGATACTTTCAGAAATATCCCACATGGTGATTTCCGAGACAGCTGTTGTACTCTGGCCTCAGAAGTGTGAGCTTGTTAAAGAAGGTCTCCTTGTGATCAGACAGTGTAAGGATTTATTTGGTGTTACTTTCCTCTAGGGAGCTCATTGAGAATACTGATTCTAGGATGAAGACTATCCTAATTCCAAAGAAAGTTAAAAGAAAATTCATTGTATTAAGATATAAGTAGGCATTTCATGCACCAATACGATCACATTATATATCACGTGGAGATCTTTCGGGAAAAATCTGTATTTGCAACTTGTACATTTCTGGACTTAATTCAAGGTGCTGGTTTTTACAAATGGTTTTGCAGCTGGGTATTTGAATGGCCACCTTTCCTGTAATTGCCCCCTTTCCACACACTCAGATAATCATCTGAGAACCTGTTCAGGGACCTGTTTTGTTGGAATTTCAGGCACGCACAAGAAAGGCCTTCTTGGTAGTGGTGCAGCATTATTTTGGAAAACCCTTTGGGACACCCTCCCACTGGGTACCAAAGAGGAATCTATATTGTATGCTTTTAGATGTATGGCCAAGTTATGGCTGTTTAAGAAAGTGTTTGGCACTAGATCTTTTAAGTAGGTTTTATTCTCTTAGCTGTTGTGAGTGTTGCAGTTCCTTATTATTTTCCTTTGGGTGCAATCCTAACCGGCACATAGGCCAGCATAAGTCCCCCGGGAGGGTTGCAAACATGCCATAAAGCACGTTTGCGCCTCCATGGGAGGAAGCCGCATCGGTGCATGTAGATGCACCAACACGTGGAGGCCACCAGAAGCCTCCACACCTCGCCGCCACTTGTGTCAGCGCACCCGTGCCAACACAAGCAGCAACAGGGGGCGGGGAGGAGGCAGGAGGGGGGCATTTCTGGATGGGGCGGGCAGGCAATTGGTGGCCCCGGGGGCGGGCGCGCAGGGAGCCGGGGGTGGGGCTGGGACCCGGCGGTTATGCGACTTCAAGCCGCTCCAGAAGTGGCGCAGGTCTGAGGAGACCCATTAGGGCAAGCAGCCCTTACCCAGGGGTAAGGGGAACAGCTTTTCCTTGCCCCTGGCTGAGCCACTGCAACCAACGAACCTGCACTGGATGCAGCACAAGCCTCCTGGCTTGCCTGCTCCAATGCAGGTTTGGTTTGCGCCCTTTTTTGTTGTATTATAATTTTATTGCTATATTATTGTTTTTTTTAAATTGCAAAATGCCCTGGATCCTATGGGAGAAGGGTGGAATATAAGCTTTTAAAAATACATATTCAGTGCATTTCTAATCTTTGAGAATTTAAGCTTCAGCAGGGAAGAAGGGCAAAGATCAAGTAACACAGCATACATTGGAAGAAGTGGAGAAAAAGGTTCATGTGAGAGCAAACTATAAGACACAAAGAAGTACAATGGTTGGTAGTTTCTCACACCTGCTATGAAGGCATACAGTTCTCAATGCTTGAAGTAAAAGAATTAGGACCCAATCCTATCCAACTTTCCAGTGTTGGTGCAGTGGCAATGCAGTCCCAAGGCAAGGGGACAAACATTCCCTTACCTTGTGGAGGCCTCCGTAACTAGCCTCCCAACACAGGATGCAGTGCATATCCCATTGGCATGGCTACACCAGGGCTGAAATGTTGGATAGGATTTGGCTCTTAATCAGGAAACATTGAAGTGACAGTCTCTTATCCCAATGATAGTTAATGAATCCCTTGCAGACAATTAATTTTGCTCAAGAAAGTAAGGCAAACCACAGATTGAGGCTTCAGTACCATCAATTATAATGTAGATGTGAGTAGTAGTCTGAGTAAATATGCATAGCATTGGGTTCTATGTTGTGTATATATTATATTAAGGAATCAAGCATCTAGAAAACATTTATACATTTTAGAGTTGTACAGACCTACAATGCTTTATGGGTTTCACCACCAAAAGACCATTCTTAAGTCACCCCCCCCCCAACATTCGTCCATTGAAAATCAAGGCCTCTATGTTTATTTTTAAAGAAAAAATAGAAGAGTCTTAAAAGTCACACAAAAAGTATGAGCTTCGTTTAGCACACCTGCTGCTCGATGATGGTAGAAGAAACCATGCAAGAAAAGGAGTGGAAAGGTCAGCATGGTAAAGCATGGAGATAATTGCTATGTATGGTTGAATTAATTGGTGTGAAGTGCTCATGCACATGGAAAAAGTCACAGAGTCCCATAGAGATGCTGAATGATAACACTGATAGCTATTTCACTATCTTATTGACAAGTGTCCCCTTCCTTCGCCCCCATTTACTATTGAAGTTCTATTATAACCATAAAGCTGACTGGCATTACATCTCATTTTATATTTGTGTCATTAAATAATGTGCTTTGGTTACATACACACACACCGAGAGAGAGAGAGAGAGAGAGATTCCTTTGCCCACAGGAATGTATTGTGAACATTTTCTTTCTGGAAAGCGGTTTGCCAATTTTAATATTGTCAACTTTGCTTCTGAGAAGCACACAGAATATTATTTCCACCAATAAATAAACGATGGTGCTTATTTTGGCAGCTGCTGCTCATTTAATAGAACACAGATGTGTGAATATAGCTGTGTTTACTTTAGTGCAGGGATCACTGTAATTTATAATCACTGAGAGAGAGGCTCTATCTCTCTGCATAATCCCATAGACATTAAGGTAGGTCACAGATGTTGGTTTCACACCCAACCAAACTGTGGAAGAGTTTCTGTTTCGATATAAAGAGTTTGTCTCAAAGAATCAAATAGCAACGGAGACTTCATTTTTTAGCTAAATATATTTAGCTTAACTCAGAGAACGTTCCAAAACTTTGCCTCCTATGTCCACACAATGGCTTTTTAAAGTTAAAATAAGAAAAGGAGATTTTTTTTCAGTCACTAAAGTGTGACTGTTTCCAAACACTGAAACTGGGTGCTTAATCTATGGGTCCAGCTTAACTTCCTGGTACCTTATATGGTTTTCCAAATGCTGCCCCCCTTCCCTGGTGATGCACCAGACTCTACTTCCTGATTTGGAAAAGCAAGGGAAGGTGGAGTGAAGGAGGAAGTGCAGAACATAGGACAGTGGTCACTCTAACCCACTACTCTTCTCCACACTTCCGCTCTGTCCCTCTCTTTTCCAATCCAGGAAGTGGGAGGAAAGAAGCAATGGAGTCCAGTTGGAGGATGGGAGCTGGGCTGTCCCTGCCATTCTGTCGCCTGAGCTGGTCACTTCATCTCAGGACACAAGTTATGTCCAGCAAGTTATGGCCACAATCAACAGGGAAATTTCCTGAGCGGGCCCCACAGGAGCTCACACAGCTGTGCAAATGAATCATTCTTATGCCACTCCCATTCATTTCATTGGGGCTGGCACAGAAGAACCATCTTTGCAGGTTGTACTCACTGGATATCAGGCTTTTCTTAACAGACGCTCAGATAATTGTATTCCATCACGTCCATGAAACACAGCATATACTTCAGAGGGAAATGTTTGTGAAAAAACATTTTTTTAAAAATTAATGTATAAGCAGACTTCTTTGTGGACCTCTGCAAGTAATAAGATATCATAGAAAGGCCATTTAAAAGTCTGCAGTAAAAACGTAAGAACAGCCCTGCTGGATCAGCCCAAAGACCTATCTAGTCCAGAATCCTGTTTTCCACAGTGGTACACCAACTGCTTCTGGAAAGCCCACAAGAAAGGCATATGTCTTTTTCCACTACTTCCCTGCAACTGCTGTTCAGATGCATTCTGCTTCTGAGCCTGGAGGCCGCTCATAGGGCCCAATCCTATCCAACTTTCCAATGCTGGTGCAGCCGCAGTGTAGCCCCAAGGAAAGGGAACATTCTCTTACTCTGAGGAGGATTCTGTGACTATCGCCCTATTGCAGGATGCAGCGCATGCCCTGTTGGCACAACTGCTAAAGCTCTGGAAAATTGGATAGGATTTGGCCCATAGTCATCAGCACTAGCGGCCAATGATAGATTATCCTCCATGAATATGCCCAATCCCCTTCTAAAGCCATCAAAGCTAGTGGCCATCACCACATCTTGTGGCAATGAATTCCACAGACTAATTATGCTCTAAATGACAAAGTATCTTCTTTGTTTGTCCTTTTATCGGGCTATAATTGGCTTAGCAGCTAGGTAAGCTGGAATCTGCTGGCTGCCCTACAACACTATAGGCCTCCTGTCAGCATTCAAAATGTTCTGCTGGAAAATTCTTAAACATACGAAGCTTCCTTTTCCTGAGTCATACCACTGTGCTCTCTAACGCTGCATTTCCTGCACCGACTGGAAGCAGCTCTCCAGGGTTTCAAACAGGGTTTTTCCCAGCCATATGTTGAGATGTCAGCAACTGAACCTGAGATCTTCTAACATGCAAAACCTGTTTCCTACTGTTGAGCTGTGGGTTTTGCATGGTTTTCCCTGCATAGATCAGCTTACCCCGCTTCTCTCTCACCTTTATCTCCCACTGTGCCTAACAGATTGCTAGCCCTCTGCTTCAGATTGCATCTCTAGGAACTGACTACAGATAGTATACCACATGCCTGAAAACTAAATGCCACTAACTTATCCCAGCTGTCAGCCCTGAGGAACAAATGGCTCACAGCTCTGTGGTTAGGCTCTGAAGAAGTTGCTATGAAAGGCGCACCGAGTCCTTAGCAATTAACATTGGAAACGTCTGCTTTTTGGTAAAGTATCCTTTGGAGGAAGGAATGCGGATAACAGCTGGCCAGGTATAGATTTCTGTGAAAGTGATGCTGTAAGGCTTGGAAGTAATCCAGTAGGATCTTTTGGCAGAATGAGAAACATCTCTGAAGGCTGAGCTAAATTGCTAGGAATCTTAACAAATTAAAAATGCAGCAATCCAGAAATGATTTCTGGAACTGAACTGAGAATGTTCCCATTAGCTGAAATGTTTTGATACCTTCAGCTTTCAATTGTAATTCAAATAAACTTTTATTTCTTCATTGATTAAAGATTTCAGTCATTTTTACAATGGGTGTAATTTATGTATAAGAGGTCAGAGCCTAACTTACTACTCCATGGACGGCTCTCCTTTAATTCACAGAACTGCAATCTGGGAAGGGTTCCTTTCATTCACAAGAAATGGTCCCTGCATGACCTCAGCTCTCCTTCTGTGAATATAAGGAGCACAAACCATGGAGTAGTACATTGAGAGCCTACCCGCCCAATGGAATTTTGGTGCCATATATCTGAACATCCTGAGGCCTTGTATTAAAAGGAAAGCAGATCCATTTCCTGTAGTTACAGGTCAACTATTGGCTAGCAGTTACATACTTAGGATTATGAGTTGATTTTTTTTCTGCCATACAGATATTTCTTTGTAAAACTTCTGCCTTACAATATGCAAAAAATACTCACACCTTTGCCAAATAAGGTCATGAATATAGTTAATAACCCATGAGTATAAATCTCCTGTCTTAGCATGAGTTTTCACCTGCTTGGCAGTTCTCAGGAGACTCCAAAGGACATGAAAGCAGTTTTGCTATACTGCAAGGCTTGTTCGGAATAACTTTAAAAGCCTGATATTCAGTAGCTGCTTTTGTATGTTGCATAATGCCATGTGGAGAGAATGAAAGCCCTGAACTGCTAAATGCAGATTTAATATAATTCTTGCAGATTGACTTCAATGTACATTTTCCAGGATTGCTTTCATCTAACATGTTTTGATTTTATTAAATAAGTAAACATTCCTGATATACTGTAATATATTAAGTGTAATGACAAAAACCCTTTAAAAATGTTTTATTTAAAAAAAAATTTGGTGGCTCTTCTTGAGCTTGCAGAGTTTTTGATAGTCTATGTATGGATCATATATCTTTTGAAGAAAAAAAAAAGCCCATAGAAAGATATAATCATCATGCAGCTTTTCCTAAGTTGCTGCAGCTTTTGAATTCGTCTATTGCCTTGGGTATTTCATTAGCACTTCAACTACAGTTGCATCACATTAACCTTTTTATAGTTTAATGCAAAAATTTAAAGTAGGACGTGAATGAGTGGTGGGGGTGGGGTGGGCTAAAGGAGTTTCTCAAAGAGAATGAAGAAAAGTGAAGAGTATGAGTATAAAATGTAACAATTCCTAACAATATCAGCAAAGAAAAGCAGATGACCTACCAATCTAAATTATGGGGTTTTTTTTTGTTTTTTTGTTTTAAATGGTTGATGCTACAGAAGGCACTGTATATAGATCTAGACTCAATGACACTGTTTTATAAGTCTTAAGAAGTGTCATGGATTTATAATATAAACTGAAAGAGAATATATTGCCATCTGCTTTAGGCAGTATCTCAACTAGCTCAATTCCGATACCTGGATTTTGTCTTCAGTGTACTTCTGTTGTTAGAAGTGCATCTCAAGAAGTGATGAACTTAAAAAAATTATAAAAAATTCCAAAAGGCCTAGGTGATGTCCAAGGATTGAAACATAATACACACTAGGGGTGTGTGGTGCAGGGGCTGCAGGTGAGGCAGAAATACCTTGTTGTTGTTCATGGAAAAGCACCGCTGCTGCCTCTTCTGCCTACACCCAGGGAGGCTCTCCGTACACCTGAGAAAGTGGGTGTAAGGAGAGCCGCCTTGGATATAAGTAAGCAGGGCAGCTGCGGTGCTTTTCCATGGACAACGGGTCAGTTCTGCTTCACCTGCTGCTCCTACACTGCACATCCCTGACACACACCCTGCCTGAAGACTTAAATCTAATTAAGGACAAGAAGTAAAACAGGATAAAGAAAAGGCATAGTAGTGGTCAGATAGGAACAGCCAAGGTGCTCGGGAATACAGGGGAGGCCCTGTATCTGCGGATCCCATATCAACAGATTCACTTAGGTCCATGGGACCCTCCCGCGCGCACCCCTTCCGGAGGCGAGGGAAGCAGAGCTGAAACCTTGGATACCGGTGAATGCCCCCACATCCTTCAGAGGATCCTCTTGCCTTGCATCCTCCTCTCGCCTCGCATCATCTTCTTGCCTCCAGAGGGTCCTCTGAGCCCAGCAGTAAAAAAAAAAGATACTTCCAATTTCTCTGTGAAACCAGAAGTGATGTTTTCAATGCCTTAAAAGGCATTGGGAGACTTTGAAAAGTCACTTCCCATTTCATGGAGAAACCAGAAGTAGCTTTTCTTTACTTCTGGGCTCAGAGGACTCTCTGGAGGTGAGGGGAACTCTGCTTCATTCGCCTCTGAAGGATGTGGGGGTGTTTGCTGGTATCCGTGGTTTCAATTAACTGCGGGAGGGTTCCAGAATGGAACCCCTGTGGATACCAGGGCATACTTGTAGTTATCTTTAAAAAATCCTATGCGTGCTGACCATGATTCTGCCCTACTTTTAGTAACCTATTTATGCAAAGTTTGGTACCCATGGAATTACCACATCCCTTGAATGTTGACCACACCATTCTGTATATGTAATATTGGGTTTTATGTGGTTTTTATGCAGTGGGGCAATGGATTTCTGTTGAGCTGTCCTACTATCAGACCACCCAGATTGTTTCTTTAGTTTTCTCAAGCATAAAAGTGGTTTGGAAGTATGTCATGAGTTTGCTGAAAGGAAGCAGTAGGAGTTACTCGTATGCCAGATCTCCAGACCGCTTCCTAAATGCAGTTTTTAAAACAGTTTAGTGGCTCAGTGGAAGGAGCCGCTGAAAGGAAAAGTGTGACCCAAGGTTTTAGCCAATGTCCTAGTGTATGTGCATAACCAAGCTTGTCACATATTGTTGTATTGAATTTTGCTTGAATTGATTCTTACATCTGCAAAGGACTGAGGTGGGGGGGATGGACACACCATTTCTTTGGCACTGTCTACCAAGCCACTATCTACCTTCCAACATGCCTTCATTGGCTATCACAACACACCTGTTTACCCAGGTGTGGGCTATTTTTCATGCCTCAGGAAGTAGCAAATGAGGTACTTTTAGCAAATGTGGTACTGCAAGTAACAAATGCAGCACTATTTTCATGCTTCTCCTGTAATCTTGTAACATACTAGGGCAGAAATCAGGCCCACTCTTCCTATGGTAATATATATGAGTGTGTCTTCACTACTTACAGTGGATACACAAAGTATTGAAGCACTTGCTATTTATATTCCCTCTATTACCATTTCATGCAGTGTGCAACAAGCCTCTTAATAGTCATTCATGGATAGGCCTGTGGACCCACATTCATGGGCACATGTGCAGATTGAAACAAGAAAGGAGAAAACAATGTTTAGTTTTACACTTTCCTCTTCCTCCCCCCATACCTACTGCCAATGACCCCATACTATTAAGGTATATTCTCCAAAGTGTGAACTGCTTCAGGTTTGTTTTTGCCATAATACTTATGTTCTGTGTTATATGTGTTGTATAAAGTATTTTGATGATGTGCTTTTCACCAGTTATTTGCAATTCATACACAAATCACAGCAAGAGAAAATATGTGAGAGTTGGTCACAGATTAAGGGCAATATCATTTAACGGAAGCAGCCTCCCTCTAATTTCATAACTATCAATGTGTGCTGCATTACAACTGGACAATGTTACACAACTGTAATTCAAAACGCTCTGGTGAAATTGCATATAAAGGTTGCAAAGTGCTGAAATGGATGCTGACGGTTCATTGTATGCCACTGACAATTGTCCTTTATCAAACGGTGTCGAGTTCAAGTAAAACTTGACCCATTTATGTTTGCCAGTACTGTATATTCAAAGAGAAGAAAAACCTGGAGTCCCAGGACTCATTAACAATGCAGCAGGCTTTATTATTCAAAACATGGATGAAGAAGCTGTACTCCACCCTGTGACATTAGCTGGATGCTCATAAAACAAGCCAAAGAATTAGTCCCTTCACCAAGGGATGACATGAAACCTCAACTGTGGTAGCTTCAAAAACAGTTAAAGGCTGCCTTTGTGCTCATTAGCACCACTGAAGCGGCATTTTGTGTTGGTCGCTTTAGGTTTTACCAAATCAGCTCCGAAGAAAGTTGTTACCAGCTTGTATTCTGCAGTTCACAGGCTCTCAAAAAGAACACATTAAAACAGTTAGAATCCCCAGGGCAAATGGAGGAGATTAAGTAGCCTTCTCCTGCAACAGAATCCTGAGCAGACAAAGCTTGGTATTGTGTATTCAGTACGCTATCTCTTTCTAGCACGGAACGTTACTATTGTCCTTTCAGATTCTAGTTTACAAAGTGTTTGGGGGGCTTTGCGTAACGGTTCACTGGCACCACCGTTGACATCCATCTGAGTGTGGGAACTTTCTGAAAGGGCCATAGTGCCCTCTCAAAACTACTAACTTGTTATTACAAAGTTTGTCTTGGAATTGTATCTTTCCCAAAACTTAGACATTTCAGTCTAGTTGTTCCATTTTTTACCTGAACAAGTCTTATGTGATTCCTTTAACTTCCAGAAGATGCTAGAAACATATAATCACTTTTGAATATTTTCAGATGATTTTAATATGAATTTGTGCTTTCTGAAAACAGTGGATGTGATGGTGGAAGATGGGGTATAGGAAAAAGTGAAGAATTACAGGAAATGCTTTTACATCACAATGATACCCATAATTTTTTGGGGTGGGGGAGACACTTTGCTGGAGAATCCTTTTATTCCCATTTGCACAAGATAACTAAAATGTGTGCAAGGATATTATATAGCATAGCATTATATTAGCATGTGCACATAGCTATAAATGCATGTTTCAAATTCATGCAAATTCTCCTTTAACATCTGAAAAGAGATGTTAAAAACTTACTACCACTACAGCAATTATAAATTGAACCACTTAAAATAACTTAGTTTTACTAGATGTTTTTCCCATTTTGAAACATTTCTTTCTCTGCATAAATCCTTCCTGTCTTGGGGCCCAATCCTATTCAATGCATGCCAGCTCACTGCCAGCTCACACTGTCTCAAACATACTGACCCTTGGGTCATCATAGAATTGAGTAGCCCCATTGCTGGGCTACTCACTTTACCCAGGGGAAGGGGACAAAAGACCCCTTCTCCCGAGGAGGCGGCAGCGGCTCCCTGAGGCATGCTGAATGCAGTGGCAGCCATTTGCAGAGCCACTGCAGCCTTGTGCGCCAGACAGCTTAGGATTGGGCTGTTGGTCTCTCAACAAAAGTACTTGTTAATATTTCACTTAGTTGTATTTCACAAGTAGCCAATGGTGAAGCCTGCATTCACATTTCCTGTTGAATTATTAAATAGCAATGTTATACTTGATAGTTATGATTTAGTAATTGGACAGCCCAATCCTCTTGAATGCACATTCTGCCTAAAAGCAGATGGAAAATATGCTCTGGAGGCACGCAGAGTAGCGCCCTGCTGGAGCACTACTCCAGCAGAAAGGGAGGCTTCCTGCATATGTCACTGGATTGCTGGCCAGCTGCCAGAGCAGCTAAGCCAGCCAGGGAGCTGGAAGGGGTGGAGGGGCTGGGATGGGATGGGAGCAGGGGTGGGTGAAACTGGGAAAGGAGGGGGAGGAACGGGGCAGAGAGGTAGCGGGAAGGGTGGATCTGGTGGCAATGGCGCGTGCCAGATCCTATCTCCTCTGGCAGCAGCCTCCTTCCCTTTCTGTCCTTGGACTTGCGCCAGTGAAATCACTTGAGAGGGGTAATGGGATTTAAATCCTCTTTCCTCTCTGAAGCCTCCCAATCTGCCCCCTCCCCCGCTGGTTACACTGCATATTTTTTGGCGTAGCTGCACAAGCTGGGGGGTGGGGAGGATAGGATTGGGCTGTAAAGCAATTTATTTATTTATTTATTTTAAGACACAATCTTCAATTTTCACTTTGACATACCTGCACATTGGGAACTATTCTTCATTAAAATATTGTAGCAACTCCTGTGTAGGCATACTAGAAATATTATATACCTGTTTCAGCTGCACAAGCTGCCAGACATCAAGATTTTTACATTCTGAGTTGTTAATGTTGGCAATGTCTAAACTGCTGAGAGTTGCTGTCCCTTTGATTTGAAGCTGCTACCGCAGCTGTACTATTTAGAAGACTGTGATAAGAAAGGAATGCCAAGCAAAATGACATTTGTCACTTTTGTTATTCAATTTTCAGTGCTTCAAGTTCCCAATAAGCATAATTACAAACATGCCTGCCTGTCCACTGCAAGGGAAACTAAAATCAAGCAGTTATTACAAACTCTGTATGTAGGCTTTTCAACAATTATCTCATTCTACTTTCTGGAAGAGCCAAGTATTTAATTCATTAGTGTCCAGACACGATGGGAAACGCCTGATGTTAAAAGATTGACCCCTATGCAGATATCTGTAATTGCTTTCAATAGCATAAGTTTGTCACATGTTCAATTTTTAGTAGAGGTCTCCATGAAGGAATAATTTCATTATACTTCTGTACAACCAGTCTACTTTGATATAGTTGCTCAAAGGATAAGCCGAATGCTTGAAAGTTGTATCACACTTTTGGCCCAATCCTATCTGGGCCTTATGGTGGCAGATCTCACAAACTGCCACCTTAAGTCTGGGCCTGTTGGCATGGCAGCCAGTCTGCTGTTTCTCACATGGGTGACAGTGGCCCACAGAACAACCTCCATCCTCTGTTGTCTCCTGTAAGTCAGTGGTGGGAGAGGATTATTGAATCTGTGTGAATCAGCTATAAATGCTGTTAGAGAATGGTGGCGGGGAAGGCTCTAAAGATACCTGGAGTTGGCTTGCATATCACAACCACTGTAGGCAGCTCACTGCATGTGGCAACTGTTACCATCTAATACAGTGCTTCCCAAGCTCCTACAAGGAGCTGGGAGCACCATAAAAGTGTGAGTGGGAGAGGGGCTATGGCATCAACATGATCCCCAAGATTGCACTGCTGTTGTTGGGGGGGGGGGGAAGGTGGTTTATTAACTTACCTAAGGGAGTGTCGACCTCCAAGGGGTGCGATGAGCCCCACAAACGCCTCTGCAGGGCTCCCCAAGCCTCCAAAACAGTAAAAAAAAAATAGATCAAAAACTGGAAGTGGTTTTCAATCACATGTTTTACTGTTTTGGAGGCATGGGGAGCCCTGCAGAGGCGTTTGTGGGGCTTCCCGCACCCCCCTCCCCAGAGGCCAGCACTCCCTTAAGTAAATTATTTAAAAACTGTCCCCTCCTGCAGCAGCGTGATCATGGGGATTGCTTTGCTTTCATGGCTGGTGGGTTGCAACCCACCAGTTTGGGAACCACTGATCTGATATCATCACATTTCATGTGAACCAGCGTGCTACACAGTTGGGGCATTTTTTGTCCATGTCAGCTCAGTTGTCCAAGAAAAGGGGACTGCAGTAGCATAAACAAAACCAACACAACTGCATGTTAAGCTGTTCCATGCAGTCCATCAAGTCCATCCAGCAGTCAATTACTGTATTTGGCGTGAATGTCTTCCATTCACGAACAGCCCAATCCAGTGTAAATCCCTGAATGATGATGTGCCAGCACGGGCTACACTGCATCCTCTGGCAGATTTTTGGATGCTGGAGGTCTCCTTGGAGTAAGGGGACATTTATCCCTTTGCCCCAGTGTAAGCCCTAGCAGCCTCAACAGGTCAACTCAGACCTGTGCCAGTGATATTGTTCCACTGATAACACGTATTCCGCCAGCACATGCTGTAGTTAGCTGTAAGTTGGAATCCTTTGCCCCATTTGAGCAATTGGACTACTTACCAGCGGCATATATGCTTAAAGCTATTTTATTTTAAAACAAATCTGTCTGTGACTGTTATGCAGTTGTAGGCAGCAGCATAGCGAGAGATGCTGCAAAGCACTAAGTTTTGCAGGGACCCTCTTTGCATCATGCTTCCCCTTTGGAGCCATTCCAGGTTGGGAGCAAAATGGAGGCATAGGCTGCTGGTTGTAGAAACTTCATTGTTGTTATGTAGCATTGTTTTTTGCATGTTAGGCTTTTCATGCACATGTTAGATAGCACATGCTCAGCAGAATCCAGACTGGTGTGATTGGCTGTATGTTCACATTTGGGAGCTTTAAAGCTCCTCATTTCATGCATCAGCCTCATAGACCCAAAACCTTCTTGGGCAGCACTCCATAAGACATAAGGAACTGTTGTCAAAATGAGATTTTGCTCCTCATTCATGAGCAGAAGTGTTTTCTAGTCATATGGTGTAGTGAACATATGAAGCTGTCTTATAGAGAGTCAGACCATTAGTCCAGTGTCTACTTGTGTTAGGTATCTGGGATTTCAGACAGGAATCTTTCCCAAGCCAGCCTGAAGATGCCATGGATTTAACTTTAAAAAAAAAAAGCAGCACATGGCCTTCCCTGAGCTATGGAAGGGGGATGTCAGGAGTCAGCCAGGTCAGGCACAGTCCAGTGCTCCTTCTTTTGCTTCTTTATCCATTCAGGCAAGTCTGACTCTTGGCAACTTTATAGACCAGAGCTCTCCATGCTGCCCTGTCAAGTACAGCTTATTTCAGTTGTTGGATGTTCATCTTTGTATCTGTTCTGATGGTGTCGAGGCAGTGTGTTCTTTATCTGCCCCTTCTTCTTGTTCCACTGAGGGCGCAATCCAAACCTGCGCTGGAGCAGGCAAGCCAGGAGGTTTGCGCTGCATCCAACACAGTTTTGTTGGCTGCAGCAGCTCAGCCAGGGGCAAGGGGAAGCTCTTCCCCTTACCCCTGGGTAAGGGCTGCGTACCCCAATGGGACTCCTCAGACCTGCGCCACCTCTGAAGATGGCGCAAGTCCGAGGAGAGCGGAGCGGCTGGAAGCCACTCCGTTCTCTCTGGGGGCAGGGGTTGGGATCCAGCATAACCGCTGGGTCCCAGTCCTGCCCCCAGCTCGCTGTGCGCCCGCCCCCAGGGCCGCCCATTGTCCGCCTTCCCCCAACCAGAAATGCCCCCTCCCACCCCATTCCCCACCCCCCACACCTACCTTTGCTGTTTGTGCCGGCGCAAGCGCGCCAACACAAGCGGCGGCACAGAAGCCGCCGTTGCCTGCCTCCGCGCGGCAGCGCATCTGAATGTGCCAATGCAACTCCTGCCCACGGAGTCCTCCTATGCCGGCATAACTGCTGGTTAGGATTGCGCCATAACACTTCCAAGTGGTCCACACCCCTCAAATGGTTCACCCACCCAGCCAGTCAGACCTTGAAGCCTTCAGTATTCATTGGCAGAGTGTGCAACCAATGCACCAGTGGGGGGAGGGGGAGGGGGAGACAATGACATTGGCGGTCCAGTGCATGACTTTCTTCCAGGGCCCCCAGCAGCCTGACACCAGCACTGAGCTATAGCCCCCTCCTTGGGTTGTTCCTTCTTTTTCTGTGACATTTTAGGTGTACCTTTTTCTTTTCTTTGTGTTTCTATTTCAAGCTGCTCCACACGTGATTACAGCCAGAATGCTGAGTGATTTTAAGGGGCCTCTGGTGGCAGCTGCAATGTGTAAACTGTCCATTTACAACACTGCAACAGATTTCCTGTAGCTTCTTTTGCCTCGAGGCTGTACAGAACCCATGTGTTGGACTGAAATTCTAGCCTACATCATGAATGCATTTGAGATGTTCTTAACCTTTTCTGCTTTTGTGGCCATCTCCAAGGCGCCTGTATTATTTACTCTTTTATGTTTCAATTCTGCTTTGGTCAAGGTTGCTTTGCTGAACTTTTGTTCCTTCTATGCTGTAAATGATGCATCAGCACAACTGACTACAACAAAGAGTTATACTTTCAAACACTTTCCTGCCCCTTTTTTCTCCTCAAACATACACCACCAAAATGGCTGTCTGAGACCTGTAGGCTTACAGAGAGATAAATAAAAACTTATTTAGCTCATGATTGCCTTCACTCCCCCCCCGCCCACCATAGCATGCAGTGTGTATCTTTTTAGCATGACTGCATGCTATAGAGTGGAGGGGGGTATAATTGGACATTTGCTTTAGTATGGGAAAGGCAGGATATAAAGAAATGGTCTCTAAGAGACTCTCTTTGTTTGTGCGTGCGTGCGTGTGTATAAAAGCATGTATTATATCATTTCGTATAGTCATGGATTTGCTAATTAAAACCATGATAACAAATGGACCAAGCCTTGAAATAAAATGCATCAGCTAGTATTATGGAAGGAAAAATTAAGGGAAAATAATTAGGTTTCCAAACATAAATCACCATTCTCATGGATGGCAAAACTTCATAGCATTTACTTATCTCTCTTGAAAGTAGCACTATTTCCATGCCCTTGATTGATTTGCTTAAACATAAACATCTAGTAGTTGAATTAGTATTTTAGACTGCTATGAACATAACACAATTTGATATTTCTTTTCACTGTCCCTTGGTAATTAGCACTTGTGTCAGATGACATGTACATGATGCCAAACTGTAAATTCATTTGATACTTGGTTCATGTTTTTGGTTTGCAAACTTAATTGGGAATGTGAGCCTGCTGAATTGATAACAATGAATGGAACAAATGAATCTAGAGAAAAATATTGATCAGGCAAAAACAACAGTGGAACAGGACTTTGTGGCAACTTTTCCACATTAAACAAAAGGAGAACCACTCATCAGTTTTTCACAGGAAGATACCATTTGGCATTCATCTTTCTTCAGAGCTCTGATTGTATTCAGAGCTCCTCAGCATCTACTGTTGCATTTTCCAGGAAGGTGGATAACAGTTAGCTCCAGGTAGAGCTTTGGAAATTTTAGTTTCTTTACCCTCCACTGCTGCTATTCTGAAAACTCCTAGAAACATTATATGTGCCTCCCCCCCTTCCTCTCTTCAACAGCTGCTTCTAGAAGTACCTTGGAATGTGGTCAAGACACTCCTTAAATAAGCAAAACATCAATTAACTACAGAAGCACTAAAATCCAAGGCCGTTCATAATTAAAACAGCCAATCAGCTGTGAAACTTGAATCTGGATTTAGAGTTGGATCACAGTCATTTTGACATCTCTTATTTCTGTCTGGTTAGTGTTTAGAATTGTAGGGGTTGGATTTTCTATAATAATTACAAGACTGAAAAAATGCTCCAGTTCACAATAAGGTCATGTAAATCTTTCAACTCAGAGTTATGGAAGTTTCTATCTTGGTGTTTTATGTTTTCCTAATCTCCCAAGGAAGACCAACCTGGATTTATGCTCGTCACTAGAGCTCTGAAGATGACTGACAAACAACATAATTAGTTTTAAAACAGAAATTGATACATAAATGGAGCTATGCTATAATGGATATAAGACTTCAGATGTCATGGAGGATGTTTTTCTACCTAATCAGTGGGTGATTTTTTTGAAGTGGTAGAAATGGAAAAGAAATGTCAGATGAAGTTGGTGGAGAAAGGATAATTATTTTCCCTTACCCCTCCATAAGCTTCCCACTCCACAAAAGATCTATTTGGACCTGAACAAGCTCTGTAGCTGCCATGTATCCAAGGAGAAGAAAGGGGCAGGGAGGCTACTAAAGGAGCGGATCAGATCTGGCATGTGGAATTGCCACCAGATCCATCCCCATCCCTGCCCCTGCTGCTGTCTTACCTTCTCTGGCAGGGCAGCAAGGTCTGTCAGTGAACACAGAGTACTGCCACCTCTTGGGGCAGAGAACCAAAAATGGCTGCCGATGGAGTGCTCCATATGGGCAGGAGGTCTGGCCTAGAGGGTAGAGCCTCCATTAGCCCAAAGATAACATCTGAAGGTTGCCAGTTCGAGGACACCGGCAGCTCCCTGAACGGCTGAGATTGGCGAGACCTTGAAGCAGCTGACAGGCCAAGCTGAGTGATCCCACCTGCTCTGGGTGTGAGCAAGAAGCATCTTGGCTGCCCTCCAGGTGAGAGATGGAGCTGCTTGTCAGCCTGTGTGGGAGAACTGGAGGCCAGAAGTGAGACCAAACCAGGAAGATCCATTCTGAAATGTTGTTGGTTCTTGAAAGAGAGAATCTCTATGATTGTATAAATCCCCTTGAGGGATTTAGAAATGCCTGCCTATGTAAACCGCCTTGAATAAAGTCAGAGGAGTAATCCGATGACCAGAAAGGCGGTATATAAATACGGAGTTGTTATTATGATTATGTTTATATGCTGACTGTGGCCATTTTGTGACAGTGAAATTCTGTTCTACTATTGCAAATGCTTCTAGTGACAGCCCAAGGCTGTGAAAATATAAACAGTAATCAGTGTGCTTTGGACTCCAAGAAGAAGTTCCTTTTTAGCCTCCATGTTTTCTATGTGATAATTAAGAGAATCTGGAATTGACACAGAATTGAGCATCATATGATATATCTTCATTCTTCCAGGGTTACCCTCTGTTTATGTTACTCCTGGCCAAAAAAAATATTTTTTTAAAAAAACTGCTGAATGTACAATTTTTTTTGGGTGGTGGGTGGTGTTCTGTAATGAACTGTTTTAGTAAGCAGATTTTTAAAAAGCCAAACAAAGTGTTAACTGAGATCTTCAGATCATTTCTGTGAATGAGAGCAGTAAATTTCAGTTGCTAGAGGCTTTAAACCTTCCAGGACTTGAAATTCTGCTTGAAATTGAGTTGTTAGTGCCATTCCTTTAGTTTATGTGATTTATTCTTTGTACTCCATTAGGCTGCATACCAGAAAACCTTTAATTACGTGTTTCATGAAAATATTTGATGCAGTGTGCTCATTTCACTTTACTAACTGCCTTGCTGAGCTCTGTGTGATAATATTCACTATAACTGAGATGAATATTTCATCATTCCAGTCAGAGCTGAAATAAACTAAAAATGTAACCATGCTGAAAAATATTAAAATCATCATAAACTGTAAAAGTGAATCTAGTAGCTGAGACTTACTGTGTTGTGGTCTGTGTGCTGTGTGAGGTTGTGCCAACAAGCTAGCTGTCTGTCATACTATAGCTATACACTGCATGCTGTTTTATATTAACTCATAGAAAACTTTTTTTGGCTAATATACTTCTAAAGTTAAGTTTAGATGGCAGTGAAAGATATCCTTAAACCCTGATTATAATAAACCTGATTAAATCTTATCAATGAATACTTGAAACATGTTGAGTAGCATCTGTCACATGCTGTCTTAGGCAAGATTATGGGCTAAAAAGTAGTATATACTGCAGACCACAGTTCTTAAGAACATTTAGCATCTTGCATGAGTTTAACAGGAAGGGTTAAAATGCAGGCACTTATCTAGATTTTTAGAAATATCCCAACATTCATACAGCCATGTCATATACACCCTACATATACACCTATATACACCCTACATCTTGACATTTTGCTGTTGAGGCAAGACAGTACAAAAATGTTAATAACCAGTCAGACCAATATGCAAAGCAATTGAAATTAGACCCTCACCACTAATCCTGTTTAGATGTAATGCTGACAGTGCACAGACAAGGGTCATGTGACAAGGGCTAATTCTGTCTTGGCAAAGCAATATTGGCACAGCCCAGCATTCATGGAAACTCCTACATGTTTCCATTCATGGCCTGGCATCCTGACATCAACGTAACATGGGCATGGTCAGCCTGTCTTCACTGTGACATCAGCACATCATCTCTGTGACACTGGTGTGTCATTAGTGTGAATCTATATCTCATTGCCATGACATTGGTCTATCATCTGTGTGATGTCCAAGGAGCCAATCATTATTTCCAATCAGGCCCAACATTGGGAACTAATGAAATGTTGCCTGAGGGGTTGAGCAGGGGGGCAGGGACAGACACAGGGCAAATGAGTTGCCAGTGCTGGGGGGACGGACACAAGAGCCCTAACAGCCACTAAGAATGGGGGGCAGCCACAATGCTGGGTGGGCAAGACCCCTAACATCCACTAAGAATGAACAAAGCGGCAGCTGACACCACCCTAGATACCACACGTAACACAACATGAGGATGCCACAGCACCCTCATGTCCTACAGGAGTCACAATGGCATCAGCCACAAAGCGGCAAATGGAAATAACTGCTAGGAACTCCTACACCCATGAACAAGTCCTCTTATCCCACTCATACAAATACATGTACCCGAGGAATACCTTTTTGAACAGAGCAGGAAATGATTAGAAAGATAAGCTCCCTTGGAAGAAGGCAACCATGTAAAACAAGCACACAAGTATCTCAGTGACAAGGCTTTTTCAGGCATTGTGTTGGTGTCCATGGGATGTCCATCAATGGGTGAACTTCTAAGTTGGCAGGCTGTTGTTGTGCTGGCATACCTAGGGATGTACTAGCATATCCAGAGTATAGGGTTGGGCTGCAATTTCCACAGTTGGGTTGGAATTGATCCACTCCGCCCAATTTTTCAATCAGCTGTTTGTAAAAGACCCAGTGATAGCACAAATGTTGTGTCACTTTTGTGCGTGATGGAATCTCAGGCAGAAACAGCTCCCCATGCACACCAGATGCTGTGATGGAGCCTATAGGTTGGCACTGTGTGTGGGCTTCTGGTTCTGGATATGGAGGTGGAAGAGCCAGGGTGGGTCCTGGCAAGAGTGATTTCCTTGGGATGCTATCCTCTTTTTGCTGCCAGACTCGGCCCCTTCCTCTCCTTGGACTTATGCCAGTTGCATAGCTGCTGTGAGTCTGAGGAGACCCATTTCTGCCCAGGTGGCCTACTGAGGGGTAAAAAACAAATGTAATGCACTAGAATAAAAACCTATATAGGAAATAGTGGTTATGGTGAACAGTCAAAGAGTGTGAGTATGCCTTTAAAATTCAGGCGGGAGCTGGCAGTTAAGCTGGTATTGGGACTAAATCCTTTGGGACTAAATTGGGACTAAATATTGGGACTAGATCCTACAATATGTTTTAAACTGTGGCTTAAAGATTCAAGCAACATTCTAAATATTTTTTTTTAAAGTTTTTTACTTGCCTCTTTTTGGCCTTCTGGTTACCCTCCACCAAAGCATGCAGTGCACACTGTGTTGGCTTGGCTGCATGCTATGGAATGATTGAACTGTTAGCCCTTACTCAGCCTGCTAAACGAAGTGTATTCAAAGTTATATTTGGGAATTCAAGTGACTGTTTGAAGGAGAAGGAAGAGGGAGTTCCTCTCCTACCTTTCAAAATTGACTTTTAATTTTTTTTTTTTAAATAGCAGGTGTGAGATATATGCATGTGTGTATTGTCCTAGTTTCAGGAAAACTTATAACCAGTTTTGGAAAGCTGGCTGCAAAAACTTTTTGGTGGATTCCAGGAAGCTAAAAGATGACACACAGAGCAACACATAGAGAGGAGGAAGAAGAGTAATTTCCAAATCAAGTGTTGGAAACAATATGTACAGGTGAAGCCTATTTATCCACGTTAGTTCCATTCTGTAACTTGGTGCAATTAACAAAAGACGCGTTGTGCTAAATTGCATAGAGTTACGCAAATAGGCTGGAGCCTGACACTTCCGGATGAAAGGAAACTAAGGCAGCTGTTCTCAGTCCCCTTCCCTCCGATCTGCACTCAGCCCTCCCTGTTGCCAGCTGCCCGGCTTCTTTCACAGTTGGAATGCTGAGCTTTTAAGAGTCCAGCCCTATGCATTTCTACTCAGAAGTAAGCCCCATCCAGTCAATGGGGCCTACACCCAGGAAAGTGTGGAGAGGATTGTAGGCTAAATATCATTCTTTGCTTGGTGGGTAGGCTTGCTTGTGTCGGTGATTGCCTGCACCATTAGGGGGGGATTGGGCAAACACTCCCTGGGTTTTTTAAAGCAATCCCCCCTGTTGCTACCACACCTGCCCCTGTCTGTGTGAGAGAGTGAGCTCCACCTTGCTGCACATGTTCTGGCTACAGAGGTTTTCTGCCCCCCCTCCCCACTTCAGCCTCTTAGCTGGCTGAGGGGCTCCAGGAATGTTACTGTTCCTTGGCAAGGGGAACCTCTTCCAGGGCTATTTCCCTGCCTTGGTGAGGTGGAGCCTTTTTGCAGTGTTTTGGGCTGCCTGGAAATGGATGCCAGCGCAGGGCAAAGGAGGCAAAGGTGTGTGTGACTTTCAGTACCCCCACCCCATTTGCATTGAGACAAACCCGCAGATCCACAAAAAATCTGTGGATAAATAGGCTGCACCTGTAGTTAACAGAAAAAAAAATAGTCACAGCAGTCAGTTTTTGCAACATGGTAATACTGATATTAACTAAGAACATAAGAACATAAGATTAGATTAGAACAATTATTTCTCAAATCCAGAATATGATTGAATAGATAGCAACACTCTAGAATATGATTGAATAGATAGCATAGAATGTATAGCAACACTCTATTGAATAGATAGCAACACTCTAATCATTATTAAATTGGCATGTATGTGGTGTCATAGTCAATATATATATATATATCTGATTACTAATTATTTATCTCCAAATAATCTTCTTTTACTGTAATCAATGGTATATTTTCTGCTTCAGTTTGGCTAGGATGTACTTCTATGGTTGAATATCTGGTAAGTATGTTCACACATGCATGGCTACATAAACACATAGGCTTTTATGTTTTATACGTAGTCAGATTTGAGGTCTTTCTTCTCCAAGACTAGGTTGGCATGTTTCTTCTTTGCTTGATTATTATTTATATAAGGCAGGGGTGCTCAAACTTTCAACTTTAGGGATGCTGGACCTTTAACAAGTGTATAGAAGAGAGAATTGCAGCAGGTGCAACTTGTCATCCCACAGATGACAAGCTACACCTGCTGAAATTCTCTCTTCTATACACTTGTTAAAGGTCCAGCATCCCTAAAGTTGAAAGTTTGAGCACCCCTGATATAAGGCATGCTTTTGTTTAGCAAAAGGCAATTGCAAGTAGGTTTAAATTATGCTGAATTATTAAGACCCACTTTATAATTAATGAAAATTGTGGGTACCACTCTGTATGCACATATGTGCCTCTGATGCTGCTGTGATTACACTAGGATGCTACTACCCATAATTCACAAGTTGGGCAATCTTGGGTGTCCTGTTGTCTCAGGCACTGACTCTCTACAATAAATAAATCACACTAAGGGACCCTCTGAAAGAAGGATGGCACAAGGGCCTGCCACAAGAAGGCAGAGGACTGACAAGAATAACACCCATGTGCAAACAGAAGTGCTTGTTCATGGAAGACTGCTTAGGATCTAAGCCTAAAGAATGTATTGTGGCATAAACTTTTGTGGACTAGAGTCATCAGATAGTGTTGTCCTCTGTTGGCAGATTAGCACATTTCAACTTCATAGGACTAAATCTGGTGTTTTCCATAGTGACACATTCCAGAGTGGCAACAGTGTTAGTCTTTACAGCAAAACAAAAAGAAAGCCTTGTGGTACTGTAGCAGCTAATGAATTTATTGTGGCATAAGCTTTCATAGACAAGAGGCCACTGCATCAAATGAACCTGGCTCTTGTCCACAAAAGTTTTATGACCCAATAAATCTGTTGGTCTAGAACAAAAAGTCCTATAGCACCTTATTGTGACTACAATGTAGCTACTTACCTGGTGTTTGTTATCACAGTGATACTGTGGTATACTCTGAACAAATGATGTTACTTGTACAAAAAGCATATACATCCTTTTTTTGTACGTAATCATATGTGACCATGCTGGCTCTCATTATTCGCGCCCTAAGTTTTTTGTATTTTCTCAGTTTTAAAAAAGATAATGAAATATTAAGAAGTGAAATATTGTTGTCCATTTCTGTAATTAGGGCCGCAATCCTAACCAACTTTCCAGAACATACATAAGGGCAATGCAACTCCGAGGTAAGGGAACAAACATTGCCCTACCTTAAGGAGGTCTCCACAACTGCCCGCCAACTGCAGGATGCAGCACATGCCCCACTGGCACAGCTATGCCAGTGCTAGAAAGTTGGTCAGGATTGCGCCCTAAGACCACAATCCTATACACACTTACTAGGGAGTAAGCACTACTGAACACAATGAGATTCACTTCTGAGAAAATCTGTTTAGGATTGTGCTGTAAGACCATAATCCTTCACAAACGTACTAGGAAGTAAGTCCAGTTTAATTTAGTTGGATTTACTAAGTAAACATATTCAGAATCACAGTGCACCACTATTTACATGTCTGTATGTATGCATTTTGTTTGTTTCCATCTTTGAAACAGTATATTTTAAAAGTTAAAGTGAGAAAGAAAAATCTTCCTCCACCTAGATGCGTTAACTTGACATAGTTTATTTTTAAATGTGATGGGAAAGTTTATGATCAAAGTCATTACTAAATTCCAGTACAATGCATATGTCACTGTGAAAGTAAAAAATCAAAGATTGTCATCATTTGCCAGTAAATTGTTAAAGGCAGTGTCAAACAGTCTCTTGTCCTTGACATTTACAGTAATCCATGCACTATATTTGAGTGTAATGTCTACTTATACTTCAAATGACTCCTGTACACAGTAACATTGGGGGAAAAATGCTAGCAAACTATGTAAATGTTTTCTTTTTAGGAACAAAGTTATTCCTTTTAAATACCAAAAGTTGTGGTGGTGGTCCCATTATGGTCTCTATGAATGTTGGTCACACTTTTTGATGTTTGAATGTAGCACTTTTGAAAATTTTGGCTGTTTCCATGTATGTTTGGGCTGGGGGGGGGCTATTTGTCCTTTCCATGAATATTTTTGGAAGGGTTTTAGATGAGAGAGAGAGAGAAGAAGAAAATGGAGAATGTTGCATTAACTAGTGAATATTTCATTAGTTAGTTTCTTATTAAAATGGGTTTTACTGTAACCTCCATCTAGACTACATCTTATTCACTTCTGCCTCATTTACCACACATGGACACACAGCAAAAAATTGAGACCAAGTCACCCCAACAAATAAAGAGAAATATTTACCATGTAGTACCAGCAGAGGGCATTACAGTATAGTTCACACGCAATAAACAAGTCCAAACAAACAAAACAACAAAAGGACTCCATTTAAAATAGAACAATTTTCAATTCTGTTTTATTGAAAATCCATGCAATTTATTAAAGGATAAATAGTTCTCTATTTTTATTTTATATGTAATATAAAATTAGGTACTCAAAATGACATCCAGACTTTATACGCACAATAATATTCAGAAATTCAGTAATTTTATCCAAGGTCCAGCTAAAGCAATAAAACAACAATAAAGTACAGATCTGTAGTTATACTTATTTTCTAAGGCGATGAAGCTTGGAGACAAAGCATTTGGCTGAATCTCTGATAAAATAAATACATTTTGCAGAACTGATAATAGTGTGATGAGCTACAATTTTCCATCTATTTTCAAAATGAACATACTTTGGACAGCTTGTTATGCACAGACAACAGATGCACAGATGACTTAATAAAAAGATTAAGGTTATAACTTTAGCTCATATTTTAAAACAGTACCCTCAAAGCAATTCTTCAGTCAAATTAGAAATGCAGCAATTTTGTTGTTGTTGAATTCACTTAAATTTTACATGTCCACCAACTTCAGAATGGCACAAGTGGCACAAATCCAAAAACTGCTGCAGCGTCCTAAGCCTGCTATCCAACTCTCATCTAGGATATAAAAGATGTTGTTGTTTTTGTGCCAATTAACATATCAACAGTTCATGTCACCTTTGGGTCACAGCATGCTCCATCCATGTCAGTATTGTTCAAGGACAGGTTTCCTTTTCATTAACAAACTTATCTACTTCTGTGTACCCCAATCTAGAGAGTCCTTTCAGTATGTAGAATCTACTACCTTATTTTTGGGTAGTCCTGTTATGCTTTCAATCTGATAGGCACTCAACTACCTAAGTTTGCTGTCAGGATGGACAGAGAGATAGATCCATACGTACATAGGTAGTAGCATCAAGCCAGCTATTGTCATTCCAAATAAGTGTCTGCAATAATGGTTTTCAAATGCTTAACTTCTTTTATGCCAAAAAGATCCAAGTATCTTATACAGCCCAATAAATGTATAACTGATGTATAGCTCTTAACTTTACGATACCAAATAGTTATGTCCAAACATATGCAAGACAGGAACAATGACACTGTGTTTTAGGAATTATTTTATTGCACTACTATATTCAAAGCATATTCAGGGCATTTTCTGCACCATTGGTTATCTATGCATGCAACACTTACGAGAGCTAGTAGTTGTACGATACCTATATTCATCATCCTAATTCATGCTTACGGGTACATAAGAACATAAGAATAGCTCCGCTGGATCAGGCCATAGGCCCATCTAGTCCAGCTTCCTGTATTTGACGGTGGCCCACCAAATGCCACAGGGAGCACACAAGACAACAAGAGACCTGCATCCTGGTACCCTCCCTTGCATTTGGCATTCTGACGTAGCCCATTTCTAAAATCAGGAGGTTGCACATATACATCATGGCTTATAGCCTGTGATGGATTTTTCCTCCAGAAATTTGTCCAATCCCTTTTTAAAGGCATCTAGGCCCGATGCCATCACCACATGCTGTGACAAGGAGTTCCACAGACCAACATTTACCAACAGAGACAACAGGTACCGGTGTTAGACAGAGGGCACAATCCAAGGTCTGGCATCGGCATCTGCACCAGCCCAGAGTGTTGCAAACATGCTGTTAAGCACATCTGCAAACTACTCCGGAGGAGGCTGGGTTGAGCAAGGGTGCTCGCTGGTCCACAGAGGCCAGATCATGTCTCCACGGCACTGAAAGCAGGTATGTTTGAGGGCAGCCAGTGCAGGTGGTGGGAGAGCAGAATGGGGATGTTTTTGGGTGGGTGGGGGAATGCTGGTGGGTGAGTTAGGCCAGGGAGGGAGGTGTAACTTGCCTTTGCATCTTAGGCTGAATCCTTATCTCCCTCCCAGCCATTACACTAGGCTGCTTGAATTTGCACCAGTGATTTCACAGGCACAGATCTGAGTAGCACCATAGGGGTGGCTGGCATATGACACAAGGTAAGGGGATAGATATCCCCTTACTCCTTGTTGCACCACATCCACCTCCTCACCTGCACTGGAAACAATGCAGGGCAGTTGGCCTGCCTGTTGCAGCACAGGTTAAGATTGGGCTGTCAGACTGTAACCCTTAGCGTACTTACATACATGTGAGAAACACCCACAATATAGTGAGAGTTACATCTGAGCAGTCATACGTTGTGGTGGGCTTTAGTGGTACAGTCCTGTTTGGACATATGTGCAACTCATGTGTAACTTAAAATTGAATAAAAGGAAATTCTTCTGTTTATGATGACAGTCACATCTCTAATGCTGCAGGGGTTCCATTCCAGAAAGACATGCACTGTGTGAAACAGCTGTGTAAGAGTTGAGTTATATCTGTGAGACAGGAAACTGGTGCAAACTGGCCCTACACATCCCTGTATGCCTTGCTCCCAATGACTCAAATAATTGTTGATTGTGCCAGGATAAACAGCACTGTAACTAATCATTGCTAAAGGAAGAAGCATTACAAGGGGTATTACTGTACTAACACATTTAGAGAATGAACACTGAATAGTACCATATTTTATAAAGAACAGTGTTTCTTGTGTAAGGCTCTGTGTGTTGGAATAAGAGATGAAAGCTGCAATCCTGTACACATTTACATGGGAGTAAGTCGTTGTGAACTCAGTTGGGTTTACTTCTGAGTAGACAGGTATGGACTATGATGCAAATAGGGTATTTTTGAAAGTCAACTAGTTTCTGTAATACTAATCCTGTGAGTCACTGGGCTGGCAGAGTCAGAGCAGCTTATAGGATCAAGTTGAAGAAATGGAAATGCATTTCCATCTCATTATTTTTTTCTCTCCAAATAACAACCATTGGATGGAGGAAAGGAGAATCTGGCTTAGGAGAACAGTGCAGGGGTTGGAAAAGGAGGTTTCACCCTCTCCTATAATGCTCCAGGAATAAAAACATATGGTCATGTATATGTACCCATGTTTTTTCTCCTAAAAAGGCAAATAGTAGCTTTAGGAGGGGGAAGTTTTTTTTTACAAAACAGCAAGGGGAAAGGGTTAATATTGGGAAGAGAATTAAACCATTCTTTTTGTTATTTCAAATCAGCCATCAGCGCTCTGTTTTGTGGGGACAGATCTAAAACTAAATAGTAATGCAAGTTATCTATAGTCTACTTTGGGTGTGGGCCATAGAAGGGATGTAGGATTGCCAGTTGACTGGATCTCTCCAAGAAAGCACTCTATGCCTATAGATAAGCCTCTGTCTTCACTGCATCCTTTCTCCCTGAATATATCCACAGTGATTTCTAGGGCATTCCTTGTGGCTGCCAGCATGATCAAAAGAAAGGAGCTAAGTTCGAGCTTTTAAATTAAGGGAGGATATCCCGGCATGTATCCTTGGGGATGGGGATAAGAGCTGTGAGGCCTCTCTCTTGGCAGTTTCAAAGTGATAGGTCTTTCATTTGAAATACAGAGAAGATTCTTTCTGTTTTGTTTTTGAAGCTCTGTTTGGCTGGGAGCCAAGGGCATCCTAGAGAGTTGCCTTGTGCCTTGCAGGCTAGTCTGACCTTGGAGTAACAGATGCTGGAAGGTGTCAAGTTCTGTTACTTTCTGCATTAAATTTAAAGCAGCGCCTTTTTCTTTTCCTTTCTTTTTTTTTTTTTTAAAGAAAAAGTAAACCTAAAATGAACAGTCCTGGCCTCTGTTAAGCTGATGTCTATAACAGGAATCTCAGCTCCAGGGGAAAATTGCAGAATGTGGGGAGCTGAAACTGATCCCACTGGAATTGCCATGCTCAGAATGGAATGACAAAGGAATGACTATTATCACTGCATTTCCACTTCAGAATATGTAATTTCATAGTCTTTCTACGTTATTTCAGATGGACCCTGTCATACTACAGTAATGGACAATAATTTCTTCCACTCCCTATAGCAATATGTGTTTCACTTATCCACTTTGTGTACTTCCAGAAGTTATAAAATCAGTAAAACTTAGCCACAGGATACTGGGCTTGTCTGATAAATTATTCTATTCTCTGCCATCAAATTCATTTATTTAGCTAGCTAGCTACAGAGCTCATCCCATCCTGAAGCCTCAGGTCAATTAACAAGAGCAGAAATCAGCAAAACACAATAGCTGTTCCTGACATAGGGCCCAATCCTACCAATTTTCCAGCACTGATGCAGCCGAAATGTAGCCCCAAATGCTCCCTTACCCTGAGGAAACCTCCATGACTTCCTCCCCACTGCAGGATGCAGTGCATGTCCTGTTGGCATGGCTGCATCAGTACTGGAAAGTTGAACTGCAATCCTAACCACACTTTCCTGAGAGTAAGCCCCATTGAACAAACTAGGACTTACTTCTGAGTAGACCTGGTTAGGATTGTGCCCTTGGGCCCTTAATCCTGAGCCCAGATAGGTAGGTCTTCTGAAAGGCCCTCAGCTTGGTAAATCCTGATGTGTTGAAATGTGAGGAGTCAGAGCAACCACTGACAATGACTGATGGAACCTGCCATACAAAAGATATGATTGAGAAATTATCCCTGATGAATCTCAGACAAGCACAGGCTCTGTGTTTGGCCTAAGACCCCAAAAAAGAGAAAGAGGCCTTGACCACCTTTCCTGAAGCCAACCAATATTGCCATACTGCATCTTTAGTTTCTATTGCTGAATGTGCACTTTGCCCTTTCACAGGGAATCCCCCTTCACAGCTAATGAACAATGCTGCTGACTTTGAGGGTTCTTATACACTTAATCCTTACTCACACACAGGTTCTCCCATTTTGTTTTTGGTTCATTTCTGTATTAAGATGCTGAATAAGGGCAGTTCATATACTGGGCTATCATATAAAAAAATTCAGTGCATAAAAATTCAAGCCCTTTATTTCAGTTTGTCTGAGAAACACATATTTTATCTTTCCCTTTTCATAAATGGAATACAAACCTGTTAACAATAAATCAGAGCCCAATCCTATCCAGCTTTCCAGCGCTGCTGCAGCCGTAGTGCTCCAGTAGTTTAGGAAAGATGGTGCTCACTGCCCCTGTAAAACTTTTCATTTACGGCTGCTAACTTTCAGAATGCCGCAAAAATGGCCATTACAAACCCAATATTCCCCAGTTATCTCCCATCAGCATCACAGAAATCTTACTTTTGCAAATCTTAATTGCAGTAGCAGGGTTAACTCTTAGGACCCAGTCCTATCCAACTTTCCAGCACCAATGCATCCATAATGCAGTCCCAAGGTAATGGAATAGACATTCCCTTACCTTGACAAGGCCTCTGTGACCGCCCCTCCACCGCAGGATGCAGCACATTCTCCATTGGCACAGCTCCATCAGCAGTGGAAAGTTGGATAGGATTGATTGGTCAGTGTAGGTGGATCCTATGTGCCCTAATGATCGCAAAATGTCCAACATGGGTGGGAAAGACAAGTCCCCACCCATATATTTGCATTGGAATGAAGGTCTGTATTTGAATCTATCTTTTTTAGAAGTCAGTTTTCTATGGAGAAATTTGTATGAAATTTGTATGAAATTCTATGGAGATTTGGAAGTCTTTTCTTGATGTATATGCATAATGCTTTTGTATTTGACTGTCAGTTACATACAATATTCTGTCAAATATGTAATTAAATTTAAAAGAAGAAGAAGAAGAAAGAAAAAGCAGTTGGGTATGATTGGGCCCAAAAGCAAATAAATACCATAAAATAAAAACTGTACTAAAAATAGCTGAAAAGCTGAAAATCAGAAGCAATTTAGGACCAAATCCTATCCAACTTTCCAGCCCTGGTGTAGCCGTGCCAATGGGGTGCGTGCTGCACCCTCTGGTGGGAGGGTAGTTACGGAGGCCTCCACATGGTAAGGGAATATTTGTACCCTTGCCTTGGGGTTGCATTGCAGCTGTACAGGTGCTGGAAAGTTGGATAGGATTGGGTCCTTAGCTGGTAAAGGCTACAATCCTATAAACACTTACCAGAGAGTAATTCCCATTGACCTCAATGGAACATACCTTTGAGTAGACATGCATAAGATTGCACTGAAAAGCACTGACATTTGCAGAACAACATATTTTCACCTTCATTTGAAAACAGACAGAAAAGAAGTTAGAACAGTCTGGCCAGGACATTCCGAAACTGAGATGCCAACCACTGAGAAGGTCCTATGGTGCCCACCAAAAAGACTGTCCTAAGAAGAGCCCCTGAAGACGCTGATAGATTCATATAGGAAAGCTTGTCTTTAAAGTAGCTTAGGACTTTAAAGGCAGTCCTTAAGGCAGCCTACAGCTTTAAAGGCCAAACCTGCACTTTAGAATCTCATTTGCTTCAGTGGAAAAATATTTGAGCTGTAGAGCCAACTCAAGTGTGCTTAGCATTGTCTGGATTGGTGCCAATGTCTTAAATATATCTTGTAAGCAGTGGTGTTTTAAAATGATTTGACATAGACTATTGCTCTTACCCACTGTGTATGTTTGGAAAATAATTAAGGGTCACATAAAATAACTAGATAGATATTAGTATGTATCTGTTACATGTGTATCGCATTCTTCTGAAAAGCTGAGTGTCATTTTAGCCCCACAACAATCTTCTTCAGTAGGTGAAGGTGAGGAAGTCTTTCCATGTAAATTGTTCTTGGCATACAGGCTGCTAATTTTCAGTTGTTTGACTTTCTCTCTTGCGCTGGACAGAAAGTTAATTCTCTGCAGCTCTTTAGCCCTATAAATGGAAGGTTTGTTAAACAGGAGTAGCAATGCAGTCAGAGACACAGGACAGATGATTTATAGAATTCTATCCATTTCTAAATTGCTACTGTTATTTTTAATGCTGGATGAATTATTTTTAAAAATACACATACAAAAACCCCTTTTGCTCAGAATACATACATACAGAAAATGTATTTTAATGTATTTTTTTTTAAAAATGTGACATCGCCAGGAGTTGAATTTCACTCACAGATGCTAACTGTACAGTCGATCATTTTATTCCACCTATTTTTAATGAGACAGAGGCTTTTTTAAAATTGAAAAAAAACCTCTGGAAATTATTTTAAAATGGATGTCCTCAGAAACATTAAATGCATGATATCTGAGCAGTGAATATACTTTAGTTTCTGAGGCACATTTTCAGCACATCATTTTGACAGCCTTTCTTCATTGCCTGTATATTATGTGACATGAATGTAGTCTCAAAACCAGACATTATTGGGGGGAGGGGGGGGGTAATTCTTTCTTGAAGGCTTCAGGTGCCTGCCATAATTACTGTGGGATGGGGGGTGTTCCTATGAGTGCATGTAGTAAGATTCCATTCAATTTTATTGTGCGTGCTGAATGCATGTCATTCAAGACTTTTCTTTCCTGTGTTGGCTTTGACTTTTTCTACTGAGAGTATGTACATTCCACTAGGTGACACCCTAACACTCTTTCCCAAACTGCATATGGCAACCTGGAAAGTTTGGCATGGCTCAAATGTAAAACATAGATTAAGAAAAGAGTTTTACAGTGCAGAGCGCCCATCTAAATATCAATGGAGGTAATGCAAAATATTGTATAATATTTGTTTAGAAATTACACATTTTGGTAATTTGTTCAACAAATAATTGAAAAATAATTAAAAAAATAACCATGATGAAGCATGCTGAATTAAATTCAGAGCTTGAGTTTGCTTGAAATTTACAGCTTACATATTGAAATATTTCATAGCACAACTTCTAAGCATTAAGCATTAGATAGTTTAGAAGACACCATAAGTGTGAAATTTACAGACTAATGTTTAGCTATCGATACTGTACACACACTATTACCATGGATTTGTCTGTAGTATAACTACATTGTACAAGGATGTCTCAGATGAAGGCCCTTCATGAATCTCTGTGTTGGAAAGAAGTCGTGTAAACTGTAATGTACCCTTTATAACTGAATTAACCTTTGTTTACTACACAGAGACAACTTTCAGGTAGTGGCTCCCCTGTACTTTGCAGAGGGAGGGCAACTGTCCCTATTCATCACAGCATCCCTCCTAGTGGCTCCTACCAAAATTGCAATGGTAGCTAATATTCTTATTTCTCAATGCGTGTTCCATTAAGATTGGAAAAGGCTCCGGAGACAAAAAAAATTTTTTTAAGATCCACTGTTCTAGAGTACAAGAACAGGATCCAAGATTATCTTTAGAAAACAAAGAACTGTGCGAACACTAACAAAATTAACTCCACTGGAGATAAATGTAAAGTGCTAACTTTGAGTAGGAAAAATCAAAAGCACGAAAAGATTGGGGATACATGTCTGGCCAGTGTGATATAAGAGGTTTTACCTAGTGAGAGATGAATATGATTCAGTGGCAAATGTGATTCTAGGCTGCATCTGCAGGAATATAGTATCCTGATTGTGATGAGTAATGGTATCACTGTATTTGAGCTTTAACCAGACCCACTTGGAATATTGTGTCCAGGGCCTCTGAGGTGAATTTTATTAGGGGTAATGAAGTTGCTTTTGGGCCCTTTTGCAAAGTGGGAGGAGTGAAACAGAGCAGGGGAGGGTGGTGATGGGTGAGCAGAGTGGGGCAGGGAGGGGTGAAATAGGGTGGGGGGGTGGAGACAGTTGGAAAGACTTTGAAGCCCAGGTCTACCCACCCGTGTGGCAATGACAACTAGATACAGTAATATGGAAAACCAAACACACTCCTACGTGTCTCTAAAATCTTTCAAATATAGAAAATCATGCAGAAAATTAGCATCATCATATTTAGGCTCACACTAGAATGGAGAGTGTCCTGTGAATACCAAAACTTGCTTCTGCAGCAGCTGTAGTCCTGCAGCTGTGTCCCTGAGCTCCTATACATTCCTTCATGGTAAGCAGATCCACAAGCCAAAGAGCTCCCTTAGCAGGCCAGTTTCCTCCCAGATTTGACACTGTTAAGAAGTATCATGTATCCATTCCTCAGCCCAGCATATATGACTTGCCAGTAGCTGCAGTAGCTGCAGCTGCTTGCTAGGGGTAGTATCCCCAGCATCCCGTGAGGGCAGCAAGTCTGAGTAGATAGGAAAATGTAAGATCCCAGGAAATTTCTGGGCCCCCTCCTTTGGCTCATGGGCCCCCTTTTTAAGCCTGGGCCCGGTTACAAATTGCCCCCTTTACCCCCCTCTCCTAGGCCCTGATTATGTCCAATTTTGGGCACCACAGTTTAAGAGGAATATTGACAATGTGAAACAGAGCCAGAGGAGAGTGACTGGAATGATAAGGGGACTGGAGACCATGTCTTACGAGGAAAGTTTGAAGGAGTTGTGCGCACTTCATTTGGAGAAGAGACAGTTAAGATGCTATATGATATAAATACAAATATCTGAGGGGCTGTCATGTGGAAGATGTAATGTTCTCTGTTGCTCCAGTGGGTAGGACCTAGGTAAATGGGTTTAAATCACAAGGAAGATTTCACTTAAATGTTAGGAAGGACTGCTTGATGGCAAGAATTCTTTGCAATCTGCCTTGGAAGCTGGTAGACTTTCCATTGTTGAAGATCTTTAAGCAGAGACTTGATAGCCATTTGTCAGGGTTGTTGTAGTTGTGGACAGCCTGCATTGGCAAGAAGCTGGACTGAATTATCTTGTAGGTTCCTTTCAACTCTGATTCTATGATTTTAATATGTGAAACATGTTCAATACTGTTGTAGACTTGAATTTTGGAAATTGTAAACTCTGTGCATGTACAATTATATGGGTTTGGCCAAAAGATAGCAGTACAAAATGGCAGTGGAGCACTCTATTCTTCTACCATTTAATTGAACGCCATACATTGACCCGTACAGTGTGTACAGCCGTACAGTGTGTTAAATGGTACGTGTGCGAGAATCTTGTGAACAAAAACCGTCTCAATACTTTTGTGAGAACATCTGCAAAATTAAAGTCAATCATATATGGATAGTTCCATGAATTTCTATAGGCTAAGAATTCTCTCAGCTATGCAGCTGTTGTGCATTATTTAAACTTAAAAGAATTAAAACAGATGATTAGCACAGTATATATCCAGCTCTAATATTAAAGAACAAAGAAGCAATTACATTCAAATTCTGTTTTATACTCTAGTCTAGAAAGAATATCGGTTGGAGCACTCTGGAAGACTACTGCACAACTTTGCACTAATTATAATATGAATAAACTTAGAAGGATTGTGCCCAGACACAGCTTTAGCTATAGATAACAGCAGAATGTGGGAAGGGAGAGGGAACCCACTGAAATTTTGTGGAGTTGGGTAGGGGGCATATTGGGGCAGGAGTCTGCACCACTCATTGTAATATTGTGAATAACAGGACCCAAATATATGTTATGCATAAATGCATACAACCATATTACAATGACTCTTTTCTCCCCTGAAAAGCACTTTGGATGGGAGCAAACTGGAGCAAACAGTTGCTCCCAACTGGAAATGGAGAGACAACAGGGGAAGGGAGACACTTTTCCCCTCCTTTCCGATGGTTCTGTGTTCCAAACCTTCCCTCCCAAAGCAGTTATTCCCCCTGCAGGGTTTTACTCTTGGGGAGGGGACTTGAAATACGACATTGAAACCCTGCTTCTTGCAGAATTTTGCTCCTTTCCAAAATACTGTATGCCTTCCAACTGCTGCCATTATTTATTTGACTTGGCCCCATTTCCACTACTTTTTGTCTCTGGCACTGCAAGCTGCTTTGGCTTCAAACATTGCTGCTTGTCTTTTCTTATATTACATAATTCCCATCTTTTCCACTGAAACCATGTATGAGCCATCACCAATCACTCTTTAGGCTCAGACCACTGTTACAGCCTTCTCTTCTCTATTCTGTCCACCAAATGTAAGTTTGGCCTTTGTTCTAATTTCTTTCTTGGTCACCTAGTTTATTTATTTTTTCTTAGCTTATCTCCAACACTCTTGCATATTATGTTCAAATATCCATGCATTTGGCCAGGACACAAGGAGGCACACCAGTTCTCATAGAAGAAAACTTCTGAGGACTATATTTGGGATAGGGAGACTCTACTTGGAAGGTGGCCTTGGAACATGTGGCTTGCAAGCTCATATTTTAGACCTCTTTGCGTTTCCTAAGCAAGAACAGATTGTTCCTATGGTTTGAGTGTTCACAATTGTGCCCATGCTAAATGCGAGCTTCCACAACAGTTCCATACTATGAGCTAACATGTTCCACACCAGCAGCAGCACTGCCATGATTTTTGTATTTAGAATTTGGTTGTGTTTTTTTTAAGAGGAGAGAAAGAGAGAGAGAAAGCAGTGGGGGCAGGATGGAGAAAGAAGAAGAAAAGAGAGAAGCAAAGAAGAAAAATGAAGATATGGTGAAAAGTTAAAAATAAATCTCATGTTCTAGGTTCTGGTTCAGAAAATATTGAAGACTATTGCTTTCCTTTTCTTTCAAATTCCAAAATGGCACTTTTAAAGTTCACCCTCTCTCTGAGCACTCTGACAGTGCAAGTGTATAGAATTCAAGCATAAAATAGCTGGTGCAGAAAGTCCCAGTGGACTTTTTCCAGTATTGCTACTGGCTTAGCCTGGTTGCTACCTTTCAAGCTACAACTATATACATTTTCTGCTCAGGAGCCCCACTATAATGGTAGATGGTAAAGCTGCCAGGAAGAATATCATCACCTTCATACAGTAGCTCAGTGGAAGGGTGGGTGCCCAAACTTGTCAGCTGGAAATAGAACTGTTTTGTAAAAAGACATGAGCTCATCATAGTGGGGTCATGAACCAGTAGTCTGAGCAAACTGCTTTCATGGTATCTGATGGATGTCACAGCCCATGAGAGCAATTTGGAAAACTTCCTTAAAACAAACTTTTAATGCATGCTTAACCTCCAAGAAAAACATGTATTATTACATTTAGAATGTGCACAGAATTCTGTTTTCCCCCGCCCCGCCCTCAGCGTGGTTTCCAAATCTAGCTCCCCAAATTACAGTCCTTAAAGTTCTGTATGAACTAGCAAGCAAGCTAAACCAAGTACCCAAACAAGAAAGCTGTCATTCTTTCAGATACTGAAGACCATTTGGCTATGATATTACATGCAAATGTGATACACTTCAAAAACAGGTATTTGTCTACTGGTGGGTTTTGATATGTGTAGCTGTGAATCATACAAAAGGCTGAATCATTATGTTTCCTGAAAACAATGGTCCTGAGGTTGAAAGCAGTGTGTTGATGATATTCCCCCTCACCCTCATTGTCTAATGCTGAGCAAGCTTGTGATGGCTGCTGCACCAGCACTTGGGTCTGATATAATCAGTGACTGCTGGGTCATATATCAAACCCATAGCCATATCCACATGTAACCTACAGGCCATTGGGAAGGGTGAAAACTTCTGCATTGGGAACATGGAAAACAACATGCCTGAGAGACCGGCGTTACAACATGCCCAGACTTGCTCTCATATTGGGGATCAGAAGTGCTTCCAGTTTCTGCAGCCAATATATGTAGGGATGACTGTTGGCATCAGTTCACAGAGCTGACACCAGTCAAGCTACGCAATGTCCCGGACTGGCTCCCTATTCTCATAGTGCAGGTGTCTCCTGGGAAAAGGTACATGCATTTCACCATAATATTCCCCATACTCCTAGCTGTGCAATAGGCTGCCAAATAATAAGCGTGGGAAACCGCCATCTGGGCCAGCCCTTAAGGAGCTGGTCTTTTGGAGCTGTGAAATATTGCAGTGGAATCTAGTAATTAACTGAAAGTAGTGATGAAAGAATTAGGAGGTCATGATGTGTAGTCTGCAGTGTACAGCAATTCCAGTAATGTTATAATGACAGCCTCTGGGTGAGTCAGAAACCAGGTATGTGTATCTGGGTGGATGAACTGTTCTTAATGGTTTTAGATTAGAGTCATCTACTACGTGGGTGGTAAACTGAACATCTTCACAAATAGAAACGGTGAATAACATGGATGAGGGGAATAAAACCCTGACCTTTAAAAATTTAAGTTTCCTGACAGTGCAATGCTATGCATGTTTATTCAGAAGTAAATCCTACTGTGTTCAGTGGGGCTTGTTCCAAGGTAAGTGTGGATAGGATTGCAGTCTTATTTTTGTTCTCTCTCTCTCTCTCTTCCCCCGTGTGTGTGTGTGTGTGTGTGTGTGTGTGTGTGTGTGTTTAATCCATTTCAGTAACTGTGGCCCCACACCAATGCAGCTGCAATGAAGCCCTAAGGTAAAGAAACAGATGTTCCCTTACCTTAAGAAGGCCTCTGTGACTGCCCTCTGCACTGCAGGGTGCAGCACATGCTCCATTGGCATGGCTGCATTGACTTTGGAAAGTTGGGTAGGATGGGGCCCTGTATCTTTTCAAATATGAATGTAATACAAACCTACGTGTTAAGGGCTACATATAATATAAAGTGGAACAATTGCCATCTATCAAATATATTGAAGTAAAGGTTGCTTTCCTGTCCATGGCATGGGATAAAATATCTGACATCTGGGTTTATCATACATAAGCAGGTAGGATTTGCCACAAAATTTTGCAGTGCGACACCAACCAAACTGCCAGTTTCCCTGTTCAGGACTTTAGCCAGGCTGTAGTGATATTCAGGCATTGGTGATGCAAGGAAAGAAGAGAAGGATGCTTCAGGAGAGGGAAAGCACACTCCCCCTCCCCCTTTCCTAATCCCTTGAGACCCCCTTCTACTGTATTATATAGCACTATATAGTACTGGATGACAGTGTTTGGACTGGCTGCAGAGGAATGGGTGGTGGTTCTTGTGAGTAAGAAAGAGAAAAAAAAAGAGTGTGCTGATCCTTCCTCCTGCAACATTCCTGAATAGTGCAGGGACAGACATTTTTAACCTCACAGCACTCATCCCCAACTCCCTCTTATTCAGGTTACTTAGTGCAAGTTTTTAAGGGCTTGAACAAGCCGATTCTTTTTGTTCTCCCAATCTCCATTGAGAGAGAGAGAGAGAGAGAGAGAGAGAGAGAGAGAGAGAGAGAGAGAGAGCTTTTAATGAACTCTCTAACATTTTGTATCTTAAACGTTCTATGCCTTCAGTGTTATCTAAGGCAGTGATTTTCAACCTTTTTCATCTCATGGCACTCCAACAAGGTGCTTAAATTGTCAATGCACACCATCGTGGTTTTTTCTTTCTTTCTTTTCAACTGACAAGGCAAACAGTGCTGGGAGGCTCACATCCCCAATGGTCCTACAATCTGAACCTCACATCCCCAGTCTGACCCTCCTCCAAATTCCTGTGGCATACCTACATGCAACAGCACACTGGTTGAAAATTGCTGCTCTTATGTCTTGGAGACTCACAGCTCTGTGCCTGAGAGATTTTTCTCTTTCTTTCGTTTAGTTTACAAACTTGTTTACTTCTGCATGCCTAAGTAGGCTGCCAAGTATGTGTAATACTTCGTTTTTGGGTGGCCCCATATTCCTTCAAATCTGATAGGCGCTTTAACCACCTGAGGTAACAATTACAATGTACAAGGAAGACCTGCAACAAAATGTTGCAGTGTTTCTCTAGCACCAAAGAGGATAAAGAGCCTTGTTTCAGGGAGAAGAGATGTTGAGGATGCTGGGGGGCATGCAGCACTCTAATCTATCTATCTCTAACAGCCCAATCATAATTAAACAACCACGCAGCAGTGCACGGGCTTCACCACATCCCACAGGGCAGTTTTGGCTTGCTGGAGGTCTCCTGGGGATCAGCTCCAGCAGCTACAGTGGATCAACTTGGACCTGCACTAGCTCTGGTGTAAGTCCAAGTTGATCTGTGCAGGCAGATCAGACCTGGAATAGGGTACAGCACATGCTAGTGCTGCCAATCCTGCCCCCTCCTGGGCCTACTCCACCAATCCCCTGCCTTCATCTCCTCCCAGTTCCACCACCTCCCTGCTCTCTCCTGCCCCTATGCTGAATTTACCTGGTCCAGTGGGCATCCCTGGAACCTTCAGCCAGCATGTTGGCTAAGAACATGATTTCAAAGTGCTTTTCTGTGCTTTTGCAATGGCATGCGCTGGCAGAACACATGTTATTCCATTGCCTCCTTTGCATAGGATTGGGCCATGAATAGCACTCGTGGAAGGTGGTTCTAGAGAGTAAGGGGAAAAAAATGATCTTTGAAATGTCCTTGCCTATTTAAACATCCCTTTATCTTGACATTTTATTACTTTGTTTTTTATTTTTGATTTCTATCCCACCCTTTCAACATGAGTCACCAAAGCAGCCTGCAGTATTAACAAAAGAAATAAATTTATTACCGTAAAACCAGTCCAGCTTCCCCACAGGGCAGTTGGTATAAGCTGGCTCTCTGAGGATGGTGGGACAGTCCAGGAGGTGGAACATTGAAGTATTGTGCAGGGAGGGGAGTATCTGACACAAAATTCTTCCCCCAGGATACTTACTACAACTTTTCAAGCAAGTCTGTTCCCTCTCTCCCCTGTCCTTCATTTTCCTTAAGAACAACAACAAAAAAGGACAATAACAAAATTGGAAACACTGGCTTATAGTCCCTTTGGGGGGGGTATGTTTTTTCTTTTAATTTTCAAACATATAATTCTGTATGCTTAGAGAGTTCTAAACTATGTGAAAATCATTATCTTGCTTAGTGTGACCCTGTTTTGCTTCTATACTTCTAGGCACTTAAACAACTGTGTTAACTATTAGAAGGAATTACAGCAACCCAGTAACTCATACATGGTATTTATTATGTGGAGCTTTTTCCTGGGTCGAGGAAATAACAGGCACTGGGATTCAGCAGATGTCAATTCACATCACACCAGTATCAGGATTTCATGGTTTGGAGTGAAGGCATCTGAGGTAGCAATCTTTCTGAAGTGAACCATGTCCTGGATGGACACTGACTAGGAAACTTAAGTACATTTGATTGGGAAAAAGACAGGTGATTCCTGAGCCATTCCTCAACTACCTGAATTCAGCAATATGTCCAGTTCTCAAATTATGAATATTAACTACTCTACCAATTAAACAGAATGATTGTTGACTCTTCAGTGTATGAAGAAACACTATTTTGCTCATTTTCTGCCAACCCTTGCTTCTGAAAAGTTATTGACACTTTAGGTTCCAATACTATCCAGCTTTCCAGTGCCGATGCAGTTGTACCACCAGGGTGTGCACTGTATCCTGATGTGGGAGATATTCATGGAGGCTTCCTCAAGATAAGGCAACATTTATTCCCTTACCTCGGGGCTACAGTGCACCTGCTTTGGTGCTGAAAAGTTGGATAGGATTGGACCCTTAGACATCAAGTAGTTTAGTACCATGTGTCACTGAACAGATAAAGAGAGATATCTCCAATTTGTACTTGCGGGCTTAGAAGCATGAGTTTTCTAGGGCTTCTAATACTCACCTCAACTAGAAATTCTTCTCCAGCTCAGATCTGAATTCCTTTCTCACCCCCTCCCAAGCCATATAACCCATCAAATCCTCTCTTCAACCTCATTTACCAGGTTGGTGTGGCCAGTAGCGATGTTCTAGTAATGTCAAGTTGTGGTGAGAAGGAAGGGGAAAATATTCCTGCCCTCTCCAGTACCTAAGGGAACCTTGCCTTCAGAGGGTGCCAACCTGCACCCCTGACGATGGATCCCGAGGCGCAGGGGTGCAAGAGAAGGTATTGTGTCAGCGAGGACACCTCCTTGCACCATAGTACCTTCTCCTGCACCTCTCTCCCTCAGAGCAATTGTGAGCAGCTCTGAGCGGCCAACAGCTTTTTTGTCCAGCAAAAACAAAAAAGTGAAAAAGCCATTGGCTGATCTGAGTGGCTTGCAACCACTCTGAGCACATCCTAAACCTGAACATAATTGGTGGTGACATCACATCACCATGGTTACTTCCGGGTTAGACATTTCTGGGGGGGGGGGGTGTGATGTCCAATGTCATGGCCCCAGGTGCCAGATACACTTGTTATGCCACTGCTCCTCTCTAATACCTTGCATAAGTGCATCAGGCTAGGAGACCACCAGTTGCTCTTCAGTAGATTTTTCAAGAGCTACTGAAATTGCAGTCATTGCTCTTGGCCTTGCTTGTTGCCCAGCTTGCCAAGCATCTGGAAGGGAACATGGAGGAAAATCTTTCTCCTTCTGCTTGTAGCTTGCTGTTGCCAGAACTGGATATGGCTGTCTGTACAGTCTGGTAAGTGGAGCTTAAAGGGGTCAATTTGGTTTGGCTCAGAAATAAGCCAAGCTAATTCTCAATTGGGGGAGGGGGAATAGCTGGGCTTGTTTCCAAGTCAAACGGATGTATGCTATTTAGCTATTGCAGGTGCAAGTAGACCCCCCCCCCCCACACACACACAAGCTGCAGAGTCTTGCTCCTAAGAAGTTTTTCCTTACCCAGAGGAGACCTCTGCAACTCCCCCACCCCACAGGATACAGTGGTAACCATATTGCATCAGCAGAGGAGGGGGAAAGAATAGGATTGGACTCATAGTCAGTTCTGTCTTTGACTGAGGATCCAAGATAAATCATACAAATCCAAAAAATTAATGCTCAGAGTCAGTTTGTTGTTGCGTTCTTTCAATTAAACAAGAAGCCAACACCCCTGATTTCCTCATTTCCAGTCTGGGACTAATCATAATGGTCTGTGCTTACAAGTCTTTGTAAGAATTGCTGAAACAATATAGATGAGGTATTTTGAATATTCTGAAGTGGCATTTGAATTCTGTAATCTAAAATTCACCTTTTTGGTTGATTCACCACCTTTGGCTTCTACATTTAAATAGTGGATAATTTCAGTACATGATGGAAAATAGCGCTCGCCTACAAGTCTGGCACAAACTCTTCCTTTGTCTGAGATGCTGCTAGATGAAACCTAGCCTCTGAGTTTTCTTTTTCTCTTATCGTTACTAAGCCCCTTCCTCAGGCTTCCTCATCCCTCTACTTCCCAAACTTTCCCCACTGGACAGCTTAACAACTTTCTCTTCCCACCACCTGGAAGTTCCCCCCAAATCAGCTCCCTGTCTGTTCCTTAGCTGATGTAGTGGCTGCAGAGGTGGCAATTCCCCTTCCATGTGTGGTGGAAACAGCAGTACTTTCCACTCCAACCATAGCTCAACAGCAATGTAAGTTCCTGAGGTGTGGCTCTACCTGCAGCTCAGCAGAAGCTCCAGAAGTGACTTCTTTGCCAGGGTACTTCTGGTAAGTCATGTAGCAAATGGGGGCAGTCTGCCCATGGTGCTGCATCCTGGGGGCTGACAAGCATTCTGCCCAAGCCTCCACAAAGCAGAAGCCCCTGCCAGGTTTGACCGGGAAGGGCCTTCCTGCCTGTCCCTGTGTCCAAACGGCTGCAAATTGTGTCCCTGGAAGCAATTCGGTGGTGACACTGACATCACCGTGTCATTGCTGAACCATTTCTGGGTGCCATGCACTAGGTACTGGCAGGCCCAGGCCACTGATGATGGGCACAGTGAGTACACAGTGAGTACACAGTGAGTACACAGTGTCACATGGAGAGAGTATCATGTGGTGGGGCCAACGCCCACCCCAGGGGGCACATGTGCTGGCAATACCACTGTTTCTGGTCCTCCCACACCACCCTGCTTTTGCCACATTGCTTTTTTCAAAAAATGTGGCACTTTTTGAAAAAGTTACTTTTTCTTTTTGTTACTTTTTTCAAAAAGTAACAGAATGGGGACTGGAAAAAGGAAGCAAGGAATCCTCCATGCTTCTTTATTTCCAGGCCAAGGAGAAGAAATGAAGAAGCAGCTGAGGTAACTTGTGTGACCACTGCCAGGTAATGGGGGGGCAGTGGAGGAAATAGTTAGGTTCAGAACGCCATCTGTGCCCATCTGCTACCCAGGGGTAAGCCTCCTGTTGAACCATCAGACTGCCATAAAAGCAGTTCTTCCTGAGCCAGGTGGCCTGGAATGCTCTGGAGAGGTGCTGCTGCCACCTTCTCTACTCTGTCCAGGGAGGTATCGCCTCCCACTGCTCCCATCTGGGTGCCTCTGTAGCTGGCTTTTTCCTCCCTCATCCCCTCTCTTCCTTTTAAGCCTGCCTGGGCCTCCATCCCCAGGCCCAGGTGGTTTTCCTAGGCGCTACCATCTTGCAGGCCCAATATCTTGCAGAGCTTCCTGAGTCGCCAGGAATATCCTTGCAAGATCTCCAGCCAAGGAGCAGCCTGTGGGGGCATGGTGGCACCATCCCATGTGCCATTCTCCCGTGCGGGAGAGTTCTCCCAACATTCCTTGTACGAGACATTAGAACAGGGGTGTCCAAAGTTTTTGGCAGGAGGGCCGCATCATCTCTCTGACACTGTGTCAGGGGCCAGGGAAAAAAAAGAATTAATTTACATCTAAAATTTGAATAAATTTACATATGCTTACATAAATGAATATATTAAAGATGAACTTATATGAATGAATGAAGGTCTTGCAATAGCTCAAGGCCTATAAAAGGCCTTGCACAAAGCAAGGCTGGCTTTTCCTTTGCTGCCGCTACTGCATCACAGATGTGAAACAGTAAGCAGTGGAGGAAGCTCTCATCCCACAGCTAACGCGAGAGGTCAAACAGTTGCTCTCACGCTGAGAACAGTTGCATTGAGCCAGTGCGGGCTCCAACAAATCTCTGGAGGGCCAGAAGCTCATTGGAGACTGGGGGCTCCCTGAGGGCCGCATTGAGAGACCTCGAGGGCTGCAAGTAGCCCCAGGGCCGGGGTTTGGGCACCCCTGCATTAGAAGAAAATCTGTAGCAGAGGTAAGTGGTGAGTGGCAGCTGCTTATCTTCTTCTCTGATGTTTTATGCCAGTGCCACAACTTTTTATAGTGGCAGGCAGAGGGGAGAAGTGGTGGCTGTGCTGGATGTCAGAGGAAGCAAGCTCATCTCCCTCATGTGCACTCTGACCATGTCAAAAGAGGATGGGGCCATCAGGCAGGCAATGGGCAGATATACTTCAGCACACACCATCAATGGTGCACATTTGGGGAGATGCACTGTGTTCATGCACATGTGCACTGGTGAGGGTAGAGGGATGTAGCTGAATGGGAGGAAGCAGGTTGTTATGGATCCTCCCTGTATCTGGGTTCACTGGGGGGCCAACCTTATATTCAACATTCCAGCGCTGATGCAGCCACGAGGTGCGGGGAACAAACATGCCCTCACCTTGAGGAGGCCTTGTTGGCTTCCCCCCCCCCCACACTGCAGGATGCAGTGCATACCCTGTTGGCATGGCTGCAGTCACAGAGACCTCTTCAAGGTATACCTTGGGGCTGCATTGCTGCTGCACCAGCGCTAGAAATTTGGATAGGCTTGGGCTGTAAGATCTGTAGCAGTGAAAAGGTTAAAGGAAAAGTATCCTAGGTAGTGGTTCTCAAACTTTTAGCATTGGGACCCACTTTTTAGAATAAGAATCTGTCAGGACCCAGCAGAAGTGATGTCATGACTGGAAGTGACATAATCAAACAGGAAACTTTTAAAACCTTAGTCAGGAATCCAAACCACACTTACCCAGGAGTGCCTATCATTGTCAAAGGGTGCAAGCCTAACCAACTTTCCAGCACTGACATAGCTGTGCCAGTGTGGCATGCACTGCATCCTGCAGTGGGAAGGCAGTCAAGGGGGCCTCCTCAAGGTAAGGGCAGGTTTGTTACCTTCCTTTGGCGGCTGCATTGTGGCTAAGTCAGCTGGAAAGTTGGTTAGGATTGCGCCCAAAAGCCTATACACAGTAGCCTGTTAAAAGTACAGATGGGTAACATTTCCCCAAATGCAGTCACATGCCTTAAGTCTAATATATTAAAAATAAAAGATTGCAATGAATGAGGACCCATGTGAAATTGGCTCGTGATCCACAGTTTGAGAAACACTAGAGACATTTGGGGGGGGGTCCTCTATTTTAGGTCCTGTAGGACCTCGAGGAATTTTTTTTGGGGGGGAGTCTTGCGCTGGCAGCAGGAAAAAGACAAAAATACCAGGGTTTGTTGCGCTCCCCAGCGGCAGGCAGCCCTTTGTGGGTCTCAAAGACACTCTTCCTCCTTCCCAGAAAGTTGCGTGGAAAGAAAGCATCTGTGTTGGGGGGAGCTTTGTGCCTGCGCGGGAGCGCCCTCAGGCGTCAGCGGCAGGCAGGGGGGCCGAGGCGAGGGCGCTCCCCACGCCAGCAACCTCTTCGGGGGCGCCTGCCCAGGACGGAAGGCTGCCGCCCGGCGAGGAGCTTCCCCCTTCCACCACCAGGGGCTGCAGGAGGAGGAGGCGGCCCTGGGAAGTTTTGCTGGCAGGCACCGGAGCCCCGTCCCTTTTGTGTCCATCCCGCTTTGGAGAGGGCGGAGGAGGAGAGGTGCCCGGCGCGCAGCGTGGCCGGGGAGATGCCGGCCGGTGCCCAGCGCTGTCCGGCTGCTGCTGCTTCGGGCTCCCGGCTCTCTGCCCTGCCTGAGTGATGGGACCGCGCACTGCCGCCACCGCAGCCGCTCCTCCGCTCCTGCTCCTGCTCCAGCAGCGCAGCCGCTCCTCCCAGCCGTGCGCTCGCCCAGCGCCCCAGCCAGCGAGACCTCTCCAAGCGCCGGCGCCGCCACCCCCGGCCCCTCTCCGCTAGGCGCTGCGGCGCAGCTCTCGGGCATCTGCCTCCCTCCGGAGCCGAGCGGGCTTTTGTCTCCTCGGATGGTCCCGCGGCGGGCGCGGCCAGGGAAGCCCCTTCGGGCGCAAGAGGGGAGAAGCTGGAGCGCAGCCCGGCCCCTGCCGACAATAGAGGCTGCGCTTTCCTGGGAGCAAGCCCCGTGGAGCAGGATGGCACTTACTTTTGAGTAGACCCGCTGAGGGGTGGGCTGAGAGGCTCTTGGAGAAGAAGAAGAGCGAGCCCCGTTGAACTCCGGGGGGGATTTGGGAACCCCCCAAGCCTTCCACTGGGGCTGCTTGTGGATTTACAAATTGGGAGGCTTTGGGGGAAGAAGCCCTCGCCCTGCTTCCCTCCCACCAGCCCCGACTGCACCAGCCCTCCCTTTTGGCATGAGACGATCGAGAGGCTCCACCTGGAGACAATGATCGCGGAGTTTGTTCACTTCTCTCTCTTGGGAATCATATGCCTCTGTTCAGGTAATGCCTGCTCCCCGAGGGGCTGGACGGCGGTGTGGTTATGGTTAGGGTTGTGCAAGGGGCAGATCCTTCTTCCTTCCTTCCTTCTGAATTTGGGGTGACATCCCCTGAAAGTTGAGCTCTTCTGGTTCTCCCCGGTTTGTGGAGGAGAGATGGGTAAGCATGTGCTTCTAAGGGCGCCATCCTAGCCAACTTTCCAGCCCCAGGGGAAGCGCAAATGGCAACTCCAAGGTAAGGGAACAAACGTTGCCTTACTTTGAGGAGACCTCTGTGACTGCCCCCCCCCCCTGCAGGATGCAGCACATGCCTCACTGGAACAGCTGTGCCAATGCTGGAAATTTGGTTAGGATTGTGCCCATAGGCTGCAATCCTATCCACACTTTCCTGAGAGTAAGCTCCATTGACTATAATGGACTGACTTCTGAGTAGACATGCATAGGATTGGGCTCTGAGGGCACAATCCTAACCAGGTCTACTCAGACATAAGTCCTATTGTGTTCATTGGTTCTTACTCCCAGGAAAGTGAGGTTAGGATTGCAGCCTCAGTCTCCGAGTGTACACAATGGGGTTCCAAAGTACCTGACCTGGATCCTGCCCTTGTTTGGTCCAGCAGTAAGGGACTGAAGATGCTTGGCAATCTCTCTCTCTCTCTGCCTTGGTTCCTTCCTTCACTCCTCACTCTCACTTCTGCCCCCCCCCAACTTTTAAGCTCATTCTGTCTTTGCAAAGGATGTCCGCTGTATTGATTGTGCAGCTGGATTTCTCTGAGGGTTTTTGTGTTTTGCTGTGTTTTGTACCTGCAGCTTTTAGAGAGAGAAAAATAGGAGGGGATTAAGGGCAGAGAATAAAAGCAGAGGTATTTGTATCAGATAACTGGCATGGCAGTGATCCACAGACACTTCAACACTCCTCTGTCCACTTTTAAGTTGCAGAAGATAACTTAACACCTTGGGCCTAATCCTGTGCACTTGAGCCTCCTTCACTAGGAGTGCTGCTTCACAGACCAGTTCTAGCTATACTGTATTTACTCAGAAGTAAGTCCCACTAAATTCTGTGAGATCAACCCCCAGGTAAATGGGTTTCAGATTTCAGGAGCAAGTCTTTCTGTGTTTAGTGGAGCTTATTCCAAGACCAGTTGGCATAAGATTGCTTGCAACCTTAGGTTGTCATCCCAAACATGCTTCCTAGACAGTACAAACGCAACAGCATATATGCATAGGATTGCACTGTAAGACTATAATCCTATCCACACTTACTGTGGGCTATTAGAGACTAATCCTATCATGTCTACTCAGAAGTAAGTCCCATTAAAGTCAATGAGGCTTACTCCCAGGAAAGTGTGGATAGGATTGGACTGTTCCTCATTTACAGATCACCATATGTATGAACAGCTAGGTTAGTCTAGATCAGTTGTACAAGCTGCTACCCCACATATCCCCGCTGCTCCCATTAGTTACTATAGTCAGCAACAAGGGGGCTATTAGTTCTTGTTTGATGTGTCCAAGAGCTGTAATTAAAACAGATCATAAAGAAGCTGCAGGAAACAACTTTGTCCTACCCTAAGATGTAAGTAGTTTTGTTCTCAGATCTATTTGGAAGTAGGCAGAATTTGGGGAGAAGGGAGGAGGATCATGGTATTGGCAAAAAGTAAACCTAGAAGTGTGGTCTATTCAGTGTGTGTGTGTGTGTGTGTGTGTTAACTAGCATCAACTATTTTCCTTTATGGACACAGAAATAGGGCTATGATCCTATGAACACTTTCTTGGGAGCAAGCCTCATTGAACATAATGGAACTTACTTTTGAGTAGACCCGTTTAGGATTGGGCTGTAAGTCTAGTTGATTTCAGTGGCACTTATGCCCAAGTCAGTGAATGAGCTATGTTCTTGGAGTGATATTGTATTCAAAGAAATGGGAGTTTAAATTGAGGCATTTAGAATCTGTGTGTGAAGAGCCTGGACTTGCTAACTTTGTCCTTGTCCTGAATTTCAGATTGATGTACTTACATGCACACATGTCTGAAAGTAAAGTTTGTTATGCATGTTTTTTTGACAGTAAGGCCTATTGAATACCGCGTGCAGAATAACTGTGCATAGATTTAACCAATAATTTTGTAGAAACAGTTTTTTATACTGCCTGTTCATCCATCCAGAGTGGTCCTCTCTTTCCTAATGTCTGTAAGCAAGTTAAGGCTTGTACTGCTCAGACTTTGCAGTCCAATGGTAACCTTTAGAGAACAGACAAATTTGGTTTTAGATTTGGGCTGTAGTTACTTTCAAAGTGTATAAAGTGGCCTAGCATGTAAATATTCACTGTACAGGAACTAAACTCTGGATAGCTCTGTAAATAGTTATATGCTCACAATTTCCTACAAAATAACTGTAGAGTTGCTGGCTAGGTCTGGCAGCCTGGCACATGTGTTAAATCGCTCAGTCTGACCACAAAAAATTGTTACAATCCCATGAAACCTATTCCCTTGATCAGAGGTGACATGAGAACCGTCTGGAGAGGAAAATGAGCTACTTCCCATGTGCTGAATGGGAAATAACCCACAAGACGGGGTAACTTTGCAGTAGGGCAGCTGGCTGCTGCTCTGTTGGAGTAGGGCAGGTGACTGGGTTAAACCTTAAACCCTCTGTCTGCTTTTTCTTCAGTTCCTGAGTAATGTCGAAAGCTCAAGGAGTTTCCATTATTTCATGGAGTGCACTTTACCACAAAGTTGGATGCAAATCACAGTCCCTAGGAGCAAATTGTCTCCCTTGCCTCTTTTACCAACCCACTTGTCTCTGCTTTAATTTATAGCCCAGGGTTCTTTTGTGATTATTTTTGATTTCTTCAGTTAAAGTTTTTCACTTGTGTAAAGTGAAGTGTCAGGTGTGATATATGGAGGAAGGAGAGATCATTGAAGAGATAGGGGGATTAATGGTCATCAGTCACTGTTTGAGCTAGGTTTATGAGTGTTGGTGAGTTTCATCGTGGCCGTAAATGGTGTCATGCCACTTGTGGAATTGTTGGTTGTGGATTTTATAGCTAGAGACTTGCCAGGTTTTTAAATGCCCCTTTACCAAGAGTTTGTTAGTCATCTGAGTGCAATGGGATTCTTTATTTTTACGTCATGATGTGATTCTACTTAACTTGTTTTATATATGCCTGTGTTATACTAGTTTAGGTTATAGTCACTTTTGATTGTGTGATCCTTGTTGGCTTCGTTTTAAGTTTGCACTTTGCTTCATTTGCATTATGTACTGAAGATTCTTATTGAGTGGTAGGTTATGTTAGCTGACTGTGTTTGTCCACATTTGAATTTCAGTTTCCACTTACTACTGTGTATCACAATATGGTCATTACTCCAAACTGAGTAATTTAAAAGTTTTGGACGTATCAGACAAGCTATTGAATGAATTATGTTGAAAGATTTTGCAGAATAGATTGATTGAAAACAAAGACAAGTTAACAGAATGTGGTTAAGATCACATTATCAGCATTTGATAATTTAACAAACTTTGCTTAAGTTTCCTGTTTCAGTCATTTCATGGCAAGAGTCTGTAACTTCTTCTACAGAAGAGTGTGCTTTACTGCTGTCCTCCCAAGTAACATTTGTGTAAGTGAAATAGGTATCATTTAACACTATTTATAATGCTTTTTTGTTGCTCAACTTGGAAAACATTTCCTTCATTAGGATTAGTTGGTAATAAAAGTGGTAGATTTGCTTCCTGCACTGGAAAGGCACAAAGTACTTGATAGTAATCTTACAGTATAATCCTATGTATATTTATTCAGAAGTAAATCTCATTTTGTTTGATGGGGCTTACTTTCAGGTAAGAGTAGAGAACTGCAACCTTCAACCAGAAATAGCTTCAACCCCGCCCACCCCTCACTACTAATTTTCTCCTGCAGGCACTGGTCACAGGTCGCAGAACCCAGAAGTAAGTGCTGATAAAGCATGATGTCATGACTTCATCAGCACTTCCAGGTTCTATGCATTCTAATCATTACACCTCTGAAGACCCTAAAATCAGCATAAAACAGGTAAGGGTGCCCCCCCCCCAGCAAGTGAAACTATTTGCAGCCCATGGAGCGGAGCCTCTACTCCCTGGTCTTTTTCATTGTGTCTACAATTGCGCTGCTGAGCTGACGCATGCCTCACAGTGCCCCAGGGACTTGTCATGATGCCCACTTTAGGAAGTTCTGCACTAAACCATAGTTTAATTATGGATTAGCATTTCATCAGCAGTTGACCTTTATCTACAGCAGTCTGCGTACTATTTGTTGTCATTTTTAAAAAGTGAGTATGAACACATAAAATAGTTCCCTCTTGTTTGGTGTAGTGATTAGAATGCTGGATGTGGAACAGGTAGAGCTAAGTTCAAAACTCTGCTCAGCTATGAAGTTTATTGGTGAACTTAGGCCAGTCACTATTTCTCACCTAACCTATCTCACAGGGTTGTTTTGAGAGCCATGTATGCTTTTCTGAGGTCCTTGGAGGAAGGCTAACATATACACAAAGATAAATTTGTGCCATGTTGACTGATATGTGAAAAAAAGCTCTTTGTTGGCCGTCCTAATTGCTAACAAGCAAACTAATCTCTATCTCTCTCTGCATTTTGCTCTGAAAATAATTTGATTCTGTTAATCTACAGTGTGGAACATGCAAGTCTATAATAGGTTGTCTTATAACCAATTCTCCGTAATGAATAATATCACTGCAGGTAAACTGGTTTTATAGTAGTAGTAGTAGTAGTAGTAGTAGTAGTAGTAGTAGTAATAATAATAATAATAATAATAATAATAATAACTTTATTTTTACCCCACCTTTCTCCCCGAAGGGACTCAAGGCGGCTTACAACAGGTTAAAACAGATTAAAAACTTGATTTAAAACAAGTAAAAACATATTAACACATACTGTATCATAAAAACAGCAGTCAGATAAAAAATAGTCAGGTAAAAAGAGCATAGAGCAGCAGCAAATCATAAAAGAATCAGACCTGTAAAAAATATTAAAAGATGTTAAAAAGGCCGAGAACTCAGAAGGCTTGTTTAAACAGAAGGGTCTTCAGGCCTCGCCAAAAAGTCTCAAGAGAGGGAGCCATTCTTAAGTCAAGGGGAAGGGAGTTCCATAGCGTTGGTGCCACTACTGAGAAGGCTTTATTTCTTGCCGCGGCCCTACGTACCTCCCTAGGCAGCGGCACTTGCAAAAAGGCCTTCTCTGATGACCCAAGAGGATGAGCCGGATTGTATGGGAGTAGGTGATGTCTAAGATACCCTGGCCCAGAGCAGTATAGGGCTTTAAAGGTTAAAACCAGCACCTTGAATTGGGCCCGGAAATGAATGGGCAGCCAATGCAGCCGCTGGAGAAGTGGACTGATAGAGTCGAACTGCCTACTTCCAGTAACCACATGGGCTGCCACATTCTGCACTAGTTGCAGTTTCTGAACTGTCTTCAAGGGCAGCCCCACATAGAGTGCGTTACAGTAATCTAACCTCGATGTCACTGAGGCATGGATCATTGTGGCCAGGTCTGCACAATCCAAGCATGGCCGCAGCTGGCGCACCAGCCGAAGCTGAGCGAAGGCCCCCCTAGCCACAGCCGCCACCTGGGCATCCAGGAGCAGCTGCCAGTCCAGGTGGACCCCCAAGCTGCGGACCTGCTCCTTCAGGGGGAGTGCAACCCCAGTCCAGCACCTGCATCAAGGATTTCCGAACCAGGAGGGTACTGAAATAGATCAAGTTGTTTTATGCAACCGATCTTCAGTCAATGAGCTGGGACCCCAACTGGATTATGGATCAACTTAAGGTAGGCTGTGTCACAGATGCAATTATAATAAGTCAAATGAGTGCAGGAGAGTTTGAGAGTGATAAGGAGAAATTGTGGGGAAAGAACTAGAAAGATGAGTATAGATTAGGATTTTAAAAATGGGACCATGTTGGGGTTAAAGATGAATCACAGTACTGAAAACTACTGTATTTCTCTTACCTAAAAAAAATGGTAGGTCTCCAAAAGGCTTCTAAATTATTTCCGCTAAGGATTTCCCTTTGCTTTTTTCCAACAAAATATTCAGACAGAACATTTCTCAGATAAGATTGACTGCCAGTGTAATCCTGTGTGCATCTACTCAAGAGTAAATCCTACTGTGTTCAATAGAATTTACTGTCTGGTAAATGTGTTCAGAATTGAACCACTTCGTTGTAGTCCCAAACTGTGTGACTGAAAAGCAAAAGTGGGTGGAGGCTGTTTTGCTGACCTTGCATTTAATATTTGTTTGGAGTGTTGATCCTCCTGGTGATCGTAACTAAAAGTAGATGTTTTGGATCCACTGATCCAAATAATTTTACACATGTACCTCTGTCATTCAATTATGGAAGAACACACACCTGTATGTAAATGAGGTTTTAAATGGGAAAACAAACAAACAAGCCTTGATGTTTCCCATCTATCATATATAGTCGCTAATAATTAGCCTAGAATAAGAAAGCTATTGATTCTATGTCAGTCAGTTCATTCTTCAAAGGACAACAGTTTTAAATATTTGGCTTTTCAAGTGGCTAGGAATCACTTACTCATAGCTCCAAAGTTTGCTACATGCAGAGATCAAAGGACACTGCCTCTGCTCACTCTGAGTTTATGTTTTTTTTGTTCTGACTCTGTTAGCAAGGAGAACACAGCTTTTTCCCCCCCAGCGAATAATGCTGAAATATGGGCTAGACAATTACTTACATGGTAGTTGTATTACTGTTATTGTTTTTAAGTCAGTCTTTTGAAAGGAGTACTTTTGCAGCGACACAATTGTATAAAACTTTACTTCTGGAACAGCATTCATTTCTGCCCAGTGTGCTGCACAGTCTTGTTCAATCAGTTTCCACTCCTTTCTTTCCTCTTCTTCAGCTTTTGCAACTACAAAAACTTTGTTGTGAAACTTGTGTCTTCTTGTGTAAGCTACCTGTACCTACTGGTTTCCTTAATACAACCCCAAAGGAAAGAAATACAAAAGGCCATCTCCTATGTTGCCTTTATGTGGAAAAACTTTGTTTGCAACTGCACATCATAATAACGTATGTGTCTATTTGCAGTGTCATACAGCAGGTTCTCACATGTGGTAAAACTGACACGTGCTCTTGCATGTTTTGATGTGCATATGGTATTCGTACACAGAAGCGATATCTGTATAGAATAGTCTTGGGTGAAGTGACCCGAGGGCTGTATAATGTCGTAATTTCTGAGCAGAGACTATTTCTGTAAAATGGATGGTCTTTGCTGGTGCACAGCTTGGAGAAATTAAATACTTTCCTCACTCTTCCGCTGTTATCTTACCAGTGTATGGAGAAAACCCCTGATTTCTTTGTCTTTTCCTCCCAACTGTTTCAGACCTTTCTATCACCTCAGAGGTTTCTCTGATTTTGATTTCAAATTTTCCCAGGTCTAATATTAGAAGCATTGAATGCTTCACAGGGAGTTTGCCCTCTACTTTGCTCTCAGGGCCAGGATCCTGCAACTGCATGAATGAGTAGGGTAGAGATAATTCCTGAGTAGGGTAGAGAGAATTCCTAGTAAGACACATCCAGGTTTGTTTTATTTTCCATTTGCCTTTTAGTGTTCTTGTAATTTTGATACCACCCCTCTCTTTTGGACACTTTTTGTAAGTTCACCCATGTCTTATTCTACCCTTGCAATCTCCCTTCCATTGTCTTGATACAGTATACTACCTTTAGAATGACCCTCTTGGCTCTTTTTCTTGATTTCTATTTACTTAAGAGAGAGCAGGTAGCCACATCTCTAGTTGGTCACATTCTTCCACTCTTTGGTAGGGGGACCCCTGACTTTAAGGGTTTCCTGCCTTACTGAGAGGGAGGATTTCTGTCTGCCTTCTGTCTGCCTTCCCAGTCTGGGTGGATAACAGCAATCTGCCTTTACCAAGTGTTCCCAGTGTGTCCCTGTTTCAAGAGTAAAGCAGGAGTAGGAAGGCCAGAGCCAGTTTTTAACCACTAGGTACTGTGCCTGGTCTGCCCTCCAGTTTGTCTTACACCATACCTCTGCTTTCCCTGTCTTTCCCCGTTTGCCAGGATTCTACATAAGGACAGCAGCTGTTTCAAGCTGAGTGGCACAAAGGTATTGTTCACTCTGGATGTCATTCCAAATTTGACAGTTGCAAAGTTCACACTTCTGGCTGGTGTCAAGGGGACAGAGGCACATTCACACTTGCCCAGAAATTTACCCTTGCGGCAAGTGCTATCTAATATGAACATGTTTTCATTCTGCCATCAGGCAAGTGGTTAATCTACATGCTGCCCTGTTAAACTGGCAGTCCCTTGGCAGATGTCTAGACAAGCTGCCAGCTATTAATGCTGGATGGTTTGAACCAGCTTCAGCCTGATGATGGCTGGGTTATTGAGGAATTATAAAAATTTGGAGTCAGAAGGGATTAATTCATCTCAATTCGGTCCTGGCAGTAAGATGAGCCATGTGGTTAACATTGACTGGTACAATATCTGTAAACCATGGTCATTCCTTCAAACCAGTATATGGTTTGCAAAGGATTGCTTTAACGGCTTGTCCACACCATCCAATAAAGAAGTCTCCAGAATACCCCCCCCCCCTTTGCACAGTGTCCAGCCTTTGTAGGTTACCAATCAGAGGAATGTATTGTAGAAACCTGGTTGCTGTGAGTTCATTCTTTACTTTTAAAACAAAATGTGCACACCAGCAATGGAGAGAGCAGCAGTGTACCTTTTAAGTGGTCTTAAAGGACCACTTGTGGGATTGCAAATGACCTTTAATTATTTTATGCTATCAGAAATGAGGAAGATAAGTTTGATAAAACTTGTTAACCCCCAGAGAAAGAAAGAAGCGTAGGCTGCAGATGGGGAAATGTAAAACTAAATTGTCTTCAGAAACTGGAGAGAGAGGAGTGGCTGCTGTATTGTTGCTTGCTAGGTTTTTCTGTTTTTGTTTGGTGTAAAACTGGATACTGGAACTGTAAAGGAAGCATTTATCTCAGGCATTTCACACTTATGCAACCGCATTTTGCACAGCAGTCTTGTGGCCCAACTACACAAGCATGCAGGTGTGCTTCCTACTGAAAAGACCTCCTTTTTCTAAAATGCATCCTATGGTAGAAGGAAGTGATCCTGGTGAGAACTGGAGTGTGCAAGGAGGGGGAAGTTCATTCCTTCTCTGCATCTTGTCTTAATTCTGGAAAAAAAATTGTTTTGAAGAAACCATGTTCTCATAAAGTCCATTTTGGGACAAGTCATTGCGTGAAGTGGCTGATTTAAAAATAAAAATGCAAAGGGGATAGGAATGAACCATTTGTGAGCCCTGGTTCCAAATGGGATTATGCCCCTTCCTCCCACTGGCTGTTTTTTACAAAAGGGGAGGGATGCTTTGCGTAGAAGGCATAATTCTATAGCCTGCCTCTGCATACTTGTGTAGTTTCGGGATATAGAATATATACAATTGTATTTGTCCAGTGACCAAGTACCAGGCAATATTCCTGATGCAGAACTGCTACCTGGTGACTCCAATGCAACAAATTAACCACTACATGTTCAGTAGATGTGAAAATTCCAAAGTTGCTCAATTAAAAACAACTTTCCAACAACTTTCCAACATGCTGTTCTTATTAGGTGAACTGTAAACTATAGGAATAGAAATAATACCAGTATCTTTTTCATTGGTTACGTCTCTCCATCCTACGTTCACCAAATTGTCATGTCTCATAACCAGAATTACCTAAAAAGTGAATTGAACAGACTTGATAAGGTTTGGAATGTGAAGTGTATGCTAGCTACTAATGATGTATAGAGGGAAGTTTCACATAAGCAATAAGAAGAGGAGTTATGACTAATCGTATTCAGACTGCTTGTTACTTTTGTTTGTGCCTCTGAGGCTTATTCATGAATGATGGGAACACAACTTTTATTGGCTTAAAGTCAAATTATTTCTTACTAAACAGAAACCACTTCTTTGGGGATTTTTAGCTGTGTTTGCTGATTTACCCCCCCCCCCCTTCCTCTTTTTTCAAATGAAAATATACTGCCTTCAGAATTGTTACATTGCAAATCCCACTGCTTCAGCAGACAACTTCAGGGTTAGATGCCTTTTGAGACTGGTAAGGGGAAGGGGGGAGGAAACAAGAAAGTGAGGGGCCTGTTAAAGCTGCTGATTGCTTCAGTGTCTGTACTGCCTTCTCAAAATTCTAAAAGCTACTGCAGAAGTAAAATTGTGTGTGTGGGAAGGGGGAAGAGAGAATAGAGAATACAAATGGATGCAGTATCTTTGCTACCCTAATGAAGCACCCTGCTGGGTGTGGACAGAAGCCTCCCTTCTGGTTTACTATTCTTCAACACTTTCAGCTCCAAAGGAGCCGAGAGCTTGTTCCAGAAAATCTGAGTTCTCCCTTGTGTTAAGAGCAGAAATTGTTGCATGTAAGGGCAGAGGATGTTTGCCAACTCAGTAAGCATGTCTAATTGAGGACTATTTCAGTTCCTGGAGGATACTGTAGTTTAAAAGCAGTCATCCTAATTTCTTTGCCAATGCTAAGATTATATTTCAGGCATATGGTTAGTAAATTCCCTTGGTACAGCTGATGACATCACTAATCAAGCTGGAGCCAGGAATGACAATCAAATAATTTACCTTAGTCAAAACCTAGAACCATAAGAAATATAGACTCTGGCAAGGGAATAGTTTGCCTTCTGCAAGTGGTCTTCATTTTACTGGAATTCTAACATCTTGCACTTTTTGTTTAATTAATGTCAGCTGTAGTATATGCATTAAAAACACAACTCAAAGTCTGTCAGTTCAGTCACCATTTCTGCTGTGGAATCAACTTGCTCGTTTATGGACAGTGAAAGTGATGGTGAGAATGGTGTTTGCAGTCAAGAAAGTTCTATTTGTAGTTGGAATGCAAAGAAGCGATGTACAAACCCTTCTATAGCTGGCAGTGGAAAAGTCCTAACTAGGCTCATGTGGTCAGCATTAGTTCAGAATTGGCTGTCCAACTTTAAACAAGCCTCTCTGAGCTGTCCCACTGATGAGGAGATGACTGAATTGAAAGAAGATCCAGAAGAGCAAGGGCATGTACTAAAAGCTCATATCCACCATCTGCAAACCATTTCAATCTAAAGTCTGTGTGAAAAAAGATTATTCAGAATGACAGTGGCCATTATTCTGGGTTGAGTCCAGAGTTATGTGAGTGGAAGGAAATTTGCATAAAGGAACTTTTCCACCCTGTTCTCTCCCCAGCAATCTTTGTCCCCAAAAGCTGCTTTTGAAGGTCAGGGCTCCATCTGGAACAGGACAGTATATGGTCTGAGTGGTTGCAGGAAGAATCTGCCAAAACTCAACAGAGGCGTTTTCTGTGAGCAGAGGTCTACTCATACAACATGCCTCCACATGCGTTTAATTGACTCCTCCCTCTTTTTGGAAGATTCTTTCAACCTTAGACCCGTGACCTCTTTCTTGGGAGTGCAGTGGGCTGTTGTGGAAAAGAGGGAGTGGGGAAGTTCCCTTGTGCAAATTTCCTTCTACTTACAATTATGGATACAACTCTCTGTTTTGTGTGATTTTGGTTTGAGCCCTAAATGTTGATGAAGATTCTTGGATGAAGTAATACTTGGTATTTTCATTCCACATCACAATTATGGCTGCAATCCTATGCAAGCTTTGCAAGTTTCATGGAACACAGTGGGACTTACTTTTGAGCAGGGGTGTCCAAACATTTTGGCAGGAGGGCCACATCATCTCTCTGACACTGTGGAAGGGGCCAGGGGGAAAAACAAATTAATTTACATTTCAAATTTGAATAAATGTACATAAATTTACATAAATGAATATATTGGAGATGGACTCTATATAAATGAACGAAGGTCTTGCAATAGCTCAAGGACTCTAAAAGGCCTTGCACTTCGATGCCGCTGCTGCATCATAGACGTGAAGCAGCAAGCAGTGAAGGGAGCCAGCATCCTTACAGCATGGCTTCTGTAAGGGTAAGTCTTGCCTCACGAACCTTATAGAATTCTTTGAAAAGGTCAACAGGCATGTGGATGCGGAAGAACCTGTGAACATTATATATCTGGACTTTCAGAAGGCGTTTGACACGGTCCCTCACCAAAGGCTACTGAAAAAACTCCACAGTCAGGGAATTAGAGGACAGGTCCTCTCATGGATTGAGAACTGGTTGAAGGCCAGGAAACAGAGGGTGGAACTGGTTGAAGGCCAGGAAACAGAAAATTGTCAATGGGCAATTTTCACAATGGAGAGAGGTGAAAAGCGGTGTGCCCCAAGGATCTGTCCTGGGACCGGTGCTTTTCAACCTCTTCATAAATGACCTGGAGACAGGGTTGAGCAGTGAGGTTGCAAAGTTTGCAGACGACACCAAACTTTTCCGAGTGGTGAAGACCAGAAGTGATTGTGAGGAGCTCAAGAAGGACCTCTCCAGACTGGCAGAATGGGCAACAAAATGGCAGATGCGCTTCAATGTCAGTAAGTGTAAAGTCATGCACATTGGGGCAAAAAATCAAAACTTTAAATATAGGCTGATGGGTTCTGAGCTGTCTGTGACAGATCAGGAGAGAGATCTTGGGATGGTTGTGGACAGGTCGATGAAAGTGTCGACCCAATGTGCAGCGGCAGTGAAGAAGGCCAATTCTATGCTTGGGATCATTAGGAAAGGTATTGAGAACAAAATGGCTAATATTATAATGCCGTTGTACAAATTGATGGTAAGGCCACACCTGGAGTATTGTGTCCAGTTCTGGTCGCCGCATCTCAAAAAAGACATAGTGGAAATGGAAAAGGTGCAAAAGAGAGCGACTAAGATGATTACTGGGCTGGGGCACCTTCCTTATGAGGAAAGGCTATGGCGTTTGGGCCTCTTCAGCCTAGAAAAGAGACGCCTGAGGGCGGACATGATTGAGACATACAAAATTATGCGGGGGATGGACAGAGTGGATAGGGAGATGCTCTTTACACTCTCACATAACACCAGAACCAGGAGACATCCACTAAAATTGAGTGTTGGGAGAGTTAGAACAGACAAAAGAAAATATTTCTTTACTCAGCGTTTGGTTTGTCTGTGGAACTCTTTGCCACAGGATGTGGTGATGTCGACCGGCTTGGACGCCTTTAAAAGGGGTTGGACAAGTTTCTGGAGGAAAAATCCATTATGGGTTACAAGCCATGATGTGTATGTGCAACCTCCTGATTTTAGAAATGGGTTGTGTTAGAATGCCAGATGCAAGGGAGGGCAGCAGGATGCAGGTCTCTTGTTATCTGGTGTGCTCCCTGGGGCATTTGGTGGGCCGCTGTGAGATACAGGAAGCTGGACTAGATGGGCCTATGGCCTGATCCAGTGGGGCTGTTCTTATGTTCTTATCCCATAGCTCACGCGAAAGGTTGAACAGTTGTCCTCATGATAAGAGCAGTTGCGTCAGGCCAGCACAGGCTCCAGCAAGTGTCCGGAGGGCCAGAGGCTCATTGGGGACTGGGGGCTCCCCACATGCCAGATTAGGAGTCGTCGAGGGCCACAAGTGGCCCCAGGGCCAGGATTTGCGCACCCCTGCTTTTGAGTAACATATGCCTAGGATTGTGCTATAAGTTTTATGTTGTGGTTGCCTATGAAGAACATTGAGTAGATTCACAATATGGTGACTTGGAAGCCCATTTATTTCTGAGTGCTGTTTTTGACCTTTTAAGACACCTGGAGAACTGAGTGGAGGCATTGGCCAGAGGGCTCCTGAGTTGTTTTCTATTGATATTGTAATCCCACCCTATATAATTTTAATCAAAAGGCAGAGTATACAGCTATAACTAAATAACTGTATACTATATATTTTGTATATATACAGTATATTTAGTATATAATATATACTATATATACTATAATTATATAGAGTATATAATACTATAGTATATAATATTATATATTTAGTATATATACAGCTATATACATAGCTATATGTATACATACATACATACATACAGCTATATATACAGCCATAACTAAAAGTATAACTAAATGTCATTTAGTTATTCAAGTTAATGACTAAATATGTTTAATTATTTATTCATTGAGGCATTCAAGGGATTCACCTTGAATGCCTCCCTTAGAAGAGGGGAAAGATGGGATACACATTTTAAATAAATAATGAATTAATGTGGAGTATCAAGAACAATCTGAATACGAATATAAATGAATGGTACAGTGCAATCCTATTTTGCGCTGCAATAGGATGGCCAGGAGGCCTGCACTGTATCCAGCGCAAGATAGGAGCCCAAAGTGGTTTAACCAGAGGCAAGGGGAAACTCATCCCCTTACCCCTGGGTAAGCCATTGCAGCCCTAATGGGTCTCCTCAGACTTGCGCCACCTCAGGAGCTGGCATAAGTTAGAGGAGAGCAGAGCGGCTTGTAGCTGCTCTGTGCTGCTTGGGAATGGGGCTAGGATGCAGCATATCTGCTGGGTCTTAGCCCTGCCTCCAGCTTCCCGTCTGCCCTCCCCCAGGACCGCCCTCCACCCTCCCTTCCCCGCCCCCGGAACACCTCCTCCCCACCCTCTCCAGACCCTTGCATCAGCCAAGCTTGGCCAACACAAACTTCCCCTTGCAGGTTGGAGCAGAGGCTGGATTCAACCTCTGTGGGCCTGTGCCGGCCCAGCCAACTCTCAAGGAAGCGCAAACGTGCCGACCCTCCTGGACCTGCACAAGGGACTTACACCAGCTCAAGGGTGCATTAGGTTTGTTCCCATAGTCACAGATGTGTCCAATATTGTTTTCATGAATATAAATCTGCAAAGAAACATTTAGGATTTCATACAGCATGATTATAGTAATGCAGGTTTTTGTTTTATTTGTCTTTTTCACAGAGGTAGGTTTGACCAGGCATTGAGGAACATTGTGCATAGGATAATATATATATTGATCTAGAATATATTTTGAGTATGTACAAAACACTTGTTCAGTATATGCCCATTGTTTAAAAAATAATCTATAATTGAACTTGTAGACTTCTTCAGATGTAATCTGCATTTGTTAATCTTCCTTAGAATCTTCTGACAAGTTTAAGTGTTAGAATCTTCATGTGACAGAATCATGTAAATGTGACACGTTGCTTAATAATTTCAGGAAATGGCTCGTTAGTTCATAGATTAAAGAAGGAGACTTAACCCAGCTTGTGCTTAAATTGGAATATTGATTGTTGACAAAGGAAAATGTTATGTTTGATACCAGTAATTCACTGTTAGGTCACTTTTGTGTGAGGAGAATGAAGCATCACTGTAAAGAGGGATGTCATTATTAAATAATTTGATAGTCTATAATAGCTTCAGGGTTGCGGTGGTGCGGCAGGTTAAATCACTGAGGGCCCAATCCTATCCAACTTTCCAGCTCCGGTGTAGCCACAGTGCAGCCCCATGAAAAGGGAACACCATACCTTAAGAAGGCCCCAGTGACTGCCCCTCCACCACAAGATGCAACGCACAGCCTACTGGCGCAACAGCACCAGCACTGGAAAACTGGATAGAATTGGGCGCTGAGTCGACAAGCCTGTTCACCACAAGGTTGGCAGTTTGAATCCACACAACAGGGTAAGCTCCCTTTGCTTGTCCCAGTGCCTGCCAACTTAGCAGTTTGAAAGCGTGTAAAAAATGCGAGTAGATAAATAGGTACCACCTCGGTGGGAAGATAATTTGTATTCTGTGCGCTTAGGTGTCTAGTTATGCTGGCCACATGACCACGGAAACTGTCTACAGACAAACGCCAGCTCTTCAACTTAGAAATGGAGATGAGCACCGCCCCTAGAGTCAGACATGACTAAGCTTAATGCTGGGGGGGGGGCGGGGAACCTTTATCTTTTACCCATAATCGCTTCAGTTGAGTTCTAGGAATGACCATTACTGCCTGTACTATGAGACATCCTTGGACTCTGTGCTGAAGCAGGGCTTCAACAGGTGTTAGACCTGAACTTTTGGTTCCTCTCCTATCATAGTGAGAAAACAAATGTGTTGTCTTGCACTATACAGGGTGCCTCCAAAACATGTTCACACATTTTAATGCACTCTGATTCATATATGCTTCTCTGCAGAAAACCTGCAACACTTAACATCTAAGGGAAGCAATTGAAGAGATGTGTGGAACCATCTCAGAACATCACGTTGATGGATGTCTGCAGATCAGTTAGTCAACAGTTTTAGTGGTGTATAGATGTCAAGGGAACATTTCAAACACCTGGTCTAATTCATTAACTAATTAATTAACTGGGTTAAGTGACTGTTTCTGTGTGCACCCTATGCAGTATATGTGTGAATTACAGTATATGTTTGAATTATAGCATAATACATTTGACACTTTGAAGTGTCTACAGTTTTTTGAGACACTGTAGATTTAAACTGCTGTTTGTTTCATGTCCACATACAGGATATGTCAGGGTTTAAAGCAGACTGCCATTTCTTCTACCTGCCACCTTCCTCCCCCCACTCACTTTTATTGCATCTTTCTGAGGACTAGGGTAAATTCCCAACATGCCACTTCAGATTCTCCTATGGGCCTTGCATATACTGTAGATTTCTAGTATTGTGGGAGTGCTCTTCTGTTTAGCAAAACCTGTATTTCTGTGGAATGTCCCTAACATTCTGTGGAATGTCCCTCAGAAGTTCCATTGTGTTCAATGGGGCTTAGTCCCAGGAAAGTATTTATAGGATTGAAGCTTTAATGTTGGGACACCTTAATGTTGCTGAGGCTGAATGCATGTGTCTTTCCTTCTTAACCCATTATTTGTCAGCCAGAAGGGAGAATAAAAGTAATTTGGTATTTGGAGTTATAACTTATTTTAGATCTTACTTAATATACCTGTTACTAGTAGAAATTCTATACTGCATACATGTGTGATTTGCCCCTCTGTTTTGTCAAAGGTATATGCAGAGTTACTACTGCAATTGTCTTCTTCAATTACTGTTTGAAAAAATGGAACACAATAATTCATGTTATTAGAGAGATCCAAAATATTGAGGGCAGATATGTAAATGGAGAAACACTTCAAATTCTTGAGCAGTTACTATGCAGCAAATCTCATATGTGGATATACATCTTTTGTAACAAATTTTCACTAACATTAAGGCATTCTGTAGAAACTGTAGTAAAGCTGGCGAAGCTAATTGTTTATATATAGCACTGTAATAAGAAAATTAAAAGGGTCAAGTTGAAAACAGAGATGATTGATTCTTTTGTTTGGCTATCAGTCATTTTAATAGACATTCTGCTATGAGAATAGACAAAAACCCTTTTTTGTGTGAGTACTAAGTAGGAAACTAGCTTCCATAAATTAGGTGTAGGTTTAAATTGGATTTCTTCTAAAATGCTTTCAGCTAATAGCGTTGGTGCCAGTTGTGTGCAATCTTCGTTGTAAGTTCTGCTGAATATGGTGAAATTTACTGCTAAGTAAACATGTGTAGATTGAACTGTTGGTATGTGTGTACATGTGCAGGCACACACATATTTATTCATGGCAACTGAATGTAAGTAGATTTATAAACAATCCTACTTGGAATGTTGAATTTATTCTGAAGCATCTCTTTTGAATATAGGCTCATCAGCATTAACAGAGTATGATGCTACCAAATATGGAAGTGGTATATTTCCAGTATAGAAGTGGAACAGCTGATCTGACATTGTGTTTATTTCAGCTTAAATTTGTCTGCTTTGCTGTTTTCATCTGGCAATTATGAGGCAGAAGTGGCTGAGCAGGATTCTCACTTGTGCGGATATCAGGGGGAAAAAATATACAGTTTATCCAACTGTTCACAGATATGTAATTTTACTGAGGGATTCAAGTGGTGACATAAATGCATTTCTTCTTTCATCAGGCTTTGGACAGAAATGAAGCCAGTAAATATTGGATAGGGTTATTTCTCTCTCTCTCTCTCTCTCTCTCTCTCTCTCTCTCTGGTTGCAAATGGATACAAGGAGCTTTCTTCAATTAAATAAGCAATAAAATGAGGAAAGCTAGACATAGATAACATATTGCAAGGATCTAAGTTGAATCCTATATAAGGAATATTGTAATAAAATATGGAGGGGAACGATACCTGCAGTTTCTGGTATCCACGGAGAGTTCAGGAACCAAAATTCCAGAAAATGAAGCTAGTGTACTACTATGTCAGGTATATAATATTATTCACAAATTATGCAATTTTTTTTTGCCAGATCAAACTTAGTCCTGATTCTCTTAATATAGACTCAGAGAATAACATGGTTTCTATAGTCATTGGCCGCAATTCTAACCAATTTTCCAGCACTAAGATAAGGGCAATGTAACTCCAAGGTAAGGGAACAAACATTGCAATGACTGCCCCCCAACTGCAGGATGGAGCACATGCCCCACTGGTACAGCTATGCTAGAGCTGGAAAGTGGGTCAGGATTGCACCCATTGCCACATTTTAACAAAACATCCCACACTTAGACTTCACAATCATTTCATCACATTTCCTCAGCATTTTACTATTGGATTAGTTTGACTTGCCTTCAACTTTTGATGCCTGATAGGCTCCTTTAAGCTTGCCAGTTATAGGCAGAATTATTCTGAGACAACTTCTCTTCAAGTAATTGAACATGCAGTGTGCTGCTGTTGTTCAGTAAAAATGCATCTGATGGGCACATGATCTGGTTGTTTGGCACCGTGTCCAACTTCTGGCTTAGTGTGCAGCATTTCTGAGGTTTCTCTACTCCACCCAGACATGTGCTGTGACTAGTATTCTGTATTATACTTGTTAAATCCTGCTGGAGAAGCCTTAAAGTAGTAATTCATCATCCCACTTTTGAAAAGCTATAATAAAGAAAAATTTAAAATAGAGCTATATGTTAGTAAGAACATACTGGAGGGAAGAGGAAACTTGTTCTACTAAGAATCATAAAAGCAGTTTTTCCCCCCAGTGACTTGGATCGTACAGTATCCTGGCATGTATGTGTATCTGTAAGAATGTCTGCGGTTTTATATTATTTTTAACATGCAGTGGTACTTAATGTAAATGCTTGTATAATTAAAAGTTTGTTATGCCATTAAAGGTTGCTGAAACTGAGAAAAATTAAAAGTTTAAAATCTAATGTCCAATATAGCACACAGCTTTGAGGTGGGAATGACTGGTAGGCTGATGTAAAATCTGCAACTCTTGAAACTTGTGGGGAGTGTGTCATGTCAGAGTTGACCAGGAAGAATCCAGTTCTGACGGGTAGACTGTCTTCTAAAAAGCATTGAATTTTCCAGGCCTCCACCCTGCACATCATAACTAGATTCTATTTTTACTCATTTTTCTGTAAAATTCCAAGCAGTTCACAAAATACTAAAACTGTCAATGGAAAATACAGAATCATTAATAAAAACAAACAGCATAAGTGCATTTATGATTACATGACTGCATAATAAACTTTATTTTTTTGTTATGGCAGAAAGTGTTTAATTGCTGAACATATGTGAAATACAATGATTTTATTTGCTACAAAAACATGGACCATAGTTTTATCTTAAGCCAAAAAGAAAGACACCTTGACTTGCATTGCAGCCTAAATTGCATCAACTCACATAGGTGCTTTCACAGGACAGCAGTAATGAGTAGAGTTGCTGATCTCCTAATGTTGGACTGACATGCTTTTCTCAGTGCAGTGTATGCTGAATCAACTCTACCATGGCCTACAACTTGTGTAAACAACTGTCTTGATTCTCAACTTCTTGATGGTTCGGAAATTCTAGTCCCTGGGGGAACAACTGGCATGGATCTGAATGTAGGCTCTAAAGAAATTACTCCTTTTTTTTTTTTAAGTTTACTTTTCTGTCTGCCATGGGCAGAATATGTGCCAACCAATTCCAACACTAACACAGTTGTGAAGCCATGTGTAAATAGCTACTGTGCTTCGCTTAATATTGAAAGCATCTTAAAAAACAAAGTATTAAAACTTCAGCAAAATGGAAATATCAGGCTGTATGAATGGCAAATCACAAATAATTTTATTATTTGGATGTTTGTCTCTCCATCGCTAGTGCTTGGGATATACTACAGTTTTAGTTTTTTTTAGTGGTGCAGATACTTCTGCAGCCTGCCTCTTTTCTGTGTTGCTCTGCATCCTTAAAGTAATGCTGTAGCTCTTCCCCATTCCATTGTCTTTTATGAAATGGAGTAATGCTGTCATGAGCTGCTTCAACACAGTCTAAAGTTTCTGCCAAAGCCCAAGGAACTCAGTCAGACTGCAGCATCTCCTTCAGTGGCAGTGCTTGAAGGTACCTCAACAGATGTGAAAATCATGCAAGACATGTTACACTACTCTTATATATATATATATATATATATATATATATATATATATATATATATATATATATAAATGTATGTATGTATGTATGTAAATTATTTATATATAAATAACCAACAGCTTATTCAAATGGGCTAGTAAAAGAGGAAATAAAATAAACTTGAAATTGAAGGCTTGAGCTTGTACAGTATCATTGACTTTACTTGGGTGGCAAAAATAAAAACCTGAACATTTTCAAAAAGCTTTAAGTGCATGATTGCCTATGAAAAGTTGCAAGAAATTATTTAGTCATAAGGTAATGGTTCTCAAACTCTCTGGGAGCCACTACGTTCTTGCGTGGGTGGGAGGGGAGAGGCAGCAGGGGCGGGGGAAGGCAGTGGCATGATCCCCAAGATTGCGCCGCTCAGGGGGGCTGCAGCCTCCTGGGGGTGCGGGGAGCCCGGCGTGACCTGCAGCAGGGCTCCTCACAGCAGTGAAAGTGGATGCGGAGCTATCGTGCCCCGCCTCCAGTAGAGCGTGATTGCTCCGCATCCACTTTCACTGCTGTGAGGAGCCCTGCTGCAGGTCACGCCGGGCTCCCCGCACCCCCGGGAGGCTGCAGGGGCTTGGGTACGTGTACCCTTCTCCCTGGGTCCAGGCTGCCCCCACTCCTTAAGGGGGCGGGGGCCAGGGCCCACAGGCTGGGGCGTTGTGATGCCCCAGTTTGAAAAACTCTGTCATAAGGGTTTCATTTTTCCTTTAAGAAAAAATTAAAAACAATTGTTTTTGGTACACTTGCTACATAGATACAGGAACTAGTACTCCGTTTCCTAATGAAATATATAATGATGATGCAATTGGTCACTGGCCAACACTCAAATAGAGAAGCCACTCAGATTGCAATCTTATACCCACTTACATAGGAATAAGCCATGTATGGGGACTTGTGTCTCAAGTCACGAAAACACGTGTTTTTCACAACTCATGGGAACTCTAGTCATGTGTGTCCAGGACTTGGGCATTGACTCAGGATTTGGAGGTTTTATCCTAAAAGAATAAAGATTTGTATAGATTCAAGTCATGGAGACTTGTTATTTTGGGCCAGAGAGTTGGCCAGTCTGCTTTGTGTGTTCATGCGTGCTTGCTTATTTTTTTTTTTTGCCATTTCCACATCACTAAAAAGACCTTATGGGCAGTCCAGAAGCCAGCATCCAAACCAGCATGAGCGGCACACTTGGTGGGAAGAGGTAGGTAGGCTCCAGGAGTTGGGGGCTGGAGGGTAGAGGGGAGGAAGGCGGTTCACGAGGTGGCGGGAGGAACCAGAAGGTGGGGGCAGCCTGGGGGAGGGAGGTAACAGGCTCTGTTGTTCATCTTTTGGAAAGAATGGATGATCAATTGATTGAATGGATGGTCTGATTTTTTTTCTCTGGATGAGGAAGAGGAGGAGGAGGAACCTGAAGGATGGTAGCAGGTTCCAGCAATAGGAAAATCATGCTTGAATAGCCTAGGGAGGGGACTAAGGAGGTGGGCAAAGCAGAGGGGAGGCATTTCTTTACTATGGAAGAGGAACACCTTCCAAACTTGTGGCTCATTTGAAGTGAAGGACGTCACCACCTCGATGGTGGCAGGTAGGATGGAACATCAGGGCAGTGTTTAAATGACTTGCACACACCCCACCAGCACCTCCGTGTTTTTCTGTGGAGCTGCACCTAACTTGCGACTTGACTCATTTTTTGGAAAGACTTGGACTCACATCTAAATGACTCTAAAAATGTCTCTGGGCAAGTTGCAACAGCCACCTGTTATGACTTGTTTGCGACTCGAGTCAAGGGGGGAGGAGACTTGGGACTCAATTTGCGACTTGGCACTGTGACTCCCTCAAATCTCTGGAATAAGCCTCATTGAATGTAGCAGGAGTAACTTCAAAGTTTGCTTAGGGCAGGGGTGTCCAAAGTTTTTGGCAGGAGGGCCACATCATCTCTCTGACTCTGTGTTGGGGGCCAGGGGGAAAAATTAATTTACATTTAAAATTTGAATAAATTTACATACGTTTACATAAATGAATATATTAAAGATGAACTTATATGAATGAATGAAGGTCTTGCAATAGCTCAGGCCTATAAAAGGCCTTGCACAAAGCAAGACTGGCCTTTCCTTTGCTGCTGCTGCTGCATCACAGACGTGAAACAACAAGCAGTGGAGGGAGCCCTCGTCCCCCAGCTCACGCAAGAGGTCAAACAGTTGCCCTCATGCTGAGAGCAGTTGTGTCAGGCCAGTGCGGGCCCCAACAAATCTCTGGAGGGCCAGAGGCTCATTGGAGACTGGGGGCTCCCTGAGGACCACATTGAGAGGCCTTGAGGGCCGCATGTGGCCCCAGGGCCGGGGTTTGGGCACCCCTGGCTTAGAGCATTGTCAGTGTCCCAACAGGCAGCAGACTTATCGTTCTAACCTAGGGACATTTTTATATTTTCATACCAGGTGAGGTTGTGTTGCCAGTATTTTCTCTTCTGTCCCATCTGTGCTATGCTGTGGTAAAAGCAGGCATAACCATAGACTTGTTTGCATGGTGTGACCTTGTTTTAAGAATTCCCAGGACCCATTGTCGGAGTGAAGGAGGTGGCACTGTCCGCTAGTGATTCCTGTGTTAAGCCTATTATGCTTTTCAACTTTTAAAGTGCTTTTCTCCAAGTTGTTCTTAATGCTAGTTACGTATGTTCAGTATTGCAAATATTGGGCTAGCATTGTTGCGTTATCTGTTGACATTTTGATCTCTGCTTAGAGCAGTGATTTTCAACCTTTTTTGTCTCAAGGCACACCATTAGTTTTTGGACAACTGACAAGGCACACCATGCTGTTGGTGGAGAGCTCATATCTCCCAATGGTCCTATTAAAAAATGACCCTCTTCCAAATTCCTGGGGCACACCTGGGGACCATTCGTGGCACACCAGTGTGCCATGGCACAGTGTTTGAAAATGGCTGGCTTAGAAGCTTCCTTTTTTGCTAGACATACAGGTAGCAGACACTGTGATATCTATGTGGCTCTTAGGTTTCCGAATAAACCTTAGAAAACAGGACATTCATCCATAAGAAGCTTAAAATACAATGTTGCATTTCAAATGTAATATGACATTCTTTATTTTACTGTTTGTGTGTGTGTGTGTGTGTGTGTGTGTAAGAAAGAACTAATAAATAGGGAAATGGCCTCGTTTGCTTGTATAATACAAAGAAATCTATTTCTTCAGGCTCCATGAATCAACAGTGAAGGGTGATTACTTTAGTCTGGCTGCATCTCATGTAATTTTAGAGACTACAAATGTTGTTACAAGCAAGGTAAGGGTGAAAGTGTAGTAAAAGTTCCACTGAATGACTTTTACAACTTGGAGCTAATGTACACAAACAAAGAAATGCTTTGTTTTCCACCTTCCATTATGTTTGTAATGAGAGAGAGGTGAAAATTAGGCAATCCTGCAGGAGAGTTCAAGCTGTATTCACTTATTTAAATTTCAGACAGAAAAACCTATTAAAATATAAACTAGTCATCTCCCTGTTTAGTATTTGATCCTCAAAATGTGACAGTACCTGAAGTATTGATTGCTTAAAAAAAAAAAAAGGGTCTGCTTTTTGCTATGTGTGGGAGTTAAAACACACACATGCACATTCCTGAACCCATTCAAAAGACAGAGTAAACTATGTTCAAGTGCAAGAAATACAGCTGAGCGCAAGCATATGCTTTTTAATTTTATTTCTCTCCTTATGTTTAACTTGTGGACATTAGCTGTAAAGAATGATAGATGAATAAAGGTGTAGATTAAAATTAGTTTGCCTGTGGGATCTGGCAAAAATCTGAACAGGAAGAAACTTATGGAAAACGTCATCCTGATTCAGCACTGAAAACAGATGAAGACTTTCCACTGTACACTTTATTTTCTCTCTGAAATTAAGTTGGCTGTAGCTGTTTCAGTGTTTGTACTTGATCTATTCAATTGAGGGCACAATCTTAACCAGGTCTACTCAGAAGTAAGTCCTATTTTGTTCAATAGGGCTTACTCTCAGGAAAGTGTGGTTAGGATTGCAACCTTAATTGTGTATCTTCTTGTGAAAGAATTAGGGACTTTAATGCTTTCTTATACCCACTGGCGTTGCTAGGGGGATGCGGTGGGTGCGGGTCGCACCAGGTGATGCGCTGGGGGTGACGCGCCCTGGGGGGAGGACACGCTAACATCGCAGGGTTAGGAGCTACCGCGTTTTGCCATACACTGTTGCAGTGCAAAAAACAGAACTGAAATAGCTCCTTTTGTTCAAAAGTTATGGCCAAAAAACCAGAAGGAAAAATGCATGGAGCTCTATGGAAAGTGAAAGTGAGCCGTATTGTGCGTTTACTCGCAAGTAGGCATACTTACCATAGTCTGTCAGAAAGGGCAGGCTGAGAGGAATCCAACGACACCACAATGGTCTCGATCCAATGAATGCAGCCCCCCAAAAACACTGGAGAAGCTCCCCCCTCTCAGCTGCGAGTCTGAGCCCAAAACAAAGCCACGTGGCCACGTTTATTCACGAGTAGGCTCCAAGGACATCAGAATGGTCCTCATCCAATGAGTGCAGCCCCCTAAAACACCGGAGAAGGAGGTTCCTCCCTCCCAGCTGCCTCCCTCCCAGTCTATGGAGCCCTATGGAAAGCAAAGCAGCCTCACACTACTCACAAGTAGGCCTGGTGGTCAGGCCAGGCAAAGCAAACTAGAATATAGATCCTAGCCACATGAAGGGAGGGGGCTGCCAGTGTTAGTACCCTCTTATTGCTGGCATTGAGTGTGGACACCCATGTCCCCTGTTCCTACACTACTGTATAATATAAATACTTTTGATAACAATAATAACTTGCAATTTGATTTACAGATTTCCATTAAAAATACAAGAAATTCTTGTGTGTCATGGAGTCATACCTTTGATCGTCAAAGCTGTGTCAGAGCATGCCCTGGTGTTTTATTGGGATTGCCAGTGTTTTCCACTTAGATACAACTTAGACTTGAGGCAAAAGCTTTTCAGTGGTTATCCATGTTGTTTTTCATTATATGTTTTGTGAATTCAGTTGTTACTGAAAGAGTTTTACACTTCAAAATATTTCAGTGTTTTAGCACAGTCTTCTCAGCCTGCCATCTATGTGAGCTGAGGCAAGTCTCTGTTCTGTGAGGTCATGGTGAAAATGTAGAGGTCAGGGCTTTGCACTTAGCCTTATATAAACAGTGTTCTGCCCTAGTAAGTCTAAGAATTGATCTAACAAAGTTGAGCAAACTTTTTTGATTGGTCTCTACTTAACATGGACGTTAGCACAAAATGGATAAACTGAAGGAAAACTCAGTGTAGAAATATATAATTAAATTGCTTACGACCCCCCTCCTCCCGAACATGATGTGCTATGTAGTTCCACCTGGTACTCAGAGAAAGTGTTGCAAATCTTTGCTCTTAGCAAAAAATTTTATGCATGTAGATTAAAAAGCTATCGGTTGAGTTAGACTACATTTTGCATGATTGCTTCCTTATTTCTAAGCAAACATATTTAAGCCATTTCTTCCCAATGTTGTTCATACGCAACAGGAACCAAATGTGTACACCTGTGGCAAAAGTGGGTTAAGATTACACTGTAGTTGTCATAATTAAAGTACAGTACACTTATCGTATGTATTATTCAGATTATATTGTGCTGGCTGTCCAATATATTGAGACAAGAATTTGGCAAGGATAGCTACTGTTTCCTGTTCTCCCCCCCCCATATGTTTGATTCTCTGTGAGCCAAATGAGACCCCCAAGAGCTTGCTTGATGTGGAGCATCTTGAGTATTCCCAGGGACTTGGTTGCATAAAAGAAGTAACGCATGATTTGAAACACTGGCTGGAAACACAAATGGTTTCTGCTATTTCAGCATTACTTCTGGTTTATAAATCCTTTTCTTTCCTGAGTCCGGACACTGTTGAGCATCTCAGTAGACTCAGCTGCAAAGGAGGGAGGCAAGTTGAAGACTGGGCTGGTCTTCAGTACCAGCTGTCCCTTTCAAGAAAAAAGATATACTGCAAATAGATGAGAAGAGAAGAAAAGAAAGATGAGGTAAGCTGAGATAAATTGAATTGAAGGTTGCTGCTGGTACTGTCCATTGTGGTATGCTGTGCTAGAGCACTTACCTGACATGATTTGGCACAGAACTCCTTGCTCCCTTTGTGAAGTCAGATCATTCTTTCACTCCGTTTTGAACCCTACTACTTTTTGGGAATGAGTTGCATCTTTAAGAGTTAACATTAACTTTTTTTGTTGTTGTTTTTTAATTTGAATCTAACTTGTAGTAACAAAATTTATCCTTGCACCTCCAAAATAAGCACACCAGACAAAGGCTTGGGATAAAAGGTCACTTTTATTAATCAAAACCATAAAATCTGCAGCAGGGAGAACGAACTAAACCACCCCCCAAGTGCGGGCAACTAAGTTGGGGGAAGCAGTGCTAACCATATACCTCCCCCTGGGCTACACGGGCATCACATTGTGGCTCCAAATCATCCTTGGTCCTGGCCCGAAAGACCACCAACCCCAAGGGGTTGAGGCAGCAGAAGAGCAGAGACCCCACAGGCCACGCCCACTGGTGATCTCTGCTTGCTCAAGCCCGGGGGCTTGCCAGTCAGCCTCAGTGACCCAGACAAGTATCATCTGAGCGGTCCTGGCTCACCCTCTGACCTTGCTGACCTCCCGATGTATACCGATTCCCTACATCCCTATCTACCCTGCCCGCACGAACCTGCCACACGGGGGGGGTTAGCCTAGCGCCTGACCCCCACTGCCCCACATGAAACCAAGAGGTTCCACAAACCCTGCTGCAGGTCAGTGAGAAAAATATCATTCCCAGCAGGGGATAGGTGAACCCCACGTTATGGTGCCTTACCCTCAATCTCTGAGTGAGATAGCCTTTCTGAGTTATCAAAATGTGTGTGTCCCCCGTTTGATTTTTATGTAGATTACACCTCAAGATCCTGTATTGTAGCTACTAGCATTCATGCCATTATAACAATGCTTCTGTTATAAGGACAGAGGAGATACTGTAAGGTGAGATAATTTAGGTATATGAAATATTGAGAAGTAGTTACAGGTATAACCTAATTATTCATTGATTTTTTTCACTCGTGGTTTTATCTCAACATGATGAGAAGGGCTCTTTAAATTAAAGAAAAAAAGTAGTTTAATAGCCTTGTTAAGGCAAGAGAGAGCAGCTGGCTGCCAGTCCATCAGTCATTCTCTCTCCAGGCACTTAGAACAGCTTCGCTCCAAAGCAAGTGACCCCTCCCTTCCCCCTAAACACTTGAAAGAAAGATAATCACTTTACATTCTTCCCAGCACTATGCACTGGGTGAAGGGAGGGGTCACTGGCTAGAGTGAAGTCTTTCTAAGTGCCTGTAGAGAGACTGATTGATGCATTTTCTGCCCAATGACTATCTTTATGTCACAAAGGTCAGCAAGGCTGTTTTTAAATCACCTAGCAAAGGAACGTTGTTTTTTTAAATAGATTGTGCTTTAATGTGTTTTTTGCCATCCATGTGAGTTCTGGGAATGGAACCCTCCTGAATAAGGAGATTCAACCTGTACTTGAAATGTTTAACTAGGAGTTTGCAATTTGTGTTGGAGGTTCTGATGAGAAATGTTGTGAGTAGCTTATAACTTCACCTCTAATTCTTAGGTTTGCATTGTATTTTGAAGTTCAGATTTGTTTTTTATTTTGGAAGATACATGTGTTAAACAATAAAAAGGTGAAAGTAATAGTAGTAGTAGTAGTAGTAGTAGTAATACAGGTATTTATATACTGCCTTTCTTGGTCGTCAGATTTCTCCTCAGACTTTAATTCAAGGCAGTTACGTAGGCAGGCTATACTAAATCCCAATAGGGATTTTTACAATTAAAGAAGGTTCTGTATTTCAAGAACCACAACATTTCAGATGGATCTTTTTATGATCTGGTATCACATTCTGGCCTCCATTTTCCTCCCACACAGGCTGACAGCGGCCAAAAAGCAGGTGGAATAACTCGGCTAGGCTTGTCAGCTGCTTCAAGGTCTCACCATTCATGGTGCCAGTGGCCTCGAACTGGCGGCCTTCAGATGTTATCTTCAGGCAAACGGAGGCTCTACCCTCTAGACCAGACCTCCTGCCCAATAGTAGTATTGGAGATCAAATGTAGAGAATAAGCATTTATTTTTGTTTTGTTTTTGCATGACTTGTTGGACAGAGAGGGCATTTTATGAGCTATGTCAGAGGTGATGACAAATTTAAAGAATGGAACTAATTGAAAATTATACATAAAATTGCTGGTGCCAGCTGACCTTTGCCTGAAGGTCTCTTTTAAAAGCTCTGACATTGCCGAACTTTTTGATAACAAACACATGCAGCTTATCATAAAAAGAACCCTGCTGTACTGGGTGAAAGGCCATATAGAATGGAAGTGTGGGAGGTGGTCCTGTGGTGTTTCGGGACTTAATCTACATAGGAGCCATGGAATCTCTCTTGGATTCCTTTACCTGTCCACAAATTAGATTCACAAAAAATTGCTCAGTTCTGAGGGAAAATCTGTGTAACATTGTTAACTATTAGAGAGCAATGAACTGAAATTCTGAAGGTAACATTTAAGAGGGGAGCCCAGAAAGCTGATGTAAGTGGAAAAATTGAGAACCAGTGGGATGAAGGGAATGGTTGAGCTTAATGCTGTGTGTGTGTGTTCAGAATTTGAAGTTCCCAAAGTGACTTGGAAATTAAAGTGTTTGAAAGATTTTCCAAAAGGGAGAAACTACTGTTTTATCTACATGATGGGTAAGGTATAGCAGCAGTGTATGCATGTTAAGGATTTTGTACTTCTTCCATAGCTTAAATGCCAGAGGCAAATTTTTAGTTCCCTATTGGTTTATTGCTTTTTTCAAAACACATGGACTGGTTAATCTACTTTTTGATGCACTGCAGATGGGCTGAGTTATGTTCAAATCATAAAAACTTGCCTCGGTTTTGTGAGTGGAGTGCTGCTAATAAGCAAAATAGTTGTGAGGCGTGAGGAAGGAGAACCGAACACATCTATAGCTAGTAATCGGAGTCTGCAGGCATTTTCACCAGTTAGACAAATTCTTGCCTGCATCTGTTAAGTATTATGATGGTGTTAACTTTAATTACTTTCAATTTCTAGTCTAGTGCAACTCAAGTAGCACTTGCTGGTTGGCTACATACAGAATCATGACATGAAGAAACTTGCATAGTTCTTAGCTATTTCTAAATGTCCTTGTAGGATGCTGGAGATTTTATGCTTTATCTTTATCATGGGAGGGAGCGTTGTAACACCACGTGTTTGATGGCACTGTATCCCAGCCCTCTTCACCTGTTTCATAGGTGAAAATTTTAATATGACTTGGCTTTGAAATAATATTATTTCTTCCTCTAAGGCAATCTATACGCATTGTCCTGATACTAAGCCCCACTGAACACAATAAGACTTGCTTCTGAGTGAACCTGCATAGGTTTGTCCTCAAAATGAGCTATAATCCTAAATAATAAAGCAATTATATCTGTTTTTCACTTGCATGTTTTACAAATCAAACTCTTTTCCACTGGTGTTACCTTTTTCGAGTGAACTATTATGGCAGGGTCAACTATTCTTGTCTTTCCCATCCCCCATGTGTGAGAGAGACGCCAATGGTATTTGACTGCTTCAGTACATTGTTCCTTATTTCTTTTTCATTCCAAGGTTCAGCTACTCCAAAGAATAGCCCTTTTTTGTCGTAAGAATACCAGGCTTGCTGTTGGAGTTAGGCAGGGCACTTGCTAGCAGTGAGAATAGAACTGTAGTGTCTCAGGGATTTATGTTGGAAGCCAAATTTTGTATTTTGACTAAAAATAAATGCCAGAAGCTTCAGTGAAGGAACCCCCTACCACCAATCCAAAGCTAATTCTTTAATATACATACAACCGATATTTAAGTGCTGTCCTGAGGCAGATATTTGGTTAATTTTGTGAACTTCTAAAGGATTTTTGTTTTCTGTTTCTTTGCTAAAATTGCAGTAGTTTTTCATTTATTGTTGTTGCTATTGCCAATTAGCCAATGGTTAGATTTTTGTTCCAGTGCAGTGGTTCATGTGATGACGCAAGTTTTAGAAACATACATTCTCGGCTACGATGGGTATCACACAAGCAAAAGGGAATTCACATGTAATTCCTGGAATTGGGTTTCTGCTTACAACATTTGGGGGTTTGCATACTATTCTCAACACAGGATCAGCAATGATGCACACAGGAGCAGCTTCTTATGTAAAGGAGAGGTGAATGAAGTCTGCTTTTCCACAAGAAATGAGCAATGGAGGTTATTAGATGCTGTGGGCACCAACAAACTTGCAGAGATACACTGCAGAATGCGTAATTTTTGATTAAGGACAATTTGCCTGAATGAAAAAAAGTTGATAATAATGAGTCGCTTCCATTTTTTAAATTATTTCAGGAACAGGGCTGTACCTTTAACATGCTAATAAGCAATTTTGTATCTCTATGCAAAATTACAGACATACTTTTGGTTTGAATGTAGTTCAGATTAACATTAACAATTAATCTGAACTACAGTTGAGCAACAGCTCTCCTTCACTAGAAGGTTGACTTATCAAATGCTAACATACTTTGGAGTTTGAGATCCTATTTAACAGTTTTTCTGTAACTCATTGAACAATAAGGCAAATAATTAAGTAGCAAAACTTCGTTAATTTCATGGCCTTTTGATCTCTTCTAATAATTAACTTTGTGTTAACATGAGCTTCAACAAGTTGTACCCCTATTATCACATGCAAATGTTCACCAGTAATCTGTAGTGGGTAGTAAATTGGATTTGAAATAGATCCCTGAGAAACTTGCATCAGTCATGTAATCAAGATTACAGCAGGTAAAGAAGAATTCCTTTGTATGAGAAAGTTGAGCAATTAATACTATTCCATACATAAAAAATTTCTATTGCTTAGCAAAAGGTAATTTGTTTTGATCTTCATGACACATGGAGTAAACATAGAAGAATTCTTACCTCCTGTGAGGTAAAAAGGCAAATATAATTGGCTGCAGAATAGTAGTTTGACTTAATTATTTGGGTTTTTGAGAGTTGTAGGAGAATCTGTGGTCCATATGGTAGGAACTTGCAATTTAAGTTTTACACATAGCCAGTATTGTCCCACCAGAAACTGAGGTAATGCTGGAATGATGAAGAGCTTCAGTTTGGGTTCCTGTCATATGTCCCCCCATTTTTTGTTAACCAAGCAGCTGTGGCAGGATCCATGCTTCAGTAATTCTCCACTAATGTCTAGCACGAGAAGGAAACCTCACAGTTTGCTTCGTCTTTTTCTACAGCTGCATAACAGATTTGCAGATTCTGCCCTAGTTGTCAAAGGGTGCATGTGCACTTCACCAATCATTCAATTTGGTTTTTTCATGTTAGAATAAAAATTAAGGAGAAATCCTCCGGGGAGAGGGGAAAAAAGGAAGCAGAGGGACAGCTCAGAATTGTTCTGTGCTGGAGAGGCATTCCCAACAGTTGTGTGAGCCAGACCCACACTTAGTCCCATGCACACAGAGGCCGAATTTTATGTTCTTTCTCTACAAAAGAAAGTCCTTGTGTGAAAGACCAAGAGCATTTGAGCTTATCACTAAGCATAAGTGATATTTGAGCTTATCACAAGGCTTTATTCACACTGTAGAAAGGAACACATGCCTCCACCATAGAATGATGGAGTATGTGTAATGGAAATGTGCAAGATCCCTCTAGGAGATAGGGTGTGGTTCCAGCAGTGGCCCCTTGCTCTGGCAGGCAAGCATAGGGTTAACCCCAGGGCTCTAACTAGCAGTGCATAAGCTGCACAGCTGCAGCCACTAGAGGCAACCAGGTCATTAAGGGATAAAAGTAGCACCTGGAGAAGGGAGAGCCTGTTGGGTGTAGAAGGAAGGAGTTTGGAGAAATTGAGAGAGCAGAAGGAAGGAACTTGCAGGAGAGAGAACTAAACAGATGGATTAATGAACTGAGGAACTAATGAACTGGCTGATGGACTACTGGACCTGCTGACTGACCGATGGACCAACTGACTAATGGACAGATGGGTGAATGGACTTCTGAGGATTGCCAGAACAGAGATTACTGGAGCTTGATGTGTGGCTGCCACTCCCAAGACCTGCTGAGGACCAAGGAGTTGCTGTGGTATCTGGAGAAGAAAAGGAAGGAGGAATGCCAACAGAAATAAAAATGTTTTTAGCCTCTGTTGGAACATTTCAAGAGAGGGGGCAGTTCATAATTTGTAAGGGAGAGTGAGGAAAGAGTGGGGTTCAAAATTTCTGTAGGGTATACAGTCGGCCCTCGGTATCTGAAGGTTTGGTACCTGCAAATTTGAATATCCACAGTTACAAGCCTATGGGGTGGGCCACCTGTAACCCTCTGAACCCAAGTCTGGAGGCCACTCTGAGGGCTGAATACCATGACTCCAATTTTCAGCCCAAAACCAGAAGTTGTGGTTTTCTGCCTCAGGCCTTCTGAGGGTTAGAAAGGCCATGTGCAGCCCCTCCAGCACTCAGAAGGACCTCTGAAATCCGTGGATTTCAACATCTGTGGATTTTGGTATCCTTTGGGGTTCTGAGAATGGCACTCCTGTGGATAATGAGGGCCACCCTATATTGTTTAAAGCACTTAGATGCATATGCAGTCCCAGGGCTGGCCAACCCATGGAGCCAGCTTGGTCACCTCAGGTATTAGATTGTCAAGAGATGCCTATTTAGGCCTATCTGCTTGTCTCCATTTATCCTTTTCCTCCCACTACTTGGATTGGCAATGGAAGAGTGGGACAGAAGGGTGAGGAGAGGAGAGTGGTGGGCTAGCATTCTGGAGAAGCAGAATCTGGCACATCCCAAAATAAGGGGGGCAGTATTTCGCATGACATCTTGTATGCCAGGATATTTTGTGCTGGCTCTGCGCAACTTAAAAAAGCCTAGTACGGAGATTTCCTTGGTTACCCTGATATTGCTAATCTTGAATTTAAATGGTATCTGTAAAGATAGCCTTTGTGATGTAGAGGATTGGACAGTAATGGGTCATAACTCGGATGACTTAGATTTGAATTGCGAAAACACACTTTTTTGTGTCTGGCATGAACTCAAAGTCACGCATGTCAAAAATTTGGGCACTGATTCAGATCTCGGGGGGTTTGATTGAGAATCTGTTTTGTGTATGCTTGCTTTTTTTTTTTTTCTGCCACTTCCACAATTCGACTCGTTTCTTGAAAAGATTCAGTCTTGAGTCAAAATGACTTGAAAAACATCTCTAGATGAGTCGCAGTGGCCACCATTATGGCTCATGGGAGACTTGAGTCAAGGGAGGGCGAAGACTCAAGTCTCAATTCAGGGGGTGTGGCTCCAGCATAACCCTGGAATTAGAAGATAAATGATTTTTCTTATTGTTATTCAGTTATGTTTTCATGTGGTTTTTTTAATTCTAGAAATGATTTCTTACTGTGATATAGGGCAAAAGTCTCCTCTCTAATTTTAGATGTGGATTTCTAATTATCTGGTCTAAAAAAGCCACATCTTTGAACAATCTTATTATTAGTGAAACCCCTCTCCTCCTGCAGCCATTTGCCAATCAGTAGTACTAATTTTAGTACAGTAGTATTAATTTTAAATAGCATTTAAAATGTGCATTTAAGAGAGACCTTAATCCTTTAAAATCATCCTTAAAGTAAGAAATAGGCATCCTGTTGCGTGTCTGGTCTCAGAAGATCCTGAGTTTCATAGCAAATGCGTCATGTAAACAGTTAAAAATTGAATCGAACTATTTTTTTCATTGAAGAATCAGGCCATCAAAGAAATGTAAATTTATTTACAGAAGGAACTAGAAAGCTTATTGTTCCTTATGAGCTTATGAACTTTTGGCTTATGTTTAGAAATATAAAAATACCTTTAAGAAAAGCAGGCCCCACTACTCTTGGGTCTGGTTTTCTTTCTTTCTTTCTTTCTTTCTTTCTTTCTTTCTTTCTTTCTTTCTTTCTTTCTTTCTTTCTTTCTTTCTTTCTTTCTTTCTTTTTGTTTGGCAGTGCTCCATGAACAAAGACAGCATTCTCAGTGCTGCTGTACATGCCACATTGAAGGCAGGCCTGCATAACAAAAATAAAAATTGTGGAATAAACATCTGACTTTATTTGCACATAATGTACTACTTAGCAAGTAATAATGCATCACCCTTTCCTGAATGCTTGCAGAGGCTTCCCTTGTATTCCTGTGGGCTGTGGCATGCCAGTGGAAAAAACGGTTCCTTTATGTAAGGTACACGGTGTCATTCCAAAGGCAGTGCACTGGTTTTAATTAGATATAATATATTAGTTGCTGCATTTAGCTTTATTTGCAGATGAACCCAGAACTGCACAACATTGTGTATCTCCTTATGTCCAAACACATTTTGTACATTAATAAGGACAAACCACAATATGCGTAATACTTGATATTTTCATCCTCTACCAAGGAAAATAAGAGGGCATTCTTTGCTTTTTAAATGCTTTGGTTGGTTAATTTACAAATAAAGTATGGTCAAAATATGAAGAAAAAAAAACCTCTGTTAGCTTCTTAAATTTTAAACTTTTGGCTCCTGGTACACTTATACAGTTTGACTGTTCTTAAACATGCTTATTAGGGACCATCTACCTTTTACTCGTGATAGATATGTGCTATCCATGTGCACAGTTTGTCCATGTCCTTTAGAAGAAGCTCCAGTATTATTTCATACCTAGGTCTATTACATGTAGCCATCTTTCTATTGTAAAGAAACCACTGTGCTGCTTAAGTAGTTTTTTTCCCTAAAAGCAAGCTACAGATGTCTTGTGCATGACAGCTGATAAAAATGTTATGTTGTCCAATAATCTATCCAGAGTAGCTATTAGCTACTACTAATGGTGTAAGATGTCTAAATCTGTTTCTGGGTGAGAAAACTACTATCCTAGTTAACTCACTTTTGATCAGGCACATACATCTGTCAAGAACTAGCAGTAATTGCATTAAGAAGGAAATAGTCTTCTATTTGTGATTCCAGAACATTTTTATGGCATGTCAACCAAAAAGAAGGTCTAAGTGGAATACTTTCCGAGAAGAAAAGCAAAAACAAATCAGCTGCTCGGCTTTGATGACAAAATCATTAGTTTCAATCTTTTCACCTGTTAAGCCCAGCTGTTCCTTATAGGACTGTTTTTTCTTTAAGATCTCAGCTTCTACAAGAGTCTATAGAGGAAACTATAAACTAACTGACATGAACAATAGCTGAGTTTATAAGATATGTGGTAAGAGATGTCTCCTATCACATGGCAAAGCCCATGTTCTTAATACATTCTCCTTATGCTATATTGAGTTTTGGTGGCATTTTATGTCTGTCATTGTACTTCCTTTACCAAATCTGACTAATAGAGTGGTCTATTGACACCATCTGTCTATGGAATCCACAGCCGCTCCCATAACCTCTTGTTCATTTTTCAATAGAAAAGCATTCTTTATGTGGAACATTTTTTCCCCCACCTCAACTACCCCTCCACCCCTCTGAGATCCAAAGTAGTGATTCATGTTTGAATTTCACATTATTTTATGCAGATGGTAACTGGTCGTGCAAAAAGGGGAAAAGTTGAGATAATTAAAAGTACTGTGCAGATTCTCCAGTATAATCTGATATGTTGGCACATGTTGCATAGGCAGTAAGAAAATCCTGAGGCAGTCTGGACAGAAATAAAACAATGATAGCTCATTTTACAGATAATTCCCTTTAACTGTTCTGTTGTTCTGGAAAACCGTGTGATGTGGGGGTGCCCATTCCTTCAGAAGGCTCTGCATTTAGACCAGATCTACTGGAGTGTCTTAAAGGCCTTTTCTTGGTCTCATAAATACAAGTTTAAATGAACCAGCATGTTAGTGCAGTTTAATCTTTATTACAACTCAGAATGAACTGTGAGTGTCTAAATGAATGACTGTTACTGGAGCGTACTGTGCACGAATCTTACTGTAGTGAAAAGACCACATTTGTGTGTGTGTGTGTGTGTGCACCGCATATACCTCTTCTTGATTTTTTTTGTTCATTTATGATTGTCTAGGATGGTGAAATATACAACTCTGTATTATTATTAAAAGAAGTACGTTTTTGATTCAATTAATTTCGCTACTCTAATTGAAAACAAACCAGAGAATTAAAAAGACATACAATCCTGAACCATGATTGATTCTAAATCTTTAATAGTTTAACTTGCTGTATTTGTATTTATATTTGTATCTCTGACACTCTTTCTCTGGATACCAAGCTAAACAAATGCATCGGTAAAGCAGCTACCACATTTTCCAGACTCACAAAGAGAGTCTGGTCCAACAAGAAGCTGACGGAACATACCAAGATCCAGGTCTACAGAGCTTGCATCTTGAGTACACTTCTGTACTGCAGTGAGACATGGACTCTTTGCTCACAACAGGAGAAGAAGCTGAATGCTTTCCACATGCGCTGCCTCCGACGCATCATCGGTATCACCTGGCAGAACAAAGTTCCAGACAACACAGTCCTGGAACGAGCTGGAATCCCCAGCATGTATACACTGCTGAAACAGAAATGCCTGTGTTGGTTTGGTCATGTTGTGAGAATGGGCGATGGTCAGATCCCAAAGATCTCCTCTATGGAGAACTTGTGCAGGGAGAGTGCCCTACGGGCAGACCACAGCTGCGCTACAAGGATATCTGCAAGAGGGATCTGAAAGCCTTAGGAATGAAGCTCAAGAGATGGGAAACCTTGGCCTCTGAGCGTTCTGCTTGGAGGCAGGCTGTGCAGCATGGCCTTTCCCAGTTTGAAGAGATACTTTGCCAACAGACTGAGGCAAAGAGGCAAAGAAGGAAGGCCCATAGCCAGGGAGACAGACCAGGGACACACTATACTTGCTCCCAGTGTGGAAGGATTGTCACTCCCAAATCGGCCTTTTCAGCCACACTAGACGCTGTTCCAGAACCACCATTCAGAGCGCGATACCATAGTCTTTTGAGACTGAAGGTTGCCAACAGGTGCTGTATTTGACAAGTTGAAACTAGCACCTTGGACTGTGACTGGAAACTACTGAAAACCTGTACAGATGCTGCTGGAGCTTTGTTGTAATGTATTCCTTGGAACTCCTCTTGTCAAGAGAACCTACCATGACATGCCACAGAGTAAAGTGCTCAGGTTAAATTCTGAGGTTATAATGCCATGAATAAGGGCTGATAGGTTCACATCTAAAAGAGAAGCCCCCAAGAAAATATAAACAAGTGCACAAAATGTATTATTCATAGGCTGAATAACTGACAGGAGCTACAATACAATTTAGGTAGTATAGCTATTCTTCAGTGGAATATTTGATATTGAATGTAGCTATATGTTTTTAAAAGGATGGAGGGTGATCTGTCTCATCTTAGAAAGTTCATATGAGCAAACTGACATTTCTCACAGTAATTTTCCTTGATGTCCTCAATGTTAGACCTTGGCCTGGGTGAGAGACAGGCTGCAGTTAGGGAAGTTCAGCTGCAGAACAAGCCGACTAGGATCAAGTTGGCCATGGAAACGGGGGCCATCTGGGGTTTTGAATGTGGCTGGGCAACATGGTGTTTTGACGTGCCAGATGAGAGAAGTTGCTCAGACTGAGGATCCTGAGCCTGGAGTTACTGTATATTGAGCCACTCAGAGCCCTAATGACTCCTCAGGTGTACTTGAATAGAAAGGAGTAGAAGCAGTTCTAGTGACTGAGGCAGGGGAAGGATGCTTCAGGGCAAAGGAGATCAAGCCAATAGTTCCCTCAGTCAGGGAAAAGACTGGAGGATACAGAGAGCAAGTTGCCTGAGCCCTGCTGCCAGGTTCTCCAAGAATCACAGCACCTTATATTCAATGTTACCTCTTCAGCTGAACCCAGATTAGTCTGTGGAACTTTTGGGTAGCTTTAAGGCTTACATTAGAAATGCAACTTCCAATCTAAGTTATTATTTTGAATCTACCCGTTGACCAGAAATATCCTGTAGCCTGGTTACCAGATCAAATGTGAAAAATGATTAACTAGCACACACAATCCTAACTTGCGGTGGAACAGGCAGGCCAGCTGGCATGTGCTGTATCCAGCACGAGTTTTGGGCTGGCTGTGGCCTGGCCTAAGGCAAGGGGAAGCAGTTCCCCTTACTCTGGGTAGAGCTGCAGCAGCTCCAATGGGGCTACTTAGATCTGCGCCACCTAAAGAGCGCCACTCCCAAGAGCTTACAAAGGTGCTTCACTCAGCCCTTCCCTTCGCCAATGCAAAATGATCACCTTTCTTTCACATGCTCGGGGGAAGGGAGGGGTCAGCTGGAGAGAGAGGATTGTCAGCCAGCTGCCCTCTCTCGCTCATTAAGGAGGCTTTTGTTAAAGGACTATTCAGTTTTCTAAACTGATTTTAAAGGGATGCATTTTCCCCTTCTCCAGGGATCAGCACATTCCTTCTCATTTGCAGGGGCCATTCCTGTTCAGTCAAATCTGTGTATAAAAAATCCGTGTATAAATAGGCTGGACCTGTAGTTCCAACAGGTGAGTTCACTGCAAAAGATAACAATTTTATGGGAAGATTATCAGAATGGGCTGTTAGTATGCCTTCAATCCACCCTAGAAAATAGCTTCTATACTATAAAGCAGGGGTGCCCATACCCTGGCCCTGGGGCCACTTGCGGCCCTCGAGGCCTCTCAATGCGGCCTTCAGGGAGCCCCCAGTCTCCAATGAGCCTCTGGCCCTCTGAAGATTTGTTGGAGTCTGCTTTGGCCTGAAGCAACTGATCTCAGTGTGAGGGCGACTGTTTGACGTCTCACATGAGCTGTGGGATGAGGGCTACCTATACTGCTTGCTGTTTCACATCTGTGATGCAGTAGCAGCAGCAAAGGAAAGGCCAGCCTTGCTTTGTGCAAGGCTTTTTATAGGCCTTTAGTTATTGTAAGACCTTCATTCATTCATATAAGTTCCATCTCAAAAATATTCATTTATTTAAATTTATGTAAATTTATTCAAATTTTAAATGTAAATTAATTCTTTTTTTCCCTGGTCCCCGACACAGTGTCAGAGAGCTGATGTGGCCCTCCTGCCAAAACCTTCAGACATCCCTGCTATAAAGGAAGTATCTCACTATGTTAGTTGAGTTTAGGTTTTTACCAAACTAAGTACTGTTCCAATTTTATGATCAAATTTACTTATGAAATTATTTATACCCAAAATCTACCTAGTTTTATTTTTGTGGGATGTAAATATATTCCCATTGGGGGGGGGGACAACAACAATGACAGAATCAATGACATACTGTCCTCCACCCCCCCCCCCAATTGTACTCTCTATACTTTTTAACCTTTATTCAGGATAGGTAGTGAAAACCTATGCCTGTTACTGGCTTTTCAGACCTACTGTGTTTAATGAGACTTACTGACTAGTAAGTCCATCAAGGGCTATAATCTGAAACTTCTGCAATAATCAATTCTTTAAAGTTATAGTAAAGGCTTGTAATAGTCTTTCTTGGCTACTAGTGATTGAGAAGACTATAGGTCAAGTTGGAAACTGCTGATTGTGCTACTAGGAATAGAGCATTGTCAGCATGCTTATAAATTCCACTGTGATTGTGGTTGTCTTGAGGCCAAAAGTGAGCTAATGCAAACTGCTATGGTTTACCCCATTGAACATCCTTCTTGTGACATCCTTTTAAAGCCTAAAATTACATGTTTTGCTATTTGTGTTTTTGCCGTTATGTACTGTTCTTATGCATTTTAAAATATTCTGCAACAGTGACAGTGGTTATTAGTTTTATAGTCTTAGTTGTCAGATTAACAGCCCAGTCCTATCTAAATACCTCCCCTGCTGGTGCAACCTCACTAATGAAGTATGTGCTTCATCCAGAGGAAGGGCAGTCTGGAGGTCTTCTTGATGTAAGGGAATTGTTGTTCCCCCACCTTGAGAAGTAAGCTTCTACACCCCCCCCCCCAAGTGAGCTGACACAGAACAGTGGAGTCAAAGGGAAAGGGAGCAAGGGAAAGAACAGGGTTAGAATACTGATGCACACCAGTGTCATTGGAATCTATCCTGTATGTCCCCCATTCCACCCCCTTCCCTACCCAGGCACTCCCCGATTCCTCCCACTACCCAGCTCCACACCATTTACTAGCAGTTCTGCTGGTAGCTGCTGTGTCAGCAGACCTCCATCACTGCCACTGTTTGTGGCAATGGTACCAGAGTTGCTACCATTGGCACATTGCACGTACCACCATATAGCCATTTATGACAACAAAACTTCTGTTCTGCTGTTGTAAATCCCACTTAGGATTAGCTGTTGATTAGGTAGAACCATTTTATAATTTTGAAATCAATAGAAGTTTAATTTGTGCCTAACCCAGCAATTTCAACCAATGTGCTGTGGCACACCGGTGTACCGTGAATGGTCCATGGGAGTGTGGGGAGGGTCATTTATTAGTAGGGCCATTGGGGGATGAGAGCCGCGCACTGGCAGCACAGTGTGTCTTGTCAGTTGTCCAAAAACTGAATGTATTCCTTGATAATTTTAGTGCCTTGTCAGTGTGTTGTGAGATGAAAAAGTTTGAAAATCACTGACATAACTCATTAGTGTTCTTTTATGCTCTTGTAACTTTAGAGAAAGTCATTTGAAATGTTTTAATTTTCTAAATCAAACGTGGGCAGACTCTGGTCTGTGGTCTGGATCTGGCCTCTGAGGGCCTTCAGTTTGGTTCTTTGACTTGCTGTGACACTGCCTCCTATCCATTATTCCTCGGAATGCCTGCCAGCACATGCATGCTGCTGTTGGCAGCTCTGCTCAAGTACTTTAAATCCTCTGAGCAGCCAGAAGAGGAGGCATGAATTTGGTTTGCTACTGCTTGCAGCAGCCCCCAACTATCCCCCTTGGATAACACTGAGTGTGAGGCACCTTGACTCTTATCTTTCTCTGTCAGCGGAGGTACTGCCTAAGCTTACATTCTCATACATCTGTCTGCCATGTGGGGTAACAGTCAGTGGTTAGCTGCTCTGCCGATCTTGTTTTTTCCTCTAAGGCTGCGGTTTTCAAACTTAACTTACTGCAGTAAGTCCTTGCAGGGGACGGGAGGGAAGCAGCGGGGCCAGGGGAAAGGCAGTGTACTCCCCAGAATCACATCCCTAATGAGGGCTGCAGGAACTGGGATGTACTCATCAGTCCCTGCAGCCACCTGTTGGGGGCGTGGGGAGCCCTGCGCGAGTGTCTGTGTTTGCGAGTGCAAAACCGGAAGTGGAGCACAGTCGTTCCACTTTCGCTTTTAGAAGGCTTGGGAACCCTGCAGACGTTTGTGCAGGGTTCCCCACACACCATAGGCTGCTGCAGGGACTGGTGAGTAGATCCCTGAGCAACGCGAACCTGGGGATTGCATTGCTGCCTTCCCCCTGCCCCTTAAGGGGACAGAGGCTAGGGCTATCAGGCTGCCCCCTGCCCCCAAAGGGCTCATAATCTTTAAAAAAAAAAATCACCAGAAGAGATGTCAGCAACAGCCACAGGAAAAGTTGCTGTGCTGGGGTGAAGAGGGACAGTTGCTCTCCCCCTACTTAAATACGTATAAGAGGCACCACTTTGAAAGGTGCCTCTTTGTCCAGTTAGCAAGGGTTACACTACAACTTTCCCCGTGTGTACAGTGCACTTGTACAGCACTCTTGAATTCCTGAATGTTTCACAAAACTGAACCTTTTTAATCATAGAAGATAGCAAGGACACTTGACAATCTAAAGCAATTATGGACAAATGACACAGACTTGCGGAAACTGTGGCTCAGCATTGTAACCAAATCAGTTCCCTAACGATATTTTCAATAGGAAATGGAAGCAGAAGTTAAAGTCATTCTCAGGAAAACTGACTGCCTGTCAAAGTTTCAAGTGTTCTCAATTTAAAGTTGCTATATATCCTAGAAAGTTGGGTGACATCTTCTGTAACGAACTGGATAGTTTAGCAGTTCCTTTTTTTCTCCAGCTGTTTTTTTTTAATCTATGCCAGAAACATATTGAAAACTTGTATTTCATAGAGTGAAATGTGTTAAGTAGACGAAAAAACTTGAAACTTGGGACATAAGGAGTTGCCCGTTGGCTTCTATAACTTGGCATTGTTGGCACTGTCTGGCAGTGGCTCTCCAAGACCTCAGGCAGGGTCTTTTCTAGCTCTCCCTAGAGATGTTGGCGAGTAGCTCAGTAGTAGAATACATACTTTGCATGTTGAAAGTCCCAAGTTAGATCTCTGGCATTTCCATACGAGGTTGGGAAAGCCCCAGGTCTGGAAGCCTGGAAAGTAAATCATACAAAAACTTATTTCTAGCAACTGAGTCTTGAAACATAAATACACATGGTATCTCAATATCTGCGATGGATCCATTCCCAGACCCTCATGGATGCTGAAAACTGTGGATAATGAAATCTGTGGTTTTGGCACCTTTAAATCCTCCAAAGGTGACCAGCGCTGTGCTCTGGTTGAGACTGCAGAGGCTGCGTGCATCTACCCGTGGCCTCTGCAGGCTTCAGAATGGTCCCAGAGCGTGAAAAAATGCATCTTTCCTTCCCAGGGAAGCTCTCAAAATGCCTAAAAAAAGTTAATTCCAGTTTCCACAACTGGAATTTGTGTTTTTTTTCATGCTCTGGTGCCATACTGAAGCGCACAGAGGCTGTGGGTGGACGTGCACAGCCTCTGCTGGCTTCAGAAAACCTTCTTGAGGCAACCAGAGCACAGCTCCAGTTGCATTTGGAGGGTTCAGGTTGCGTCAAGTCTGGCTCAATGTGGGTCAGGGGAAAAAACCACACTGAGTGTGCCTTGTCAATTGTCAAAAAACTGATGGCATGCCTTGACTATTTTGGTGTCTTGACAGTGTGCCCTGAGTGTGCCCTGTGGCAAGGAACTCCTTGCCACAGGATGTGGTGCTGGCGTCAAGCCTAGACGCCTTTAAAAGGGGATTGGACAAGTTTCTGGAGGAAAAATCCATTATGGGGTACAAGCCATGATGTGTATGCGCAACCTCCTGATTTTAGAAATGGATTATGTCAGAATGCCAGATGCAAGGGAGGGCACCAGGATGAGGTCTCTTGTTATCTGGTGTGCTCCCTGGGGCATTTGGTGGGCCGCTGTGAGATACAGGAAGCTGGACTAGATGGGCCTATGGCCTGATCCAGTTGGGCTGTTCTTATGTTCTTATGAGATGAAAAAGGCTGAAAATCCCTGGCCTAGACTCTACATGTTTTGCAAGTTGAAATATGCAGTATTCAGATTTTACCCCACTGCATGAAAACCAGTAAAAGAAACCACAATCCTCAGTCTAAAGAAACTTTCATGGAATAATAGAATGCCTTTAGGCTCACTGGTACTCTCTGTGTTCATTGGCAACTAAAAGTATAGTTAGGAGCTGCAGAACCCAATCGTATCCCCTGCCACACTACAGCATGCAATCATGCCAAGAAGGTACACGCTGCATGCTATGGTGGGTGTTTGGGTGTGTATGGGGGACGTGACTCGATGGCAAACAAAAGGCAAGTTAAAAAAAAAACTTTATAGACAATGTCATTTTAGGGCTTTTATCTGTTGATGTAAAGGGCAGATATCCCCCCCCCCCAACATACTCATACATTCAATGGATGTATTTAAATTAAGTACCTTATTTAACATGGTTGTCTTTTCCCCTTCTTTAAGTGTTGAACTTTTGGGGCCCCGATATTACTAGTACACCCCAAACATTGCATTCATGCTTACCACTTTGGTCCCCAAATGTTTTTCTCTTGAAGTAGAAATCCCATAACCATGCATTAATCAGAACTTTAATTAAAAAAAGAAAATACAACGCACAAATTCAAAGTTGAGTGCTGTGGGCCAGGGAAGAGAAGAAAACTAAAGAGTAAGGTGCTCTTCTGTAGTTCACATTACAGGTTTGTCCCCTTCCCCCATACAATGTTTAGATTTCTTTTTTTGGTGGTATTGCACTGTTCGTCACGAGCTTCATTAGCTAGTGGTCATGTTGATTTTACCTGCAAAAGAATCACACCTTTTATTCTTTTTGTACTTCGTTAACCTGGTGTTCACTAAAGTTTAGTGAACGTTGGGAGAATTGACTTTAAGGTTTAAATATGACTGAGGTTGACTGCATTCCTTCAGGGATTTGTAACTAATCCTTTAAAAGGCTATTTGAAATATTTTGTTTTCTAAAAGTATAAATAGTTCTACAAAATTACCCCTAAAATTTTGCTTTAGTGCTTTCTGTCAAAGAAGCTAATAAGTCACGTAAACCAGAAATCTTTAAATATCTTCTTTGAGCATGACTATTATGTACTAAGTTTTTAAAAGCTTTGTTGGATGTTTGAATAGAAGTCAAGCAGGAAAACACAAGTGATACCTGAAGATTCATGACAGGTTCTTGAGGAAGCATCTTGAAAGGAATTAGTAAATTGTACTAACCTGAATTTCATGAGGCATTACTTTATTTAATATTTCACGGCGTGCAGTTATGCATTCTAGTACAATGTAATTGCTGTTGCTTGCCTGAATCATCAAGTGATTTTTCTGAGTGCCAATTTGTAATGTTCAGTTGGTTACATTTTAATATTATTTTCATTTCCACCCCACCCTTTTTCTTCTAAGATGCAAAGGGCAGCATAAAACATCCTCTGGTTATTGGCAGTGTTTTTTAAAACACTCCCCAAGGGCTGAAACTAGCACAGGCTGGTCAAACTTGGGGATCCTCTGCCAATCTGCTACCTGAGGTGACTGCTTTAGTTGATCTTATAGACAGGTCTGCCCTACTTCCCAGCATTTGGGGGCTTGTGTTGTGCAGTCTGCCTCTTCACAATCCCTCTATACTAGTGGTTCTCACACATTTAGCACCCACTTTTTAGAATGAGAATCTGTCAGGACCCACCAGAAGTGATGTCATGACTGGAAGTGACATCATCAAGCAGGAAAATTTTTAACTATCCTAGGCTGCAATCTTACTCATACTTACCCAGGAGTAAGTCCCATTGACTGTCATTGCTAAAAGAATATACATAGTAGCTTGTTTAAAGTACAGGTCTGTAACATTTCCCCAAATGCAGTCACATGCGATGGTAGCATCAAGTCTAATATATTAAAAAGAAAATATTGAAATGAATGGGGACCCACCCAAAATTGGCTCACGACCCGCCTAGTGGGTCCCAACCCACAGTTTGAGAAACACTGCTCTATACACAGAGGGGGCTCATGGCAACCTGACTACCAGCCGTTGGGGGGTGGGGAGAAGTATATCTAGCTAAGGGCGCAATCCTAACCCCTTATGTCAGTGCTTTCCAGCACTGACATAAGGGCAATGCAGCTCTGAGGTAAGGGAACAAATATTCACTTTGAGGAGGCCTCCGTGAGTGACACCCAACTGCAGGATGCAGTACATGTTTAGCCTTTGACACAGCCTTACGTACAAAGATATGTTTAGCCAATAAAGTTTAACCTTCAGTTATCAGTACTGAAGTGTGTTGCAGGGTGGGGAGAAGAATATGGGGAACATTTTCAACATTAGTACTTTGAGGAATTGTATTGGAAAACAAAGGCTGCAATCCTGTACTCACTTGCATTGGTGCCACTATGGTTTGTGTCACCAAATACGGGAGGCCAGCATGTGATGTCCATGATGGACCTCCTCCCATGCAGTGAGCAGAGCAATGACCCAGGTGGTGATGTACCATTGCCCCATCCCACTGGTTTTTTGGCTGTTCCTTTTGATAGAACATACATTTTTCAACGTGGTTTATTTCATTGTATTCTGCATGAAATCACACATTGATTGATATATAACATGATGGTTCTATTCCTACGTACAAACAGTGATTTTAGCAATTTTTGGTCACTAGTGATCCCCCAAGGGTATCAACTTACTAACACCTTATTGGTTTTATGCTGTGTCATAACAACATCTTATTGGCTCTTCGAACAATCAGTCTCATTGGTTCATTTTGAATTAAGGAAATGTACTTTTTTGTTACATTAGATCAGAGGTTCTCAAACTGTGGGTCGCCACCCACTTGGTGCGTCACGAGTCAATTTCTGGTGGGTCGCGAGAAGCTGGCCACTGCCATCTTGAAAAAGGGCAAAATGAAGTGTGTGGCGCCATTTTGAAAAAGGGCAAACAGACTCTGGGGGCTCCATTTTAGGCTTCCAGGCACACAGAGTAACATGCACACATGTGCAGGGCAGGCAGCGTGCCGATTTTCCTTTGTGAGCATGCTGCTGCCCAGCCCCATTTGAAGCAGAGGAGAGGAGAGCATGTGTGGAGACTTTCAGGTGCTGCTCCCTCATCCTTGGGGGGGGGGGTGCAGACCCCTCTGTTTGGCTCTCTTTTAACCTTAGGCAGGCAGGAGGGAGTGTGGAGAGGAGCCTGGGGGTGGGTGGTGGCAGAGGCTGCAGCACCCACCTGTTGCTGGCAAACGCTCAGCTAGGCAGGAGGGAGTGTGGAGAGGTGCTCTTGGGTGGAGCCTGTGGGTGGCAGTGGAGGCTGCAGCGCCTGCACCTCTCCTGGCTGAGCCTCTCCCCTCACCTGGCTGAGCATGTGCCAGCAGAGGTGTGGGCGCTGCCGCTACTGCCTCCCAAGGGCTCTATGGGTGGCGGCAGTGTCTGCACGTCTGCCTGACACGGGCAAGTGAGGGAGCCTGAAGGGGTGCCCGGTTGGTCCCTGCTCCATCACCAGGTGTGCCGGGGTGCCTCTTGCCTTGTGGTCCTCACAGCCCTCTAGCCCACCCCTCTCCCTCCCTCCGCAAAGCTGTCTCCACTGCCCCCGCCGTAGCATGGACCCCTCCCACATGGCAGACTTACCCCCTGCCCCCTCCTTCCTCTCCTGAGCATGGAGCCGGGTCCCCTGTGTGCTTGCATTTTGCCAGCCAGGCAGTCATGGAGACCCCCTCAATTGTTGCACCTTGCCACCTCTCCCACCCACGACAAGCAAGTGCTCCTTTCCAATGTAGCTACCCCACTGTTTGGCTCCTTTTAGCAGCTGGGAGAAAGTAGGGCATCCCTATCTTCTTCCTCAGCTGTGAGGGGGCCATTAAGTCAAACAGATATGATACATGTCTCCAAGTGCCTTGGCCGTCTCTTCTGCACTGAGCATATGTCTGAGAAGCTACAGATGGGGTTGGACTAGATGACCTTTTAGTTCCTTTCACTTCCACAATTTTGGTGATCTTTGGGGTTGTATGTGAAATTGACTGAAAGTCAGAGTGTGTAGCAGAGAAGCATTTGGAATCTTTAGGGTAATTTGTGAAATGGGGTGCGTTACTGATGATGGGAATGGTGGTGGTTGTCCTGGCAGCTGAGTGATTTCCAAGCCCACTGGGCTCACTCCTTGCTTGTATCTCTGGCTCAGTCTTCAGAGAACTACAGCTCTGCCATGGTCTTTCACCATGGCTGAACCTTTTTATTTCTTCCACTTTTTATTTCTTTCTCTCTTTCTCCCAGTTCTTTTCCCTTTCCACTACTGCCAAATCTCCAGTTTTCCAATCCCAAGTCTCCCTGGGTATAAAGCAGCTTCATAGGTATTTAATTCACTCTAGTATTTTTCATTCCATTCTACTGTAAATTATGCATCAAATAGTATATAACATGATGGTGGTATTCTTGAAAAAACCACAATTTTGGTGATTTTGGTCACTAGTGTATGTCTTCCCCCCATACGCGGTATGGTCCACACCCCCTAGTGATGCCACTGCTCACTTGCCTGGGAGTTAGTGTTATTTAAATAAATGGGACTTATTCCTGAGTAGCATAGGAAGCATAGGATTACACTGTAATAGTAGCAAGCTGTTGTTCTAATTCTTTTCTGTACTGAGGCCAGGGATGTTTGTACATCATAGCTGCTGTTGCCAAAATTCACTCTTATGTGATCCAGGTGTGCATGTCATGGAGAGAGAGAGAGAGAGAGAGAGAGAGAGAGAGAGAGAACACATTTGGCATGATGCTATCATCTATGTTAGATACTTGCTATTAGTAAACTGGAATGGTGTGTGCTGTGATTAACCTTCCTCTGGCAAAAGCCTTCCTCTGGCAAAAGTTGCACTGACACAGTGGATATATTGATGTATTTGCTACATTATACCAGTGTAGGTATTTCCCCTGGGGGCTGGGGATAAGAATAGGCCCTCGGTTTGGCTGTACTTGTCGTAAGAGGCGACTAAACAGCCACTGGGTAGATGGGACTCATCAGCCTGGGAAGGCAGCTCATCTGATAGAAGGAAAACTTTGATCCCAAACCTCAAACCTGCCTTGTGGCTACATCCAGTTATGGAAAAGGCTTCAGGAGTCAACCTCGAGGCAAAATCCGGAGCCGGAGTCCCTGAGGCAGTTCATGGCTGAACACAGTCACGTTCTGGCAACTCCTGCGACGCCGCTGGAACCAACCATATTGGCCTCTGCCTTTCCATTGGACCATTTCAGCGACGTGGAGAGGGGGGATTTGCTGCATGGGTAACAGCCTATCCTCCATACCTACTTTACCCATGCTTCACGCACTGGAGAGGACACTCTGTTCCAGAACCACCATTCAGCGCGTGACACCATAGTCTTCCGAGACTGAAGGATGCCAACACACACCAGTGTAGGAATTACAGCGTCACAATCCTCAAGATATGTCATTTTAAGGGGCTTCCAACAAATCCAGCTGTTGTATCTGGGTCATAGGATTGCCCCTTAAATCCAGCATTCTGTCCATCATCACACAGGCTCTCCTAATCCACTAAATTAAGGGCACAATCCTAACCACATCTACTTAGAAGTAAGCCCCATTTTGTTCAATGGGGCTTACTCTCAGGAAAGTGTGGTTAGGATTGCAGCCTTAGTCTGTCATGGTGTGTGGCAATCTCTGATCCCTCTTCACCAGAATTGTATACTGTATTTCTGCATCTGAACCTGAAAAGCATGTTGTCTGGTTTGGCAGGGAAGAACCCTGTACCCTGCTTGATATTTTATGCATTATAGCAATTACCTTTTTCTAGACAGTAACATTTTAAAAGACTGTTTTTTAAAGGATTAACTAAACTGAAGAACTGTCAACTAAGAAGTTGTGTAGCTAGTTCCACATACACAGCAAGACTTTTGGAGCCATTTTGTTCATAAACAATCTTCAGCTGTGGACTCTTTTTTTCCCCCCTCCTTTAGCAAAACAGAGAGTTACTGTAAGATTTTTAAAAGGCTCTTTAGGTGCACACATGTGCTTGTACACAAAGAGGCTTTCAGGAGTGTTGCCATGGTTATAGTCTTCTGTTCTACCATACAAATAAAATATCTTATAGGAGAAAATTAATGCATTAAAAATGTATTTGTTTAGTAAAATTGTGAGAGACTCAACACACTGTTGAGTAAAGTAACTGTTTGGTAACTTTAAAATATCTTTATAGAGTTGTTTTGCAAACTGCTTGTTAACGTTAAATATATGAATCCATGTAGTGATGTGAAGGCAAATGGATTACGTATGTAGGAGTAACTGGCATAAGCCTCCAGTGTGAAATGTCTTGAGATTCCCCCTACCCCCAGTCATCCTTCCTTTGGCATTTTTCCCTATCTAACTGATCAAGTGTGACATTCCACAAATCTGTTGTAAGGTCCCACTGAATCTTGCAGCAATGTGGGTGCTGAGTGAAATCTGCTAGGTCAATGGGGACCTTGGTTGACTACCTGCTGGAGGTACCTGCTACTTGACAGAGAGTAACAAAGGGAATTCTGCATGCCTCACACAGGTCAAGGCAAGTCTTGAAGGGACAGTTGCAATATTGTTGAATCATCTGGACCATTTCCTGGATAGGCACAATCTCAGTTCAGGATACAAACTTGCTCTAGGGCAGGGGTGCCCAAACCCCAGCCCTGGGGCCACTAGCAGCCCTCGAGGACTCCCAATCCGGCCCTCAGGGGGACCCCAGTCTCCAATGAGCCTCTGGCCCTCCGGAGACTTGCTGGAGCCCGTGCTGGTCTGATGCAACTGCTCTCAGCATGACGGCCAACTGTTTGACCTCTTGCATGAGCTGTGGGACGAGGGCTCCCTCCACTGCTTGCTATTTCATGTCTGTGATGCAGCAGTGGCAGCAAAGGAAAGGCTGGCCTAGCTTTGTGCAAGGCCTTTTATAGGCCTTGAGCTATTGCAAGACCTTCATTCATTCACATAAGTGCCATCTCTAATATATTCATTTATGTAAATTTATTCAAATTTGAAATGTAAATTAATTTTATTTTTTCCTGGCCCCTGACACAGTGTCAGAGAGTTGATGTAGCCCTCCTGCCAAAAAGTTTGGACACCCCTAGGGCATAAACCTGCTAAATGGAATTGTGGGTGGAGTTGCTTCCACTATTAAAACTTCTGTTTTTCTTGGGTTTTTTTTACTTTTTTGTTTTTGTTTTGAGAGGCTGGCTAGACCAGGTGAGCCCTCTGCTGGGTCTGAGACGTCATCCAGTGCTCATTCTGACTGGCCTATGATGTCACCCCTCATTCTTAACCTAATGCTTTATTCAAACACAAATACTCTATAGATAGGCGCTGGCACACTCTGTCCAATTTACATGGTGTCTTGGATGGCCAAACACCGTATGTTGTTTCCAACCTCTACATATGTAATTCGGTTTAACTTCCTTTTTTCAGATATTTGATCCTTGTGTACAGGTGATTGACTTCACACATTGGGCTGGTCCAATTTATTTAAAATGGAATTAAGGCAAAGTATGTAATGAGTAGATCCACATGATAGCTGTCTGTGCCAGTATGTAATGTTCTAATTTTACAATAAGATAATAATTTTACAAAATTTTCTTTGTATGAGCATGTGGTTGAATAGTCATGTCACATGTTTGTGTAATGTACTCAGAATTATACTTTGAATCCAGCAGATGATTATATCTACTCATGGGATCATAAGAACAACTTGTTTTATTCTTTCCAAAGACTAGTGTGGGGAATTTATTGTACAGTTTTTATTTTAGTAGTTCAAGATCTGCATTTTAAATGATTTTTACCCATTGTTGTTCTATTCAATATAGTTATATTAATTTACTCATTGCCCACTTACTTGTAAAATGATGAATATAAAGTGAAAACTATTTTTTTTAATTTAAATGGTTTTCTGTAGGATTTGCAACAAGTAGGGAAATACCCCTTTTTAAAGTGAAATTAACATGCAAGGCTCTGTGAGTGTGTATGTACTCAAATTTCGCTCTCGTTCTATAGACTGCTGGTTCTATACCAGCGACAGAAATCTTTGAACATATATCTGAGCATGTAAACAGTATCACTCATTCATAGTAGATGCTTGTAGCCATAAGCGGATAAAGAGACTTTCAGTTGGGCATTATACCTTATGTAAGCATTAGAAGTAGCTAACCTTCTGTATTTTTTATGTTTTCTGCTGACGTTCATGTCCTGTCAGTAAATAACTTTTTAAAGAATATACAGTATAAACTGTTCCGACATTCCACTTACCTTTTGAGGAAAATGGAATGAAATTAGTTTTGCAATTGCAAATTATTTATGTATTTTACTATTGGTTTTGAAGATATAACTTAATATAAAAATAAGGTATCCGTTCGGCTAATGACCCAGTCCTGCTAGCCAGAACAAGCATTCTGGCAGCACAACATGCTTTCCAGCAGTCGTAAAGGGCTACTTTCCAGCACAGGTTGGCTGCCTGCTGCAGCAGGTAAGAGTGTGTAGGTCTGGAAGGGAGGCAGGAGTAGGCAGAATGGGGAGACAGGGTGGGGAAGAGGTGGGGATCATGGCCTGGGAAGGGGGTGCATTCAATGGCAATGGGGCCCACCGAATCCTAATCTTTTTCCTGGGCCCAATCCACCTTCACAGGTCCATGTGGAACTGTACTAGTTATATTGCTTCTGCAGGTCTGACCAGACTCACCAGACCAGCAGGGTCTTAGACCAGGAGAAGGCAACAAATGTTCTCTTATCCTTTGGAAGTTTCTGAAGGCTGAAACTGTCCCTCAGGTTGCAGCAGTAGTTGCACTGATGCCACTATATCTCCATGTAGGGAATTAGTTAGGATCAGGGGTGGATCCAAGGGCGGGGCCATGGATGTGTGGGCCTTCCCAAATGGTCTGGCAGCAGGAAAGGGCTCCCACTAGGCTGGGGAGCAAAATTGGGAACGCCCTCTGGGTGGGGAGCTGGTGAGATTGGCTGGAATAGGAGCCCAAGTCTACCCAGACAGTAGATCTGGGTTCCAAATCCAGGTGGGAGCCCAGGTCTACCATCTGGGTAGCCCTGACTCCCGCCTGGATTTGGCAGCCAGATCTACCTGCCTGGTAGATCTGGGCTCCCATTCCAGTCAATGGCTCAAAGTCCAGACGGGAGCCCAGGTCTACCAGCTGGGTAGACCTAGGCTTCCGCCTGGACTTGGAACCCAGATGTACCTGAGCTCCCAGTTTAGCTTGCAGTCTCTATGACCAAAGTTTGGGGGGGCGGGTGGACTCCCATTCCAGCCAATGGCTCAAAGTCAATGTGGGAGCTCAGGTCTACCCACCTGATTGACCTGGGCTCTGGAGTTGGTTGTGATCATGGCCCACACAAACGCTGGCTCTGCCCCTGGTTAGGATCTGGGTGTAAGTCTGTAATCCTATGCGTATGTCCATGAGAGTAACTCCTGTTGAACTTAGTGGGTCTTAGTTCAGAGTAAACATGTATAGGATGGTTGTACTAATTGCATTATATTTTTTTAAAATTTGTTGTGTGTGATGCAGTGCACTAGGGGAAGATATTATGTTAGTCATGTAAAAAATTTTTGTATATACTGTATTGTGGCATAAGCATTTCTTTTGCCATGAGTACTCTGATCAAGCAGCCATTTCTATAAGTAGCTGTTTGATCTATATACTCATTGCAAAATACATTATTGTGCTGTACTTCAGTTAGGAACACATAGATGTTGTCTCTGTATCAGAAAAAGTGTAATGCCTGAAATATTCTGAGAGAATTGGTGTAGTCTGAATGCCTTCGTTTGGAATGATCAAATGTGCAGCCCATGCCTCTGTTTGAATATAGAGAATTGTCTATTTAATAATAATTTAAAAATCCAGGCATCCACGTGCTCTCATATGTGCAAAGATGTGATGCTCCCTATTAGTTTCAGTTACTGGAAGCCGTTTTGTATGCACAAAGGCTAGGAGCACAGATTCAGTTATTTAATTTTTGCATATGAAGAAACTTTCTTGAGTCTTTGGGCAGATCACTAAATTTGGGGAGGGGGAGATTTCTAGACTGTTAATCTTCAAAATACAAGTGGCATAGGGTTTCAAAGCAAAAGAATATAATAGCAATAAGCTCCAGTCTTTCACTCCGGCTTCCTAGGGCTTAGGGGGTGCTGATCTTCCCCACATTTAAGTTTCATTCTAACCACAGTGACTATAGGGGCAGTACCCCGCCATCCCCATCTTCAAGCTGGGAATGAAGGTTGGAGCTTCTGTTGTCATGATTATAATAAGGTAGTGGGACACCCATCATGCTGATGGCAATGAGTGGATTGTCTGCAGGTCTGACCAGTAGTCACCCACTGGATCCAAACACACGGTGTGCATTATCTTAGTAATATTATCTTAGTAATATCTTCCTTACAAAAAACCTGTAAGGAAGGCCAGTGTTCAGTCCTCCTTAGTACTGAAACTGAAAGATATTTGGGTCAGGAATTCTCTGCTTCTCCCAGATCTTATTTCTTTCTACTGATACACCAACTCTATAACCAATTTGTGTTTAAAAAGCCGCAGTGTAAATCAAATTTTGGGTAAAATTCAGGCATTCGTTTTCAAATAAACGTGTAAAAGTGATCTGTGTTGTTTGCACAGTAATTGTTCATTTAACCCACTGCATGCAACATTTGGCATGCTACATGTTGAACTCTGAAAAGTGAAATTTATACTAGAGAAGGTTGTGCAAGTTGTTAGTTTCCTGTAACTCTGTGTTATGAGCTTTAAGAAGAAAAAAAAGGGTTCTTTGTAGATAAAGCATGTAACTATTAAGTATTGTATTTCTGTGTTCACAAACTACCCCTTGTGGGACAGATCTGACAAGAAAATTACAGGATTAGTGCCCTTTGTAAGATTTATGTTGATACATGAAGTCACTTCTAGTCAATAAAACAGAAATTGGAACTTACATAACCTGACTATAAGGAGAGGAAAAATTAAAAGTGTAGTTGTGAAAGATTTCTCAGATGTCAAAGCCGTTACATTGCCTCTGGTGGTTGCCATCAAATTTGCTGTGCTCTCTTCATGCCACTCATCTGCTCATGCAATGTACAGGCCAGCGTAATTTAGGGAATATTATGGAATGTTGCAGACAAGATTTGCTTTATTACAGTACGTTGGTAGAACAGTGTGCTTTGAAGGTGATTGATATATTGGCACATCTGAATCTGGCATTTGCCAGCAGTCTCCAAACTAGAGACCTCTGCATGCCAGAAACCCTTTCCCTGACTGGAAGAAGCTCTCTGTTTCACTGGGGAGCCTCCTATCTGTGTCTCCAGTTTCCTCTAAACTTTGCACCAGGCAGCCACATCTGCTTGGAAATCTGGGTACAAAGCCTGCTGGGGTGACGGGCAGCTGGGGTGGAAGTGGCTACCCGGTGTGAAAGGTAAGCTCTATTCACATGGTGGAAGGGTTATAATGAGCTCTGGATCCAACCCGTAGCACAGAAAGAGGCCTTCTTGTTCATTTCCCTTCAATTAATATTCTTGGATACCACACAGGAGTGGACAGGCTGTTATCATTACTAAGATTCTTACTAATATCTCCACTTTAATACCATGCTTGTCTTGGAATGGAAGTGTGGATAACTGTCTCGCTCTCACTTTCTTTCTTTCTTCTATGGCTAATAGAAGCTTTGGGGAAATGATTTTAAGGTGAGTGAAAGATCTCTTCAAGAGAGGATTAAAGTCCCTCTCCCTGCAGTGTGGCCACAACTCAAATTGGAACTTGTTTAACCAAAGAAAAAGATCTGATCGCAGATATGTCCATGTCCCATCTAGTTCAGTCTAAACACCTATCATTCTGAATGCCGCAACTCATATTTAAGTCTTTTCAGTGCTTTTTTTGCACTTGTTAATGCATTCTGATGGTACAAAACCTCAGAGTTAGTACAGTCTAATGCAGCCATTTTCAACCACTGTGCCATGGCACGCTGGTGTGCCGCGGATGGTCCCCAGGTGTGCCGTGGGAGTTTGGTGTAGGGTCATTTATTAATAGGACCATTGGGGATATGAGCTCCCCACAAACAGCAAGGTGTGCCTTGTCAATTTTCCAAAAACTGATCGTGTGCCTTGACAATTGTAGTACCTTGTCAGTATGCCATGAGACGAAAAAGATTGAAAATCACTGGTCTAATGTATTGAAGTGAAGGACTGTTGGTTGGCTTCTTAGGAATGTTTGTTAGAACTATCCAAGCCAGAACAAGTCCATAGGTGATGGCAGTATACAGAGTTTGAGACTGATAATGGGAAATAGCAGAATGAATGCATGCTCATGCACTTGTCTACAACCTGATAAAATTCAGATAAAGGAATTCCACATAGCTGCTATTCATTTAAAAAACAAAAAGCACAAAGCATTGATTGGATATAAGCTAATACATAGTTGTTGTTTTTTGCACCAGCATAGCTAAATAGTATGTGGTGTCTCTCTCTGGTGACTGAAATTTAAAGTAGTCACAATTTTCTTTTGGGTGGCAGGCAGAAAGATTTGCATGTGCAGAATCTCATAAAAATTGATATAACTATATGTAATAAATTGGTAACATTTTGATTATATTGCTATTCCCTGTTTTACATTACTGCATATCTTATTCCAGGTACTGTCATGGGTGTGCCAATAGTACAGGGAGTCTAGTCATGCTCTCTTTGCCAATAGTACAGGGAGTCCAGATCACAGTGCCAGCTTAATTTAGGGAGCTGGACGTCTGACAATGTGCAACTGAGGCAGAAATTCCAGAACATGTGGGAGATCAGGACCATGGATAGCTCTGACACTAGGCCAGATAATAGCAAGCAAGTTGGGCTTGGATGTTGTTCCAAGAGTTGTGTGAAGCGGATGGGCAGCCCAGCCCTATGGGCTAATGGCGCCACATGGTACAGTGGCACCAAAATGGCTGCCACTGTATCCCATGGGGAAGAGCAGCTGCTGGAGTCTCTTTGGTGTAAGAGTACATTGGTTCCATTACCCTGTGCAGAACTCTGCTGCCCCCAGTCCTTGGATCTGTGCCAGCTCCTTTTTGGCTGAAAAGGCCATTCTGAACCTCGCAAAAAAATAAATATTTTTTATTTACAATTTCTTTATTTAGGTCAAAAAGGCTTTTCTGAGCCTGCGGGGCTGAAAAAGTCCCCAGGAGGCAAAGGGAGCACAGCTCCCCTTGGCTTTGGAGGCTTCATTTAGTGCTGGGCATCACTTGATGGGGTGCAGGAATGCATCCCAGTCATTAAGCGACACATCTGTAATTGCATTGGTTATAAATGCATGCATTTTGCTTTAGAAAATACTTTTTAAATAAAAATAAAATACCTTGGTAGTTTCAGCAGTCTTGAAAAGTTTGTATACTTTCACTGAAATGCATGCATGAGTGTATTATCTTCTAAGGGCCCATTCCTATCCAGTTTTCCATCGCTGATGCAGCTGTGCCAATGGGGTGTGCATGGCATTTTGTGGTAGAGCGACAGTCACGGAGGTCTCCTCAAGGTAAGGAAACATTTGTTCCCTTACTACAGGGCTGCATTTTGGCTCCATCAGTGCTGGAAAGTGGTATAGGATTGGACCCTAAGCTAGGTTATCTCCTAATTGCGCATTTGGAAACAAGTGTTGACATTCATAGATTAGCCTACGGCTGTTTGTTGAAAATGGACAAAGATAACAGGTGAAACGTTTTGTCAAATGATTCACATTGTTAGCACTTGTTTTGATACCAGCTATTCCTCCATATCTTAAAAAGCAGTCTAAATTAAACATCTGAGTTTTATGTGTGGTTTTTGTTTATTTAGGGTCTCGTCTTCGCCAAGAGGATTTCCCACCTCGAATTGTTGAACATCCTTCGGATCTAATTGTTTCTAAAGGAGAACCAGCAACTTTGAACTGTAAGGCTGAAGGCAGACCAACACCAACTATTGAATGGTATAAAGGAGGAGAAAGGGTTGACACTGACAAAGATGATCCTCGGTCTCATCGGATGTTGCTGCCAAGTGGATCTTTATTTTTTTTACGCATAGTTCATGGCCGCAAAAGTAGGCCTGATGAAGGAGTGTATGTCTGTGTAGCAAGGAATTACCTTGGTGAAGCTGTGAGCCACAATGCATCGCTGGAAGTAGCAAGTAAGTCTTCCTCTCTCCACCCCCTTCACCGGCTATCTCTTTAGCAGCAGTTGCTTGAATGGAATTTTAAACATAAAGCTTTGGGCTTTGAATGGCTGGTTTGAAAACATGGTAAGAAACTGCTCAGTTCGATTTGATTGGGCAACACTAACATTCTACCAACACTTGTATGAAATGTTCTCCACACATGTGTGTACATGCAGATGATAAGATTAAGGCTGTAATCCTATGCATGTTTTCCAGGAGTAAGTCCCATTGAACACAATGGCATTTACTTTTGAGCAAACCTACATAGGATAGCACAGTAAATGGATGAGAGTATCTAATTTTGCTTTAAAATTTGCTTTGCTTTGCTAGATTTGTATCCAACTATAGGTGTAATTTTGCACAAGGATACTTTTTAAAAAAAAAATATGGCCCAAATTGAGGTTTGAAATATTGAAGATTAATTTTGAAGAAGTTCTTTTGTTTGTAAGAACCAAATTGTCTGAAGTAGTTGCAGTAAAAGTATCCTTATACTTATTTCTATGTACCCAGCATCATTTCATGTTATCTATTCACTTCAGTGGGCTTGCATTTGCTTCCATCTTAATTAATGGAACACTTAGCATTCCGCAGTCATATATTCTGCTTGAATTCATATCGGCATAGACAGTGGCTGTGCATAATTGCTGCTGCCACCAGTGGCACAATCTTATGCAGGTCTACTCATAAGTAAGCCCTATTGAGTTCTGAGACTTACTCCCATGTAAACGTGTATTAGGATTGCAGCACTAGCCATCTGTTGCTTGCAGTGACATACTTACATGATTAGTGCTGCAACCCTATACACACTTACCTGGAAGCAGGGATGGGCTGAAACTCAGATAACTCGATCATGAAAACACACTTTTTCACGACTCTTATGGACTCAAATCACGCACCTCAAACTTGGGCACTGACTCAAGACTTGGGGATTTTACCCTAAAAATGAAAAGACTCAAATAGACTCTCGCTTTTGTGTGTGCTTGCGACTCTGTTGTGTACGTATGCTTGCTTGCTTTTTTGTTCTTTGCTTCCGGGGCTTGAATTGATTTTTAGAAAGACTTGAGTCAAAATGACTTGAAAAATGGCTCTGGATTAGTTGTGACAGCCGCCATTATGATTTGTGGGTGACTCATATCAAGTGACAGAGACTCAGGACTTGACTTGAGTTTCGGTGCTATAGCTCCAACACATTCCTGCTTGGGAGTAAATCTAATTGAACTCAGGGGGTCTTACTGCATAGTAATGTTTTAATCTGAGCACAGTAAGTGTTATGAATGTTCTATATATAAAGTATCCAGTAAAATCTTTTAAACACGATATTCTTGTATTTTCTATATTAATTGTTAGAAACGTTTTAATTAAATGTAACTCATGGCTGGTTTTAATACATTATTAATACAAGGTTAATATTTTTACTCCACCTGCAAATGATTGATACATGTAGCTTTCCATAATGCATTTGTTGATGCTGTATTTTGCAACAGTTTTAAGTGAAAGCAGGTTGATGTTGGCATAAGGCAAATATATTCACATGAAACACTTCTATATATGTTGCTGATGCCTCTTTTCCACATTCTGTTGAACAATGGAAATATTTGGTAACCGTAGCCTATTGTGGAGGGTACTTCTGTTCTGAATACATCAGTTCTCCATAAAAATGCTGTCAGGTTTGAGTAAGGTCTAAATTGGCATTGCTGTATTGTTACTGTCATTTTACTTGTCAGTTAAAGTGTGCTTCCTAGTCTTGTCTTGAGTCATTTTGATTTAGATTACAATGAGAAGCTTAGTGATAAGATCTTGGTATTTATGCGAAACATTAGTTCTACCACAAGGTTTATCAAGTGCTTTAATAAAACTTTTGAGATAAGGATAAAATAAAAATATGGTAAGTCCTTGAAATATTTGTCCTAAAAACTTGTATACCATTAAATTGCTCATTTGGTTTTAAATCATACAGGCTAATCTTGGATGCACGAAATGCATGGTGATTTGCAGAGGGTTGATATTGGGCAAAAATGTGAACTGTTCAAATTTAATGTGCATACACATCTCTAAAAATGCTGTAGGATTGGTGGTTTTGTTTTTGTTTTAAACTTCCCCATCAATAGCAGAGAAAGGTTCTAATAGCAAAAAAGGAAGATCTTTTTAGCCAAAGAATGATTGCAGTCTAGTGGAAAAGATTCATAAAATTAAAAATCTGAGCTGTTGAAGTCTTATCCAAAAATAGTTCAGAGAAAAGTAGTGTTGAACTTGTCACAGGTTTTGCTTTATGATGGCAATGCTGTGTGAAGGGAATGGATGCAAAAGTGTGTCAGGATGGCTGCTGTTTTGGCAGTTCTAGGGCTGAGGGCAGGTGCCTTTGTCATAACAGTTGGTGTTTAATAATAATAATCAATATATACCTAAGGAACTTCTTAGGTTTGTCCCTACAGACAAACAGCTGTACTGTATATTAATTTTAAACTTAGCTTTGTATAATTGTAAATGGAAACCATCAAAATTAAGCTTACGTTCATGATGATGGTAAGAAAAAGATTAACAACAAAGGGCCTTGATATTATTATACAACTCCCCCCTTTCCCCATTTTCTGCTTTCCTACCATCTTTCTTCCATTGTTGTTCCCATTGATGTTACCCTAGAGCAGGGGTGTCCAAACTCTTTGGCAGGAGGGCCACATCATCTCTCTGACACTGTGTCGGGGGCCAGGGAAAAAATTAATTTATACTTCAAATTTGTCTATATTTACATAAATGAATGCATTAAAGATGGAACTTATATGAAAGAATGAATTCTACTGAGCTTATTTATCATACAAATATTTCTAGGCAGAGACACGACTTAGCAAGGCAGGGACACATGAGGAAAAATATTCCTAGGCAGAAACTCATGCCAGCAAGGTAGAAACACATGAGAAAAAGTTTTTCACCAACCCCCCCCCCCAGCACTTTACAAAAATGCACAGAACCAACAGAGTTGCACCATTTGTGGATTGCAGAAGGCACACACCCAAATACAGCAGGACACAGAAGTTAACCCAGAATAAGGAAAGGGGGAGGGATGTTTGACTCGCAGGAGCCACTCACTCACACCAGGAGTAAATTAACCCAGAAAAAGGACCTCACAAGCAACGGAGGGTAGGATTGGAGCTCCCTGCGGGCTGCAAATGGCCCAAGGGCTGGGTTTTGGGCAGCCCTGACCTAGAGATATTCCCCAATTGTTTTTTTTTTTATAGTAATGTCCTTGATTAATAAATATTTAATGAACTTATAAAGAAAGAGCTCATATATATAAAAACTGGGAACCACTGACTATTTTAAAGGAAAGTAGTAAATATAGTAGGTGATCTCTGGCAGCATACCAAATATGTGGTCCCTTAAAGTAGAATGGAGAAGATATAATTGTAACGGGAATTCTAAGCTGCCCAATAAATACTTTGTTCTATATTTCTTCTTTGAATTCTACTTGTCATTCCTTCTGTTTTGTTCTAGGCACAGTTGCTTCAATTTTAAACTTTATTTTGATTAACTATTGGAGGTAGAACTAGATATGACTAAGTTCATTGAAGTTGATAGAACATGCAAGAATGCAGGAGACTGAAATCTTAATTTTCTAAAATAATTTTTTTTATCAGCAAAGGCAATGAAGTAGAAACCCACCCACAAGAGATGCCATGCTACCATTTAAATGTGTTCAGCTCTCTTTTCCCGACTTTCTGAACCCTGCCTTTTGATCACTTGAAATGTACTTTAATTAAGTCCTTGTTTTTGTTTTTGAGGAATATAACCAGGTTCAGATTACCATCTGCTGGGATGTATTCTCTGGTAGTGAAAGGTCCTATGCAATGTAGTAAAGGGCATGTTCTTGGCAAAACTATGTTGGGTAATTTTCTCTATAAATGTCAGTGTTCACAAGCTAGAATATAGGATTGATCAATGCTTATTTCTGTAAGTACTTCTGACAAGAATCTAGCAAAGGCACAAACATTTGAAATATTAAACACTGTTTTTCAGCATTTAAAATAAGGAATAGCAAATTTAATTTTGGTTAAAAAGTTTTCTGTCAACACATCATAGATTAACTGCAGCTGCTTCATGTGCTTGAAACTCTCTTAGAGGAGCTTGAAGTAGGTGGATCTCAAATATTTCTCTTTTTTCACTGATGGAAGAACTGGACATGTATTTCTGACTGCCATTTAATTAGTGGTTCTTGTTGGAATTGTACTTGTTGCTCTTAAAGAAGGTCCGTTCAACACAGAGAGTTAGATATATTCAGCTTAGCTGATAGCAGAATAGGCTCCTTCATAACAGACAGTTATCTTACATAAAATCACTATAATTTGAAGACTGCCTCTAGTTCAATCAATGCAGTTAATCAGAATATAATATGGGACCAGGACTGACCTGTCAAATAATTGTATGATTCATAGGAAGAATATAGTAACTGTATAGAGATGGAGCATCTAAAGTCCCTACAGAATTGAAGTTTTCAGGAAATGCTGCAAAAAAGTCAAATTAGAAAGTCGTGTTAAAAAAAAGATTCACACTGTGTTGACACTTATATGAAGGCAGCAGGTTATGATAGAGATGTGGAAAAAAATAGATAAATATCTAAATATTGCTGAGACAGAAGCAGTTGATAGTTTTAATAGCATGGATTCAAGCTGAGGGGGCAAAGTACAATATGGTCATGTGGAAGTTGTAGACTTTTTTGTTTGCAAAATAAATGTGAACTTTTTGAGAGAGAGAACTCTCAGAAAAAGGTCTCTGAGGAAGAGGGTGGAGAGAGAATTTAAATAATTTGTTTTTAAATAATCTAAAGTTGACAACTAGAACTGTAACTATTGACAGTTAAAGGTTCCATGTGATTGGTATTAGAGATTCAAAACTACAAAATAAAATTGTGGATGAAATGGATCTCAATTTAGATACTGCAAAAGGAATGAGCTAGACCAGCGGTGTCAAACTCGTTTCATACAGAGGGTCGAAGTTAGCATTCAGGGCTCCAGCTGAGGGCCGGATGTGATGTCATTAAGCAGAAAGTGACATCATTAAGCAGCTAATGGCCAGAAATCGGACCCTGTTCTCATATAGAAACTCATTATCTGCAAATGACAGAAGAAAAAATCACAAATCTTGATCATAGTTCAAGATTTGGGAAAACCCTGTTTTCATGTGGGCTGCCATTTCAGCTGTAATATCTCAGCGGCTGAGAGCCTGAGGGCTAGATGAAAAGCTTCCGAAGCCCGCATCTGGTCCCTGAGCCTTATGTTTGACACCCCTGAGCCAGACAGTTGAGATCACCTGTAAAAGGCTAAAAATAATGGTCACCCAGATGTTGTTGCTATAAACAGAAAAGATAACTTATAAACTAAGGAGCAAACCGAGAGAGTAGGATATAAATCAAAACAACTTGTGCCGAAAGGCATAAAATGTGGCATTCTATAACTTCTTACGCAGGGAGCACTATATCCCTTGTAAAAAAGTGGAGTTTGAAACAGCAACAAACAACTACAGAAAAGGAAACTTTTTTGTGTGCATGCAATTGAACTATAGCAGAACAGCAGTTGGGTCAGCACTTGCAGAAGCATTCTCTGTGGGTGCAAAATCTAGAAGAATGGAAAAGATTCTAAGAGATAAGAAGATTCCATGTTATGTATTTCATTTGGCCCTTCTTTCTAACAATAGTAGTTTACGATTCCTGCAGTAAATCATGTTCAACCTGTTCACTTTGACATGGCTCACACAACAGATTATAGACACGCGTGGCCAAGCCTTGTACTCTTAAGGTCTCCTTTACGCTTCATCTCATGTTCTGTGATTCCTTCTATCATTGCCTTACTTGTGGAAACCATAGTTTGCTGTTACATGTGAACTTGGCAAATCATGTAAAATGCAAACTATGTTGTATACGAAATCAGAATTGGAATTCATGGTTTGAAAGCAGTTGCTAGTTTTGATTTTCAGGCAGATTATGGTTATTGCAAACAAGGAAATGAAGGAAGGAATCTAATGTATGAGAGGGATGACGGAGGAAGCGGAGTGCCTGAGGCTTGGGCCCAAGTGGTTGATAGATAGTCTGTTGTTAATGTGAACTGAACCATTGTGAAGATCTTGTAATTATTAGGAAAAGAAATAAGAACTTTGTAATTCCTTGGTTATATGTGCCTGCTGTGAATGGTGGAGCTGAATTCATCACATTATTCTGTCTAGAAAAGCTTACTTTTGTTTATAGTCAAAGCATAATTGTAGCATATATAATAGAATATTAGACCCTGACCCTGAATAAACAGAAATAATTTGAAGGATTTCTCGTGATGTAATATAATTATGTGATTGTAGAAATTCCCTTTTCACTGTGTAACAACTAAAGATAATTTCATAAAAGATGGTCCCAGAAAAAAAATTGAAGGAAATCATATATGAAACAATGCAATGCTTGGTATAATAAGGGCCCAATCCTTTTCAGCTTTCCTGCACTAATGTAGCTGCAATGCAGCCCTGAGGTAAGGGAGCAAACATTCCCTTACGTTGAGGAAGCCTCTGTGGCTGCCTCTCTACTGCAGGATACAGCGCACACCCCATTGGGACAGCTGCATTGGTGCTGAAAATTTGATATAACTGGGCCCTAAGAATATTGACTTGTTTTGTAAGTACAGGTGAAGACTGTTTATCCGTGGATTTTATATCCATAGATCTGAGTCAATGTGGGTCCCTGGACCCTCATTGAGCCAGGCTTAACCCCACCTGAACATTTCAAAGGCACGTGGAGCTGTGCTCTACTCGCCTCCGGAGGGCTTTCTGAAGCTCACGGAGGCCATGCACATCCACCCACAACCTCTTTGGACTTCAAAATGATCGAAAAGGCCGAAAAAAGCAGCTTCTGATTTCTGGAAGGAAACCGGAAGTGACATTTTTAATGCCTTATAACACATCCCCTTATAAGGCATCTCCATTTGGCCTCCTTATTAGGCACCCCCTTATAAGGATCCCCTTATAATGCATCCTGTCTGCAGAAGTCGCATAGTATTCTGAGAGACCCCTTCCATCTGGCTCATCAGTTCTTTGAACTGTTGCCTTCGGGTAGACGATACAGAACTATTAGAGCACGTACCACATGATTCCTGAACAGTTTTTATCCCACAGCCATAATTACGTTGAATAAGGCGATATAGTTGTTACCATGCTCCTGGGCATTATGGCCTGTTATACTGTTTTTATATTATGATGCATGTTGTATAGAATGTGTGGGTGATTGTGCAGAGTGTGATTGTTGGAGTTGTAGTATATATTTATGCTTGTATCTCTAAGGTGCATAAATTTGGTTGTGCTGTAGCACAATGACAATAAAGTTACTGCTACTGCTACTGCTACTGCTACTATCTTCATTGGGCTTCCCAATGCTTTATAAGATATTAAAAACATCACTTCCAGTTTTCCTCCAGAAATTGGAAGTCTTTTTTTGGTGTTTTTTTTTGCCATTCTGTAGCCCACAGAAACCGTGGGCGGTTGCGTGTGGCCTCTGCAGGGTTTAGAAACCCTTCAGAGGTGACTGAGCACAGATCCGGTTGCCTTCGGAGTTTTTAAAGCGACTGAAACCATGGATTTCTGTATCCACTGTTTTTGGTACCTGCAAAAGGGGGGGGCGTCCGAGAATGCTACTAAGTGTTACTCGCAGTTACTGAGTCCCCACCTGTAGAAGACTTAAGTAAGGACAATGCAGTACATTTTAGTCTTTCAGCACTCAAAATATTATGCATGTGTCCCTAAAGGCATGGCAGCTCTGGCTTAGAGAGAAATGCTTTCCTGTGATTTTTAAACTGTTTTCCCGTGACTTGGGCTATGATATGGGTTTCTTACCTGGCTCATTTCAGTCACTACAATGCAGACAAGATAGGGAGCTGCATTGATTGATTGAACTGTGTACCAGTGGGAACGAGAGCTATTTACATGAGCTTTCATTTCTTTGAGATTCCTTGGGGACCTGTATCCTGAAAGTTCATGTATTCTTCCTGCTTCTTGTCACCTTTCTCTCGTCCTTTGGCCTGCCTGTCATCCATAAGAATGAATGCGATCAACTCAGCTGTCTGCCTTGAACCACTTGGTACAAGATCAACTTTTTTTTCCCCATGCATTTACACAGGTACATGACTGTGTAGAGAAATGTTAGCATGGACTGGGCAGCACACAAAAACAGTTGTTTTTCTATGATCTTTGTGGTCCTTCCAGTCACTGTGTTTGCCTTGTGACTATGTGCACAGATTTTGTGGAAGAAATAACGGAGAGTTTTCATATGTAAGTTCATTCCAAACCTGCAAATCAACATGAAGGATTATTTTTGCGTTTGTGTAGTTCCTTGTTTCACATTTCAGTTACTCCTGTGAGAGTCCCACAGGCTCCACAAGTATAGTCCTCTGTCCTGCTACGGCTTGTTTTTGATGCATACATCCTGCAGACGGGATTAATATGATGGATCTGTTTGACAGCTGATCAGTGCTTCTCAAACTGTTACATTCTCACAGTATTTAACTTAGGAAAATATTGCTGCAAAGTTATATGGAAATAGCTTATCTTGCCCTTTTTTAACATAAAATGTCCATTGAATATCTACACTTCCTTTACACTGAAAATAAATCAGCACTTTATTTGGGGTCAGATTTGTGAATGCCTCCTAAAGTCTTCTTACCAAGTAATGCTGTATTGTCAATACTGTTCAGAATTCTTTATCATTTTGCTTTATAAATTATTGCAGTGTAACCTCTTACCAAATTGCATTACATCCCCATATTTTCTTCACATTTTAAATTTATTGTTATTGTTGTTAATAATATTTATATACCATTTTTTGAATGTGATCAGATCATTTTCTTTTAATCATTTGCCTTGAGGTAAGCTGTGCTTCTGGTCCAAAAAGTCTGAATTTTCCTTCACTGCCCGTAGTGCAGATTCAAATACTGGTGTTGCTCACACAGCAGATATCTCTGCTGAGCTTGCAAAGACACAATTTTGACAGCCAGATAATGCCATCCACTTCTCCAGCTGTCAAACATCACGCGCTTTCATGCACCCAAGAGAGATATCTTCTGGACACCCGAGTGGACAAGTTCACAACTCTCAAAGGCAGCCAGGCATTGGAGATGGGGAGACTTCCAAGCCTGTCCGTAATGCTTGCCCCCCAAGGTGTTTTTTGAGAAGGCAAGGATTTTCATCCATTTTTACTTCATTTTCTCCAATACGGTAGAAAAGCAGGGCATAAATAGAATAAATAACTATACTCATGCAACTAGTTCTAGATTTCTAATGAAGCTTTGTGTATTTTTTAAACCACAGACCATCTGCTGTCCTTCACAGCAAATCACATTTGAAATCTTGGGAATCCAAAACAGTTTGTACAGTGTGTTCAAAGTTGTAGTAGAGGCACTACGTTTGCAGTAGCAACCTGTGTCTGTGTGTGCCCCCCTCCAAATGCTGGTCCCATATTTTAAATATTGGTTCTTGTTAGTATATTACAATGAATAATAAGGTGGTATTTGAAATGTTAGATACATTTCACCTTCAGTATCATTAATTATTACTCTGGCACCTCAGTATTATTTCTCCTATATTGCAGTTTGAGGGCAGGATGGGGGGGGTGGCTCACCTTAAGACTGCCTGAGTTCTTTGTAGATGTAACATTTTTTGAACCAGGTATTTCCTGGCTTACCGCTTGGCCTCTTAATGAACTATAGGCTGATGGGTTCTGAGCTGTCTGTGACAGATCAGGAGAGAGATCTTGGGGTGGTGGTGGACAGGTCGATGAAAGTGTCAACCCAATGTGCGGCGGCAGTGAAGAAGGCCAATTCTATGCTTGGGATCATTAGGAAGGGTATTGAGAACAAAACAGCTAGTATTATAATGCCATTGTATAAATCTATGGTAAGGCCACACCTGGAGTATTGTGTCCAGTTCTGGTTGCCGCATCTCAAAAAAGATATAGTGGAAATGGAAAAGGTGCAGAAGAGAGCGACTAAGATGATTACGGGGCTGGGGCACCTTCCTTATGAGGAAAGGCTACGGCGTTTGGGCCTCTTCAGCCTAGAAAAGAGACGCCTGAGGGGGGACATGATTGAGACATACAAAATTATGCAGGGGATGGACATAGTGGATAGAGAGATGCTCTTTACCCTCTCACATAATACCAGAACCAGGGGACATCCACTAAAATTGAGTGTTGGGCGGGTTAGAACAGACAAAAGAAAATATTTCTTTACTCAGCATGTGGTCGGTCTGTGGAACTCCTTGCCGCAGGATGTGGTGCTGGCGTCTAGCCTAGATGCCTTTAAAAGGGGATTGGACAAGTTTCTGGAGGAAAAATCCATTACGGGGTACAAGCCATGATGTGTATGTGCAACCTCCTGAGAAATGGGTTATGTCAGAATGTCAGATGCAAGGGAGGGCACCAGGATGAGGTCTCTTGTTATCTGGTGTGCTCCCTGGGGCATTTGGTGGGCCGCTGTGAGATGCAGGAAGCTGGACTAGATGGGCCTATGGCCTGATCCAGTGGGGCTGTTCTTATGTTCTTATGTTCTACAGTGCATTTACCCTAGATCCCTCTTGGCGATGTTGGCACCATCATTTCTGAATTCACATTTAAGGCTAAGATTGGTGCACTTGTAGTGTCAGATGGTCTGGCTAGTTATGAAATCTAAGCAAAAAATATTTCATGAAAAACTTCATTCATCAAAAATGGCTCTTGAGTTATATAAAATCAATTAATACTTTTAAAGATGGTTTGGGTAGCAACAATTAAAATTTCCAAATTTACTACTGTTTAAAATAGCCTATTACATAATTGCTTCTAGACATTGTCCCTATCTCAGGGCCCAATCCTGTCCAATTTTCCAGTGCTGGTGCAGTTGTACCAGACCAGTGGGGTGTACGCTGCATCCTACAGTGGACAGGTAGTCACTTAGGCCTCTGCAAGGTTTGGGAACATGTACTCCCTTACTACGGGGCTGCATTGTGGTTATTCTGGAGCTGGAAAGTTGGATTGGGCCCTCACTCCTTGGTCATTTCATCTTACTACTGGGAGCTAATGAAGAGAATAGTACTGACCTTTCAATTTAAAAGAATAGAAAAGAAGTCACTTACCTGGATGAAGTGGGGGGGAGAGGGGTTTTTTGATGTGGTAATCTGGTTGAATCCCATGCTTAGGTAATGCAGGTGCTTGAAACACTAGGCATCAGACTCTGTTCTTCAAACTGTTTAGAATATAATCCTTGAAACAACTTTTGTCTTGAGGCTTCTAAAAATGACCTGCAGATGTTTGAGCTTCAGTTGCTCAGACGGAGACAGACTCAACAATTCCTAATTCTGCCCTTGAGGGTAGGCCAGAACCAAAGTGTTAATATTAACCAGATGTTGGTGAATACCTTTACACAAGCATGTGCCAGCAAGCCTCTTACTTGCATTGTCCTGAAGTGCTAGGGTCTGCCAGAAGCAGAATGTATTTCCAGCCCAGCCTGTGTCTTCTGGGTCCCTAGCCTTGTACTCCCTTGGTTATGGAGGTCTGTGTTTAGCATGGCATAAACCCACAGATTAGAGTTCTGCTAAATATTAGCTCTTGGATTTTTTACAATGTCTAGCAAACAACTACTCCTGTCATTTGAGGAAGAAAGCAAGGAAAGCAACAACACTGGTGAGTTAAGGATAATAAGCAATAATTGTACAAATAATGTGAATCTATTTTTTCCCATGTGTGTGTAAACATTTGGGAAAGACTGGGGAATCTCCTAAAAAGACATTCTTTACTGCTATGTTCGCTGTTAAACTTACTGCTTAGCTTACTTTCTTTACTGTTAAATAAATCAAAATGTCAGTCTTCCTTTCAGCATTAATATTTGTGGCAGATTTTTGAGACCTACTGAATCTTCACTATCACTAAGATGAAAGAACAGCTCAGGACTCATGGCTATCATGGCAACCATGGACCTATTTCAGTTAATTATGAATCCAGATGGATTCTTGATGGCTCTGGGAGATTTTTCACCTCCTAGGGCTAGCAGTTGACCAGAAGCTTTGGTTGACCCATGGACTGAGGAAATGGCCAGATTGGTTCAGGTTATTTGTGCTAATCTGCTGCAAGTGTCTCCTTCAGTGTAGAACTAGGGTTCCTTTTCTTTGGATACAGTTATCGGGTAAGGATCATGCTTGACTTTCAACTAGAGTAAATATCAATGCTAAACACTTAAGGCACAATCCAAAGAACTTGGACCAGCGTAGGTCCCTTGTGCCCGCCCAGGAGGGTTGCAAACATGCCATAAAACATGTTTGTGCCTCTTCACGAGCAAGCCATGGCAGCGCACAGAGGTGCGCTGGCACATGGAGGCTGAATCCAGCCTCTGTGGTGGCTTCTGTGGTGAGCCTTGGCCCAGCTGGGCTGATGCAAGGCTCTCGGGTAGGCGGGGAGGAGACATTTCAGGGCAGGGGTAGGGCAGGCAGTTGGTGGCCCTGGGGGCAGGCAGGTGGGGAACGGGAGGCAGGGATGGGACCCAGCAGTTATGCTGGATCCCAACCGCCATTGCCGGGGATTTCGGAGCAGCTTCAAGCCGCTCTGCTGTCCTCAGACTTGTGCCACCTTAGGAGGTGGCGCAAGTCCGAGGAGACCCATTGGGGACAGGGTGCCTTACCCATAGGTCAGGGGAAGAGTTTCCCCTTACGTCTGACTAAACCACATTGGGCCTCTATTCTGCGCTGGATACAGTGCAAGCCTCTTCCAGCGCAGAGTAGGATTGCGCCTTAAACATTTTCTTTCATGTTGAGTTTCTTGAATTCTATCTTAAGTTAGCTAGTAATTTGTTTACAGCCCAATCCTAGACATGTCTACTCAGAAGTAAGTTCCATTGAAGTCAGTGGGGCTTACTCCCAGGAAACTGTGGATAGGATTGGGCTGCTGAACAACATTGCCTATTTTGCTTATTGATCTTTATTCCATTCAACTTGTAATAAATCTCAGTAAACTGTAAACTGTAAAAGGTAAAAGGTTCATACCTTCGTAAGTGCCTTTCCAAGGACAATTAAGATGTGGTGATACTGATTCATGTTTTGTGTCATGAGACAGGTGAGTGAAGAACCATGCGGTCGTTCAGCTGACTACATAAAATGACTTTTTAGAAACATGACATTTCCCTATTGCATTTCCCCAATAAGACCAAGCAACATAACTGGTGTTGTGATGATGGGAATACAGTGCACCTCTATTGCATAGATTGTCACTGTATCACCTGACCTTAGCGGTCATACTCATATTCATAGTTTTAAAGACTACATGGGCCTACACACATTTTGTTGTCATAATAGTTAGACCTATTCTCGGGTATATTTGGGGTGCTGAATCAAAAAATGGCATCAGTTTGGCTCCAGTTTTGGGGTATGGCACCTTATGTGCTGATTCAAGCAGATTCCTCATGAGGAAACCATGGTGTCAGCTTCTTCATGAGGAAGCTGCTTGAATCAGCATATAAAGTGGCTATACCATACCCCCAAAACTGGAGCCAATCAGGCAGACCAATGCCATTTTAAAATTCATTACTCCAAAAACATCCTAAATTTGTTCAAACATCTTTGGCAACTTTTCTTCTTTTTGGGTGTAGGCTTGTGCTATTGTTCTCCACTGGACGGGCTACTTCACACTTCTCTTGTATGCGAGCAGAAAGCAGATCATCCACATCCTGATTCTTTTTTTTTTTAATAGTGCTGAGGTGGCATTGAGTGACGTTCTGGGTCATGCCACGCCTGCCTGCAGGTTCCAAGTTGTCTTTATGGCTAACTTATTTGGCTACCCCATATAAGTTAAATATGTGTGTTCATACTTTGAATGCAAGTTTAAAGTTGTGGGGAAACCTTGAAATTAGGCTAAATTTGCAGTAGAGAATTATTATTAACAGTATTTATATACCGCTTTTCAACTAAAAGTTCACAAAGCGGTTTACAGAGAAAAAATCAAATATCTAATGGCTCCCTGTCCCAAAAGAGCTCACAATCTAAAAAGATGCAAAAGAACACCAGCAGACAGCCACTAGAAAAGACACTGCTGGGGGAAGGTGGGCTAGTTACTCTCCCCTTACTAAAAAGAGGAGCACCCACTTGAAAAAGTGCCTCTTAACCAGTTAGCAGAATGCTGACTGTATTATATACATATTTTTTGGAAGCACTTAATGCTACTATTTCCTAGGGGGAGAATAAGGAAAAAGTTTATGCTGGCATTGTAAAGCCCAACTGAAGTCCTCATGTCACATAGGTAATGAAGGATATGCTTTTAAGGAACTGTAAACCTATATCCCTTAAGCCTAGCAAATGAGGACCTTAAATGACCTTGAACATAAAAGGTCACTCATTTTGATTTCATCTTCTTTTTAACATTTGCTTAAACCAATCAAGTTGCTCAATGAGCTTGCTTTGTGTTGTTGTGTCCAGATAATACTGATGACAATCATCTGACCTAACTTGGATCCCGCATGTAAATTGCTTTCAGTTGATTGCATTGAATGCTAAATGAAATTTAATTTAAAAGTCTCTTCAGCATTGTAGTGGATGGTACTCTACGTCATCTGTTAAGCAGTGCATAGTCAGCATATGGCTGTTCTTCTTCTATTTAAGCTGTTTTCTCCTGAGAAAGGGAAATTCCCTCCAGACCAGACAGACATCTGCTGGCTCTCTTACCAGCAAAGCCACAGAAGAGTTATCTTTCCTGTGATTAAAAGAAATAACGTCTGGAGGTTTTTCGTTTTTGTTCAATTAATCAAAGATTAAACCCATGTGGGACTCGGGGAAACTGAGCTTCTTTGTGTGTTCCATCTTTTGCTAGGGACGCCAGGGTTGAAATTCAAGATTTTCCTGACATAATTCTGTAATATAAAAGTGTAAAATACCTTCCTGATCCGAGACAGACACACACATGGGCACACCTGACACACTTCATAATCCACAGTAGCATATATAATATAAAAATAGTCCTGTTTACATTCTTTAGAAATTCTGGGCTATTTTGTAATATCTAATAAATCAAAAAGGGGGAAGGAAGAAGTAATGCATATTAAAAGTGCTGGCTCCAGATACAGTCCATCTTTTCCTACAGAGAGGCATTTGTGTCATTCCCCACCCCCCTTGGTTTCTTAAACCATTTCCAGATGGTCAGCACCCCATTATTCCAGCATCCTCAGTTTCTGTTCAGTTCCTTTATATAACATTGTTGCTATGTATTTTGGGAGAATCTGAAACCTTACATATCATAGGCATGTCTGTGGGTTTCTTAAAAAGATTCTTCTTCCTGTGCATAATGAATGACTTGCAAATATCACATTAGAACTATGGTTAAGGCTCTTGAGTTGTTTTAAAATACATGCAAGTAAATTATTGTCATTTCCTCTGTACCTGTTCCGCCCCCACAAACCAAGAAAGCAGAATCCATTTTGTCTTTGCTAAAGTTGTACTGAGCTTGTGAACTGAAATTTCATGAGACCAGGATGGCAGCAATTAAATAGATTCTCTGAATACCAGACTACTTTTAGATTTTTTTTTTCTTCATCTGTCAGTGGTAAGAGACTTAATATTGTCTGTTTATCTGAAGATAATGTGTTTGGCTCCAGGTTTATTAGTGAAATTAGGCTGTGCAAAAGACTCTGTCTAGGTTTGGAAATTTAAAGTACTTAAAGCTAGCATCCTTAACAGTTTATGGCAAACAGTAGTTTCATTTATTGTTTTCTATAACTGAAATTTTTTTTACTTTTGTGTGCTTTAAAAAAATAAGTTTTTTTTAACTCTTGTAATTTCTCTGATAAGTTTAAAACTGAGAAACTTCTCCGTTTTCTCTGAGAAGCTTAGGTATAAAATACAGTCAGAGTCATAATATTCAGGACAATCTATTTATTCAGTTGAGCGTAAGACACCTCATTCTCTGAAAATGTTTTGGTTATACAGTTAGCCCTTGTTATCTGTGGAGGTTCCATTCCCAGAAATCCCCACAGATCCTAAATCCTTGCAGATGCTGAAACTTGCAGATAACCAAAACAGTGGGTCAGGGCTCTCACCTGACCTCTATATAGGACTGGAAACATTTTCTGGTCACATTTGGAGGTGTTCTGAGGTCCAGAGAGGCCACATGTGGCCTCTCGGGTCTCAGAAAACCTCTCCTACATGACTGGAAAGTGCTTCTGGTCACGTCCAGGAGGTCAGGTGGGGATCCCTTCACCACAGATTTGGAACCCACAGTGAGTCAAAACCGTGGGTTCCAAACCCACAAATTAAAAGGGCCCACCTGTATTTTGTATCTCACCTTTCTTCCACCATGAAACGCAAGGCAACATGAGGTTCCCAGGCACAGTCATTACTTATCTTTAATAGTTTGACTGCATTATCATAGCTTCCAGGATATAGTCTGAGAATATAACTTACCTTCATTCTTACTCACACTTAGAAAACTAAGTTAAGATGTTGTCACCTTGGTAACTGCATATGGATTGTTCTTTTAGAGTCTTAGCTGGTGGCTTTACTGTTTTCAAAAATTTTGTCAAAGCAGGAATTAGCACCTTTCATGAGGAACAGAATGTGCAGGGGATTGCCATAAAATGTGTAGCAGCCGTTCTCTTCTTGTACGTGAAACCCTCATGCCAGGTGTACTGCTATTGCGCCCTGAACAGTTCAAAACAACTGACTGCTCTTGGTAAAACAATGCCATCCTGCACACTAGCATTCTACCCACTTGCTCGCTGCTCTCCAAGCATCTGAAATTCAGTCTATTTATTTATTTTTCACATTTTTATACTGCCCTTCCTCCAAAGAGCTCAAGGAGGTTTACACAACTGTTCCCCTCTTGTTCTCACAACAACCCTGTGAGGTAGGAGAGGCTAAGAGAAAGTGACTGGCCCAAGGTCACCCAGGAAGCTTCATGGTTGAGGGGGGATTTCCAGGTCTATGTTCACCTCCCAAACCACTACACCACCCTGGCTCTCTAATTTGGAGTGGTTCTGCATGGAAGCTGACATGGATACAATATGATATTGTTCTGTGAGTTTCTCAGTCTCTTGACATGTGAAATGGACTGGGTCATGCCCTATCTTAGAACAAAGAGCTATTTAAAACCATTTCTTGTAATAGCATTACTGTCTATGTACATGCCCACCCATAGTCTGGAGGGACTGGTTTTGTGTAAAGACTTCTCCAGCAATATGTTATCATTTATTACTGGCAGTCAAATTGAAGAATTTTCCTTTTCAACCAACACTTTTCAACCTAACCTTACGTGAGTCCTGACATAACACAAGGGAAGTTAGGAATACATATAGAGTGCTGGGCATGCATCATGTGGAGGTTATTTTCACAAACATCATATTCGCTTGATACATCCCAACTTCCTCTGCAGTCATGCCAAGATGTAGCCACATCAAGCAACTCAGTAGCAAGTCCCCAGAGAACTGCAGTTTGGAAAAAGTTCTACTTTTGGTATGTACTACCGCATTTCTATGGAATGGTGAATGTACATGGTTATTAACTTCATTTATACAGTATAGTGCCTTTATACTAATGCAGTCAAGGCAGCTTACAGTTTAAAACATTAAAAACAAAAGATTCAAATGATTTAAAAAAAGAGTAGAATTTTCACATAACCTTGCGGCTCTTTTCTGGAGTGATTGGCATGAGCTTCCTGATCAGGGCTTTTCCACTCTTTGTATTCCCATATGTCAGGACACACTGTCAGGACATGTGTGTCTGAAATTGGGTTGAAAATAATTTTGGAATCAAGTGAAGTAAGACCATATATACAAACCACAGTGAAGATGGGCAATGCCAAAGGCTTTTTCCTCTTCTGAAAATCATGTCCACCCATATGATGCAACTCAATGCATTTTCAGACAAGCATGTATCTGCAAGAAGACAACAAAGCATTTGGTATTTGATCAAAAGAGTAAATTTTAAGTTGTATTCTGATCCGTGGTGGCTACTTGGTTTTAACATTACTTTTGTTTCAACACTTCTGCTTAAGAAAGCTCTTTTGTGAAGTGAGAATATAAGAACTACACTAAAAAGACTACTTTCCCCCCATTTTTGCCTTGCTTTTCCACCAAAAGGAAACAAATTTAAGGAGGACTGTGATCCAGAATTATGTAACATGCATTCAGGTTCCCAGCTTGGGTTCCTTCTTGGCATGTGTTTCTGCCTTGTATTTCTTGGAAGTAAAAATGCAATCTATGCTTTCTAAGGTTAGACCTGAATGTTTTCATACTTATGGCTAACTCTGAAGGTAAATATGCATGGCATGTTCCAACTGATGTTATTTTTTAGTAATGTGGTTTCTCTTGCCACTGTAGATTTGATTACAGTTCTTACTCAATTGAAGTGAATGAATTTTCTTTAGTACAGCATTTGATTTGACTCAGGTATGTACATTCTTGTTTCTGCTTATGAACACTGGCTACAGTTTGCTTTAATTTAAGTTTAGTTTTGGTTTAAATAAAGTCAAAGTGAGCAGATCTTTCATAGATATGCTAATAGGCTCTTGTTCATCCTATATTACAGTTACAACTATCAACTGATTAAATAATGTCGAGTTAATAAGAATATACGAAGAGCCTCACTGGATCAGTCCAACTTCTTGTATCTCATAGTGACCCACCAGAGTTGTTTCATCACCTGCCTTTGAACTGATTCAATAAACAGAAATGGAGGAAAATGTGCGTTCACTTAATTTTTAAAACTCTTGGAAAGAATGGTCATCTAATTTCACAGGCCTACAAAACTGAGGGTCAGAAAAGTTTTTCCCAAACTTTATGGTGGTTTGATATGAATTTGGGGTGCTGATTCCAAAAATGGCATCCGTTTTGCCCTTTCATGTCTAGTTTTTGAGATATAGTATAGTCTCATTAGTGAATGGTTCAAGCAGCTTTCTCGTGACGAAGCCATGCTGTAGGCCTCCTCATGAGGAAGCTGCTTGAACCATTCACTAAAGAGGCTATGCCATGTCTCCAAAACTAGGTGTGATAGGGCAAAACGGATGCCATTTTTGGAATCGACACCCCAAATATACCCAGGAATTGGTGTAACGTTTAGGGAAGCAAAATGTGTGTTGGCCTGTGATTTATTTAATCCATCCATGTTGGATTGGAACCACAAATTCCTCAAACAAGTTATACCCGTGAATTCCTAGCACCATCACTAAGAATAGGTTTTCACTGAAAAATCATTCTATTGCAAATTAGGATCTGACAATAAGGGTGTTATGGCCACATGGTACTTCTTTGTTCTAATTGGCCTGATCAAAAGTAAACATGGCCAAGAAAGGGCAGAAAGACACTGGTGGTGGTGCTTCTACTTTTAGGATTAACCACATAAAATTGCCTGGGACAGTGTCAGGGTGGCAACTGTGGGAGAGTCAGGACCAAAAGGCATAAGTTCAAGAATCTGAATTTATGACTTGGGAACATGGAATCAAATCAGGAGACAGCATCAAAGGGTCAGAAATGACATCAGGAGTCGAAGTCTAAAAGTAAGCTGAGAATTGAGAGCAAAGCCAGGAGGCAGCAGAAGAGAGTCAAGCTAGGAACCTCAGAGACAAGGAGACTTTGTTCTGAAAAAGACCTAAGCCAAACAGGAAACCCTTTATTGCCATTCTTATTCAGAAAGATCCAATTTTCAACCTGGATAGGTGAGGCCAATCCAGAGCCTGAGAGCCTCTTGTGATAGTCCCAAGCTGTAGTTTTGTCAGCTCACTATACAGAGCAGCTCATAACACTCTAAGTTTCTCTGCTTTAGTCCAGGCAGATGGTGCCAGGGCGTAATAGGAGGCAGAAAACAGTTGCTGATGTTGCAGGAATAGTGTATTCGGTTCTAGCCACAGTAATAGGGCCCGCCATGATAGGAGTGACCTTCTCAAATAATAGTGGTAGTAGTAGCAGAGGTTGCAGGAACTGCATCTCCAGTTTTAGCAATGAATTTGAGCAGCTTTTTGAAAGTTTGGTGACCATAAAATGAAAATGGGGAACTGAGGAAAAGACAAGTTAGAGTTTGTCACCATGGTTCCCTAGATACCAGTGGTTCCCAACCCATGGTCCATGTGGTTTGTGAGACCCTGAAAAGTGGCTGCTAGGTCTCAGGAAAAAAAATGATTGCCTTCTATCACTTTTAGTGTCTTGCCAAGTGAGTGTCCCTCCCTGTACCACCGGGGGGGGGGGAGGGGGGAGGAGGAGGAGAATTGACTTTTGCAGTCAGCACCGAAGTATTGGCTGCAGCTGTGGGCAATCCGTTCTCCACCCTCTCTGGTAGTCAGGAGATGCTTCCCTATGGACTGCGAGAGAGGGCGGAAAACAACTGCCCTCAGCTGCAACCAAAACTTCCAGCGTCTCACAGAGCACGATCTACCAAATTTAATTGTATTTTTTGGGTGCAGTGGGGGTGAGGGGTGGGGAAGTTGCATGTGGTCCAAAACTATTCCAATTTTTGCCTCAGTTGTCTGATAACTCCTCAAGGTTGGGAACCACTGCTAAAGACAAACTCCTCCTTTCAAATGTGAAAGACATTCCAGTTAACCCAATGTATTTCATATGTTTAACCAGATTCTCGAAGGCAGTTGAACTGAACAGAGCTATTTGTCAAAATGTAGGGAAATTCCAGTGTGGAGGCACCATATGGGAGCCAGAGTTATGATAAATAGGTCAACAAAAACTTAGGTATTAAGTTTTAGTTAATACTGTCTTTGTATGTTTTCGTTTTTTCACCTATTGTTTAATGAGCTCTGTCAGATCAAAAGTTCCTTTGGAGTTTCAATAGCTGAAAGCAATAATAGTGAAATAGGTCTGAAGCAACCACATGATTTAATTTGGAAACTTTTTTGGACAGGGAAGTTGTAAAAGCAATGTGAACAACTTGTCCTTTGTTCACAGAAGTACAGAAATGCTTTTGGTCAATTTGCAAAACCACAGTAATTAGTTCAAAATGAAGTCACGCATTGTTTTCTCATGAATAATTTTACGCTTAGGTCTGACCTATTTTCATAGGAAAAGGAACATTAATTTTTTTAGGGTTAAAAATATGTGCAGAATCCTGAGTGATTTCTCTTAAACATTTTGTAGATACAGGTGTGCGTTAAGGTTTCTTTTTGAAAAAAATTGAGTGGTTTCTGGTGGCTAAGGATACAGGTATGTTACAGTCCATATTGTAAGGTCTTCATAGTTTTAGCTTGTTATTACCTGCCTGAAACGTTTTGAGATGGTGAGAGCAATGTCTACTGGGGCGAATAATTCACAGATCAAATAGGGCTTTCTGCTTAAGTACTTAGATTTATTTGCCCATCAGGCAAGGCATTTCATTGGGCTGGGGAAATCTAGGTGCACCAGTTAGACCTGGAAGATCCAGGTTCAAATCCCCACAGCCACAAAGCTTCCTGGGTGATCTTGGACCAGTCACTGTCTCTCAGCCTCATCTACTTCACAGCGTTGTTTGTGAGGACAAAAGGAGGAAAGCATCCATCAGATTTTAGCACTATGCAGCAGCGTGGCATCCCACCACTTTCAGCACCCCCCTGCTGCCACTTAGTGCTCCCCTGGTAATCCCACCGCCGTTCAAGAGGCAGTTCCACCCACTTTGGGAACCACTATTCTAAAAGCTTTTGTGCGTAACTCTTCTTTCAAGGAGCACCTAATAATCCCCCTAATAATGCCTTACCAAGTGGACATGTTGCACATGTGATGACCTTGCACTTGTGCAAGCTGTGTAAGATCAGGTCCTCTACATTCGCCCTGCGCCAGGTAACTGTGCAGTGTTCACTGACTTTATGCACTAGGTTTTTGCCTTGCCAATTATTGGCAAGCACAAAGACCAAGAGACTTTTAGCAATATCTGGCATGGTAGCAGAGTTGTCAAAATCTGATAACATTTCCTAATGTTCATGATATCTTGCAGAGGACCTAGAAATGTTTATCTTCCAAATTGTGAGTATTATTTATGTGGACTTCTGGTGCCTAGTTTTGTTATCCCCCCCCCCCCGACAATGAGTCATAAAGCTTTTATGAATAAACCAGGAAATGGAAGAGAAACAGTGACGAAACACAAAATGCAGTATGGACTGCTTATCTTTCCCCCATTATTTTCTATGCAGATCATGGGTAAAGGTTGTTGGTCTGGAGCAGGGGTGTCCAAAGTTTTTGGCAGGAGGGCTGCATCATCTCTCTGACACTGTGTCGGGGGCCGGGGAAAAATGAATTAATTTACATTTAAAATTTGAATAAATTTACATAAGTTTACATAAATGAATATATTAAAGATGAACTTGTATGAATGAATGAAGGTCTTGCAATAGCTCAAAGTCTATAAAAGGCCTTACACAAAGCAAGGCTGGCCTTTCCTTTGCTGCCGCTTCTGCATCACAGACATGAAACAGCAAGCAGTGGAGGGAGCCCTTGGCCCGCAGCTCACGCAAGAGGTCAAACAGTCACCCTCACACTGAGAGCAGTTGCGTCGGGCCAGTGCAGGCTCCAACAAATCTCTGGAGGGCCAGAGGCCCATTGGAGCCTGGGGGCTCCCAAGCGGGCCGCATTGAGAGGCCTTGAGGGCTGCAAGTGGCCTCAGGGCCGGGGTTTGGGCACCCCTGCTCTGGAGGCATGCATATTTCGCTTTTTCAGTATATTACAGTCCATCTAGCAATAGTTCACCCAATAGTTCACTTGTGAAAAGAATAAGTTTAAAAAAAAAAAAGAAGCTTCCATTAGAAGCAAGGGTTTGTACAGGATCTAGTGTAAAGTCTTTCAAAGTCTGCCTTTACAGCTATTCCTCAGAAGTCAGGTTGTTAAGGCTAAGGCTCATGGAAGGACTTACAGATGATTCAAACTATGACATTTGACTTTAATTAACAAGCCAGTCCAGCAGAAATTGAATTTCTTCTCGTTCACCTCTTAGTGAGTATAAAATGCTCCAAAAATAGGATGCCTTTTTGCCATATAACTTTGATTATATAAAGAACGTTACATTGTTAGCTATTCTCACTGAATAGCCTTAAGGTTTTTCAGTTCTTTTCGAATGCCAGTTATGTTTCACCTGAAGATGATTGGTTTAAAATCCAAAATGTATTGTTGTATTTCATGAGAGGAGCTTATGCATTTAAACTGTACTTCAGGAATTTGGCATAAGGAACCTCCTCTAGGGATATGACAGAAACTGTAAGCGTGATACGATTTGCCAGCTGCAATAGTGAACATCCTTGAATAATTTGCATAGCATCATGTCAATCCAAAAGTTTTACAGAAATTTACAAATGACGTACTTCATGTGAACAATTACCATTTTAAAAAATGTTTTGTCCTGCGCATGAGTTATATAATGGTAAGGAATACTTAAAATCTGCAGGTTAGCAAACCATTAAAGAACAAGAGTTTAAATTCTGAATGCCAATATGTGTGTAACAAAATCTTTCTCGATGGCCGACAAACATATAAGTAGTGGTAGGCAACTTCTCAGGATCTGAAAAGCCACTTAGTATAGAAATAAGTGCTCAATAGAGTATTTATTTGTTGCTGACTACACTATGCCTAATAGTAGATTCCTTTGTAATTCTCACTTGTTAGTAGCTGTGTTTGCGCAGGTGAAGTATTTTCTTTAGGAATATGTGAAATATGCCCTTTCTGAACACATATGTACTCCACCCATGAGTGACCTGTTATTTTGGAACCTGATGGGCATCCCAATCCTACTGAAATTCCCCTGTGCCGGTACAGCAGGGTCAGCATGGCTTGTGCTATAACCCACTGGGGAATTTTGCAGTCTGGAGGTCTACTTAAGGTAGGGTTATATTTGTCCTGTTGTCTTTGCTGGCTAAATCACCAGCGTAAGTCTGAGTGGATCCATGTTGGCAGATTTGTTATAGGAAGGAGGATAGGATATGGCGTGCACTGTATTTTTAATGGGAAAAAAGTATGCCCCTGGATGCTAGTTGCAGGGGAGCAATGATGAGAGAGAAGTATGCCTTTCTGTCCTACTTGTGATCCACTGTGGGAAATAAGATGCTGGCCTAGATAGGCCTTTGACCTGATCAAGTAGAGCTTTACCTATGCTCTTAAATGTAACACAATATGGTGTATGAATTGTAGTTCAATAAAAATTCAGTCTCTATATCCTTACTTAGTATACTATATGTGAAACAGCTGTATAATTTTAAACATAAATCAATAATCTAACCTTGCAAAATCGTTCCAGAAAACTGTTAAGAAAATATAGTGTTACTGTACACACGCATTCAAATCTATTTTTTGTGAACAGTCCCTCTTATTTAACCTCTGTAATTACCAAGAATATTTTGCTGACAGCATTGTTTAACTAATAAAGTATATTTGAAGTATTGATTTTCTGTCTGATAGCTGGATGTATCTGAAAAAGAATGCTGACGTGAGTATGAAACTGAGGTTTAAATCCAAGCCCTGAATGTGTAGAATTGTGAACAATCATGTTGCATTCAATTTGGTTGCCAAGATGCCATGTTCGTTCAGTTCCTTAAGCTTGAAAACACATATCACTGAACTCAGTAGTAAAATCTCACTTGATTCTAATGTATTCGAATTGCACCAATCTTCTCTGGAAATGGCTGACACTCATTCTTCCTCAACATCAAATAGTGTCATGAAATAATTAATTTAGAGAAACTTCTTTCTTTGCTTTGTTTGTAAAATAAAATTTCAATTGGTCATAACTACAGCTACTGAGGGGTGGAAAACCTGTATTAAATTTAAATTTTATAAATTTATATCACTATTCATGTTCGGTTTAATACTCATAATCCATGTTAAATTAGCATACCTGCATTATTCATGAAGATACTGTAATGCTATATCACCAATGGGGTCCTTGAAAAATGGCTGCTTATGAATTTTGCCATCAAATCCTAGATGGCATCGTAGAGTTGTAATGGACCCCAAGACCATCTGATTAAATTCCTTGAAATGAAGGAGGACAGCTCACCTACAACCCAAGCAGTTAAAATCACTGTTCAATACAGAAAACGGGCATGCTGAACTTTTTTTTTTTTTTGAAGAAAACTGATTTGAGATAAATTTTCAAAGGTGAACCACACCAGATAATAGTGTCATTGGCAACAATTAAGTCCTGATGATCTTGTCAGTAGTTGAAATTTCTTTCCCACATTAAACCTGGGAGTAAATCTTCAAATCCCGTAAATCAAGGGATTAATCACACACTCCTAGGCTTGTTATCTGATGTGCAACCAAATCAGCTGTACTGCAGTACCTTTACTTTCATCTTCTTGGCTTTCATCACTTTGCTTTTCAGTCATTTTTAATTTTTATTCATTTTTTGTGAGTGGAAAAAATATGTTTATGTTATGAAAAAATATGTACAACCTTTCAAAATTCACATTTCAAATTCTGTCCATGTGTTTTCCTCTTTCGTCCGATTTTCATCCAACCTTCCCTGACATTCTTATGTTTATTTTTTTCTTTTATTTTTGCTCATTTAGGTTTTGCAAGCATTTGCATGTGCTGTGCAAATGCTTTATAAAGTTATTTAAGTGTTGTTGTTTTTTGCCGGCCAAAATAAATTTGCAAGCTAAGTAAGGGTGTGCTTGATAGTCATCCATTTTTGACTTTCATCCATGCTGTATCTCTACCCAGATGAAAATGCAAGGTATTGCTCCTTTTTTATTCCAGCCTTAATGAATCTCAGTTGAATATGAATGACTGTACTTTCCCAGGGTTGGTCCTAAGCCAAGGAATTTCATATTTCACCTCCCGACCAATGCACACGCACAATCATTTTTTTTTCTTTACCAGTTACTAAACATTAAACACTTAACTAATCTTTTCTAATCCTAAGGGTTCCAGCTGTTACAATAAATGTCTTTCCACAGGGGGGCAACAAAAAAAGACCTCCAGGAATACATGTCTAGAAAAGTAGAGAAGTTTAAATATAAATGAGATCATTTGTCCTAAAACACTGCTGTACTGGCTGAAGAGGAACAGTAAGGCAATTATATATGCTTTTATACAGCATACCACCCTTATATTTGAAAATTAAATACTGTAGTCCTTCAAATTGGTTGTCCAATAAGACATAATATTGTTGAGATAAGTCATTGTATTGTGAGTCTAGTTTTGTTACAACTGTTTCTCAAACTTTGTCCGCCAAATAGACTTAATTCTGGATCAGGTTGCTCTTTTTTGAAATCTTTGGAACTACTAATTCTGGAAAAGAAAAGGTGAAAAGATGTTTGTGATATCTTCATCACTTTTCACGAAAAACTTTGAATGTATTTCTTTGGAACCCTTGATATATGTGTTGGCTGTATAGCAATGTAAGCATGTCTACTCATAAGTGAGAACCAGAGAGCTTCAGATTATTTGTGTATGGCAGTGTTTCTCAATCTGTGGGTTGGGATTCACTAGGTGGGTCGCGAGCCAATTTCAGGTTGGTCCCCATTCATTTCAATATTTTACTTTTAATATGTTAGACTCGATGCCACTATTGGATGTGACTGCATTTGGAGAAATGTTACAGACCTGTACTTTTGACAAGCTACTATGTATATTCTTTTAACAATGATAGTCAATGGGACTTACTCCTGGATAAGTGTGATTAGGATTGCAACCTAACTTCCCTGCTTTCCCTGCTTGATGATGTCACTTCCAGTTATGGGATCATGTCTGGTGGGTCCTGACAGATTTTCATTCTAAAAAGTGGGTCCTGGTGCTAAATGTGTGAGAACCACTGGCATATGGTGAACAAATGCTTGTATAAACCTTTCCAGTGTTAGGACAAGGTTAAATTGTACTACATGTATCACATTATTAAAATTAAAATGAAAGTGAAAAACAAACTTAAAATGCCTTCCCCAGGCATGCTTACCCTAAGCAGGTCACTAACTTAGGAGAGACAGTGAATGACTATTTCCCAAAGAATGGGCATTTTCACCCTTACTCAAAGCTGTGACACATCACACTCACACACACATTGACACAGACCAACTACTGTATTTTAGCTGAGATGCAAGGTATTAGCACATTAAAATGTATGTATGTCTTTATTACAGGATTTTAGATGAAGGCTGCACAATCCAATGCACATTGCCCAGTTAATAAATACCATTGAAATAAATGGATTTACTTCTGAATAGATGTGCATAGGATTGGGCTGAAAATGCATTATGAAATCATGGCATTGTATAATGTAGAATTATATGCTTGAAGGCTAAATGCTTTAATTCTCATCACTGAACTTTTTAAATTATTGCTATGGCTTTCAGATTTATAGTGGGATGTGAGCAATACATTAAAAAAAAAAAAAAGCACCAAAGCATTTTGTATTCCAAAACCCAGACTCTTTATCCATGGTCATAATTGATCAGAATGTGATTAAAAGCAATGGCCACTTAAATCAATTTGGGTTAAATAGTGCAGCCATCTTGCTAATAAGCAACACTAAATAACTGGTAAATTTCTTAATCAATGGCAGCCCAGATGGTAACTCTTTTTGGAAATCTAAATAATAATAGTGGGAGAAAAGTGCTTTGTTTTGATAATGAAGATGTAGGAGCAGATGAGACTGTACAATAGATACACACGTTATAGAATGTAAATATATAGTGAAAACCCTGAATGGCATTTAAATATTTAAACAATTAATAAACTGTAGTACTATATTGACAGTGACAAGGGCTGCTATATTACATAGTCTTTTCCCTAGGGTATGTTTTCTATGGGCTTCTCCCATTAATTGGTTCCAGAACATGCGCCTTTTGCCTCAGTGAGGACATTTTGAACATCACAGTTAAAAACCTATTTGATGCATCTATGCAATTTACACTGGTTTGACTGTCTGAATAATAAAACACATCTAAAATAGTTAGAGGTGTGTGTGTGTGTAAATTCTTATTTCTTATACGCCTATTTTGTTATGAACCAGTTCAGATAGGGGGTCGTTAGGATTTCATTAAACTTAGCATCACAATTAATACTGCTGTATTTGAAAGATGGAGCAGGGATCTACCAAGTACCTAGTTTGGTGGTAGCTCTTCTAATTTCTGCTTGTGATGGGCAACTCCCAGTTAGCAATCACATTAAGGGATGCTAAAATCAGCTTTCTTGAAAAGCTGTACTTTATTGGCTGTAATGTTTTGCACATACCTGGAGCATGTATGTTCTCTCAGTGCCTCTTGGGACTTGTGGTGCAGACTTGAGAAGAAAGCAATCTGTCCTAAACTTAATACTGATCCAAAGAAGGTTTCTTTTTTCAGTGATGGGCAGTAGACTCGATGAGAATTCCTGCATTATTATTATTATTTTTTGGGGTGATAGAAAAGAATTTAGTGAATGGTCCTAATGAGAGATCCTGTTGCACACACATTGTAGTCTTGCATTCGATCCTCAAAAGGAGTCTGCAGAACAGTTGCTCTGATATGGGGTTTTAGTGTATGGGTTTTTAGTGTTGCAAAGTGATGAAAGAGGATTAGATATCAGGGTATTAAATCATGTGTTATTTATCAGGATTGCCTTTTGGGACCAGTGCATGTGCAATTTTCAAAGTTGGATTGGTAGACAGCACACATTGATTAATATATGTGATTGCCAAGTCAACATAAGACAGGTTTTATGCATCCAGTGCTAGAGCAGTTCTCATTGGGCCCCCCTCCCTAGAAAGCGCTTTTAAGGAAAATGGTACTCTACAGTGTATCTGCATGTTATGAACTGACCGACCTATCATACTGAACATATCAATTACAAAATTTGATATCACTAATCTCAGTGAGAAAAATTACCATACTCTTATTGACATTTGAAATAGTGGAGTGCATAGGGAAAGCATAAGTGACGTGACATTAAAATGTTATGATGTAACTGTTCTAAAATATTATGATTCCAGATTCTCAGGTGCATGCCACCTTTTTGTTCAGGTTTTCCATCCATGCACTTTTGTTTAACACAAATGTTGCTTCCTCTTAGAAGAATAACACAAGACAATGAACTATTTGAATTCTCCCTGACCAAACATACTTGTTGAAACTATTAGTTGATCTTAAGCTGTATGATATGCACCTGTTTTTAATAAAAAGTATTTGGTATTGTTAGTTAGTAGAACCTTTATTGGCATACTTTATGCAATACTACATATGTTCTGTACAGACCTACGTCTTCAACACAGTATCACTGGTGTGCACTAGCCTGACACTTAACAACAACACATAAAAAAGCTGCCATTCTCTCCACTACATTAGCCACATCTGTAGATAGAGCAAACCGAATCTTGTCCTGATCCCGCCACTTTTCTCAGTATGGAACCTAGGAGCTTTTATTGCGTCTCTTTTAAGAAGTGGAATGCGAAACTAAAAGTGAATTCTAAAAGCAAATGCGAGACTGTTACTATGACCTGCCCACATTGACAGCGCCTTTTGGCATATGACACCCCATTAAATCTGCCATACAATAGGGCAGATGGCAGGCATTATACCTAGCTAATAGGAATGCCCTTCGCTCTTGTGGCCCGTTAAAGGGGGGGAAGCTGCCATTTGACCTATCTTGATGGAAATATGTAGATGCAATGGTGAACATCTTTTATTAGCAGCATTCAGCAACTCCTGATTTTCTATTTCCATGATTCTCCTTTTAATTGTTCAAAATGCTTGCTCTTAGCTTGATTAACCCATTAAATCAAGGTCTATTCCCAACTGTTTTAGTTTCTTCACAAGTGGGATGGTCCCTATAGGTGGTCCATTCAGGGTCTACCATGAGCTGATATATCAAACTGTTACAGTCCACATTATAAAATCTTCTTAGCCAAAATTCAATTCAATTCAAAATTCAGTTCAGCAGAGCCCTTGTCTCCAGCAGAGATTGGCCTGTCTCTAAACAAAGAATGAATATGGGACACAACCAGGTAAGCCCAGGGTTTTGCACAAGAAAGAGGACTGTATCTGCTCTATTGAATGATTCAATGCATTTAACCAGATTGGGACACCATAAACAACTTGAGTTATTTTTGCCCTGAAAACTTGTAGTGTAGCTGGCACATAGCTGTTACCTCTATTAAAACAAAACCATATGATGGATTGAGCTAAAAGCTGCACTGCACTAACTACAACTTGGTGATGCGGGGCCCAGGAATATTTATAATGGAAATTAATTCCCAAATACAGGTGCAGCCTTTTTATGCACTCCGCCGCAATTAGGAAAAATTGTGCTAAATCAAACCAGAAATGACGTGTTTTACACAAATTGCATACAATTACGCAAATACGTTACAGCCTGACACTTGGGGATGGAGGGAAACTAAGGCAGCAGTTCTCAATCACCTCCCCCTCCTCCGCTCTGTACTGAACCCTCTCTGTTGCCAGTTGTTCCCACTTTTTTCACAGGTGGGAGGCTGAGCTTTTAAGAGTCCAGTCCTATGCATTTCTACTCAGAAGTAAGCCCCATTGTAGTCAATAGGGCTTACTCCCAGGAAAGTGTGAATTGGATTGTAGCGTGAGAGCTCAGTCCTATGCCTACCTACTCAAAAGTAAATCCCATTCTAGTCAATGGGGCTTACTCCCAAGAAAGTGTGAAGAGGATTGTAGCCTGAGAGCCCAGTCTTATGCCTGCCTACTCAGAAGTAAGTCCCATTGTAGTCAATGGGGCTTACTCCCAGGAAAGTGTGGAGAAGATTGTAGCCTCAGAGCCCAATCCTATGCCTGCCTACTCAGAAGTTCCATTCTAGTCAATGGGCTTACTCCCAGGAAAGTGTGGATCAGATTGTAGCCTAAATCTCATGCTTTGGCTTGCTGGGAAGACTTGCTTGCTGGGCTGTTTTGTTTGTGTAGGCTGGAACACAGAGAGCCTACACCATTTCAAGTCTGAAGGGGGGGCAAATTCGGCAAACACTCCCTGGGTTTTTTTAAAGCAATCCCCTCTGTTACTACCGAACCTGCCCCTGTGTGTGTGAGAGAGAGAGAGAGACAGAGAGAGCGACAGCACTCCACGCTGCACGTGTTCTGGCTAGAGAGGTTCCCCCCTTCCCCTATTCAGCCTCTTTGCTGGCTCAGGAGCTCCAGGAGTCTTACTGTTCCTTCGCAAGGGGAACCTCTTCCATGGCTCCAGGGCTATTTCCCTGCCTTTTTGCAGTGTTTTGGGCTGCCTTGAAACAGATTGAGAATCCAGCGCAGGGCAAAGGAGGCAAAGGTGTGTGAATTTGAATTCCCCCAGCCGGATTGGCATTGAGATAAACCCACAGATAAAAAATCCGTGGATAAATAGGTTGCACCTGTACTTAAACTGCTTAACCTGCTCAATATTGTTTCTCTTGAAAGTCCGTGGAGCTGTCTCCTTATTTTGGCAAAAACCACCTTTGATTTACTGTAATTCAGTTGTTACTTGTTATTATCCAAATATTCCGCACAGCTATTTATCAGATGTTTCATTCCCAGATGAGTCTGGGAGAAAATTACCACATCATCTGAGTAAAGCAGTAGAAAGACATGGTGTGATCCAAATCTTGGGCTGTGGCCTTCCACTCTGGCTAGATGGGAAGCCAAATCTTTTAAGAAAAGATTGAATAAGGTCAAAGCTACGATACAGCCTTGCTTGACCCCCTTATTTGCTGGAAACAGTTGGGTTAGGTCTCCTTTCTAGGATGACCTGACCTGATAGCAAGTGTCAGTATACAATATTCTTATAAGAAACAGGACTATGTTTGGTATAATATTCCTTGTGTCTCTGAATATTAAAAGTGTGACGATAAAGCCTTCAAATAATAATCAGACTTTATTTAATGTTATACTGATGGAAACATCAATTATGCAAATCTGCCAAGGCAACATTGTAAAGTGTCAATAAATATTTTCTACCCTTTACTAGTTGGAAGTTTATCATATTTGTTTGGAAACAGAGGAAAAGAAAAGCAGGACACATTCTTTGCAACTGGTTTCATAAATCTTTATTACCAATGATTATCCATTTTCAAAGAACAAATAAATTTATCATAGTTGTTTATATATCATCACTATTTGACTAGAAATAAGCTGTAATTCATTCTTCAGAATTGATGGATTCTTTTGTTTTATTATTATTGTATTGATAGACGTAACATGTTAAATCTGAATTTTAATTTCTGCTTTAAATTGTGCGCTCTGTTTAGCAATCGATACACCATAATTGGAGAGCAAAAGGAGAGAAAATGGGTTCACAGTTTACATCCCAAATGTTGTCAACCTAAAAATAAAATGGAAGCCAGTGGAAATGGGGGCAGAAGGTAGGGAGGCAATAGGAAAAATAAGAAACAAATCAGAAGCTCAGAGAAGTATGACATGAAGTTAGGGGATGCATCAGCCATGCTGAAACTAAGCAGCTCTTGTCAGGATTAGAGATGCCTAGTAATTCTATGTGTGAGGGTTATTTGGAAAGTAACCTCTGGTAGGCTGTTTAAAAAAAAAAAAAGAAGGAAGGAAAACAATTCTGTTATGCGCAAAGGTTGCTTACTATACAAAACTACTTCTTGTCATAATCACTAACCGAACTGAGCCACTTGTCACAGCGTGGCACACGTTTTTGTGTGCCCTCATCAAAGAACATCAATGCAGTCCCCATTCAGTGCTTTTTGTGAATGTCCGTGATATTTTTGGGCACTCACCTTGCACAAAACATGTGCTAGGCTAGTTTCTTACAATAATTTCATACAGAACTGTTGTGTACATTCCTTACAAAATACTTGGTACTCCCCTGCAACTCTGGTGACAAGTGATCTTGTTGAATGAGTTGACAGAATTGCACTGGGGCGCTTAAAGCCCTGGTACCATTTGCCCAGCCTCACCAGATGGGCTTAGGGCAGAGGCAGGAAAATTGAGGCAACTGATTGACTGCTGGATCAATTGGGACATGGCATGGCTGTTGCTGGGACCAGCAAGGTCTCCCCAGCCTCAATCCATGCCTTTTCAGCAAGCCCCCCCCCCATGTCCAGTCTGAGAGTAGCTGGTCGCTCCATGTGGGGCACGGATAGGAATTTTTGGCTGGTAACCTGATTGGCCGTGGTTATTGGTTTTATTGCCTACCCAGGACTGGCATTTGGACGTGGTGTTATAGATGTAGTTATTTAAAGGTTTCCCTTGGTGGGGCAGGTGGTGTGCTGGGTGGGTAGCCAGGAATGGGGGTGGCGTGCATGCTGAGGTAAGCAAGGTCAGGGGGTGAGCCAGGATCGCTCTGACAACACTTGTCTGGGTTGGTGAAGCTGGCTGGCGTCCTAAGCTTCTGTCTCGTGTCCTTCTTGGGGAGTACCTGGGTAATCTCAAGCACTTTAGGTTCACAGTTTCTGAACTTTCCATAGTCTGTGAAATTTGAGGAAAGTTGAAGGTAAGTTCAGAAATAGTGTATTCATACACAACTTAGGCTTTTCATTCATTCATTCATTCATTCTAGGCTGCATGAGGGTTGGGGGAGGAACCAGAAGAAAGTGGGGCCAGCCGGGACACAGTGGAGGAGGCTCTCTTGGCAATATCGGAAAGGACGATTGGACTGCCTGACTCTTTTTTTTTTTGCATGAGGAAGGAGAGAAGGAGGAGCCCAATGGACCTTGGAGGAAACCTCAATGGGACTTCTGAGTAGAACTGCAAAGGATTAGGTCATAAACCTCTCAGCTGCTGCTTTTGTCCTCTCACGCTGTTTGTCCCCTCTTGTCTTAACGAGCTCATGCCCTCTTGGTCTGTGGTGTGCTGCTCAGTGTGCCCGGAGCTCCTTCTGAAGGGTGAATCAGGAGTTGTGATGTGAATGGGGGGGGGGGTCATCATTGGGTTTCGTGTGGAACCAAATGTTTTTCTGCACTGCTACACTCACTCCAATAACAGCACATGTTTTGTATGCATAAATGAAATGCAGATGGTGGTTGAAGTGAAGGCCATTGCTGACTGCAGATGGGATGGGAACATCAGGGGATTGTTAAATGAGAACTCGGACACACACACCCCACTAGCAGCTCCCTTTTTTCTGGTTTTGTCTTCTGACTCGTTTCTTGTAATGACCTACAACTCAAAATGACTCTATAAGTGGATCAGGTTGAGTTGCGATGGCCACACGCTATGACTTGGAGTTGCGATGGCAACTCGATTCATGACTTGGGATCAGTGACTAGAGCACATCCTTGGCTGGAAACTAGAAGTTGGGGCTGGTAGACTTGGTGAGCCAGTTAATAGAGTTTTCCAGATCATCAGGTGCCAGGTATTGCAGCTTTTTAGGTGTTTTTTTTCTCTAAATGCAAGTTGCTCACATCTGACCAGGCAAGAGTGTCAGAGTTTTATAGAGCCAAGTGAGGTTCCATTGGAACATGGTGGCCTCTGACAACTGCATGGCAGGGCCATATTAACCCATGGCCAGGCCCCTAGGTTTTCAGGTATTTCAGGCTATCTTTTGGCGCCTTCAGTCTTTCACCCCACTAGATCTGACAGCCTGACCCTGGTATGTGGTCTAGTACCTGGTGGAGGTACTAGACTACAGTATATAGCCCTGTATCCATTTTGAGGGTCTCCTGATGAATTCTATTCATGATTTTTTGGGGGGTGGGGTGAATAACAGAGTACAGGTAACAATGCCTCAGCAAAAAAGAAGAAAAAAAGATGGGCCCCTAGTCTCTACGGAACCTCTAGGCCTCAGCCTAGTCAGTTTTATTAATAATATGGCTTTGTTGCTGGGTCAGCAAGCAAGCTGTAGGTCGTTGGTGTCCAAGCATAGTCAGCCAGAAGTTTCCTTTTCTGGTGAGTTATCACAGTGGATTAGAGAATATAGATCTGGGCACAGGAGTTTACATCCTGGTGACTTATTGGGCATTATATTAGTATTGATTAGTGCCGGGGTGGAAGCACCAGGACCCACTCCTTTGATGCCCTGTATCTTGGCCAGCCAAGACCCACCTGAGTTCACCACTACTGATTAGGTTATCAATAAGAACCACAGGTAAATCTAGTAGATATATGTCTGTGGAAAAGCTTAACCTGAAAAGACACTTCCTACTAAGAATATTTCCTACTACCATTTCATACTAAGCATTACTTATATACCTGTTTTCCTTCTGTAGATAGATATTGCAAACATCTGTGCATGTGTGTAGTCTAAATCTTTGGTGCTTGACCTGACTTTAATGAAAATTTGCTTTAAAAATAATTAAAAAGGCATCGTATGAAAAATTAAAACTATAGAATCAGTAGGAAATAACGTGTATATATTTATATATAGATATATAATCCAACCTTCCAAAATGTCACTTTAATACAAAACTTTAATAGAAAAATCAAGGTTGGAATGCTTCATAAGTGCCAACAATATAGGTCTCTGAAAACAATTTCTGTATAATACAGAAAGTTTTGAAATGAAAATATTGAGGCACAATATCCCTCAGTTTCTAACCATTTCCAAAACACCATATCTAGAGAGAGTCACAGTAGATTTTCTAAGCACAGTGCTACTAAATACTTCTTGAAAGTATTTCAAATGAAGTTTTTAATTGTCAGATGATCAGATTTTTGACCTTAATGAGTAGAAAAGATTCTTGAAGATGAGTAGAAAAGATAACCCCTGGAGACCAAAACTGATAAGGCTGACAATGTGCTGTCAGACTGTCCAACATAATATTTACATCCTTGGATATAACAACTGATCTAAATTGATAGTAGCTCTCTTCAGGGCTCACCATTAGATTTGTTTATGACAGTTAAAGTCTTTCCATCTCCTCCCCATGCTCCAGTAAACTAGTTTTCTGAGGCGGGAATGTCATAACATGTTGGAGAGAAAAGAAGAAAAGCTATGAAATTGAGAAGTTAAGTGTAGTTGTTCAGTGGTCTAATTCCGCTGCAGCATCAAGTGACAGAGTGTATAATCTATAAATATAAAAAGACATTAGCCACAAGACTAACTTCTATCCAAGAGTTTGAAAAATCAGTGTAGTTAAGTCTGTCAGCTTACAAATCTTTATTTCTTTTAAAAAAGAGAATTACTCAAGATCACTATAAGAAGGGATTACCTTTGTTACTCTTTTGTTTAAAAAAGGCTTAACATTTTTAAAAATAGCCATTCTGAGAAGGTGAAAATCAGAAATACAGTCATGCGCCGCTTAACAACAGGGATCGAGACCGTGATCCCTGTTGTCAAGCGGAGCTTGACGCAGTCTGGTCCTTCCACAAGGAAGGGGATGCTCCACTCCCCTTCCCTCCAGAGGGTTGTCTGAGCTTCCCAGAAGCAGTGTGCATCTGCACGCTGCCTCTATGGGGCTCAGACTGAGGGAAATTGTGTCTCTTGTGCAGAAATCGCATGACAAACAAGATTTCCCTCAGTCTGACCCTTGCAGAGGCAGCAGGTAGACGTGCACTACCTCTGGGGAGCTCAGAAAACCCTCCGCGGAGCTCCCTTTGCTTTTGGAGGACTGGGGTGTGGGCTCCCAATGACCACACGTGGTTGTCGGTTATGTGATCCCAGTGTAAGCTGCAAGGTTGCAGAATGGCACACACCTTTATAGTAAAAACATTCAAAAGTTTTTCTTTGTGTTCTTTGATTCTGCTCTTTAAAAATGCTAAAGAGAGTCCAGAGGTTTTGCATTTTTAATTTATTTGTACCTGTTCAATTTTTGAAATTTATAAAGTTGTACTTTCAGGTTTTTCTCTTTAAGTTTAGGAAATATAGATTTCAAATAAGCAAAGGTATGGCAAAATTGCTAAAAGCTCTGATACAAACTGGGATGTTTCTGAGTTGAATTTTGTCTTTCCTTGAACTCACTAGGTGCTGCAGGTGCACCACTGTGGATGTTAATTCTGACTTACTCTACAGGGGTATTGTAAGAAGATAATATGTGAGGGATGGTTTAAACAGCTATAGTGCTATATCAATGCTAAGTAGTAATCTTTTGTAAATCTTTGTATGCAGTCTACATAGGGCTGTCCCAGAAGGCACCCTGAAATTTCAGGTAATGCAGGATGTTATGGTGTGCCTCCTGGTGTTTATAGATAGGCATGCAACACAGTTGTGAAGCATATCTGGGATATGTAGTTAGCCATGTGCATATTCATCTTATTTTATATTGGCTGCACTGGCTGTCGATATGACTTTAGTTGCAATTCAAGATGTTGAATCTTGCCTTTATACATTGAACATACCTTGGAACCACCTTTCCCTGTGTTGTCCCTCATACCTGTTGCTGATCATCAAGTAAGACCCTGTGTTGTATTCTGTTACTTTGTGAAATAAGAAGCTGTAGGACCTCAACCCTTGTTGCCCTGATTTCCTCTGTGATATTCACAGTAATGGTTCTTTGGTGCCTGACATTCAGTATAGTGATGTCATTCAAGATTTAGTTTTTAAATGCTTTCTATATTTCCTTAAAGTATATTTTATTTGTATGTTTTAATATATTTTGGGAAAGGAAGGCTATAACTGTCCCAAGAACAAGAAGAGTGGCTTAGGAATGATTTGAATAAATAAAAATTTTCCCCTCCCATCAGTTACATGTATATTACGCAGGCATTCTGATTCATATGGTAACTCGATTGGAGACTGAAGTTTTCATGGATTATTATGTGAGTAATAGCCATTATTATGTGAATGAAAAAGCCACAAATTGAACCTGTGCATTTTGAGAGCTCCTGATGAGTTCTGGTATAATGTTCCCCTCCCCTGCTGTATTACTTCTGTGCTAAGTTTATTCCAACTTGGTCAGTAATTCATGCCAAAGAGTAAGTTCTATGAGACCTTATTTTGGAGCAACACCTGTCATTTTTACTCCAGGTTCCTCTGTGTGGCCATCTTTCTATGTTTCTTATGGTAACCTGTATTATAGGTACCTGAGGAAAATGATCTTGATGTTCCTAGTTAAGTATGGGAAGGTCTCCATTTGACATGAATTGTTTTGCCATATCAGAAGTGCACAACTCAATAGTGGCATGACCAATGCAGCAGTAGCACCATAGAGAAAGACTGCGGCAAACTGGTGTGAGAGTCGCCCTGGCATCTTAATCTCCATGCATTGAAGGTGCCAGACAGTGACAAATTTGGCTACTGTACTTTTAAGGAAACACACACAGTTAATCATGATTGTGGCATGTCTCCTTGTTGCCACAGGAGGAAGTTGCAATCAGTGGCGTAGCTAAGGGGGTGCAGGGGAGAGCAATTGCACCAAACATCAAGCTTCAGTTGACCTTGAAACTAATGGCCAAAATTGTGAAAACCTTGGTATGTACAAATAATACCATCATGTTGTATATCATTGGAAAGGTAACTTAATGTTGAATGCAAAGAAACAAACCACATTGGAATATCTGTATTATATCAAAAGTTATGAGCAATTAACCAGAAAATGTTTTCATTGTGAAAACTTTGGTATGCCTGAATAATACCATTATATTATATATCACTGGAAAGGTAATTTATACAGAATTCAATAAAATAAACCATACTGAAATATATGTATTCTATCAAAAGTTATGGCCAGTTAACCAGAAAACCTTTTACATATTTACTTAATAAATTTTATTTGATTTTTGTCGTGGAAGAGGGGGCTACAAAATCTTCTTTCACCACAGGTAGTAGATGCCTTAGCTATGCCACTGCCCCATTTTTTCACTTTTTTAGAAGTCTGGATGTGACATCTGGAAGTGATGTCACTTCCAGGGCATCATTTTGCATTTGGCAGTGGGCTACACTTTCATTAGCTACGCCACTGCAATAAGATGAAAATCCAAGCTTGTGCAACAGAGGGCTTATGCTTCTTCTCTCCGGTGGGGTCTTGACATTTGGGAAACAATAGAATACGCCTAGCTCAGGGTTTTGACAAACTCAGGCTTGGTCTTACAATAGCTGTAGAGCTTTCCTTCTTCTATACTTCTGTCCCCTCTTGTCCTCTTTCTTTTCAGTAAAACAAACTCCTTTTCTGAGCACTTCTCTGTGCTTCTCTCAGTCTGTAAAGAGACTTTTTTTTCTTAACTTCCTCCTTTCTTGGAGAAAGGCCCTCTTCCCTACTCTTAGTACCCCTTGTTCCTTACATTCTCTTTCTTCCCTGTCATGCTCGCAGTCCTTTTTCACAATATTACTTGCTATAATGGATTACAAGAAGTAGAAAACAATGCTGTAAGTTTAGAAATTCAGCTTTTCCCATACACTTGTGCTTGTAGATTTGTCATTTGTTGCTTTGTTTTACAAGTTCAAGATAATATTGTTGAGAAGAGAGAGTCTCATTCTTCAGGTCATTATGATGGCAAGTAGGTCTAGTAAACTCATCTAATGCTGATCCAAGAAGTATTAACTAGGACAGCATTCTTCAACCTATGGGTCACGACCTCAATGGGGTCACAAAGCTTCATTTGGAGGGGGGGGGTTGTGGCAACCTTTCAAAGCCTGTGTAAGAGAGGGCTTGGATCCAGTCCAATAATGGTACTACCATCATAACTGAGTTATCATACTACCTTACTTATCATAACTGCTCAGGCTGCTACCTCACAGGGTTGTTGTAAAGACACAACAGATAGAGGAAATGTGGTGGGCAGAGGGTTGGGAGATCAGGTCACAGAATGAGGGAGCAGGATCAGCGGTCGGTCCCCAGTCTCATACTTTATTTATGGTTTTATGGGGGGGAAGTGTCGTGGCATGAAAAAGGTTTTACACACCATGAAAACAATAAGCAAGCACACCCAAACACAGGCAGACTCAAGTCTGCAAGCTTGGGGATGAGTGCCAAGTCAGGGGGCCCCGTCTCAATTGTTTTTCCGACTCTTCCAAACATGCGACTCACAAGTCCACGAGTCAGCGAAAAATGTGCATTTTTGCAACTTGAGTCCAAGTCATCTGAGTCGAGTTCCCAATCCTGCCAAATGGAAGAATAATCTCAATTTTATATCATTTTTCCGTTGCTGTATTGTTAGAATGTATTCAGAATGTATACACTGAAGAAGATATCAAGAAGTGAAATCAATGTAATAATAATCAAAGACTGTGAAAAATGAATTTCCCTTATTTCTTTCCATTAATAATTCACTTCAATACTTATTATTGCTTTAACTAGTTCAAACAACTATCAAGAAAAAATTGCTTGTTCAGTGCTACAGATAAAGCATAATAAATACCAAAGGAACAAGATTCATTATTGATATCATTAGGATATGTTCCCTGTAATTTTAAATAATTGGAGTGCTTAAAAAAAAACCCTGCACCAATAGCTAATTAATATCAGTAACTACGTAATGAACAGGCAGAACTTTTATGAAATTGAATAGTGAACTATACAAACAGCATTAGTTTCATGTTTTTGTATTGTGAAATTATAAAGTGGAGTAAAAAATGAAATCTAATTTCTATAAGCAAATAGCACCCTCCTCTCACACACATATGTTTAGATCTTTAATGATTTGCAGGAAAATGATGTTGGTTACAACAGTTCTACTTTAGAATAACTTCTTTGCTTCCGGGTTTTTTTTCTACCTTTTATAATGAAATCGTTAAATCTTTGGTTCAGAATTCTTGAAGTTAATGGAAACGTATTGGGGTAAAAGAGAATTTATTAGATCGCAAGACATAAAGCTGTATAAGTAGAATTTAAAAAGCTATAGGAATGCTGAATAACGACAGAGATTACATTGGAATTCTGAGTGTAAAATCATTGATTTGAAAAAACTAGTTGGTCTACCCTATTCTTGAGGAAGACATAATTTATTTTCTGTTCCATGGTGTGTATGTGTGTTTCAGCTATGCACTTCAAATGAGTAAAATTCTCCTAACTTGAACGTGTTTTTACAATGTCAGCTGGCCTGTCTAACATCTTGACAAGTATAGCCTAAGTGTATGTTGGCTCAAATTCACCTCCAGAAACAGATCTTACTTCAAAGCTCTTAAGACTTGAAAAAGGTCTTGTGTATAGTTCACTAACAATAGGTCACATATCTTCAAAGATTCCTCTAGGGCCTCAGCACTGTTAAGGAGATAACAATGAATAAAGGGATTTTATAGCATCAGAGATAGGATTAAATGAAAGAAATTTTAAATTGAAAAGTAAACTTAATCCCATTTAAGAAAAAATGCCTTAATTTATACTGGCCATCCTCATTAAAAGTAGGCTTTTCTGTTAAATATAGACTTTAAGGAGAATTCTAAGGTCAGAATTAGCATTTATTCCCTTTGAAGAATTCTTGAATTATTAAAGGATTCTTTAAAATACTCTATTACTCCATGTTGTTTTCTCACCTTGTCTGTTGGCTACTATCAAAGAATAAGTGATCTCAATGTTGTCTAGAACTGGTGCATCTTTACAAATGAAAAAGTACAGAGGATGTATATGACTACTTCCATGGGCGATGCATGGTTTGAACATTAGAGTTATTTCAGTAATGTATGTTGCTTAGCATTTCAGACCTTCCCAGAATGAGAGTGTGGTGGTGGTGGGGGGGGAGAGAACCTGTCTTTCTTATATCTTTTATCTCCTTTGAGATATATATTTTATTGTCAGATAATGCTTCTTCTGACAAGATAACTTTTTTGATGCAGGGACATTTTTGCATGGGGAAGCATGGAGAGTCTCTCTCTCTCTCTCTCTCTCTCTGTGGTAGAAGTGGGAACTCAAGTTCAGACAACTTGACTCGAGTTCTGAAAATATGTTTTCCATGACTCAAGTCACGGATGTCACTGACTCTGACATGACTTGCAACTCGTGACATTGACTCTCCCAATTATTCCTTAGGGCAGCAGTTTTCAAACTCTCAGGGAGAGTTTGAACTGCAGTAAGTTCTTGCTAAGGGGTCTGCAGGGACTTGCATGCACTCACCAGTCCCTGCAGCAGCCTGTCGGGGATGCGGGGAGCCCTGCACTAGTGCCTGCAGGGCTCCCCGAAGCTTAAAAAGTGAAAGTGGAGCAATCCCACCCCACCGCCGCAAAACTGGAAGTGGAGTGCAATCGCTTAGTCTCAGAAAACCCTTATTTGAATATGGGAGGTAAGAAGAAAGAGCTTTTGAGCATAAGCAGAGTTCCTATCCCATAGACAGACAAACTGGAACCATTCCACTAACCAAGTTACAAGTCAGCCAATCTTCCAGACAGGATTGAACCTCAGGACATGGTTTTAGAACAGTGATTTTCAACCAGCATGTCATGGCACATTGGTGTGCCGCAAATGATCCGCAGGTGTGCCGTGGGAGTTTGGGGGTGGTCACTTATTAGTTGGGCCAATGGAAGATGTGAGCCCTCTCCCTACCGGCAGCATGGTGTACCTTGTCAGTTGTCAAAGAAACTGATGGTGTGTCTTGACAATTTTAGTGCCTTGTCAGTGTGCCCAGGAGATGGAAAAGGTTGAAAATAGCTGTTTAAGAAGTTAAAGAGTAGAGGTCTCTCAAGTTTTGAAGTTAGGGTAGGGTTCTTTTTCATCTGTATGTGCTAAAAATAAACAGATGGAAGGTGTCTGTCCTTTTGTATCAAAAAGTGTCCTGCAAAGCCTTAGGCCATGTTGTATATGAAGAGTATTTCCACTTTCTTCCCCACCCTTTGTTATTCATATTTGAATACCTCCCTGGCCTTATCACTAGCCTTTTATCATGTAGGTTGACAATAGCTTAGTCTCACCCTCCTAAGGGCAAGCAGGTGGAGAAACCTCAAAGCAGGGAAGAGCTCTGAAACTCCACAGCAGGCCTTACAAATAACACTTTGCTCTTTTCTGAGTGCCATGAAGCCTCTTTAGATGTGAATACAACAAAGCCTATGCTGTCCATTTTTCACCTTTTAAACTTGCAGGATCAAGAATCTAAGCATCTGTGGCAGCCATAAATACATGTGCCTAGATAAATAAGCCTTCTCTGGAAAACTACAGAACTCTGTATTAGGCACATGTCTGATTCCTTTTGCTCCTTTAGAGGGCTAGAGAAAGGGGCCTGCCTGGGCAATTTAAGAGGTTCCCTCTGTCTTTTTTCTGGAATACTGCATGGCACCTGCTACCTTTATTCAGTACTCTTTTATCCCTGCTTTTAATCTTAATTCACAAGGTAGCTTGCAATATATTTAAAATTTACACACACCAATACATAACTATATCAATCAAAAGGATCAGCAGATAAAAAATAAAATACAATTGTGGGATCTGCAATTGTGGGATTGCTACAACTGCAATAAAGCCCACTAAAAGTGAAGGAAAACAAGGTTTTTATTTCATGTCCAAAGACCAGTTTGATGCCAGTTTCAGAACACAAGCACCGTGAGACGACCCCCCCCCCCGTGTGCTTTCTTCGCTATGGTTTGGAAAGCGCTTGGACATGCTAACCGACCGCTGAGATGACCAGGAACCAGGCAGTGGACTGTTAGCCAGTGCTGCTACCTGCTCCTCATAATTTCCTTGGAAATGTCTCTGTTGGGCTCTGGACTCCTGAAAAACAATGAGAAACACTGACGTCAGGATACGTAAAATGGCCCTGATGGAAGAAGACAACAGTCCAGTGCTTCCTCTGCTCCACCCCACCCTAGCAAACCCAAAAGAAAGGCTTACTGGGGATCATGTGGCAGCAGTGCACCATTCTCACGCGCACTCACACATTACCTGGTGCTATTGAGCAATTCCCAGGTGTCCTATCCTCTGACACAGTAACGGGGAACAGGACACCCTAGAATTGTAAAAATGGCACTGGGAGAAGAAATGATCTGCTGCTTTCACTCCTTCCTCTCATTCACCTGGAAAGCATCCCTTTAAGCTCTGCCTTGCAAGGCAGTTGAGGGGAGCAGTGACAGCAACAGGCCCTCACTTTCTCAGGGCTTGGCTGGGTCCAGGTCGGCACCCTTTCTTGGGCCTCCGGCATGCGCCTCATCTATGGAACCACCTTGCCAAGAGTGCTGTAGCTAGCTCAGGAGGCCAGCTGCTTCATTAGCATGGCTCCTTGATTTAATTGGGCCATGGAACTGATGAGAACAGCTAGCACTGGGGATCTTTATTTTGTGTTTGTTAACAGCCGGTGTTCTCCAAGTCAGGGAATTCCTAGAAGGTTGCTTTTGTCCACACAGGGTCAGATATGTTGTACAGTCAAGGAGCAATTTTCCCAAGAGTAAGCAAGGCTTCTTCCAAGCCAATATGATATAGCAGGAGCGGAGTGGAGAGGTGATTGTACTGGCAGTAGGACCGCAAGAGGCTTTCCTCTTTGCCTATGGATCTTTGGCCTCTTGTAATCGGTCCTGCTTCTGAAACTATCTTACTTGCCTGGGTCATGCTCTCTTAGCATTGCCATGTACACAGGTATGCACATGTGTCCCTCTGTATGCTTCAGAATAAAAGAGAAAAGTCTTGTCAGACAACATGACATTTTAAATCAGTGATTTTCAACCACTGTTCTGTGGCATACTAATGTAAGAACATAAGAACAGCCCCACTGGATCAGGCCATAGGCCCATCTAGTCCAGCTTCCTGTATCTCACAGCGGCCCACCAAATGCCCCAGGGAGCACACCAGATAACAGGAGGCCTGCATCCTGGTGCCCTCCCTTGCATCTGGCATTCTGATACATAGCCCATTTCTAAAATCAGGAGGTCACACATACGGATCATTGTAACCCATAACGGATTTTTCCTCCAGAAACTTGTCCAATCCCCTTTTAAACGCGTCCAGGCCAGACACCATCACCACATCCTGTGGCAAGGAGTTCCACAGAGCAACCATAGTAAGGAAATATTTTCTTTTGTCTGTCCTGACTCTCCCAACACTCAATTTTAGTGGATGTCCCCTGGTTCTGGTGTTATGTGAGAGTGTAAAGAGCATCTCTCTATCCACTTTATCCTTCCCATGCATACTGGTGTGCTGCGAATGGCCCACAGGTGTTCTGCGGGAGTTTGGAGAGGGTCACTTATTAGTAGGGCAATGGGGGATTTGAGCAGCATGGTGTGCCTTGTTGATGGTAAAAAAACAAAAAAAAACTGATGTGTGCCTTGACAATTTTACAGCTTGTCAGTATGCCATGAGGTTAAAAAGGCTGGAAATCACTGTTTTAAATAAATGTATCAAGTTTTGCTTATGCAGACATATCTTTAATTTACCTTTATGAAAGTTATTCAAAGTGGACTATTGTGTTATTTTGAACATTGCATGCAACATTTAAAACAGGACTGATAGATTTTTAAAATCCTTTTTTAAAGTAGATGTCTGCATTACCAAACCTACTGCTTCCTTCCAATTTGTTGGTGGCAACTTCCAGAGCACTGACTTGTTTCATGTCAAATGCATATTGGCTCCTGTAATAAATCACTGATGAACAGCCAGCTCTTTATTTCTACAATACTGCCCCAGCATTGATTAATGTGGCTCTTGTAATGGAACAATGGTCAATGTGCATATACACATGAAAAGCTCTACAAAAGCGATAGATAGCTTTGTCCTACATGCTGCATCTTATTAAAAGAAAAAGGCAAACAAAAAAGCCCTCTTCCTTTTCAGAACCTCTGCTAATTGATTAACACAGTCTTATACAACCTGTTCTTTGCCTAAAACTGTGGTGTAATTATTGGCTTTCACAGCATTCAGTTTCATCTTTGACAATTTCAGCAGGCACATATGTCAACTTAAAGTACTAAAAACAGTAAGGTGTGCTCCTGTTAGCGGCCAGCAGCATTGCACACATCAGTGACATTTTAAAGTGTTTAGGATAAATGGTTCCTATTTAAATATCACGGTTTTGCTTTCAGTTTCACCCTAAGGTAGTTAACTGGAACAAGTTTTTTTTCCCTTTTACATAATTTTTTTCAATTAACTGACAACATTTAAAAATAGAAACAGTGGGAAGTCTGGTGCTGTAGCCGTTTTGTGTAATATTTATTTAAAAATCAATATTCAGACTAGTGTTTCTGTTGTTGGGGTCTCTCCCTTTTAAGGTCTGCTAATGCAAGGGTTACAGCGTAAGGACTCCTAAGGACTCCTTGTGTGGCAAAAGTGTGCCTTCTGTTCATGGCAGAAGTGCTAATTAGAATTCTATCCTTAATTTTTTGGGCAATGTGTCTGGTATAGTGAAGAAGCTGATCTTACATAAGGTCAAATAAACAAGTAATAAAATAAGCTGATCTCTTACAATGAATTAACTTATCAGTTTACAAAGTCTTTCACATGAAGGTAACTAAGGGCGCAATCCTAACCCCTTATGTCAGTGCTTTCCAGCACTGGCATAGTGGTACCAGTGGGACATGTGCTGCATCCTGGCCTCCTCGAAGGAAGGAGCACGGAGGCCTCCTCAAAGGAAGGGAATGTTTGTTCCCTTACCTCAGAGCTGCATTGCCCTTATGTCAGTGCTGGAAAGCACTGACATAAGGGGTTAGGATTGCACCCTAAAGTTCCTTAGGTGCTAACTAGAAGTGTGCATGCAATAGTTGCTCTCTCTAACCCCAGAAGGGAGAGTAGATTTAACAAAGTTGCAATCACATTAAAAAATCTGTAACATGAGTATTAATGGTGTAAACACAAACTACTGATGTCAACTACTATTAATGTCAGCTTTCAACTTGTGGGGATGTCTTCCTTCCAGGGATTGTACCTGGATCTCTCTGGGTCGGTTTTGCATGGCCGTTCCATGAGCACCCACATGACATGAGGCATTTGCCACAGCAGCCTACTTATCCATTAGTGCCCTTGTGTGGGTGGTTGTTTCCCTGCCCCTCACCCTATCACCATGGCATGCATGGCATCGATCATTCAACCACACTTTGCACCCACTTGGCATCCTTGTGGGCACTTGACCGCATGGTCATTAGTGTGTGGCCCTCTTTGTGCCCCTGAACCTGAAAATTTGTGCCCCAGACATTATGGTGGTGGAGAACAGGTTGCTCATGACAATTGTGGAGCCTCCCCTCTCCGCACTTGGACCTTTTGTTGTTGGGAGCCTGGAACCTTGCAGGCCTCTCATCCTGGGGCTTCCTGGCGTGGAACTACTGGGGGCATCCCTGTCTGCCAGTGAAGCTATGAAATGTGACCCAGTCCACATGTTATTGAATAGGATTGGTGATGGAGCAGCATCTGAAAGAGAACAAACTCATCACACAAACTCACGTATGTAATAACAAATACGTAAATCTAAATCCTGTATTCTTTTACTCAGAAAATGACTGATGGGCTTTACATGGCAAGTACACAAGTTCCTCATCTTAAAAAAAACACACACCAGATGTATTCAAATGCATATGCCAACACTTTTAAATATGAAAAACAACCAAAAACCGTTGTCACTTTCACTTTACAGCTATTTTGGAACCTGTTCATATTTTTTCAAGATAGGTCCATCAACGAAGCAACTGAAGCATAAGTTCTGTTAAAGAGAGTTTCTAATCATGATTTGGAAATACCTTGCTAATAGTTTCAGTTAGATGTTCTGCAGCTTCTGATTAACTGCTTGCAGATTAGGAATAGCTCAGCAACAGCAAAATTGGGTCGAATGTATACACTTACAGCATGTGAAAAGATAGTGCCCTTTTTTCTCTTCACACAGTTCTAGCAAAAGTCACAAACCCTAGATATATGTGCTTTATGCTAATCACACTGAGATCAGGCAATTGATATTCAACAACATAACACAACCAAGAAAGCACAAACAAAAAATCTGCCTGGGTGGTTTCAGTTAATATCATTGTCCACTGCAGTGCCTTGAAAAGTTGATCCAGAGAAGAAATTCTAACAACTTGGTTTAGCATCCACTGAAATACTGATAATGAATTCAAATAGCTATTCACTTGTGACAGCTTTGGAACTGTAATCCTTTTCTGAGCTAGTTACAGTGCTTTGCAAAACACATTTTACTTGGAAAGGTACTGAATATCATCTTTTGTTTCAGAGTAATCAAAAATAGAATCCTAAAGCTGAAACTACAGAACAACTGGGAAAACTTACTAATCATATTTCTTCTGAAAGGAATTTCAAATTGTTACTGGTTTTGCTGCTAATGAATTTTCTAAGGGCTACCTGAGAAGTTGGTGAATGCAGTACAGGTACCTCTCATTTTACACAGAGTTTATGTTTTTGAAAAGCAGAGCTATCACAAAAATGTGTAAATTAAAAATACACTTTCCCCTGATTATCGGCACTTAATTAGTTTCTGAAAGCTGTCCTTATAGTGAAAATCTAGATGAGTACAGTTATTACATTAATTTCAATGGAAAAAAATTCTAACGTTCCAAAACCATTCCAAGTTCACCCAGAAATCACCCTAAATTCCTTATACCAGTGGTTTTCAGGCTGGGGTGTTGTGGCACACAAGCCTGAAGGCCCTGGCCTCTTTCCCCTTAAGGGGCGGGGGCAGGGGGAAGGCAGTGACGTGATCCCCAGGATTGCACTGCTCAGGAGGGCTGCAGGGACTGGGGTGCACTCACTAGTCCCTGCAGCAGCCTGTCGGGGTGTGGGGAGCCCTGTGCAAGCATCTGCAGGGCTCCCCAGCTCGATTGCTCCACTTTTCCCAACCCTAAGTGCAGGGGTGACTGCAATAACTACTACAGCATCTCTCTCCTTAGCGTTGTAGAAAAGCTGTTTGCCCGAGTTGCACTAAAGAGGCTCCAGGTACTTGTAGAGAGCGTCTATCCAGAATCGCAGTGCGGATTCTGAGCCAGCAGGTCCACCACTGATATGGTCTTCTCCCTTAGACAACTGCAGGAGAAATGCAGAGAACAATAGCCACTCTTTATAGCCTTCATAGATCTCACGAAGGCTTTCGACCTGGTCAGCAGGGACGGCCTCTTCAAGATTCTCCCAAGATCGGTTGTCCACCCAGGCTCCTCAGCATCATCAGGTCTTTCCACAAGGACATGAAGGGCACTGTAGTCTTTGATGGCTCTACATCAGACCCCTTTGACATCTGAAGCGGAGTGAAGCAGGGCTGTGTTCTCGTGCCGACCTTGTTTGGGATTTTCTTCACTGTCCTGCTGAAGCAGGCCTTTGGAACTGCAACAGAATCTGTCTCTGGACCAGATCAGATGGAAAGCTCTTCAGCCTCTCCAGACTGAGAGCAAAGTCCAAAGTCCAGCTGAAATGTCTGCGTGACTTCCTCTTTGCCGACGATGCAGCTGTCACCGCCCACTCTGCCAAAGACTTCCAGCAGCTCATGAACTGTTTTAGCAAGACCTGCCAAGACTTTGGACTGATAATCAGCCTGAAGAAAACACAGGTCATGGTTCAGGATGTGGACTCACCTCCCTGCATTACAATCTCTGCGCACGAACTGGAGGTTGTCCATGACTTTGTGTATCTTGGCTCAGCGATCTCAGACACTCTTTTTCTCGATACCAAGCTAAACAGACGCATTGGCAAAGCAGCTACCACATTTTCCAGACTCATAAAGAGAGTCTGGTCCAACAAGAAGCTGACGGAACAAACATACCAAGATCCAGGTCTACAGAGCTTGAGTACACTTCTGTTCTGTAGCGAGTCATGGACTCTTCGCACTCAACAGGAGAAGAAGCTGAATGCTTTCCACATGCGCTGCTTCCGACGCATCCTTGGTATCACCTGGCAGGACAAAGTTCCAAACAACATAGTCCTGGAACGAGCTGGAATCCCCAGCGTGTATACACTGCTGAAACAGAGACGCCTGCGTTGGCTTGGTCATTTCGTGAGAATGGGCGATGGTTGGATCCCAAAGGATCTCCTCTATGGAGAACTTGTGCAGGGAAAGCGCCCTACAGGTAGACCACAGCTGTGCTACAAGGATATCTGCAAGAGGGATCTGAAAGCCTTAGGAATGAAGCTCAACAGATGGGAAACCTTGGCCTCTGAGCGTTCTGCTTGGAGTCAGGCTGTGCAGCATGGCCTTTCCCAGTTTGAAGAGACACTTTGCCAACAGACTGAGGCAAAGAGACAGAGAAGGAAGGCCCATAGCCAGGGAGACAGACCAGGGACACACTATACTTGCTCCCAGTGTGGAAGGGATTGTCACTCATTTCAGCCACACTAGATGCTGTGCCAGAACCACCATTCAGAGTGCGATACCATAGTCTTTTGAGACTGAAGGTTGCCAACAAATAGTTTCAACACTGAATCTTCTAGTCATGCGGTAGATACAGATACTAGATATATATATTTTTTTAACTCAAACACAACTCATAAACCAAAGACTTCCTGCACCTAATGCTCCACCAACAAGAAGTAAGATTTTAAAAGATCCTCTTATTCGCAACTCATCTCTGAAGCCATTTTTTCCTCTTGAGATGTATGTTTGTGCTGGTATTCTCTTCCAAAAAAGAGCAGTTTTACCCAGATTGAAAACTGCCTGGCTGAATAGTCTCTGTTCTCAACAACAGCCTTCAGAGTCTTGAGGAACTGCTCAGCAGATGCAGCCTCCCTGCTCATCTTTATATTGTGATTAACCATATCTCTGCTGAAGTTAGCGACCAACCAGAACGTGCATTGATTGGCTTCACTGGGTCTTCTTCATCCTTATGTAGCCTTTCAGAGACTGGCATGTTGTCCTGATTTTGTTTTTCATTCCATGTGCTCATCATCTCCATCATGTGTTCCATTACAGAACTCCAAGCATAAGAAGTTTTCTTTGCTCTTGCAGATGTCCCTGACTGACCCCTTTATTTTCGCAGCATTATCTCAAATGATACAAACAGTTCTCCCATGTAAACCAAGCATGCAGCCAGCATCTGACAGCCCTCTCTGAAGACAGGGATCATATCTAATTTCACATCAATTGTGTTTGCTTTTCTTACCTTTTTAGCTTTAGGCTTCTCAGACAAGGCAAATGGAAGTTTTCCAGACGTGGTTGATGAGGAAAAACAAGTTTCACAATAAAAAATTGCACATGACTACACTACCAGCTGAACATGCGAGAGTGTGCAGATAGTATCACCATGTTATTTCAAAAATTTGTGCACTTTAATTATTTGTTGGTATTTAAATAAGTGCTAATAATGTCTAAATTAAAGACATGTAGAATGAAAGGTACCTGCAATGCATTACATTTATGGAGTTTGGAAGTGGGTCTTGGGATCATATATAGTGCATCTAGGTAATTATGTGTGGGGTTTGAACTATTTTTTTTATGAACAGACATTTAGAGAGTAAGCAAAACTCAAGGGAATTTTTCCCGACAGTCTTGTTTTTGGCAACCTTCAGTCTCGAAAGACTATGGTATCGCGCTCTGATAAAGCTGCTTTCTTTGGCATTTGATTGTTGCATCAGTCTTCTACCTGGGTCAATTGACAGCTGGGTTGACTGCAGACAATGAGAACAGTGTATTTGGCTAGTAGTGCCAATGTTCCTTCTAGCTTTTGATGGGAGTATGCAGAGCCATGGTTCTGAGCTGTCTGTGACAGATCAGGAGAGAGATCTTAGGGTGGTGGTGGACAGGTCGATGAAAGTGTCGACCCAATGTGCGGCTGCAGTGAAGAAAGCCAATTCTATGCTTGGGATCATTAGAAAAGGTATTGAGAACAAAACAGCTAATATTATAATGCCATTGTACAAATCGATGGTAAGGCCACACCTGGAGTATTGTGTCCAGTTCTGGTTGCCACATCTCAAAAAGGACATAGTGGAAATGGAAAAGGTGCAAAAGGGAGCGACTAAGATGATTACGGGGCTGGGGCACCTTCCTTATGAGGAAAGGCTATGGCGTTTGGGCCTCTTCAGCCTAGAAAAGAGGCGCCTGAGGGGGGACATGATTGAGACATACAAAATTATGCATGGGAAGGATAAAGTGGTTAGAGAGATGCTCTTTCATAGCAGACTTTTGCATTCATTTCTGACTCCTGCTGAGATATCATCTCTCCACAGGCTTCCACAGGTAATGGTGTTCCTTGTGTACTTGCAGCCTTTTGGTGGACTGAGTTATACATCCATCTCCATGCTAGATGGAACCACCCTAACTTACATATTCCTCCAGTATCCAAACTGTATGTTTGCCGAATAACAAAGCAAGCATCTCTGTTCTTTCCCAACCTTTGGATTACCGTGGCTCCAAAAACTCAACATCCAGAAAGCTGAATGCTAAACCCTTTTTGGCATGTGTGGCATAGTGTCTGAGATAATACACTCTAGACGTGGCACTTTTAGCACCAGGATCCATTGTTAAAACATAATTTACCTTTAATCTGCTTCTTAAAAGTATACAAATAACAAAAAATCCTATTTTTACTACTTCATACATCATAGTAGATCTTTGGAAGTTAGTCATTTTGTTAAGTGGCTCGCATATATCAGTTGGTTGCCTAGCCCTGCTCTCCAGTGTTCGACAATGATGTCATTGGCATTGCCAAGTTCTGGAACATCAAGAGAGAAGCTGCATAGGACATCGATTCCAACTTTGCTTCCACCGAGCTTAGAAAGAAGGCCCTAGTTTCCTACCCTAGGAAACTAGGGTAGATGGCTATGATCTAGATGCCTAGCATCTATGATCTAGTTGCCTAGGCATCGTCAATGATGCCTCATAGAGTGCTGTTTTAGGCAGTGTTCATCTTTCTTGGAACAAATTCCCCATATTATTGGAAGTAACTCAATTTCTATACACCATAACAGTTTTGTACTATCCTCTTTCCCATGTTGGGACAGATTTCTGGGATACTACCAGCAATTTCTGAGCTAGTCCATGTTGGCAGGATTACTTGGATTTTATTGTAGAACATGAATTGGGGTGGGGGACTTGGCACTTGGCTGAAGCTGCATTCCTGTAGATCTCAAGATGGCTGTGAACCAATTCAGATAACCAGATTTTCATGTGGGAAGGTTTTACTGTTTTAATTCACATATTTATCATTTTTTCAAATAAAAGTTTATGTTGCTCCTTGGTCATCTTTATTATGTTACCTAACTAGAATTGTCATTTTACAATTGCTTGCCTTCTTTATTTTGTTTTTTTTTTCACCTGCAGATTTTCCTATAGATATCATCTGAAGTTCATATACTTAGCTCAGAGTATGAATCTTGCTGACTTATAATATTAGTCTCAAGAGGCAAGCGCTGATGTTCCCAACTTCTAAATTTTCTTAATTAAAACCAATTAAGGCTCAACTTCTACTCCCCCTAAAAGGCTTCCACCCTCTCTTCTGATCCATCTGTTTTGGGGCCTCTTCCTGTTGCTTTCTGCGTCTGTGCAAGCAAGCCCGTTTCCAAACGTGTTGAGAAAATGGTATATCCCAATGTTTTGGGTGCTTAATTCATTTCAGGAGAAGTGCTGAACCCCAAGAAAAGGGGGGAGTGGACCACTGTCTCATTCTTTTTTCCAACTGCAGCAAAGAAAATAGGGAAGGAGAAGGGGGTAGGTGGTTCACAGGTGATGGAAGGCTTGAGCTGTTCCAATTTGTGGGTGGGCCCAGTTGTTATATGATTGTAAAAAGAGTTTGACATTCCAGTTCAGTTTGAGGAGGTATGTGTGCTGTGTGATCACTTGTTTTCAGATTTCACACTGCTAAGTGTTCTTTAGATACTTGTAATGTTTTAAACACTTGCAGTTCTTGTGAGGTATGTTATTTTTTTTCTTCTCTTGCTAAGCATTTTTTCTTTCTTTCTATAAACTGTAGTTTCTAATGTATCTAACTTTGTGTGTGTGTTCTGTGTGTGGGGGAGTTGGGGTGCATATGCAGGTAATCATGATAACGCTTTTGTTAATTTTTCTATGGTTATTTTTGCTTTTAATAGAACGGGCTTATTGTGGAGATATACAGAGCTAATACTTATGTACTGTATTTATTTATAAAGAGATTTCCACTTATGTGTCATAGGGCTTGTTTGGCCTCTCTACTTGTGAGGAAGCAGTGCTATTTATTACATGCAAAAATCTTTTTTAAATTTTTATTTTTTGAAAGACATATTTGGTTACCACAACTATGATAAAGCACAGACAGTGTTTTTGGTTGAAAATGTTACATTTGTATCCTGTGTTTAAGAGGCGTACAACCAGCTCTTCCCTTGACTCCTCTCTCTCCCCTTTGCTTTTCGTATTCAATAAATTGTCAAACATGCCACTTTTCCCTTAACAGTGATATGGCCCTTTTTTCCTCTTCTGTCCTCAGAAACTCTGCTGGTCGTTGAGAGTACCTGAATTAGGGACCTTAGTTTGAATTCTCTGCAAAGTGCTGTGCACGTAGGTGACACTATAACAGGAAGCATGATATTGAGATGAGTTGGCTTTTGACTGGGCAAAGCAGATCATACTCTTTGTGCTTCCATAAGCAAACAACCAGAAAGTAACCCTTCAGAAATGATAACACTTGTATTTACTATGTGATAAGCTGGTCACCTGTATTTACCACTCCTGACAGACAAGAAGTCCGGACAAATCTTTCACTAAGTGTACTTTTCTTCTGGTGCAGAGAAAACTGTGCACAGAGCCAGGATGTGTAGGTCCTGCCCTTTGTCCCATTTCTTGACTGCTATTTTATCTTGGCTGACTTCTAGTATGTGTGTTTTAGTCTTTTTTTATATTAAAAATGATGGATTTTCAAGATCCTAGCATTTTTACATGGCATAGTCCTTACATAGTCTTATATTGCACTCCTTAAACCAATGATCAGACAGCTATAAATAGCAAATAGTAAAGAAACATAGCAAAGCATGGATAGTTCTTAAAAATTAGGTTAATGGGTGTGCTAGCATGCCTAGTGCCAGCTGCCTAAATCAGGCTCATCTGTACAGATGGCTCAGCGGACGTGAGCGGATGTCTTATAAATCTAGTAGAGGGCACCTCAGTCCCCTGTGCAATTCATGTACTGTTTCTAAAGAAAAGAGACCAGGTGTTTTTCAATACATGAGGTGAGTTGCTTTCTGCTTTGAATGCACATGGAGTTCATTGAGTGTGGAAGTGATTTGCCAGATCGATATAACAAAGTAGTTATTTTGGTTATAGTGTAATAGGGATACACTGTGCAGTTAGTAATTGATTTTCTAAAAGGAAACACCATGCACAGCTCATGAAAGAAATAATTATGATCTTTGGCTGCAAACTAAAACCTAGTCTTACTGCTGCTTTTTTTGGATTTTTTTAAAGAAGTATTTTGTGAAAGAGAAGGACAGAAATAGTGTAGCAACAACTTATATAAGTGCAGTGGTCCCCAAACTATTTTGACTGGTGGCTTCCTTGACGTATTGGGCCACTGGCTGCAGCTCCCCAACAGTCCTTCAATACTATACATTGTATAGGGTAGTGTTGTTGTTTTTTTGCAAGAATTCTATGGCTCCCCTTGCTTGCTTCTGCAGTTCCCTGCAGAGCCATGGCTCGGGGTTTGGGAACCGCTGTTGTAGTGGTTTGATTTCAGAGGCAGGAATGGAATAGATTGCCAGAGAATAAAACAACTGTTTTTGAGAGGCAACATTGTCAAATCTGCCAAGGTCTAGTTTTATGCTGTATTTTATGGTGTATGAACAGTAGTGTTGTCTTGCATTTGGTTTCATAACTTTTGTTTTGACACGAAAGTTTATAGCACCTCATCCTCCAGATTTATTGACCACTTGAGACATTTGTCAGTTGCAAAACTAGCATATGATTAGGGGATATTAACTCATGGGAGAAAAAAATGTGATATAACTTTGCACACAGCTGTTACTTTTCTGTGATATAAAGAGCCATTGTTCATATTCGAAGGTACCTGACATTCTTAACTGGAAACAGGAACAATCTCGGATAACATTTTGTAGTTGGCAGTGTCAGCAGATAGTGTATTTATCATTGTCTTGATGAAAACTGGAACACCGCATCTCAATTTTGTAGTTTTACAGGTGTATGTGTGTGTGGTAATTAAGTAAATATATTGATGCCTTCACAGTGTGTGTTCTCTCTCTCACACACACACGCTCACACTCACAAAATACTAAAATGTTATAGACATGTGAACCTGAAGGGGGAAATGTTCATGTCATTAGGAACTGAAAAAGTTTAAGGGGGAAAAAGCCTGTGTTTCTTTTTTTTTTTCTCCCCATTTTTTTTCCTGCGCCTTCATGCCTTAGAACTAGAAGCCTTCAGAATTTTTTAACATTTGTCTAAAGTGAAGTTGAAATTAAGGTTAAAACTGAAGATATCATAATGTCCTCTGAAGATATTAGAACAAGAAAATAGCTCTGTGTTGGCTTGAACCAGATCAGGCAGAAGGAATAATTTTTAATAGGGGAAAAAATTACACCGTGTTATTGCAGTGCAATGATGCAATGGATGATGCATCATCCATTTGAGAAATGGTTGGTTTCTAACATTTGTCATTTGAATTATGGTGGGAAAATATGGATATTTCTACTTTCCAAATAAATTATTTAGAGATGGTTTTAAAATGTGGTAATATTAAAAATTCAGTGTAATATACGGCACACATACCCCATATCTGTGGTACTTGTGGTTTCACTTATCTGTTATTCTGCGGGAGACCTCCCCACATCCCCTGTACCCATTTATTTTTGTTTTCATTCTTACCTCTTGTGCCAAGGTTGAACATGTCTTGCTTTCACTAGTCGCTACAAGCATGAAGCTTATTCAAAGACAAGCATGCAGGAAGCCAGAGGGGACAACCAGAGAACGTTAACAGGAAGCAGGAAACAAAGTTAATGGATGCAGGGCACGTGAAGATAGGGTTCCCCTGGATGTGGGGGGGGGGGAGACAACGCCTGTATTTTAAAGGAATCTAACTAAGGGCGCAATCCTAACCCCTTATATCAGTGCTTTCCAGCACTGACATAAGGGCAATGCAGCTCTGAGGTAAGGGAACAAACATTTTCTTACTTTGAGGAGGCCTCCATGACATCCAACAGCAGGACACAGCACATGACCCATTGGCACCACTATGCCAGAGCTGGAAAGCACTGACATGAGGGGTTAGGACTGCACCCTATGTAATTTATTTACATAGTCATTTCTGTGGGGCTTTAAGTAAGACAACGGAGCACAGAATTTATAGAATGAAGTGCACGTAGCACTCTAGTCATTCTGAATAATGTTGAACATTGCGCCATCTGAACCTGCTGAGGCACAGGAGTGCTCATGCTTCTGTTTGTGGTTTGTTTTTGTAAGGTCCAAAGGGGAATTTGCGCAGTGATGTTTGGCTGCACATCCAGTTTGAGAGGAAAACACGCACACACTCTTCTGTTCCGTTTCCTCTTCAGCCATATGTCAGCAGTGCAACAAGGTGTGAGTCACCTTTTACAGCCAGATTGGCTGCTGTAATATTCAGAAGCTCTGTAAGTGAAATTATTGGCAATATATATGACACACGCATGTTTCTGAATGATTGCACAGAGTGATAGTTTACATGAGAATAGCCCTTACAAATTTAAGACCACCACAAGAGTTTTCGTATTAATTCACGTTCTCTTATATGCAATTCTTCTCTATGGAAAAACTTAGTAAGTTTTGTGCCTATTTTTGTGAATCCATTCTGCAGAATTAAGGGGGATGGAAAACCATTGCAAAAGAGTACTAAATGTAGTTTAGCCTACAGAAACATTTGCTACTTCACATACATTCTTTCCCACATATCCTTATCTACCAGCTTGAACAGGCTAATTCTCCATTAGAATTAGGATGGATTGGCAGGTGGCTGACCACAAGACTACAGTGATACTATGGTCTACATCAGGAGTGTCAAACTCGCCTCTTGACAGGGGCCACATTAGATTCATGGCACCTGCTGAGGAACAGTGGCAGTAGCAGTCCTGGGGTTTTTCTTGCCTGGGGCTGCCACCCTATTTGCCACCCCCTGCCCCTGATCCAGAAGTAATTGTGTCATTATGTCACCACAATCACTTCCGGAATTGTGCTGGGAGTTCAAACCTCTCCTGACACAATTCTGTACCTCTCTGGGGTGTGTCTTTCATCTCCTTCAAGGGGAAAAAAGATGCGGTCCACAATCACTAATAGAGTGGCTGTGATTTGCAGCCACTCTGGCTACGTTTCAGCGGTGTTCTGGGCCACCACCCCTCTTGCTTTGTAGGAGGAGAGAAAGAGTGGCAGTGTGCTGGTGTGCTACCGCTCTAGGCTGCCTCTTTCCTCTCCTCCTACAAAGGAAGAGAGGCATTTGCCCTGTTGCCCACCCCTCAGGTACACCAACGGACAGCAGTCTGAGGGCCGGAGTTCCAGGGCCAGAAGAAAACTGGAAATGACTATTTAAGACCTTCTGAAGCTCAGGGAAGCCCTCCCCAGCCTCAGAAGTTCTTGTAAGACCTTAAAACTTCCCTTCCAGTTTTTCCCTAAAATTGTAAGTGTTATTTTCAGGCTATCTGAGGCCTTAGAACCAAAGAGAGCCTGAGAGGCGGTGCACAGCATCCCCAGCCCTAAGAACACACTCTGGAAACAACCAGAGCACAGCTCCAGCAGTATGTGGGGGGACGACGACGACCAGTCCTGGTGAAGAGGTTCCATGGGCCATATCTGGACTTTAGACTGCATGTTTGCACCGCTGTTCTACATATTGCCTGAAATATGCCTACACATTTTTATTTTGTTTTATTTTAAATTTGACTGTTTATGTGCAAGCTCCTTTCAGTACTTTTTACAGAAAATTGGGACAAATGCAGAGAAATTGGGATAAATAACAAATACTACTGTTGATAATAATACAATGTGTTTTTCAAGTTGGCAAAATCTTCATTAGAATACAAAGCTGCATTATATAAAACATAATAACTCAGTGCTATATGTTTGATACAGTTAGTTTTAAGAGAGTCTACTTTTTGGAAAATATAGTAGCTCATTGCCATCAAAACTCTGAAGAATAGACTTGTCTTCCAACATGACTAGTCCAAGTACTACAAATTCCAGTAGAATGTACAAACGGCATAGGAAATAAAAGTAAACTTGTCTGTCTTTGGGGGCTTGTGATCAGCAAAGTTTGACAAAACAAAACCAACTAAGTGCCAGATTCATTGTGAAAGGGTTTTGAGATCAGCAGAGTAGGAAAATAAAATTTATTTCACTTAGGTTCAGAAATGGCTCACAGTTCCAGTCTTCCATTTTCCTCACTTCCTGAGTTAAAAATTGTTAAACTATGAATGAAGGGTATACAGTAGTGTCCAACTGATATACACTGGAAGAGTAAATAGTGGTTTAACGCTGATAGAGGATTGTCGTCTTGGGTGAATACCCTAAGGGTTATGGGATCCACAGAAGAACATCAATAACTATCTGCCATTTTTTCCAAGGTGCTTTATTGGATGTTTGATAATCCTCACCCTAAGTAATCTCATCAGTATGCCTTCTTCCTCTTAGAAGAGCAAACAAAGCATAGCTCTAGTGGGATTAATTTACTGTAGCCCGAAGCAGCAATACGGCACTGGAAGGCACTGTGTTGAATAAGTATCATTATACCATCTGTTGACAATGTCAAGTCAAGTCAACCTTTATTAGGCATAAACATTTGGTAGTGTTGACAATGTATATCTGTTACAGTAGCCCATGTACAACAATGGTTCAGCATCCAGTATTGGCAACTAAAGTTCACAGTGTTGAACTCCAGGAGTCATCATTGGATATGGATGCATTCTGAGGCCAGGTTTGTGTTTCACAGTATTTTATATGGAGGTTGATATTGGTCCATCCATTCATAAGTAGTAACTGTCATTCATGCCATGGTACTCTTCAGGATACAATAATCTCTTCATAACAGGTTACTTGAATTTGTTTATACCGATGTGGAGGCTGTGTAGGTAACTTGAACACTGACTAGCAAAGCCACTGCAACCTAAACTCTTTCAACTTACCTTTTCGTGCACTTAGTCCAATCTTTAAAGCTACCGTCCAAACACTGGGTTTGAATACCACATGCAGTTGGAGCAGTGTTCCTGGTAGTGGTTCCAAGTCGAGGAGCATTTCTTCTTTCTGATGGGATTCATATGCATGGATTATTTTGGAACAGGTATAAAAGGTTGTGTTTTGGCTAGCATTTGGTGCCAGTGGTTATACATGTTTGGGATTTGGGTTGTGTGTTTTAATATGTTGATATTCAGCCTAACCAGCAAGGTTTTGCCAGGTCTACAAATTTTACTAGCTTACAGATTTTTCCTAGGCCACACACCCACACATCTGTAATTGGTTGTCATAATGTCACTACAATAAAAATATCCCCATCCCCAAAAAAGGTTCATGTTTAGTTGCCTAGAGGGAATGACTACTTGCCAGAGGCAACCAGGCAGTTTGCTTCTTACAAGTCTGTGTTGGGTTAAGAACAACTGATATTTGCTTTCTCTCAAAATGCATTTGAATTTCTAAATTTCAGCTTCCCCCCTCCTTGTCCAATGGGTTTTAATGAGCAAATCTAAAATGGTTTCATTGTCTTCCACTCAGTGGCATCGGTAGCGGGGTGCAGAGGGTGTGGGCCGCACCGGGTGATGCGTCCTGGGGGTGACACGCCCTGGGGGGGTGACGCACTAAAATCGCGGCATTAGGAGCTACCTCATCATGAATGTCCAGCGGAGTGCAATGCAAAAAACCCGATTGAAATAGCTCCTTTCCTTCAAAAGTTATGGCCAAAAAACCGGAAAGAAAAAATGCATGGAGCCCTATGGAAAGTGCAAATGAGCCACATCGCGCGTATGCTCGCGAGTAGGCATAATTTCATGCAGAATGCAGTGAAACAAACCACATTGAAATATCTGTGTTCTAACAAAAGGTACAGCCAAAAACCAGTGGGGGCAGGGCGATGGTACATCACCACGCCCACTGCATGGGGTGCCGCGCAGGCCTCCCGCATCGGATTATGCGAATCCTAGTGATGCCACTGCTTCCACTTGTTCTAGATTTTGCACCTTTGAAAATTCAAGTAATGAACAATCTGTTCAGAAAAAAAATTATATAAATCTGGTTTGTGGTAATAGTTTTGGTATTCGAAGTTGATCAATATAGTAGTACAAATGATCAAATTTACCAACTATTTACTTCTCTACTCCAAATGATGTTATCGCACCTTCACAATTTATCTAAAGGAGCATATATCCTACCAATCAGTTATTTTAAAATGTTTTAAATGTAGGTTAAAGAATGTTTAACTTATGTTAATACAAACATTTTCCCCATAGCTATGCGGTTTTCAAACTCTCCAGGAGTTTGAAACCCGCAGTAAGTCTTTGCAGGGGCGGGGGGGGAGGCAGCAGGAGCAGGGAGAAGGCAGCGACACGATTCTCAGGATCGCGTCACTCAGGGGGCTGCAGGGACTGGGATGCACTCACTAGTCCCTGCAGCAGCCATCCCTGTGTGCAGGGAGCCCTGCGCAAGTGCCTGCAGGGCGCCCCAGGTCAAGGAAAGGCAGAGTGGAACGATCTGCTCTGCCTCCGCAAAAGCAGAAGGGGAGCGTGATCGCCCCACTCTCCCTTTCCTTGACCTGGGACGCCCTGCAGGCGATTGCGCAGGGCTCCCCGCATCCCCAGGAGGCTGCAGGAGGCTTGAGCAAGTGCACCCAAGCCCCTGCAGCCCCCCTGAGCAGCACGATCCTGCAGATCACACTGCTGCCTTCCCCCTGTCTCCTGGCTGCCCCCAACCCTTAAGGGGGCAGAGGCCAGGACCCACTGTCTGGGGCGTCGCGATGCCCCAGTTTGTATACCACTCCCACAGCTTATTTATTTATTTAAATGACCTGCTACATGACATTTTGTACTGGCTAGAAACACCAGAACTAGGGGGCATCCACTAAAATTGAATGTCGGGAGAGTGTCAGGAGAGAACAAAGGAAAACAGTGGCAGACTTCCCCAGCCCCGCGCCCAGGGCAAAGGATGGCACCCCCACAAGATGCTGCTGCCCCGGCATACAAATCCACCTCCCCCATTCACCGCAATGAAACTCAGCCTTGTGTGACTCCAGAATGAGTCTTAAACTGTGCTTAAACAGTCTTAAACTATGCTTCTAGCACAGTTGAGGCACAGTCTCTGAAGGAGCCTCAGTAAGGCTTCAGCGTAGTCTGAGAGGCACACGAGGCTCCATGCCTGAGGCATTTGCCCCTTTCAGTTAATGGCAGGTCTGCTACTGAAGGACAATATTTCTTTACCCAGTGCATAATTAATCTGTGGAACTCCTTGCCATAGGATGTGGTGATGGTGTCTGGCCTAGATGCCTTTAAAAAGCGATTGGACAGATTTCTGGAAGAAAAGTCCATCACAGGTTATAAGTCATGATGGGTATGTGCAGCCTTCTGGCTTGAAAAGTCAGCTACCTCAGAATGCCAGTTGCAAGGGAGTGGCAACTGCATACAGGTATCTTGTTTTGTTTGCTCCCTGAGGCATCTGGTGGGCCACTGTGGAAGTTGGACTAGTTGGGCCTTTGGCCTGATCCAGTGGGGCTGTTCTTATGTAACTGAGGCTCAAATCTTAACTCACTTTTCAGCACTGGCGTAGCTGTGCCAAAGGGGTGTGCAGTGCATCCTGCAGTTGGGTGCCATTCACGGAGGCCTCCTCAAAGTAAGAGAATGTTTGTTACCTTACCTCAGAGCTGCATTGTCCTTATGTCAGTGCTAGAAAGTGCGTTAGGATTGTGCCCTAACTCAATCAAGATAAAGTATTCTCCACTCTACAGACATAACAAGAAATTAACATTAAAAGCAGTGTACAAAATTTGTGTGTGTGTTTGTGTGTAGACTTGAAGCATCTTGGAAGCAAGACTAACCCATCCACAAGACTGGATAAATAATTACTTCAAGCAGTGGGAAGGAGCAGATTGGCAGGAGTGCCCCACATCTGCATGCCAACTCTCCCAGCCTGCTGCCTAGCCAGATGCTTAATTGTGTAGCCCTGTTTTCATTCACTCTCAACAAGTGTTACGAAGATTAAATCAATAGTGACCCATCCAATGCTGCTGCCTTGAACAAGCAGGCATGCTCACCATCTTTAAAAATGAGGTGAAAAATTTGGGTGCTCCTTCCGTTGCCAGCTCAACCTGGGTCGGGCCTACCTGGAAAACCTAACAAAAACAAACAAACCCCTATCACACTAGTCACAATTTCAGTGTTATGGCAGGAACTTCATAGACTTTAAATGAACTGTTACCAATCCACAGCACATAATACTGTTTGAACACACAAACTTTGAATAGCTTATTACATGCATTGATGATGCAGTATATGCAATTAGGCTTTCAGAGGGATTTATTTGCTCAGCTTTTCCTCTAAATGGTAGAGGGAGGGCTAATCATAAGCTGTTGAAACTTGTTGGCAGTAGTGTTTAAAATATTATGCCTCATTTTTCTTTAAAGGTCTTCGGTTAAAGTCATTACATGTTTTTACTAGCATGTTCATAAATTATTTGTTGATAAAGAAAAATGGTTTGGCACAACCAATTCACTTCAAGATTGATGATCAGTATTTTAAGGGGTGAGTTTGTTTTTACTGAGGTTGATGCGCATATTTATCTCAATTTTTCTAAAACAAGTTGATTCCAGTGGTTCTGCAGTAAGACCAGGTAGAGGGTGAAGCTTCCTTGCATACCTGTAGGATTTCTAAATTTATATAAATGGATGTGTTTCAGTTACATATATGCTTTTATTACATGTTTATGAGTATACAGATTAGATGATAAGTAACCTCTTCATATTTTATGTATGTATTTGAAGCATAGTCGTTCAAATTTGGCTATCTATACCCCATTTATTTTAGGAACTACTCCTGTACTTTTATCATTGATGCCAAATTTGGGGGGGGGGGAGTTCCCCATAGTATGCTGCTGCCTTTAAATACCAGTCTGCTACAGCATGCCATTTCAATTTATTAAAATCTGATTCATGTGGTGCCAAGTTTATTCACAAAGCTTTCGCTGGCCCAAGCATATCCATCAAGACAAGAAAAATAGGAACCTCCCATGGGGAGAGTTGGATAGTTAAAGTCTGTGAGCTTAGTTAACTTCAGTCTGCCCTAATTCTAAAAGATTGCTGCTGTCCACTTTCTTAGCACATCCATTTTTATTTCCTCCTAAATGGTCAAGAGGGCATAAGCTTAAATATATGAGCTAACAGAGCTTCTGTGGTCCAATCTGCTAATTAGACTATCTTACACAGATGGTATTTGGACTTTTTTGTTTGGTGAAGAAAGCATGTGGTAATGATATTCATGAATTTTTATAAGATCAAACATGCTACTTAGGTTTAACTTGCATATTTCCTAACCTTGAAGTAAAGCCAGACCACTGGGTGGGAAAAAAAAAGGGGAATTTGAGTCTAAATGCAGAATAACTTTTTTTTTTTTAACCACACTGGTATATAGCATCGCCTGGAAATAGCTACTCTGGTGTACCATTTCCCATTTGAGTGTGTGTTCTGAAAGCCGCAGCAAAACAGTAAGCAATTTATGCTGTTAAAATGTCATGGGTTTCTATAGATTTGCAAAGGTAAGTAGCTATCCAGAGACAAATAATACTTACAGGAGGCCTGCGCTGTATCCAGTGCAAGATAGGGGCCCAAAGTGGCTCAGCTGGAGGCAAGGGGATGTTCAGCCACTGCAGCGCCAATGGGTCTCTTCAGACTTGTGGTAGTGGCACAAGTCTGAGGAGAGTGGAACGACTTGCAGCCGCTCTGTGCTGCTCGGGAACGGGGGCTAGGATCCTGTATATCTGCTGGATCCCATCCTTTCCCCCCGCTCCCTGCCCACCTGCTCCCAGGACCACCCCCCTCCCACCTCCTCCCCACTCTCCCCAGATCCTTGCATCAGCTGAACTCAGAGCATTCACCAGAAAAGAGCCCCTCCCCAATTGTCACATGCCTTGTCTTAGGGGAACCTAGAAAAGGCCTGAGAAGATTTTTTTTAATAGTCTGGTATATATATAAGGGTGCAGTCTTTTGAAGTGCCCAGGTATCTATGGCTAAGATTAAAACCAGGACTTTTTGAACTGTGATCATAATGAAAGTGGTGGCCAGTGCAGGTATTTCAAGCTTGGAAATATGATTCCATTCATCCAGACATGCTCAGTGCTCTTGCAGGTATACTTTGAATTTTCAGAGTTGTCTGCCAAGAGAGGATTCCCTGTTGTATTCATAGTCTCATGTGTAGAAGAGGCAGACCTTGTTACCCCCTCCCCATTATTCCATCATTTTAAACGAGTGAAACTAGTTCAAGTTACTTTTTAGAAAAGACATGAGAAATGATGGATACAACAAAAAGGAGCTTTACAATAATGTTACAGGAATGTCTCCACTAAGAGTATTTTTCATGATAATTGCTAACACATTGAGGCCCAAGTGACGTAATCTGAATCCCATCTCAAGTGGTCTCCTTGAGAATGCTTTACTCCTGGATTGTGCCCCACAGAAGACTGTTAAAGGTACTGTTTTACATCCAGTGTGTCTCCCAGTGTTTGTCCAGTGTGGAAGTCCATAGCTTCAAGAATCTATACTTTCTAATAGACATGAGTCAAGAAGCCAGAACCACCGAGAACTCTAAACAAAACACTGTCGTTCAGGTATGGGCATCCCTTAAAAATAAAAGAAAGGCAATGGTGGATCAACTGCTGAACTAAATGGAATATAGTGGCATGTGATGCAAAGAAGTTTAAAATACTTGCTTTGCTATACTGCCCATACATATCTGCAAATGAGAGCTGGTATCAGCCTAATGTGGAAGTTTTTTCTCATACAGAGAAAATGAAGTTTTTTTCTCATACAGAGGTGTTTTGAAATGTTTCTCTTCACTGTTGTAAGTATGGGTCGACCCTTAGTCTTTACACTGAGCGTATACTTTGTTGAGGCAAATGGCAATATTGATTGAAAGAGGAAAGTACAGACTCAGAATAACAAAGAAGAATATCAAGAAATCCTTAGAGCAACTGAATGAAAAAGGTCATTGCTGTTTGGTTGTGTTCACTAAAAGTTCCTGACATTGCTAGCTGAAGAAAGCACCGTTTGTTACATGAGTTCAGAACTCTTAGAGTATATTGATGCAAAGCTGTTCTTCTAAAAGTCTTTGTTATCAGAACTCATAAAGCATCTGGATACTGTAATGCATTTTAATATTTTTTCCTATGTAATAGGAAATAATATCTCTTTACTTGTGGCTGCTTCAATGTGTTATGTCATTTGCATATTATATTGCTATAGAGATACAGTATATAAAGATCAAGGGAAAGTCTGATATATAAAACATAGTATCAAGCAGAGATACAAGTAAATTTAGAAGGCGAAAAATAAAGGTCAACACAAAGATAGCTATCAGATGTGGAAAAGAATATTGATAGAATCATGACAGATAGCTGATCACTGCGATCAGAGCATTGATTGCGAATAATACAGGCAGTCAAGTGAAGACTGATGGGCGAAGTTTAAGTTCGCAACAGGAAGCTACTGAAGGGACTTGAGATAATAAGACTCTTTAAATGATGCTTAGAAAGATGTTAGACAAGATGCTGGGACTCTAGAAGACAGTTTCTGTTTGCACTAGTCACCAGAAAATGACTGTGATTGTAGCTTCAAGAAATGGTGATTGTTTCTTTTTAACATCATAGCGAAATGGAGTGAAACTTAAGAACTGTGCTTGGTTATAATATACCTATCAACATTTTGAAATATTTCAATGCATCAGAAACTTTCCCTTTCCTAGAGAATAATGGTACATGTGTCCATAGAGAATAGCTTCAAGAAACTATCCTTTCTAATTTAGGGCATCTACGGCATTTGTCCAAAAGGAATCTGAAACTTTCTCTTACTATATCTTTCTCATACAGATAGAAAGTTTCCATATATTAATAAAAACACTAAAGACATGAAGGGGGTATATCTGACTATTGCTAAGACAAGCAGGAGAAATATGAAATACTGTAGAATGTTATATGAACTGTTAGAGATTTGAATAATTCAGGTTCCGATCCTATCAAACTTTCCAGTGCTGATGCAGCCATGCCAATGGGGGTGTGTGCTGCATTCTGCAGTGGGGGGGGGGGAGAGGCAGTAATAGAGGCCTCTTCAAAGTTTAAGAATATTTGTTCCATTAGGGTGGCCTTGTGGCTGCATCAGCACTGCAAAGTTGGTTAGGATTGGGGCCTCAGTTGTACTTGATAAACTTTTTTTTGTTTAAAGGAAGTTTAAATCACATGAGCGAGAATGGATCGCCTCTGTTTTAGCAGTATTCTGTGCAACATTGCCTAGTCTTGGTAGCTGGTGAAAACAACAAATGTGAAAGAATATCATTTTGCTTTTCTGGAACCTAAGTGAACCTAATCTTATATATGTATTCTTAAAAAGTGATTAATCACTTTAAAACAAAAGTCTGTTGGCACCACACAAGCCAGTAAGATGTCTTGATAAGTTCAGAAGAGCCTGGCAAAAAGTCTTTAAAGATAACAAAAATAGTTTTTGGTATTGCTGGTGGAATGTAAATAAAGAAATGAAAATCTAAGCTATTTTTATGAAATGAAAATCTGCCACAAAGTGGCCCACAACAGAGAAGGTCCTGCTGTAATCACAGTAAATAACAAAGGAGGACCTTTACCAAGGAACTTTAATGAACAAAAAAGCTGCACACTTAGGGAAAGCATACCTCTTTAAATAGTGGTGAGTTACCCATGGCAGAAGTATATTCCTGAAAGTCTACAGGGTACAGCTATTCAAAATCTAAAGATTAGAACCAGTGTCTCTAGGGCAGACTTACATAAAATGCATTACAATAATCTGTGGAAAGTTACTAGTACTATCGATGTCTGCATTTGAAAGCAATTTTCAGCCAGCTTTACCAACCCAGAAGTTGGTAAAAGGTGTCATTGATGCCAAGATCAAGTAGCAATGCAGGGTCAAGGTAAACCTACAGACTGCATTTTTTTTTTTTCAGAAGTGTGACCCCATTCAGAACTAGCAGTTCTGTATCAGAAGGGGGGGGGGAGTCTTGGGACATCAAAAACTCTGGGAACAGTCTTTCTTGGACCACCCTAGGGGGAAAAAAACTGATGCAATCTCTTGCAATTTCCTGAAGTGCAGAGGATGAAGAATTCCAGTTTCATTTGTTTCCTGCTCCTGAGAGTTTCTCTGCCAACATCCTTAGCTACCGTAGATTTCTTACCTTAAAAAATGCTAGCATCTCTCCCTGCTGCAAGACACTAATCACAACTGGTTCAGTTACTTTTCTGACTAGCCTTCACCAGCCAAAGTGAAGGTGGTAAGTGGCTGGTGGTACATCTCTAAGGAACTTGGTACTTGTCTAGGTTTGCATGTCAGCTATTTCAGTTCACACATTCCTGATATAAATCTATAATTTTGTGTGTATGTGAAGTACCTAAAATTAGGTGCTATACAAAATACATAAAAAGAAATGCCTTGGCTGAAAAATTGTCTTATTTTTGTGCTGTTCAGTATGCAGTTGTGAAAAGAAATTGCATGATTGTGTGGTGCTGATAATGTTATATGTGACATCTTCTGCTCAAAGCCAAGTCCAGATTCTGGTAGGATTTCTAGATCAAGAACGAGCAGTTGCTCTTATCCACTTGGCAGGACAACTTAGGATACAACACATTAATTGCAAGTAACTTTCTTTGAAAAAAGGTACATTCTAATCCTAGGGATGTCTCAGCTTTTCAAAATGGTCTTTTGCTTGTTACTTGGTAACAAGCTGGGGTACTTGGTGTGCTGTGCTAAGCTAGGAGGCTACAGCCCAAATCCTAACCAACTTTTAAGCACTGGCATAGCTGTGCCAATGGAATGTGTGCCACATCCTGCTGTTGGATGGCACTCATGGAGGCCTCCTCAAAGTAAGGGAATGTTTGTTCCCTTACCTTGGAGCTGCATTGTCCTTATATTGGTGCTGGAAACTAGGTTAGGATTGAGCACTACGCAATCATAGATAGCAGCAATAGGGATATATTTCTTCAACATTGTCCATTCCAGCAGCTGCAGAGTGGAACAGAAGATTGCAATCATTTTAGTACATATCAAGATGACAACTTTTGCCATTGAACCTAGAATTTGATTTGTCTGACAAAGGAAATGCACCTTGATCTGCTGTGCAGGCTTAGAGTGTCAGAAGTGGGAATTTGGTGGCCAGGTCTGTCTAGTTCTGACTTTTACAATCATAAAAACCTTTCTGTTTTTTATGCAACCTCCTGAAATTTTATACAATTATTTTCTGGCTAAACAGTTTATAATTCCTTGCTGGAAACGGTGTGCTTTGAGGCTCATTTCTATTGGATAACTAGTGAACTGTTTAAAAAGGGTATCTGCTTCAGTATCTTTAGTGGATATGGGAAAACAACTTTCCTCTTACAAACAATTATGCATATAGTGAAATTTAAAGCATTTGGTCTTTTATGTTTTGCATCTCAGCCTGGCTATGTTGGCAGAGGCTAGCATTATTTCAGTCTGAAGTTCTAATCAAACTTTATGAAACATGAACTGTCACCACTTGAAAATAAACAGGAAAAGAACAAATGAGGGAGTGTTCCATTTCTAATGTAATTATTTAATGCTCCAAGTAGTATTGTGAAATGTATATAGTACATATAGGTATCAGTAATGACTACCCTGGGAAAAGAAGCAGACTCTGGCTTGAATATCATCACAGACTGGGCTTCAGTGGGTGGACAAAAGAATGTGGACAGTGAAGAAACATGATCTTACAACTTAGTCTGCCCATCTATTCTCTTTATAGACGAATAGAGGCATGAAAATTTGATCTCTCCATAGGGAGATCTTGGTGCAAGTGACACAATAAATCCTTCTGTACCACAAATAAGTACTAAGAGTCCCCCTATAGTAGTGAATAAAATACACCAGACATGGAGGCATAGCACTCTTCTTTCTCTGTCATACAGTTTTTGTTTTTACACACAAAAAAAGGCATTGACATGCAAAAGAGTGAGAATATTCTTCTTTTCCCCTAGTATTAAAGTAGGTTATCTTAACTCCTTTGACAAATTTATATAGTCTCCATCTTAAAAAGAAGAGAGGATATCTTCCACATTTTCCTAAAACCAGTAAGAATACAAATGTACTACAAAATTATGCTAAGTTTTAATCTGGTTTTACTGTCATGGCTTCCCTCAATGGTGCATTTATAATTGTGCCAGAAATTTTGTGTGTAGTCGCCTGCTGCCTTGTTATAACTTCACTTCCAATAATTCATTTATTAAAAAGCCATGACAATAAACTGGTTAAAAACTCAGTTAAGTTTCCTGTGAATTGCTGTCTTTTTTAAAAGTGATTTTAAGTGTTTCCAAAATAGTCTAACGAAAGTGCATGAGCACCTCAGAATTTAGACAACTTATATGATTACTGCTAATCTACACAGTTGATTAGTAGTTAAATTCTCAAAATGGCTAACACAACATGCCTCTTCTCAGGATACTAATAATGCCACTGCAACCCTATATATATTTACTTAGGAATAAGTTACAACATCCCATTGTGTTCAGTGGGCTTACTCCCAGGAAAGTGTTCCTAGGATTGCAGTCCAATTCTATTGGGCTCAGCCACCAGCAGAACACATATTAAAGTAGCACAAGTTAAACCCAATTGCATTCTGGTGTCTCTGCTGGGGTGTGTGTGTGAGCATGAATAGAATGCCAGATGAAGGGGAATTGAAGTGCGACGCAAGTATCTTGTGGTCTTGTGTGCTCCCTGAGGCTTCTGGTGGGCCACTGTAAGATACAGGAAGCTGGACTAGATGGGCCTTTGACCTGATCCAGGGAGCTGTTCTTAAGATCTTTTTATGTTCTTATGTATTCTTCTGGTGACAACTGCCTTGCAGCACTGTAAAAGGCACTCTGGCAGTGCTCAGAGTAGCAGGCTGCAGGAACACCTGCAAGAAGGCTGGAACCTTCCCATGTGTGTCAGAACCAGCAAAGGATCACCTGCCAAGGCAGGTAGGATGGTGGGAGAGGGCAGAACAGGGTGGGGAAGAGCGGAATGAGGCAGCAATGGGGGAAGGGACAGTGATGGGGCAGAGAAAGAGTAGATTGGGTACGGGAAGGTGATGGGGCCTGTGGGAGTGGTGCCGCCAAATCCTAGTCCCCGTCATGAACTTGATCTGTGGCACTGGTCCATGTGGACCTGCACCACTGAATTTGCAAACACAGGTCCAAGTAGACCTCTTCACGCTACATAGGTTTACCCCCAGGTAAGGTAACTGCCCCCCCAACAGGATGCAACTGTAGCCATTTTGGAGTTGCTGCATCAGTGGGGGGGATAGGATTGGGTTGTCCAAGTCATTGAAGTCAGTGGTATTAAAGGCATGACTAATGGGACCTGCATATTTGATGTAAATTATTTGTAATGTAAATAACATGCATAGTGCCAGTATGGATTGTAACAGTAGTGCGTGGTGGTGCTTTAACCACTTTCTTCCACTTTCTTGATTCAGAAATCTTCCATTGCTACTAATCCTGATCTGGGACCCTTGTATTTGTGGTGGAATAGTCAAATGCATGGACTCCACTTATTCAATGGGTATATCATCTGCTTTGGTCATAACTAAATTTAAAGGAAAAAAATGCCAGTTTTAAGTATCTTGTTGAGTGAAGCCCAGAGTAGCAATCAAAAAACCATGTGTTGCAGAATAGTCTGAGCTCATTCTGATCCCAGTGTTTTGAGGTTTCAGGTGATCTCTGAAATAGTCTGTTTACAATATAGTTTTCTGAAGCTGCTCTTACTGACATTTTTGCTCAAGAATTGCCAAGAGAGCCATAGTGCAGGGATAGTAGTAATATAATGTATTCTGAATGTAAATAGAAAGTGTATGTAGAATTCCATAGAGACAGGTTTAGTTTTATTCAGGTTTAACTGAAATGTGAATTAGGCACAGTGCACTTCTTCAAGCTAATTTCTAAATAGTGTTTGACTTGTCTGTACTTAATATGAAAGCAAGTTATGTGATCTGGAAACAGTTACTTTCTCGAGGTCAGGTAGCTGAGAGTGTTAACGTACTCTAGCATCTCAGCATATACATATCTTTTTTCCCTTACTTTTGTTTCCTACAGTAGTTTAAAAATGGATAATTATGGGTAATGGTTATGAAGTACCACTCTCTTTCTTGAAAGCATAATTCACAGTTTCTCCCCCTCTGTCTGAAAGGTATAGTTAAGTTTTCAACTTATTCTCTATTGTATTTGTACTAAAAGCTTTCCTGAAAACCGTCATGTGGGAATTGTTCTTGGAGCAAAATGGAAATGGTTTAACTGCTCTTGGAATCTACTACTATGGCTTTGTTTATTCACTCTCCTTATGACAAACGTGAAAGAAGACAGGCTAACTAAAATGAAGACAAAGGGTTGTCTCGTGGCACTTGATAGATGGGCACCAATTCATCTTCAGTCCTTTTGTGGAAAGAATTAAATTTTGTAATAGGTATCTACATGGGTAAGGGAACTGTCAAAACCAGGGGTGCTCACACTTTTTTGGCTCGAAAGCTACTTTGAAACCCAGCAAGGCCCGGAGATCTACCAGAGTTTTTTTTTACAATGTTCGCGCCATCATAACATATAACATTTATGTGTACAATGTATGTTGGTGTACCTTGAGCCCCACTGAGTTTAACAGGACTTACTCCTGAGTAGACATGCCTAGGATTAGGCTGTGAGGCTGCAATCCTAGCCACACTTACCTGGGAGTAAGCCCCATTGAGTACAATGGGCCTTACTCCCGGCGTTTCCTCCCAGAGGCACCTGAAGGGGGGGGGTCGGCACTCCGCAATCTACTCATTTTGCCTCGCGATCTACCAGTAGATCACAATCCACCTATTGAGCACCCCTGGTCAAAACAGATATCAAATAACCTTATAGTACTCTTCCCAAAAAGTGCTCACAAAGGTCTGTGAGGAAATATGTGGAGCTGGTGGGTGGGTTATAAGGAGATGAGCTTTGTGACTAAGTGACATATTAGGGCTGGGATACAAGGCCATTCATAGATTCAAGGAAGTTGCAAGGTGGTAGGAAAGCAGTGGAAGTCTGAAGCATGTCCTTAGGACATCTTCGGTTCACTGGTGTCTGGACTCTTGGGAAACCGTTCCTTCGACAAGGGGCTGCTCTGTGCAACAGTTACAATGGCACTAGCCTACTAGCAACCTTAAAAGGGAAAAGCTGCAGCTAAGTGGCAGAATGCATGCTTTGCACGAGGAGGTCCCAGGTTCAGTCCTTCACAGCTCTACTTTAGAACATTCTTGAGTTAGCAAGGCTGGAAAAGATCTGAGTCCTTGGAAAAGTGCTTTCAGTCCAAGTATCCTGTGCTAGACCTGATTCTATGTAAAGTAGCTTTGTGTGTTTATAAGACAAACTGAGATGCTCCCTTGGAAAAGGAATCACAGTAGTCCAGTGTTTCTCAAACTGTGGCTCAGGACCCACTTGGTGGGTCGTGACCTGATTCCCGGTGGGTCACTAAAAGCTAGGCGCAGTCATATTGGATGTTGGCAAATGAGCTGGGCGCCACCCTCTTGGAAGCTGGAAAGTGGCAAAGCTGGCTGTGGATGTTCAGAAATGGCAGCCGATGGCTTCAAAATAGCTGCAAGTTTTGCTGTGGATAGCTTTGAAATTGCTGCGGATTTTAAAAAATGGCTGCAGATCGATTCAAAATGGCCGCTGCAGATTGAGAAAATAGCTCCAAAATGGCTGGGGATAGGCAAGAATAGGGAATGAATGTCACAATGTGAGTAATTTTTACTTAATCCCTCTTATTTGTGCAAAGTCAGTGTTTCCCCAACTGTGGGTCCTGATTGTCAACAGGCAAGCTGATAGCAAACAAGGAAAATGTATTGAGCACCCTGTAAACCGAAATGGAGCCAAACAGATTCATTTACTCTTGAACAGGTGAACGTGCTTTGGCCTGGTGCAAAGGGCAGGCCAAGAGGAATGCAACATCACCAGAATGGTCCCGATTCGATGAACACAGGCCTCAAGAAGCACTCGAGAAGGAAGTCCCCTCTGTCTAAGATGACAAATATGTGGAGCTGTATGGAAAGTGAAACTAAGCTATGCAGTTGTGTTTATGCATGAGTAAGCAACCAGTCCTTGGCTCCTATTGAAGGCCAGGCAAAAGGGAATGCAAAACCACCAGAATGGTTTTGATCTAATGAACGTGGAGCTCAACAAAAGCTCCAGAAGGCAGCCCCCCCACCACAGTACAGGAAAAAGTATAAGAGGCTTGAGTTGGATGGGTTCTTTAATTTTTTTTTTAAGTCTTGTAAGGTTAGCTGGGTCCTGGTGGTGTGTAATTTTAAAAAGTGTGTGCCAGTGCTATAAGGTTTGGAAAAGATTGCTTTATTGGAAAGGGTTGTTGTCTTTTACAGGCTCCCCCCCCCCCCAGTGGAGCCTTATTTCTTCTCATAATGGGTTTTAATGCTTTTTAGAGGGATGCTTGTAATCTCAATCCAGCCCAAACAAAAAGCATAATAACTTAAATTGAATTGGGCACCGAGTAGGACTGAATTTTTTTTTTGGGGGGGGGGGTGTTGTTGAGGTTATTGCAGCACAGAGAGAATTCACTTGGTGGAACAGGGGTGGTTTCTCCATTTCTTTTTTTTCTTATTTGTTCATTTATTTGTTTAATTTTATTATTTATGTGTATTTATTTTAATTTATATAGGGTGCAATCCTAACCCACTTTCCAGCACCGACATAAGGGTAATGCAACTTCGAGGTAAGGGAGCAAACATTGCCGTACCTTGAGGAGGCCTGTGTGCCTGCCCCCCAACTGCAGGATGCAGCATTTGCCCCACTGGCATAGCTATGCCAGTGCTGGATAGTGGGTTAGGATTGCGCCCTTAATTACTTATAACCTACATATTTAGGATGAATGGCACAATTTCAGTGCTAGCCATGGGCAATTTCAGTGCTTGCTGCATTCTTAGGAAAGCTCTTCCTGCTTGATGATGTCACTTCTGGCCATGACCTCATTTCCAGGTTAATAGCATCACTTCCAGTGGGTCCCAGTCAGATTGTCATTCTAAAAAGTGGGTCCTGGTCTAAAAAGTTTGAGAAGCACTGTAGTAGTCAAAGTATAAAGGATGCAAAGCAGATAAAGATATGCACCAAATATTCAGCTACTGCTATCTAGTATTGATTTTATACAGTGATTTGTATACTATTCATACAGCTATCTAGTTTAATGTTGGTTTTTTGTCCCTTATCATTTTGGCATTTGATCTCACCAAAGATTTTTATAGGACTACGTATCACTGATCCCATCGTGCTACCCCCGTGCACTCTTCGCTTACCCTCAGCTCCAGATGTCACAAAACATTCCGTAGGGCAGTGGTTCTCACACATTTAGCACCGGGACCCACTTTTTAGAATGAGAATCAGTCAGGACCTACCGGAAGTGATGTCATGACCAGAAGTGACATCATCAAGCAGGAAAATTTTTAACAATCCTTGGTTGCAATCCTACCCACATTTACTATCGTTGTTAAAAGAATGTACATAGTAGCTTGTTAAAAGTACAGGTCTGTAACATTTCCACAAATGCAGTCGCATACCATGGTAGCATGAAGTCTGATATATTAAAAATAAAATATTGAAATGAATGGGGAACCACCTGAAATTGGCTCACGACCCACCTAGTGGGTCCCGACCCACAGTTTGAGAAACATTGCCATAGGGCACTCCAAGGCCAGCAGTAAGGCCGCAGCACCTGTACTGAGCAATGCCAGTGGTGCTGGGCCTCAGTGCTGAGAACTTGTGCTGTGGGAGCCCCAGATGGTAAGTTTTGCTGCTGGTCAGCAGCAAGGTGTTTTGAGGCTGGGGAGGGTGGAACTGGGCAGAGAGAGAGCAACCCTCTAGGGAGGATCAAACCTGGGAGGGGGGCGGAGATGGTCGCAGTGGCTGTCGCCAAATCCTGAACCCTCTCCCAAGCTGTGGAGCCCTACGCAGGTCTCCTTGGTTCTGCACCTGCTCAAGAGCAAGTGTGGATCCAAGTAGACCTATCCGGGCTGCCTTGGCTCAACACGGAGTAAAGGAAACCAAAGTTTCCTCTTCCTGAGGAGACCTCGGTCTGCTTCCCTGGCCCTAATGGGATACACTGGTGGCCATTTCGGTGCTGCTGGCTCCTTGAATGCTGGGGAAGCTTAGAACTGAGCCTCTTCTTCCAAGAGGTTTGTAAAGATTTGTCAATAAAAGACAAAACAGGAAAAAATATCTGCTGGCAATAGGCAGTGAGAAGAAACACATGAGATTATCAAGAAGGAAGATTTCTCAAAAAGGGCACAAATCAATGCCACATAGTCAATTGATCAAGAGCTGTATGTGTTTGGTCATCAGCTCTATAAATGCAGAGTCACCTAAGTGGTGTATTATTACTGGCAGAGTAAGCATCCATTGTTTGAAAAGAAAACTATGACCTCGTTTTACAGAAAAAGAGAAAACTGCTGAGCCCAGTCTGCAGGCCACTCTTTTCTTCTTCCTTGAAAGTCTTTTACTATTTAGAAAGAGAGGGTGTGTGTGTGTGTGTGTGTGTGTGTGTGTGTGTGTGTGTGAAAGAGAGAGAGTGAACACATAATAGCCTTTTGTTTTGTGAAGTCACTTGTAGCTGAAGGATATGATAACCACTATAGATGTATGGAGAAAAGAAAAAGGAGGCGGAAATAAAGGTTGATCAGTTAGATCTGATCTGAAGTGGCAGAGTATGTTTTTCAATAGTGAAATTGAGAGGAGTTTTCAAGATGAAAAATAGGATAACTTTGATCTTGTTAATATTGAGCTGTCAGCAAGCTGTCTTGAAATACATATCTAGGTTCAATCTGATATCAGCAGGGAAATGCTTTAATTTATTGAAAGTATGCATAGCTTTCCAAACTTAAGCATAGACCAGTAGCCCCTGCAAGGCACTGCTATTAGGTATAATTGCAGAGCACACTATCCATGTTTTAAAGAAGAGAGACAGTCCATCTAACAGCAGGGACCCTTCAAAGATGCTTGCTGGCTGGTAGTGACCGGGTGTGTGTGTGATGAATTCTAAGTACCAATATACTGCATTTTAGATGCTTTAATTTTTGCATGGTGGAATGCGTTTTAGCAGTATCAATTTGTAACGTTATAGCGCAAACTAGAATGTATATGTCCCGGGTAGATGGGACTCGTCAGCCTGGGAAGGCAGCTCATCTGAGAGAAGGAAAACTCTGATCCCAAACCTCCACTGCCTTGTGGCTACATCCAGTTATGGAAAAGGCTTCAGGAGTCAACCTTGAGGCAAAATCCGGAGCCGGAGTCCCTGAGGCAGTTCATGGCTGAACACAGTCACGTGCTGGCAACTCCTGCGACGCCGCTGGAACCAACCGTATTGGCCTCTGCCTTTCCATTGGACCATTTCAGCGACGTGGAGAGGGGGGATTTGCTGCATGGGTAACAGCCTATCCTCCATACCTGCTTTACCCAGGCTTCACACACTGGAGAGGACACTCTGTTCCAGAACCACCATTCAGAGCGTGATACCATAGTCTTCCGAGACTGAAGGATGCCAACAGAATGTATATACAGGTTCTGCCTATCTAGACACGGATTTTTTATACACGGATTTGACTCAACACGAATGGCCCCTGCAAAAGAGAAGGAATGTGCTGATCCCTGGAGAAGGGGAAAATGCACCCCTTTAAAATCAGTATAAAAAACTGAACAGCCCTTTAACAATAGCCTCCTTAATGAGACAGAGAGAGAGAGAGAGGGCAGCTGGCTGACAATCCATCAATCCTTCTCTCTCCAACAGCCCCTCCCTTCCCCCTGAGCACCTTTGCATTGGTGAAGGGAGGGGCAGAGTGAAGTGGTTGGAGGAGGACTGATTGATGGATTGTCCTCTTAATGACTCTTATCTTAGAGTCAAAAGGTCAGTATGAGCAAAGAAAATTTGTTTTTTAAATTGATTTGCTATAGTGCGTTTTTTTTTGCCATCCACAAAAGTGGATTTTTTGAGTGCTTGGAATGGAACCCACATGAATAATTAGTCTCAGCCTGTGCTTTAGGAAAAGTATATACTATAATCTGATACCTAGAAGGGTGGGTCTGCTCCAGCCACAGTTGATGTAATCCATGAGACTTCCTGACCTAGTATCCCTCCAGAGAAACACTGCAGTACTTAATTTGGTTAAGGTCTCATCAAACTATTTTTGAGATTTCACAATAAATCAAGAAAAGCTCATCAACCTTTTCCAATTATTTAGCAAAAGTAAACCTCAGGATTCTTTCCAAATGCCTCTTCTTATTCTGCTTTAATTGGATAATATATAAAGGAGCACACAAACATATTCTTTCTAGCTTCAAGTGACAACTTCCTAATCTTTATCAGTCTGATTTTTAATAAAAACTTCAATTAAAATACATGGACTAGCTTTTCAAGTACATATAGGTTGTTGTAGGAGTCTCTTTCCACTCTAAACTGTTAGTGGGTCAAAATGTTGCTTCCAAAGCCTGAGAAAGTCTTAATGTTCTGATCTATGCTGCTACCCTAGGGTACAATCACAAAGAATAATTTTCCCTGATGCAGGTAAAGTTGGTGCCAATTGGTGTCAAGTATACTATAATACAGCTTTTTTGGAACAGGTAACTGCATGTTGCTAAAACATAAAGTACTTACGGATAGGATAAATAGACCATTAAAAGACCACCAAAAGCAAGCCAAAACAGTTTTATGCTACATCTAGAAAATTGTCAGATACAACTTTGGCAAGGGAAAGACATTCCAAAGTTAGGCAGCCACTGAACATAGCTCCATAGTCATAATTTGATACCTAAATGGTAAACTAAGGCTGCAATCCAGTGTAAACGTATTTGTGAGTAAGTCCAATTTAACTCAGTGGGGGTTACTTCTGAATAGGCATGCAGAAGGTTAGAATCCTATATTCATCTACCTGAAAGTAAGGTTAATTTAACACAGTGGGATTTTTGTCTTTGTAGACATGCATAGGATTGAACTGGAAGAGCACAATATTAATTTGATTTGGGATGGAATCTAATATACTGAAGGGCTAGTGCATCATTTAAATGAATAAAAAAAATAGATGGGATGCTATCTCTCAGGCATGTTGTGTCCAATCAGATCATTTGATGCTCTTATATGTTCTCAATTAAGGAACATGACAGACAATGGAATACTGAATATTGTTGCCTCAATTGACACAAGCTTGTTGAAATGCAATCTGCAGAGTGCAAAAGTTGATAGTTTCTCATTTATCAAGGATAACTTCATGTGGAGTGCAGTACACTGTTGTTATTGTGAATGATAGTCACTAGGCTTGACTAATGAGAAGAGGCTATAAGACTTGTTTACTAGGCTGCATTGCCATTTCTGCTATGGTTCAGGTAAAAACAGGTCCATGAAAGTGTGGTCTTTTCCTTGTTCAGTGTGGCTGCAGCATCGGATACAGAAACACCTGCTGATATGACTGTCTGGATACTATTGTGTCTCAAGATGTTTTTTCCTGGAGATTGACACCTGGCACTGGCCATTGTTCTGCTAGCCAGCAGATTTTCAGTGGCTTTCAGGTGCTCCACACAACCGCTCAGAGCACCCATAGTTCTTTCCATTTTGTAGCAAGTTTTCCTAGAAATAGAAGAGTGGGTTAAAATTCTTCTCTTGGTTGATAATATAATTAAACTTTGCATATTTCTTTATAACCAACACAGTTCATTTTTCCCTCATTGGTCACTGTTCTCTGCTCACTGTTAATATATTTACAACCCAATCCTAACTTGCACTGGAACAGGCAGGCTGGCGGGCCTGTGCTATAACCAGTGGAAGTTTCAGGCAGCCAGAGACTTTTCCTCTTACCCCGGGGAGAGCACTGCAGTCCCAATGGGGCTACTCGGATCTGTACCACCTTGGGAGGTGATGTAAATCCGAGCAACCTGGGACTGTCCCGGGCTGCCTGGAAACAGGGTTAGGATCCAGCATAACTGCCGGAATCTGACCCCTCCTCCTGCTCCCCGCCTTCCATCATGAACAGGAAGATATTAGCTGATAGATGCTGGAATTTCTATTTTCCTTTTTGAAGTTCATTATACAGTATTATGTATAATGAAAAACTTTTAGATTTGCCTTCCAATGTGACCAGCTAGAAACTCTCAAAATCGAGTATTATAATATATATGTTAAAAATGGAGTCCACAGGATGAGATGGGCTAGTCTCCTCTCCATTTTAGGGTGCCTGTACCTACATAGTAGTTGTCAGCTCCTGTGAGTGAGATGCAACCAGATTGCCCTTGTGAGAGGAAATATTTTCAGAATGCCAGCAAACTGCAGTTTTTATTTAGAATCAAACACACAGTGCAGAAGACAGATTTTGTCAGTGAGGCTCTTCTGCAGCTCCACAGACACAAGCAGAGAGCACAAATAAATGACACATATATTAACAGCCTTTGCTTCGGGAGATATGACATAGCTTTCAACCTTGAGGTGGGCTCCTAATGCATAGAAGGAGAGTGATCCCCTCCCAGGTGTGTAAACCCTTAGCAGCCGCTCCCCGTCTTCTGCCTGCTGTTTTATTCTTCCCCATCCAGACTGGCAGCAGGGATGGTTGGTGGACAGACCAGGAGTCATCTGGCTGGGTACAGGCCAAGTTCCAGACTGGTACAAACTGGCTGCCTGTGCACTCTTCCAGAATCAATGGCTCTCCTTATCACTCTTTACTTTCTCTTTATCTCTCCTGAGCCCTTCATAGTGGAAATTCTATGGCTTCAGCTGCTAACATTGTCTAGTCTCCTCTGCCCCCTCCATACCTGATAAACTAATTTGCAAATGTTACAAAACTAGCAGGTCAGTGGTTTTTGAAAGAGCAAGCATGTAGAATCCCAAAATGGTAGAACTTGTAAGTGTGGTCCAAGCCTTCCCTGAGATATATATTATATTCTTAATTGCATGCCTAGTTTTATATTGTCCTACTCAGAAAGTAAGCACTAAAAGAATTCACCCTTTAATCTTTTTTTAATACCTGGACTTCAGATATTATTCAACAAAAAAACAAAATGTTGATTGCACACCCGGGCCGTCTGTAGAGGATTAGAAGCTGTGTGGCTGAAGTGAATGAACACTTTCTCTTTTTATGCCTTTCTAAGAAAATTGTTTGTTTTTGTTTCACTTGGTTGAAATCCATGTTACTGCACACCTGTCACTTTCAATATTATGTTGAGAATGGTGGGTTTGCACAGCTGTGACTGATACCCTAATTTGATTTGTAGAACTTTTAACTACTGTACTGGAGGTTTTTGAGTCAATTTTGCCTATCGAATATCAAGACTGATTTTACAAAGTTAGTGTGACAACACCATTTTGAATATTACAATAGCCTGAAAACTCAAGAATACATGCACAGTATTGCTTAATTAAGCAAACTAGTCTCTGGAGCTGGGCAAAGCAAAGAATATTATTCGGCTCACTTCGGTCTTTATAGACAATTGTGTTGTACTTGGCTATTGTGCTACTGTAATATCCAAAAAGTAACTTGAGCAGAAAAGATTCTAAAGCTTCTGATGTACCTGTTAAGTTTGTGAATTTCCCCTGCACAGGTTTTTATAGCAACAGTACAACAATGTTTCTTGAATGGTCTTGAGTTACACCCAATTTATATAAACAGACAGTGGCAGTAATTTAGGCCATTCATGTTAACTCCTCCACCATCACCAGAAAGTTGTGGTGGTATGGTGAACATTTCTGTATCTATGTTGCAGTTCTTGGGGGTAAACTCCATTGATCATAACGGGACTTACTTTTGGGTAGACATGCATAGGATTCTGCTGTTACCCACATTTATTGCCTTTGTACCTAACTTTTCCAATAGCATTAGTCTACTTTTACATGACTTCAGTTAAGTGTACTATCCTTCTCACTGTCACATCTATAACAAAGCATGATACTTTTTTTGGGGGGGGGTGACGTTTGGGGCCAGGCCCAGCACTTGCCCTCTATCTTGTATGGTCTCCCAACCCTGGGGAGCTGCCTGCTTTTTGCTTAGTAACAAGAGCTTGGACACAGCCCAAGAGCCCCAGGCACTGCTGATATTATAAGGATTGGATGCTTAGACTAGGCCCATCTTTGCCGCCACCCCCCCCCCGGCCCTGTCCATGCTTTATGTGCACCAATTATGCTGCACCTGCGGCACAACTCCTTTTCCCTAATTGAGAGGGCATCTCTCTCTCTCCTACATCAGCCTAATCATTGTCAACTGTGTATGGCCTGGTAAGATGGGGAGAAACCGGGCAACAGCCTGGGCACATCGATCATTGGCTGACAACCAGTATATTTTGGCCAGTTAGCACTGAAAACCCCTGATATAAACTTGCACTAATTTAGCTCAACTCAGTTTTGACATCTGCACACCACTACGCCACTCCATGAGCCCATTTAACCAGCACCTCTTAAGTCTTCTTTTGTATGCTTAGAAAATAAAGAATTCTAGCACCTTGACCCTGGCATGTTATTTTCTTCAATCCTTAAAAGAACCTCTCAGCCTGTGGCACAGGCTGTAGGCTGACCCAAGGCGGGGGGGGGGGGCAACTTTTCTTTGATTGTCTTCCTTAGACTTTCTAAGATAGTCGGAATTTTTTTAAAAAAAAATTAGTATAGTTTCTGAATGCATGATCAATGTACCAGTGTACATTATGCTTGCAAAGCATTTGGACTTTATGAACTGAATGGTCACAAATATATGAAATGTATACTACAGAAAGTGTCAGTGTCAATGTGAGTGCTAAACCAATGCCCATTCCTGTGGACTGTATGTATAACCTTTTTGAACTGGGTAGATGTCACATTATATCCACAGTGAGCAAGGTGTATTCCAAATATCTGCCAACCAGGATCTGGAGCGTCTGTGTCCGGTTCACCACCCGACACTGAGGCTGTTGATTCTACAGCATCCCAAGGGTTGCCATAGAATTGAGTAGCCCTATTTTGGGGCTACTTCCCTTACCCGGGGGAAAGGGATGAACGTTCCCTTACCCGAGGAGCTGCTGGCTGCCCGGTTGTGCTCAGGATGCCGCAGCAACCATTTTCATTGCCACAGCAGCACCACACTCTGGGCAGCTCAGGAATGGGCTGTAAATGTGGCATGTAGCAAAAGAAAATGTTGGGGAGTGAAAGTTAATGTGAATAATGCAACTTGCATACTAAGTGCAGGAAGACCAAGACCATGCCAGAAGAACTGAACTGTGAAATGACAGTAGTGTGGTGTTTATGTTTTACAATGTTGAAATCTATATGTGGTCATAGCTATTTTTTTTCTTAAATATTGACATTAAACACACTGTTGTTTTCTGCAGAGCTTTATCTTTTTGTCACTGTAGTTTTATTGATTGCAAATAAAACTCTTAAGATGTCTTGAAAATTACTTTGACCTTGAGAACCAGAGAGTTTTGTCAAGTTAGAAGATTTTGTTTCTAATTTTATCAGTAGGATAGTAGAGCTGGATAATGCCTGTCTTGCTTGCAGAAGTGCCGCTGCAGTCAGTGCACGTGATGAGGCTGCCACCACACATGGCTGGCGCCCATGTGAACAGGCTGGCAGAGCGTGTTCTCATCATCAGTGCCGGTAAGGTGGGGGTGGGCATCGGAAGGAACGGGACAGGGAGGGGAAGAAACAGAGGGTGTCTGGGTGGGGAGGGGGACAGGTTGAAGACAGAACAGGGGTGGGATGGGAGGGATGCAGCGGCAAGCACCAGGATCCTAACCCCTTTCCCTGTCCCTCTCCTTGGTTCTTTGCTGTCCCTCTCCTTGGTTCTTTGCTAGCAAAAAGATCTCCTTGGTGTAGATCTGAGAGACCCATTGAATCAGCAGACACCTCAAGGTAACAAAAGTTCTCTTACCTTGAGAAGACCTCTGGACCCCCCCCCCCCCATGCAATGCACACTGCATTGTTTAGTTAAGATTGAGCTGTTAAATATGACTAACTAAATCCTAGATTATGTGATCTTTCTAAAGATTAGGAAGTTGCAGAATGGCAAAGTATATGAAAGTGCTTAATTTCCCCCCACTTCAGATCTGTAAATGGCCTTATTTTCAGCAAAGCTCCTAAGCTTCCTTTATCAATCTCCCCACGTTTGCATGATAGTTTCCTTCAGAAATTTACACCAAGAATTCACCTGACAGCCTCTTACTGTTGAACTGTTAAGGTCCTTGATCAGACGGAGCAACATTAGTGCCTTGGATTGCACTAATGCCAGGCAATTCAAACATCTCGGTATTTTTATAATGCAGATGTATATGGAGAAAAAGGCAAAACCTGAATAAATGATTATGCTCTCCAGCAGGTTGAGTCAATTCCGTGGGTGCTGAAGGGCCTTGTCCTCCTTGAAAAAGGAGGTTCTACCATACCTTCTTTTGAAAGATGATTGCTGATTGCTACACTGCCTGCAGACCAACGGAGCACTTGATGGTAACTGGAAGTGGAAAATATTCCATTTTTATTTGTAAGATGTTGAAGAAACTTGGAACACAGTTCCCTGTGAACTGTGCATTTCTGATGGCAAAATAGGTGCATTTTCCTTTCTGTCTGTGGGACCACAGGGAGCCTTACTCCAAGCTTGTAGGCTGTCCCATTGTGAAACATTTGTTTGGATCTATTCGATATGTCTTGGTTGCGGTAAATGTCTATTTCCAACTCTTTACAGCTCTTGTATTAAAATTGATCCCTTATTTCCAGAGTCAGCTTGCCCTTTCAGTCAGCTGTGGATGAAATATCATCTGAAAACACATTCTCTTGCCTATGGAAACCATTTCAAAGATAAAAGCAAATGATTTCAGAACGATCAGACCTACTTCTCCATCTGTTCTTTCTGAGCAGATTGAAAAATCAAATTTAATTCTGGAACACCCTACTTTTTGTTGCATATGGTCAGTCTCAGTGCTAATTGTGAGGTGGAAAAATTGCAAAGATACAATCACTTTTTTGATATTTCATTGTGAAGCCTACGCTCAAACATGATTTTATCTTTTTAGCTCGTACTCACCACCCCTCCTTCATTCCTTTCCTTATTAATATAACCTGTTCTGCTCCTTTACTTGCCTCTCCTACAACTGTTTGCTCCTCTCTCCTTTGTACTGCAGGTCTTGACATAGCTGTATCTTCAGCAGATAAGCCTCTATAGGGGCCTCTTGCTGTCTCTTACTGTTCAGTAAGGGCAGAAATCTGAACAAAGCAATGTTAGATTACAATTATTTTCAGCTTTCCACATCCTACTTGTGTGTTGACAAAAGCCTACAAGCAAACTTAAAGTTTCTGGCTCATGAATTGTTCTCTGTACGTTGTCTTTATGCATTTGTTCAAGAATGGTTTCTCCCCTTTTATGCTTTTTTGCATAAATGTCAATTATAAAGGAATAATAAAGACTTGAGGCATTTGAAAATACTGAGTGGGGAGTCGCCTATAATGAAGCTCTAGAAGCAACTCCAGCCCGCCAATCAAGGAATAAACTTGACAGGTCTTCAAAAAGAGGTCACGTTCCATTTTTTCCAATTAAATAACATACTGTTGGATTGTAGTAAGCCAACCAGGAGCAGTGTTAAACAATATATTCTATAGAAACTCGCTATAATGAGTGTTAAGATGCTGTTTTTCCATTTTGTTATTGATTTTGTTTGGGGGTAAAAACCCTGAGGAAAAATAACGTCTTTTGCAATGAAATTATCCTCACACTGCTAATTTGTTCTAATGGCACAATTCTGCAGTCTTACTTTAAAAATGTGTTTACATTTGGTATGCTTGAGAAGGTTTTCTTTTTTAAAAAATTCTGAGAACAATGAATAAAAGTTTGTTTACTCTGGAAATGAATAAATAATTATTTCAAATCATATTTCAATCATAATTCAAAGATGAGTTATTAGGAGTGTATCATGAATAAAATATCAGTCACAGCAAATACTAGAATCCTATAATTGAAGTACTATAGTGCCTTGGAAAGGCTGTTTTATGGCAGATAAGCAGTTTGGAGCATCTATAAAATGAACAATGGTCTCCATCCAGTGAATTCACATGTGCACCCCATCTTTTGCATATACAATGGAATTCTCCTATTTAAAATAGCAGTTCTCAAGGAACTCACAGCCCTATTTTTAAACTTAAGGAAGCTTAAAAAGTAGTTTCTGAGGCATCATTATTAAATTTACATCATGTCCCTTGCTCTAAGGGGCTTAGGAGTACATGGTTTCCCTATTATAACCTCACAATAACCCTGGGAAGTAGATTTGAATGAGAGATAATGACTGACCAAGTTCACTTGGTAAGCTTCATGGGAATTCAAACTTTTTCTCTTCAGACCTAGTCCAACACTCTGTCTCACTGGCATGTGTTTGGGGTGGGGCTAAAAGAGTTCCGAAAAGTAAGAAAACATTCTGATATTCAGTATTACCATTCTGGTGATGCTCAGTTGTAATAGGGTATCATCTTCTATCTGTAAATGTCTTTAGTGCTAACTATTTTGATAGAAGAAGCTCTGCTTTCCTCATCTAGTAAGCATAAACTATGTCACTGTATTGGAAAGCATTGTAGAGCTTATCTCCCTTATTAAATGTTTCTGTTCAGTGGCAATCTTTCTCATTCTAAGCAATTATTGCTATTTTTGGATATTATCAGAAAACAAGCAGTCAACATCTTCTAGCTATGTTTTAAAACAGTCTAGAGACATGGCCATTATTTTCAGAAAGCGTGTTTTGGGAATCTCGTATCTTTTTACCATATGGGAACTTAAAAGCTTAACAGATGCGATCCTCGGAGAAATTATATTTTACTGTTTCAAATACAGTTTAGAGGACTATATTAATTTGAAAACACGCTAAAAGCTCGCACATGACAGAAGAAATATACCATAGATTTGTTTGCCCCAAGCTAAGAAGACATAAGGTAAGGAAGCAATTAATGTCTTTGTGGTAGAACATTTAAACTTGATGCCAACTGTGAGAAGGACTAAAATACATATTGATGATGTAAGCATGGCATAGCCCTTAGTAAAACCACTGTTGTAAACAACACTCTGATCTTTTAACAGCCATGCTGGTAGATAGCTTTGCAAAACCATCCATTGAAAATAGTGGCATGCCTGAATTAAAATTTCTCATAAAACTAGGAAAAGTATTTGTTTTGCTTTAAAAGATTTTGTTTACCAGTCATCAGTGGGGATATATAGTCTCTTTGAGCAGTGTTATAATTCTGCGATATTCTGATCCCCATCCTAAGTTACTTCAGTAGAGAAGCAAACAGTAGATATTTCCAATGATGCATACTGAGGACTGATATACGAATGTATTGTTTATGCTAATGCAGATGGCAAATGTGCACAGGCACTTGCATGCCCAGAGGAGACACAGCTTGTAAAGTAGTAACATAGATACCACCCATGTATCCTGCAAGCACACACGCAATACAGATCTGATCATAAAGTGCATTTATTTTTTCATGTATGCAGATGTTGCAAATTACTCCCTTTCCAACTTCTTCCAAAGCTCTCATCTCATCTAACTACTCTGTCCTGGTTTCCTATCACTGCTTTAGAATTCCATAACAGTTCACTCAACATCTATCACTCAGCCTCTTTACATTCCTCCTAGTTTGTTGTAATGAAGCTGTTCCTCTCTTGCTGTACTGTGCTATTGTCTTCCCTTTGTTACTGCCCTTCATAAGCAAGGAAAAGTTGGCGGGGAAGGGGGGTGAGAAGAATTCTGTAACTGCTGAGCAGCTGGAGTTATCAGCTCAGGAAGCATAAGTGAACTGTCCGTTCCTTCTTATCAAGAGATTCTGGTTCTGTACTGTGTCTCCACTCCATGCTCCACTTCCTTTTTCAGTGACAAGGATAAAGAATAATGGAATATGCTGTGCAGAATGGGGGGAGATTAAATGTATTTGAATTGAAAGAGACCCTCTCTTATTGATGTCTATATGCACATGAAAATACACAATCTAAAATTGCTTAGACATTTCTTTAAAGCCAGCCAGAAACCTAAATGATGAAAAAAGAGGTTGAAAGACTAAAGGTAAGCATTAAACAGATAATATTTTTTGTATGAAAATATGTTACATTTGCAGCAGATGTTGATTAATCTCTAGGCAAAGAGTTCAGAGCCCAATCCTGTGCTCTTTAGCACCAGTGGTACAAGCGTACCGCTGGTGCTGGGTGTCATAAATGTGCCATTAAGCATGTTTACAGCCCCCTCTGTGTAGGGACCACTAGTGCCAGCCAGCACCAGTTGGTACTGAGCCCACTCTGGACAGTCACCACCCGGAGCAAGGGAAGAGCTCTGGGCAGTGGTAAGGTTTGTCAGAGCAGGAGGAGCCTTTCTGGAGTGGGGAGAGGGCAGGGTGGGGGGAAGAACCAGGGCAGGAGGTGGGTGGAATCCAGTGCTCCATGTTGGACTGAAAAGCCTGACATGGAGCTTCTCCAGTCTGCACTGGCAAAATAGCTGATGGAGACTGGAGGATACTAATTGGGAGGCCTGCACCCTTACCTGGGGGAAGGGGAGAAATGTCCCTTCCCTCGAGAAGACTCCGTCAGCTGCTGTGGCGCCCATAGGATATAACAGTAGCCGGTTTGGCGCTGCTGCTCCTCTGGGTGCTGGACGGCTTAGGATTGGGCTGTAAATGTGTTAAAATGGTACTATAACTCAAAGAACAGTGTTAAGCAAGTGAATACATTTTTTGCAGCTGAATTCCTTTGGAACAGAAGAATGCTTAATAGAACATTCTGTTTACTTTGAGCCCAGTTGATTCACATTGTATAATTATGTCGTTCAAATATGTCCTTGCTTGTTCTTTGATTGTTGTACTTTAAATATGCACTTAGCATTTTTTTTTCCTTTTGGCAAACAGTTAAGGTGCAAGTCATTTTTGGCTCCGGGAAGTAACAAAATTATCATCCAATGCAAACAGAGTTCATGAGAAGGTAAACTACTTACTGTCTCACATTGTGAGATGTGTTTGCTTATTCAGGCAGCTTTTGAATGAAATGGATTTGTTAACAATGCCAGTTTGAAAAGATTTCATTTAGCATTTTTGTTTGTTTCACTCAGGTTTCTTTTATACATTCACAATATTCATTCAAGGAATGGATGACATGGGAAATCTGGTTACTGAACATTGTTAACATTTCAGTTGTGTCAAGCAGAGTCAAGTGAAGCATTGCCTAATGTTTGGCTTCTGTGACAATAAACACAAGGCCAAGGATATAATGCTAAGTTCTTCCTATTCATTTTCAACTACGTTCTGTCTTTAAATAGTTGATAATGTCCCAGTTATTGTTTGCTAACATTGCTCAGTGAATCCTTCCAGTGTGATTATATGCTTGTTGGATAGAATACCCCATTATCCAAAATCTCCTTTGTTTTTTGTTATCTTTCTATGAGAAATGTCACATGTGGGCCACGTGGACTAAATTGAACTTCAGTTAGCAGTCTGTTGGATCAAATAGTATAAAGAAATAAGTAATTATCAATGGTGTATTACTTCAATGGAATTTTGAATATTGTTATGTAACAACAAGCCTGTAGGTAATAGTAACTGACTGACTTGCTTTCCTGCAATGTGTGTGGTATTATACATTACTGAATAGTTTATGGAAAAATTGTATAATACACACAGTTCATTGGAATTTGAATAGGATTGAGTAAGATAGTGGGAGAGAGATGAACAAGTCATAGATATAAGTGGATACATTTGACAAAAAAAGCAGTAGAAGCATATTCTTTGGATATGCAAAATAAACCTCTTGGCCTTCTTATGTAACTTGATAGATGAAGACAATTGCTTAACCCATGTGTACTGTCATTAGTGTGGTGTTATGTCCAGGTTACATATCTATCCCATATCCATACTAAGTAACCAACAACAGTTGTGTTCTTTTTTTAAAGCTACCTTTTATATTAAGGATTTGAGACAACCAAAATATGTTTTGAGCACAATGTGATTACCAACAAAATCTGGAAGGAAAACCACTAATTGTATTTAAAAAGAGCTAGAAATGGGATGCATAAGGGATTGTCTCTTTTAATGTATGCCACTACCAGTAACATTCTGGCCATACCTAGCTCTAGAATGCCCTACCCAGGAGATTGGAGTACTGAATATGGCTCCCTCTCTTGTGGCCTTTGTCTGCTAGATGGTTTATCTGTGTATCACTTTGTTTTGACAAACTTCCACTTGCTATTCTGTTATTGTTAAAGGCTCTCTCTCTCTCTCTGTGAGGGTGGGTTCTTCTGTTTTTAATTGGCGTTGTCTAAACCCTCTTGAGTGCTTCTGTTTGGAGGCAGAAAGGCAAGATATGAATAAATGGCCTAGTTAGTAAATAACAGCCCAGTCCTGAGCTGCCTGGTGCCCAGGTCAGCAGCAGTGCCAAAAATGGCTGCTATTGCATCCTGAGTGCAACCTGTGTAGCACTGGCGGCTCCTCAGGAGAAGGAGACTTTTGTCCCTTTCCCCCAGGTAAGGCGAGTAGCACCACAATGGAGCTACTCAATTCTATGGCGACTCAAGGGTCAGCATAGAATTATGAGCCTCTGTGTTGGGCTGGCGACCCAGAATAGAGGCTCAGGATCCAGTGGAGTGAAGCTCCAACAGTCCCGCCTCCCTTCCACCCTACTCCCTCCCCCCCGGCATGCCTCCTCCTGCCTCCCCCCATGTCTCCACCCATGTTTCTGCCGTCTGGTGGTCTTCGCAACCACAGAGCAGTGGAGGTCCACTGGCGCTAGCCCAGTGCCAGCCAGTGCTGAGCTAGCACCAGCGCTGGACTGGTGCTGAGGGCCGCAGATGTGCCTTACGGCACGTTTGCGACAATGCATGCAGGCACTAAGCCGGCACACACTGTATAGGATTGGGCCCTAAGTCATTTATTGTATAGAATCAGAAAGCATAGTAGACCGTTTCTTAGCCATTAGTAAGCCAATACTGTTAGTTTGAAACTAATGCTAGTGATCTTGCCAAAACTTTTAACTACCAACTCAGAGTTTATCCTCTGAGTTAAAATAAAAGACTACTTGCCAGAAGTTATGAGTGTTGCGTATCACTTTCTTTTGACAAACTTCCACTTGCTATTCTGTTGTTAATGGCTATATTCCTTCTAGACTCCACCTCCCCAACTGCAGTATGGGAATATTGACGTACCATATTAGGTTGCTGTAAGGATTTACACCAGTATAATGTATGTGAAGTGCTCCGTACATTCAGAAAACGCTATATAAATATTTAAGTACTGTTTTAACTAAAGCAAGTAGGGGAGCAAAAATTGCCCCAAATTTATTTATTGGAACAGCAGTAATAGTTTTTGGGGGAGCTTAATTTCCAGTTGTTACAGAGTTGCAATTTTTTTATTATTTTGTAACTAGTATTAAAAAAGGCAAATTCGATTGACTTAGATTCATTGCATTCTTGCATGTCATAGAGTAGAACACTTACTGTGACCTATTGCACAACTTCCCTTTAGAATTGTGCTCTCTTCATCTCTAGTAAGACTACCAGATACCATAGTTAAGCTGTCAGGAAGTCATTGGCAGACTACTTAAGCAAATCACATTGTTTTAAATTGGTATGGTCATGAGAGTGTCAGAAATCCTTTGAATATTTGCAGGCTTCCTGTTCACACTGACTAGGGTGCATTTTACTTTTTTCCCTGTCTGCCTGTCTGTCTGCCTGTCTGAAATTTATGGAAAGGTTTAGAGTATTCAGATTTCTTCAAACATTTCTTTGAAGAAGTGACAGAAGAATGCCCATTCATATTCTTCTGCAAACTGTCATAATTCTAGTTTCTGAAGGAAGCACCAGTGTTGTATTCAGGGGCAGTTGATTAACTGTGTATTGACTATCCCCTTAAGGACCATTCAGTCTCCAGAGTCCCCCATCCCGCTTTTCCTTTAGGCAAGGAGAAACTGTGCTGGAGACCTGTATTAAAAACTATGCCAGACACCTACATACTATAGCCATGCTAATAAGCCTATTTAGTTACTAACTGTCAGTAGCTTGTATTCCAATTTCCTCTTTTGTGAGTAGAAGGTACTCGAAGAAGGGTGCCGTTTTCACCAGTCAACTCTTAAACTCCGTGTGCCGCACAGAATTCTGTTCCAGAGGGCCCCCAATCACTGGCACAGATTATTGGCAGGTGCAGAGGACTGCTGTGCTGAGAAAGCACTGGAAAGTTTGCTTCCACAGGCTTCCTTACAATTTAATGTATGGAATCTGAATTCAGTAGTCAGTATTCAACACATCTACAACTCTTTGATACCCACCATAGAGAGTTTCCGTCAACCTGTCATTTGTTCCTTGAGGCTGTGCTCTGAAGTAAAAACTGCCGGCTATCTGTTTGTAATTTCTGGTGGGTATTTAGGAATATAAAGTTCAGACCTGTTAAAGAGTGCATAGTTGAAAGCATTTGTGCATGTTTTGGAGGAACAGGAGTCATAAAATAAGAAACTAATTATAAAATACATAGTGATCAAGATGGATTTAAAGGTATATAGGTTTGACTGAAATTAATGATAGTCCAGTTTGCTATAATAACAGCTTGCAGTTGTGTTTATTTGGAAAGTAGTGGAGAAGTCATTGGTCATGGCTGGCCAGTAATGAACTCCCAGTACCGAGAAAGTGCAAGCAGTTCATTTGTCAGGTTTTTGTAAGCAGCAACTGTAACCAGCTTTAGTGGAAAATTGAATAAAAATAAATAAAACAAAAGGTTAAGAACTTATAAGATTTTAATGCTCTTTCAACTTAGTACTTGAATCCAAAAATCCACAGGAAATTTACAGTAATTGTAATATCAGAATAGCTTAGCTTACAGGGCGGTAAGCATAATATCAGAGTGGCTTATATATAACATCCTTTTATTTCTTTGTTTTCTAATCATGTATGTTTTACTGATCGTAATTTAAATGGATAGTACAAAACTTAAATATGAAGTACTGCTTCATAAAGAAAATTAAGACTGCAGGCAAAACTAGAATATTAGCATGCAGGTTAATTGTAACCTGCATTGCCAATTGAATTCATTTCAGGATGGTGAAATAATATATTAATAAACCAACTTTTTAGCCATACTTAGAGCATACTAAAATACTTACCTTTGGTGTAAAAGATCCATAATTTTAAATGAGATCCTTTAAACGACTTCAGGGTTGGTTGCAAATTGATAGGAAAAACATTAATGTGCTCCATGTCTACTAGAAGTTGTGTTTCATTTGCCAGACCCTTTTCACCAAATGAAAATACTCCAGCAATTTGCAGAAGGACCTTTCAGATAAATACCCTGCAGACTGAAGGCATTTACTATTGTATTGTACTTCATATCTAACATTTGGGAATTAATTATGGCTTTATAATATATTGCTCCTATTTCTTTGGCAAAACCGTCTGACACATCATTTTTGTACTTTTATGCATTGCATATAGTGTACTTCAGTTATCAGATTTTTTTTAAAAAAAGATATATTATGTTTGATGCCAGCAGTTTATGATTACAAGTTCTAAAAACTTGTAACTTTGGGCAAGTGAAACAATTGTAAGAGCTCAGTTCATTTCTTCAGGGGCTCTCATAAAGTACTGCTATTCTAGTACATTACAAGTGTCTGCCGCTTACCAATGGTTCGCTTAATGACGAACTGCATATATGACGGTCGTCATAGCACATTAAAGATGCTCTGAATGAGACAATCGCATCTCCCATAACCTGCAGCAGTGTATCTGTTTACACAACAGAGAGGCTCTTAATGCAAAGAAGAGGCAATCTATCTCCAGTAGCCTGTTCAGCCAGCTAGTGTCTAGCAGGGATTGTCTGTTTACACAACAAAGACACTAGATTGGACTGAATGTTCACTGAATGGCTTAAGGCGCAATCCTAACCCCTTATGTCAGTGCTTTCCAGTACTGGCATAAGGGCAATACAGCTCTGAGGTAAGGGAACAAACTTTCCCTTACTTTGAGGAGGCCTCCGTGAGTGACACCCAACTGCAGGATGCAGCACACGGCCCATTGGCTGGAAAGTGCTGGAAATTGGCCATTGGCCCAGTGCTGGAAAGCACTGACTTAAGGGGTTAGGATTGTGCCCCTAACTGCATAACAATGGGGATTAGAGAATGTATCCCTGTAATTAAGTGGTGCATACCTGTATTTTAAAAATTAAAAAAATGGACCCAAAAATGGACATTATTATAAATTGTGCAGTGGAAGAAACTTGATCAGGAATGATTTATTGGAATCTTTTACTCCCTTTAATTGCAGTAATTTTTAATTACAGTTACTTTATCCTGTTTGCATAGGCAAACTGCTATTTTGATAACAGTATGAGTTCTGACTTTGGCACTTAACTATTCTTGCAATATACCTTGTGTGTAGTAAACCTGATTTTGTGCTGAAATGACTGTAGTTCAGTGCATTGGATTGTGCTGCATATATTTTATCTACTTAGTGTTATATTTTATCTACTTATCTATTTAGTGTCAATTCTGAATATTGGGATTCATAGAGCAGGAACCTCAAACTGTGGCACATGGTGCACCAAGAAAAGCTCCATGGTGTGGTGGTGGCAATTCCACCCTGCCACCTTAACCATTCCATCCTGCCACCTCCTGTTTTCAATGCTCTGGGGAACTGCTTCTGCTGCCAATCACCCCAGAAGGCTCTGCATCCTGATTTCTTGGGGGAAGTGGCTATCCAGCATGAGTTTCTACAAAGATTGGCATGAAGATGGGAGGCAACAGGGCAGAACGATAAGGCTTGCTATCGCCGTGTCCGTGCCAGGTCTCCGTGTGCTGGATTCGACCCATAGGCAGTAGTTTGGAGGCCCCTGGTCTAGAGAAAGCAGTATGAAGTTTCCAAACTGAACTAATTTTATAATCAATTGATTTTTATTTATAAATTATTTGATTAAATTTAAAGTGTCAGTCCTGGTGATTGGGATGCACAGAGCCACTCAGTTGAGTTTTCATGCTTAGAAGGCTCTGGGTTTTGCATTTCAAAGTGCAGTGTCTGGTGACATATGGCAAACATTTTCTTGAAACCAAAGTTGTCAAACACAGACTTTGTATTAATACAACACTCAGATATCCCAAAGGGGGGAGGGGAATACATTCCTACCATCAGGATGCAGAGATTTTTGGATCTATCCCTGTGCGTATGTTTTAAACAACTTGTTTTTTCGTCTTTTGTTTTTGTATAGTTAAATTTATCATGCAGACATGTATATACATACATGTGCTCACATAAAGAGTAATTTGCATAGAATTGTTATGTATCTGTTAACATTAAAAATAGGTCTTTCTCTTTACCAACTTGGTTACTTGTTGCAGTGAGACTGCATTGTGAAGAGCTGCTAGGTAGCTCCACAATTAGCTACTGCTTCCTTACATCAAGTCTGAAAACCTTTATTGGCATTAAAAGAAACAGTCAATGACACAAAACAGTAAAACAAAGCCAGCGAATGACTGTATACCAAGAAAAAAAAACACAACAGGGAAATAAGAAAACAGGCAGAGAATGAAGAAACTATATAAAATCAGGAGGGGAATTTTAACTTAGAAACAGTGGAAACTGCTTCCTTACATTGTACTGAGTGACAAGCATCTCAATTTTCTGACTTGCCTTCCTGCAGCTGATAACAGTAAAAGAAGGAAAAGTAGCCACTTTCAGAGAAATGTCTGTGTAGAGCCAAGCAGAAGAAACTAGGACATTTCCGCTGCTATTTTTATTTCTCATTTTCAGCAAGGAAGAGCAGCTACTTCTTATAGAGGAAAAGGATTGAAAACCAGCAGTATGTATCAATTTCCTTCTTGGCTCTGTAAAGAGCCTTTATTATGAGGATTAGGGCCAAACTAGTTGAAAACCATGTTGGAATCCTGTTTGGGACTTCTTAGAGCTCTTTTCTGCATGGAAAGCAATCATGGAAGTCTGGATCATGGGAATGGCATGATGGGATTAATAGTTTTTCCTAGCCCATTCGTCCACACTGAAAGTCCCCCTTCCCACGCTGTTGGCAGCAAATAGTTTCAGGAATACAGTGTCCTTCAAAGGTATTTTCTGTGAGAAACTGGGGGGGGGAGACTGGTGGGGGGAAATTCTCTTTTCTGGCAAGTTGCAAGCCCAAAATGGATCAACTACTCCAGGTGCTTATTCGAAGATGAAAATATGGAGAGTCCCAAGCATAGAATTCTAACCTACTTTTCATGCATTATGTAGCAATATTCCCTCCAAAAGGTCCATGCTACTGTGCAGACCCCTTCACCTGCTGTACAGCAGTTCCTCAGCATTTCCAGACACATGACAATGACATTGCTGGACACACTTTGGTGGACTTCGAGCTGTGCACCTTATAAGAAACAGTGACTCTGAGTGGATGTCAGTAGCTCTTAATGTGGCAGGTGTACAGGACAGTTAGAAGCCTGCCTGGGTGCTCTCTAACTTCATCTTTCTGTCACAGAAAGATGAAGTCAGTTACAGTTGGAACTGGAGGCCATAGCAGGAGGTATTGTATGGTGGCAATGGTGTGATTCAGTCAGGGGCAGATCCATTGTTTGTTTTTTGGGGGTGTGTGTGCCATGAACACTACCTTAACTTCAGAGCCCAGATCAACCAGGCAGGTAGACCTGGGCTCCCAGTTGAACTTTGGCCTCCATGGCCTACGTTTGCTGGGCAGGTAGACCTGGGCTCCTGCGCAGACCTACCTGCCAGGTCGACATGGACTCCCATTCTGACTCTGCCCTCTGGAACCGCCTCTTCCAGGCAGGTAGACCTGGTCTACCTGTTGAACTTTGGCCACTGTGGCCAAAGTTTGCTGGGTAGGTAGATCTGGGCTTCCGCCCAGACTTGGCACCCAGATCTACCTGCTGGGCTCCTATTCCGTGTCTTCTGGAGCCACCTCTTCCAGGTGGGTAGACCTGGACTCCTGGCCATGCTTGGGCTGCTTCCTATCTTGGCAGGTACCCTTTCCTGCTGGCACAACAGTTTGGGGGGCACGCACCCATGGTCCCCCTTGGGTCCACCCCTGGGTTCAGTAGATGTTATTATCTTCATTAGACACAACAAGCTAGCTAGCTTCTGGTGGTCACTCTGTGCATAGAAAGTGAGCTTGCCAATTAACAGTTTGGCTACTTACATTTTTGTAACATGCATGATCGCTTTAGCCCACCCGTCATCATTTTACACTGGTTATTTCACATGCTCTTATTGTAACAAATTGTGCTGTGAAATAGAGCTTAGAGAGGATTTCAGATTTGGGCTGAATAGTGTGGTTCTTTAACCTGTTGTGTCGATCTTCAATGTTAGTCCAGGTGCCTCCATAGCCCAGTGTGGCTGCGCTTTTTTCCCTGTGATACTGAACTCTAGAAGCACCTGTCAAAGTGGAGAGGATGTTCACCATGGCCAAGATAGTGAGGAGATTTGTAGTCTCCTGTGGCAGCAATGGACTGCTACCAAAATGCAGAAAAACAGACCCTGTAATAACTTGACTTTGGAAGAGCAGTTGGTTGATTATCACAAATAACATGTCTGGCTCTCTGCATGACCTGCTTTTGAAATCTGCCTCTAGTGAGCACGTTGTAATGCAAGTTTAGAGTGCCATTTCCATCTGGATGTTGCAGGGCTGAACAGGTTTAGCAGCACCATTGCAACAGCTAGTCATTCCAACCCTACTTGGACGTAAGGCTTTGTGTCTCTTTCTGCTATGAAACCCATTTCTTTATCTCTTTTGATGGGGGTGTGCTTCCCCTCAGCAGGTGAATTAGCGGCAGGATGACTGGCGTAATTATCGACAATTTCTTTGCTGTCTCCACGGAAACGGCCAAAATGTAGTTATAATTGTATGAGCTGTCTTTTTCTTCTAAGCATAGAGAGATACCTGCATATGTACCCTTTCAATTTCAGTGTTATGGTTTTGGACTTTTTGAAAACATTGTGATACATTTTAAATAATTCAGCACATTGATAATGAGAAAGATCCCAGCTTGTAGTTTGTCATGGAATAAGGCAATATTCTAGTGACTGCTCATGTGGCTCTGTATTTGACTATCAAGTTTATAGCCCATTACTCTCAAAATGGAAGAAAAAGCAGCAAATAATATCAACTTTCCTTTAGAGCCTCTCTCTCTTTACAACAAGATATACGGGGGTAATCATGGCTGCTTCTTTCCCATACCAGGAAGAAAAGATCTGGGGTACAGCTTTTGGGCTAGTTGGGCATTTGTTTTTTGTTTGGCTTACTTCCAAGTACGTGAGTTTAGAATGCAGCCTGGGATTGCAACCTAAACACACTTATGTGGGAGTAAGCCCCCTTGAATATATTGGGGCTTACTTTTAAGTAAACATGTAAAGCATTGTACAATCATTTGGTTACTATGATTTATTAGATTGTGAGCCCTTTTGGGACAGGGAGCCATTAGCTATTTGATTTTCTCTGTAAACCGCTTTGTGAACTTTTGTTGAAAAGCGGTATATAAATACTGTTGTTGTTGTTGTTGTTATTAAGGGTTAGACTAATCTAATTGGGTAAGAAGCACTTTTTCAAGTGGGTGCTCCTTTTTTTTAGCAGGGGGAGAGTAACTGGCCCACCTCACCCCAGCACTGTCTGTTCTAGTGGCTGTCTGCTGGTATTCATTTTGCATCTTTTTAGATTGTGAGCCCTTTTGGGACAGGGAGCCATTTAGTTATTTGATTTTTCTCTGTAAACCGCTTTGTGAACTTTTAGTTGAAAAGCGGTATATAAATACTGTTAATAATAATAATAATAATAATAATAATAATAATAATAATAATAATAATAATAATAAGGGTTCAAATAACATTGAAAGGCCAATATAACAAATGGTTTGTAATTTTTTATGGTGTGTGCACACACATTTTAATATAGAAGATTTTTTGCCTTCAGTGTTTATATGTATTTGCACAGGGTATAGCCAACCCCATGTAAATAAATGAATAGAGAGCACCAAGCACCTTATTAGCAGCTATTTGTTTCCAGCCATTTTCTTATTGGAACAAAGCATGTGTCAATAAAGTCTGTTTAATTAGTTGGAAAACAAAGTGTGAATTCAGGGTGTGCCAAGGCTGGGGACATGGTGAATGGGGTGTTTGAACAATACACACTACTTGATGCTAGTTGATTAAGCAACAATGGTTGTCATTTTTAAAAAGGTTGAATAGGCCAACGTTCTTATTAGCACAAGTCAGAAACATGTTTTCCGGATGTAAAAATGGTTGAATTATAATGAATGAACCCCAGCCTAAACCAGAAGATTACAAATCTATTAATCTCTGGCCTTCAACTGTTGTGGCAATAGTTCTCTCTTAAAGAACTGCTAGGAGCCCCTGAACTGAGGCTTCGAGTCTCTCTCTCTCTCTCTCTCTCTCTCTCTCTCTACACCATGCTAGCAGTGAATAGGGGGCTCATGATCACTGAGGAACCATGAAATGCAAATATTGTGGACTCTGGGAGCAGAGAAACCTCTCTCCTTTGAAAGTCTTATCATGGGGCCAGCTAAGGTAAGGGATGGGACTAGGATGGGACAAAGGGATCCCTATCTGCTAACAGAGACAACAATTGTAGTCCAGTCAGGGTGTTTATTGAGCAATAGAAGTGATAGTGATAATGCAGTATCTGAAAGAGAAGTGCGTTGCCAACCATCTCCCCCCCCCCCCCAACTGTGTGCCATTGCAAGTTATCAATGTTATCCAACAAACAGCCATGTAATAGGTGCCAGTGAGTTCTGGTTGCACTAGCTGGTTCACTATCTGCCATGCAGTTTGCAGATCCACAGGCATCTGCCTGTAACAAGGAGAAACAGACAGTAAAAGGCACTTGACAAACAGCATCAGCCACACCTGTTCTCTGCTTGAGAGGCATACTCAGTGTTTGTGAAGGATATTAGTGCCACCTAAGTGATACCACCTAAGTATGGGTATCAGTGATGCCTGTAGAGGGTAAGATCATGGTGGCTTCCAAACATAATCTTTCCCTCTCCTGGGGTGCTGCAGTAAAACCCTGCAGAGGACTCACTGTGTTCAACTCCCTGTGGCAATGATGCAGTCCTTCCACACAAAAGCTTCCAATGAAGGAGGTGGCACATCTCTGTTCCCAGAGAGCCCCATGAGGAAGGACGGAGAGTGGCGAGGCACCACATGGGGAGCCTGGTCAGGCAAGGAGGGGCAGAGGGAGCCCTGGATGTGGTGAAACCTCTGTTAACTGATGAAACCTTTGTTAACTTGTTAATTGGGGTAACTGGGGTCTCCCATTCCCCATGAGTGCCAGATAACCCAGCTTTTACTGTAATTGGTAATTTCTGGTCTTTAGTGCTATCCTAAATTTTGTTGCCTGAGACAGGCATCATCACGCAGCCTAACAATAAGAAAGACCCTACCATAAATCAAAACAAATGATCCTCTCTGCTTCTAATAGATTCAAAATGTTAACATTCCTTTCAGTGAATAGAAAAATTGATCTGCAGAAAATACTCAGGTATTTCCCTGGGTCACAAGACATAGTTGGGGTCTTTTGGAAGCCTTCATAAAATTGCTGATATTTTCAGGAATGACTTTGTTTGATAAAACTTTTGTTTCAAGTTTGTCAATCCAATTTGTGCTTTCAGCTTGTATTTGTTTATACTGAAGATTGGTATTAAAAGCATGCATCATAAACAGTTCTTGTCTCATAAGCTTACATGGTGAACGAAGCAGTTCAGGTTGTACTGACATGTTTGAGCAAAGATAATGGATAACTTGCAGAATGTATCAGGTCCCCCTTTTGGTAAACCTAGCTTTGCTTCAGTGCCCAAAACCCCAGTCTGCAGTGTGATTAATAGATTTTTTGTCCTTTTTCGAGACTATTTTTATGAATGCATTTTTCAAACTGAGACAGAACGCATTATCGCCTTCTCGATCATTGTAGTAAGTGTTGAGATCTGAGAAGGCCAGCTGTAGCAGCTGTGTTTCCCCTTGAATCACAGAACTAAATAACTTTCATCTCTGTTGCTGTCTCAGCTGCTAGTCTCAAGTATGGCCTTTCCATAACTCACAATTTCAAAGCAGTGTAAGTAACCTCTTTGGAATGTTTTTGGAAAACCGCAGGAAGGTAATGTGTGAGTGTGAGACTTTTTTTTAAGGCAACAGTGCCTGTCTATTTAAAATTTTCTTTTTTTCCAGTTTTATGTCTATGATGTCAATAGAACAGGGAGAACTTATACATTAAGACTGCTTAAAAAAGATTTTCTAACAAGGGAGGATAGGGCAATCTTTCCAACTAAATTAGCTGAAAGTGAGATATTTATTGGATGTATTCATTTTGATATCATTAAATTCCTGTCTTGTACTCAAATACTTGTGTGCAGTGGGCTACTCAACTGAGTTTCTAAACTCCTGAAACATCATAAACAAAGCACATGCAACAGAGATGCATTTTAAAAGGAAAAATAGAACATGGAATAACTTTACAAGTTTAACTTGAAAACTGAATTTAAAGTGATTTATTAAGGTTTCCGAAATCAAATTGTTTTATTTTTGATCTGATTTTCTGTTTGAAGGGGCATGCACAGTAATTTACAAGAAAAGCCTGGGGAATTTTGCGTCTGGAGGACACATCAGGGAATTCTTAATTTAAATTGTCATTGAAATTGTAAACTAAGAAAGAATTAAAGTTGGAAAGATGACCATCATACTTCTATAAATCTCTCTCTCTCTCTCTCTCTCTCTCTCACACACACACACACACACACACACACACACACACACACACACACACACACACATACTGTATTCTTGTATTATTCACAATATTCTCTATTCAAAAGCTGTTCCCACCAAACTCCAAAACGTTTCCAGGTTGCTCTAATTAAAAAAAAAAAAAAAAGGTTTTTAGTTTGAAATGAGGGCAATTTGAAGAGAACCTGCTACTAGTACACATGGAGTACTTTTCCCAGTTCTCTCCTACAAGTCCTGTTGTCCTAATGCTCCTTCAGTGCCAGACCAGTGCATGTACTAAACTACATATTGATCTTTTTTTATGCTTCTCGGTTAGCTGGAAGGCAATCTCCTGTGCAATCTGATCTAAAAGCTCAACGGTCAGTAATAATCATCTACCAAATTGACAAATGGCATGCTAGAGTCCTGGCAGATGGTGTCCATGAACTAACTATTGCATATATGGGTGCTTTGAGAACAATCTGTGTGGAGTTATGTTATGTGTTATCAGTGCTTTTTTGTAAAAAAAAAAAAAAAAAGTGCAGGAACTCACAACTTGTTAATCTTTTATTTATTTATTTTTAAACCATTTTTTATTGGAGAATAAAATACAACTAGACATAGTCAATAACTACACACACACACACACACACAAACGCACACATACAAACACGTCCATCCTGTGTGAGCTCCCTGATAGCAAAAGCACTCCTGCTACAGTTGGAGTGAAACATAAAGGGTTGTGAAAGACCTGGCAGGGATCAGGTCTACCCTCATCACCCATTGGGAGTGTCTGCCTTGGACCTTTCAGGCTCTCAGTCTCTTGTGCTGAGATAGGGAGGGCTCCAAATACAGGATCCCCCCAATGGTCTTTGATGATTATGTGCGTGCATGTATCTCCTACAGGACTCTTCAGGGAGGAGGGTTCAGAACACCTGCCCTGGCTGGTAACTGCTGCTGTAGCTCCTGGAGTGAGCCCCCTGCTGGAGGCTGTGGGTTAAGTCCTACCTGGGACTTAAAAAAAAAAAAAAAGGCCAAAAAAAGTCTGCTGGGACTGAACTTTGAGGAGTTTTGCAGCCTCAACTGGCCCCCCTTTTGGCAACTGGCAACCAACCTTTATATTTTGCAGCCATGGAGCACCTCCCCACCTAAAAAAAAAGAAGAAAAAAAATTATTCCTTATGGGGATTTGAACCCCCAACCTCTGGCTCCACAGACCAGCACTTTAGAAATTGAGCCATAGGAGCTCTTAAATTCAAAGTGTTTGGAACTAATACTTGCGGTGCTGATGGCCACCAGCTGGATTCAAGACCTTATATATTAGTTCTGAGCAGTTTGACTATAGGAGTTCCTATAGCCCAATGGAGAGGGTGTTGGGCTGCGGAGCACAAGGTCAGAGGTTTGAATCCTGCCTTACCCAGCAGTGCAAAAAACACTTTTGACTATAATGGAGGGCTGGGCTGTGGAGCACAGGGTCGGAAGTTCGAATCCCGCCCTAGCCAGCAGTGCAAAAAGAGAAAAAAAGGGGGGGGGAGCTTGTGGGGGAGAAAAGGTGCCGGAACGCCGTTCTGGTGCATTCCATTACAAAAAAAGCCCTGTGTGTTATATGTAGTGTCATCAGTATACTGCATACGGTCCTTTATGAAGAGTGGAAAGAGAGTTCCCTACCCAATAGGGTCACAATTTAGATGTCAACACAAGTGAGTGAGATATGAACACAAGTGAACACACCCAAGTGGGTTGGAGGCTGGGGAAATAGGGGTGCTTGTGCATTTGTTTCAGTGGCACATACTTAGCATTGTTAAAGTTGGGAACACGGATAAGGCGTAGTGTGAAGTCTTCATGGAAAAGACCAGTTTTAAGAAGGGTTTTGAAGTTTTTGGTCTTCACAGTGTTGTTTTCCATATGTAGGTGGCATAATCTGTGCCTCTTCTACATAGTGGCTCTTACCATGGGCTTTCTTTCCTGGGTTAATTAATTAACAATGATCCCTCAATTAACCAATATCAAGTGTTGCTAACAAACTAGAAAGAACATGCCACTAATTAACAATAAAATGTTTATCTCTAAAAAATGATCATGATTATTTTCAGGCGCATCCTCGCTTAAGTCATCGTAACATACGGACTAGTCATATAGGTGCCAGCAATTTCTGCAATTGTTACGGCACTATTTTCAGCTTCTCCAGTTAAGCAAATCCTTTGCTGCAATATCTACACTTGGCTAGTTCATGTTACATTATCCATATAAATGCATACATTGGAATGATTGGAACTGATAACATGCAGAAGCAATTTTTTAGATTTGACCCATCATATATTCCTCTTTTATTTTTGCTTCCAGAAGACTTTCTAATACTCATCGCATTTCCCAGCCTATGGTTTGAATTGTTCCATACACTTTGGGAATACGCGTCTAGGAAGGGGTTGAAAGAGAAGCATTCATTACCATTCTCTGAACCTTTTAAATGCTTTCACCTTTGTTCATAAACCTATCACTTGTGGTCAACTCAAAGCCTAGTATTGATTTACTGATCTCCAAACCTGCCACTTCTAATCGCAGACCTTTTAACCTTTTATCTGTTGCTAAAAAAGGTTAGATATCGGAATTCCAGTATCTAATAAGACTTGGGTACTTAAAGGCCAGAAGATTAATTTTGTGTTCCTATCAGTCAGTTAAGCAATTTAAACAAAAGATGAAAATGAAATGCATGTAATTAAAGGTAATTAAAAATACTTAGCAATTCCTAGTGAAGTCTCTTGATAAGATTATGAAAAGACCAGGTTTGTAAATTTTTGCAGAACATATGAAAGTGCTCATTAAAAAATCAGGAAGACTATTCCAAATGTAGGCGCTCTGTCTGTCTGTCTGTCTTTCTGTCTGTCTCTCTCTGTGAGAAAAAGGGAAGGGGACAGAGAATAGTTGCACAGTTTTTTGCAAGGCTTTGGAGTTCAACTAAAGAAAGTGGTAAGAAAAGGCTGTAGTCTTTATATATCAGTATTGTAAACCAGGGATCCCCAAACTTTCAGCTGTCAGTGCCACAGCACACAGTCTTACGCTAAGAGTAGGTTGGAACAAGTCAATGATAGAAAACAAAGTGCATACAGAATACATCTTGTACCATTAAATTTTCATAATATGAGAAAAGTATTTCCCACTGCAGGGCTGTGCGTTTTTTATGTCTCTCTCTGAATGACAGTGACTCAGCAGTCACTTCATCCAACAGGAGGAAGAAGGTGTGTGGTGATGGGCAGCAGTGGTGGGAGAAGGAGAGGGGTAGTCATCATGTAATTATGATATTTTGCTGTTTAAAATACGTTGGTAGGCCTAATGAGGCCCCCATACTGGAGCTTGGGAATCCCTCTTCTAACTGTATTGAGTATTGCACATCTAAGCACCATATTCTGATTCAGCAAAATATTGGGGCCATGGTACAATATTTTTTTATATTTAGTCTTAGGATTCAGAAGACTCATATTGACCCCATTCCAAATTCTGAAAAGGAAAGATGACTTTCTATTATGGCATTGCAGCAAGTGAGTCAACATTAGATTCAGATCAGATTTATAATTATCTGAATGTTAGTTTAGGGATCAGGAATGGACTGTGGGATTGTGCCTCTCTGTTCACCATCAGGTTAACCCTGTAAAGCAGGGCTTTTCAACTGAGGCGTTGCGACGCTCCAGCCTGTGGGCCCTGGCCTCTGCCCCCTTAAGGGGCAGGGGCAGCCTGGAGGCAGGGAGGAGGCAGCGGCCCGATCCAAAGGATCGCACCGCTCAGGAGGCGGGGCATGATCGCTCCGCATCTACTTTCACTGCTGTGGGGAGCCCTGCTGCAGGTCGCACCGGGCTCCCCGCACCCTCTGGAAGCTGCAGGGGCTTGGGTATGTGTACGTGCAGCCCCCGAGCAACGCGATCCTGGGGATTGCGCCTTGCCCCACCCCTGCTGCCTCCCCCCTCCCACCCATGCAAGAACTTAGTGGCTCTCAAACTCTCCCAGAGTTTGTAAAGTGTTATCACATTTACTCCAATCTTGTGCATAAGAAATTGTAACTAACAGCTTAACACTAGGCATGTCCACACAGAAGTAGGGCTCACTGAATTTAAGGAAACTTAGGGCCCAATCAAATGAGGCTAGCACCAACACTGAGCATCACAAACATGCCGTAAAGCATGTCTGCAACGTTCTATGCCGTGTGGGCCCTGGTTCAGGGCCCATGCTGAGCCAGCTCGTTGGACACCGCCCAGGAGGTGAAACAGTGAGTGGGGGGTGGGGTGGGGGGTGGGGGTAGGGCAGGAGAAGGAGGGCGGGGGAGTGAACGGGGCAGAACCAGTAGAACCTAAGCCCTGCATTTGGCTTCCTGGCCCAACACGGGGCTACTTTACTCTGCGCCGGCTAAACAGCGGGGCCACTTCCCTTACCTAGGGAAAGGGGACAAATGTTCCTTTCCCCTGAGGGACCATTTTGATGCCACTGCAGCCCTGGGTGCAGGCAGCATTGGATTGGGCAGTCACTCCCAGGAAAGTGTGTATAGGATTGCAGCCTAAGAAGCCATACATCTGTTCCATTTTAGAGATGAATTTGAGCTAGGTATTCCAGGACTGGTGGACCATATAGTTCTTCACTAAACACAGATACCCTGTCCTTTTGTGCCATTGTGTAAACTGCCTTGATAAGACTTGACCAATAGATGCTTAAGGAATTATGCACTGTGGGAGAACTGTGTAAATAATTTCACCCAATCTGCTGCTGGCCTAAATGGTTAATCCAAGCAGTAGCTGTTTTGTTTTTGTTTGTTTTTTTGCAAGATTACAAAAAATCTTGATTACCTTGATCCCTGTGATATATATTGTCTATCACAGTTGATCTTTTAAACAGACTTGTTATTCAGTGGCTAAATTTTTCTAAAACATATAAAGTACAAAAGCACTTTAATAGATGCATTTTAAATAGCAATTTTCTGTAAAAATGGTGTAGAAATGTGGGTTCATTTTCCAAGAATATCGTTTTCAAAGAATGATTCAGCAAACTTTAACATCCCAGGTAGAGTATCGGCTTTCCATATTTGGTTAAGGAGTTAGGCTGTTCTAATAAACCAAACTCCCTAGTTGTGGTTACCCTTGGGAAAACATATGCTAGTGCCAAGACAGAGGTCTTAATAACAGCAGTAGATTTACCATCTGCCACCTCGGTGGACAAATAATAATGGATTAAAGATTTAATGCCTGGGAGGGATTTTTAAAATTAATTTCTATCTTGAATTTTGCTCACCAGATAAAATGCCATTAAAATCTGTTGAAGGATTCATTGATTATGTTTGCTCATCCACAAAGGAGGAATTTGTGTCTTCTCCTGATATTTACTTTTTACCAGAATTATCTGGCAAGAAAAGTAGTACAGAATTAGGGTGAGGACTGGGTGGGTCTTTTAATTTTTGGCAGATTTTCTCTTTTGTTTCCTATATTCAGGTTTTGTTAGCATACATGAGAAAAGGATGCTGTCTCTTCTCCTGAATAAACAACAACAAAAATCATTCTAAAAATGCTCTGAAAAAAGAAATTAAAAATACCATATTAAAATGTTGCTTTTTATTTACGTACATTAATGCAAGTAATTTATCTACATAATCTTGGTGAACAGGCTGTTCTACTTATTACCTGCTTTAGTTTACTTTTTTTTGTTCCCTCTGCTTCTAAAATGTTGTTCTTGTTGTTCTTCACAGCCTAGTAATATTTATTTGTTTTGAAAAATGTATATCCCGCCTTTCCTGTGCCAAACAAATGCCATGCCGTATCTGTTGCAGATTAGATCCAATCCTTGAGACAGAATTTGAGATTGAAGTTATGAGTTGTACAGTGTTGTCATGGTTAAAGTAAAAAAAAAAAATACTGAGATATGTCTTAAAGAGAAGGAAAACACTTGGATATTGTCTTCTTTTTTTGAAGGAAGCAAATCCTATTAATTTTGATAAAATGTATATAAAATCACTTACATCAGTGGTTTTCAAATTCTCTTGGAGAATCTGCACTGCTGTAAGTCCTTGCAGGGGTGGGGGAGGCAGTGGGGGCTGGGGAAAGGCAGTGACGCAATCTCCAGGTTTGTACCGCTCAGGAGGGCTGCAGGGACTGGGATGCACTCACCAGTCCCTGAAGCAGCCTGTTGGGGGCACAGGGAGCCCTGCACAAGTGCCTGCAGGGCTTCCCAGTTTGTTAGAAGTGGAAGTGGAGTGATCGCGCTCCACTTCTGGTTTTGTGGAAGCGGAGCGGGATTGCTCCACTTTCACTTCTGACAAGCTGGGGAGTCCTGCAGGCTCCTGCACTCCCTACAGGCTGTTGCAGGAACTGGTGAGTGCATCCCAATCCCTGTACCCCTCCTGAGCAGTGCGATCCTGGGGATCATGTCCCTGCCTCCTGGCTGCCCCCAGGAACTTGGGGAGTGATATGGACAAACACTTTTTTCTAGTGTTCAGCATTTTCTCTAGTGTTCAGCAATCAGAGAGCCGGTGTGGTGTAGTGGTTTGAGAGGTGGACTTAGACCTGGAAGATCCAGGTTCAAATCCCCCCTCAGCCATGAAGCTACCTGGGTGACCTTGGGTCAATCAGTTTCTCTCAACCTCACCTACCTCACAGGGTTGTTTTGAGGACAAAAGGAGGGGAGCAGCTGTGTATACCACCCTGAGCTCTTTGGAGGAAGGGTGGTATAAAAATGAGAAAAATAAATAAATTTTGAACCTAAAATACTTTTATGAACAATGGTAAAATCTACTTGATTGGACTGGGCTTTGGGGCTCAGAAAAGTCAAGAAAACGTTATTGAATTAGATGAAATCATACTTGTTTTCTTTTGCTTTTGTTATCCACTATTTTCACATAGACTATATGTATTTTCAACAAGATGATACTGACAAATATTCCTAACCCTTTGTATAGTCACAGTTACAGGAAGATATACCGTGTTTGTCCGAAAGTAAGACCTAGTGTGTTTTTTGATAATTGCTGAAATATAAGACTTACCCCGAAAATTGCACCAACCTTGTTTGGGATCTTGCACCAACCTTGTTTGGGATCTTCTTCGCTGTCCTGCTGAAGTAGGCCTTTGGAACTACAACAGAAGGCATCTATCTCCGGACCAGTTCAGATGGAAAGCTCTTCAACCTCTCCAGACTGAGAGCAAAGTCCAAAGTCCAGCTGAAATGTCTGCGTGACTTCCTCTTTGCCGACGATGCAGCTATCACTACCCACTCTGCCAAAGATCTCCAGCAGCTCATGGATCGTTTTAGCAAAGCCTGCCAAGATTTTGGACTGACAATCAGCCTGAAGAAAACACAGGTCATGGTTCAGGATGTGGACTCACCTCCCTGCATTACAATCTCTGCACATGAACTGGAGGTTGTCCATGACTTTGTGTACCTTGGCTCAACGATCTCCGACACTCTTTCTCTCGATACCGAGCTAAACAAACGCATCGGTAAAGCAGCTACCACGTTTTCCAGACTCACAAAGAGAGTCTGGTCCAACAAGAAGCTGACGGAACATACCAAGATCCAGGTCTACAGAGCTTGCGTCCTGAGTACACTTCTGTACTGCAGCGAGTCATGGACTCTTCACTCACAACAGGAGAGGAAACTGAATGCTTTCCACATGCGCTGCCTCCGACGTATTCTCGGCATCACCTGGCAGGACAAAGTTCCTAACAACACAGTCCTGGAACGTGCTGGAATCCCTAGCATATATGCACTACTGAAACAGAGACGCCTGCGTTGGCTCGGTCGTGAGAATGGATGATGGCCGGATCCCAAAGGATCTCCTCTATGGAGAACTCGTGCAAGGAAAGCGCCCTACAGGTAGACCACAGCTGCGATACAAGGACATCTGCAAGAGGGATCTGAAGGCCTTAGGAGTGGACCTCAACAAGTGGGAAACCCTGGCTTCTGAGCGGCCCGCTTGGAGGCAGGCTGTGCAACATGGCCTTTCCCAGTTTGAAGAGACACTTGGCCAACAGTCTGAGGCTGAGAGGCAAAGAAGGAAGGCCCATAGCCAGGGAGACAGGCCAGGGACAGACTGCACTTGCTCCCAGTGTGGAAGGGATTGTCACTCCTGAATCGGCCTTTTCAGCCACACTAGACGCTGTTCCAGAACCACCTTTCAGAGCGCGATACCATAGTCTTTCCAGACTGAAGGTTGCCAACTACTACCCCGAAAATAAGACCTAGTTGTGATCAGGGCCAGGAAGGGGGGGCGGGAGAGGTTCTCGGGCAGGGCGGGTGGACAACATAACTGGGAACACTGTACTCCCATGCGCCATCTAGAAAGCGCCTGCAGATGAAGGAAGAGCCAACAGTGGATGAACAGACATGTCTCCAGGGGCTCCTGAGAGACAGTCTGTTTTCCCCAAAAAAACTGCAGGTCTGAAGAGGATCTGAAGATCTTTATCAGGAGATAAGATGTTTCCACGGTGCAGGTACCAGAGATTTTGAAAGCCCAACGGGGGAGGGGGGCTTTCTTCTTGGAAACCTAATTGTCAGGGACAGTATTGGGGGAGGTGCAGTGTCTGCAATCAAGCTGCTGACTTCATGATAAGATACCATATGGAAGAAAAAGCATGAAGCGTAAAGTTTAAGTTGGAAATTTAAGATAAATATGTGTTACAATATTGTCCCCGGCTTTGATTTACTAATTTGGCTAAAAGCCCTGGATACACTGAAGGCGTTAATGAGAAAGAGTTTTGTCTCCTTGAGACTGTTTCTTTCGTTTTGTTTTTCTCCATTAACCACACTGTTATCTGTAAGAAAAATTCAAAAAATGCCTTACTGAAAATACATGTGGTGGAAGTAAGGAGAATAATATGCTGTGGACATCTTGTGGATTAGAGAGAAATTGCAAGATGGAGCCTGTTCCAGATATTTGAACTCAAATGATCCTCAAAAATTTGGAAAAATTGCTCACAATGAGAAGACAGCAATTGAGTTGGTCCTTGCAGTTTCAAGCCAGTTTAAAGACTCTTTCTCAACAGATAGATGTGTGCAAGGAGCAGTTGGAAGATGTGAAGAAAACAGAAGATAAACAGAAGGAGAAAGCGGAAAAGATGATGGTGAGGGATGAAATCATCATCAGAAGTGTGGTTACAGAAATTAGAAGAGTGGAAAATCAACAGGATCTAGAGGGGCCACTGATGGAGATTGAAATAGAGAAGATGGACAGAGTAACATGGGTGCACAAAATACAAAATTTGTTGGAACAAGAAGAAGAAAACATATCCCAGTTAATTGGAAGAATGAACATATCTTATACAAGAAAGTGTGGGCTTATTGGATTCTGTTATGGAGATAAATTATTAAAGATATTACAGGAAAAAGAATGGAAAGAAAGAAAAAGAAACTTGAAGGTTAACCTGAGGGTTAAAGAAAATTGGAGGATTTTATTTAGTTAATAACTGGTTTAAATTTACTTAAAAATAAATATATACCAAATTGATATATATGAATTAGAATGAATTAGAAAAAATAGCTGGAAATGTTAGCATGTGGATGAATTGTTTTATAGGTGGTTATGTAGTAGTAGTAGTAGTAAATAAACCTTTAATGGCATAAATACATTGATGAAATAAATTTAACAGGACAATGATACTAGAAAATATGTGGCATGGTTATTATGTTAAAGAAAACAAAATGTAATTAGATTGGAGAATGGTAAAGAACATATAAGAGATTGTTGGTTTTATTATAATTTGGAAATTAGATTATTATTATTTGATATTAATGAGTAATTGAACTAGTTGAGATGATAAAAAGTGAATATTTAGAAAAGATATTATAGGGAATTAGGAAAAATCTATTATATTTGATATAAGAAATATATAAATGAGTAGAAGTTAGAAGTAGATGGAAGAATTGTTTTATATGTTATACTTTGGTAATTAGATTATTTTGTTTTAATATTAATGAGTAATTGAAGTAAGTTTATGCTTGATAGAAAGTGAAAATTTAGAAAATATAGTACAGGGCATTAGGGAAAATTTAGTATATATTATATAAATAAATGGATAAACTAATAAGAGGCAGAAGAAGATGAGTAGTAGATTAGGAGATATAGTATGATTAATGAGCAATGGTAAATGGTATTTAGCACTCCTAAATGTATGTTACATGTTTGTATGCCTGTGTGTGTTAATTAAAAATAAATAAATAAATAAATAAATAAATAAAGTGCCTGCTGTGCTGCCTTGGGCAGAGGATGCTGAGGAGGAGCTGAGGCGCTCCACACGTTCGAGGAAGTAAGTCCCATTAACTATAAAGGGACTGACTTCTGAGTAGGCAGGCATCCTCCTGGGTGCTGAGGGGATATTTTTGTACAGTATATTTTTGTACATGAATGAATTAAGACCTACCCCAAAAATAAGACGTAGTGTTTTTTTTTGAGCCAAAAAAATATGACAGTGTCTTATTTTCGGGGAAACATGGTAATAATATATCTTTAGCATGGGCTAACAAAATGTAGTGGCAACTAAATTTGGGAGAGGGCATCTTTGTGCGTATTTTGTAAACACTTGAAACAAATGTCTTACACAGTTCAATCATGCCATTAAAATCACTGGCTATCCTGGAATCCCTTTGAATCTATAAGTTTATAACAGCAATCTGATGTGAAAGCACAGGACATTTAGCACCGGAGCCCCCAGAAGTATGATTAAACCAGAGACCTTATTAATCCCAAGGCATCTGAACTACCACTGAGCTATGATCCTTGCCAAAAGAATCCCAGGTTGTCATAAGCCTCTAGCCAGAAAGGCATTACGATGACAAGCTTTGCATTATGGGCAAATAAGAGACTTCTCATAAGAAAAAGCATTCAAACATAGGAGACATTTAAGTACTTTGAAACAATTTTATCCATAGTGCAGTTTATGTACTAATTAAATTTGTGTTTAAATAAATGGGATAGGAGAGACTGAAATGAAAGCATATGACTGACTTGTCAGTTACATCCCTTGCCTAGAGATTTGCCTTCCTGATAATGGGCATGCATGCATTCCTTTTTCTTACAGAACAGTAGTAAGTGCCTACTGAACTATTTGAATGCAGACTTTGTGTTCTGTTTTCTGTTGCTAATATACTATTACTTAATACACAGTAGAACAGCATTTTAAAAAAATATTTCATTCGTTCAGGGCTCTAAATCTAAAAATTAAACTAAGATGTTTATTTTCAATTTTGTTTCTTCAGCATGGAGGGAATTGCTGAAAGGTATTCTGTGAATGTGGCCATCACATTCCAACTGGTAAATTAATGTTTTGATGTATTTTACAGAACATTGAAACAGTATAATCTCTGGTTGTCATTCTTTTCAAGATGAAGTTTATCATGGTAGTCATGTCTTGAGAAATCTTCCAGGCTGAAATCTTCCAGTGGACTGCTGTGAGGATGTAACAGCTCATAGAGCTGTTTGGGGAGCAGCTATGGGTTAGTGGCAGGGCACATTCTCTCCTTGCAGGAGGTTTTAGGTTCATTCCTTGGCATTTTCAGGTAAGTCAGAGAAAAATTCCTCTGTGAAACGCTGGAGGGTTGCTGTTGATCACTGTAGACAGCACTTCCTAAATCAGGGTGCCAAACTGGTTTCATAACAAGTGGGCCAAATAGCATTCATGATGCCTGCTGAGGGCAGGAAGTGATGCCTTTAAGCAGAAAGTGATGTCATTAAGCAGGTCGTGAGCAGAAATAAGCATGTTTTTCTCACTTAGGAACTCATTAGCTGCAAATGTCAGAAAAGAAAATAAGCAAATCTTGATCATATTTTCAAGATATGGGAGAGCCCAATTACCATGCTGGCTGCTATTTCAGCAGTGATGCTTCAGCACAGCTCAGCAGCTGGTGGTGGTGGTGCTAGGAGAGCCTGAAAGCCAGATAAAGAGCTTCTGTGGGCCCCGTCCAGCTTGAGGGCCTTATGTTGGACGCCCCTGTCCAAAATGGACCAGTAGCCTGAGTCAATATAAAGCAACTCTCTCTGTAACTTCTACTGGCTACCATATCAACGTTAGGCCTCAACCAATCACACTGAGTGGCACTGAAAGGATGCTGCAAGTGATGGGAAACTATTGCTGCATACATTCTTTATGGCTGGTTGCAACTGAAAGATAACCAAGAAGCTCTGCACCTTCATATCATTTTGAACTCATAATTTTTCAGCCTGCCTAATAATTATAAGGGGTTATAACTTGGTTTCTTTACACGTGTAAAAGGTTTGTGGTTTCACTAGCCTGTTAGGAAAGTTAGTTTAAGAAGTCCCCCAAAAGCTGCTGCAGCAGATTGTTGGGCCATTGACAGCAGCATAGGGTTGTTGAAGGAGGGGGAGATTACCCTGTGACTGCAAGAGGAGAAGCTAAAAGAGGCATGCTCCTCTAGCAGTTTCCCTCATGGCATCTCATTATCTCCCTTTTCCCTTGCTGCCTGGCATGTCACTGCTAAGAGGCACCAGCCCTCAGTATCATTTGTTATGGTGTTTATTAAAGAACTGAATAGGCAAGGCAAGATAAAATAAAGTAAATGGTGAGAAGATGCAAAAATTACAAGGCACTGATTGAAGGGAAAGCAGGGCTGTCCTATAAATGACAGTTTGGCACCGTTGGCAAGGAACTTAAAAAAAACGAATGAATGAATGAATATATAAATAAAATACCCTAATGCAAGTTGCTAGCTCTTTAGCTTCTTACACAGCCCAAGAGACGGGGAAGGGTGTCCAATTTCTGTAACCCTATGAGTAGAGATTTGATTTTTTGTGATAATGAAACAAAAGCACATAACACCACTTTCTGCACTTTTTCATTTTTTTTAAAGCAACAAAAATAAAAATCCTAAAACTGCCCAAAATTTTTTTCTAACATCAGATTGGCTGTGTAATGACTGTGGCTGCATCTGCTGACACTATATCACCTATATCACCTAACTAGTATATATTTAAACATATTATAATTTTTAATTATAATTTATAAAAAAAAAAAGATCCTTGGAATAAACACACAGTTGTACTTTCTATACTTCTTCCTTGGGGGAAAAAAATGAAATCTGCCAAAAAAAATAAAAGCATTTACAAATACCTCTACCTAAGAGAGATGGTGAGCCTTTTACTGATGTGTGTACATGAAACATCAGTGATGAACTGGTGACACAACCAAAGACATAATTGTGTGTGCCCATAGAAAACCTAGGGTTGCTAATGTTTGATTGAATGTTCTCTGATTGAATAATTTAGGACCATCTTGGTTTCCCAGACCAGATTAGGTAGCCAAGCCAATCAGTGGGTATGTGCCAAACTCATCAGCAGGGTTGGCCGGCATCCTTTGTCTCTGAGGAGTGCTAGATTTGGACAAAAAATCCTTGTAAGACTGATCTAGGATGCAATGTGTTCCTTCGGTAGTGGTGCTCATTGAAAGGAGCAAGATCACTGTAAGCAAGTGCCTCAGTAATTTTTAGGGTGCTGAGGCATCACAGATGTCTGGAAGATTGAAAAGTTCTAAAAACAGAGGGGCAGCACAATCTTGACTTGCGCTGGAACAACGCTGTATCCAGCACAAGGTTAGGGCTGAAGGTGATTCAGTCTGAGGCAAGGGGAAACTTTTCCCCTTACTTCAGGTAAAGTGGCATCAGTCCCAATGGGTCTGCTCAGATCTGCGCTGTCTGATGAGCTGGCGCAGATCCGCACAGCCCAGTAACGGGGCTAGGATCCAGCATAACTGCCAGGGTCTGGCACTGCCCACCCACCCCCAGGAATGCCTGCTTCCCGCTCTCCCCCTACCCCGGAACGCCTCCCTCTCATCTTTCCCCACCCTCTCCATGCCCCCCCCAGGCCCCTGCGCTGGCTGAGCTCAGCCAGCATGAACTCACCTGCTGCTGCTGCTGCCGCAGAGGCTGGATCTGGCCTCCGTGGGCTAGCTTACTTCCATGTGGCTTACAGGTGTGGCTTACTCTCACGGAGGCGCAAACATGCTTTACGGCACGTTTGCCACCCTCCCAGGCTGGTGCAAGGGACTTGCACCAGTTAAGCAGTTAAGATTGTGCCCTCAAATAGGCAAAAATTAGGGAAATGCAAGAATTCTTGCCACACTATTTCATCCATATGGTTATCATCCCACTCTATGTATGGATTGAATATTTTTGTTTTATTGCTTTTGAATTGGATCTTGCTGACAGCAGCAGCACCTAAAGTGTAATTAGGCCAAATGTTCATTGGCTAAGTTCTAACATAATACAGTACTTGGTAAAAGTGACATTTATTATTAGGTGATGGAGTGCAACTAAAATCAGATTCAATACTGAAAAAGCTCTTTTAAATGCCTGATTTCTAATTAATGCCTAAGATGTATTATAATAACTCAAAACATTCCTCAGTAGAATGAAACAGTGTACCCTGACAATGATCGGCCAAGATTTACAGTTTTTAATTATAAATAGTATAGTATTCTACTAGGCTAAAATTTCTTATCGTGCGTCCCCTTGAAATTGTATTGAAGGTCCTAGGAACCCTGCTTATTCCATGTTCATCTCATTTTAATTTCCTTTGTTCTATGAATCTTCACATGTTTTATAGCATGTGAATAACATAAACCCATTACCGTTAAATGTAAGATGTGGTTACAGCTTTATAGATTGCATTAGAAGGTCAAAAAAGTCTTGTGGTTACACAACAGTAATTCTCAAGTGCAATATGCTAAATGAATCATTCAATATTTCTGGGTCTTCCAAGAACAAAAATGGTTGAGAGGAAAGTCTGTTTCCACTGGCAGAAGGCCATCTTTTTTCACACTGCTGTGACAACATTAGGATTCTAGCAAAACACACTCTTAACTTACATCAAGAGTTTCATCTACTAAAACACCAGCTCAAAAGACAGCCTCTTGAAAAGGCAGCAAATTTTTTGGAGGGAGGCGGGGAGCGGTCACTGTGAAAGGAAGCATTGCCTGATTATGCCCTTAGAATACATTGTGCCTTTAGAAAAAGGAGTGTCTTTTGGTATAGGAATTTCACTAACATTAACCTTGGAAGGATAATTTGTTTTCTAGATTCTAGTGAGAAGGATTCACTGGGGAATTGATGGGAGGGACCCAACGTTTGGACCTAGAATGGAGTAAAGTTTTAAACCAGGGGTTCTTCATCTCTTTATGATTACAGACCCCCAATAGATTGCCCAATATGTACCCATACCCGCTTCACCAGACTGTCAAAATCATCATCATTGCCAGTCCTATTAGGACACAAGTATGACTTCAAAAGATGTTGATAGCTTGGTATTACTTTACATATGGATACCTAGGAACAGAACGCCTCAATCAGTGTCTTGATAATGGTGATAGTTAATAATCTAACAACATTTTTAAAAAATTGTCCAGAGATCGAGTCCCATACTCGCATCATTTGGCTCCAATACCCCCAAGGGGTATCAGTACCCCTGAGTATCTTCTCCCCACTCCAATCACTCTCCCCCTTGCCTTTCTTCCGTAAATGAAGGCTTGTGCACGTGTGTTTGCCAGAGTAATGAGTAGTTTCTGCACTAAAACCACTTCAGAGGTAGCAGACCCATCATATTTTTCTTCACTTGAATCTTGTCCAACACTTGGATGTGGACTCTGAGGTTATTTTTTTTTTTCTCTTGTGAATTAGGAAGAAGGAAATGAAACAGTTTTTGTAAAGGTGAGACTGACAGGGGTGGGTAGTTTGGTTGGGGAACCTTGCCAGTCCTGAGTTTCAGGTGATTCACCTTTACCAAGCACTGTGTTACTGTTCCCTTTTTTCCCTTAAGTTGTTTTTTTTAAACTTCTATCTTAGGCACAAGCAAAGTAAGATCTGAATCAATTTGTAGAGAAATAAAAGTTTAAATGAATCATAGATGTGGTAGGAATATACATAGACTAAACAAGACCTATTACTCTTCTCCCTTCTTGGCAAAGAGAGATTATTGTGTTTTTACATCTTACAAGTAAAATAAAATTACTATTTATCCACACCCAATACAGTACACTTACTAGCCTGGGAAAATAATTGACAGTTTAATACAACATTCTTCATTCAACTTTAAGCATCTTTGAACAGTTCAGTTCCTTTCTTGCTAATTGTCTGACTTACTTGCTGAATGCTTATTTTAAACAATACAAACAAAACAGAAACTATAGGTGTTTTCTACTGATTGCATTACAGTTCCTTTTAAAAATTGAAATATGAGAAATCTAAAACAGAATAAAAAAGATGCGTAAGTCTTTTTATTCTTTTAAAAAATACTTTCATCAGTATTTTCAATAGGTATAATGTGAAATTAACACAAGACCAACAAGTCTACTGGAGCAGTTGCAAATATATTTAATTTTATTGTCTTGCTAGATTGAATGCAGCACTTATAGTTGAACTGCATTTCTAAGTGAGTGAAATTCAGGCAGCTTTCAGTTTTTAAGATCTAGTAATTAATGTGTTAAGCATATTGTCTCTAATGCTTGGGGTGCATTGGTTCCTGGCTAGATTTTTAAGAAAAATAAATTTGTTGTTCCCAGAAGAAATGTTAGCAGACAAAAATGGAACCAGATTATATGTGAATGTTTTAGGCTATTTTTCATAATTTTTTTGTTGTGTGATCTTAAATGGAGAACGGTTCATAAAGTAGATTGCGGATTTGGAATATGTAGTATTGAATCCATGTCAAGTTCATGATTCAGTTTTTATTTTCAATAGCGTTGTTGGAAAGGAGAATGTGTCCAAAAATATCTTCTATCCCTTAAATTGGTATGAGGTTTCCTTGGGGACAGTGGTTTGGAATTTATAGAGAGAAAAACTTAAGAGTTTTAATTTCCAGCTTAACTAATGCCAGGACAATCAGCTAAGCTCCAATACTAGGAATGTCTGGATCTAAAGTGAATTAAAGAGAAATGTAGTGAATACTTGTCAGTTCTGTTGTCCAAAATGAAATGTATGCTGTGATGGTGGAAGCTATTTCTATGATTGTAGTGCAATAGGATCTGGCATGATATTTCTCTAGAGATGAATGCAGCCTTTCCATACTCTTTTAAATAAAATGGGAAGAATACATTCATATATATGGTGCTCTCTCTGCTAGTCAAATCATTTTACTTCATTTCTGTCAAAAATTGTATAGTATGCCATCTGCATTATGTTTTTAATTAATTTATACCCCACTTTGACTTCAAAGAACTTGAGATTGAATATACAAAGTTACCTTATTTTATCCTTTTAATAATCCTGTGAAGTTAAACAGGGCCTAGTAGAGGGCGGTAAAGGCGGTAATTTGTACCTGGGTCCAGGGTGCAAAAAGGGGCCCTGGAGCCAGAAGAGGGGGCCCTGAGTCTTACAGTTTCTTGAGAGCTCAGCGCAGCCAACCCACCTCCCAAACCTTCCCTGTGCTTCCTGTGTGCTTTCCGTTTAACCAAAAGGAGTTATATGTGGAGGGGGAGCCCTCCACTACAATGAACACCATGACGACGAGAAACAATGTGAATTATTTCTCCTTATCTGTAATTGTTAATTCTTTCTCACCTGATTATAGCAGTGGTTTTCAAACTCTCTTGGAGACTTTGTACCTCTGTAAGTCCTTGGGGGGCGAGAGAAGGCAGCGATCACTTTCACTTCTAACAAGCTGGGGAGTCCTGCAGGCGCTCACGCAGGACTCCCTGCATCCCCCGATAGGCTGCTGCAGGGACTGGTGAGTTCATCCCAGTCCCTACAGCCCTCCTGAGCCGCGTGATCCTGGGTATTGCGTCTCTGCTTCCTCTCTGCCTGCTCCCGCCCCTTAAGGGGAAAGAGGCCAGCGCCTTCACGGCTTGTGCCTCCCGGCTTGTGCCTCCCCTGATCCTTGTGGCCATTTTTCACGGCTCCCCATTACAACATCTCACTTAAGTTACCCCCAAAATGGGGATGAAGGTGTTATAATTATACACTAGAAACAAAAACAAAAAAAACAGCTGCCAGCACTCTGAGTCTGCCAGCACTGAGCACTCTGAAGCTGCAATCCTAACCTCACTTGCCAGGGAGTAAGTCCCATTGAACACAATAGGACTTACTTCTGAGTAGACCTAGCTAGGATTGTGCCTTTTGTCTTACAAAAGCAGCCAACAGGGTAACCCCCCCAACCCCCAAGGAGGCAGGAGTGTGGAAAGGATTGCAGCCACACCCAGCAAGATTACAACTTACCCCAAAGTAGATGGAAGCTGCTCACACACACACACCCAACATGCAGATGCCACCCCTGTTCCCCCCCAGGCAAGACGAAGGGATGCAAGCTGGGGCATTTAGACACCCCCCCCCCCACTAGGAGCAGGCTGGTTCCTTCCTTCCCAAGCAGCCTTGACCAATCCCAGGATGCCCAGGGCAAGGGACACACTGGGAAATGTAGTCCTTGGGGCAAGGTTGCACACTGAGAGGGCTCCATGATGAGATGCGGCACCTCCGCAGCTACCCAGCCAGCCTTCTCTCCCACCTCCCCCCACCATGTTTCACACTGCCCCACCCAGCTCACCTCACGCTGCCCCACCCACCTCTTTCTTAGCTTCGGAAAAGCAGCAAATCAGGAGGCAGCACCTGCAGCTAAGCTGAGCAGGGCAAAGCAGAGCAGCTGTGGCTACCTCTCTCCCCAGATGCCTCACAACGCCTATGTTGGCTAGCCATGCCACCCTAGGGAGCCAGGCCTCACAGATTAAATACCTCAGGTTTAAACTCTATGTCCTTGTCCAAGTCCCATATTCTAAATACCCATTACACTACTTTGGGTGAACTATTGGATGTACAGCACAGAAAAAAACACATCAATCGGCCATAGTGTAGTGTTGTTGTTTTTTTTTGTGATTGATGTAACATGCAACATTCTGAACACTTTTAGCACCAAGAATAACATGCCTTCCTTATATTTTTCATGCAGAAGTTGGAAATCTGAGACTTGTGCTCAGAAATTTACTCCCCATTTCCTGAGAGGTTGTTTGACTTGGAGCGCTGATTGTAATCTCTAAACAAGCTTCTAGACTAAATTACAAGTAGTTTTATTCCATATCTTTGTTCTTAGGGTACGTGACACAATTGAAAGTTGTAGCAATGCAGAAGTATACTGGGAATGAGTGGTGCGAAGGGTCAGCTAGGTTAGGTTGGGCATTGCTCAAGGACCCACAAGGCCAACTTTAGACTGCCCCCAAGTTCACTACTTTGAAAAATCCTGAGTTGTTTTGATTCTTTATTTTTGTAACTGTGTATGCTAGTTACATAAACCTCATACGTACGTACGTACGTACATACATACATACATATTACATGAAAATCTAGAATCAAAGTACAACCCTAGATTTTCAAAAGAGGTTGTTTCCATGAGTCTTCTTTAGAGAATTATGAACAATTCTGATTGGTCTTTGGTAGTGGGGGGCAGTGTCTATACTCAAGTACTTTTTTCCATACACCAAAGTACTTTGTGGCCAGAGATGCTCCCAAACAGCAGGATCTTAACTGCTTGGGAGCATCCAGTTGGCCTTTGGGAATAGAGAGGAAGCAGGAAGTGCACAAACCAAGCAGACACTTCTGGCTCCCTCCCCCAGAACCCAGTGTGACCAGCATGGAAGAGTGGGAGGCAACAGACCTGCCTATTGGCGATTATTACTGCCACCGCCATATCCTACCCATTTCCACCTTGTCCAGCTCCCAGGTCAGGAGAGTAAGGAATGCCAAAACCTAGGCAGACAAGTGGCAAGGGTGTGCATACGCCTAATTAGGCTGCCACTGATACTGGGTAACATCTGCTTGAAATCCTTTGTATGTGGCTTCCTGCTTTTGCACAGCTGGCCATATGCAGTACAATCACCATGTGCAAAATTTAGCTTTCGCCACAAAAACCATTAACTCCATCCATGTAAAATGCTTAATTTTAATGTAGTACTGGCACAAGCATAGCCACAAACAATATTTTCAAATGATGTCAGGGTGCTAAAGAGAAATGGAAAATGATCCTCTTTGTCTTTCCTTTAGTTTCACTCTTTGACTTCCTTGGAGTTTCATTTTAATTTCACAAGTGGAAGACCTGATCATCAGATTCACTTGGTATAACCTCAGATTTTATTTATTGCAGGTAAAAAAACAAGAGGCACAGGATGAGAGTTAAACCTGAAAAATTAAGCTTTCAGTTCTATCAAAAAACAATTCACACAATGTGGATGACCTTGAATTAGAATTTTAGTATTTTCCTGTACTTGAGGAATTGGTACAATTAGGCGTACTTGGAAACTTGCCCTTAGAACTTTATGTTTTCACTAACATGTTCTTTCATGTTCAGCAACATGAGTTTCATTTGAAAACTCATCCTTACCACAGCATTAAACCAGCACTATAATATTAAAGTACAGGTCCAGCCTATTTATACACAGATTTTTTATACACGGATTTGACTCAACAGGAATGGCCACTGTAAATGAGAAGGAATGTGCTGATCCCTGGAGAAGGAGAAAATGCACCCCTTTAAAATCAGTTTAAAAAACTGAACAGTCCTTTAACAATAGCCTCCTTAATGAGAGAGAGAGAGAGAGAGAGAGAGGACAGCAGCCTAACAATCCATCAATCCTTCTCTCTCCAGGCGACCTATCCCTTCCCCCTGAGCACAGAAAGGTGATCACTTTGCATTTTAAACTTCCCAGCATTGTGAAGTAACTAAGAGCGTCTTGCACATGCGCAAAGAAAGCAGCATGCTGCTGCCTTCCAACTGGACCTTCCTCTGCACTCAGAGGCTTCCGGGGGGGGGCAAATCGTGGCGTGCGGGCAAAGAAGGACAGGGAGAGACTTGGAAGAGCCAGCCAGGCTTCTCCCCACCAGCCTCTGTCAGCTCAGCTGCCTGGACGGGATGGGCTGCCTTGGGGTTGCAAGACAGAGCAGCTTCTCCCCCCAGCTGGACTGGGGCAGACCTGTGCAATCTCCCCTCTTGTGAGCCTGCCTTGAAAGCAGCATCGCCGCCGCCGCCACCCCACTGCCGTTCACACCCCTTATGGTACTGCTGCCCCCTGTCTCCCAGCACTTCTTCTAGGGCTCTTTGCAGGAGTCTCCTCCTCTGCATCATCTCTCCCTCACTGGAAGCGCCTGGAAGCCACGATCCTTTCCTGCCCTGGCTAGCACCTCCTCTCTTTACACCTTGCTGGGGTGAGGGGGGATCCCTGGTTGCCTGGCTGCCAAGAGAGCAGCTAGGAGGGGGGAGGGAGCAAGCCTGGCATGTGGGGGAATAAGCCCCATTGCTTACCTGGAAGTAAGCCCCATTGCAAATAATGGGAGTTAATTCTGAGTAGGCATGCTTAGGCGAGCAGCTGAGAGGGGGAGGCATCTCTCCTTATCTTCCTTCTGAGGGGGATACTACTGTTCTTATTTACAAAAGCTCAAGCTACTTCTTGTATTGAGGTGCATGAGTAGGGTGCCCTTGCTTCTGACTAGTACTGAGCACAGTATCAACATCCATATCAGTGTTAGTTTTAAGCGTAATACAAGAAGTATTATTATTATTATTAACATTATTTATATACTGCTTTTCAACAAAAAGTTCACAAAGCGGTTTAAGTATCTAGAGATTTTGTAAATAAAGACGGAAATAAAAACAGTAGTAAATACACAAATATTTTGTTCCAGATGTTGTTTTATTTTTATTCTTTCTGCTTGATGGCAATAGTAGTGAGGGCAGGGAGAATTGAAAGAAGCTTCTGAGCTGGAATACTTTCACTTGTCATTTACAGTCTGAGTTCCTAGGCAAAAACTTCCTGCTTGATGACATCACTTCCAGCTCTGACATCACAGTGATGTCACTTCCTGTTTGATGATGTCATTTCTGGGTATGACATAACCTCCAGGTTGATGACATCACTTCCAGTGGGTCCCAGACAAATTGTCATTCTCAGAAGTGGGTCCCGGGCTAAAAAGGGTGAGAACCACTGCTATACAGTTACCAGGGAGAAAGTCCCACTAAAATAAATGGACTTACCTCTGAATAGGCATGCCTAGAATCACACTGTATGAGTGCCTGCTACGTTTACCACATTCCCTTACAAAATGGTGAGCAGCAGGAGGTCATGAGGAGGCTGGTGATTAAATACCAAAAATTATTTGGTTTATTATGAGAGTTGAGCCACAAATAATTTTCCTTTCTGCTCCACAATGCATAGGAAATTAACTTCCACACCATGCAAGAAGTAAAGACTTTGTATATTCTCTATAGACTAATGTGCTTCCTGTATCTCACAGTGGTCCACCAAATGCCCCAGGGAGCACACAGAACAACAAGAGACCTGCATCCTGGTGCCCTCCCTTGCATCTCGCATTCTGACATAGCTCATTTCTGAAATCAGGAGGTTGCACATACACATCATGGCTTGTAACCCGTAATGGATTTTTCCTCCAGAAACTTGTCCAATCTCCTTTTAAGGGCATCTAGGCTAGATGCCATCACCACATCCTGCGGCAAGGAGTTCCACAGATTAACTACATGCTGAGTGAAGAAATATTTTATTTTGTCTATCCTAACTCTCCTAACACTCAATTTTAGTGGATGTTCCCTGGTTCTGGTGTTGTGTGAGAGGGTAAAGAGCATCTCTCTATCCACTCTATCCTTCCCATGCATAATTTTGTATGTCTCAATCATGTCCCCTCTCAGGTGCCTCTTTTCTAGACTGAAGAGGCCCAGCCCAGTAATAATCTTAGTCACTCTCTTTTGCACCTTTTCCATCTCCACTATGTCCTTTTTGAGATGTGGCGACCAGAACTGGATGCAATACTGGATGATTTATGTAATGGCATTATAATATTAGCCATTTTATTCTCAATATCTTTTCTAATGACCCCAAGCATAGAATTGGCCTTCTTTACCACCGCCGCACATTGGGTCGACACTTTCATTGAGCTGTCTACCACCATCCCAAGATCTCTCTCCTGTCACAGACAGCTCAGGACCCATTAGCCTATATGTGAAGTTTTGATTTTTTGCCCCAATATGCATTACTTTACACTTACTTACATTGAGCTCATTGGGCTAGGAAGGATATGTCCTAATCACTTGCAAAAGATGCACCTCATGAATGTCTCTTGATGCACCGCTGTAAAGCATAGGGCTTCCCCATAATGCCATTAGCTAAATGTCTAGACAGGGGTTCTGTGTTTCCTCTGGTTTTCCAGAATTAAACAGCACTTCAGTCTATGGATGGTTAGACTGATAAAGTGTTTTTCTGTGTAGCAGAACCAAACTCGTGGCGTGTCTCATTAGTTTTGTGGCAAGCAAAAAAAGATGCTTCCAAAAAAGAAAGAAAAAATGTCTCATTCTTGGGACATCATCTGGCCAACAAAATCCTAAAACAAAACAAAAAAGATCTTTTTTTGAGGGAGAGTAACCTAGATTGTGGGGAGATTCCAGACCCCAAACTTTGCTCAGACCTCCGGCAACACTATTCACCTTCCCTACAAGCATTCTTTTATTCTAATTCCTCAAGCTAGTGCCAGCAAGAAACAGGGTAGGCAGCAGCCATGTTGGTTATTTGCAGGAGCATTGCTTCAAAACCCCATGCAATTATTCTGCCCATACATGCCAAATGCTATCCAACTTTCCAACGCTGATACAGCCTTGCCAACAGTAAGTGCACTGCACCCTGCAGTGGGGGGGGGGGGAGTCTTGGAGGCCGCCTCAAGGTAAGGGAATATTTCATTCCTTACCTCAAAGCTGCATTGCGGCTGTATCCGTGCCGGAATGTTGGATAGCATTGGGCCCTAAGTGTTACTGAAACACAATGGGCTTACTTCTGAGTAAAATAAATAAACACCTTTTTCAAACACCTCTACCTATTGGTCATGTTAATATTATATGAGAATGATCTTTAACAAGTGTGAAATCTACAGTATTGACAGTTTTAAGGTCTGTTAAGATATTTAAACTTTTACCCTGAAAATAAGGTTCAGTTATTACTGTAGCCGTGAAGACAAAGTCTGTGGAATTGTGCTGAAAGGAAATTGAAAGGAAACATAACATTAGGATTTATGTCTCATAAACGTTTGTCTGTTGTTAGGATTGCAGACTTAAATTGGTATCATTTCTTTCCAGGACTGGAGAAAGCCAAGTAAATGCATAAAAGTTAAGTACATTACTATATCTTTGCAGTAAAAAGCAACTGCAATTGACGGTATCATCTACACACACATGCACAAACAGTGCTGTTTTCAATTTACTTTCAGATTACAATGCAGAAAATTGTTATTCTTCTGGTTCATCTTTAGTTGTGTGGAGGAAAAAAAAACACCAAAAGCCACAGAAAATAAGGCACTAATACTATGCATGGTGGATCCTTTCTGGAAATAATCAGACTAGCAGGGAAGAGGAAGAAGAGGCCCACAGTCCACTGGGAAGTGAACTTAAAAGTCTGATTTAAATTATCTGCAGCATGACTGGAGTTTGAGCAGGGCTCTGGACTACCCTTGTCGACTTCCTAGTGCTTGAACACCCCTTTTCCTTAGTTCAGCTGCTTTCCAGGTTGAGTCTTCTTCTGTTGGCCCTTACCTGCACAATATTGTCCCAATAAGTAGGTTCAAATTATCATGACTAAATACGCCTTCTCAGGTTGTCTGACCTGAGTAGATAACCCAGGAATCCATTATTGACAGAAGGGGAGACGTTCAGAGAGAGCTTCCTATACTATACTTTCAGCACGAGTACGGGGGGGGCCATATCTGCAAATTCACTTATCCGCGAATTCGACCTACCCTCCACATGGGTCTGCCCCCCATGTCCCCAGCCTCTGCTGAGCTCATACTGAGCTCTGCAGATGAAAAAATGCTACTTCCAGTTTCACAGAGAAACTGGAAGTGATGTTTTTAATGCCCTTTAAGGCATTGAGAAACCCGGAGAAGCCCTGGAGGGCTTCCTTGGGCCTTCCAATGTTTTATAAGACATATAAAGGTTACTTCCGGTTTCATGAAGAAACCAGAAGTCGTGTTTTTTTTCCACCCACAGAGCTCAGTGTGAGATCGGGATGGACATCCTTGGCCTCTGCTGAGCTTAGAGGCCCCTGTGAAGGCAAGGGGCAGGCAGTCCCTAGGACTGCGTGGATGGGTGTTTACCCGTATCAGTTATCAGGTTTCAGTTATCTGTGCGGGGTTCCAGAATGGAACCCCCGTGGATAAGGGAGCATGCCTGTACTAAATATCTGAAAGACAACATGATTCCATGTTCTTCCCCATACCCAGGGAGTGTGTGACTGGATGCTTGATGCCACTGCCCCAAGTCTACCACAGTGTACAGGACACTTTTATTTAAAGAGACCATGTGCATGTTCCATCATGTGGTCCCTTTAAACAAAACTGGAAGTCCTACACTTGCTGGTTTGGGGAAACCATGCAATGGAACATAGTAAGGAAGTGGATCAATGTAGCTTGTTTCTACAGTGGGGTGGAAGGAGATAGTGGTGGCGGCAGTGTGAAATGAAGGGTACCCTGAATCCATCACTCCTTCCCCCCCCATCTGCCTCCATGGGGCACATGATTGGATAGTAAAAGTATTTTAAATAGGACATGCAAGAAGGCTGTTTTTTATTTGTGCTATTATAATGTTCTGACCATGCAGAGTTTGTGGCTTATGCAAGTCTCATTTTTCTGGCTTTGTAACACTGATAGGTGGGATGCACTCATGGTTTAGCACAGTGGTGTCAAACGTAAGGCCCGGGGGCTGGATTTGGCCCACGGAAGCTTTTTATCCGGCCCTCAGGCTCTCATCTGCTGAGCAGTGCTGTGGTGTTACTGCTGAAATGACAGCCCATGTGAAAATTGGGCTCTCTCAAATCTTGAAATATCATCAAGATTTGTGTATTTTCTCTTCTGTTGTTTGCAGCTAATAAGAACATAAGAACAGACCCACTGGATCAGGCCATAGGCCCATCTAGTCCAGCTTCCTGTATCTCACAGCGGCCCACCAAATGCCCCAGGGAGCGCACCAGATAACAAGAGACCTCATCCTGGTGCCCTCCCTTGCATCTGGCATTCTGACATAACCCATTTCTAAAATCAGGAGGTTGCGCATACACATCATGGCTTGTACCTCGTAATGGATTTTTCCTCCAGAAACTTGTCCAATCCCCTTTTAAAGGCGTCTAGGCTAGACGCCAGCACCACATCCTGTGGCAAGGAGTTCCACAGACCGACCACATGCTGAGTAAAGAAATATTTTCTTTTGTCTGTCCTAACCCGCCCAACACTCAATTTTAGTGGATGTCCCCTGGTTCTGGTATTATGTGAGAGTGTAAAGAGCATCTCCCTATCCACTCTGTCCATCCCCTGCATAATTTTGTATGTCTCAATCATGTCTCCCCTCAAGCGTCTCTTTTCTAGGCTGAAGAGGCCCAAACGCCGTAGCCTTTCCTCATAAGGAAGGTGCCCCAGTCCCGAAATCATCTTAGTCGCTCTCTTTTGCACCTTTTCCATTTCCACTATGTCTTTTTTGAGATGCGGCGACCAGAACTGGACACAATACTCCAGGTGTGACCTTACCACAGATTTGTACAACGGCATTATAATACTAGCCGTTTTGTTCTCAATACCCTTCCTAATGATCCCAAGCATAGAATTGGCCTTCTTCACTGCCGCCGCACATTGGGTCGACACTCTCATCGACCTGTCCACCCCCCCCAAGATCTCTCTCCTGATCTGTCACAGACAGCTCAGAACCCATCAGCCTATATCTAAGGTTTTGATTTTTTGCCCCAATGTGCATGACTTTACACTTATTGACATTGAAGTGCATCTGCCATTTTGCTGCCCATTCTGCCAGTCTGGAGAGATCCTTCTGGAGCTCCTCACAATCACTTCTGGTCTTCACCATTCGGAAAAGTAATGAGTTCCTAAGTAAGAAAAAAGTGCTTATTTTTTACTATGATCTGTTTAATGACATCAGTTCCTGCCTAATGACATCACTTCCGGCCCTCAGCAGGCATCATGAATGCTATTCAGTCCTCGGTATGAAACAAGTTTGACACCCCTGGTTTAGCTTGTGTAGAAGTGCTAATGCATGAGGGTGATAGCTTTGTACTGGTGAATCTGCTGTATGAACAGATGTGATATATCAGTAGGATACATTTGCATGCTGGATGACCATGAAAGGTGGTTTTAGTTAACTTTCTCTTGCCTGAGATAGCTAGTAAATATAGTAAATTGGGAGAAAATGAGGAAGGCTTACACCCTCCCAACAATGCTGTTAATGTCATTAAGCTGAAAGGTCGCAGTTTTTATCATTTTCAAACTAGTAATTCCTCCATTTTGTTCTAAAAGCAGCAGATGAAGTCATCATTAGCCAGATATATAAAAAGTTATATACGTACTCACTCACCTACTCAATTGCTAGATTTCAAGTAATCTAGGATCACCACCAGATGGACTTTAAGATTTATATACAGCAAACAGTTCCATAGTCTAAAAAGAGCACATGACATACTTCTGTAATTAAAAAATAATTGTCCTACTATGAACTCAGAAGGGATATTATTTCCTTTTCAAATAAATATTTTATTGCATATATATGTGTGTGTTTACCATATGATTGGAATATTGTTGGTTTTAATCAGATTGTGAAGTTCTTTCTTTAGTGCATGATATTTTTCGTGTTCTCATTCACCATGTTAGTAACTCTATTTAATTTCATACTGTATTCCCAGCAGTGGCATAGCTAATGATTATGTAGCCCGGTGCCAAGCTCAAGATGTCACAACCAGAAGTGATGTCACGCCTGGGCTTTTAAAAAAGTTAAAATTGGGAGAAACTCACCTTCTCCCCCCAGCAGCTTGCCACCTAATTACTCTGCTGCTTCCCCCCAGTCATTGTCATAGTGAAGGCATCTAACTGCTACCTGGGGCCAAAGAAAATTTGTAGCCCCCCCAGACAAAATAAAATTTAATTAAGTAGATAAATAAAGTGTGCCCTGATTGGTTCGAGACACTGTGCTGGGTGAAGATGGATGGTCATTCTCCCCCTGCTAAATATAAGAGGGACACCACTTGAAAAAGTGCCTTTTACCCAGTTAGCAGGGGTAACTGTATTAGGATACATAGAAATGAGAGTTGAATCATATTAACACCTTGGTTTCATGCTGTATCATGATAACATGTCATTGCAACATGTCAATTACATAATAATATGTCACTGGCTCTCAGAACAATCAGTGTCATTGGTCAGTGTTGAGTTATAGAAATCCACGTTTTTGTTCCATAAAGCAGTTGTGTTTTCATTTTTTGGTTAATTGGCCATAACTTTTGATAGAATACAGATATTCCAATGCAGTTTATTTCATTGCATTCTACATTAAATTACCTTTACAATGATCTATAACATGATGGTATTATTCATACATACCCAGATTTTCACAATTTTGGTCACTAGTGTCAAGCTCAGCTTGTTGCCCCCTTAAAGCTTGATGCCCAGTGCATGTGCTACCCCCTGCACCCCCTTAGCTACACCACTGATTCCCAGTGTTAAGTATATCATTGCTTGAGAATAACCATTTGTCTACAACTTTCGAGGGCTAAATGTCACTTGCTTCAGTCAGGAGTATGTGTTGTCAAGTATTAGTAATACTACTTGGGAGAAAAGCCTATCCTGGCCATGACTTCAGGTATGCTGGAGAGCTAATAAGATTAGTTCGCCTTGTAGTCGGATTAACTCAAGATACGCAAGTAACATGTAATTATTGGATATATCCTTTTCTGCCGAATAGATTTTAGGTTGTTATAATTAATATATGGAAAAAATGTTAACAGGCCAGATCAACCAAGATACTTGGACAGTCACCTAATACTCCTACGAATCTGCCCATATCTGCTTCAGTGAGTCGGCATTTAGAGTTCCTGTTCAGTTGTGGCACCCTGTCTGTGGAATTACTCCCAGGCAGCTCCAAGAGACAACAATATCATTGTCCTTTAAACAATTGCCTAAAATATTTTTGCTCACCAAGGTTTTTAATAGGTGATCTGTCATTCTGCTACCTTTATAACTGATTTTTACTCTGGTGGTATTTGTTTTACCTGCTCCATTGATTCTGGCTGATGCTCTTTTGTCAATTTTTATTTGTGAATTTTTATTGTTTTAATTAAACAGCTCTTACTCTAATCTTGCTTTGGATGCTGTTAATAGAAAAGAGGCACATACACTTGTAAATAAAATTATTATTGGTTTTTATTTTGGGTACCAATTACTATTTCTAAGACAGATTTGTCAGTATATGTACTTCTGTTGTGTGTTCTCAAACACATAAAAAGCTAATTTGAAATATTTAGTAAAAAAGGTACTGCAGTAGTATCTCCATAAATGTGGATTAATTCACTTTATTTTTTTCCCTATTTAAGATATTTTTATTCTGGTTTTCAGATAGAAACTTCACAATGTGATGTAGATTAAAACAAATATCAAAAACTAATGAAAGGATAGGGATAAGCAGCAAACTAACAAACAAAAAAAATACTAAACATCAATCTTATTAAAATGTTCTAAAAACCTGAGGTGAATAAAAGGTCTTCACCAATCAAAAAGTTTAATCAATTAGCTAGTAAAGCTTCTTAAAATCCTTCCCAAGGTGTTTTGAAGTTGCTTGTATGATAGAAGTATCCCAATTTCTCCCTTCACAATAGTAGATTTACAATGCAATCAAAGGTATGTCTACTCAGAAGTAAGCCCCACTGAATACAGTTATACTTACTATGGGTAAGTTATAGAAATAAGCTGCAGTCCTATTTACACTGGCGTGGGAATAAGTCCTATTGATTGGGGCTTTTTTGGGTTAATTGAATTGAGTGGGCCCTCCTTGTGGATCTGCAGTGATCTGCAGGCTTGCCATCTGCAGATTTGATTATCAGCAAGTGCTGAGCCCTGTAGCTGGACAGCCTCAGAGACCTCCCAGATGCAACCAGAGTACCTTTCTGAGGTGCAGGGAGGTTGCACACAGCCGCCCCATCCCTCAGAGGACATCCTGGAAGCTTCTGAAAGGCACTTTTGGTTTGAAGGTGAGGACCCCTCCCCCTATAGATTTCACAATCGTGGAATTTGGTTTTTGCAGGGGGTCCTGGAACAGATCCCCCATGGATACAAAAGACCTACTGCATCTAATACAACTAAGTACTTTGACAGAGAAAGATTTCAGACTCATCTTGTTATATTCCTTGTATACCTCCACAAGGACATGAAGGGCACTGTTGTCTTTGATGGCTCCACATCAGACCCCTTTGACATCCGAAGCGGTGTGAAGCAGGGCTGTGTTCTTGCACCAACCTTGTTTGGGATTTTCTTCGCTGTCCGGCTGAAGCAGGCCTTTGGAACTGCAACAGAAGGCATCTATCTCCGGACCAGATCAGATGGAAAGCTCTTCAACCTCTCCAGACTGAGAGCAAAGTCCAAAGTCCAGCTGAAATGTCTTCGTGACTTCCTCCTTGCCAACGATGCAGCTGTCACTACCCACTCTGCCAAAGATCTCCAGCAGCTCATGGATCGTTTTAGCAAGGCCTGCCAAGATTTTGGACTGATGATTAGCCTGAAGAAAACACAGGTCATGGTTCAGGATGTGGACTCACCTCCCTGCATTACAATCTCTGCGCATGAACTGGAAGTTGTCCATGACTTTGTGTACCTTGGCTCAACGATCTCCGACACTCTTTCTCTCGATACTGAGCTAAACAAATGCATCGGTAAAGCAGCTACCACGTTTTCCAGACTCACAAAGAGACCAACAAGAAGCTGACGGAACATACCAAGATCCAGGTCTACAGAGCTCGCGTCCTGAGTACACTTCTGTACTGCAGCGAGTCATGGACTCTCCGCTCACAACAGGAGAGGAAACTGAACGCTTTCCACATGCGCTGCCTCCGACGCATTCTCAGCATCACCTGGCAGGACAAAGTTCCTAACAACACAGTCCTGGAACGTGCTGGAATCCCTAGCATGTATGCACTGCTGAAACAGAGACGCCTGCGTTGGCTCGGTCATGTCGTGAGAATGGATGATGGCCGGATCCCAAAGGATCTCCTGTATGGTGAACTCGTGCAAGGAAAGCGCCCTACAGGTAGACCACAGCTGCAATAAAGGACATCTGCAAGAGGGATCTGAAGGCCTTAGGGATGGACCTCAACAAGTGGGAAACCCTGGCCTCTGAGCGGTCCGCTTGGAGGCAGGCTGTGCAGCATGGCCTTTCCCAGTTTGAAGAGACACTTTGCCAGCAGTCTGAGGCAAAGAGGCAAAGAAGGAAGGCCCATAGCCAGGGAGACAGACCAGGGACAGACTGCACTTCCTCCCGGAGTGGAAGGGATTGTCACTCCCGGATTGGCCTTTTCAGCCACACTAGACGCTGTGCCAGAACCACTTTTCAGAGCGCAATACCATAGTCTTTCGAGACTGAAGGTTGCCAATACAATACCTCCAATAAATACCTCCAATAAATTCTGCACTTCACCCTAAGTCTATTGTTGCCCCCCTCCATCCTGTCACTGATGCAGGCTGCAGTGATGCGTTTCCTGTTCACCTGAGTGAGAAGCAGAATTACCCCTTATTACCCCTGCAGTTTCCTTAAAGGTGGAAGTGCAGGACTTCTGACTCTATAGGAACGGTGCACGCTGCCTCTTAAAATAAAACTGTAAGTCTCACGCTTCTGGGTTTATGATACTGTGTGGGAAGCACAGCAAAGAGTGGTTCCCTTCCCCCTTGTCTACGGCGCATAGCAGAGGTGGCAGCTGTGGTGTCGGCCTGGGGCAGCACTCCAGGGCGTGGTCAGTGGGCACCAACAGGCCAAAGTATTTCACATTTGCCAACAATTTAGCAATATTTACATTTTTAATCATTTTTTAATAAGAAAAAGCCATCTTTCTTTTAAATACAGCCTAAGTTTCTGTCAAAAATAACCTACTAGCAATTAATAGCAAATTAAAACTATATGAAGTGGTTAAGAGTGCAATTCTGTGCATATGAACTCAGAAGTAAGTCTGAGTTTGCCGCATAAGACAAATATTTGTGACTTTTGATCACAAACTTATTTCTCAATCATATGCTTGTTAAGATTGCTTTATTGCCTGTACTGCTAACAGAAGAATGACAGAACCGTGTAACCTTCCAGGTGAACTATACAAAGTTTAAATTATTATTCTTAACTTCCTTTCCAGAAAGCACAACAGGTGGCCTTTCTAGCAAGTTAAGCTAATTCCTGGTTTAAGGAAATATGCCAGTGTTATCTGAACTGGAATACACACAAATCACTTTAGACATATTTTTTTTCATTATCAGAATTGGCTTCTTGCTTACACCGTTGTGCTCCTTGTTGGTGCTGTGCCCTGTATTACTCTTAATTTTATTCTCATTCTCACACATTACTGCTGCAGTAGCACATGCTACTTCCATGTGACTTCTTGCCATGCTGTAGGTCAGAATCAAATGAGGGAGGAGTGTGATCTAGTTGCTTCCCATATATTTGTTTCCTGACTTCCAGGAACAGTGGTCCCCTATATACAGATATTGCTGGAGCAGTATAGAGCCACAAAGGCGTAGTTCCCATTCTTCCAGTAATAAGTGATTTTGAGATAAATAGGTTAAGTGACAGGGCCAATGGACACAGTTTTGCTTAATTTTCTTCTACGTGTTCAGTGCATGGAGAAGGATGCAAACCTGATTTTGACTGAAATTTGGGAATGGAACATTGTACACATTCTAAAAGAGGGATAGGTACAAGATTCAAAACATAGGAACTGGAGCCTGGATTCAAAAGCTCATTATTCCCTCCCCAGGAAGTGCCAAAAATTATCTGAATGCTGTAGCTCTCGATGCTTCTGGAGGCTGCAGGGACCTTCAGAATGGCACCCACAGCACAGACACCTTTTCAGTGACCCCTTTTCAGTTGAAAGCTTTCACCAGCCATTTTAAAGGGGTTTGCACTGGTCGCAGGCACCATTCTGAAGGTTCCTGCAACCTCCAGAAGGTCTCTGTGTGGCAGATATTGAGAACAGAGGTGTGGATAATGAAACAAGGTAGCAATTCTGCAGATAGCTACCTCATATAAAGAGAATTGACTCTGTCTGTGGGTAGAGACTTTCCAGCATGAACATTTCTGCTTGAGTCCTCCAGTTGCTCTTAAGAACATAAGACATAAAACATAATAAATAGTCTTGAAATAATTGGAATGAAATCTAGCGGAGGGGATAAGTGCATAAACAATAGCATTGTTAGCATTGCTCAAACCTTCAAATCATTACTCTTTTCCATGTTTTTCTTTTACAGTAGGCCTTCATATTGTGAAGCCAAAGCTAGTCTACTATGGAACAGCATTTTAGACATCACACAGACAAATTGCCTGCTTGCCTGCCTGCCAAAGGGCCAACATAGCAGTAATCAACATGTGTCTTTCAGCAGCTTTGTAGAGACAATTGTCTTCTGAAAAAGGTCTCCCCTCTTCCCTAAAAGAAAACTAGTGGTTTCTTAGAGATGTGTGGCATTTGGTGGGTGTGGGCAGATTGGAGGGGGAAAAAATGCCTTAAACCAAATTAATAGCCAAAGCCACATCTGCTGTAGCTTTTTTTTTTTTTTAATTTTTGGAAAGCTTCACATGAAACCCAGTTTGCAAGCTGGCGTTTTGGAATAATTTTCTTTACATTGGACCCTGGCTTTATTGCAAAAGGCAATTAAGACCATATGTATGAAGTTTCTTGATCCAAATTTCGCTGTCTCACATGGACTTGGGAGCAATACATGGTAACATAAGTGCTGAATTATGAAACTAGTTATATAGCAAGCATATTTTTTACAATATATATTAAATACTAATTTTTACAACACATGCATTTGCCTGCTTGAGATTTTGTCCCTGAATAATACAAGTTCTCTTGTTTCTTAGTTTTTGGTCAGGTTTTTGGAGGCTCTGGTTGACCTTATAGTTTTATGATGGCTTTAAAATGCCTGCACTGAAATGTATATTGTGTTTTAAAAATTAGAATGCTTCATGACTCAACCAATCAGATTGCTCTGCTTCAGCCAATTAGGCTTCCATAATATGCCATTACGTTAACTAAAATGCAACAATGAAAATTGGCAGGAAACATTTGCTTCAGGATGAAATTGTTAGCATGAGGCTGCTGCTATGAAAGACAGGTCATGTAATAATTTTAAAGGATTGTTAAATATTGAATCATTGAGACTTATAAAGAAATAGTAGTGTCATTAATGTGTAGTTAACAAGTAGTATTTCTCTGCCAAAAGCCAGAAAAGAGGTCATATATTTATTTGGATTCTTCTGCCTACATTCAAAATGACACTGTTGACTCTGCTCCTAAAATACGTTGCTGGCTTAAATGATGATAGGTTCCTTACAGGCTTGAAGCCCTATTCCTACTATTCTGTTAGCATGTGTGTGCTTTGTAATTGTGGGTTACCCTTTTGGGTTACTCAGTTTAGCTTGTGAAACATGAAAATTATTCAGACTTCAATAGAATTCAGCATTCACTTTCATTCTGCCTCTTGCCAGCTGAGTTCTCATAAAATGTTTGACAGGCGGGTGGGGTTGAGTATACAGTGTCTGGATTACTGGCAGTGGTGGTGATGGCAGTGGTAGCAGATGAAATTGCTAGAATAAATGTGAACCAAAAAAATCCACCTAGGAGCAGAGGCATCCTCTTCTACAGCGATTTCCAAGCACTGTGCCATGGCATATTGGTGTGCCATGGGAGTTTGGGGGAGGGTCATTTATTAATAGGACCGTTGGGCGATGTGAGTACCCCATCAGCAGTACAATGTGCCTTGTCAATTGTCAAAAAAAGATGGTGTGCTTTGACAATTTCAGCACCTTGTCAGTGTGCCGTGAGATGAAAAAGGTTGAAAATCGTTGCTCTACTACATGTTAGTAGATAAGTCACTGATAGTAGATAAGACATAAGTTGGATAAGACACTGGTAAGCATATTGTCCATTTCAAATCAAATGTATTTTAATTCTTTTCCTGACTTTATTTTGTTAAGCAACAACTCAGGTGCTATATGGGCCTTTTAGGAAATGAACATAAAGAGCCCTGCTGGCTCAGGCCAAGACCTCATCTCGTCCAGCTTCCTGTATCTCACAGTGGCCCACCAGATGCATCAGGGGAGCACTCAAGCCAACATGATACCTGCATCCCCACCTGCATCTAGCACTCAGACATATGCTACCTCTAAAATCCAGAGATGGCATATAATCATCATGGCTTGTAACCTGTGATGGGCTTTACTTCCATAAATCTCCAATCCCCTTTTAAAGACATCTAAGCCAGGTGCCATCACATCATGTGGCAAAAAGTTCCACAGATTAATTACGCACTGGATACAGAAGTATTTCTTTTTGTCAGTTCTAACCCTCCCGCCAGTGAACATTTTGGTGGATATTCCCTGGTCCTGGTTTTGTGAAACGGAAAAGAACTTCCATCTATCAACTTCGCTCTATCCATCTCATGCAAAATTTTATGTGTCTCAAACATGCCCCCCCCCAGACATCTTCTTTTGAGACTGAAGAGCCCCAAACACTGTTGTCTTTCCTCATAAGGGAATCATTCTGGTAACTCTCTTCTGCACTTTTTCCATTTCCATTATACCCCTTTTGCAATGTGGCAACCAGATCTGTTTGCAGTAATCCAAATGTGACTTACCATGCAGCCGCAATTCAGCCCTGAGATAAGGGGGAAAATTTCTATCTTTAGGAGGCCTCTGTGACTGCTGTTCCACCACAGGATGCAGTGCGCACAGGATGCAGTGCATCAGCATTGGAAAGTTGGATTTGATTGTGTCCTAAGAGCCCAATCCTGTGGTCGGTGGCAAGGCTCCGTGCCGCTGAGAACAGTTGCAAACGTGCCATAAGGCATGTTTGTGAAGCTCACTGCTGGGCTCCCGCTGGTGCTAGCCCAGCGTCGGCAGGTGCTGGGCTAGCGCGCAGTGGTCATCCGGGTTCCGCAGCTCAGCGGTCTCCTGAACCGCCAGGCTGCGGAATAGGAGGCGGGGGCATGGATAGGGGCAGGGAGGAGGCATTCTAGGGAGGGGGGAGGCTGGCGGGGGCGTGGACAGGGCGGAGGGAGGCATGCCAGGGGGCTGGCGGCAGGCGTATCGGGGGAGATTGGACGAGTTTCTGGAGGAAAAATCCATTATGGGGTACAAGCCATGATGTGTATGCGCAACCTCCTGATTTTAGGAATGGGTTAAGTCAGAATGCCAGATGTAGGGGAGAGCACCAGGACGAGGTCTCTTGTTATCTGGTGTGCTCCCTGGGGCATTTGGTGGGCCGCTGTGAGATACAGGAAGCTGGACTAGATGGGCCTATGGCCTGATCCAGTGGGGCTGTTCTTATGTTCTTATGAGGGAGGGAGGCAGATCCAGGGCGCTCGTGCAGGGCTGCGCGCCCTACACAAGCGCCTTTACTTTAGAGAGAGTAGTCCCATTGCGGGGCTGCTTACCTTACTCGGGGAAAAGGGATGAACGTCTCCTCCTCCCGAGGTGCTTCCCATGGTAGCGCAGGAGGTGCAGGATTCAGTGGCAGCCCTCCTCAGGGCTGCTGAAGATGGGCGCTGCAGGCAGCTCAGGATTGGGCTGCCCGTCTCTTATATTCTCAGCTAAAAGGCTCCATTATTTCTCCTCATTACGGTATTCCAACCCCTTAATTTTTTTTTAACCTTTTTCCTAACCATATGTTTCGTGAGATGGGCAACTAATATTGTATGTAGTTTTCTAAATGCAATGCACTATATATTTGGATAATGGCATTATGAAGTTTCTTGAAAATGACATTACTTCCTTGGCTGCCCTGTAGTATAGCTCAGTTTCAGTGGAACTTCTCACATAGGTATCTGAAATTGTGTCCTTAAGAATTACTTACCGTGTTTAGCAAAAACTCTTCTGGTAACTGTTCAAGATAAAGACAAGCATGGTCTTGAGACCACAGGTGAGCCTCACCAAGGAATTAAGGTGATACCCAATTATTAGTTCACAGAGCTGAGGACTAGGTAGTCAAAAGTGATTCATATTCAATTTTGTGATGGTGTCTTTGAGGGCCAGTGGAAGGGGGGGGAGTAAAATAATAAGAGAATGTTTTTTTCCAGAAGTGAGAATTTCCGAAAGGGAAGGAGTCATAAAAGTTTTCAGAAAACTCATTTGTTTTGGCTCAGCTCGGCTCTACCTCAAATCATTAGGACTGACTCCCAACAGCTCTAGCAAATATCCCATAAGGGCTTTTCTTCAACATATACTGTTATTGATCCCTCAAAGCAAACATGTCAATAAGAGAGAGCTGAATCTGGCTGGAGAAAGAGGGACACTTGTATATAGGCTTCTCCCACTGCTTTCTAGTTCATTATGCAAATATAAAGTACTAGTAGTTTTGCACTGCCCCATATTTGGGATAGGAAGGCATGAAGCATGATGTTTATCTAACCATTACTTGGTTAATGGCATTTGCTGATGCAACAGTCTTAGTAATTCAGTTCCTGATGTGATCCTGAAATAGCACATCATCTTCATTCTAAGAAAAGCACATCATTCCCAGAAGAAAAGGTTGAGGTTCTTAGGTCCTGGGTCATGAGTCATGGCACAGATACATAACAGTATGGTTTTTGATGATGTAGCAATTGAGACAACCCATTGGACACACTTATTTTCTGCTGCTGCTGAGTATCATCTTTCTGGATTGTGAGAATACCATTTTTTTCCCATCTCCTGGTTCATGCTGTTTCATCCTTTTTCCCTTTAGCAGTCTGAAGCACTCTGTTGCTTCTCAGCAAGTTGACCAGCCAAAGAGGCTGTTAAAATTTATGTGGCAGAGCTCTTCCGCTGTGTAAATGGCTAAGAAAAATAAATATCCCTGTGGAGTATCTGGCCCCATCCTAGTAGAAATAGTTGTTCCAAATAAATAAAATACAAAATCATTTGGTTGTGATGTTGTAAACTGCTTCTTTACGAGTAAAAAGAAAAATGTGTTACAGCAAATAGAGAAATTACTGGGAAATATTTGCCTGAAGGTATGATAGATACATAATTATAATCAATTTAAGATTATCTTTGTCTTAAAAAAAATTTCCTTGGGTTTTGTTTGTTTGTTTGTTAATGAGAAGTAGATAAAATCTGGCTCCATAACCTGGAAGAAAAACTTATTTGAAGAGAAAAAGCAATAACCATAGTGACTTTTCTGTGTCGTTACTTGCACTGGTAATACAAAATCTAGTTTTGGAATTGGTTCATCTTCAATCTTGCATGGTTTGCTTATTTTTTCCCCTTTTACTCCTATTTATATGTGTTAAATTTACAAAGCAACAGTACCTCCTTAGAATCTTTTAACAGCTAAGTCAAGAAAAAATAAAATCCCTAGTATGTAATTTTGCTTAAAAAATATAAGAAGTGCCTTTCTGGATCCAACCAAGATTCTCCTAGTCCAGCATTTTAATTGTTTTGAAAGAATTCTTGCAGAACACTGAACCTAGATAGTCACCTGCAGGTTGACCAGTAGTCCTCTAATGCATGGTTCTCCAAACCCCAGCCTGGGGGCCAGATGCAGCCCGCGGCAAGCCTCTATCTGGCCGACGGCCAGCCTCTTGTCCCCTGGAAGCCTCTGGCCCACTTGGCCAAACATGACTGGAACTGTGGTCTGGTTGTGTCTGGAGGGTGTTCTAAGGTCCAGAGAGTTTGAAGGAATGAGCTCATTCATTCATTTATTCACTCACTCATCTAAGGTCCATCTCTAATTTATTTATATAAATTTTATATTTAAATTTTTTTTCCGGCCCTCAACACCATGCCAGATATTTAATGCGGCCTTCTGGCCAAAATGTTTGGAGACCCCTGCTCTAGTGGAGGATTAACTATCCACTTGCTTTGCCTGCTCCGGTTCATTGGAAGTTGGTAAAATTACTGTTTGCATTTTCCCTTATGGCTTTAAGCTTCTGATTTGAGATGGATATTTTCCACCTTAGTCAATTTATAAAATGCTCTATATTTGTGATATTTAAGATTACATTTTTTAGTTACTACATCTTGTTGGATTTTTTAATGCTTAGCTACTGACCTTGTATGTTTCTTCAGTAGATTTGGATGAAACTGCCTTAAGGGATTGTTTTGATTTTCTGTTATTTTGAAACCTTCCTTCTAGTGTTGCTGTTATAACATGCTTTTAGAGCGTGCTTCTGGAAACAAAATAAATGCATTTTGTGCTGTGTCAGAAGTGGGCAGCAGGAATTAGCTTCATTTCAGTCTGTCTGTGGCAGGTGGTTTTCACCCAAAACTGCCTCGAGTATCTTTGATAACTATATACAGATGTGCATCACTTAAGGACAAGGATATGTTCTTGGATCCTCATTGTTATGTAGTTAGGTCATTAAGTGAACATTCAGCCCGAATCTAGTGTCTTTGTTGTGTAAACAGAAACTCCCTGCCAGATGCTAGCTGGCTGCACAGGCTACTGGAGGTAGATTGCCTCTTCTTTGCATTAAGAGCCTCTCTGTTGTGTAAACAACTCTGCTGCAGGCTATGGGAGACCTGACTGCCTCATTAAAGCCTCTTTGTTGTGCTTTGACCACCATCATATATGCGGTTCATTGTTAAGCAGACAGTTGTTAAGCGATGCACACCTGTGCATTATTAAATGACCCACATTTGTCTAGCACAGGTGTTTCTAAATTTTCGGCTGAAGGGCCACATCAAATATCTGGCACAGTGTTGAGGGCTGGGGAAAAAAATTAAATATAAAATTTAAATAGTTACATTAGAGATGGAACATAGATGAATGAATAAATGAATGGGCTCAAATGCCCAGGATTTCTCCAAGCACGAACACAGCCCAAGAAATAAAGCATACACTTAAAGGGACCCCCATTCCCCTATCCCACAAGCACAACTCTGGTTGTGTTTGGTCAGCTGGGCTAGAGGTTCTCAGGAGATTAGAGGCTGGCTGTGGGCTGGATAGAAGATCGCCGCGGGCCGCATCTGGCCCCCAGGCCAGGGTTTGGAGACCCCTGGTCCAGCAGGTAGTGTCTCTTACAGAGAGTAATGGAAATTTCCCTAGTTTGAAGAGAATGTTGTTGTTTTCCCCCTATTCAAAATATAATTTGTTTCCCAAGAATCACAGGGTGCAAGTGTATGACTGCATTGAACAACCAGCCCATAGTCTGCTGTTATGAGAATATGGTGCACCATGTGTGCATCAAGCAATCTCCCCTTCCATTGTGCACCAGGGAAGGATACATAAAGGTACTGCTCACAGTTTATCTTAAAGAGCAATGTCTCTCATTCTGTTGAAATAAAATATCACTGTGATCTAAAACTGTGATGCATATGTGGGGTCCTGAATTACAGCCTGTTGTTGTTGTTATTATTATTATTGCTTTTTTAAAAAATGCATATTTCTCTGTTCTGAACCGTGGATTATAAGTATTTCACTCTCTGTATATAAACTGGAAGGATATGACTAGTTGCAAAGGCTCCAGATCTGACACCAAGGCCAAACTCAACCAGGAGACCCTTGGTTGACAGACCCATGTCCTAAGACTCCTCCAGAGGTAGCAGCCATGAGTCAGATTCCTCCAAGAGGCCAGCCTCCTTGTCAGCAAGAGCCACACTGTTCCAACACAAATGCAGACAAGATCCCCATCAGGAAATAGACAAACATTTCATGAAACAAAATTTCCATCCTTGTTGGAATTCATGTGACATGATCTGTAGCATGTCTACGTTAGCCCTGTAAAGTAGCATCCATGACCCATAATGCTGTTGTTTATAGGCATGAAATTTATTTGTGTATTGCCTCTGTAGAAGCAGGATGGGATTACCAATTACTTGCTTTGCTCTCTGCATCACTGAATGATATGCTATTGTGAAGTTCCAGTACTATACTGTAAAAAAGAAGCTGCCAAGACAGATCTGCACTGTACATGATGCAAACAACTGGTTCAGATAGACAAATTAAAGTAGGTCAGATGCATAAAGCATATCACTACTTATGCACAGAAAGTAAAAATAAAAGTATTGAAGTCCTTTTTAAATATAGTAATTCTTACATGATAATCACTTCCCAGAAATTGACAGGCAGTCCATATATGGATAGTCACATATGCTGCTCTGAAATCATAGCCAGTTAGGATTTCCAATTTATATACAGATAATTAAATGCTTATTTACCCTCCCTTTTCTGAATGCAGCTATTCAAAACCAAAAAATGTAGCAATAATTACATGCCATAATCCAGCAGCCCACATGTGCATCACACCCACACATTTTCCATTATGCATATTTAGTGCTCCTATTAAGTATTTCCTGCCTCTTTTGAAGTGGACATAGAACTCTGGTGAACTGAGAGAAATCTGGAACATGCAACTATATTGCAAAATCATTGCAGTGCATCTCCTTGTATTTGAGCACAGAGACCAGTAACTTCAAACCAGTACACGCAGTAATCCATTAACATCACTTTCTTTGGATACAGAGCAAAATGCCAAGGAATAAAAACAAAGCCCTGATTCTCTGAAAGTCTGCATTTACTTTTCATTGAAGTATCATTTTAACTAAACACATTTGCTTTGGAGTATTAAATATTACTTTTAATAATAAATTTAATTTAATCTAAGAAGGGGCAGCCCATCTATTTGAATCATCCCCGGCAGATTGCAGAAGGGTGAGGGAAGCGGATTCAGGGTGGCACAGTCTACCATCACCTCTCTCCAGCCTGCCAGGATGCATCATGCACTGATCTGCTTACCGGCCGCTGAAAGCAAGCAGAAAGTGGATCGCTCACCTCCTTACCTTGCTTCTGCAATGGGTTCTTCAAAGGCAGAAATGCAGGACTTCCAGTTTGCTTTTTTACAGGGACCATGCAAATGAAGGGGCTGCTTCATTCCTGTAACTCCTTTAAATCAAGCAGGGAAGTCCTATACTTCCACACTCAGTTGAACAAACTGCTTGAGGAAGCACAGTAAGCAGTTTTGTTTTTTGTTTTTAATTGTTCAGAGGCTACAGAGCCAAGGCAGCATCAGGCGGCATTCAGGTCGCTCTGCTGCTGAAGCTAAGTAATCTTAAGGTCTAATCTTATCTAAATTTCTAGCGTCAGTGCAGCACCGTTGCAGCCCTGAGGTAAGGGAACAGACTTGTTCTTACCTTGAGGAGGTTTCCATGACTGTCCCCCCACCGCAAGATGGGTGGGGGGACATGCCCTGTTGGCATGGCTATATCAGCACTGGAAAATTGGATAGGATGGGCCTTTAAACTTATGCTTTCCCTTGTTCTCACTATTTCCTTTAAGTCCCTTCTTTGAAAGGCAGTAAAAGGGTGTCATTAGAAGAAATCTTTGGGGAGTCAAACCTCGTACTTCACTTAATAAGAACTGTGAGGCCTCCCTGTGGGGGAGGGGAGGGCCCGCCCGGCCTTTCCGAGGGGGACCCCCTGGTGGAGGCCTCAGACTAGTTCCACCACACGAAGGGGGGGTTGCGTTACCCGGTTCCCCCTCTTTGGGTTGGCAGCATGAGCTAGTCAGGAGCAGGGGCTGCTAGCAGCAGATACTCCTGCCTGCTCTGTTTACTCCCAACTGCCTTGTCATCCCTGGCCTCCAGGTTTATGTAGGGCAGACCCCTCCCCTTTGGCCCTTCCCCTTCACTCACAGGGAGGGTACAAATAGGGCTTGTCTCTGGTCCTGCCCTCCCCTGGGCTTATCACAACTCCTCCCCTTCCTCTCTCTGTTTCCCTCCCACCTCCTCTCACCTGGAGCTGCCAGGGTTGTTCCTGAGAGGGCTGGGAAGGCTGCTGCCTCTGCTCTGGTCCAGCAGCCTTACATAAGAACAGCCCCACTGGATAAGGCCATAGGCCCATCTAGTCCAGCTTCCTGTATCTCACAGCGGCCCACCAAATGCCCCAGGGAGCACACCAGATAACAAGAGACCTCATCCTGGTGCCCTCCCCTGCATCTGGCATTCTGACATAACCCATTTCTAAAATCAGGAGGTTGCGCATACACATCATGGCTTGTACCCCATAATGGATTTTTCCTCCAGAAACTTGTCCAATCCCCTTTTAAAGGCGTCTAGGCTAGACGCCAGCACCACATCCTGTGGCAAGGAGTTCCACAGACCGACCACATGCTGAGTAAAGAAATATTTTCTTTTGTCTGTCCTAACCCGCCCAACACTCAATTTGAGTGGATGTCCCCTGGTTCTGGTATTATGTGAGAGTGTAAAGAGCATCTCCCTATCCACTCTGTCCATTCCCTGCATAATTTTGTATGTCTCAATCATGTCTCCCCTCAAGCGTCTCTTTTCTAGGCTGAAGAGGCCCAAACGCCGTAGCCTTTCCTCATAAGGAAGGTACCCCAGCCCCGTAATCATCTTAGTCGCTCTCTTTTGCACCTTTTCCATTTCCAGCCTTTTGCAGCCTTTTCCCTTGGTAAGCTGGGGACTCGCCGGAGGAGGGGAAACCCGACAGAAGATAAGAAGAGCCCTGCTGGATCAGGCCGAGGGTCCACCTAGTCCAGCTTCCTGTATCTCACAGTGGCCCACCAAATGCCCCAGGGAGCACACAAGACAGCAGACACAATCTGCATCCTGGTGCCCTCCACTGCATCTGGCAATCAGAGGCAGCTTGCCTCTAAAACCAAGAGCTTACACATACCTACTATGACTTGTAACCCGTAACGAACATTTCCTCCAGAAATTTTCCAATCCCCTCTTAAAGGCATCCAGGCAAGATGCCATCACTATATCCTGTGGCAAGGAGTTCCACAAACTAATTACACGCTGTGTAAAGAAATATTTTCTATGTGTGAATGGGCATGGTAAAAGAAAATGAACTCTATTTTGGGACTGAAGTATGCTACCTATCATCATTAAAAACTAAAAATCATAATTAGTCAGTTTCCACCCCAGCACCTGGGGGTTAGTGCACTGGCGTGGGGGCAATGCAGTGATGCAGGGGGTCATGTTGCTGCGTTACTCCACCCCATGCACCATAGGACCCAAGACGCAGATGGTGTCTGCAATCTTCTTACATTTGTACATATGTAGGCACCTCTGGGGGATTTCTGATCATGGGGAGAGATGCTTATGCACATACATACTATGTAGAAACACGAGTCATATTGTGGAACATGTGCATGTTAGAGCAGAGCTCTGAAGTTATAATATTCCTCCCATCCTATCCCATTCATTCCAAGTGTGTAACTCAACACTGAATGCATGAAAGTGTCTCTTATGCTTTTGAGTCCTGATGAATTCAAAATATTGTTATCCTCCAGTAGCAATTATTTCACACATTTCCACATATCCACATCTTTGTTTTTTAAATGCACATACATTGCCTATTGTTTGCTAAAATTATTGACACTTTCCATTTCTGTCATTTGTGTTGACAGTATAGGAAGTGGAGAATTGGGGTGATTATGCCATCAGTATGCTGATGATATGCAGCTCTTCAGCTTCTTTTCATCACACCAAGGGAATGGTTTCTGTTGGTTTTCACTGTGTACTTTGGGAGAGATAAGGAATTGGCTTAAGAGTGTGTTGGCTGACATAGAACCTGATGTAATGCCAACTGCTTGAAAGCAGGTCTGGCACATGTCACATTTATTTTATTTTATTAGATTTTTATTTTGCCCATCGTCAAGGGAGCTGGTATCTCCACCTGGTCCCCTCACCCTAACAGAAACTAGAAGAAAAAAAGAGCATTAAATAACTCACTGTGTGATTCTCTGTAGTTGTTGCAGTACATCTTCTTGATCCTTTATGAAAAAGCAAAGTCAGAAATTATTCCCATGTTCATTCAGTGTCCCAAATCATTAAGAGTACTTCTAAAGCAGTGGTTCTCAAACTTTTCAGTCTTCAGAGCCCTTTACAGTCCTAAATGGAGTTTCAGGCCACTCCATAGCACAAGAGCAGTGTCTGAAGGAGCTTCCAAGTGCTGGTGCATGCATGGAATGGTGCAGCACTGAGCAGATGGTGGCCACCTATGGTATGCTTGTGGAGGCTCTGAAGAGGTCTCAAGGAGTCCTATGATTCTTAGGAACACACTTTGAGAAACACTGTCCTAAAGAAACACAGTCGTCCATTAAAAATTATTCTTTTTTAAGCTTCAACACTGTCACCTACTCCTGTTAATCGATGGATTAACAGATTTAGTATGTCTCCCATGTGTAACTGCTTTCCAGCTGGGTGGGTTTTTTGCTTCTCAAAAAATTAGGGAATGTGTATGTAACATATTTCTTCCTCTTGTGAGTTCTGAGCTGTGCTTTTGGAAAGCATGTCTATAATATGTGATAGCTAGTGCTGTTTTCCAGTTGTGTAATTGTCTAAGGCTGCAATCTTGAACACATTTTCTAGTGAGTAAGCTTCATGTAACACAATGACTTACTTCCGAGTAAACATGCTCTGCACTGTAGGATTATTTTAATATTAAAGCCCCAGTCCTGCAACAACAGTACAGCTACACTGACAGACGGTGTGCTGCATCCATTGGTGGTGATGGGCAGGGTTGGGAACTCAAGTCGCAAAAATGTGTGTTTTTTGGTGACTTGGCAACTCATGAGTCATGCATGTGGAAGACTCTGAAAAAGACTCGAGTCAGGGCCTCCCTGACTCAACACTCATCCCCACACATGTAGACTCAAGTCTCCCTGTGTCTGGGTGTGCTTACTTACTGTTTTTGCGGCATAGAAAACCTTGTGGGGCCAGCATTCCGATGGGCAAGCAGCAGAGAAGTTCCAGCCGGTAGGTAGGGAAGGGTTAATGTGAGCAGAAGGGAGGAAGTGGGACTGAACTCTTTTTTTTTTTCTTTTCTGTAACAGGAAGGTAGGACCAGATGATCATTGGACAAACGATGGGCATTCTCATATTTTCATTGGCTGAGGGAGGGCAGGAGGGGCCCAAGGGGGTTCTTGCCTTGTGATTGGCTGGGAAGGGAGGCAGGGAAGGCAGTTCATAGCGATCACGCTTTCCACTATGGCTGGTGGGATGTGGGAACCCTCGTTGAATGACCAGCTGCAGTGGGATTACTTCCAAGTAAGGCTGCCAAGGATTGGGTTGTCCAGGTAAGTCTCCCAGCTGTCACATAACCCTCCTCCCGCTTCTGTCCCGGCTCTCTCACAGATCCTCCCACCCCTCAACATCAGAGGAGTGTTCAAAGAAAACTCCAACACACACAGAGACTGGCAACAGCCTCATTTTTCTGCATCATCTTTCCATCCCTCCCTTGTTCAAACTGGTCTGCCTTCTGCTTGTGGAAGAAACTCTAGGATACAGCACTGCATGTTTTTTATAGTTACAATTCAAATAGGTTTTTAGATATTCCAGGATACGTTGTTAGGGTGAAAGTACGCACATTCAAACTACTGACATCGTTCACCATAGAGCATGGATCATTATTTATACCTTTTCTTAAGGTTCAGAGCATTTCATACACTTCTCACCTACTTTTTGTGACAAGTAGACTAGGAAGATTATTGCCACAATGAATTTATGGTAGAGACAGAAAATCAACCCAGGACTTTCTAATTTACAAAATAGTCTCTTAGCCATTATGTTTCACCAGTTCTCATTATCATCACAATATTGCAATTTGGGATGTATGTCTTGCACCTGATGAGTTTACAGATGAAGGACTCAGTTCTATCCGACTTTCCAGTACTGATGCAGCCATGCCAACAGGGCATATGCTGTATTCTGCTGAGGGAGCACAGATATTCAAGGTGAGGGAGCATTTGTTTCCTTACCTCAGGATTGCATTGCAGCTGCATCGGCACTGGGAAGTTGGATAGGATTGGGCCCAAAGTATATTTCAACTGAGAATGTCTTTGTTCACAACTCGTAGTTACAGCAACTTTACTCCTTGACTCTGAATATGGTGTATTTTTTTCTGAAGTAATAGTTTGTGCTTATTGCACCATATCCAACTTGGCTCTGACCCGTTTTCCATGGAAGAAGTAAAAAAAAAAAGGGATCTGTGACAACTGAAGGAACTTGGCAATGTGTTCAGGTGACACTTGTGATTGAAAATGCAAATAGGATAAACTGTTACCTCATTCTCTGAGAAGGGGTGATTCTCAGTGGCTACTTAACTAGGATTAGGCGTAGTGGTTGGCTTCAAGCCATGTAAAAGCAGTCAGCATTAAGTAAGCATTAAGAAAGAACATAAGTTGTTGCTGCATATTATTTCTCCAGGCATAGCTTCAGGCAAACATTTGTTTTGTAACTATTACAAATGGAAACTCATGAAAATCCAGGTAAACGTTTACTGTAATTGTTTCATAATTTGTCTCTGCACCCTTTCTACCAACATGAGATGTTTGCCTATTGCATGGCAGTGTTTTTTTTTAAATGAAACTCAACTTTTTTCCTTCTATAACATCAGCCAGAAAGGGATGATGGAAACAATTTAAGGAACCATTTAGAAATCCAGCTTACATTACCTCTGTAAGCTGTCCCCAAGTAACATCCTGGTTATGTTTTGGAGTTTTATCTGGAAATTGGAACATGCGGAAGTAGGAACAACTGGGTCTTGCAAGAAACCTGTGTGAAAGCACCAGATGGACTGTGCCTGGGTGAAAATGCTGGTGATCTCGGACATCCATAACTCAGGGACCCAGTATGTACATTTTTTGCACCTTTAACATATAATTTAATCCTTCAGGCTTGGTGTGAAGCTTACTTCTAGTCCCTCTTTCTCCATGGTCACTTGTTTTCTCTGCTCTCTTTCTCCCTGAAAAGCTTTTCCTCTTTGCATCCCTTTTCTGAGCAAGTTTTGACCTTCTTAGTTTCCTTAACCTACTGGCAACTCTTCATTCTTCATAGGAATACGTTGTATGACGGCACAAGCTGACGCACACATTTTGCTGTCTAAAGTTAGACGTTTTCCTGGGTATATTTGGCACACTGATTCAAACAATGGAATCAATTTAGCCCTGTCACATCTAATTTCAGAGCTACGGCATAGCCTTATTAGTGAATGGTTCAAGCAACTTCCTCTTGAGGAATTCATGGTGTAGGCTTCCTCATGAGGAACCATTCCTTGAACCATTCACTAATGAGGCTATGCTATAGCTCTGAAACTAGATGGGATAGGACACAACTGATGCCGTTTTTGGAATTAGCACCCTGAATTCATATAAAACCACCATAAATTTTTTTTCTGACCCTCAATTTTGTAGGCCTGTGTAATTTTAAAAGACTAATAAAACTTATTCATACTGCTTGAAATTGGGTGATTATTTGTGCTGTGAGTTTCTCTTCTAATTGGGTTTTGTGAAGGACTTCATTTCCCACTGATACACTTTAGCTGACATGTTTTCAAGTCTAGTACAGGGGTGGGAACCATACTGAATTAATTGTATGGCAGAAGACAAGTCAGGTATTGCAAGTTAGGTTTTTATTTTCATGCACCACTCATGACATTATAACTACACCCCGGTAGTTAAGTGGGTATATTTTAGAAAAACTTTTGCATGAATAATGCATGTTCAGGTTCACAGCTTTTAATTTAGTTACTCTCACCCTCATCGAAGGAAGTGGCACAAGATAAAGGCTGAGTGCTTGACTCACAGAACCACCTCTTTGCCCTAAGACAGGGGTGTCCAAACATTTTGGCAGGAGGGCCACATCATCTCTCTGACACTGTGTCAGGGGCCAGGGAAAAAAAGAATTAATTTACAATTAAAATTTGAATAAATTTACATAAATGAATTTATTAGAGATTGAACTTATATGAATGAATGAAGGTCTTGCAGAAGCTCAAGGCCTATAAAAAGCCTAGCACAAAGCAAGGCCAACCTTTCCTTCATTGCTGCAGCTGGATCACATATATGAAACAGCAAGCAGTGGAGGAAGCTGTCATTCCACAGCTCACGCAAGCGGTCAAACAGTTACCCTCACTCTGAGAGCAGCTGTGTTGGGCCAGCATGGGCTTCACCAAGTCTCCGGCAGGCCAGAGGCTCAATGGAAACTGGGGGCTCCCCACGGGCCGGATTGGGAGCCCCCGAGGGCAGCAAGTGGCCCCAGGGCCAGGGTTTGGGCACCCCTGCCCTAAGATGTTATCAGAATTCTGAAGTCATGTGCATGTATGCTTGGTCATTGTATAGAACCCCATAATCTATATGTGAATAATTTGTCCTCCACACTCCTTATTTGTGTGCATGGATACCTCTTTCAGTGCACATTTGCCTTCACAGGATTTCCAGCATCTTTTAGTATGGGTCTTCATTTTGTGCACAAACCCTTGCCCAATAGAGTTACTTCTGGTTACTGTTGTAAAACTGTTGGAAAAGTAAGGGGGAAAATGAATTAGTGTATTTTGCTTAGAGCACACCATTCCAGAGGGGGTTTTTTTCCGTCCTTTCCTGTGTACAATTTGAGGTGTGGCAGGAGATCTTAACTTAAAACCATTCAGCACAGTCATTGTCATGGATATCTATCTTATAGAAAAAATCAACTTGGTTGCATTACTGGGTTAGTTGATTCTTGGCGTGTCTCTGAGTTTGGCTAGTCACAGATCCAAGCAGACATGGTGAAATTGCTTTTGATCTCTGTGGCAATACATCTGTAAATGTTTACTTGACATTTGGTAATCATTTTAGCTTGGGCGCACTGCATAAGGAGTGTGTGTGTGTGTTTTACTTGTGAAAAGATACACATATTCTGCATATTTTTTCATACACTTGTAAATTAAATCATTTGCTCTTTCGAATAATGCTGTTTGCTCTTTTTATAGGTACTTGTCATAGAAAACAAGTGCTAGTAAAATGCTTCATCGTATAAGATATTTTTATCAGGTTAAAGAAAATAAGTGCAGTTTCTGCAAGTTATGAATATATGACAGCGGAACTCTGAGGCTGAACTAATACTGTTTAGGGAAATCTCAGCCTGCTGTGAACCTCAATTTTTCTTTTGCCCGTCTTCTCTCTGATTCAGGTTGTGTCGAACAATAGTGTCGATAGGGGTGTGTGGGGGTGCAGGCTGCACTGGGTGACACGCACTGGGGGGGTGACATGCTAAAATCGTGATGGTTAGGAGCAACCCTATCATATTATATACCGTTGGATGCGGAATTTCGAGCGGAATGCAATGCAAAAACCCAGAGTGAAATATCTCCTTGCTATTAAAAGTTATGGCCAAAAAACTAGAGAATAAAAAATGCATGGATCTCTATGGAAAGTGAGCCGTATCGCACGTTTACTCACGAGTAGGCAAACTTGCCTTAGTCTGTAGGCTGAGAGGAATCCAATGACACCAGAATGGTCCTGATCCAATGAATGCAGCCCCCAAAAGCACCTGAGAAGGAAGTCCCTCCCTCCAAGCAGACGAATGTATTGAGCCCTATGGAAAGCGAAACGAAGCCTCACTGTTGCATTTACTCACAAGTAAGCACATGTGCCTTCGCTGGTGTGGAAGATCAGGTGAAGGAGAGTGCAAGGCTACCAGAATGGTCCTGATCCTATGCACCTGCAGCTAAACAAGTGCTCCAGAAGGCAGCCTCCCTCCCCCACACTAAAAAGGATCAAAATAGAGGCTTCAGCTGATAAGGTGAACTTTTTTGAGACTTGCAAAGCCAGGTGGATCCTGACAGTGATCTGGCTTAAACAGAAGCTCTTAAATTGAACTGGGTAAAGCTGAAAACCTTACTGATTTTGGAGGGGGGTGTTAGTGCAGGCAGGCTACAGCGGAAATTCACTTGGTGGAACAGGGCTGGCTTCTGCTTATTTGATTATTTGTTTCACTTTAATTATTTATACTTATTTTAATTTGCCTGATGATGTCACTTCTACCATGACATCACTTCTGGTGGGTCTTGGACAGATTGTCATTCTAAAAAGTGGGTCCCAGTGCTAAAAGTTTGACAACTGCTGCTATAAGGTGTTAGTAGGTTGACACCCAGAGGGTAGGGGTGTGGCACCATTAGTGACCAAAATCAGTAAAATCACAGTTTGGAGGAAAATTAGCCAGCATGTTATATATCAATCAATGCGTAATTTCATGCAGAATGTGTTCTATCTTTGTTCTATCAAAAGGTACAGCCAAAAAACCAGTGGGGGCAGAGTGATGATACATCACCACGCCCACCACCTGGGGTGTTGCCCCGCCCACTGCATGGGGGTGACGCACTGGCATCCCGCCTCGGGTGACGCGAACCCTAGTGATGCCACTGCACATGAATGCTCTGTCTCCTTGATCTGACCCTAGCAAAATAGGTTTTCTCTTACACGATCAGTGAAATATTCTTTTCAAATAAATGGATCAGGTATTATTTTCTTCTTTTGCCATCTGAACAGTCCCAATTTTGAAAACACTTTGTGGGTCAAGAATTTATAGAATTTTTTCAGGGATTTAAATCCTATGACCTTGCAGCTAGTTCTCCAAGAGTATTTGAGCCCTGGGTTGTAAAGGTTGAACTCTATATGGGTTACCATTAGCATAGGAGTTGTATGAACTGGTCTGGTATAAGAAATTTTTAATCCTGCGTTGTTGCTCTTCAGTATTCAGCCAAAAGTTGTGCTATTGTGGAGTCTGCAGAGATGGGCTGCAATCCTGTGGGTAGCTCAGCAATGTCAATGGAATGTGGATGCATGCAACTAAGACTTGGAAGTGACTGATACAATTAAACTAAATAAAAATAATATGTTTCATGTAGAAGGCTTCGATGAAAGAAAATGCATAGCGGTAGCCTTGATGAAATCTAATATTTACATTAAGAAATGCTTCCTATCTCCTAGTGATGAAAATTAGATTCTTGAAGTGAGGAAAAATACCATAACTTTTTATTGTGCTTCATTTTTGGTGGTGAAATTGATCCGCTTTATAGAAGGAGAACAAAGGCAAGCTCTGCTGAATTTTATCTCTGTATTATTTTCAATTAGTGGAAGCGTCAGAATGCTTATGCTTTTGCCAAATTAGAGAAGGTTTGTATACATATACAAAGAAAAGAACAGGTTGAGCCTATTTAGCAGCAAATTTTATATCTGTGAATCTGGCTCAGCATGGGTTCCTCAGACCCACAGATCCAATTTGGCTCAACCTGAAGCCTCCCGAGGTTCTTCTGAGGCTCGTGGAAACCACATGCAGCCTTTACAGGTCTCAGAGTGACCTCTTGAGGTCCTAGAAGGGCTCATCTGGTTTTGGGCTGAAAACTGGAAGTGCCCTTTAGGACCTCTGAAGGCCATTCTGAGGCCCATAAAGGCCATGCATGGCTTCTTCTGGCCTCAGAACAGCTCCAGATGTGTCTGGAGCAAAGGATCGGGTGCGTTCGGAGCTCCAGTGGGCCAGAAAACCACGGATTTCATTATCTGCGGTTTTCAGTATCTTTGGGGAGTTCGGGAATGGTTCTCCCGGGATACAGAAACACCACCTGTAGTAACTTGCATCTTTGATCCAATAGGTAAAGCGTTTTTATACCAGCATACTTATTTTACATCCAAAGAACATATCAGTCTCAATGTAATAGCTTCATTAAAATTAACTTTATATACATCTCACCGTTTACTTTTGGAACCAGTTCATCATTGGAACCAGTTGTTTTCTTACATGGTAAACTCAGTAATGTACTTAACTTCAGAATCTCCAGAGAGTAAGTCAGCTCCATTATTCGCTAGACAAAAAGTTCAGCAGATTTTATACTTATTTTCAGCATTATCTTATAATCGTTTTTGCCTTTCAATGTGTTTGATGCCTGTAGAATTGCCTCTGAAGAAGAAATATGTCATGGCAAGAGTTTCTTCGTGTAGTTACATTCAGAACAGGAGGCCAAGCGAGACTATGAGGAACGCATGGCCAGCAACTTTAAGGGGAATAATAAAAGCTTCTTCAAATATGTTAGAAGCAGGAAACCCGCCAGAGAAGTGGTTGGCCCTCTGGATGGTGAGGGAGGGAAAGGGGAGATAAAAGGAGACTTAAATGGCAGAGAAATTAAATGAGTTCTTTGCATCTGTCTTCACGGCAGAAGACCTCGGGCAGATACCGCTGCCCGAACGGCCCCTCCTGACCGAAGAGTTAAGTCAGATAGAGGTTAAAAGAGAAGATGTTTCAGACCTCATTGATAAATTAAAGATCAATAAGTCACTGGGCCCTGATGGCATCCACCCAAGAGTTATTAAGGAATTGAAGAATGAAGTTGCAGACCTCTTGACTAAGGTATGCAACTTGTCCCTCAAAACGGCCATGGTGCCAGAAGATTGGAGGATAGCAAATGTCACACCTATTTTTAAAAAGGGAAAGAGGGGAGACCCGGGAAACTATAGGCCGGTCAGCCTAACATCCATACCGGGTAGGATGGTGGAATGCCTCATCAAAGATAGGATCTCAAAACACATAGACAAACAGGCCTTGCTGAGGGAGAGTCAGCATGGCTTCTGTAAGGGTAAGTCTTGCCTCACCAACCTTATAGAATTCTTTGAAAAGGTCAACAGGCATGTGGATGCGGGAGAACCCGTGGACATTATATATCTGGACTTTCAGAAGGCGTTTGACACGGTGCCTCACCAAAGACTACTGAAAAAACTCCACAGTCAGGGAATTAGAGGACAGGTCCTCTCGTGGAATGAGAACTGGTTGGAGGCCAGGAAGCAGAGAGTGGGTGTCAATGGGCAATTTTCACAATGGAGAGAGGTGAAAAGTGGTGTGCCCCAAGGATCTGTCCTGGGACCGGTGCTTTTAAACCTCTTCATAAATGACCTGGAGACAGGGTTGAGCAGTGAAGTGGCTAAGTTTGCAGACGACACCAAACTTTTCCGAGTGGTGAAGACCAGAAGTGATTGTGAGGAGCTCCAGAAGGATCTCTCCAGACTGGCAGAATGAGCAGCAAAATGGCAGATGCGCTTCAATGTCAGTAAGTGTAAAGTCATGCACATTGGGGCAAAAAATCAAAACCTTGGATATAGGCTGATGGGTTCTGAGCTGTCTGTGACAGATCAGGAGAGAGATCTTGGGGTGGTGGTGGACAGGTCGATGAAAGTGTCAACCTAATGTGCGGCGGCAGTGAAGAAGGCCAATTCTATTCTTGGGATCATTAGGAAGGGTATTGAGAACAAAACGGCTAGTATTATAATGCCTTTGTACAAATCTATGGTAAGGCCACACCTGGAGTATTGTGTCCAGTTCTGGTCGCCGCATCTCAAAAAAGACATAGTGGAAATGGAAAGGGTGCAAAAGAGAGCGACTAAGATGATTACGGGGCTGGGGCACCTTCCTTATGAGGAAAGGCTACGGCGTTTGGGCCTCTTCAGCCTAGAAAAGAGACGCCTGAGGGGGGACATGATCGAGACATACAAAATTATGCAGGGGATGGACAGAGTGGATAGGGAGATGCTCTTTACACTCTCACATAATACCAGAACCAGGGGACATCCACTAAAATTGAGTGTTGGGCAGGTTAGGACAGACAAAAGAAAATATTTCTTTACTCAGTGTGTGGTCGGTCTGTGGAACTCCTTGCCACAGAATGTGGTGCTGGCGTCTAGCCTAGACGCCTTTAAAAGGGGATTGGACAAGTTTCTGGAGGAAAAATCCATTACGGGGTACAAGCCATGATGTGTATGCGCAACCTCCTGATTTTAGAAATGGGTTATGTCAGAATGCCAGATGCAAGGGAAGGCACCAGGATGAGGTCTCTTGTTATCTGGTGTGCTCCCTGGGGCATTTGGTGGGCCGTTGTGAGATACAGGAAGCTGGACTAGATGGGCCTATGGCCTGATCCAATGGGACTGTTCTTATGTTCTTAGTAACACTGCATGATTATGAGTTTTCTGTCCTCTATAGCGCTTCTGGCAATTTGTTTACTTTTTTCTGGGGAAAAATGTTTTTCCCACTTGGACTGTAGTTACTGAATGTGGGTAAGAAAACTGATTTTTAACTTTTTAAAAAAACTACATTGGTATTGAACAAGTTTAAATGCTGTGAACATGAAGAGCAGTGATAAAAGGATAATAACTAATATGCTTCATAGTGACAAGATAAACCACTGTGGATAAATAACATACAGGTCCAGCCTATTTATAGACTGATTTTTTATACACAAATTTGACTCAACAGGAATGGCCCCTGCAAATGAGAAGGAATGTGCTGATCTCTGGAGAAGGGGAAAAATGCACCCCTTTAAAATCACAGTTTAAAAAACTGCTTTTTACTGTTGTAGAGAGACATACAAGTGATTACAGGTATAACCTAAGTATCCACAGATTTTTCTATCTCAAAGCTGATGAGAAGGGCCCTTTAAATTAAAGGAAAACAGTTGTTTAATGCAGCGATTATAACCTTCTCCATTCTTTCCCCCTTGCTGGGGCTCCTGGTGAAGGGTGGGATTGCTGCCTCCTAGTGAAGCCTAAGTGCCTGGAGAGACACTGATTGCCTCTATGTGCATCACAAAGGTCAGCAAGGCTGTTTTTAAATCACCAGAACAAAGAGACTTTGTTTTTTAAATTGATTTGCTATACAGGTCCAGCCTATTTGTAGACGGATTTTTTATACACGGATTTGACTCAACACGAATGGCCCCTGCAAATGAGAAGGAATGTGCTGATCCCTGGAGAAGGGGAAAATGCACCCCTTTAAAATCAGTTTAAAAAACTGAACAGTCCTTTAACAATAGCCTCGTTAATGATAGGGGCAGCTGGCTGACAATCCGTCAGACCTTATCTCTCCAGAAGACTCCTCCCTTCCACCTGAGCATGTGAAAGAAAGGTCATCGATTTGCATTGGTGAAGGGAGGGGCTGAGTGAAGTTTTCTAAGCTCTTGGAGGACTGGTGGATGGATTGTCTTCTTAATGACTCATCTTAGAGTCAAAAGGTCAGCAAGGCTGTTTTTAAATCACAACGAAAAGCAAAGAAACTTTTAAAAACTGATTTGCTATAGTGCGTTTTTTACCATCCACGTGAGAGCTTGGAAGGGAACCCTCACGAATAATGAGACTCAAACTGTATTTTCATTCTATATCAGAACATCAGATTCTGTTTTAGTAAATATATATACTCAAGTCTGATGATATGAATTAGCCAGAACACTTAATTATTCTAATGCTCACTTTGAAATAGCTTTGGAATAACTTGGGGGTGCAGCCTGAAGATGGCTCTTTTGAATCAGATGGAAACAGAAGCCAAGATCAGAATCCAGCAAGGGAAGGATGGGGCACTTATGCTGGTGCCCAAGTTCATCCTTGGGAAATTCAGGTGTAAGCTCTAAACATGCATGCAGCCTTTAAGGACTATTATGGGCCAGTTATTTCTATATAGAAATAAGGAGGATTTCCTTTTTTTTTTTTTTTTACATCTTTTAATGATAAAATATTTCTCATAAGAGCAGCCCCCCTGGATCAGGCCATAGGCCCATCCAGTCCAGCTTCCCGTATCTCATAGCGGCCCACCAAATGCCCCAGGGAGCACACCAGAGAACAAGAGACCTGCCTCCTGGTGCCCTCACTTGCATTGGCATTCTGACATAACCCATTTCTAAAATTTCTAATTTTTCTAATAAAATTTCTAAATTTCTAAAATGTCATTAAGTTTTTTCTCTGCATTTTTAAAAAGTTATTTGCAAGTACAAATGAAGGCAAAATTAAAAAAAAAAACACTGTATAACTTTTGAATTAATGTTATCTTACCACAACACAGTTTTGATTATAGCCAGTTATTTTTGTCTGGCCTTTACATTTAGAGAACACTGAAAATTTTTTTCCTCTTGTGATCTATGCTGCATTAAGTATGATCAAGGGGTGTTTACTTCCATTGTGAAGTGGTCACAATATCGATATGCACCATGTGGTTCACGGGCCTCACCTCAGTGTTCAGAAGAATCAAATGTTACTAAACCTTTCAAAAGCTGAAAGCAGAAAATTAGTCAATCTGTGCTCCTTTGCAAAAATGAAACCAGAATGAGTTCATACAGTTAGCAGAAGTATCAGTAAAGTTTTTCCTGAATTCTACCACTTCAGGCTGCTACTGAGGGAATCCAGCCTATTTGAACTTGAATTTTTTTTTTTAAAGAAAAAATGGTCATCTCATTCAAAACAATCATGTCAATGGAAACTGGTTATTTTTCTATGTTCAGAATTTTTTTCTCTAGAAAATCTAAAATTTGCAATTCCTTATCTGTAGCATGAAGTGGCAGAAAACTTAGGAAAATCTTTACCCCCTGATTAAGAACATAAGAACCCTGCTGAATCAGGCCCACTAAATGCCTCAGGGAGCACACAAGACAACAAGAGACCTGCACATACACAGGAGGTTGCACATACACATCATGGCTTGTAACCCATAATGGATTTTTCCTCCAGAAACTTGTCCAATCCCCTTTTAAAGGCATCTAGGCCAGATGTCATCACCACATCCTGTGGCAAGGAGTTCCACAGACCAACCACACGCTGAGTAAAGAAATATTTTCTTTTGTCTGTCCTAACTCTCCCAACACTCAATTTTAGTGGATGTCCCCTGGTTCTGGTGTTGTGTGAGAGGGTAAAGAGCATCTCTCTATCCACTCTGTCCATCCCCTGCATAATTTTGTATGTCTCAATCATGTCCCCCCTCAGGCGTCTCTTTAATAGGCTGAAGAGGCCCAAATGCTGTAGCCTTTCCTTATAAGGAAGGTGCCCCAGCCCCGTAATCATCTTAGTCGCTCTCTTTTGCACCTTTTCCATTTCCACTATGTCCTTTTTGAGATGTGGCGAACAGAACTGGACGCAGTACTCCAGGTGTGGCCTTACCATCGATTTGTACAATGGCATTATAATATTAGCTGTTTTGTTCTCAATACCTTTTCTAATGATCCCAAGCATAGAATTGGCTTTCTTCACTGCCGCTGCACATTGGGTCGACACTTTCATCGACCTGTCCACCACCATAAGAACATAAGAACAGCCTGATCTGTTCATAAGAACTCTCCTGATCTATCGCAGACAGCTCAGAACCCATTAGCCTATATGTGAAGTTTTGATTTTTTGCCCCAGTGTGCATGACTTTACACTTACTTACATTGTGATGAATATAAACTGACCTTTAGAGTCTAATTCACGAAGTGTTCCATTGGTGAAGCAGGTGAAATAGTTTGTCCAAAGTGTCATAACTGATAACCACAGCCTGGCTATTGGCCAAATGATCCAGGCCGTTTCACTGACTCCTAGCTGAAGTATTCTGTTCCCATTTATGGGGAGGGTGGCAGCAGGGGTGGGAGTGGGCAGAATGGGCCTGGGAGGTGGCAGGATCAGCAGCTCCGGCACACGCATTATCCTATCCCCCTCCTGGGCCTGATCCACTGACATAGATCAACTTGTTATCACTGGTGCAGGTCTGAGTTGACCCACTGTGACTACTGGGGCTCACACTGAGGCAAGAGGACATATGTCCCCTTAACCTGAGGAAACCTCGAAGAGACCTCCAGCCATCAAAATTTCCCTGCAGGAAGGTAGATGGCCAGTCGTTTCCCCCAACCAGCTACCCGCATGGCAAGGTTGTTTAGTCAGTGCCCTGCTGTTATTTATGTGTTAAATAGTTAATAAATTGGCCCAGTTTTTTCCCCAAGCCTGTGTCTGGTGTAGTTATTGCTGGTGCAGGGTATCAACCCCCCTTTGAATTCCAGAACTATGGGTCGTGTTACATGCACACTGTCTTTTTCACCTAGTGCCAAATCACTGTTTGAAGCTATAATTGTAAGTATGTATTTAGAGCTCAATCCTGAGCTTACCGCTGGCATGTACTGTCACAAACATGCTGTATGGCATATTTGCAAGTCCTAATGCTGGACCACCAAGCAGCGGAAAGCGGAGGTGGGGAGGAGGCATTCTGGGGAGTCAGGTGGAGGGTGGGGAGAGCGCAGGGGGAGGCATGCCGGGGAGAGAGAGCAGGGAGGGAGGGAGGGGACAGGTGGAGGCTCAGCACTGGAGAGGAAGGCTCTTACCTTGCCGCTGACCTTTTGTTCAGAGTTAATTCCTTTACCCTGGGGAAGTGGACGAAAGTGCCCTTCTTCCGAGGTGCCACCCGCGGCTGCCATGGGAGCACAGGATGCAGAGGCAGCCATTTTTGGTGCTGCTGCAGCCGCGCACCAAGGGAGCTCTGGATTGGGTTCTTCAGCAGTAGTTTAATAATCAAAATTCCAATATTGGAACATGTTACTCTAACTACTACTTACATGGGAAGTACTTTAGCTCTGTTACAAATTTCATGGACAGTTTTTAAAAATATTAGATAATATGCAACTCCAGAGAATAACTGAGCGACATCTCAGAAATCTAATGCGAAAAAAGCTTTTTCCATTTTGAAAAGTTCTTCTGCAAAGTATAAATTTCACCTAGCCTCTGTCAACATCTGTTCACAAATGCTTGGTGAAATTTATGGAGTGACAGGGTCTAGCTCTGCTTCTTTGACCCTGTTCAGTCTGAAAAATCCAGGAAGGGGCTGAGATTCCTAATTGTGCTGGGTGGTTGTGGTATAGGGAGTAATCTATCTAGCCATTGGGTGATTATATCAGTTTGAGGTTAACAGCAAGGTCCAAGTGAACACTTGTTACCATTCTTATGCTGTAATCCTATACACACTTAACCTGGCAAAGTCATATTGTTCAATGGGGCTGACTTCTGTGTAGATAGGATTGCACCATCTGTCTTCCTTGCTGTCAAAATGCTATTGGATACTATGCTTTTTTAGAGGCCTGCGAGCCCAATCCTATGCATGTCTACTCAGAAGTAAGTCCTATTATAGTCAATGGGTCTTACTCCCAGGTAACTGTGGATAGGATTGTGACCTGAACCTGGTATTGGTATTGATTATAGATTGTTCTTTAGGCTAATTATACGTTTTAAATAATTATTGATAAGTGAATAATAATGAATGACTATGCCTGACTTGCATAATGGGACCACCTTAAAACTGGGGTTTAAACAATAACTTTATACAAACCATTAGTACTTTTTGAAACAAAAAAAAGTTGAATGAATGCCTTTTTTTGCAAAAATCATAACATGGTCAAATGTGGAACATACCTAAGGGTTCTGTACTTATTTATGAATAGAATTAGTTGACTTAAATTGATTTTAATTACCAACAAAAAAGGCTGATTTAAATCAAGTTTCCATTTTTCTAATTCATATATTTCCTAAAAGAGCTTGCCATACTAATCGGATGCCATAACAATTAAAACATATTTGTTTGCAACTACTTAGAGCCTTTATACTCCCAGGAGCATGATCCAAAACTTCTTGTAATGAAAACCAAATATATTCTGCACTGTCCAGCAATGTTTTTTTCATGTTGAAGGTAAGAAGTCATATAACAAATAATTGATATTGTGCAGGATGTACTGATTTGCTGAGCACTTAGGTCCCAATCCTATCCTCCACACTGGTACAGCCGTGCCAAGAATGGGCATGCTATATCCAGCCGGGGCAGGGCAGTTGTTGCTTGGGAGGCTTCAGCAGGGATAGGGGTTTAAATCCCCTTGCCCCTGTATAAATCTCTCCAAGGGTCTCCTAGTGATTTCACTTGTGCAAGCCTGAGGAGTGAAATGGGTGGAGAAGCTGCTGCTGGATTGGATCCGATGTGTGTCTTTGCTGCCAGATCCACCCTTTCTCTCCCACAGCCTTCCTACCCCCTCATGCCCCCCACTGCCTTGTTTCACCCCCTGTCCAACCCCACAGCTGCCTTACCTGCTTTGGTGGGTATAGGCAGGCTCCAGAGACAGTCCTGGAACACTACTGGCTTGTGTGGCTACACTCCTAAAATGGCCACTAACAGAGCACTGCTTGCTCCGTCAGCAGCCATTTTGCTGCTTCCTTCCTCTGCCACAGAGGGCTTTGTACACTGGCCCAATCCCCGTTATTTACTAATGCCATTGTTGTGCTTGCTTCTCAGCCAATTTTACCCTCCTTTTAACTTGAGAATAGGACCAGAGGATCCAGCTGTAATTAGGTAATGGGAAAAAATAGTGATCTGTCTGCTTGTCCTGGCAGCTAGCGACCATCTCCCATAATGTTGTTATAGTTAACAAAACTTTCCGTGTTAGATTAGGACTTGTGCTACAGAAGCAAATGTTAAAACAAAGCAGCTATAATATGTGTGTATTTCCTAGTTAGAGACTTTCTAAAACACTAGCCTAAGAAAAAACACAAACATGCACACATCTTTTTGTCACTGTACACTGTGTTCTCATTCAGAATTGAGGCGGGGGGAGCCCTGGAGAGATAATTCTAGTAGCATGTGATCCCAGATAAACAAGGCATACATACTCACATTTATTAACTTCAATATGTGTTTTTCTGAGTCTGTTATAAAACGAACAGATCATCTGAGCTGTTGTACAGGAATGACCAGGCATCTGACTGAAGGCAGCAAATCAGCTGCTTCCTGTATTTTCCTGATTATTCCTGATTTTGAAGCTCTCTGAGAGCCAGGAATTCTGGAAAATTAATGAAATGTGTAGTAATAATCAGCTGATAACACATTAGAATCTTCTTTGTGGCATCTTGTTTGATCCTATGACAAAGAATATGATTGTCAAGGTTGCAAGAAGTTTCCTCAACTTTTGACTAATCTTATCTCTTGTTCTTTTGCACATGTCAAAAGTGAATTCAAGGACTTGGGCACCAGTTTAACATGATGTCCATTTAATATGTCAAGTCCATCATCATCATCATTATTACTAACATCAAAATAACTCAGCTGATAATGATTGTATATGTATACACAAACAACAACATTTATCAGTTGGTAAATTCTCATCCTCATCCTCGTCCTCATCATCATCCAATTTTTGCACAGTCGTGTTTTTGTCTGGAAACAAAGGTGCAGGAACTCAAAACTTGTTAATCTTTATTTTCTTAAAACCATTTTTTCTTGGAGAAATAGGTAATAAGATACAACTAGACAACACGTGATTAACACGTACAGAGAGGATAACAAAAAGGCATTCAACACTATTGAATACAGATATATTAAAAATAAAATATTGAAATGAATGGTAACCTACCTGAAATTGGCTCATGACCCACCTAGTGGGTCCCAACCCTTAGTTGGCAACCTTCAGTCTCGAAAGACTATGGTATCGCGCTTTGAATGGTGGTTCTGGCACAGCCTCTAGTGGGTCCTGATCCACAGTTTGAGAAACACTGTTCTAATGTAAAATGCACTAAAATACACTGTGCCTACAGTTATCAAGTTAACCACTCTTTGCCATTGGCAAAAAATAGTTCAGGACAATCTTTAATCTATATCAAAGACTTGCAAAACTGTGGGTCAGAAAAACATTTTATCAAAATTTATGGTGGTTTTTTTATGAATTTGGGTTGCTGATTCCAAAAATGGCCATAGCATAGGCTTCCTCATGAGGAAGCTTCTAGAACCATTCACTAATGAGACTATGCCATATTTCCAAAACTAGAAATGATAGGGGAAAACTGATGCCATTTTTGGAATCAGCACCCCAGTGGCATCACTAGGATTCGCATCACCCAGTGCAGGAGGCCTGTGCGTCACCCCATGCAGTGGGCAGGGCAACACCCCAGGTGGTGGGCGTGGTGATGTACCATCACCCTGCCCCCACTGGTTTATTGGCTGCACCTTTTGTTAGAACACAGATATTTCAATGTGGTTTGTTTCATTGCATTTTGCATGAAATTACGCATAGATTGATATAAAACATGATAGTATTGTTCCTCCAAATTCTGATTTTAGTGATTTTGAAAACTTGTAGAGTCACGCACATCCCTGTGTCGATAACAACTTATGGCAGCAGTTCTCAAACTTTTAGCACCGTGTTTTGCCAGATTCCAAGGCCAAGCTCTGTCTGGAGAATTATGCCCATTTTAAGCAAATTAGCTCCCCTTCTTTCCCCCAACAAATGACCCTGGTTCTGCCCTGCATTCCTGCTGGACCCCACCTCCAGGGTAGCTCACCTGTTCAACCTGCAGAGATCCTCTCTCCTGCCAGCAGCCTCCCACCACTACAGCAGACCCTTGGTCCTCAGCAGGTCTTGGGCACAGCAGCCACACACTAAACTCCAGTGTCTCCAGCAGTCTGTTCTAGCAGTCTCCAAAGTCCATTCACCAGCAGTCCATTAACCATCAATTCCTTAGTCCATTAATCCAGTCTCCCCTGCCTCAAGCTTTCCTCCTGCTGCCCACAAACCCTTCCTGCCTCAGGTGCTCCTTAGACCCCTGAGAGCCCTATTGCCTTCAAGTGGCTGCAGCTGTGCAGCACACTCCCTGGAAGCCCAGGCCTTACCCTTAAAGGGGCCACTGCTGACACCACAGCCTACCTCCTTTCCAGATATACTGAGATTCCAATACACACCGAGACCCACTTTTTAGAATGACAATCTGTCCAGGACCCACTGGAAGTGATGTCATGGCCAGAAGTGGCATCATCAAGCAAATTAAAATAAATAATTATAAATAATTAAATTAAAAGAAATAATTAAATAAGTAGGAGCCAGTCCTGTTCCACCAAGTGAATCTACTGTGAAGTAAGTCCTATTGTGGTCAATGGGGCTTACTCTCAGGAAAGTGTGGGTAGGATTGCAGCCTGTGAGCCCAATCCTATGCATGTCTACTCTGAAGTAAGCCCCAAAGTGGTCAGTGGAGATTACTCTGTAGCCTGCCTGCAATAACCCCCCCCCCCAAAAAAAAAAGAATCAGTGAGATTTCCAGTCCTCCCCAGTGCCCAGTTTAAAGTTCTTCTATTTCAGGCATATCAAGAAAAAGACCCTCCTGGCTTTGTAAGTGCAAAATAGAAAACTTTCCCCTTACTACCTGAAGCCTCTTTTTTGTCCTTTTTAGTGGGGGGGGGGGGGCCTGCCTTCTGGAGTATCTCCAGCTCCATGGGATCGGGACCATTCTGGTGTCCTCACATTCCCCTTTGCCTGGCCTGACCAACAGCCAAGGCACGTCTACCTACTCATGAGTAAACATGACATGAGGCTGCTTGCTTTCCATACGGCTCAATAGACTGCAGCTGCGAGGGAGGGAGGCAGGGACCTCCTTCTCCCTTTTGTATTTTTGGGGGCTGCATTCATTGGATCAGGACCATGCTGACGTCCTTGGAGTCCTCTCAGCTGCCCTTTCCGATGGACTACTAGCGAATAAATGCAGCCACGTGGCTTCCTTTCTGGCTCAGGCTCGCAGCTGGGAGGGATGGGACCTTCTCCGGTGTTTTTGGGAGGCTGCATTCATTGGATTGGGGCCATTCTGGTGTCCTTGGATTCCTCTCGGCCTGCCCTTTCCGACGGACTATGGCAAGTATGCCTACTCATGAGTAAATGCACACTATGGCTCACTTTCACTTTCCATAGAGCTCCATTCATTTTTTCCTGCAGGGGACTACATAAAAAAAGGTTCAGGAACACCATTCCGGTGCGTTCTATTACAAAAAAAGCCCTGTATCCAGCTATTGAGTCCTTCCCAAGGGCCTAGGATAGGCAGCTATTTTTTGTTTTTATGTTGTTGCATTACAAGTATCGCCATAGTACATGTGCTGTTCCTAGTTATTATTATTTTCCCAAGATGGCTCTGAATAAGGACCCTGTGGTGTGAGCCTCTCTTTGCCATGGATTTATTTCACAATATCTGGTAACTTTTAACCAGTAACTTTGCGGATTCATTATTGGGGGTTCCTGCTACATATTTTTGAATTCCTTGTGGGGAGTTTGCTTTGGTGAGATTGAAAGGGATCCTTATTGAAGCCGATATGGGCAGGAAGATGTGCCAGAGGCTGCCTTCACAACATAGCCCTCTGCTAAAAGCTAAACAACTAAGATTGGAAGATTGTTTAGTAAAACATCTTGAGTATTGCATTTTAGGCAGTGTGTAGCTGAAGAATACAAAAACCAAGCATGAAAATGAATGGAACAGGTGGAGTTGACATTTGACATCAGTAGGGATCACAAAGCATTAGCATTCACTGAAAGCACAAGTCCATGGCCTAAACAAGCTAGAGAATGCTCACTTGCTTGCACTAGTGTAAGCACTGGTGAAGTTCCCGTTTGACATGACTTCATTAGACTTTCCATACACATTCCAGTGTTTGAAGAGGACCATCCCAGTGTGTGGGCAGTAGCTAGCAGAATATACAATATCTCCTGCAACATCAAGTTGTTTGTTTGTAGTGGTGGTGGGGTGCGTCCGCAAGCACTTGCACGCACGCATGTGTGCATGTATGCTCTGACCTAGATTGAATGATCCAGCCTCTGTTATTCATGCACTCGTTATATCCAAGTTAGAATGCCGTAACGCGAAAAAAATTACCTTTCCAGCTGCTGCCTGGTCCTCTATGGGCCTACTCTGACCTATACTAGCTCATTTGCTGGTGTAGATCTGTGACAGAGGGCCAATCCTATCTAACTTTCCAGCAGTAATGCAGCTGTACCAATGGGGCGTGCGCTGCATCCTGTAGTGGGAGAGCAGTTACAGGGGCCTCCTCAAGGGAGCATTTGTTCCCTTACCTCGAGAATGCATTGGCCCTGGAAAGTTGTATAGAAAGGAGTGTGTCAGGTCTGGATGGAGGGATGGGTTTTAGCAGCTTGCCCCAACCAACCCTAGCATGATCCCCACTCTGATCTGTCCCCACCACCAGCAAAACTGTAGCAGTGGCTGGTCTGTGGGGCACTGGTGCATCACGTGTCCTTTTGGGCCTTGCGCTGGTGTCAGTGCCCCACAGTCCAGCAGAGACACTGCTGGGTCAGTGTTTTGCACAGATAGAGTTGGGTTGCAAGATACCTACAGTAGTATGCACAACTTATCCTCTACATTTTCAGCAGTCCCAATCCCTGATTGACTTATAAAATGAGGGACTGGTAAGTGCATGCCAGCTCCTGCGCCCCCCCCCCCTTAGCGACGTGATCCTGGGGATTGCATCACTGCCTTTCTTCTGCCCCCGCTGCCTTCCCCACTCCCCCGCACGTCCTTACAGTGGTTCTCAAGTTCCCTGGGAGTTTGAGAACCGCTGCTATAGAATTTACTGATACTCTCACATCCTACTTTAACTGTGGCTTATAAACATACAGTTGAGCAATGATTCTGTTTGGATGGGCTGTAGAGCTGCCATTTTACTTTACCAGATTATTGGCAGCATGCAAGAGGGGTGAGGGAAAGGAGAGGAGGGGCATATAGGCTTTAGCAGCTACAAGTTGTGTTCCCATTCTGATCAACCTTACGTTGTTGATCCTGTGAACCAGCTCCTTCTTTTTCACATTCAGAGCAGTGATTCCCCCGTGCTTTGAATGAAGCCTGATTTAAATGAGAGTGCTATGCCAGGTTTTACTATCAGTAAAACCTGTAAATCAGTAAAACCTGATAGTGAACTCTTGGAATTCATGACTTAATGGTGGCGTAGCTGGAGGGGGGCTGAGCACCCAGCCTGGCAGGGCTGGTGCAGGCGGCCCCTCCCGTACGGCTCCATTTTGCTCCCCCCACCAGGAATGGCTCGGAAGGGAGGCGGTGCTTACCCACTGCGCTGAGGTTCTCTGCCAGACTGGGTGCTCCATCCCCCCTCCAGCTATTCCACTGTGACTTATTCTGCTTGATTCTGCTTTATCAAATGGTATGTGCTGAAGTGTTATCCTAATATTTAATTTTATTATCTGTGTCCACTTGATTTTACTATGCATGCTCAGAGCTTTGAGCATTTTGCTAGCAGTTTACTCTTAGATAACAACATAAAACAATCAAACATGGTTTTACTTGCTAGGATTTCATGATTTCTCTCTGCTGTTGTACTTTACAGAGTTACGATGTAATATAAAAGTCTCTCCTGTTCAAAGAAAGCAGATACCTATTCCAAACATTTCTTATAAATAAAAGGTATCAGATCTTAAATAAAATCTACATGAAGCATAAAATCTGTTTCCTTTCATTCTGTTTGGTCAACTGAAAAAGAACATCTGTGCCATCATACTTGCTGCAATTTTCCACCCTAGCAATTACCTACAAGAGCAAAGATCGTGTGCAGTGTTAGATAGCAGGATAAAATGGAGCAGAGTTTCTGTTCAGGTTGGTAATTTAGTGGAAAAGCTCTGATTAAGCTAAACTTGCCAAAGGGTGGTTAAGAGTGCTTTCGAGTGCTTTATATGATATCCTTCTAGTTTAACTTGGTTGGAAACAATACACTGTGTGTGGTGTTATTATTGCATATAAAATAGGTTACACATGCATTATTCAGAAACAGCATTTTTAATAGAAATTTAAAAAATTGTTTATTTGCACAATATATTGAATCATGGGCAAATAAATTCAGTATTTCAAAAGTCAGAATTATTTAAATATTATAGCACATTATAGTTCAATTTCTATCCTATTCAGCAGTAGGTTGTAGGGTATTTTGGAACCATATTAACTAGGTATCAACCAAGCAAAATATCATCAGTATATGGTGGAGTACTTTTTAGGGTTGTCATTCAGTAAGATCAAAAAGGGTTTCCAGTTATTACCTACAATTGAAACTATTAAAAAGTTATATTTGAAATATACATTACTTTGAAAGTTGTAAATTACAGAAATTTGTTGTTGTCTTATAATCTCCTTACCATCTAAGTGTGGGTTCATACTGTCTGTCTGATTTGAGTTCCCTGAAGATTCTTCACCAAACACTTCATTGCTATGCTTTAAGGATCTTATGCAAAGGAACACAAATTCTGGAATAGTGGGGCAGCTATGTGAACAGACAGACCATTTGTTTAGTTATCCTGAGAAACTCTTAATTCTGTTTTGCTTTCCATTTGATTACACAAATAATTAATTAATATAAATCTGAAAGTGGTTGAAAGAAATGAGCTCTGTTTCCATGTGTTTTGGGCTGTATGGCTCCTTATTCTTAGAATGTCTTCCTTCCAAGACATACAGTCAGTGGCTGAATCTGAGACACTCTGGGGCAAACCCATGTGCTAGACCTCTATGATACACTCTGCCTTGAGCAGGCCTGTATGAACACACCAGCACTGAGGCATGAAGCATCCATCCAACCTGTCCACTTGCCAGTGATGTAGCTAGCGAGGGGCGGGGGGGTGCGGTCTGCCCTAGGTACCAGCTTTTTTTGGGGGGGGGTGACACCACAAGTTAACAAAATCGCTAAGATTGCAGTGGTTAGGAATAATACCATTATGCTTTATACCGTCGGATGCAGAATTTCCAGCAGAATACAGTGAAAAAAAACTCTAGTGAAATATCTCCATTCTATTTAAAAAAACAACACAAAAGAAGAACCACCAGAAAACAAAAAATACATGGAGCCCTATGGAAAGTGAAACTGAGCCATGTCATGCATTTACTTGTGAGTAGGCAAACTTGCCTTAGTCCATTGGAAAGGACAGGCTGAGAGGAATTCAACAACACCAGAGTGGTCTTGATTTGATGAACAAAGCCCCCCCAAAAAACACCAGAGAAGGAAATTCCTCCCTCCAATCTGACAAATGTATTAAGCCCTATGGAAACCGAAACTAAGCCTTTACTCGCAGGTAAGCAAATATGCCTTGGCTCATGGTCAAGTCAGGCAAAGGGGAATGTGAGGCCACCAGAATGGTCCTGATCTGATGGAACTGGAACTCAACAAATGCTCCACAAGACAGCCTCCCCCCCAAAAAAGAATAAAACAGGCTTCAGCTGGTTAGGTGAATGTTTTCTATTTTAATCTTGTAAAGCAAGGTGGGTCCTGATATTCAATTGATGTGGACACTGGGTAGGGCTGAAAATCAGACTGATTTTTTTTGTGGGGGGGGGGGTGTTATTGCAGGCAGGCTATAGAGAAAATTCACTTGATGGATCAGGGCTGGCTTCCCCTTATTTAATTATATGTTTTTCTTCAATTTAATTATTTATAGTTATTTATTTTAATTTGCTTGATGATGTCACTTCCAACCATGACATCACTTGAAAAATTAATTTTGTCATACGGGGTGACAAAAATGTATGAGCCCCAGGTGTCAAATGACCTAGCTAGGCCACTGCCACTTGCTTGACTGAGAAATGAGCTAGAATAGATGGAGATTCTTCAGTGATTATGAGCACTCAACTCAGTGAGGTCAGGGTAGATCTCAGTGCTGCCTCAGTGCTTTCCTCAATGCTACCAAGGGAGGAGAACATCCTTGCATTTCCTTTTCATAATTATCAAGAAAGGGGGCAAGATAGCTGCCTTCTTTCCTCAGTGTACCTGTGGGAATAACATGGCCACCCACTCCCCACCAGAGAGTTGACAAGTGTCTCACTCAGATCTGCGTTTCACATTTGTGAATGGGCTTTCTAGGAATCTCTAGCAGCCCATTTCCAGATTTAACAGACAAGAAAAATCAGCACTGGAGTGTGGTACTTGGCTGGCTGTGTCACTCTGCTGCTGCTGCCTCACATAAAGGTGGAGGAGGCCTTCTAGGATCAGCTGGGTGAGTCCTCAGAGGTTCATGGGCCTTTGGCCAGTTCCCAATCTAACCCCACTGACACCAATTCAAAAGAACTGTAATATTTCAGAAATTGTCCATCAATACTTGTAGGGTACAATTTGCTACACAGCTTGCAAACTTTTATTCTTTTGGTTTTCAAATGGCCAAGCATACATTCATTTGGTTTTGAGTTCCGTAGATAAACTAAACTTCTTTACAGACTCTGTTCGCTTTGTATTATGTGAATTATTTGCAAATACACAAAATTATCATATTGTTGGCATATTTTTCTAACACTTTAAGACCTTTTTTACATGCAGAGAAGTCAAACAGCAACTGTAAGGAACTTCAGAAATATTTTTACTGAAGAGTTATAATTAAATAAGTATTTGTTGGATTAAAGTTTTGCCAAACCATACATATAGCGATTTATTTTTCTTTGAGCTTCCGTCGAAGGCTTGAGAAGGTTTATGAATGTAAATAAACACGAATCAATAGGAGCTCTGTTTCTATTATATCTCTGGGAATTTCTGTACATTTGGAGAGCAACCTGCAGCAAGTTCAGTGGATGGTTAGGTTTAACCTTGCTCCTCCATCAGCTTGATTGGCTTACATTCTATCAGCAAGGGATTTAAATTTACTCTGACACATTTTAATTGGCATTTGTGCAACATGTACACACAGATGCTGAATTCATTGAGAAATTCTGAGTTCCATCTGCTTAACTAAATTTGCCCTCTATTAAAATATATAATAAAATAATGCTATGTCTTTCACTGCTTACCCATATATTTATTCTGCCCATATTTCCAATTGCCACATTAATAGCAGATACCACATGCTTGGTATTAATTGCTGAATTTAATTAAAGAGCCTTTATTTTACTTGCCCTTTTCAGTGTCCCTGCTGTATCTTACTCAGGCATGCTTCTTTTCAGTTTGCAACTAGTGGGTTTTATCAGTGGGTGAAATCAATGCTACTTATGCCAGACTAGCATGGAAAAGTAACAGAAATATTTTATCCATTCTTTCAATCTACTCCTGAGCTGCAGGAAATATATGTAACTGTATGGGCATTAATGCATATTTATATGTCATGTATGTAGGGGAAAATATAGATATCGTAACTGCCAAACATTCAAAATATATTGTGGCATGGTCTTTGCCAATAGCCTTTGAAATCCAAATTATAGTTGGGAAGCACATCAGTGAAAACAGAAGTTGCCATCACAGTGCTCAAATAAATCCTATACGTACCATCTTTGTGTCAGAAAAATCTATGGTCATCAGGCCACTACTTATGATTCAGTCCTATGCATGATCGGAACACTGTGTGTGCATGCAGGGCTCATTCTCACATTGGGTGTGGCCCCTTTTATTGGGTCTTCTTGTTCCTACATAAGAACATAAGAACATAAGAACAGCCCCACTGGATCAGGCCATAGGCCCATCTAGTCCAGCTTCCTGTATCTCACAGCGGCCCACCAAATGCCCCAGGGAGCACACCAGATAACAAGAGACCTCATCCTGGTGCTCTCCCCTACATCTGGCATTCTGACTTAACCCATTCCTAAAATCAGGAGGTTGCGCATACACATCATGGCTTGTACCCCATAATGGATTTTTCCTACAGAAACTCGTCCAATCCCGTTTTAAAGGCGTCTAGGCTAGACGCCAGCACCACATCCTGTGGCAAGGAGTTCCACAGACTGACCACGCGCTGAGTAAAGAAATATTTTCTTTTGTCTGTCCTAACCCGCCCAACACTCAATTTTAGTGGATGTCCCCTGGTTCTGGTATTATGTGAGAGTGTAAAGAGCATCTCCCTATCCACTCTGTCCATTCCCTGCATAATTTTGTATGTCTCAATCATGTCCCCCCTCAAGCGTCTCTTTTCTAGGCTGAAGAGGCCCAAACGCCGTAGCCTTTCCTCATAAGGAAGGTGCCCCAGCCCCGTAATCATCTTAGTCGCTCTCTTTTGCACCTTTTCCATTTCCACTATGTCTTTTTTGAGATGCGGCGACCAGAACTGGACACAGTACTCCAGGTGTGGCCTTACCATCGATTTGTACAACAAAATAAATAACTGGAAGACTGTTTTTGCATTATTCAGAACTCTGCCTGAAGCAATTTTTTTTTTCAGAAGCTGCAAAACTAGTTAGTTCAAAGTATCATTAGTTTTTTTTTCTTTCTTTCTCTCTATTCAGTTATTTAGGAAAGCACATATGTTCTGTTGAGGAATGTGCATGGGGTATCTGTAAGCTCATCTCAATTCAAGATATCCTTGCATGCAGAAAGTTTATGCTTCAGGGAGACTGTTTCTAGGCTAGCCTTCACTGTGAAGAATTAGATTATCACACATCATGAAGAGATTTTAAAGCATTTTCAGTGCATTTTAAAACAAAGCAGTTTCACAATCCAAAGCAGCTCTTTGTGAAAGATTAGACATTGTTTTGTACCTCTCTATAACTTTAAAGGAGTTCTGGTCTAGAGGGTAGAGCCTCCCTTTGCCTGAAGATAACATCCACAGGTCACCAGTTCGAGGCCAGCGGCACTGTGCGACCTTGAAGCAGCTGACAAGCTGAGCCGATTTATTCCATCTGCTCTGAGCGTGGGAGGATGGAGACCAGAATGTGAAACCAGATCAGAAAGAAACATCTGAATGTTGTGGTTCTTGAAAGATAGAACCTTCTTTCAATTGTAAAAATCCCTACGGGGATTTAAATAGCCTGCCTATGTCAACCGCCTTGAATAAAGTCTGAGGAGAAATCTGACGACCAAGAAAGGCAGTATATAAATACCTGTATTATTATTATTATTATTTTAAAACTTGCTCTGAGTCAATGAAAAGTAAAGATATTTCCACAGAATCCTTGATAGTTACATAGTGACCTCTAACCATGGAATCGAATACCTTCTATTGGAATTCATTTGAATGCCCCCCCATCTGGGATGAAAGAGTTGGTGTTAGTTTTTTTTTTTCTCTTCATGTTAGAGTAGTTCCACTTCTTCAGAGTCATGATGGTAGCTCTGCTCATGCTATCAGTTTGGGGGAAAATATTTCACTTTTCATTATCTTTCTTCCCATAGTAACTTATATTTAAATAATAATTGATTTGAATACAATGACATTTGTCTTGCTAGAAGATACTTAATGCCTAGCTTCAATTTCAAAGTAAAGATTAAGGTATCATGCATATCTTTCTCTTTGAATTAGGCAGTTCCTTTATCTTGGGAAAAAAAGTGGGGGCTTTTTTAGGCACAGGGACTGAAAGAATTCAAACTGGAGCTGCTATTATTATTTATTTCAACCTGCGCATATAAATTTTCTCCAGTCAAAAACAAGAGATACAAAGAACTGTGGTGCTAAGAAAATGGGTACAGTAGTGACAAATTTAGCAAGTTTAGCAAATCTAGTAAGACCAATAAACATGTTTCTGTTCACTCAGATAAGAAATGTTTTGAAATTATAAGAATATAATACTTATTTGTTATATTTGTTAAATTTCCAATCCATAACTATTTTAATTGCCCATTTTTGTCTTTGTGCCCCCCCCCGCTCTATAGGGAGAATTCAGTCTAAATTTTAATTGTACACCTGATTTTTTTTCCTGCCTCAGTATTCAGTTGAAATAGACGTTGTGTATGTTCAGTGGTGTTAGATTAATTTCCACTGGTGAATTCTTAAATTATTTATACTATTAGGGAATAAAGTGCAGTTTCATTGTTTATGGCACTGGTGCTTCTCATTAGGAAGCTTCATTTTTCGTTTAATTAAATCTCCAGATACTTTAATATGGCCTATGCTTCCATGAGACATGCATGTGAATATCAGTTGTTTCTGTCACTGCTGACTGAATTTGGCTATTAACTTTTAAAAACAATTTGAATGATGGTAGAATTTTCTCTGATAAAATTTGTTTGTACAAAGCATATAAATAGAATGGTGATCATTCTACCTGCTGTAAAAGATTAATGGCTTCATGGTATTCATATAGTAGTAAGTTAGGTTCAATAATTTAATATACTAAATAAATCCACTCACTTTCTTTCATTGGTAGAAACAAAAAAGGAATGAAAATGTCATTTAGCTCCTTTGTGAAGCTGCTTTATCCGAAATTGTTGAATGAATTTCCTGTGTATAATAGCAAATCTAATCTGATGTAGTGTAGTCCCTTTAAAATATGCAAAATATGCATAAAATTTCCGCAGCCTTCTATAAAACAGTCTCCTAATTTCATATCTTATGAGAATCGCTAAAAGGCGTGTAATTTTTTGTAAGAATAGCACAGAAGTGGATAAAGATAAATAAATTTACGCAGTTTATAACAAACAAGGACTTTTACACTTTGTGTGTGTGTGTGCATACATGCACAAGCATGTGTGTTTTCCAGTCTTACACAAAAAAATTAAAAAGACTCCCTAAGCAGCCATTTCTTATTGCAAGGCAATGGAAGGTGCCAGTCAATTTCATTTAAGCAAAGAACAGCCAAGCATTTACTCCAGCTAGGAAGATTGTACTCTGTTTTACAATGTGATATGCAAATGAGCAAAATATCTCTGGGGATTTTTATTTTTCTCTTTCAGAACCAGAGAAGCTGAAAACAATGTTTTAATGCTGTTATCATTTCCTTTGCTATATATTTCAGATCTAATAATTTTTTATGTTTTCCTAGTTATAGTGTTTGTGAAATGTTTGTTAGGGTCTGTGTAAGTGAGGGAAGTACCAAAAGGTGTACAGGTGGAGCCTTCTTATCTATGGGGGTTCCATTCCTGGACCTCTCTGTGGATACTGAAAACCACAGTTAATGAAATTCAGTTTTCAGAACTCACTTTTGCTCAGAATAGCCTCTGGAGTGGTTCTTAGAAGACTTAGGTTTTACCTGTTTCCGGTTTTACCGGAAATAAACTGGTTTTACCTTATTATTATCATTATATTATTATACTTTATTTTTACCCCGCCTTTCTCCCCGAAGGGACTCAAGGCGGCTTACAAAACAAGGTTAAAACAAATTAAAAAACATAGTTTAAAACAGATAAAAAATAACATATTGTAAAAACAGTAGTCAGATAAAAACTAGTCAGATAAGAGCATAGCACAGCAAATTAAAAAAGGATCAGGCCTGTAAACAGATGTTAAAAAATATTAAGAGATGTTAAAAGATGTTAAAAAGGCCAGGAACTCAGAAGGCTTGTCTAAACAGAAGGGTCTTCAGGCCTTGCCGAAAAGTTTCAAGAGAGGGAGCAGTTCTTAAGTCAAGGGGAAGGGAATTCCATAGTGTTCCTTAGTTTCTGGAAATATGGTTGAAAACATGTGACTGAGGAAATTTAGCTAATGCAAGTTCACAGAAAAATAATTTTACTGGATATTTTGGAAAATGTCTTTTGAAATGTAATAGTAAACCACTAGTGGTTCTCAAAATGTGTGTCAGTGACCCAATTATTTGTGGTCTGTGAAACTGACAGGGTAGATTAGGCTGTGTGCATCAAGGGTTAAACAACGTTGTACTTGGGGGGGCACTGCTGCCCAATTACAATTATAGTCACAGAGGCTTGAACAACTGGTAAAGTTAAACTTTTTTTTAAGTGCGTCCCAATGCTTAAAAAGCTTGAGAACCACTGCACTAAGCTGTCTCTTAGGTGTCCGACTCCTCTTTGGGGGCATCTGACTCCCACTTTGTTTTATTTTTGTGAGTGCATGTGCTGTGATCTACTGTCAAAAACTTGAAACAACAGCTCTGTTACCTTGCAGCAGGACAATAGATAACTGCTTATTTTGCCTGTACAAGTTTGTTCTGCTTAGTATCTTTCAAATGTTCATCCCTCTTGTTTTTCTTCTTTTAAGAAAAACTTTCCAAAGATGCATATTAATTTCTAAAGCATGTTAATAAATACTCCCTAAAGAAAATGATTTCATTCAGCTCTGAAATCCCCTATCGGTTTCTGTTTCTTTTTATAACATTTCATTATAATAGCACACTAAGGCTAAAATATTATGTTTCATGTAGCACTATGAACTTACATTTACATCTTAGGTGATTTGTCTGTTGTATTTTTAGCCTACTTTCTGGACAAAAGTAGTCTCCTGCAGCGGCTTGCAGCAATTAAAATTCAATACACAATGCTACTGGCAGGCACTATACATAAATAAAACTAAAACACAGGCCTTGCCCTCAGGCTTACAAACTAAAAGACAAGAGTCTGGAGGGAGATGGAGCAGAGAGGAAAGATAAAGGAAGGAGACCAGTTTGACAATACAAGAACACAGAGATGAGTAATTAACAGGCATTTACATCCAGGTGGGGCCTGGCTGAACTTCCCTTGCTGGTGTTCATGCTGAGATGGAGATAGTGAAATCTCCCAATAGCACTAGGACTTTCTGGCCAGTGAAAGCATCCAGCGTATACCTCTCTTGCCTCTGTAGTTATAGGGCAACTAACAGCTGGATTCTTGCTGGGAGGGAGCAGAAGTCAGCTGAGTCTGAGTTCACTTGTTGTTGAAACTTTTTACCTGATAGAACATTAATTACACAGGCCTACAAAATTGAGGGTCAGAAAAGTTTTTCCCAAACTTTATTGTGGTTTGATATGAATTTGGGGTGCTGATTCAAAAAATGGCATCCGTTTTGCCCTATGATATCTAGTTTTGGAGATATAGTACAGCCTCATTAGTGAATGGTTCAGGCAGCTTCCTCATGAGAAAGCCTACACCATGGCTTCCTCATGAGTCTGGACCAGGGAGAGGAGGATTGTTTCAATCTCTCCTTTCCTTCCAGAGAAAATACTAAGGATTGGGGACTGAGGCTGCAGTGTGAAGTGAAAGGAGCAGCCCTCCTGTCTCTGGCATTGTGCAGTCTGTCTACCTTTCTTTGTGCCTTCCTAATGGTGCAGGCATAAGAATGCCTAATGAGTTTATGACAGCTAAAAGAAGTCTCAGGCTCTCCCTCCCTTCCTCTAAACTCTTGCAAAAAACTGGGGAAGGGAAATAAGAGGTTGGCAGCAAAAGGTCTACATGGCATCTATCAGGGATGGGATTGAGCCTGTGGTCTGTCAGTTTGCAACCTTATACACAAACACACACACCACTTTTTTAGTTATGAATTTTTCTTTATTACTGAAGTTCAGAAAATTGAATGAATGCTGTGATGTGTTTGTAAGCTCCCCATGGAGCAGCTTCTTGGAGGAGATAATATGTTACCAGTATACACACTGCGTGATTTTAAAATTGAGAAATGTGAGCATAATATTTTAATCTTGGAAAGAAAAATTAGGAATTTTTTTTTCCTTCCAATTATTCCTGCACCCATTATGCAATTCCATTATGCAATTATTCCTGCATAATGGGTGCCTTAAGCCCCAATATCTTTGTGGTGCAAGAGCTGATGCACCACTCCAAGCTGCAGGGGAAGTTGCTGAATCACGAGCTTGCTAGTGTAGCTGAAGGTTTCTGATGTGGTACAGGAAATTATTGCACTGCAGCAGCCCCTCTACTGTGAAGATAACATTACAGCGCCTAATTGCATGATGTGTGCATTTTTAAACTGCATTTTTAAACTGTGAACACTTTTTAAGGAACTCAGTATTAAAACATTTTTATCTGAGGAAACCACATACTCCGGAGATCTGTTTCTTTCCAAAATGAAGAATAAAGGCACCCCAAGAATTTTCATGTCATATCCCCTCATGATTTTTAGGCAATCTAAATGTTTTACAGTGTGTCCTCGCTATCCTTGGGGATCCATATCAGGACCCTCACGGATACTGAAATCTGTGGTTGTTCAGATCTGCGGGGGACACTCAGATGACCTCCAGATGCAACCAGAAGTGCCTTTCAGTAGTGTCCGTAGGCATTCTGAGGCACGGGGAGGTCACCTGCAAACTGCAAGCACCTCTCAGAAGCCTCTGGAACGCCTTCTGAGGCATGAGGAGGCTGCATGCAGCCTCCCTATGTCTCAGAACACCTCTCAGGCGTGACTGGAAGGTACCTCCAGTCTGGGAGATCTCTTGAAGCCCTCCAGCTGCAGGTCAGAACCCACCGTGAGTCAGATCAGTGGGTGCTGAACCTGCGGATAAGGATGGCCAGCTGTATTTGTTTGTTTGGTTTGCCCAATAGAGGATTTATCTATAAAGGAGATTTTAAAAAATACATTAGTCATGCTGCTGTTGTTGTCTGTAGTACAGGCATTTTAGTGTTTAGAAAATAGGCCGGTTAGAAATAAGTCTTTTAAGTTTTTTCTAATGAGAAGATACAATTTTTCTAGGGCCCATATGGACCTCTGCATGCTCCTGGGGCTGTAGGTGGATAGAGCACATGTTGCGTTTGCAGAAGATTCCAGATATAATCCTTGGCATCTCCCAGGTAGGTCTGGGAAAGATCCGTATCTGAAACTTCTGAACAGCCACTGCCAGTCAGCGTTAACATACTGAGTTAAATTCATTAGTGCAGTGCTATAAGCACATGGCAAACACATTTCCTAGTTAAACTGACAGACGAACATATCAAGCCCATCAATCTTGTCATCCCCACCCATTCCCTTCCTCTGTAGTTTCTGCCTTCTTTTTGCTCCAGCTGGGAAAAGGTAACAAAGTATACAGCAGGGTGCCTAAGATGTAATGTCTTTGGCCTCAGCACCTAGCTGCAGTGGGCTCTATTAATCTTCCCCAGCTGGACCAGGAGGATGTGGCCGTGCTGCAGGGATACGCAAAAACCAACAGCTTGAATCAGTGTTTGATTTGCTGGTGTGATCTTTGGTCAATTCAGTTGTGAAGACAAGTGGCAGTTTTACTTAAGAATGTTGCAAACCCTTCTTTTATATTATTTCTGTCTTCTCTCCCAGAAGCATCCTTCTTAACCAACTTTAGTCGCTCACAGCCCAATTCAACCGAAACTAACATGCAGTGATGCAGTGGTGCTGGTACAGGCTAAGCTGCATCCCACAGGGGATTTTTGTCAGCTGGAGGTCTCCTGGGGTAAAGGGACATTTGCCCCTTGCCCCAGGATAAGCTCCAGCAGCCACAATGGGTCGTCAGACCTGCGCAAGCGATATTGCTGGTACATGTCCATGTTGATCTGCAGGTGGATCAGGCCCAGGAAGGGGCCCGGGATTCGGCGTGCACTGCCACCATCCATCCTACCTTCCTCCTGAGCTTGATCTGCCTAACCCACCCCATCTCCTCCCCGTTCCCCCCTCCCCACCCCATTCAAACTCCTCCCCACCCTCCTGGGCTTAGCAGCTTATCAGCGAGTCCTTTTTGTTCCACCAGTGCAAAGGGGGCTTCTGCCTTCCTAGTGGCACATCAGCTTCCTGCAGTGCTTCAAAGCACTTTACTATGCTTTTGCAGCAGGTAGTGCTGGTGGAACATGTATTCCGCGAGTGCTACCTTTCTGTAGGATTGGGCCATAAGCTTCCCATATTTCCTTGACAATTTTTGACTTTTACAAATATTAGTATGATTTACTGACATCCATCCTTCATTACTGTGACGTGTAATATAAGCATCTCCCTTTGATAATTGTAATATGTTTATGTGGGACTGTTGTAGCAAACATCATCTTGTTTAGAATATAACAGCCAGGCTGTTGATAGGGGCTTGCCAACATTAGCATGTTGCACCATTGCGTTAGGATCTTCAGTGGATCCCAGTTTGTTTCTCGATGTGATTCAAGGTACTGATCTTCATCTTTAAAACCTTAAATGATCCAGGATCAGGCAGCTCAAGAACCACCAGGTCTGGTCAGCTGGATACTTACCTCTGGGCTTTATGTGGATGTTTATTGGAAAGATGACCTTTTCTGTGGTTATGATTGGGCTACAGAACTTCTTTCCAAAAGTCTGGCACCTTCTTTACCATATCTTAGAGATCTGGTGATCTGTCCTCTTTAACCTAGGTATCTGGTGTTGTATCATCTGTTTTTTGTTTCACCCTGGCAGACTGACTATGTTGGCATGTTGACTTCTGGAATTTGTAATTGCTTTGAACTATAGCAATTGTGTATAGCAGTGGTTTTCAGACTGGGACATTGTGACGTCCCAGCCTGAAGGCCCTGGCCTCTTTCCCCTTAAGGGGCAGGGGGGAGGCAGGGAGGAGGCAGCAACGCAATTCCCAGAATCACGCCACTCAGGAGGGCTGCAGGGACTGGGATGCACTCACGAGTCCCTGCAGCAGCCTGTTGGGGGTGCGGGGAGCCCTGCGCGAGCGTCTGAAGGGCTCCCCAGCTCGTTAGAAGTGAAAGTGGAGCAATCACTCCATTCAACCCATTTGACTAGCCACAGTTCCCTGTTTTTATTTCAGTCTCTTCATTTCCGAATGATTTTTAGCTTCCAAAATGAGATACACATGCTGAAAATTGAACCTCCTATACCTAAAAGAACGTACTGTTTGGGATTGCAAAGTGTGCTGCTAATACATCTTCAAAAGGAAGCGTATGTTCAGTTTACATTTGAGACTCAATTTATAAAGGACAGAGAAGAAAAATTGCTTTTTCAGCAAGAGAAGCAATCCTTAAATTTATAACTTTATGTTCAATTGCCAAAGCCTGAGGCAATCCCCAACTACGTATCTCTTTTACAGCTGCAAAAATAATTACATGACTGCTATCTTTGGAGTAATCTTTAATGGATTACATTCTGTTAGTTTTTCATTATGTAATGTTAGAGCCAAAATAATTAATAGTAAATGGAAAAAAAATATTTTCCTGTATCTATCCTTAGTCCTTTGATGTTTTCCTAAGGCATTTGTGATCTGCTGGTTAATTGGTGAAAAGTTCTCAATTTACAGACAAGGTAAAGCGCTTGTAAGATGGGCTTTAGCCTAACAAGTATAGAAATTACTCAAGTAATTTGCTTTTATTAGGCTGGTATTGAACTTCTTTGTTGCTTCAAAGGTGTTTAATAAAATCCAAAGAGCTATCTGAAAGGTTTTCATCTTAGATTTTATGAGCTTCTCCAGACATGAAAGTCACTTAAGATTTGTACAGGAACATTTAATTAGATTTTTTTTTAAAAAAAAGTCATAGTATGATTCGATTAAAATCTTCATTTTAGATTACTGACATAATCTTGAGTCTGAAAGATCCCCTTTGCCCCCATTCTCAAAAATGATCTCTTGTGCTGTACCATTTTAAATTCCTATATATACTCAATTATAATACAGTACATATTCTCTTATTTTCATATATTTGTCACAAGGAGCAAATGTCAGGAGGAAGCTTTACATGGTCCTCTTGCACTCATTAATACCTTCTGTTTATTTTTATTTATTTATTTATTTTTTGATAGTGCACTCTTCAGTTAGTTAATAAGCTTCAAACACAGATTGCAGATGAGATCGAGCCAGATTCACCAGCATTATGTTTTTTTTTAAAGCTGCCCACTGGAAGCACAAGTGGGTCCCAATACATCACAGTACACTTGGAAGATTTGATTTTTTTAAAATACTGTATACTTTTTACAGGTCTAATCTCTCAAATCTAAGATTTGGGATCATGACAAGTTATGATTTATGAAGCACATTCAGATAAAAGATCGCTGGGTCAGACAAGCTGGCAAAAGCCACATGGGCTATACTGTTCCATGAGCAATGGGGAGAGACCTTTTCTCTTCCTGACCCATAACGCACTCAGAAATGACTCTGTACATATGTGCTGGTGTGTGCACCTTTGGATACATGCGCTGTGCTCTTCCAGTTTTAATCTGTTGGCTGTTGAGAGTAGTGAGAGCCTCACTACTCTTCACACAGACTGGGTTACAGAATTGACTCATTTAGCTGCATATGAATTTATCTGTCCTTATTCTAGCAATACTAGTGGAAGTGGGAGTAGGGGATGCTCATTGCTCAGGCACAGCTTGGTACAAAAGGGAAGGAACAATGGAGGGCAAAGAATAGTTTGGGTATTACGTATAGGAGGAACTGACAACGTGGTCTTGATAGATTTATTTATCTTGGTTCAATGGTTCCAAACCCAGTGACCCAGAAGACACAACAGATAGAGATTAAACAAGTTTGCACCAAAAGTATAGGCAATACTGGAAAAAATATGAGCCTGGTAGTCAGGAACCTAAAAATATAATACTGATGCCTGAAAATTCTAATGTGTATATATTTGGGGATTTTTTTGTTCATTTGTTTTTTCACTACATTATGATTAATCCTGAAAACATAATACAGTACAAGTTTGTGGTGAATACAGGCATGCACCACTTAACATCTGTTCAAATAATGATGGGCCACATATATGACAGTGGTCAAAGCACAACAAAGAAGCTCTTAATGAGGCAGTCTCATAGCCTGCCTGCATAGTGTTTACATAACAAAGAGGCTCTTAATGCAAAGAAGAGGCAATCAGTGTCCAGTAGCCTGTGCAACCACTAGTATCTGGCAGGGCCTGTTTACACAACAAAGGCAATAGATTGAACTGAATGATCGCTTAATGACCTAATTGCATAACAACAGGGATAAGAGAATGTATCTCAGTCATTAAGTGGTGCACACCTGTAGTGAGATACTGACATGAAATATTTTTGTGGGAATCTGTGCACATTCAAATGTGCAACACATTGTGGATGATAAAACTCAATAAAAATCAAATCAAAATGTCTTTGACAGCGTTTCACATCCACTGTCCACTGGTATATTTACAGGCACAGGAGAGGAAGCTCTTTTGTTCAAATGCATGGGACTCCATACAACAAGATACTGACATAAATTATAATGCCCCATTAATTTTTAATTCAGTTTGTGAAGCTGAGTTCATTTAATGAAGATTTTGGGAATATTAGAGAGAAACCTCTCCCACTCAATTCGATAAGTCTGGGTCTGATTGTTAGCTTTTTAACGAGTGAGCTGCAAACTAAGAGCAGGACAACAGAACAATAACAGATGAAAATTCACAAGTAGCATTAATGCAGCTATGCCAGTAATGTGACAAAAAATTAAGGAGATATAATAATGATGAGAGCTTCTTCATTAACTCAAGAGGTGTTCTTTTCTGTTCCTAGGAATTATTGGCACAATGAGGAAGAGTGACAGACACAGTTACTCTTCCGCATACAGAGCCATAAAGAAGGAAGAATGTGTAGCCCAACCTTTGTGCAAAAATAGCAATCTGTTGCCCCCTTTGCCAAAATGATAGTTTGCATTCAACGTTTCACATGCTTAAGTCAGCATCCTTGTCACTGATGACTGTATTTTCTTTGCTTCCCCTCCCTCCCTCCCATCTTTCAGTACTGCGTGATGACTTCAGACAAAACCCTTCCGATGTCATGGTAGCAGTAGGTGAACCTGCTGTGATGGAATGCCAGCCTCCAAGAGGCCATCCCGAGCCTACAATTTCATGGAAAAAGGATGGATCCCCCCTAGATGACAAAGATGAAAGAATTACAGTAAGTTTTGGGGAAAGATACTAAAAATATAGTTTCACATGCATCTATTATGTCTCTCTTTCAACTGCACACACTGCTATATTTTATTAGCACAGGAAGAATTTCAGTATTTTTTGTGTGAAGTTCAGCGTTTTCACTGTGCTTTAAACCTGCTCTTCTAGACTAGAAACTAGACTAGAAACATATGAAGGACAATGAATCCTTAATTGATTTACAGCAATACATGTTTTATTCAACAGCATTAAACTTGTTTGTTACAGAAAGCTTTTTTTTCTTTCATTTCCCCTCATTGATCTGGATATACTTTACCTATCTGAATAGTATGTCTGCATGTTCCTACTTGACATTGTTTGAATAATTGTGTGGATAGATGTATAATGCCTGTGCCAGGTTAGTGAGAGCCCTGGAGCACAGCCAAGGGGACCCCCATTTGCACTGAGAGCTACCACTGGTGCTGTAGGGGGTCAGGGATCAACCTGAACAGGAGGGCCTTTGACCTCTGCCTGACTGACCAGCCACTGACACTACCCCTGTAGATGCATTTTGAAGATATTTGTATTAGCATTTTGTTCCCACAACTATGTTTTGAAAAGTTTTTTTAAAATTCTGAATTACAAAAGAAGTTGCTGCATAGAAGTTTTCATTGGGCTGTGGAAAGATGTAAAATTAGTTAGATGCCGTAACCATTCTAGATCACTTGTCTATTGCCTGGCCTATTTATGGTGGATAAGCATTGGATTGGGTATTTACTTCTGGGTCAGGTGATGATGAACTGGTTGTGGCAGTCAATTAGTTTCCTTTGCAGTGGTGGGGGACATACTCGTATTTGGAATATTTGCCCATGGAGCCTTATGGATCCTGATGGTTCTGGGGAATTTTCCTGCCACTCAGACCAATGATGCTCCCATGGCCCTGATTGACCTTTGAAGTGGGGAATGACTAGGACCATTAATACAGTTGCACCACATCATCTGCCTAACAATAGATCTGAGTCAGCTCTGTGGGTTACTTGGAAGCTGTTGGCAATGAAGTGCCTGGGCAAATACGTATTTTGAGCAATGGTGGAGGAAGACTTTCTTAGCCAGATGAGATTGCAGCATGCACGAAGTTGCCACCCTCTGGTGCCACTGTCCAGCCACTTTACACCTCACTAGTCCCACATAGGCACGTTTAAGGGGAAAGGTGAAAAATTATGAGGTGCAAGTGCAGAGAAGCTGTCAGACTTCTGGAGCAGGGTGCCTTTTTCAACTGGGCCAGTATTTATTCAACTGTGATTTGGTCACAGAAACACTGGAGCTTCCCACAGAACCCTGGTTGAAAAATAGTTATCTAAGAGCCCAATCCTGAGGTCTGCAGCACAGGTCCGTGCCTCAGACCACAGTTGCAAAGGTGCCGCAAGGCACATTTGTGGGGCTCACTGCTGAGCTCCCGCTGGAGCTAGCCCAGTGCCGGCTGGAGCTGGGCTAGCACGCGGCGGTCACCCAGGTTCCACTGACTGCTGAGCTGTGGAACGGGAGGCGGGGGCGTGGCTGGGGGCGTGGGGAGGTGTTCCGGGGAGGGGGAGGCATGCTAGGGGGCGGACAGGAAGCTTGTCGGGGGAGGGAGAGAGGCGGAGCTGTGCTCCGCAGGATCCAGGGCGCTCATGGAGGGCTGCGCATCCTACACGAGTGCCTTTACTTTAGCGCTGATCTTTTGGTCAGCGCTAAAGAGAGTAGCCCCATTGCGGGGCTGCTTCCCTTACTTGGGGGAAGGGAACGAACGTCCCCTTCTCCCGAGATGTCTCCTGCAGTAGCGTGGGAGGTGCAGGATCTGGCAGGAGCCCTCCACGGAGCTGCCGAGCCTGGGTGCTGTGGGCAGCTCAGGATTGAGCTGTCCGCCCATAGAGATGCATGCACAGTTAGTTTTCCAGAGCTACTTTCCCTGGAGACTAGCCGAGCCCAAAGAAATTTTTGCAGTTCTGTACTTGTTTTAGTTAGTCTGACTTAGCAGGATGTGGGGGAGGATGTGGGGGAGGGTTACTCAGAGTTTTAGAATCTGTGATTGGTTTGTTTGTTTTCTTTTAACTGTATTTGGAGCCTTATGTGGAAGGCCGTGCTAGCCTGTACAATTAGAAAATAACAGCAAGTGTACAGTAGTTGGGAAGAAACTTCACCTTCTTTGCATCATATTCTACAACTGTCCGCATTATTCAGTCTTGACATGAATTAGAAAGGAAGTGTAGAGAATGATGTGTATGAATATATAATCTAAATACTTTACATATACATTAAAGGGGTGGAGATACCAAACACATTATTCGTAATTGGCTTCAAAAAGTGAGAGGTTTGGCCTGGAAGGCTGGCTTAAATTCTGCGAATCTAATTTTCCCCCTTTCATAATAAGTCTTGTCTATCATTTATTCTGAATCATTGTCATTCGCCTTTTAAAAGGAAAATGTTGAGAAGTAATTCATCTTTTCAGGCTTGTGATTCTTGGCTTTTAAGAGCAAAGTTACAAAATGAATAATGCATGGGATTTTTTTTTTTGTCTTGGTTTTGTGTATAAAACTCAAATTTTGAATGACAGCTCAGATAAGTTATAACTCAGTTTTGCTCTGCCTTATCCCCTAAAAAGCAAACAGAACCTGAATATTTTGTTATGTCTTGCCAGATTAGTTGATGGACACAATCTGTGTGCTTGTGTTTTATTTAATTTATTCAATTCTTTATTATAAGAGTTATGCCACACACTTTTCCCTCCCATCAGGGGCACACTTAATTTGGCTTACAACAAAGGATGAAGCACAGATCAGTGGTAAGAGATGAAAGAAGAAACAGCAGAAAATTAATCTCTGCCCCAAGCAGTGCATCTTTGCTTTCAAAAGATGAGTAGTTCTAATAGGGGAACAGTGAAAGAAGAGACAGCAGACTATGATTCTGTGGTTGTCTGAAGTGTAAGCAAATAGTTTTAACCCTTGAATGCTTGTTTCAGGTTCATTTTGACAAAAATCACAATATATGGTACCTGACAAGGTGTTTGCTGCATCTCTCCTTTCCTAGAAATATGTCCATTGTTTCTAATTGTTGTTGCAGTGTTGAGATGTATTCTAGACGTATACTTACTGCTGTCTTTTGTCTATTTTTTTCCTGTACTTCGGTAAGTTTCTATAACTCTCTGCAGAACGTTAAAGGATATTGAGGCATTGCTGCTTGGGTTCAGATAGCTAAGGTACTGCAGATTCATTTTGATTACATGACTAAATTGAGATAATTTACTCTGGATCAGATAGCCTCAGCAGACTTCAATAGTGATGCACCAAAGTGCCTGCTGATCTAATTGTTAGCTATGAAAGGCAATGATTGTTGATAGCTGACAACACAAACTCCTTTGGAATCACTTTACACATTATGAGGTGAAAAACGGATGTGTGAATCCCTTCTGCTGATGACACATTGCAGCATGATAGTTGAATTGTACATACAAAGGAAGCATGTATTGTATTTATCTTCCCAAGGGTGAGAGGCATGAGTTTGAGATAATGTGTGGAACAACTTCATGCAGGAGATGCTCAAGTTACTTCATCACGCAGTACCCATCTCCTTGTTCTCTGTTCCCTTTGCCTGCATAGCCTTTCTTGTTAGGACTGTTCACATGTTATTTATTTATTCATTTATTGGATTTGTAATCCACCTTTCTCCCCAAAGGGCACCCAAGGCAGCTAACATTTAAAAGTCATAAAATATATAAAATAAAACAACGATAAAACAGATAATAAAACAAACAGCAGCAATAAAAACAGCAGTAAAACAATGGTTAAAAAGCAACCATCATGCACTCTATCAGGCAAAGGCCTTCTGAAATAAAACTGAAATGTTAAACTGTACCAAGACTATCTGTAATCTCAGATGCAATCATTGTTTGTCTGTTCGTGGGTACAGTTAATCACATAGTCTATTAATGCAGGTTCAATCTTTGTACAATATATAGGGGGGAGTAACTGTCCCTTTTCACCCAGCACAAGGTCTTTTCTAGTGGCTGTTTGCTGATGTTCTTCTGCATATTTTTAGATTGTGAGCCCTTTGAGGACAGGAAGCCATTTAGTTATTTGACTTTTTCTATAAACCACATGCAAACCTTTTTGTTGAAACATGGCATATAAATACTGTTAAAAATAAGAAGAGGAAGAACAGCTGTTGCCATTTTGCTAATCTACTCTGCTGCCCTAGGCAACTGAATGCACAGTCTTATTCTGGTTCTCTGCTGGTGAGTGGTCGCTACACTAGCACAAGCTGTTGTAAAAGCAGCATAATGTGCTAAACGACAACTCAGAAGCCAGCAGGACGGCCTAAGCTGGCCTGCCAGCACTGGATCCAAGCTGCTGGTGGATGCGGGTTCATGCCAGCGGTTGGGGAGGGGCTGGTGGGAGGGCATTTTGGACGTAGGGAGGGGTGTTTCTGGGCTCCAGGAGGAATGGGGTGGATCAGCCCCAGGAGGGGGCGGGATCAGCGGAGGATTTCTATAAAGCATTTAATCCTTTTTTCAGCTGGTGCTTCTCCAATTCAGAATGTTGAAGTCTGCATTTTGTAATTATTTGTAATGGACCACAACATACATGAAGGCCTTTCGAATAAGGAAAGTATTTACTCCTTTTTTCAAAGAAGAAGAAGTGCAGTTCTGTGCTTAGACATTCTCTATTTTTGCTCTCTATAACTAGAGATGCTTGCTTCCCGTGAGTAAGATAGGTTTACCGCCTAAGTCTTACTGAACACAATGGGCTTACTTCTGAGTACAATAGTTAACACCATTTTCAAACACCTCTTATCTATAACTGATTGCATGCTGTTAATAGTTCTGCAAAGGCAGGTTTACAGAGTTTATTTTTTAGAAGAGCTCTCATTGTCTTTCGTCCTGGCCTTTTGAAGCAAGAGGTCATGCAAGTTTAATTTCCAGAGTTAGGGCTGCATGTAGCTACCTACAAAAATTAAGGTATGCCTCTTTTTTAAAATACAGAATTCACTTGTTTCATTTTTCAGTGTTAAGGTTTCCATCTGTGTATAGATTAATTATAATAGGCAGTACTCATTATTTGTGGCAGTTACCTTTTAAGGACTGCATCTGACAGAGACACCTGCGAACAGTATTATGTCAAAATATCCCCTGATTAAAATGTTGATCACTCTTCATGTCTGAGACTCTGAAGGGGGATATAACTGGTTGATCTCTGCAGTTTTGTTCCCAGTCATGTTTTAGCAGGAAGAATCTGAGTATCTGCAATCTAGTATCTATTTAGCATCTACAATCTGAGTATCAGCTGCTAATGGTAGCTTTGTAAAGCTATAAGAGACACCATATAGATGTTTTAAATGACCCCTCTTGATCTTTATGCTGACTTTTCAATCATTATGTTATCTCAATCAAACTGAGATAAACTTATTCTAAATTTTGGGGACAAAGCGTTCTCTTGCCTGGAGCTTGCAGACAGATGTGAATGATTAGTGTGTCCTTGTTTGGATGGCTTTGATACATTTTATTTTCTTTTAGTCTAGTCATGTTTCACATTTGGCTTATTTTGCATTCCACATTGGATGGCTTTGCATTTCTAAAGTTCTTGTAATGTTTCTGGCCATATGAAAAGTGTAATTCAAAGCACAAAAGTTTCAGAAATAATATTTGTTTCAGGTCTTTGGTTTCCTCAACTGAACAGAGTTGCAATTACCTCTTTTCAAGACTGTGCCAACTACAGATATCAAGCATGTGCAAAAGCACAGAACTGACATACAAGATGTTGGACTTCAGCCAAGTGTCGCTTGAAGGACTAGCCAAAAAGTGTAGATACTTTCTGTCATAATGTGTATAGTTTTCGGCTTTGGGTAACCAAGCTGAAGTGGTTTTATTTGTACTGAAAGCTATTTTCAGGGTGGTAATGAAAGACAGAAGGGAATATCACTAGATGTACAAGTGGGAACTGCAATAAAAAGTTGCCATATCCTAGCCCCTTAGAGGAGTGTTCTGGTCATGGTTTTTGCCAGCCTGAAACAGGAGCATTCAAGCTTTGCAGGAAAACTGGGAGATTCTCACCTCCTTGAGGGCTCCTCTGCTGAGCTAGGCAGATTTGGTAGAGGCTGATGAACAGGTTCTCAACCCTGCAAGAAACAGAAACACCAGTGTCCTTAACACACAGGTTCCCGTAGGGCTTGGATTTTAGCGGGCAAGGAAAACACTACATCACAGTAAAACCATACCACCAAGCAGGTGTTTTAGAGAAATCAGTTCAATGTTATTCATAAGGGTTCTCCAAAAAATTATGCAAGAGTTCCTTTATCTGTCACTCTTTCTGAGGCAGGGAGCAGTGGTTATTCAGAAGGGCAAGAAAAGCAGAAGGTTTTCTTTTTTCCTTCCTGCTAAAACAACCAGGTATGGCTGGGGGGGGGGGTATTTTAACATTATGGCACATATCTCACCAACATCTTTCCACTCCCCGATACTTAAAATAAATTTTATAAAGTCTATAGTTCATATACATCAGTGTTTCTCAAACTGTGGGTTGTGAGCCAATTTCAGGTGGGTCCCCATTCATTTCAGTATTTTATTTTTAATATATTAGACTTGATGCTACCATGGTATGTGACTGCATTTGGGGAAATGTTATAGGTCTGTACTTTTAACAAGCTTCTATGTATATTCTTTTAACAATGATAGTAAATGGGACTTACTCCTGGGTAAGTGCGGGTAGGATTGCAGCCTAGGATTGTCAAAAATGTTCCTGCTTGATGATGTCACTTCTGGTCATGACATCACTTCCAGTGGGTCCTGACAAATTCTCATTCTAAAAAGTGGTTCCGAGTGCTAAATGTGTGAGAACCACTGATATAGACTGTTAGGGGCTTGAGTAAGTCTATTCTCCCCTGCCCTCTCTGTTCTTGTTTTTCTGTTTAAACAGGTACCTTCAGCATTTTCAGCTGTTCTCAACTGAATTTATTGATAAACTTGCCCAGTCTGGCCAACTCCTGGTTCTTTGTGACACCTTTCTCCTTCCTTTTTTCCCCCCTTTCTGGAGTGGAAACAAGACATGCCCATAGAATACTATGAAGAATGTTAGTGTGGCTATGCCTTCCCACCTTCCAAACAAGAGAATGCAACCAAGTCAGGAATTAGCCTTTCCCAGATAATGAGTTCTGCATTTTCTTATATCTGTGCTCTCAAATTCCATGACATCTTAGAAGCTGACATGGCTTTTTTAAGGGTTTTTGAAACTGTGTTTCTTTAATTATAGTCTTATAAATTTCTGTATACTTATCTACACTCCCAAGCATATAGAAATTGCTACCTTATTTTTGGTTGGCTCTGTTTCACTTCCAAATTGGCTGTCAGAGTTCAGTCCTTCCTCTTCCCCTGCAGATGCAGCCACACCAAAAGGCATCAGCAAAAGGGGGAGGGGGAAGGATTGGGAGACTTCAGAAGGGAAAGGGGACTTATGTTTATATTATATTAATTATATATATATTAATATATATAATGTTTATATTAAAATAAATATTATATTTATATTAATTATTATCCTCTATGGAGAACTTGTGCAAGGAAAGCGCCCTACAGGTAGACCACAGCTGCGATACAAGGACATCTGCAAGAGGGATGTGAAGGACTCAGGAGTGGACCTCAACAAGTGGGAAACCCTGGCCTCTGAGCGGCCCGCTTGGAGGCAGGCTGTGCCGCATGGCCTTTCCCAGTTTGAAGAGACACTTGGCCAACAGTCTGAGGCAAAGAGGCAAAGAAGGAAGGCCCATAGCCAGGGAGACAGACCAGGGACAGACTGCACTTGCTCCCAGTGTGGAAGGGATTGTCACTCCCAAATTGGCCTTTTCAGCCACACTAGTCGCTGTTCCAGAACCACCTTTCAGAGCACGATACCATAGTCTTTCGAGACTGAAGGTTGCCAACAGGAATTAATTATTATAAAATATCCTGCTCTGCAGTGAGCCTCCTTGGACTTATAGCTGTCACAAGTCCAAGGAGAGAAAGGGAACAGTGGGGGGTTCCAAAACGGGATAGAATTCCGTGTGTACCATTGCCTCCAGATCCATGCTCTCTGTCAGCCTCCTCATCCAATTTGGCACCCACCCACCCTCTGCCCCCACTGCTGTCTTATCTTCTCCAGTGGGTGCATAGGGGTCCAGCACTTCTGCATAGGAGGTGCATAGGGGTGGAGCACTTCTGCCTCCTGCAGAAAATGGCCACTGCCTTCTGTCAGCAGCCATTTTATGACAGGGGAACTCAAATGCTTTTGCTAAGCCGCAGTCTGATGGGGCTGTCAGTCAACCTGCTGATCTCTCTCTCTCTCTCTCTCTCTCTCTCTCTCTCTCTCTGTGGGAGGAGAGTGAGAAAACTTGTGTGAAACAGTGAATGTTAACAGCATGAGTTCACACAACTTGGAATAAAGAACAAAGATTAGTGAGTTAAGTTTATTCTGTACAGCAGTGCCTCCAACGGAGCAGGAAATATATACCTCAAAACTCAAGTACTGTGAGAAATAGTGCTATAGAGCAGTGCGACTCAGACTGTAGTCTGTGGACCAGCTGCCAGTCCATGATATGTCTTCTGGGGCTTCCTTCTTCTGGCTTCTCAGTGTCTCTTGAGGCTTGCCACACAGCTTGGTCACACACTAAGCTTACTAAGCCAGAAAAGCCAATGTGCTGTGGACTGGCACTATAGTTAGTTTTGACAATAATTTGATATAATCAGAAATGTTGTCTGCTGTTTGAAATTGCTTCCATGAAAGTTGACACTTCAGACCGACATAATCATTCCAGTCTCTAGAAATCTGCAAATAATTTCAAAGAAATGTTCGTCACCTTATAAAGAATCAAATCTCCATTTTTTACAGCTATCTTAAAGTAACTGCCGAGCCAGATACATTCTGTTCTGTTCAGTAGAAAGATGATGTTTTTCCTTTTTAATTCTATTTATGTCACAAGATTTCACAAGAACATTTTATTTTTTACACATTCTATTAACACAGTCAGGCTTTATAGTACAATTGTATCCTCTCCCTGGGACAAGGAGGGCACTTCTGTTAGCATATTACAAATAAACTATTGTTTTGTTGTTGAATCATAGTGTTCTGCCACATCCGGATGTGTGAATTATTCTATTTTAGATTTATCACACACTGTTTTGTGTGACTTTGCATGTCAGTTAAGCTTAGTGGGCCAGCAACTCCTTTTTGCAGCTGTGAAATGTATAATATAACATTCTCTCACTGAAGCAGATCTGAAATTGGGAGATTCAGTGGGAGATGAACTGGAAAAAATGCACACATAATACATTCTGTAAGGAACACGAGTGGTCAGAGGACTTGAGGAATGTCCACAAAGAGGACAGTCCAACTGCAACTATTTCTCCTTCTCTTGCATCTTCACCAGACTGCAATTTGTGTAGATAGTCTGACTGTTGTGAAAGTGGAATTTTGATGCACTACAGTTCTCATACACTTTCGGAGATTAGTTCTTACAGATGTCACAGTGGTCTTTCAACATGTAGTATGATAGCAACATGTGATAGCCTTGTCACATTTCACATAGCACCTGATTTCACGTTATCATCTTATCAGTTACTTCCCAAGACCAAAGAACCTTTCCGTTAATGGAAAGATCATATAGATTTCATGCAGAGGAAATTTAAAGTCTTATATAGGAGATATGCTAGGTATGCATTCACCTTTCTTTGACCTATTAGTATGGATATTGATTCACCTTTCTTTGACCTATTAGTATGGATATTGATATTTAAAACAAGCAAATGTCATGATCCTGCTACACTGCCCAAAGTAGATCACATGTTTTGAAGAGAGAGACTGGGTTCCATTATTGTTTCAATTAAGAGAACAGGAAATTCTTAGGTACTTTGTGCTAGTTTCCTCACCCTAACCCACATATTAAAGTGAGACATAAAGCATGAAACAGGAGTATTCCTCACTCACCCACCACCAACAGCCATAGGGAAGCAGAAGAAAACTGCTTTGACTTTACAGAAAACTTGCTCGGAACCAAGGTGTTAAAATCAGAGGGATACAATACATGACCTTGAAGGGATATGGACTCTTTTTCTGTTGAACAGACCATCTTGCACTTGAAGAGTATCAAAGAGAGAGAACAGCACATGCCAAGAAGCCTTAATGTGTTTTATAGAATGGCTCTCCCAAGCTGATGTGCTACCATGCGACTGTAAAAAGAGGGATGGAGAACACAGCACCGTGTAGAACACAGGAAGAAAAAATGTCAAGGCTTGTTTCATTTGGCAGAAACGCATGGGATTGACAAAGAGGAACTCAGGTTTAGCAGGAAGAAAAAGTAATTGGCTTCTGCTTTGTACCTGCAGTGACAGAAAATAGCAATTAGGATTAGGAGAAAGTGGCATGGCACACTGACCACTTGTCAAAGACAGGTATTCTTACAGGAACAGACTTGATAGCAGGTTACCCTCAACATAGCCCAACTAATGCAGCATGGCTTACACAGCAGCAAATGGTGATATTATCTTTATTTTGTAATTCAGGTAGATCTCTTTGAGATTCTTAATCTTAATGTATGGCTTGTGACTTCTTTTTTTTTTTCTGTCCAGACAATTTTCTATATTTTTCAATAATGTCATTATGAGCAGCAGATGATCTTTGTGTGTGGCTGAGGCAGCTAATTGTCCTCAGCTGGTTTAGAATTTTTGGCCTTTGAAGTGTGGGGATAACTTGGTAGCAGTGATGCTTGGGAGCAAACACTCCAGAGAAACGGATTCATAAAATAATCCAACTTCCTTGAGGGCAGGAAGACAAAGGCATAACAGAAATTGAGTTCAGTTCAAGTTCACTTTTGTTTCTGATTCATCCATTGATTGTACAAAAGAGAAGAAACGCATAGTTATGATGAATCAAGAAAAAATGCGCATAACTTAAATTTTACCGTTCTGTTCACAATGTATTCAGAGGTTTCTATTTTCTATAACAGGATATTCAGATAATTAAGAAATATTAAAAAAAATAGGACGTCTCATTTCTTATGTTTCTTAAACTTCTGAGCAAGTGGCTTCCTGACTTAAGCCAAGATACTGTTCCAGAGCCAGAGCTATATGGATTCTGTTGTTGCCTAATGAATGCATAGCAAAAATATGAGAACAGAGTTCCTGTAAATACAGAGGTGAATTTTCTTAAGAGCGCAACCCTAATGACACACTAGGCTTGTGCAGGCCCCCTGTGCCAACCCAGGAGTGTTGCAACATGCCATAAAGCACATTCAGGGAGTCAGCTTGCCCAGTCCAGAGGCCTGTGCTGGCCCATGGAGGCCAGATCCAGCCTCTGCACCGCCAGCGCATGGTGAGTTTGTGCTGGTCAGGCAGACCGGTGCAGGGGTTGGGAAAGGGTGGCGGGAGGACATAGTAGAGGCTGAGAGAGGTGTTTTGGGGCAGGGTGGAGCAGGATGCGGATCAGGTCCAGGAGGGGTGGGATCAGTAGTGGCAGCCCTGCTGTATCCTAACCCCCATTCCTAGGCCTTGCAGCCTTATGCAGGGTACTCGGATTTGCACCAGTGATTTCACAACCAATTAGGGCACTTTCCTATGTGGTAAAAAATCTCTCTCTCTCTCTCTGGCCATATTCACATACTACTCTGTTCATGGTGACCAGATGTTATATATCTGCACAAGAGGACAAGGCACCCCAAAATGTAGGACATCCAAAACATGTAGTATATGACAAAATAAAAGCTACAAATACATATATATATTAATTTCATGTGGTTAATTAAAAAACTATATTGCTTATTATTAAATGTAAATTATTACATATCCTTTATTACATATAAATTGTTAATTATAGGAAGGCTATGCGCTGCCTGCAGTGGCCTGCTCACAGGGAAAAGGAGGACATCTAAGTTCTTTTCCAGAACACGAGGCTAAAAAAGAAAACGTCCTGGAAAAAGAGGACATCTGGTCACCCACACTTGGATGTTATCTTCTCCTGTATCTAGAGCAGCCATTTTCAACCACTGTGCAGTGAATGGTCCCCAGGTGTGCCGTGGGAATTTGGGAGAAGGTCATTTATCGGTAGGATCATTGGGGAATGTGAGCCTCCCATTGACAGCACAGTGTGTCTTGTCAATTGTCAAAAAACTGAGGGTGTGCCTTGAGCTTTTTAGTGTCTTGCCAGTGTGCCTTGAGATGAAAAAGGTTGAAAATCACTGATCTATTCTAGAGGATATGACCTGCATTCCTTATTCTGGAGCTATCAGCTGACCATAAATTCACCTTCAAAGAGACTCCTCTAACTATCAAGCTATATGAAAGCTTAGGGATATTATGAGCTATTCACTTCGCATCACGGAACAGTATAGTTATATGCACAGTAGTAGCTATGGTAGTAGATTTCATGTAAATAAGATTATGTTTCTGCCTTCCTTAAATGCTTCTAAATATCCCACACCCAAAATGCCTTCTAACTTATCTCACTGACATCTGACAGATATTTCTGGCAGGCTGTTGGATTGTGCATAGGTGTATCGTTGTTGAGAGTACATTGGGGGTGGGGGACATGCCAGGAGAATTGCTGTTTCCCAAGGATCCTGCGGGGTTGACAAGAAACAATGGGTTCAAGTTATAGCAAAGCATAGTTAGGTTAGATGCCAGGAAACATGTATCTTAAAAACTGTCTTTAACCACAGGAAGTACTTAATCTATTCATCCGTATGAGATGTGAATAAATTCGAGAGAGTGATATATGATGGATTGTGTATCATTTAGATTAAAAAAATATATATAATTGCTTTACAGTGACTGCAAACAGTAAAAAGTAGGCCTGCACTGAGTATCCTAATATTTCTTTGAGCTGGAAAATAGTAGTGATAGGATGCGTATGAAAAGATTTACTAAAAAGGCTGTTACTATATTCAACTTATTTTTCAACTCTGTTCAGTGTCGTTCTTCCCTATCTGCCGTCATTTCAGAGCCATTTTCAAATACTCCATATTACTGTTTCTTCCTCCTTTCTTGTAATAGACACATGGATGATCTCAACCTATTAGTGTTCGTTAAGTAAACAGGATATCACAATGCTACAAAGTCAATCAGATTTGGCTAGGTGATCATGTCACTAAGAGGAAATGAAATGAGTTGAGAACAAGGGAGGAGAGAATCTTCATTGAAAGACAAATGTTCTTTCAGGCATGGCCAAAAAATCATTATGGGAGGGCATCTTTTCGCCCACTCCAGAAAACAAAAATGTTCCCCAGACCTGAAAGGTTGGCTTAGTGTTTAGAAAAAAAAAAAAGGCATATCTTCTGAGAACTTCTGTGTTTGTGGGTAAAAACAATCATATAAATTGTTTCTTTAAATGTAGATATATGCTGAATACTGTCACTATTTGATATAAGGAACATAAAGATATGTTCTACTTATTAAAGAAAAAATATTAGCTGGCCCCCTTTAATGTTCTATTTGACATGCCTCAAATTTTCCTTGAAATTTCTGCACTGCAGGTTTTCTAGATGATGAAGTACGTACTTTTTGCTTCTATGCTCAAACAATCTGTGCCAGAGGCAGAGAGAGAGAGAGAGAGAGAGAGAGAGAGAGAGAGAGATCAATCTGTATGCAATGCATTCTACATAATATGTGCATGTTCATCTATCTCAATAACTGACTGTCATCTTTGTGTGCATATGTCTTGCAGTGATCATAAGAGTCCTATCTTCCTCAAATTGTCAAGTTTTCCCAGATAGATTTCTAGCTGTAGGCAGCTTTAGCAAAGTACTTCATATGCCCCTTCCAGCCAATGATCATATTTAGGGTATCTAATGCAGTTTTTCAAGAATCTTTCTTTTTCCATCTGTGAAGTCCATCCCTGGGGCAGGGCCCAGGGCAGAGCCTCTGAGGCAGCAGTACCAGAGACACAAGCCCAAAGAGGGTGGCAGTGAAGACAAGGAGTTGCGAAAACTGGTTTGCACACCCGGTTTAATCGGGTCAATGTCTTTACATTCATTGGGACATGTTACAGCACAGAGTACCACTTGTACAAGTCCTTAGTAACAAGTCCTTAAGTCTTTATCAAACACAAAGCAGAGTCCTTGTTCCTTTCACAAGTCTCTATGAGGGAATTAGCATGAAGTATGCATGTGCTGCAGGGGTCTGGTCCTTACCCTGTTGAGGTTGAGGGCGCTCAGGTGTTGGTCCAGCGCGGACAGACTACTGCTCTCTTGGTTAGCTCCTGTAGTTAAGGTTGTGGTCTGGTCCCTGATCATGAGGTTACCGGTAAAGGGGGTTGAGCCCTTGCAATTCTGCCCCCTCAGGGGGTTCAGTTGGGATGCCCTCTTGGTGTCCCAGATGTTAGGTGAGGGATAGGCTGCCCTGCCTATCCCTCTATTGGCACTGTCCCTGGCAGAGGTGGGTGCCCGGGTTTTCCCAGTCACCTGAGTGGGGGGGCTGTCCTGAGATGCTCCCTACCAGGCAGCTTCCCCCAATGGCCACCAGGGGGCAGGCTGCTGTGGCTCTCACCAATCCTCCCCCCTCCCTTGCCCAGGAGCCTCGGGAGGAGCCACCTCCCGCTCAGCGGTTGGGCTCCTTATGAGCCCTGCAACATTGACGCCTGGCTCCTCCCCTCCTGGGGTTTGGCTGGGCCCAAGATCTCTGGCCATCCAACTATCCAGCCGCCCGCACCTACCGCATTGTGTGGAAGTGGTGCGACCAGACAGCTGCTTCCGCAGGTGGCTCCCTTCCCTCTGGGTGGCCGCGCTGCCTCTGCCCACAGCACAAGGGCTGGCTGGGCTTGCGGGTTCCTGCCTCCCCGCCCTGCGGGTGGCCCTTCCTGCCTCCCCGCCCTGCGATTCCCTGGGGCAGCCGCACCACCTCTGTCTGCGGCTCGAGGGTCGGCTGGGCTTGTGGGCTCCTGCTCCTCCAACCCCCAGGTTGCCCTGCTGGCTGCCCCACGATTTCGCCAGCCCAGGGGTACGGAGTTTCCCTGCTGCCTGCCGTCTCCTCCCAGGTCCTTCTCGTCGCAGGGTAAGTCCCCGGGCGACACCATCACACGTGTTCAGTCTTCAATCAGAATTATTATTTGTGATCAGAGTTCTGAGCACAGCTTGGTTAACTTTGAAGCAAATCATAAAGTGGAGGTAAAAGAACGCATAAACCCTAGGATGCTGCATTATGAACCCATTCTGTATTAACTGTATGAATGAGCTTTGGAAAGATTGAAAAGATCATATTTTCAATGGGAAATTGAAATGCTGCTTTGGGAAATGTTGGAAACAATAAAAATATTCCTATACCACTTTTCCTATACTCAAAGGAGTGTACAATACTAAGGGTTTTTAAATAAAACTATTAAAAATGACAAAGGTGCAATAAAAAGATGTAAAAAAAAGAATATGAGAATTCTGACAATTATGCTCTTACCGTAAGATGAAAGTAATTTGCCTTAAAACAGGATTGTATACCTTCATAGGATTTAGATGTTTTACAGCCCAATCCTAAGCTGCATGGTGCAGCCAGGCCACATGGCCTGTGCTGCATCTAATGACGTTCAGAACCCGGCTGAAGGTCTCCTTGGGGTAAAGGGATAAATTTCCCCGAGTAAACCGCCAGCCGTCCCTCTGGGGCTGCTCAGATCTGCGCCAGCCATTTAACTGGTGCAAATGTGGGAAGCCCTGTGTAGGGCTGCCTAGCCTGGGAAGGGAGTTAGGATACAGTGGAGGAGACCTCCACCAATCCCACCCCCCCTTTGGGCCCGATCCCCCTTTCTGTCCTCCCTGTCCAGAAATGCCACCTCCCTGCCCAGAAACATCCCCACCCTGCCACCCTCCCCATGCCCCCTCACTTCCTGGCTCTGGCTAGTGCTGCTATTGGATACAGTGCCAGCAGGCTTACGCAGGCCATTGGGCTGGTGCTGCCAGCTCACAAGTACCTGAAAGCATTCCTTCCAACATGTCTGCAACTCTCTGAGCCAGCATGGGGATGGCTGTGCCAGCTTAAGCCGAATTTAGGATTGCGCTGTAAGCATCATACTTAAGAACATAGAAAGCTGCCTTATACAGAATCAAACTATTGGTCCATCTAGCTCATTATTATTGACACTGACTGGCAGCAGCTGGAATCTTCCTCTACCTTAAAATACCAGAGATGGAATCTGGGACTTTGTGCATGCAAATTATGGATTCAACCATTGAACGAGAGCCTTCTCAGTATAAATGGAATATATTTTAAACTTCCTGTTGTTGTTGTTTTTAGTCCTGTATATTTGACTACTGGGTTACTCAAATGCACAATACTTTGATGAAGACTATTGAAACAGCACCATTTCCTCTGTGTAGAACAATCAGAAAAAAACATATTAATGAGAGGATACTCTTAATTTCAATTGAACTGAATTGAATTCTTTTTAACGTCTCTGACATTCAATTAGCCATAAGAACATAAGAGCTCTACTGGATCAGCTCAAGTAACTACCAGATCCAGCATCTTTTTTCCAACAGTGGTCCTCTGTTCGAAGGGGAATAAAAGATAGTTATCCTCTCATTTCTGCTCCCAAGCAGTTGTTATTTGGAGACATGCAGTCTGAAGTGGTACAATCCAGTAACAGATTTTCCACTTAATTTGTTGTTTGGGAAAACCAGGTGAATCTGTTGAATCTTCCAAAGTCTGGATCTCCGCATAGATTTTCCCTGGACATTTGTCAGTTAAGTTTAGATGGGTTTAGGAATTGCTGGAGGTCTAAGGAAAAGAGCCACAGATTAGATAGTTTTACTGTAGTAACAGTGCCCTAGACTGAACTAATTCCTCAAGGCTCATCAGGTGAAATGAATCAGAACTGATGGATAGTGTCAAAAATTTGTTTTTGGTGACAGGACAAAGAGTCCTGGAAATTGGCAGTGTCTGTTAGACTCTTTCTGTACCCACGTTTCATCCTACAAACTGCTTGCGTAATTAGAACTGCATTCTTGATGTTCATAGGATTGATTTCCTTCTGTAGCTCATAATTAAGATTCTTTTTAAAGAATTCCCCCCCCCCCAAAAAAAAATGACAAGGAAAAAGTAACCAGTTGTGTTTATTACTGTTCCACAGAACATGCTAGTGTCCTGTAGTGCAGTAAACCAGGAGTCTCCAAACCCCGACCCCGGGGGCCAGAAGCAGCCCGCAGCCAGCCTCTGATCCCCTGAGAGCCACTGGTCCAGTTGACCAAACACAACCAGAGTTGTGCTTGTGGGGTGGGTGAATGAGGGTCCATTTAAGTGTATGCTTTATTTCTTGGCCTGTGTTTGTGCTTGGAGGAGTCCTGGACATTTGAGCCCATTCATTTATTCATTCATCTAAATTCCATCTCTGGTGTATTTATTTAATTTTTTTTTCTGGCCCTCGTCACTGTGCCAGATATGATGCGGACCTTCAGCCAAAAAGTTTAGAGACCCCTGCAGTAAACTAACAGCTTGTAATCAAACCATCACATTCACTGTTAAATGACAGAATTTCTTCTAATAGTGGATTATACCTTTTCACCCATCAAGTGAGAAGGTATTATGGTGATTCATTTGCAGAATGGCAGTGTTTGTGTTCTGATTTTAGTTCCATGCTGGTAAAATGGGAAGTGCTATCGACAGTCAACAGCAACAAAGAAGCAATTTGTCCTTGGTAGACTATATTTAAAAACAAACCAAAAAAGACTTTTAAAATAATAACACCTCCAAACGTTTTCAAGATACAGAATCCAAAGAAAATTCAAGCTTACAAGCTAGGAAACTGGCAGACTGGAGAGAGAAACAAAGCGGAGAGTTAGTATGAGAACTGAGCCTATATAGTCAGCAGGCTTAGGAGCTATAACTGTTTCTATGCTATTCCACTGCAGACTGCAGTTGGCAGATCAAATATTTGTTCATATTTTCAAAAAATAATACCCTAGTTGTGCATTTGGAAGAAAAGTCTAAGAACCTAATATGCTAGTTTGCTACACGTGGGAGCGTTCAGACACTCACAGCATAGTAACAGATACATCACCAAATCGCTACTTTTTGACACAATGTTTGGAACAGGATTACACAATGCACCACTTCTGATCCCCCCCACAAGGCCTTTCATCCCAGAGATTGAGTGCAGTACAGGTACCGCATGGCAGCTGACCAACTGCTCATTGCTTTGTTGGAAAGTGGGGAATGATTGTCTAGAGGGGTTTTAACAAACTTTATTTGAACCATGAAACTTCTGTTGCCCTGACCTGCTAAGCTGCTAAGCAAATCTCCCTAATTTTATTACTGTTATGACTGTTATGCACCGTTTTTTTCAACAGTCCCTAAAGCACTTTACATGTGTAGCTTCTTGTTCTTAAGGAACACAACCATATTAATCAATTTTATCTTCATTGACAATATTGTCATTCAGAGTTTGAAAGCAGAACAGTTTTATGTTTTTTCTCATGGTCCTTTGGCTTAATCAGTTTTGTTGCTAAGAAAACTAGGATAGTGTAGTGCAGTGGTTCTCAAACTTTTTAGAGGACCTAGATGCTGCTACCTGATTTATGAATATATAAGTAAAGACTATGTTGGATGCTGGCCATACAGTCTATCAGATTCTTTTCATTGCTAACTTTGAGGATCAGATATAAATCACTCACTTCCAAGGTTAAACAAACTGCTGGATGCATGCTTATTTAACAAGTCATATTTCAGCAGTACCCTTGCTTGAAGTTTTTTTTTCAACATCTATGATATAATTTACATTTATCACCATTGTATATAGGTGTGGTATGTTAACCTACTTACTTCAGGGCTTTATGAATAACATATTATTTTAGTTACTTTTGATTTACTCCTTGTTTTAGATCAGAGGAGGAAAACTGATGATCACCTATACTCGGAAGAATGATGCCGGCAAATATGTCTGCGTTGGAACAAACATGGTGGGAGAAAGAGAGAGTGAAGTGGCAGAGCTCACAGTTCTAGGTATGGGAAGTGTTGCTAACACAAATCTTTAAAAATAAATAGATTCCTAACTGCACATGACTTTAAATTAACAACAAAGTCTCTTCTCATGATGTTTGCTCTGTTAATTGGGTCTCATACTGTGGAGCCCTTGGCAATGAGCAACATGCACCCTTCTAAAAATATTTATTATCCTATCAATCAGTGGAGACCCAGCAGAGCTGGTAAGCCTGCACAGAGTGGAATGGGATGGGGGAAGGAATGGGATGGCGGAAAGGGGTGGTGATGCAGGCAGTGAGGAAATTAGCCCAGGCCCAGGAGGTAGGCAGTATCGGTGGTGGTGCAAGCTGAACCCCGAACTCCTCCCAGGTCAATGTGAACTTGTGCCACTGATTAAGCTTAACACGTGGGAGAGCCTTGCTCAGTCTGCTGTATTAATCATTGCATCTTGAGATTTGCATGCCTTCTAAATCCCTTTATTTCTTTCACACTGTCTTCTGTTTCCTATTTGTTTCCTTTAGAAAGGCCATCCTTTGTAAAGAGGCCAAGTAATTTGGCAGTAACTGTTGATGACAGTGCAGAGTTTAAATGTGAGGCACGTGGTGATCCAGTGCCAACCGTAAGATGGCGAAAGGATGATGGAGAGTTACCTAAAGCAAGGTACAGTATCAGCCATCGCTTGGAAAAAGTTGGGTGTGATATTGTTTTGTGATTTGTTTCACTTTAATGTGCACAGCAATTTGGAGAAAGTAACAGTTTGAACTAAATTTGTAAGAGCCTATGAGTGTCAAACACAGCACATTTCTGTGACATGACTGATCATCTTGTCTGTGACATGATTGATTCTGTTCTTTGAAGAAGCTTGTATAATTAGACAGTAAAATTTAAGCAACAGTTCAAACAATGGAAAGACAATTGGTGTAAAAAGCATATATCTGCTCTTAAGGGACTTCTTGCAAAGTTTTCAATTCATTTCATTTCTGTCATTCCTATAATTCGGGGGTAAAAGTTAAGCACAAATGTGAAAAAGATGACATTTGACAAAAGGTAATTTCTTCGTTTTGCTCAGATTGGTTTATAAATAGAACTTTTTTCCCCTTAAGTGACAGAATACCATTAGGATTTGGATCCCCTTGCTCTCTGCCTCCAAATGTTTTTGCTGCCTGTGAATTCATTGTTTTGTTTGCCTCAAATAGTCATTCGTCCCTTTGTGATCCTTTAATATAGGGTTCTTTTAAGTATGGAATAGCTACCTGGTGTGTGTGTCTGTGTGTCCATGCAAGCGGTCTCTATAGGGATCTGCACACCCTGAAAACAAGAGCAGTTCAATCACTTTGTCTTCCATGCAAGGGGTTATATCCTAAGTTATCATTCTGCTGCGTACGGGAGCTTGCATTTGTGGAAGTGATAGCACAAATATTGCATTCCTCTCATAACTTTTACTTTCGGATTATTCCCCCCTTCCCCCTGCTGGCCTTCTGCCATATCCCTTCTCACTTTGAAGGGCCCTCCAGCTTCAGATGTGGCTTTTCAGGGGCTTGGGGAAGAAGTGGTGGTGTCAGGAAGGTTGCTTCTGCTTGGGGAGTTGCATGAATGTAAATCAGAGTTCTACCAACTGTGGCCCAAATCCTAACCCACTTGCCAGCACTGGCATAGCTGTGCCAATGGGACATGTGCTGCCTCCTGCAGTTGGGGGGCACTCACGGAGCCCTCCTCAAAATAAGGGAATATTGGTTTCCTTACTTAGGAACTGCATTGCCCTTATGTCAGTGCTGGAATGTGAATTAGAATTGCACCCTGTGTTAAACAATTTTTAGAAGGCTGGCAAAACAAAAATATTAGGTAGTTTTATGAATTATTTCAAAATAAGTATTTCTTTTGTTATTGAAACTGAATTGCATCGCAGTCCTTAGCATTTTGTTCTTCTGCTCATCTTTCTTGGCACAGTCCTAACCCACTTTCCAGCACCGACATAAGGGCAAGCAGCTCCTAGGTAAGGGAACAAACATTCCCTTATTTTGAGGAGGGCTCCGTGAGTGCCCCCCAACTGCAGGATGCAGCACATGTCCCACTGGCACAGCTGTATCAGCGCTGCAAAGTTGGTTAGGATTTGGGCCTCAGTCACAGAAGAAATGTTTATGTAAATACAGGTCATTGTTATAGTTGTTGTTTCTCAAAATATGATTAAATTCACTTTTGAATGTTCTGAAGTAATATACTTTCGGTCCAATAAGTGTTTTCAGAAAAGCAATATAAAACTATTAATACCAATTTGAGTAGTCTTGACTGCAGACAATCATATTGTGATAAAGACAGCCCTAACTCATACTTAGCAATGATACTGACTCTGTCTAATATGTTTTTACCTTTTCTGTTTAGATATGAAATCCGTGATGACCACACCTTGAAAATCCGAAAAGTTATGGCCGGAGACATGGGGTCTTACACGTGTGTTGCAGAAAACATGGTTGGAAAAGCAGAGGCATCAGCAACCCTAGCAGTGCAAGGTAAGAATTATTTTAAAATACTATTTAATCTTGGAGAAAGAAAGAGTGAAAATGAGTTTTCTAAGCAATAATGTTATTAGACTCATAAATACTGCAGGAAGCTTGCTACCAAAAAACTGAAAGGTCACTTGATTGCTGAATTTCCACAAAACTACTGAAGTGTTTCAAATATGATTTTCTTTCCTTGTGTGGAAGGAGTTATGCTCTGTAATGGAAAGAACATAAAGAAATTTTTAACCCCCGTGCTTAGTAGCAGGTTTTTAGTAATAAGATAGTTTAAGGCAGAACTTTTCAAACTGGGGCGTTGCAACACCCCAGCCAGAGAGCCTTGGCCGTTTTCCCCTTAAGGGGCAGGGGCATGGGAGAAGCAGCGACACAATCCCCAGGATTGCATCACTAAGGGGGCTGCAGGGACTGGGATGCACTCACCAGTCCCTGCAGCAACCTGTCCAGGGTGTGGGGAGCCCTGTGCAAGGGTCTGCAGGGCTCCCCAGGCCTTGAAAAGTGAAAGCGCAGCAATCACGCTCCACTTCTGGTTTTGTGGAGGCGGGGCACGATCGCTCCACTTTCACTTTTTAAGCTGTCGGGAGCCCTGCAGATACTCGCTCATGGCTCCCAGCACCCCCAGCAAGCTACTGCAGGGTTTGGTGAGTGCATCCCTTAGCAACGCAATCCTGGAAATCACGTTGCTCCCCCCACCCCGCAAGAACTTACTGCAGTTCAAACTCCCTGAGAGTTTGAAAACTGCTGGTTTAAGGGTTAACTCACAGGGATAAACTTTTTCTTTATGTCTTTGAATCACACTGAAGGATTAAACTGAAAATTGGCAGATTTTTCTCTTTGTAGTGTCCCTTGTACCTTTTCTGCATTAGTCTAAATAGAAGTATTTCAGGTTTTGCTTTCAGTTAATGGAAACACAGCATGTATCTACTTTTGTATTTCAAACCAACTTAATACTGTTACTCATAATCATTTCACATTAATATGTGAAAAGGGGTCACTGGACTACTGTTAACTCTTGCACTGGAAAATTCTCACAGAACACATTGAATGAGTATGTGTGAAAATCTGTCATTGGCTTTATATATACCTTCCAGATGTTCACTCTTCAGAGAATCCCTTACTTCCTTTCCTGGCTAGAAGACAGACTGATGTCATACCATTTTGCCCTTCAGCTAATGTTTGTGATCTTCTGTCTTGTTCCCTCTTCTTTATAAGTCTCTAGACTCTGGTACATCTGGATTTCTCAGTGTTTGTTAAAACTTGTTTTGATGCACCTTCTCTGAACAACTATGACTACTTCTGGTTGTTAAGTACTGAGCTCATTATTTGCTCAACTTTCCATAAAAGTGCAACTGCTCCATGCTGCTTATGATGACCAACTTAATGCAGGAACAGTAGCGCTCTATTTTTTTCTTATTAAGGTGGGAAACATTAATGAGTAATTTCAGCTACCAGAGTCTTCCTTCCCGCTTCCAAGCATTTAAAGCTGCTTTTAGCACTGAAAGACCCACGTCCATGTCATGCAGAGGTTCCTTGCTCCTCCCAACTTTGCCCAGAATGCATCACAGTGCAAATCCTGCATGATGGCAAGGCCAGGCAAGAGCAATCCACGTACGACTGGCACTACGCAGATCAGGATTCCGAAAGAGTAATGTCAGTGAAATGTATCTTGTGTATAAATGATAGCAAGATTGAGACCAAAATTTACAAAGTTCTATAGCACTTTTTCCAGTGGACCATATGATAGCAAGCTGTGTTCTTCCCCTGAACTGTAGGATCTGCAGTGGGTTTAGGGCCAAAAGGGGCTTAGTTTACGCATCTTCTACCTTGCACCTAAAGGCATTGTAGATTCTTATGTGAGGTTGAAAGTGAACTTGCCAGAAATTCTCTGTAAAACTTTAAAAGTAATTCAAATGTCTGACCCCTATGCTTCTTTTTCAATAGTAGTAGTTTTCTTTCCTATTTGCCAAGAGCAGTTATCTAGTTTCTCTCAGTATGTATTCAAAGAGAAATTATTATTGTAGACCCAGTTTCATTCCCAAAGAAATTTAGAGTGTATCAGAGAAGAAAATTATTGTACCTATTTTATTATAAAAAGAATTGAAAATGGATTTCCATCCTTGAGCCGCTTGCCAAGCAATCACATTTTATCTGTAGAAATCTGAGCCATTACGAAAATCTAAACCCAGTCTTGTTTGTTTTTCTCCCGATAAGACATAAAAGGTATCTAATCCATTATCTTCTCTTTGAATTAGTTTCTGTGGTGAACATTCTGTGGCTTTTCAGAATGCTTAGCGACTGCTTATTCAGGTAGTGGCGTCTCGCTGAATGCTACAAATGGATTCTCCCTTCTTTCAGTACAGCAATTAAGCAATCAAAGAGGTCCTCCCCCATTTTAGATCTGTGGGCTTGCTAGTTCATCCACATTGTCTGCATTAGACACATCCACCAAATGAAATGGACAAAGATTTCAAATGAAGTAACTTGCAAACAATATTCCAAAGATTGTCTCCATTCAGAACTGACAGCCCAATCCTGAGCTAACCGGGGCGTGGGGCTGCAGCAGCTCCAAAAATGGCTGCCACTGCATCCTGTATGCTCTGGGCAGCCGCTGGCGGCTCCTCAGGAGAAGGGGACTTTTGACTTTTGTTCCCATCCCCTGGGTAAAGCAAGTACCCTGCATTGAGGCTACTTGATTCACTGTCAACCAGAAGGTCGGCGGTGAATCAAGAGCCTCTGTGTAGAGTGGTGAGCCTCTCTGTAGGGTAGTTCCACCTCCCTCCCCACACTCTCTCCACCTCCCCGGAACACCTCTTCCCATCCTGCCCTCATACCTCCACTTACCTTTCGGCTGCTCAGCAGTCCGTGTGACAATCAAGCAGTGAAACTGCAGCAGCTGCCCAGCATTAGCCCAGTGCCGGCCAGCACTGGGCTACCACTGGCGCTCGCCCAGCACTAGGGCCCGCAAACATGCAATGTGGCAATCACTGTTCAGGATTGGCCCTTTAAAGGGCATTCCAGTTTTGTGAACTCCCTTCCCGATATTAATAGTCCTGACTTCTCTGCAAGTTTGTTATGGTCCAATGGAAACTGACACAATTTCTCATTTTCTAGTATCTTGCTTTTGTCCCCAAAGTACAAGATATATATTTTTCTCTTTTTCATAAGGCATTTTATTAGCTAGAAGTAGTTAATTTCTATTTAATAATCAATATTAAAGTTCATAAATACTTGATGGTAAAGAATTTGTGTGTTGCACATTATAATTTGCAAATATTACACAGGAAAAATTGCATTGTTAATATCTAACTCATTCCTCCAGGTGTTTATAGAGACAGAAGTTACCACTAAGTACTTATAAAGACAGTTGATGCATCATAGTTTGTAACCTGATATGGCTTTAAAGATATGCACTTTCCATGTCACTTTTCCCACCTCTTTTTATGATTCAGTTTTCAATAAACAATTTATAACAGAATGTTTTATATGTAGAAAGCTGTACGACTAGTGCTTGCCTAGGGTTTGTCATTCTTCCGATCACCTAACTGCTTAGGTGAAGAAAACATTAAGTAGGAGTTTTTTTTGTTTTTGATTGATTTGTTGATTTTTGCTCTTCCTGCTTTTATCTTTCTCCAAGCATACATCTCATATAAGTTGTTGGCAAGTCACAACTTATGTGTAGTGTGAACCCTTTCCAAAAGGATTTGGCTTCTGTTCCTTTTCATTCTCATTGGAAGACAAAGCTTCATAGGTGCAGTTTTTCCATCACGGTACTACAGTAAGGTACCCTGTTAAAATTAATATTGGTTTAAATGACTGGTTGCTTTAGAAACCAAAAATGGAAACTATTACTTCAATAAAAACATTCCTTGGCTGTTTGCCAAGAGTCTTAATTCAGTACAAGTAGATGTTTAGCCCCAGTTGCATAGTGTAACTTGTGCAACAGTTTGGAACTTTCCAACAGGTTGATTTTAAAATTTATCCTGGGAGCAAAATGGAGATCTCTCTCTTTTTAAAGTGTAATCTAGCTTCTCTTGCCTTGATCTCAAAAGTAGGTCATAGCAGTTCTCAGCTAAGAATGATCTTCTGCTCAAATGGAATTTTTAGCTTCATGTTCAGGGTGATTGTCCTTCTCAAAAAAGGTAGTTTCAGTTACAATTGTGCATTAAAAAAAGAAATCAAGGAGTTTAAAGTATAAAATGCATTCTTAAAAACCTGAGGGGTACACATTTTGAACAAAGGCAAAAGCAGAACTTAAATTACCTACAGCCCAATCCTACCTTAATCCCTGTGCAGCAATTTAGTGGTGCTGGTGTGGCTTCTGCTCCGTCCCACAGGAGATTTCAGATGCTGGAGGTCTCCTTGGGGTAAGCCCCAGCAGCTGCTATGGTTCAACTCAGACCTGCACCAGCTCAATCACTGGGACAAATCCAGGTTGATTCATGAGGGTGGGCTAAGCTCAGGAAGTGGCTTGGGATTTGGCATGCACCACTGCCGCTGATCCTGCCTCCCTCCTAGTCTTTATCTGCCCCCCCCCGTCACCACCCCATTCCACCCACTCCTCGCCCCATTCAACACTCCTGGCGTCCTTCCTAGTCGTTATCTGCCCCCCCATCACCACCCCATTCCACCCACTCCTCACCCCATTCAGCACTCCGGGCCTCCCTCCAACTTCCTGCATCTGTCAGATTGTGTGGCTGGCTGCTCACCACTTGTGGTGGCTCACTGCTTGTGGTGTGTAGTGCCACTTGCACTGGCCTGGTCACATTTGTGATGGGTATAAAGAAGGTGATGCCAGTGGAATGCATGTTCAGCTGGTGTAATTCTCCAATAGGATTGAACTGTTACTTACTATCACCCCCAAGTTATAGCAGGCTGCTAATGTTTATTGTTCCAAAATGTCTTGCCAGAAAAGCGTTGTTAGTCTGTGGAAAACTGTAAAGATTTCTTGTTTGATCAGTTCCAGAATGGACTTCTTTAATTGCAAGCTATTTAATAAAGTAAGGTAGGAGGATAGTTATATACCAATATAGATCATGGTTTTTTTTAAGAGAAGTACAAGAAAATAGAGCTCTAACACTAATCACCATAAGCTCAAAGGACTTGTAAAATCTACAGTTGGTTTTATCTTCTACCCAATTAAAAGAACTCTTTCAGAACAGCTTATCCTCATAGATCAAAAAATCTCCTTGTTGAACCTGTTTGTATACTGAGAGAGAGAGAGAATTTATCTCTTAGACATCATTATTCAATCAAGCAATCAAAAATTCTTAAACTCTTCCTGCATGTTGATTCATAGTCCTCAACTACCTTTGTCAGTTACAAACTGTAACTTTACTAGAATTGAGGTATACATTTTATTTAACTTCCTTGCATGGCATCACAAGAGTTAAACAAGAAAACAATGAGAATACTTGGATCTGTTCACACAGCCTCTAGAACAGAACTTGTCTTGACTGGTAGCCTGTTGTTCACAGCCATGTGCAACCCCCCGCTCCTCCCCTGCATATGACTCCAAATTTAAACAGTCCCTCGAAAGACCTAGTGTTGGTTTGAGGGAAATCTACTGCAGTTAGGTCTCTGATTTGGCAAAGATACAACAAACTTAGAAACAAATGCCATAATACAGAGAACTATGATGTTTTTTAATTTGTTTATACACACTCGTTTAATAGCGCAGCCTGCCTCTGCTAGCCTGCCTGCTACTTTGTGTTGCAAAGTAAGAACAAAAGGAAAACCCTGCTGAATTAGGCCAAAGGCCCATCTAGTGCAAGATCCTGTTTTCTGCAGTGACCCACAAGCTGCCTCTGGGAAGTACAGAAGAAAGGCATACTTCTCTCCTACCATTGCTCCTCTCGAATTTGGAAGCATTTTGCTGTTGAACATGGAGGTAGCACATAGAAATAATGACTGGTAGTCATTGAAAGTACCCCTATACAAAAACAAACAAAATAAAAAGCTATGCAGTCAGACAGCCAGCAGTAGGGTGGGGGCTATCTAGTGTTTTGAATCGAGTGCCACATATATGACTATATGCCTCTGGGGCATAAGTCATGGGTTTATCCTTGGTGCAGGGAGCTCCAGGGACTCAGGGAACGTGTTCGCTCCCTTGAAGCTTTGGTGGCCGACCTGGAGAAGCAGAGGCAGGCAGAGAAGGACCGTGGGGAGACTTCTGGGAATGATCAGGCTTCGTCCCAACCTCAGGTGTGCAGCTGTCCAGCTGCCCAGGTGGGAAGTCTGGGGTTGGAGGACATCGTCCTGGAGCGGAGGGAAACAATCCCTTAGGGGGGACCCCTTCTCCAGGGCATGGGCCCGTATCCGAACGCACTCAGGATACTCCTCGGCGGGAGGAGGGTCTGGGGCTTCTTGTAGTGGGGGATTCGATTATTAGAAACATAGAGAGGGGGGTTTGTGACAGATGTGAGGACCACATGGCGATTTGCCTGCCTGGTGCGAAGGTTGCGGACATCATCTCTCATCTAGACAGGCTGGTAGATAGTGCTGGGGAGGAGGTAGCGGTTGTGGTGCATGTCGGCACCAACAATGTGGGGCAAGTGTAGCCGGGAGGTCCTGGAGGCCAAATTTAGGCTATTAGGTAGGAAGCTGAAAGCCAGGACCTCAAAGGTAGCGTTCTCTGAAGTGCTACCTGTTCCACGTGCAGGGCCAGCTAGGCAGGCAGAGATCAGGGGTCTCAATGCATGGATGAGACGGTGGTGTAGAGAGGAGGGGTTTAGATTCGTTAGGCACTGGGGAACGTTTTGGGACAAGCAGGGCCTGTACAAGAGGGACGGGCTTCACTTGAACCAGAATGGAACCAGACTGCTGGCGCTTAACATTAAAAAGGTGGCAGAGCAGCTTTTAAACTGATCCCTGGGGGAAAGCCAACAGGAGTTGAGGGGCATCCGGTTTGGGACTCCTCATCCCTATGGGACGAGGATGGGGAGGTTAGAGAACAACAAGGTAAAGGCAGAGTAGGAGAAGAAATTGGGAATGGTAGCGTGATGGGATGTGATAGACGGTTTGGCACAATGAGAGGATTCAGGGATAAAGGAGCGAATAAGCAGCCCATCCTAGGGCATTCCATGTACAAATGCTTTTATGCAAATGGCCAAAGTCTCCAAGCAAAGATGGGAGAACTGGAATGTCTGGTGACAAGGGAAAACATTGACATAATGGGCTTAACGGAAATCTGGTGGAATGCAGAAAATCAGTGGGATACTGCAATCCCGAGCTATAAACTCTACAGGAGGAACAGGGAGGGGCGTGTTGGAGGTGGGGTGGCCATTTATGTTAAGGAAGGGATAGAATCCAGCAAAGTAGAGATTGAAGGTGGGTCCGACTCCATAGAATATCTATGGGTTAAATTACCAGGCCTGAGGAGTGATGTAATACTGGGGGCGTACTATCCTCCAGACCAGAAACCGGAAGGGGACCTTGAAATGAGGAAACAGATCAGGAAGGTGACAAGGAGGGACAGGGTTGTAATCATGGGGGACTTCAATTATCCTCATATTGACTGGGTCAATTTGTGTTCTGGCCACGAAAAGGAGACCGGATTCCTTTATATGCTAAATGACTGTGCCTTAGAGCAGCTAGTCATGGAGTCCAACAGAGGACAGGTGACTCTGGATTTAATATTGTGCGGTACTCAGGACCTGGTTAGAGATGTCAATGTTATGGAGCCATTGGGAGAACAGTGATCATGCTGCGATCCATTTCGACATGCACATTGGGGGAAGAATACTGGGCAAATTTCTCACAAAAACCCTTGACTTCCAATGAGCGGACTTCCCTCAAATGAGGAGGCTGGTTAGAAGGAGGTTGAAAGGGAAGGTAAAAAGAGTCCAGTCTCTAAAGGGAGCATGGAGGTTGCTTAAATCAACAGCGGAAGTGTATACCGCAAAGGAAGAAGGGCTCAACTAAGTCCACAGGGGTGCCCGCATGGCTAACCAGCCAAGTTAGAGAGGCCATAAAGGGCTTCTGTAAGGGTAAGTCTTGCCTCACAAACCTTTTAGAATTCTTTGAAAAGGTCAACAGACATGTGGTTGCGGGAGAACCCATGGACATTATATATCTGGACTTTCAGAAGGCGTCCGACACGGTCCCTCACCAAAGGCTACTGAAAAAACTCCACAGTCAGGGAATTAGAGGGCAGATCCTCTCCTGGATTGAGACCTGGTTGAAGACCAGGAAACAGAGAGTGGGTGTCAATGGGCAATTTGATCTGTCCTGGAACCGGTGCTCTTCAACCTCTTCATAAATGACCTGGAGACAGGGTTGAGCAGTGAGGTGGCTAAGTTTGCAGACGACACCAAACTTTTCTGAGTGGTGAAGACCAGATGTGATTGTGAGGAGCTGCAGAAGGATCTCTCCAAAATGGCAGAATGGGCAGCAAAATGGCAGATGCGTTTCACTGTAAGTAAGTGTAAAGTCATGCACACTGGGGCCAAAAATCAAAACTTCACATATAGGCTAATGGGTTCTGAGCTGTCTGTGACAGATCAGGAGAGAGATCTTGGGGTGGTGGTGGACAAGTCGATGAAAGTGTCGACCCAATGTGTGCCGGCAGTAAAGAAGGCCAATTCTATGTTTGGGATCTTTAGAAAAGGTATTGAGAACAGAACAGCTAATATTATAATGCCGTTGTACAAATCTATGGTAAGGCCACACCTGGAGTATTGTGTCCAGTTCTGGTCGCTGCATCTCAAAAATTTAGAGATCTAAATTCCATTTAGTGGAAATGGAAAAGGTGCAAAAGAGGGCAACTAAGATGATTGCTGGGCTGGGGCACCTTCCTTATGAGGAAAGGCTATGGTGTTTGGGCCTCTTCAGCCTAGAAAAGAGGTGCCTGAGGGGGGGCATGATTGAGACATACAAAAATATGCATGGGAAGGATAAAGTGGATAGAGAGATGCTCTTTACACTTTCACATAACACCAGAACAAGGGGACATCCACTAAAATTGAGTGTTGGGAGAGTTAGGACAGACAAAAGAAAATATTTATTTACTCAGTGTGTGGTTGGTCTGTGGAACTCCTTGCCACAGGATGTGGTGATGGCATCTGGCCTGGATGCCTTTAAAAGGGGATTGGACAAGTTTCTGGAGGAAAAATCCATTACGGGTTACAAGCCATGATGTGTATGTGCAACCTCCTGATTTTAGAAATGGGCTATGTCAGTTGCAAGGGAGAGAACCAGGATACAGGTCTCTTGTTATCTGGTGTGCTCCCTGGCGCATTTGGTGGGGCCATTGTGAGATATAGGAAACTGGACTAGATGGGCCTATGGCCTGATCTAGTGGGGCTGTTCTTATGTTCTTCTTAAAGATATGTCCTCCATGACTTTGTCCAATCTCCAACCCTTTCATGGTGACCTCCTTCTGGAACTTGTAGTACCTTTCCTGTTTATTGGCATACACTCTTGTTGAACATCTGTTTTACTGGTTTAAAAAAATCTTTATGCAGTGTCAGGCTTCGTGTGGGGGCGGGGCGGTTGCTGTCCTTGGAGCTTTGTTCCCTGCCTCCCAGGCTTTCCCCATGAGATAGAGGAGGCCTAACGAAGGGTGTAGGGGAATGCCTCAGGAGCCTCAGCTGGGCGACCAGAGGGAGGGAGTTACAGCACTCTTCTCCTCCTTTCTGTGTCTTGAGGGTGGTGTTCATCAGTGGGGCAGCAGGAATTGCTCCACACCTTTCCCCCCCCCATCACAGGCCTCCCTTATGAAGCCCTCTCTGCTCCACCCTTTCTCCCTCACCCTCCTCCCACTTCCTTTGTGAGAGCCTTAAAGGGGCCTGGGGCTCTGGTCCTTGCCTCCTTTCTTTCCCTTGTGTTTGGTGGAACAGCAGCTGGGCAGCCGTGCCCGGGGTCCAGGCAGCCTCTCTTCCTCCTCCTCCTCCTCCTGAGGCTTTTGCTGCCAGCCTGGGGACCCTCCCCCAGCTGCTCCAGGTAAATTGGGGCGGGAGGGAAGCAGCTGTCCCCAACATGCAGGCTGGAGATGTTTGACCCTCTCAACTTCCACTTACTCTTTCCTTTTTGCTAGTCTCCTCACATCTGAAAAGATCTTTTCCATCCCATATGCCTCTGTTGAACTTCCGTAGAAACTCTCCAATTCTAGGGGTTTTGAAAATGGTTTTTTTTTTTGCAGATTTCATATTTCAAAAAGAAGGAAAAAGGCAGAAAGCAGTGTTATGTGTTTTTCCCCCCCCAAGTTCACATTTTTATTAATTTTAAATACTTTACTTTAGAAGTCTACTAAGTAGATGATATAGTGTCCGCAGATTTAGCCACAGTATTATTTCTAACTGGAAAAGTAATCTATTTTAATTTCTGGAAAATACCTTAAACACCAAAATGTGGTTTTTTGTTTTGTTTTTTTAAACACAAAATGTGGTGTTTTGTGTTTTTAACAAAAACACCTCTACCAATTTATATGCTAAACTGGACTATGGTCACTATGGTCGCACTTTTCCCTACTTGTTCAACAGCGCTTACAACTTGCACTTGGTTCTGGGTGCCACATGGGATTAAACCTGGAGTAGCTTCCTCTCTAGTAGGTTCCAAGACCAACTTTCTAGGGCAGTGTTTCTCAAACTGCAAGTCGGGACCCACTAGGTGGGTCGCGAACCAATTGCAGGTGAGTCCCCATTCATTTCAATATTTTATTTTTAATATATTAGACTTGATGCTACCGTAGCATGTGACTGCATTTGGGGAAATGTTACAGACCTGTACTTTTAACAGACTACTATGTATATGCTTTTAACAATGATAGTAAATAGGACTTACTCCTGGGTACGTGTAGGTAGGATTGCAGCCTAGGATTGTTAAAAATATTCCTGCTTGATGAAGTCACTTCCGGTCATGACCTCACTTCCCGTGGGTCCTGACAAGATTATTTTTCTAAAAAGTGGGTCCCGATGCTAAATGTGTGAGAACCACTGTTCTAGGGCACAATCATTTACTGTATCTAGAATTTTTTTTCTCTTTGTCATGTTTTCCTGAACATGAATTTACCCAGTCTTTGTGAAGGTACTTGAAGTCACTCATTCATATAGCACTTTTTCTTCTGCTGAGACCTTCCTGATTCCTTTCTCCAAGTCCAGGATATCCTTGGAACTTCTTTTGAATTTGAAACTTAGGAAGCATAGTGCAAAGGCTTGTGCTTAAAGCAAACAAATAAAACCCAAAGGAGCCTCCATGCAATATTCATGCACCATGCAAGAATTCCAGTAACAAATTTGTGGCTCAGTTGGGTGGCTGCGTCACCAGAATATGCGTTCTGGTAATGCAGCACACTTTATGACTGTTGCAAAAGGCGATATGCCATAGAGCAGAGCCTGATCATCAGCGCAAGTGGCAAGCAGCCACATCTGCACAATGGTGGTCACTGCAGGAGTCCTGTTGCTGGTAAATTGGCACAGGTGGTAGGTGAGGCATGGGGGGAATGGGGAAGGGAGTGGGACGAATGGGGCAGAGACCAGGACAGGGAGGGGTGTGTGTCAAGGCCTGGAAGAGGGTGCTACCACTACCCTATACCCTGGCCTTGAACTACCTACCAGGGTTCACTCAGACCCTGCCAGCAAAGTAGCTGGTACAGACCCATAGGGATAGCAGAGGCTTGCCTTGGGGTAATGGAACAGATGTTTTCTTACCTCAGAGGCCTCTGGGACCCAAAAACTCCTCCACATTGGCACCTTTGCTTTTACAGTGAAATATCCCTAGACCAGGGCTTTTCAAACTGGGGTGTCACGACGCCCCAGCCTGTAGGCCCTGTCCCCTGTCCCCTTAAGGGGCAGGGGCAGCCTGGAGGCAGGGAGGAGGCAACAGCGCGATCCCCAGAATTGCACCACTCAGGGGGGCTACAGGGGCTTGGGTACACGTACCCAAGCCCCTGCAGCCTCCCGGGAGTGTGGGGAGCCCGGCGCGACCTGCAGCAGGGCTCCCTGCAGCAGTGAAAGTAGATGCAGAGCGATCGCGCTCCACTTCCGCGGAAGCGGGGCGTGATCGCTTCTCATCTACTTTCACTGCTGCAGGGAGCCCTGCTGCAGATCGTGCCGGGCTCCCCACACTCCCGGGAGGCTGCAGGGGCTTGGGTTCGTGTACCCAAGCCCCTGCAGCCTCCCTGAGCGGCACGATCCTGGGGATCGCCCTGCTGCCTCCCCCTGCCCCTGCTGCCTCCCCCTCCCATCCACGCAAGAACTTAGTGGCTCTCAAACTCTCCCAGAGAGTTTGAGAACCACTGCCCTAGACACTATTCAGACGTTTGTGTCTCTTTAAAGCAGGGGTGCCCAAACCCTAGTCCTGGGGCCACTTGCAGCCCTCCAGGACTCTCAATGCGGCTCTCAGGGAGCCCCCAGTCTCCAATGAGCCTCTGGCCCTCTGGAGATTTGTTGGAGCCCGCACTGGTCTGACACAACTGCTATCAGTGTGAGGGCGACTGTTTGACCTCTCACGTGAGCTGTGGGATGAGGGCTCTCTCCACTACTTGCTGTTTCACGTCTATGAAGCAGTAGTGGCAGCAAAGGAAAGGCCAGCCTTGTTTTGTGCAAGGCCTTTTATAGGTCTTGTGCTATTGCAAGACCTTCATTCATTCCTATAAGTTCATCTTTAATATATTCATTTATGTAAACTTATGTAAATTTATTCAAATTTTAAATGTAAATTAATTCTTTTTTCCCCCTGCACCCCCCCACATGATGATGTGGCCCTCCTGCCAAAAACTTTGGACACCCCTGCTTTAAAGAAAAAGAAGCTGATACTTCCTTTGGTGCCCATGTACAAAAGAGACAGAATAGGAAGCTCCAAATGATAGATTTGTTCTGTACCACCTATCAACTTGCAAAATGTGGCAATTCTTTAATAGCATCTTTACCGAAAAATAAATGATGCAAGACACCTTTTTGGCTGTACAGCTTAAAGGAGGAACCATTTTAACTTTAATGACTGCTGTAAACTATGATAGTACTTTAGATTTCTATCAGTGATCTTAGATGTCTGTCAGCTGACTACACTATTTCAAGTGTACTGATAGAAATCTTAAAAGCTAATGAGAAAGAAAGGTAACTTTATGACCTGATTTCGGTGAACTGAGAGCAGTTGGAAACCAGCAAGGCTGCAATGACTTATGGAAGACACAAATGCCCTGAAGGTGCCACTCGTCGTATCAATTGAGTGTGCAATGCAGTATTGCCGCTACTGTTGCTACACATTCACTTCAATTAGTTAATTCAAACAAATTAATATCTGAATAGATGGTAGTAACACAATTTACCATTCATAATAGATGGTAACACAGTTGTAACAATTTATAAATACATTTAAACTGCTAAGAGAGTAATATATATGAAACAATTATATGAAATTAAAGAAGTACAGATTAGTGTGGCTTGAGTGATTGAGCGAGAGATCAGAATCCCAGGTTTCAATCTCATCTCTGCCACAAATTCATATGGTAGATTTAGGCAAGCCAGTCTCAGCCTCAGATCCTCAATTGCAAAACTTACATATTGGTTGCACGGATTACAAGATTTTATTCATGTGGAATGCATTGAGCACTTGTTTAGTGTTTATATAGCACTTTCATTATATATCTTTCATTGGAATACTATTGATATTCTGAAGTAAATATTCAGGCAAACAGTGTTGTCTCCAAATGAAACTTTTAAAATGGGAAGTTAAAATACAGGCTTGGATCCAAACCTGCTCTTGCATATGCAGAGGGTATTTTGCTTGAAAGATTTCAATGCTTGCGAAAGCTTTCTTCATCAGTAGCCCTCCTGCTGGTCTCCCTTCCATAACTCTCTTTTGGCAGTTTCCCTCCATTTTGATAGTTGCTTGCCCCTTCCCCCAGCTCTGAATTGTGGTGCTGTCACTAGTTTATTTCAAATCTATTGAAGTTGGTAATTGCAAATAGTTTTGTTCATACAACTGAATTTCTCTTAAGGTTTTACCATAAAATAGCATTCAAAGGGGAAAAATACCAAACACTATGAAATATAAATCTTGTCTCACAGCCCAATCCTGTGGTCTGCGGCACGGCTCCGTGCCACAGAAGACAGTTGCAAACGTGCCATTAGGCACATTTGCGGGGCTCACCGCCAGGCTCCCACCAATGCTAGCCCAGCGCCAGCCAGTGCTGGGCTCATGCCAGGCAGTGGCCCAGGTTCCACGGCTTGGCAGTTTCCCAGAGAGAGTTAAAGAGAGCTTAAGAGAGTAGCCCCATTGTGGGGCTGCTTACCTTACTCGGGAGAAGGGGACAAAGATGCCTTTCATGGTAGCACAGGAGGCGCAGAATTCGACTGCAGCCCTCCTCGGAGTCACCAAGCCTGGGCACTGCGGGCAGCTCTGGATTGGGCTGTCAGTCATTTATATTTTTACTGGAATGAATCATAGCAAACACAAATATATACATTTCAAAATGTATATATTTAGTAACAACTCTCCCACACAATATTTACATAGCTGTATGCAATAAGAACATAAGAACCCTGCCGGATCAGGCCCAGGGTCCATGTAGTCCAGCTTCCTATACCTCACAGCAGTGAGATACACCAGGTGTATCTGTACTTACATATCACTGCCACTCCTCTGCAACTGGTATTCTGTTTACCCTCACCCCCCCCCCCAATGACATACCAGACTGCACTTGGGTTTAATTTGGGCCCATTTTTAAACACAAGTGACCAATTTTTAATGTATGAAACCTACTGAACACACCTTCCCTCCTCCCTTGCCAATCTGGGGAAGGCAAAAAAACTGCCATTCCAGCCCTCATAATGAGCGACCAGCTAATTTCAAACTGTACGTATCCATAAGAAAAGGAAAATTTATGCATAGCTGTTTTTAAAGAAAAAAATAAATATTTTAACGTCACTAATTCAGCTTCTCAGGAACAATACACAAAATCATGAAATCATGCTTCTCTATAGTTCTTAGTCTTGCTTTAGCAGCATGTAAATGGTTAATGTTGAGTAGTAGTTTCATAGCAAAACAGACATGAAGCTATACTGGTGTTAAGTATAAAATGTTAAGACTTCTGAAGGGGTCTATAATACAGTGTCTAATGAACCATTTGAATTTTTATAAAATCTTAATCTAATTGTGAGATGTTTCATATGTGTTTTGCTATAACTTTGTGGAGATACACTAGAAAATTATTAAACAGCATGTTAATGTTCAAATAATGATGATTTTATTGTCCTGACCATGCAGGTGCATTCTGAATATTCCAGTCAGTTCATGGTTCATCTTCACTTTGAAAAGATGAAACAGCTTGCAGTAGCCTGCCATATGTGAGCTCTTTCTGTGCAAGGCTTAGTAGTTCAGGTTTCTTTTGAAATTGTATCTGTTTAAGCCTACAGAGCTCATTATTAAGTATTAACATTACTAAAGGTCAAAAATTACATCACTCTAGTGATTTATTGCCCATCATTTATGCTCAGTTTTTGGTAGTCATTGATCATTGAGTAATTACCCATCCTAACCCCTGATTTAATTGATTATCTACAGGTTTCCTTGAAAGTTTACACTTTAGATGACAGTTTGAAGTTTTTTGCTACCCAAGAGAGCAGGCATTTCTACAGTGGGCACAAGCCAGAAAACAAAAAGTGTACTCAGACTTATTTAAAGAAGTAAGCCTTTAGCTTCCAGCTAAGCTCTTAAATCTCATTGATTTCTGTGTGACTTTGGCACAAAAAACTTTCCTCAGTCTATACTCACTGGGTGTAATTTAGCAAGCAAGCATTGCTGGACATCTTTCCCACACCAGCTGTGGATTGCTTTCACTTTGGATTCTCTGTCTGCCTTAATCTAAGTTCACATGTGATTTGCTGAATCATGGCTACTCCTTCCAAAATACAATTTTTTGAACCCTTTTAAAATAGTGATAATGATGTCCTTCATACTTGGGAGGAGGGCCTGGATTCTTTCCAGCCAAGATCCATACGATTAAAGGACCCTACCATTGATTACTTCTCAGCGAGACTAGAGTGCTCAGAGTCTCCAGGCTGTAAAACCCTGTGGAGTGCTTTTGCTCCCAGCCCAGAGAGCAGGTGCCTTTTCCATCAGGTGATGGCAAATAGCCCCAAAGGGCTCTGCATTATTGCAAAGGCCTCTGGGCAGTCTCCACTTCTGATAGAAGGGTACTCACCTAGATAGTCACTAAAGTCATCAAAATAATGGGATAGTCTCCATAATTGAAGTCATACTGAACAAGATCATCCAAGCCTTGTTGTTCCCTATGGAGACGTGGATGTGGTCTTTTTGTTAATGTCTTGAACACCATGGTCTATTTGTGCTATCAAGCCTGGTAGTCAATTCCTGACACCTGAACAAAGGTGTTGTTCAGCATATATCCTTAAAAATAATTTTATCAAGAGATTCATTTCCTGCTGAAAAAATAGTTTTCTCTGTTTTTTGAATTTTCTCCCTTATCTTGATATTTATATTACAGCCTATTATCATAGCAAATTGTGTTACACTCACTGCTACCAATCATCATAATCACAGTACATATAATTTAAATAATATAATTAAGATGTTTACAACTAAATCATCTCAATACTCAAAAAGGAATTAGTTTACATATATGCACAATTGCCTTGCAATTTATCTAATTAAACATAGCACAATTCTATGCATATTTACTCAGAAGCAAGCCTCACTGAGTTGCATGGAACTTACTCCCAGGTAAGTGTTTCTCAGAATATATCCTTAGTCACTCTGATTTACAGTTTGCTTTGCAGGATGTGAGCTCTGATATGCACATATACCTGCAAGAACATTTGTACATCTGGACAGAGAACTTTGAGGCAAATGCTTACCTTTTTTTAAAGTAAAGGTTAAAACTGGAACATTCATGAGTACAGTCATGCCCTTGTATCCGTGGGGGTTCTGTTTTGGAACCCCCGCGGTTACCTGAAAACTCAGATACAGGTGAATGCCTGCTCCCCCCCTCCAGAGGCGAGGAGTTTAACAAATGCAACAGTTTAAAAAATGCAACCTAAAAGGGTCCTCTGAGCCTGGAAGTTCTTAAAAAAATCACTGGGAGCGATATTTTTAATGCCTTATAAGGCATTAGGAGGCCCGGTTGCACATGGGGGGGCTCCACTGACCCAATCTGCAGATTACTGAATCTGGGGATACAGGGAGCCCCCCTGTACTGTAATTATCTCCTGAACATTTACTTTTGGACTATAAAATATAAAGGTTGAGAAATTAGAGGACTGCTTGCAGTGTGTAGTGAAAATTGCATTTGATCAGGAGTCTATCACATATCTCAATCACATATACTTTCATTCCTTAGCGACATAGTTGCTCACGAGTAAATCCATGAGACTCATTATTGACAATCCAATCTTACCCTCTTCTTTATGGCAGCACCTTGCTGTCATAAAAGGACCAGTGCCTGACGGCTCACAGAGTACACTGCCACAAGGCCAATCTGAGCTGCTACCACAAAGCATCAGTGGCATTAGAGCTGTATTGCCATGGCCGCCAAACCAGATCAGTGCCAATAAATTGGTGGGAGCATTTTGTGGATAGGGGGAGTTTCTGGGGGAATTGGGAGAGGCAGGGAACAGGGTTGAGTGTGTGGATTTAGGCACACACAGAGCAAATCCTATCCCCTTGTTACAGCTTGTTCCTCCACCTTTCTCTCCTTGAACTTACACTGGCTATAATGCTGGTATAAGTCTGAGGAGACCCATAGGCTATCAGTGGACCTACCCTGACATAAGGGAATATAAATTCCTTTACTCTAAAGAGTCATCCTGATTGCCCCCTGCTGTTAGATTCAGAGCATGGCTGCATCAGTACCAGTGGCAGGGGATAGGATTGGGGCATGTGTGCTGAGAACATAGCCAAATTATAGAATTTGAATTATATTAGACACTATAATTATAACACCATAGAATTATAAAGACACTAATGGTGCAGAATTATATAGTCAGTTGTAGAATGCCTAATAATTAGGTACCATAGAAATCTAAATATAGTATTCAAGATTTCTAAATTTTCATTGAAGCTAAATTGGGAGATAATAATGTGGAGACTCTGGCAATAACTTATTTTTGTTATGTGGAATAAGTACTTGTTTCAAAAGTATTTCACACAATTTTTCTTTGTGTAATACAGATTATCTTATTATTAAAATGTTCTAACCAATGTATCTTTCATTGTCCTTTCTGTAATGAAAACAAAGAACTCTGTTGATATTGTAGACATTCGTGCTTCCAGCACTTGATATCCCAATGTTCATGTTCTGTTCGTAAAATAGCGTGTCCACCAGTAAGACATGAAGGCTATGGCACATTCGAAGCTACATTAAGAAACGGGGGCAGCTCTCTAGACCATCTGACTCTGTCCTTTGACTTTTATTGCATGGCCATTTATAAACGCAGACTCAATGTAATGGAATATTTGGTCTTATATACACTTCCTTCGGGGGGGGGGAATCTGCAAAATTAAGCTATTTAAAATTGCAGACATTACATACTGCTTGATAAAACTGCACATATGTCAAATGTGATAGTTGCTTTCTTAAAATCTGAAAGATGGCCTTTTATGCATTTAGAAGGCTTGAACACACAGTAAACTTAAGAAGACAGTCATCTGAAGCAAATCAGATTTGATAAAAGATACTTGCAAAATATGCGACTACTTCCTACATTACACAGTTAGGCAAAAATTGTGGGTAGATAGAGACCACCTTCACTGGTGAACCAAATCATTATTTGCCCTGTATTTTGTTCTCTCTGTGTAGAAACATTACTGCCCTCTATAAATCATAAACAGTACCAGAAGATGGCAGGAATTGGCACTTGAAAAATGACACAATCCCTAAGGAAGAATTCTGTTTAAGATAATATGTATGTAATAGAGATATGCACACAGTCTCCTCCTGTGCATGCATCTGGTGGGCCGCTGTGAGATACAGGAAGTTGGACTAAGTGGCTCCATGGCCTGATCCAGTAGGGCTCTTCTTATGTTCTTATTCAGAATTAAATCCCACTGTATTCAGTGAAAAGTTGAGTTAGTCCACACACTGGAGTGGCTTTAGTAGTGTATTTCAGAAATTAAACATTTTTAGATGCTTTTAGATGGTGAGAAGACCAGATCAGTGCTGTCTGTAGCAGTTCCTGTGTGTCTTACAACATGGTGTCTTACTTTCCATGGTGAAATAGGTTTTGCATATGTAGGTATTTTCATCAGCCCATTTCACTATGAACTGAAGGAAAATTCACTTTGTAGTAACTTCACAGTACTTAAAAAATAGTTGTGCAAATGCTCCTTCTCTTGTAACTTATGTTAAGCATATGCTTAATTACTTTTCTAGATCTTGCATCATAGGTGTCCATCGATCTAACATGTGTTGAGTACTGAAGTTGATTTACAGTTGGTTTACAACATGCAACTTGGCACAACTAAAACATTTTTTGTTCAGTATCCACCCTGTTGTCCTTAATGGTTATCCCCACTAGCATATATTATGAAATAAATGGCTCTTAAATATACTACCTAACTATTTAGCATGTGTTTTTTAATTGTCTAGTTTTTGCATAATTGAATTATGGCATCCTGAATGCAGCCAGATTCAAGAGTGGTGATATGATAACCACATCGTACATCCATTTTGTTTTCATACCACATATGGAGCTTGTCCTATATATGGTATACTTGATCATGAACTCATGTTTCCTTTGCCTAATGAATTTTGACAGGTGGAATATTATTTTCTCAGTGAGTTTTATTGAAGGTTAGTATATTGGAGGTGTTTACCAACTAATTATGAAAGTGTACTCATGCTTAACAGTAGTAATTTTTAATCTCTTCCTAAAAGGCTAAAACCAAATGAAAGCACTGAAGGACTTAAGATATGCAGATCATCCCTTTAAAAATCCGAATGCTTTGGCATTTACCACAAATAAGTCAAATATTATGTAAATTATTCTGTACTCATTCATTGAAATTATGGATAGTTTTTTTCTTTTTTTGAAAATGTATAGCTTTTTATTCTGTGTTGCATGTTTATATAATACATGGTGAGTAAAGTTGGTATACATAAGCAAATGTATGGGTATTCTGTATGGTATAATGTATACAATTTTATGGGTATTCTGTAATTTAGAAATACACAAGTTCAATAATTTTCTTTTAGTGATTATACCATTCTTTGCTTTTTTAAATAACCATAATCGCTTATAGATTCTGAAGTGGAAAGTTACAGTTTAAATTTACAAAAGTTGAGTTTTCCATTTTCAGTTACACTTTTGACCCTTTCTGATTTTGAATAATATTAAAAATAGCCTTGAAGTAAATGAAGGTAATATGCTGAATATTTACATTGTGAATGGCATTACTGGAAATTGCTAATAATGATAACTCAAATGGAGTCTTTAAAAAAATCAGTCTAGAGGTTTAGCACATTTAGCATTATATTATAGGTGCTCTGTTACATCTTCTGAGAGCTTGATATATATTGGCTAGACACATTTTGCCCAGCATTGTGTCTCATTCTTCTCTGAGTTGAGATCCTAAACAAATTGGTGTCCAGAAAAGTTATGTTTCATACATGTGTTCCCATAGGAGCTCATGAAGTTGTGACTTAGGGTGATACACACACAGTTGTAGAGTCTGGTATGGGTGAGGCATGGAAGCAATCTATAGACTCATCGCCATGTCATCACCCCACATATGTTAACATAATATATGAAGTGGAGCCCATATAAGTATGTCAGAGCCCAATCCTGAGCTCGGCGTGCCAGCCCACCGCTGGCATTCACTGTTGCAAATGTGCTATAAGGCACATTTGTGGACCCTAGCACCAGTGCTCTCCCAGTGCTAGCCCAGCACTGGGCTAGCACTAGGCGAGCGCTGGAACTCTGCCGTTCAGCGGTCATGCAGACCACTGAGCAGCGGAGAGGTAGGTGGACATGGGGGGGGGAGGTGGGGAGGAGGCATTCTGGGGGGGAGGGGGAAGGCAGAAGGAGGGCAGGGAGACAGCAGAAGGAGGGCAGGGAGACTGCAGGGAGGAGGCATTCTGGGGGGGAAGGAGCAGGGTAGGAGGAAGGCCACCAGATCCAGAGCCTCGGTGCGAGGCCCTTGATTCTACGCCAACCTTCAGGTCGCTGTAGAATCAAGTAGCCCCATTGTGGGGCTACTCACTTTCCTGGGGGAAGGGGACTAAAGTCCCCTTCTCCTGAGGAGCCACCGGCAGCTACCTGGAGTTTGGCAGCCATTTTTTGTGCTGCTGCAGCCCCACATGTTGGGCAGCTCAGGATTGGGCTGTCAGTAAGCTTCTAGGCCCCATTACAGATAATGCCATTCACAAAAAGGATTGACAGAATCAGAAATCTAGAAAGAACTTAGAAGTAATTTAGTTTGAAATTGTATCCTAAGGTAAGGTGTACATTAGCTCATGTCATCCAGATTGTGGTTCACAGCAAGCAGTAGAAATACCCAGTATGATGTGTCAGGGGTTCCCGCAGGCAAGAATTCTCTTACTAGGACAATCTGTCCATTAATACTTTAAAAAGGGTAGACTATTATGTGACTATGGCCTATGTTTGCTGTACAGAAGAATTCTATGTTGGAGAGAAGACACTTGTGTCATATGTTACAGAATATGTACAGTTGGTTTGAACATGAGCTGGAAGCTTATTTCTGTATCTCATCACACAAAGATATTCTATGTTAGAGTTGTGTGAGTGTGTGTGACTGTCAGGAACCATAATCTTTCTCCATTGCTATGAGTTGCTGCAGCCTACAGCCTGGGGGAAGTAAGAGGGGCAGTATGGAAAAGTTCATTACGGGTTACAAGTCATAGTAGGTATGTACAGGCTCTTAGTTTTAGAGGCAGGCTAAATCTGATTGCCAGATGCAGGGAAGGGCACCGGGACACAGGTTGTGTCTGTTGTCTTGTGTGTTCCCTAGGGCAGTTGGTGGGCCACTGTGAAATCAGGCCAAAGTGAAACCAGCTTCCCTGGAAGCTGGACTAGATGGGCCTTTGGCCTGATTTAGCAGGGCTCTTCTTATGTTCTTATGAAGGTTCACCGGCATGGGTGCTTTTGGTAGGGATTGATTCTGCCATGCTTCTGCAGGGAATATAGTAAAGCTAAACATTTTGAATGGATTCAAGGAAAAAATAGTTCCTTATTTTGAAGACAGTTTTACTGGAGTCCATTCTGAATCTGGAGTGATGGAGGACTTTCCCATCTGTAATTTTACCTACCTGTAGGTTCAGTTCCATCTTTCTGTGTCAGCATCCTTATCAAGATACCCTTTGGTCATACACATATATATGTTGTGAACAGCAAATGTTGGGGGAAAATCACTCTTGTCTGTACTGAAATGGGGAAAAAACCAGACGAGTTTGCTTTATCCAGCAAAACAGACCATTTTTTACCTTACTGATCTGTCTGGATATATTGAATAGCTATTCTTCACTTCTTACTTACGGGAAGTGTAATTGCCTCGAACATAGAAAGTGATTATGAAAATTGCTCCTAGATTAGGAAATGAAGAGAGCATCCTAATACATTTTCATTCCATTTCCCAGCATGTAGTATGTAGTGGACAATCATTTCACCTGTTTCAGCAGGTTGGGGGTTCACACTGCACTGAATATGATCCCATCACTCTGCTCAGCAGGGAGATGGATCCTTTTCACACTTTAGTACATCTCTTGTATCTCCTTGATTTTTCATGCTTCATATCTCCTGGTTTAGAATTGAGCTTTGTAGCTAAAAGGAGCAATATATGCAATCAGCCCTTTGTCTCATGCTGTTTTTGGTATATCCTGAACGTGTTTGTGCTTTCAATAGTAACATTTTGATAACTAGGTGCTACTAGACTTAAAAAAAAATCATTTTACATTCTATTTCATTTTATGTTTGGTTTTATTTATTCCATGTTTTCTTTTGTTTTTGTTTTTAGTTGTATCTGGTAAGTTGAAATTTTATTGGCCATCTTCTAATCATCGTTATCCCTGTGACTGGAACTCCTCTCCCCCATTTCATCCATACCCTTCCATATCCGCCAACAAATCAGCTTTCATCTTTCACTTGTAATTGACTGGACAGACTGCAAAGGGCAGATTCTGCATGACGTATGGGTAATTTTTGTGGCAAGCAGCAAAGGTAATGGGTTGCTTATTTTTTCTGTTTTAATTGTTGTAATATTGAACTAAAATTTTATTTTTAATGTTTTCATTCAGCTGTAGCTTAATGTGTTTGATTCTTCTCTTTTAAAAAATCCAGATAATGTGCATTTTTTTTAAAGATATGCAATGACATGCCTCATATATGATGACATGCTTTGACCATACTTGCTCAAAGTAATTGAAAGGTTTTTAATAAATACTTCATATTTCAGACCCACTATTCATTAGATGAACAAGATTTCCACCTTTTGCATTACTTTCTGCAGGTTTAAAATTAACATAAGAACTACTAGAATTACAGACCTTAAAGTACTGAATATGAAGATTTGTTGCTTAAAGTTTTAATCATAAATTGAAATTTGCTATGAGGTTGAAGGCAAGCTGTGGAGACAAACTATCATCTCAAATTTGATGGGAAAAGATTGCTTCTTCTTCCAGTTTTATTCAAATTGAGTATTTTATGGTGAAACAACTATGATTTTCCTTCTATAAGTAGGAACCAATGATGAGACTTGATCATGCTTTTAAGTCTGGGTCTTTTGCAGTTCTGATGGGATTTGATCTTGTTCACCTGTTAAATTAGTTTGTGTGTAATGTGAATAAGGCTACTTACAGCCTAATCCTACCTATTCCCTACCCTGCTGATGCAGCTATGCCACCAAAGTGTGTGCTTCATCCTGTGGGGGGAGGAGAGTCCCAGAAATCACCTCCAGGTAAGGTAAGGGAACATTTCTTCCCTTACCTAGGGCCAAGCATCTGGAGTCAGAATGGGTCTACTCAGACCTGTGCCAGTGATTTAGCTGGTGCAAGTCTGAGTAGACCACAATGCAGATTGATGCCTGGAAGGAGGTGTAGGATATCACCAGTACCTCTACTGCTGATACCACCCTCATTATTCCCCTGTTGTGCCCCAGTCTCTGCCCTGTTCCCCTCCCTCTCTGCCCTGTTCTGGCTGCTCTCTGCCTGCCTGCCTGATGCCCCACTGCCATTGGACTCACCTTTCTGGGTCAAGTTGGTGTCCTCCTTTACTGCAGGCTATTGCAGCAGTTCCCTTAATGTGGCTGCTGGCAACATGCTGTGTGTAGCTGCCATTTTATGACACAAGAACTGTGATCTGCTGTTGTAAACCCCTCCCTGCACCAGCCCAATTCTGCTTAGGGTTGGGCCATTAACTAATGTATAATGTCGTAGTGCGTGCCTATGTTGCCAGTTCCCTAATACGATGAAAAAATGCATTACAGCTAATGCTTGTTAACAAAGATGCTTTGTCCATTAAATTACGTTATTATTTCACACATAAGATAAATTATGCCATGTCTTCAGTATTCTCAGAAGAAATCTAAATAAGGTATGTGTAAGGTGTACATATATTTAATGGACTGATTAATAAATGATTCATCAAATATAAAACATTCCATGGTCGTGTAACTCTTATAATAGCTGCATATATATGTACCAAATATACATATACATACACACACATATAAATATACATATGTATACATGTGTTCACACACATATCTCTGTGTGTGTGTGTGTGTGTGTGTGTGTGTGTGTGTGTGTGTGTGTACACGTACACATGTATGTACCGGTGGTCTCTAACTTTCAACTGCTATGCCATTCTGTGGGTTCTGCAAAGGTGCTGTGGGTATAGCACCTGACTGTTGTTCAGTGAACTCGAAAGCACTTTACATTATTCTTTTGATACCTGCTAATATTATTCTAACAGTGCTTCAAGGGTAGTGCAAATAGTTGATAAAGAGACATGGCAGCTGTGTCAGCATAATGAAAGACTACCAAACTGGCATGTTGAGAACATGGATGCTGATCTTTACAGATTTGTGCAGAAATATTTATTATTGAACTTCATACACCCACTATACCATTCCATGGCATTTATTTGGCTACCACAAAATTGCTGGAAATTGAATACAGGTGATGGTTAAATCCAAGTTGCTTTAATTCAGTTCTTAATTAGAGATCTCAGCATAATAAGGAAAGGGAACGTCTTTAAAGTATGTTGGAACCAAGCTGTTTGGATAAATGCTGATGTTCTCCTGGATCAGAGTTGATGATGATCACCTGTTACAGAGGCATGATTGAGGGATATTAATCCTGAATTTCAGAGGAAGTCTATAATCTGTTTATGAAAAGCTTGAGCCTTTGTGTGACCGGGGGAGACATGATGCTGGTAGGTGGTCCCTATCTGAGCACAAATTCTACTAATTATTATAATTTCAGCTGTTTAGATTCAGTTGTCTGCAGTTTACAAAAGTCCAGTCATCACCACCAAACACATTCACTTTAAGACTACTTCTTTGCAATAGTGCCTTATGTTGTTAACAGACACTCTGTAAAGCTTCTGAATCAGTCTGTAGCATAAATTCAGAAAACACATTTTGCTGCCACAATGATGAAAGGCATGTTTTCCCTTTACCTAGTGTGAGATCTACAAGAAACTGGCCCAGCCCAAGAAGTCCCCTTGAAACCAATTATGGTTTGAGGAAATCAGACTTTGAAAGCTTACCAAAATTATGATGGTTTAGGAGCCATTCATTTATTGCTGGTATTCAAACAATGTCTGAATTTGTTCTTGTAGATAATGTTTTTCTGTAGATCCCATCATAATATAATTATGCAATGTCACTGCATGCTGAAACAAAAAAAAAACTTCTCTGTATGTTTCTTAGAAGAACATGAAACTAGACTGAATTTAGATATACTGGCAAAGCCTGTGTTTTTGTGAATTTAGATAGACTGGCAAAGCCTGCTCCTCTCTACATATTGCGGAGATTAGATACTGTTGCTTTTGGTTAATGGAAAACTATAGTTGCATGTGAATGCAGATTAGAAGTGGATATTTCTAAACCTCTCCCTTTGCATGGAGGGAAGGGAAGAAGATGAGGGAGCATGTGGTGTTATGCACATGTTGGCAAACTAAGGGTTCGCCATTATCTTTGAATGCACTTTTCTAGGCAGATTTTTATGTTTCCTTAGCATTAATGTTGCATGCAATCCAAACTATATAATGTGTTTTTTAAGTAGTGATGATCACAGCTGTGAAAATCCTAGACTAACATTGAGGTGTTATTGTGACTTTTTGTACAGTAACAGTAAGGAAGGGGGTAAAATCATTAGTCTTTCAGGAGGTCAATGAATTAAGGATCTGAAAAGTATAAAATAATTAAGATCTCTTATTTAAGCCATGTCTTTTGAAGCATAAGAGGGAAAGCTCAAACAGAGATATATTTTAAAGGAATCTTTTGTTATAGTGTAGTTCAGTAACTGTGCCTAATACACTCAACTGTCATAGTGTAATGTAACTGACATAATTTTTGACGTTCTATTTACTGCTAGATGAAGTGGCCATTTAAGTCTGTATAAATCAAACAGTTTGGACAATGCTGGCAGTATTTATAATGTCACGATGAGCAGATGTTTCAAATTTGCCTTCATTTACATATATATTTTGTTTGAACATGCCCTTGCCTATGTAAATGAAGGAGGTATTCCGCTTCACTGTTGCTTTAAATTCATTCCTCTTCAGTAATTGCATTGAAGATTTTTAAATGGTTATAATTTACACAGTAGCAATCCTGGAGCTTTTGAGTTAAATTGAAAAATTTTTGAGCACCCCAGCCTACATCAAAATCAAGCCTCTTATGGAAGCAATTAAATGACTCCTAAACTACAGTAAATCAAAGATGATGACTTTTGTGTACCTAAACCCTGAATTTGCAATCATTTTAGTGGTTTTTACAGTAAGAGGTTAGTAGTGCAGCATGTGAATGAGGGTTTTTTTTTGGGGGGGGGGGTTGCTGTCACCTATGGAAATGCTTCTTTTTTAAAGAAGCATACACCCATAGAGTAGTTTTTCAAGAATCTTCACTGAAGGCAAATTAGGCTTTGTGACTTCAGACAAAAGACTATTCAGCTATGGTTCTTTAAAAAAAAAAAAAAAAAAAGGTGTGCTTATAAACACCTGGGGCACCAGACTTAGTTAAACCATGCCAGTGTTGGACCTGAACACCATATTCTGTATGTAGAAGGGGACCTCTCTTTATGCAAATACAATGCGATATGTTTCTATGTAACATGAAGCCTGTCCCCTTGATTACAAATGGATCCTTCTAATTCTACAGTACCTTCTTTGTTTTTTCTCTTCAGAGCCACCACATTTTGTTGTGAAACCTCGTGACCAGGTGGCTGCACTGGGCAGAACAGTGACTTTTCAGTGTGAAGCCACGGGAAACCCTCAACCAGCAATATTTTGGCGCAGAGAAGGAAGTCAGGTAAAAATACTAGTGAAACGTTGTCAGCATCCAATTTGGCAACATCCAAGCTATATGGGCACCTTGTTAGTCTTTGGGGTGTCTAGCACTCACATTCTGGAAACCCTTATGGTGTGCCTTCATGCTTTCCTTAGTTCTTGCCAAAGAGTATATGTACATTCTGTGTATATGTACATTCTGCATGTCGAAAAGCAGCACATAAATATTGTTAATAAAAATATTCTTAAAACTCCAGCCTGTTTGTTTAAATTTGGCCAGAATATGCATTCTGACCTGTACCTAGAATTTTCTATTCCTAAATAGCTGCATGTGGCCCACCCCTAACTCCAATTCCATTCTCCCACAGATGTTTACCCAGTAGCTTTCAGGCTGCAGAACATAGATTATGTATGTATTGAGGTCAAATTTAAATAATTTCTTTTTTAAAAAAATAGTATATGGCCCAAGACTAAATCTTAAATCAAGCTGTTGGCCATCTACCTTTATTGAACAGTTGCCAATGTGCAGCAGGAAAATGAGAAGGAAAAGATCATTGATAAGGATCTGTTAGTACTTATGGTGTAATGAAAGATGGGTATATCCTGTTTGTTTTGGTAATTTCAGGGACATAAATTGTAATCAGAAGGGGAAAGCACTAAAATGCTTCTTTGTGAAATATAAGAAGTTAAAGTATTTTTTTAGTCAGGAACAGAAAACTGGATCAGGTGTTTGATACTCTATATATGAGAAATTGAGTTCAGACTTTCATGACTACAGCTTCTAATGTGTTACCACAGCAAGTGTAACAAGCATTTGTCATTACAAGGCTTTTATAATGATATGTAAAACTGGTGACAAAAGCTGGAAATTCAATGAGCTACTTTAAATGTGCAGAATATTGTGGAGTGTAGGCCTTTTTTCTATTTTGCTTATAATACCTCTTAGTTTCAAAACTGGTTTGTCATTCATTTGTGGGGGGAGGCAGGGAGATTGGTGTATAAAAAAACATACAGATATAACCTAATTATCCACAGATTTTTTTTACCTGCAGTTTTATCTCAGCGCAATGAAAAGGGCCTTTAATTTAAAGCAAAAAAGTCATTTAACAGTAGCCTTGTTAATGGGGGAGAGGGCAGCCAGCAGACAATCCATCAATCATTCTCTCTCCAGGTGCTTAGAATAGCTTCCTTCTGCGGCAAGCAACCCCTTCCTTCCCCCTGAGCAGTGAGAGAATGCAGGTGATTATTACCTCCTTGCTCCCAGATGAAGGGAGGGGTTGCTGCCTCGGAGTGAAACCTTTCTAAGTGTCTGGAGAGAGAATGATTGATTCTGCCTGAAGGTCTGCCTGATGGGTCTATTGTGCATTACAAAGGTCAGTGAGGCTGTTTTTAAACCACTGAGCAAAGGGACATTGTTTTTTAAATGAATTTCCTTTAACACAATTTTTGGTATCCACATGGGTGCTGGGAATGGAACCCTCCTGGATACATGTACTCAACCTGTACAAAATCCTTTTGGTATACAGGAGACCTGTGCATGCCATTTATGCAGTGCAAGAAGCAGAAAATTATTGCTATTGCTAAGGGGAATGATAGGGAAAATTTAAAAAATTAAATCTTTTTTCTTTCTTATTCTAATTTGCAGATGCAATGTTTTTATAGAGTACATTGGTAGCATTTTGCAAATGTCTTCAACAAAATACATGCTACAACAATGTAATGACCACATATTAGCAATTATAATTCATATATTTGCATTCTTATTATTTTGTTAGTTTTGAATGCATATGACTAATCATTGTATGTTACAGTTCTTTGTACACTCAGAATTTTAAATGTCTAGTAGAATGCTAATTGATTTGCTGCTTGAACCTTTGCAAGTTAAGGAAAAAATAGTTCCACAAAAATACCTTCAATGTAATATGCTACCCTTTTTCATGGGGAATTCATATTGAAACCGATGTTTTACCATATAATCCCCAAATAACCTCAACGTCTATGTTCTCTCAACATCACTTTCTTAGCTGAAAATGTCTCTCAGAATTAGACTATAACACACTAGAATAAGATCAAGCTTATAGGGTATTCTGAATATTAAATGCACATATATATGAAGATAATCAGTCACTCTGCTTTTTACACTTTTCCTGCTCTGATTACATGTTTCAGAACCTGCTCTTTTCATACCAACCTCCTCAGTCTTCCAGCCGGTTCTCTGTCTCACAAACTGGTGACCTCACTATTACAAGTGTCCAGCGATCTGATGTTGGATATTATATCTGCCAGACTTTAAATGTTGCAGGAAGCATAACAACAAAAGCATACTTGGAAGTAACTGATGGTAATGTATATAAAAAAATTTATTTTATTTTTTATATAAATTTTTATACCACCCCTTCCTCCAAGGAGTTCTGGGTGGTGTACATGGTTCCTTTCCATCCTTTGTCTTCACCCTGTGAGATAGGTGAGACAAAGAGATAGTGTCTGGCCCAAGGTACCCAGGAAGTTTCATGGCTGAGCAGGGATTTGAACCTGGATCTTCTAGGTTTAAGTTTAACATCAGAACCACTACACCATCCTGGCTCTCTTAATTTTATGTTGCTAACATGAGGTGCAATTTGTTAGAAAGGAAAGGGGAAAATATGTGAAAATCGTGACTGTCTCCCCTTGCACAAATGATAGATCACCACATGAAAGGATGAGTTTGGATACAACCCATAAGTATAGCAAAACAGAAGGTAAATATCCATTGGGTTTTGTTTTTTTTTCTCACACAGCTATGGATAGCTGTGATATAGTTGTAACATAACTGTGAAAAGTATTTTAAACACCAAAGCAAAGTAGTTTAGAGAATTCGTAAGCAAGCAATGCAACAGCAGATGGAAAATATTATAGAGTAACTGTGAGTTAAGTCAGAATTCAGTATACCTGACAATGATGCACAATTTGAAGATTATGGCAGGGAACTATTTCAAACTCTCACAAGAATGAAAGAAAATAAAGATTATAAGAACTTAAGAACAGCCACACTGGATCAGGCTATAGGCCCAGCTAGTCCAGCTTCCTGTGTCTCACAGCGGCCCACCAAATGCCCCAGGGAGCACACCTGATAACAGGAGACCTGCATCCTGGTGCCCTCCCTTGTATCTGGCATTCTGACATAGGCTATTTCTAAATTTCAGCAATTTCAGGAGGTTGCACATACACATCATGGCTTGTAAACCTTAATGGATTTATCCTCCAGAAATTTGTCCAATCCCCTTTTAATGGCATCCAGGCCAGATGCCATCACCACATCCTGTGGCAAGGAGTTCCATAGACCAACCACACGCTGAGTAAATAAATATTTTCTTTTGTCTGTCCTAACTCTCCCAACACTCAATTTTAGTGGATGTCCCCTGGTTTTGGTGTTGTGTGAGAGGGTAAAGAGCATCTCTCTATCCACTCTGTCCATCCCCTGCATAATTTTGTATGTCTCAATCATGTTCCCCTTCAGGCGTCTCTTTTCTAGGCTGAAGAGGCCCAAATGCCATAGCCTTTCCTCATAAGGAAGGTGCCCCTGCCCAGCAATCATTTTAGTCACTCTCTTTTGCACCTTTTCCATTTCCACTATGTCCTTTTTGAAATGTGGCTACCAGAACTGAATGCAATACTCTAGGTGTGGCCTTACCATCAATTTGTACAATGGCATTATAATATTAGCCATATATATATAATATTAGCTGTTCTGTTCTCAATACCTTCTCTAATGATCCCAAGCATAGAATTGGCCTTCTTCACTACCACCACACATTGGGTCGACACTTTCATCGAACTGTCCATCACTACCCCAGGATCTCTCGCCTGATCCGTCACAGACAGCTCAGAACCCATTAGCCTATATGTGAAGTTTTGATTTTTTTGCCCCAATGTGCATGACGTTACACTTACTTACATTGAAACGCATTTTGCTGCCCATTCTGCCAGTTTGGAGAGATCCTTCTGGAGCTCCTCAGAATTAATTAGCACACAGAATTAATTAGCACACAGCAATGTATCTCATTAAATTTTGTTAAAAATACATGTAAGGCTAAATATTCAGAGATGCCTTGGGCATTTGCTCTGGCATAGGAAAGGCAGGATATAAATAAATAGATAAATAAATGACAGTTGATGGCTCGACGCAGATCCATGGATGAAAAATTCTCAGATATACAGGTTCCACCTGTATTTAAAAAATAAATTACTAAGTTAATCATTTGCTTCACACATACAACACAATTAACAAATTAGGAATGCCGTTATATGATGTTTCACTTGACTTAAGGAGGAACCATAGTTCAGTAGAAGAGTATCTGTTTTGTGTGCGAAGGTTTCAAGTTCCATCCATTTCATCTCCAGGTACAGTAGAGAAATATTTCTGAAACCTTGAAGAGCCAGTGTCTGTCAATGTCAACCATACTAAACTAGATGACCCAATAGTTTGAGTATAAGGCACCTTCCTATGTTCTTACAATTTAATATTGTTCTTAGAATACTGAAACTTTGGCATGAAAGAGGAATTAGTGAGAAATCCTTGTGAAAGATAATTGCTCAACTCCATATATGATGTCACCAATCACTAAATCTGAGTAAAGCAAGCTAGAAAACTGAAGCAGCAAAAAGACTACAGTCAGTGGTGTTGCTAGGAGGTGTAGGGATTGCAGACTGCACCAGGTAACATACTCAGGGGAGGTGACACCACTACTAGCCAAAATTGTGAAATCCTGGTATTTTGAATTATACCATCATGTTATATATTTTGTGATGCAGAATTTCATGTAGAATGCAGTGAAACAAACTGTGTTGAATTATCTTTATTCTGTCTAAGGTTATGACCAGATAGGAAAACACAACTACCTTATGTTACAAAAAGTGGATTTTCATAAATCAAAACTCTGGTTGTTCCAATAGCCAATGAGGTGTTATGACACAGCAGTGAACCAATAAGGTTTTAGCATGAGTCAGCTCTCATTTCCATTTATCAGAACTAATATTAGAACTCTTATTCTGTTGTGGGAGTGTCATCAAGCTGGCCACTGGTTTGTGGTTGGTTACTGATTTGTTGGGTAATCTGCACAGTTGTATATCTATATAAATAAAGTTGTATAGAAGGTTATAATGGAGGTGACACCAACCTTAGTGATGCCTCTGCATTTACGCTGTGCATATGATATTGTAATTAATTCTGTATGGTCTGGTACAGGAGCAATTCCATCATGGGGTTGATGCGATGAGCTCTTGCACTGGGTGACACAAACTGTAATAACACCTCTGGCTACTGGCTACTCTGGCGCTCTGTTCTCAAACATCTGCTGAATTGTTGCCTTCCTCTCCGAGTTCCTAGTTTGCTATATGAAAATCCTGAACTTCTACCTCTCTAAAAACTTTGACCTGCTACTTGGTGGGGTTTAACTAGAAAGATAGTGAGAACACCAGGGAGATTCTAATATACACATCACCTTTCTCCTCTTTAAAAGAAGTATGCCGTAGATATTATTTTATGTTCTGTAGCTGAAAATCATATAATGGTCTCCTGAATAATGCATACCTTCTATTTTAATTACTTAATTATCTTTAGATTATTTTAAAGCCCAAGGGGACTGCTGTTGCTTAGATGATTAGGAAACTACTTCCAGTTGCAAAAATCTTTTTTTGCCCCTCTCTGTTGTTTCTTCTGGCAGTGATTGCAGACCGGCCTCCTCCTGTAATTCGACAGGGTCCTGTGAATCAGACAGTAGCTGTGGATGGAACTTTGGTGCTCAGCTGTGTGGCTGCAGGCACTCTAATGCCCACGATTCTCTGGAGGAAAGACGGCATCCTCCTATCCACCCAAGATTCCCGAATAAAGCAGCTGGAAACAGGCACATTACAAATTCGCTATGCCAAGGTAGCCTGCACAGTTCTTTCTCTTTTTTTTTCCATTTTGCTTGTCTTTGGTTTTTTGCCTCTGGGCCCTCAATGTTGCAATCTCTAATTTTTGAATTAATGAAATGTTAAATAACTATATTAATATCATCTTTATGTGATGCTTTGCGTCTTCAGAGAGCTTATTCTGCATTCCCAAAGTACCGCAGATTATAATAGAGCCTCTGGCAAGTTATTTCAGATTTCATAAGTAAAGTTCTCCTGAGGAGAATTAATTTAGAAAACCGTTTTTCATGAGAGGTGGGCTGGTGGCGAAATAATACCTGTAAATGTACACAAACTTCAGAAATGCAGGTTTTATAAACTTGCATCAGGATTCCACAGTAACTATTAAAGTGTGTGAACAGTTCAGTGGCTATACTTCTGTACCTGTAGCTATCTCTATTGTTATTCCTGACTTTCCTCTCTGTTCTTTTCATAATGTGCATATTCATACGCAGTATTAATATGATCTATAAATATAATCATATTAAGGTAAGCAAATATCAAGGTGAGTTGCTAAGGATTTGAAGAAGCATGATTGGTCCATGCATTCTTCCTGGGAGACAAGTTGCAGCAAAATGGTTTGCATCTTTACACACCTGCTCTTACTTGCTGGTTGTTTTGCCTCAGGGTAAATTGCTTCATAAAGCTAGACCAAATGTAAAGACATCCTGCTATTATGATACGTTAACCCAAAACCAGTCCATGGAACTTGTCATGCTAGCACAAAATTTGTATTGTTGCTGATTTTTTAAAAAAACATTTAATTTGACCTTTGAAAGTAGTTTAACATCTGGTTATTTTGTGTATAGGTTTAGTAATAACTTCAGGTGGGCTTTGTCTCGTGTTCATGCTCAGATGATGGTAGTTTAAACTGTCATTTTATTGCCATGTTATCATATTTAATTGTAGTCTTAAAGGCTCTGACATGCCTTATAAAGGCCTCAGATGTCACTTTCAGTTTTCCCCTGAAAAGCAGAAGTTGCCTCTGCTTTGGAACACCCTCTGGAGCGTTCACGTCACACCAAGCCCACGGGTTCAGGACCCGTGGATAATCAAGTCCATGGGGCCCGAATCCATGGATAACAAGGACCTACTGTAAGGACCTTGCAAACCAAAATGTTTGTTCATGATTTTCCCCCTTTAAGCTCATATGTGAATACTGTACAATGTTGCATTCCATTTACAGCCTCAGACACTGGATTCACACCTCACTTTCCTTTGCAAAAGTTGGTATTCTTTACAGTTTTTCTGCTATGTTAAATCCTAACAGTTTCAGGATGATCTCTGCATTTTAAGAGAGTGCCTGATTTTCTCATAGCTTTGTGTTCTAAATTGAAACCCCCCCCCCAAAAAAAAAATCATTCAACATCCTCTCCTCCAGCAAATTGTGTTCTCTCTCTCTCTCTCTCTCTCTCTCTCTCTCTCTCTCTCTCTCTGGGAAGTGCTACCTCCAAACTATTTATTAATGATGATAATAGCTTAACAGAGCTAGTAGAAACAGCCACTTCCCCATGGGAGGCTGGAAAGCAGAAATTGTCATAACCATGAAATTTAGCTTCTATACCGTATAGCTGAGTAGAGATTTTTCAGCTTCTTGCTGCCCAGTCCTATCCCCTGCTATGGTATAGCATGCAGCCACATGGAGGCTGTGCTGACTTCTGTGGTAGCAAAATATTTTCTATTTACTACCCAGTAGGTTGCCCTCTGTCTATAAGTCTCCTTGGACATATGCCACTATATAGCTAGTGCAGGTCTGAGGAGAGTTAGTGGGTGGGGCAGGTAGAAAAATGAGGGATAAGATCCAGCATGTCTGATTGCCAAAAGATCTACCCCCTTCCTCCCCTGACATTCTGCTCAGTTCTACCCCCAAAATGTTCCATTACTCTCCTGGTCCACCCCCACTGGCAACTTACCAGCACTTGCTGAGTCTTCTGTGGCTGTGCCACTCTTTTCACTGTTTATGGCAGCAGCCTGGCAGTGTATGACAGCAGCCTGCATTTAGCACAACTGTAAAGGAACTTGCACTGCAAGAACAGCTAGTTCTAGCAGCAAAAGGCCCCAATAGGGTTGGAGCCTTAGTTCTTTTCATTAAGGCCTGCTACAATCCCTATTTACAGCAATTTTAGGACCTAAGCTACATTCTAGGAATTCCACATGTTAGGGAAGCTGAAACATTGACAAATGGAGGCTTGAGGACTTCTAAACTTCCTCCATCGAGCTCTGATTTTATATACCAGGAAATGGCCCAAGGTGATTTCCTACTGCATGTCCCCCAAAACCTGGCAGAAGGCAGCATGCATCCCCCAGGCTCCTCACTTTGCTCCTTCCTGCACAATCACTTTCAACAAAGCATGAACTCCCAGAATGTCCTGAAAGTTTCCGCTTTGTTTAAATGAACTGAATGGGAGGGTGCAAGGTTTAGGGAGGGAGCAAGGATTAGGGCAGCGGGTCTCAAACCAGAAGTAGCATCCACAAACCGGAAGTCACTTCTGTGGGGCATTCTGGGGCCAATGAAGGTTGATGGAGTGGGTTGCAGGCTCAGAGCAACTCTTAAGCAGGCTGTGGGGGCTTTCAAGAAAGCACTGCAGTGCTACAGAGGTCATTGCATCACGTCCCAGCACATGGGTTCACAACCCACTGTACATCGGGTCACAAGCTATTGTTTGAGAAAAGCTGTGTTAGGACAGGAAATTTTTAAGACTACAGTAAAAAATAAATAGAAGATAAATACATGAATCTTTTTTGTATGTGTGAGCATCTATGTCCCCTTTCAAGGTTAAGTTGATTAAAATATTGTAGTTTTTAATTATCAGTATGTGAGTGCCTGCTTTTTCTCTGAATACACTTTCTAGGGCACTTTTAGTCAGTTAATTCATATTCACATCTATCGGTTGAAAAAGTAATGATGTCATAGACTTTTTTTCTCTTCTGTTTCAGCTTGGTGATACTGGTCGATATACTTGCATTGCATCAACCCCGAGTGGTGAAGCATCATGGAGTGCTTACATTGAAGTCCAAGGTAAAGTCATTTGGATAGATGAAAAACTGTACAAATCAACAGTTACTAATTGACCTTTGATTATGTAATCAATTAAGAATATGGGTGCAAACACATGAGTGATTCTATGTCAGATTTCTTTTCATATGCATTTTTGTCACATTTGCTAGAATTTGGCGTTCCAGTGCAGCCACCAAGACCTACGGATCCTAACTTGATTCCCAGCGCGCCATCAAAACCGGACATTACTGATGTTAGCAGAAACACAGTAACACTATCATGGAAGCCAAATCTGAATTCAGGTGCAACTCCAACATCTTACATAATAGAGGCCTTCAGGTATTGTATCTTTCACATGAACTGGTTGAACTTATTAGATGTTATTAAATCACAGGCATGAACTAACCTGTGGATGTGTGTGTATGCTTTATCCTTAGCCATGCAGCTGGCAGCAGCTGGCAAACAGTAGCAGAAAACGTGAAAACAGAAACGTTTGCAGTTAAAGGACTGAAACCAAGTGCAATTTATCTCTTCCTTGTGCGAGCAGCCAATGCATATGGAATTAGTGATCCTAGCCAAATATCTGACCCAGTGAAAACACAAGGTAAAATATATATCTTGGGCTTTAGCTCAGAAATTTGCATGGCTTATTTAGATTTCCTAGGTTTGCTATTTTGATATTGCGGTTTGCTGAAGTAAAGCATATGCATCCATTTTACCTAGTGTTAACACAGATTTATACTTTCAAGTTTATATTTTCTGGAAAGGCATATTAGTACATCTATATACCCTATCTGTAGGCTGCATATAGGGTATAGAGCTGTTCGAGGATTCTCAGGCACAAGCCATGCAGGCCCTCCAAAACCACAGTGGTCCCTAACCATTTATGTTTGTGTGCACACATACTAGCTTACCCTCCTGGTCTATCCAGAAATTGGGCAGAAGACATAGGAGAGCCCTCCTTTGCACAGTTTCAGAGCGGTCCAGACATCGTGCTGGAGTGTGGGTAGCTGGCTGAGGGCCCAGTCCTATCCAACTTTCCAGGTCCAGTGCAGCTGCAATGCAGCCCCAAGGTAAAGCAACAAGTGTTCCCATACCTTGAGGAGGCCTATGTGACTGTCCACCCACTGCAGGATGCAGCACACACCCCATTGGTATTGCATCACTGGCCCTGGAAAATTGGATAGGATTGGGCCCTCACTCATTGCCTTGACTGCCTAGAAAGTGAGGAGAAGGAGGTGGGGTGATCTCTCATGCCATTGCTAGAGTGGCGGAGCACTATGCAGCTTTCCCCTCTGTCACCACATCACCATGGCTTACTTTGTGATTGAGGGAACAGCCAGCGCTGGTTCCAGATTGCTGGGGGCCCTGGTGCAAACTCCTGCACTGGGATCCCCATGGCATCCCCAGTGGCACATTGAGTGCTTCTGCTTCTGCTGAAGGTTTAGCAGTCAGCCTGGCTCTGGTGGGTGTGGTCCCACAGCTAGTGCCTGCCCTGGCCCTACTTTTGATTACCTCCTTGGGATGCTGATACCTTCAGCAAGTTGGTCACTCTCATGAAGAAAAAAGTTCAGAAACGTTGAACTGGGTTCTACAAAAGTGGGGGGGGGGGAAATCATGCTGCAAGAATGTACAGTGACCTGAATCGCTAAACAATGTATACTTGACAGCCCCCCCTTTTTATTATGGTGTACACTTTTGTGTCACAGACCAGAGCTGTAGTATCAAATCTGAGTTTCTTGCACACTTGGGTATCTGCTGCCAAGGCTGCACTGTAAAAACGCAAAGAAGAAACAAGTTAGAATCCTAGGATCTGCTTTGCTCTGGGCCTCTCCCAGAGGCTTTTCCTTTTCCCTTCCATGCCAGACTGTTTCAGCTGCAGAAGAAAGTGGTTCTTGCCTGGTAAGGCTGCAGTCTTAGGGGTGAGAGCAAGAAGACACTCATCAGTGAGGCTCTGCAAGGACCGTTATGGCACTTAGTGAAATCTGCTTTAAAAAATCATAGTGGAATTAGAAGACCTGAGCTGTTACAGATTTCTCTTAAATTGTCTAATAATACATGTGGATGGTTGTCTGTGCAAAGTGTTTACTTTGCAGTGTTGCACTTTGATCTGACATGTGCCAAGGATTCTATATCAGATTTTAATTTTCTTGTTACAAATTGAGATTTCTTTGGGCTGTCACTTTTTTAGAAGCAGAAAAGAACAGAAAAATACTGTATCAATGGGGCACTCTCCATTTCAAAAGCTGTGATTATCTGTGAATTGTAGCAATACTAAATGTGTTCTGTTTTACCTTGAATTTTTGTATGTCCTGAATGTAAAATCTTTACATCCCCGTGGCACAAGTTAAAGCCACATTACACATTAATTAGAATGCCTCCATTCATGTATATCAACAATTATCCTGAACATCTTCTAGTTGATACTGACCTGCAGAAGTCATGAGGAGGGAAAGAGAAGAGTTGTGTTTTTGTCTCTGTTTCTATAGAAAGGCCAGCATCCATGAATTTAATATATACTGCTGAAATAAATCGTGCTCTACTATGCTGAATTTATTTCCAAAATACATCTATAGTTCGTACATTTCTTACTTGTTCACATCTTTGTGTCATTCACAGTGAGCAGATTTGCTTCTTTTTTGCTTGGTGAGAAAAGTTGTTGCTTCTATAATTGGCCATCATTATCTCTATCTTGTTATAATCCCTTCATTTCATCTTTCTCTCTCTAGTTTCATCCTGTCCTAGATACGATAAAAATGTCAAACATTATTTCTTTATAAAATTCTGTCAGTGGCTAATGGTAGGAAAAAACCTATTTTTTACAGATGTTTCACCTACCAGTCAGGGTGTGGATCACAAACAAGTACAGAGGGAGCTGGGTGATGTTGTTCTACATCTCCATAATCCCACAATCCTGTCATCTTCTTCAATTGAAGTTCACTGGACAGTAAGTAAAACCAAAAAATGGTAGGATCCTATACAAAAAAGTCTCTTAAAAGAAAACCAATCCAAGAAGACATTGATGATCTGAATCTGAACAGATGATGACAAACTGTTCCTGGGAGTTAGGCACTTTAATAGCAATTCATTTAATAAACATGCTAATGTGCAAACTTGTGTATGCACTTGTGTGATTAGATTCTAGTGTAATGAGGGAACTCATCCAGGTTTGGCAAAGTTTTCAGTTTTTATCTTGTTTCGAGGCTACCAGTGCCCATAAGGGCATAGACATATTGATTAAAATATGGTGCAAATAAGGTGCCCAATGGCATGTTTGCTTTTTGGCCCTTTTTAATTTTTACTTATTTTTAAAATGTATACCCACAATTTTTTTCTCACTGGAGGAATCCAACTTACAAAAGCAATTAGACTATACCATTTTGGGCGCAATCCTAACCCCTGATGTCAGTGCTTTCCAGCACTGGCATAGCGATGCCAATGGGACGTGTGCTGCATCCTGCAGTTGAGTGGCACTCACAGAGGCCTCCTCAAAGTAAGGGAATGTTTGTTCCCTTACTTTGGAGCTGCATTGCCCTTATGTCAGTGCTGGAAAGCACTGACATAAGGGGTTGGGATTGTGCCCTTATACAATAAAGAAAAAAATCATTTCATTAATTAAAAAAAGCAGCAAAACAATCAAAGGGGGCAACAAAGCCAAATCAAAAGAACCCAGAACATGACTGCTGAAAAACAGAAGTCTTCATTATCCATTGAAGAAATGGCAAGAAGGGTGATAGGAGTATTTATAAAATGACAGGAAATTCCATAAAGTAGTAGTCTTCGCCAGGCTGGCCCTCTTCTAAAGGCCCAGTCCTATCCAGTTTTCCAGTGTTGGTGCAGCTGTGCTGCTGCGGCAAACACTGCATCCTGTGGTGGGGAGGCAGTCACAGAGGCCTCCTTAAGGGATGGGAACATTTGTTCCCTTACCTTGGGGCTGCATTGCAGCTGCCCCGCTGCTGGAAAATTGTATAGGATTGGGCCCTAAATCACTGTCGGCCTAGCCTCAAGGCAGCAGAACATGCAGGGGATCCTCTCTTCTAGGTCTTAACAGATGGGCAGATTCGTGTAATGAGAGACCATCCTTCAGGTATCCTGGTTCTAAACCTCGAAAGAGCTCTGGTTTAATCAGTGCATTAGCAGGTTGTAGAGCGGAAAAGGTAAACTGAAAACTTTGGCAAACTGAGCATACAGTTTGGAAAATATTCACATTTACCCTGTAAGCTGTTGTAGTGAAATGGAGGGTGGAACTAACACATGCTCATTTCCATAGGAAATAAAACCTGGCAAAAGTATATCAGTAAAATTTGGAATAAGAGATGTAGAAAGAAACAGGGACTGAAACAGATCATGCAATCTAAATGGGGAATTAAAGTAAATGGAAGTTGAATTTATCCAGGCATTTAGTGGAATACAAAAAAATTGATTTGCTTCTGGATTTTGCTTTATTTATTTTTTTACAATATTTGTAGGCTGCTTTTCCATCAAAGACACAGAAAGCAGCTCACAACAACATTAAAAACGAAGGGTGGCATCCTGACTAGCAAGTCTGCACAAAAGTAAGCTACTTCTGTGAATGTGTCACACCCCTCATGAGAAGCCCTGCATGTAGCTTTGTGCAAGGAACCCTTCCGTGAATGGAACATTCCGTTCTGTGTTTACAGAGGAAATTTCCATGTGCACAGTGAGCTCCTGATAGTGGAAGTGCTAGTCAGGTTGCCACCTAAAATATAAACAAGCAAACAATAATATTAAAATGTGTAGAAGAATTGTTCTTTGTTTTATATTTAAATGTAGTTTGTACCCTGCCTTGAGAACTATTGATTAGTATGGGAGTGTACGGGGGCCGCTGTATCCACAGATCCCATATCTGTAGAATCACTTATCCGTGGATCGGGCCCGTGAGCACCCCCCCCCCCTGGTGAGTGCCTCCTCTGGAGGTGAGGGAGCGCTGCTCCCCTTATCTCCAGAGGGTCGTCTGAGCCCAGCAGAGGCCACGCAAGTCTATGCATGGCCTCTGCCAGGTTTCCCCTGAGGGCTTCCCCAGGCCTCCTAATACCTTATAAGGCATTAAAAATGTCACTTCCAGTTTCATGAAGAAACTAGAAGTCACGTGTTTTTCATTGTAAGGCTCAATCTGATTCTGGCAAAGGCTGCAGACAGATGTGTGCAGCCTCTGTTGGGCTCAGACGACTCTCCAGAGGTGAAGGGAACAGAGCTCCCCTTGCCTCCAGAGGGTGGGGGGACAGCGTTCTCCCATATCTGCAGTTTCACTTAACTATGGATACGGGGCCTGTTCATTATTTTAAATATATAAAAGAGAGTTTGCTGTTGTGACACTTGGTAACTGGAAGAGGGCCACCTACACAAAGGGCCACCTGCAGTGTGCTTTCTCTTGTATAATCAACCACTTAAAAACTCACCAAGGTTACTTGGACAGTTTTCTCTGACCTCTACAGAAATGCTGCTCTAAACAACCTTTTTATTGTTACTTTTTGGTAGACCAGACTGGTCTGTGGAATCTGTTGTTTTTTTTAACCTGTGTGATATATTCACAGAATAATTGTGCTGACATGATATTGATTAGGTAACAAAGGAAAATAATTTTAAATAGAAAAAAGCAGGGTTCACTTTTAATTAGGTCCTTTCACAGTTTTTAGCCTGCCTGTGCAAAAGTGTGGAGAACATCCCTATCAAGCAACTTCAGCATATAAAAGTCTCTAGATATATTGAGACTTTATGCTGAAATAAACATGATAGTCTCCACAAATAAAGTGCATACTCTTGTGTTCTACGCATGTATAAATGCACTTGCCACATGCATCAGTTGATTCACATGGTGAGTCAGCATGTCATCAGTACACCTGTTCATGTCACCAACACAGAGGTTAGTTGGCATACTAATGCTATACACAATTTACCAAGATTTCGGAACAGAGAAATTGACTATAAATGAAGACATTAATGCAAACTTGGATCCTGATCTTAAGGAGCACTCAAACCACAGTTGTCCAGTTTGAATGTCATAGAATATCTTTAGCAAGTTAAGAATGCAGTTGGAAGCACAAAAGCCCAGGGAAGAAGGAAGTACAGTACTTGTGTTTGTTACTGATCCCATACAGTGGTGTTGCAGGGGTTACAGGCTGCACCGGGTGAAGTGCACAGGGGAGTGACACCACTGCTGGCCAAAAAATTTTAAAATCTTGATATTTTTGAATAATACCATCATGTTATATATCAATCAATGGGTAATTACATGCAGAATGCTCTGAAACAAACCATGTCGAAATATCTCTATTCTATCAAGTGTTATAGCCAAGAAACCAGCAGGGGCGGGGCAATGCTGCATCATCATGCCCACCACCCAGAGTGTTGCCACACCCACTGCTTAGAAGGAGGTCCATCAAAAGGATGACATGCTGGCCTCCCTCAGCAGATGACACAAACCCTAGTGACACCACTCATCGCACAATCCGTGGTTTGTTGGTTCATCGGAATATACTATGTTCAAATGGGCCAACTTGCTTAGTACAGGACAAAGCAGTTTTGGAACACTTATATAGGCATGATTGCTGTCATGTCTGTTTTGGCCCTTATAAAATTTATCCCAGAGTACGCCCATGTGGCAAAACCTAACTCGTGCCATGGGTGCAAACTGTGGAGAAGCAATTGGAGCTCATGCACCCTCTCAGACATTGCCTGGCCGACTGCCAAGCACACCCTCAAACTCCAATTTCTTCCCAACTGAGGAAGCAGTTTGAGCACGTGTGCTGTAATGACATCGTGATGCTGCGTAGCGTCATGACATCAAGATGTTGCCATGGGCGCCCAAAGTCTCTGTTTTATCCTTAAATGAATAGCAGACCCATGCAAAATTCTAATCGGTTTTGTTTCAATCTGCCTTTATATTCTAGATTTTTCCCTCAATAAATAATGTTAAGTTTTGGCCCCATTTCAGTGAGAAGTTAAAATAGCATCATATCTAGTATGCAGTGTCCCCACTGAGAACATGAGAGTAGAGGAAGTGATTTGCTTAATCTGGATATATTTAATTGAGGGAAGCACAGTTTGCAGAATGTAGATTGTGCCAATTGGCTGCCTTTGTTTTTAATCCACTGTATTTAAAGCAAAGCAAAAAGAGATCACAAGTCATTCCACAAAGCTGATAAATTGCCATTCCTCTCATTAGATAGGGGACAACTAGGGAGTTGGGGAATGACTAGGTTTTTGTCAGATTGGAAGGGTAGCTTGATCTCTTATCTTCTGAATGTTTAAATGTTAATATCTTCTAAAAGTTGAGACAGATTCCTATGGTGACAGCATTTTTTGGGACTCATATTCTATTGTGTTTCTACTGTCTGAATTATCACCCCTGGTTTCAGATATATTATTCACTTTCATTTATTTTAATAGCTCTTTCAATATTCTTTGTGAAAGAGGCTGGACTGATGACAGTGACTTGCCAGTCCTAGCCATATAATTTTATGTAGAAATAGGGATGATTTACCATGCGTTTTTTATTTGTTTCTATTCTTATCCGAAAAGGATTCATGCACTAGCCAGTATACACCATGGGAAACTAAGGGACATTCAAAAGCACTTGATGATACAGATATGGGAATTTGTTGTTCAAAGAGAAAAAGTAAAAAAAAAAATTGAATTTGAGAAACCCCTTTCATAGCTCTTTGGATCCTGGGCATTACATTCTCATGAGGTGGAAGAAATGCACACAAATGCACTCTATGATCTACAGGGATTTAATTAACATTTTATCATCTAAAATGTTTATACTTGCTGACTTATTAATACGGTGGTTTTATCTCCTCTGTTAGGTTGACCAACAATCACAGTATATTCAGGGATATAAAATTTTATACAGGCCAACAACAGCTTCTCATGGGGAATCTGAATGGTTGATTTTTGAAGTCAGGACTCCAGCAAAAAATAGTGTTGTCATTCCTGAACTAAAGAAAGGAGTAAATTATGAAATTAAGGCTCGACCTTTTTTTAATGAATTTCAAGGAGCTGATAGTGAAGTGAAATTTGCCAGAACTCTGGAAGAAGGCAAGTAGTAGCATGGCTATCTTCCTCTTCTCTTTTTGAAGTACTTCTCTGGCCTGTTCCTTCCTGATGTGTTCATTACTTGATTTTCTTTGAAGTGCATTTTTTATTGGAATGTAGCCCTTCACATCTAAGGAGACTGTCAATGCATGGGGCTGATCATTATGTGATTTGTTTGTTGACACAGAAGTAAATATTCAAAAGCATGCAAGTGAGAAATCCCATCAAAGACATAATAGGAAATGTGCTCTTTTACTCTTATTTTTTCTGCTGTGTGCGTTCCTGCATGCTGAGTTCATGGTCTGGTCACAAATGACTTGTGTCAAATTCAGACACTTGATAATCACTGTCTAAAGTAGATAGCAGACACAGCATTAACCATCAAAGGACTGTCGTTCAAGGAATAAAAATTACACATTAGGGGACTTCCTTTCTATACCAGTCGCAACAAGAGAATTAAAAGACGATGAATGAAGGCAACAAGCGTAAGCTACATTAACACCACTCAACCTCCTCCTTGCTGGTATGTGGTACAGATTAAAGGAGTCAACAAGTCTGTCCTTCCTACCTCTCCAAATCTGATCATACTTCCATGGGTGCTAAATGCAATAGCTGATATAAGAAGAGCTAGATGAAATTCTGAATGGCTGGTTGATTATGATGGGTCTTTTGAAGTTTTACCATCTATATGGGAATAAACTTCTGATGTATGAGAAAATGCCCTTTTTCCATCCCATCTGATATGTGTATGTTAACTGAGCAGAAAGATGACATACACATCTTGAAAAGGCATGTTCCTCTCCACTTGAGACTGATAGCTTGATCAAGTCCTGGAGCCAAGTAGAACAAACCTTCTGATGGTTCATAGAAATCAAGCTTCTTGGGGTTTACTCTTTGGGAAACTGAAATAATTCTGTGATCCTGCTTCTGTCCCTTTCATCGCGCATTTCTATCCTTAGCCCAGGAATGAAAATGGGCAATGGCAGCAGTCTGTTTATTTTTGCTTTGACTCAAGCCAATCCATATATCAATTGAGGGAAAAGAGGGTTCATTTTCCATACAGGCACAGATCACCAACACATGCATGAACAACTTTGTGGAGTTTCTAGTATAGTTCACGATATGCATGCTGGTAATCTGTGTTTATGGTAGCTGATTCACAAAATAATACATTGCATTCTGTATAGAAAAGCAATATAAAGCCAACATACAATGTGAAACAGTCAACACTCTTCACATGGTGACTTTATCACCTTATTTTCATGTGGGGTGTAGCTTATTTGAAATCACTTCCACACACACAAATTGTCCAAGCTATCACATTAAAGAAACCTTTCAGAAGTATTCAAAAAACACATCTGCCAATGCTGATACTGTGGTATTGATATCTTCATGCAGAACCAAGGAATTGCAGTGATATTTGTATGTTACAGAAGAAACTTTGTGTGCACTCCAACCTAGCTGCAGTCTATTAAAATCTTTTACTACATAATTATGATGTTACTGAAAAGGCTGCTTTAATCACAGTCATGCTTCTTTCTACAAACAGCTCCGAGTGCTCCTCCTCAAAGTGTTTCAGTAACCAAGAATGATGGAAATGGCACTGCAATTGTAATAACTTGGCAGCCTCCACCAGAGGACACACAGAATGGAATGGTCCAGGAATACAAGGTATACAGCTTTGTCCTTGCAGATTATTGGCGAGCTATTGATAAAGAACTTGTTTGTGGTTGCTTGGCTCCATCTGGTGGTAAAAATTAAAGCAAAATAACATGATACTCCCATATCACTGGAGTTGTATTGTGTTCTTCACTTATTATGTGCTTTCAAAAGGTGTGTTAACTGTAAAAATAAATTTTAAATGACTCAATATGCAGTCATAAAGAAAAATATGCAGTTGGCAATTGCCCATATGCTACTTGTCTTCTTATTCTATGAGAGAATTGCAGGCATGAGCAAAACGGGAAATGTTTTCTGTGTAAAAGTAGATGTGGTATGACACAAAAGTAATCAGAAGGTATGGACAGAAAATAAGTTGAATAACAGGAAAAACTCAAGCCTATGATTTTACCATGTTTAAAATATAGGAAATACTTAAGCTTATTTTAAGTTTTTAATGTATGGAATGCTAAAGATTGTGGCTAAGATAATGGTTCTCAGAAGTAGCATTTTGTAAGTAGTAAGGTTGCAATTGTTGCAGTGTTGCTTTCCGTAGAATATAAAATAAACTATTGGATGAGTAAAGTAGTTTCACTTTACAATAGTTTCAGTTCTATCTGAAGTACCTACATATGTTGTTGGCCAAATCCACTGTTGATCATCTGCACAGGGGAAACAGATGCTACACAACAAGTTTTATTTCCGGACCAAGAAAAATGTATCCAAAACATCTCAGGGATGTGCCAGAGTCACTGTGCCAAGTTGCAAGATGAGTTGCGTGTTTCTGAGCCCCTGACATGAGTCGACTTGCAAGTCATAATGGGCAGCCATTGCAACTTTTCCTGAACAACTGTAGAGTCTTTTTCTTGGGTCTGAGTCAGTGACATCCGTCACTCGGGTCACAAAAACATGTGTTTTCCCAAGTCAAGTCTTTACCAGTCATGTTCCCATCCTTGCCCTGCATTCTACTGCCCTGCTTTCTAATGCTCTGCATTCTACTGCCCAGTCAAGGCAGTCAGCTCTGTCAGTGCTTTATAACGTTTTTCAGGGAGATGACTCAAACCAAGTCCATATCAGTGTTGAGTTCTGTCGAAGCACACGTAGCTGATTCTGAGCAGTAGAAGTGATTGCATGCTGAAACGTTCAACCACTATCATAACCTTAAAAGTACGCAAAGGATTTCCAAAAGCTAAGTCAATGGCCATTGATGGCACACTTGAACACTTGAAAAAAAGTTTCAACTATGTTTTTCTATCTATCAAAAAACATTGACATTCGGGGGGGAAAAAGACTCCCCTCTCTCGAGTTCGTAAACTGATCTAACCAGCAGTCTTATATCTAATTTCTCTGAAATTACAGCCTGAAAGATGTCATATCAAATAATGATAAGATTTTTCATGGTTTTACCTGAGAATGTGGTACAATTACTGCTCTCTAGTTTAGGCATAAAAAAGAGCATTCTCCCAAATGTGTCTCCTCTTATTCTAACCTTTTCCTCTTTAACTACAACCACAGTGCCAGCAATTTATTTATTTGAAACTTCTGCAGACTTTGCTGGGGTTTTTTTTTTTTTTGTTAAATTACTTTATATAGTAATAGAAATGAAACAAAAAATATCCAAGCAAATCTTAGTCATTTGAATAAACTATTATAGAATTCAAGGTTTGATTTTCAGCCAGTGTGTGGAAGGAAGTTAGCAACTTGGCATTATGGAGAAAGGTGTGTGTTTTAATGAGGATATCCAACTTTATCCAATGAGGTATGGGATTTTTTTGTTTGTTTTGCTTTAATTTTAATGAAGCTATCCTTCTTTAAACATAATGCAAATAAGTCTTTCAAATATTTTGTTGCTTGTCTCTAATCCCCAACCACCTTTCTGTTACAGCAGAAATAGAAAAAGGGTGGAGATCACTTAGCTTTATGGTCAATCTAAATATTAAAATACCTTTCAATGCCTGATTGCCTGTGTAACTTTCACATGTAAGATGAAACTTGTAAAGGAGGTTTCATTTAATAGCGAAACCTTGGATGTGAGCGAGGGGGTTTCAGCACTCACCAAATGCTGTTTTGAATTAATGCTGAGGCAGTGAGAGGGCAAGGCAATAAAAAGAAAGAAAGAGTACATGTAAGTGGAAAAAGTCCTAGCTAGCATCTAGGGACACCAGGTTGCTGTGAGTTATAAGGAAGTATCTGCCAGTATAGTTATGAAGAAGGCATTCGTCTGCTACATATCTGGTGTTTTGCTCTTTCTGATTAATGTGGATTAAGTAAAAAAAGTGGAGTAGTTTTCAGTACATATCCTCTGCACGCAGTACTTAGGTGTCAAATCCACTATGCATGGGATAGTGTCAGAGGTGTAAGAGGTGTAGCTGTACAGTCATTCTGTAAAAGCCTCTCTGGTATGTGTTGCAGTACCAGACTTGCCAGATGCCTCTTAATTTTAAAGGTTATTTCTTATCTAAGAAATGCAGGTCTGCAGAATCTAATAGGAATCTCTGGTTTCACAATTTTGGAGCATCATGGAAGTAGAACCCCAGGTTTTTAGTTACAATTCATCTCTTCTTGTTTGATTCTGTTCTTGATATTATTACTGGCAGTGCTTTTAAAACATGCGTAAGATGAGCACATGTGTAGCAGCCAATGGCACAGCTGTGTGATTCGGCAAGGAAAGGAAGAGGGAGGCATGGTTGAGATGTAAATACAACAGGATTTATTCTAGTGACTTCAAAAATAGTGTCTAGCTGAACTTGCTCACACATGTCTGAACCCTCAGACTAAGCTGCTGTTAGGAAGGGAAAGAGAAGGGAGGATAAAGGAAGTCCTTAGAAGGGTAAGTGAGCAGGGGGAGAAGGTGGATTTCCCAGAAAGACCTAGGGTTAAGGAAGTGCATATCTCAGGGTGCAGGGAAGGTAGAAAAGGGGAGGTAAGTAGGGAAGATGAATTGAAATGGAAGGGAGAATGGTTCCTGCAATTCAGACCATAGTGAAAGCCTGTGGTAGAGAGCAGTCTGATCCTGTACGTGAACCTGAGGGCTATAGGCAAAGAGTGAGCCTTGTGGCAGGCCTCCACTTCTGGTGGGGGAGGTAGTATCTCCCACTGAATAAAACCTGTCTTTGCTCCTGTATTTTAGCGGAACAACAAACGTAGTGGGTTGTGATGCTTTGGTATTTAAGAGCACCTTACCTCACAGTCTGACCCTGAGGTCATCAGTCCCAGTCTTTTGGCTGAAGCTAAGAGTTTTAAATGTGTGTGTTTTAGACTGATGGGCTTTTCTTTTGGGATCACTGAGTAACTTTTCCAGCCCCTTTCATTCAGTGGTGCTGCATAGCAGAGCTCAACACCCTTTTCACAAGTTCAGAAACTTAACTGATGCAAAATGAGGTGGCGAGGATATTCACTATAAGTCAGAGCGTACTACATCATCTGTATTTGGCTACCACTTTTTAAAGTTATGTTTTTGACTTTTAAAGACTCATATATCCTAGGATCATGATATCGTAAATATTGGAGTCAGCCCTTTGCTCTGCATCCCTTTGCAATTCACAGTACTGTACTGTAGATAGGAACATGTTGGATGGCTCCAGTATGATGGAACATCTTGCCAAGGGATGCCTACCTGGCCCCATCACTGTTTGCTTTATAGATTTTTCAGTGTTCTCTTGCTAGTATTCGTCCATACATTGAAGCCCCCAGAAATGTTTTTCAATATCATTGCTAAGTTTAAGTTGAATTGGTTGATAGTTACTTTTCAGATAGTTCAGCGCTTTGTTTTGAAATGTTTAATGGTGTTTCATTTGGTTTATTTATTTGATTTTTACCATGTCTTTCTCCCCGAAGGGCTCCCAAGGCGGCTCACAACAAATCAAAAATACATATGCAATAAAATACATAAACTCTAAAATATAGATTGTAAGCCAACTGGCTGCAAACAGCAGCAGTTTATGTACTTTACCATGCTGGTATCTACTTCAAATACTTTCAAGAAGAAAAACGGGATGTAAATTTATTGATGTAAATGAATCATAGAACATGTAGTCCATCCATGTTTGAGTCTGTTTAAACTCATTCAGCTCAAACTGTATTCTCTGTATAAAGTAGGAGAGTCCCAGTGTTCTGATGCCAAGGTCTTCTGGGAAAACATATGCCCTGTATTGTTCCTCACAGTTAATAGTCTGGTGAATTTTGCGCCATTAATAATTACCATATGGACTGTTCAGAATTTTAGCAAAAAGAAATGGTTACATATCATTAGGTTGCACTTAGTAACCTTATTCACATGGTTTGTTTTTATTGGTGTTTATGTAAATTTGTTAACAGCTTTTATAACAGATTCATTCACTTAACTAAACTCCACTCACTATGTATAGTGGAAAATACCATATGGCACATTTCCTATCATTATTTATATCTCTTCTTTTACAGCCTGTGCACATGACATTTGCTTTATTCCTTGTAGGTTTGGTGCCTTGGCAATGAAAGTCGGTACCACATAAACAAGACAGTGGATGGCTCCACACTTTCTGTAGTAATTCCATCACTAGTTCCTGGTATTCGATACAGTGTGGAGGTGGCAGCAAGTACTGGAGCTGGTGCAGGGGTGAAAAGTGAACCACAGTTTATTCAGTTAGGTAAGCCACTTGCAATTCCTGTCCTCTTTATTTTACATTTGAGGTGGTGGTGGTGCACTGTGGGGCAAGGGAGTTATCACTACTATAGACCAAACAGATTTTGGGAGCTTTCATTGCCTCCCCATCTGGTTGTTTGCAGTTTGAGTTTGAACATATTATGAAATGCTTCTGCTGCTGTACAGTACAGGTTGTGTATACATACCTCTGTTCCCCACCTGCTTTGCATTCAATTTATGGTGCCACAGCACCTCTCAAAACAGCCTATGTTCTCCTATAGATGCAGAGGCAACTTTGAAGGCCAATTTTGATCAGAAAAAGAATTGCCTGAAGGGAAAGAGTTAACACCTTCTCAATCACCCTCCTACCCACCCTGTGCTGCCTTTAAGTAAAAAAAAGAAAAAAAAAAGAAATGAAAAGCTGATCATTTTGCTTGTTTTCAGTCTGGTGAAATAACTCCTTCTAACTCTCCAAGCCAGCTTGTTATGTTGATGTCTCCATCTCCCAGAACACACATTGGGAAGAGGGTCATTTATCTCCTCTAAAATCGGTGCTTTGCTAAATTTTTGCCAGCTCAGCATTCTCTGCCTTTGTATGATGGAAACTTATCTTCAGGATCATTTGATCACATGCATCACTTTCTCAGCCAGATATTGGACCTGCTGTGATAGAATAACAACATTTAAATATAAGGAAATAGGTTTTAGCAATGACGGGGTTTTTTTGGCTCTGTCAGAGGAAGGGCAATTTTAGCATTTCTCCCTACTTCTCTCCCTTTCTCCAGTTTTTACATTCTTTACCTACATGTCCAGCAGTTAAGAGAGAATGTTATTGACTCTTAGCTTGCCTTGCACAGTCATAGGGTGCATAAGCAGTTTACAGAGAAAATCAGAAAAATTGAACATCACTTTTTTGACTTCCCTAATCCACCCAATGCTTCAAGCTTAGTTGTCTACCTCTGTTTTTTTCTTTAGTATTTTTAAGTGGCTTGCATGTTCTTTGTCACTTTAGGATCTAAAGGGGGAAGCTGAGTTTGTTACTGACACAAGGGCCAGCAAGTCAGCATTGTACTCATCCCTTCCGACTACAAAGGGAAGGACAGGCTTCCTCTGAACTTGAACTAGGGGGAGACAATTGTATGCCTGCCCAGAACGTAGTAAGTGTGCTTGTCCAGCAGGTTAGCTACAAATTATGTGCTATCACAGCACACACATGGATAATGGTAGATAAGGCATTTCAGGTTCTTTCATGTAGCTTTTCAGTGTGAGATTTGTTCATTATATACTGGGCCTTGAGGAACATCTTGTTCTTCCTCCAACACAGAAGTTAACATTCCTTATAAACACATTAACCTGTGTGAATACACCTAATGCATTTATGAGAAGCTTCACTCAAATAATTATGAATGTTACGTGCATAATTCATGCATTAGATGTCTCAAGTGTAATGAATACAAGCATCTCTCCTTGAACTTTTATTGCTCTAAGAGCTCCCATTATGAGAACTGATTTGTGAACTAATTAACTTGCCTTTCATGATGATCTGCCAGCAACTGCAAGTATCTGTACTCCCTAATGTTCTTTTGTGCTTTAAGTCACAACTCCTGCAGTGGGCCCAATGAGGCTGTGATAGGAAAACTCCTTTGAGCTCTGTAAGATCCCCTGGGTGGCTGCAGCAGTTCAGGTTGGGTCTTTTGTACAGTGGCATATAAGTTCACTACTGTGCATATAACCCATCTGTGTACTGCAAACATGTTTTCATAAATAAAAGTGAAGTTTGTGGATAGCCAATAATAAAATATCAGAAAACTAGATATTGTTTAATCTAGTTAATTTTCATGAGTATATATGCATGTGCATATATTTATAAACATTATGATTGGAATTGTTAACTTGCTATGAAAGTCAAGGAAATTGAGAACTAGATGCTAATTAGAAGCAGATAGTTCTTGATTGTTGAATATTGTTTATCAATTGTTCTGTCTCTTTTACTGTGGTTCAGAATTTCCAAGAAACATACTAGTCACTCACTCACCAAGGGCCCAATCCTATCCAGTTTTCAAGCACCGGTGTAGCCACAATGCAGCCCCAAGGTAAGGGAACAAATGTTCCCGTATCTTAAGGAGACTTCTGTGACTGCTACCCCACCACAAGATGCAGTGCATGCCCCATTTGCACAGCTGCACCGGCACTGGAGAAGTGGATAGGATTGGGCACTCACTCACTCACTCACTCACTCACTCACTCACTCACTCACTCACTCACTCACTCACTCACTCACTCACTCACTCACTCACTCACTCACTCACTCACTCACTCACTCACTCACTCACTCACTCACTCACTCACTCACTCACTCACTCACTCACTCACTCACTCACTCACTCACTCACTCACTCACTCACTCACTCACTCACTCACTCACTCACTCACTCACTCACTCACTCACTCACTCACTCACTCACTGTATTTGCGGAGCTAGTGTTTGTATATGTAGTTTTGTGATCTCACAGAAATTGTAATAAGATCTGCTGGATCATAAGATCTCATGAACAATGGGCTCTGCATTGTAGTCAGAGTTCAGTACAAATCTTTTTATTGATGAATATTCAACTTAACTATGAGGCTTATGGGTAAAATCAAACAGCCTTGACTTTGTGATATTTGAGACCACAGGAGGGAGTGCACTCATGCTGTACTGCCATGTTAAGCATAGGAAACCACACAAATACCTGAAGTGGCTGATTGAATGATACTATTACCATCACGCTAATTAGCTAACAACTAGTATCTCATATGAACCATTAGAGCATTAAAGGTTCAAGGAGTGTTTTATTGTATTCTACACACTTGAGGCACTCACTGCAGTAACTATGTACTTAACATGAGGAAGAGTTTTGTTACTGTGTTTGTATTATAAATTGTCTTTGTTTCTTGAAGTGTTAAATTGTGCTATATTTTTTCTGTGCAAAATTGATAATGGGGCAGTAGGGAAATATACTCTGTTCCACTAAAAGTATTCCTGAAAATATCACAAAAGATGCAGGTGCTCATGGTTGTTTTTTGTTTTGTTTTGTTTTAAAAAGAGAAATGACTAGATAATGTGTATGGACACTAGAAGTATCTGATTTTCCTGAAAGGGAAATATTTGTAATTTGCAATATTTAAAAAAGAAAAATTGACAGCTAATTGTTACAGAATGAGACACCCATATTTAACTATATGACCCCAGCTGCTATAATAAATGAGTTGTAGAATGGCAGTTTAAGGCTGCAATCTTATACACACCTACCTGGGAGTAAGTTGAATTCAGTGAGGCTTACTTCTAAGCAAACATGGCCAGGATTGAACTGTAAATTAGTCACACCACACTTTATACAGTTAAGCCTTCATCTGGCTAGGTATGGAGTGGATGGGGTGTTTTTGTATTTTCATAAAATCTAAAATAACCCAACTTGACCTTGCACAAATAACCATGAAAACTGTAAATCTGAAACACAAAAAAAGTGTGTCTTCAAGGGTGAAAAAGAATTATTGGCCTGCTTATTGAATTTTCATTCTATCAAGGTCTTTTAAGATCACAGAAGATGAAAGCATCTGTAACATAAAATAAAATGCCTGGTCATCAGTAAAAGGCACTTATTGCTTCCCAGAAAGGGAAGGTATTCAGCCTTGATGCCATATAGAATAAAGTTATGAAACTCTAGAGAGGTAGAGGTGTATATGAAGTAAAAAGGAAATGCTGTTAGGAGCTTAATTATTTGTTTGAAAATGTGCATTCTAAAGCTGCAATGTTTGTTCATTGTTGTCAGACTGAAATGATGCATGTTGTCAGTGTTCTCTGGCTTTTGATGCAGGTGAATAGATTAAAAATACAATCCTATTCATTCCTACAGTAACAGGACATTTGCGTCTTGGTCAGTTGTGTCCTGGTCAAATGCATTGGACATTTGCATCCATTCCTTGGCATACCAGACATTTGTGTCCTATTAAATGTATATTTATATTAGATGTACTTTTTATTTTTAAAACACAAAGTTAGGGTTAGGGTTGGGATGAGAAACTTAGGATATATTGCATGAGGTTGGTTGTTCAGTTATAGTGGGATGCAAACAACCAAGATGCAAAAAAAAAAAAAAAAAGTGAATGTCCAGGGACACCAATGACCAGGACGCAGTTGACCAGGGCACAACTATGCAGGACGCAAATACCCTAGTACCACATGTCTACCCAGAAGTAAGTTCAATTAAGTACAAGGGAAGTTACTCCCAAGTAAATGTTTATAGGATTGCAACCTATGGTCAGTTTCTGCATGCAGGAGACAAGTGATATCAGGAAAAGCTGATTAGAAGATTTTTAGTATAAACTCAAAATGTAATATATAAATGTATAGTATATATTAGTATGTGTTTGCAATTTTATTAATTTGCTGTACATTTTTGTTTCATAGATATTCTTACTTTTTATTGCAGCAGTGTCACTTTCATCTCCTCTTATAATTAAGAAACTTTTAAGAAATATGAAACAGCAAAGGGATCCCAGCAACAGCCATTGGAAAATCAATCAGTCACTGTCTCATTCAGTATTTTCCCTTCCAAACTTCTGGTGTTTTCTTCCAGATTCTCATGGGAACCCAGTGTCCCCAGAAGATCAAGTCAGTTTAGCCCAGCAGATTTCAGATGTTGTAAAACAGCCAGCATTCATTGCTGGAATTGGTGCTGCCTGTTGGATTATCCTTATGGTTTTCAGCATCTGGTTGTACCGCCACCGAAAAAAGCGAAATGGACTCACCAGTACTTACGCTGGTATCAGAAAAGGTATTTTGTGGTTCCTTCTTCTGCTAATTTGTTTATTTTTGAATTTATAGTCTTCTCCAGGCCGCAAGACATGGTAACAGTAAATGAAAAAGCAGATTTAGAAAAATCATGTGATAATGAATAACCATCTGGACTGTCTCCTGGTTTAAGCAACACTCAGCCCAACAGAATGATCTTAAAACACTTCCTGAAAGATGCTTAAAATTCAGTGTACCCCAGTGGATCAATTTCTGTTACCATGTAGGAGTAATACTGCTTCTTTGCCCTACCCATCCTGACAAAATGGAGACTAAACTAGATCTAGAGAGTCAAAACTTTCTCACCAGAAGCAGGTGCTAAACAATGTTTTTGGATACCTCTGCAGTCTGATAATCCAGATGAAATAATGAGCCCAGGGCCACCCCAGTTCTATCAGGTAGTTTACAAGTAGGGAAGATGGAATTTCCCTAATGGCTTGTTACAATTTATGGACCTGGTCAGTGATGAAACATTGTGGCCCAGTAAATGTCACAGATGTACCAAAAAAGCTGGGCCTTACACTGATTTGTGTCAGATTTCTCTGTAACAGCTAGTTGAAATCTCTTGTCTTGTTTTTAACCAGTTTTCTTTTGACTGTACTAATTGCATGATGCCATGAGATGTTTTTAATACACATTTCTTCGTCTAATACTGTTAGTTGGATGTAAATGAGTTAAATACACAGCATGCACTGTTTAAAATTCTCATACCTCGTTATTTGATGCTACCTGCAGTCTTGTGTGTCTTACACAGTTTTATAGGCAACACACAGGAAATTTTCAATAAATTTCAGAACATTTCATTTATAAGATTTATACCTAGCTTTTCATGAAATTACCAATATAATGTACACAAATGGTAAAAAAAAATTATTTATACTTTTAAAATTATACATTAATGAAGGTCCTTTACTAGGAGCACACATGCCCCTAGTGGCACATGGATACTTCCTAAGTGGCACACGGAAAGTTGCCTGTCATGGACATGCTGGCTAATGCAGGGCTCCACAGCTGCAAGCACATGGTGCTGTTCCTGGCATAAAGCCCAGACAGGCAGTGACAAGGCCCAGATTAGGGTGAAGAGAGCTGAGCAGAGGTTTGGCAGACCACGTGGGCTGATGAAACATGCAAGCAGATTCTTCTCTTCTTAACGTAAATTGCCAGAGATCAGGCCATTGCAAGTTCTCTCTGATCCAACATAGCTGCGTCCTCCACAATATGGGCCCACCCACTGCGTATTAGGCTTCATTGGGTTGCCATTTGTAAATCATAATTTGTATATTTCAAGTCCTCCATTAAGTTTTCTAGCCATCTTTTCTTTTGCCGCCCTCGTGATCTTATTTATACACCTTTTGCAAGATACGTTTCCTTCACTACGTGATGGCTATCCATGTGATATGTGGCTGAACCAGAGTAACCTGGATCCAGAGAGGGCCGAAATAAATTGGAGTGGCATGTTTAAGATTCTGTATATTAAAAGTGGCACATGGCTTGCTACGGGTTGGCCACTCCCATCATAAGACAATATGACAAAAGAAAAGCTGAGGAACAGGTTTTGGGGTTTCTTTTTTTTTTTTTTTTTTTTTTTTACAGTCTAGCTTGAAATTTTGACAACTGTTAACATATTTTTGTATTTGCATAAGCTATTCCCAAATATAATGTATTCATATACTGTAAACACTGATGGGCGCACTAAGTGGTTTTATTTGTGCAAGGTTTGATAATTAAGGTGGGGTGACAAGACAGAATGATTCCACTTAGCTGGACCTATGCTCAGTTTCTTACAAATGAAACTATGGAACCAATCCACACTGGCAGATGGGACTTGCGCCAGCCCATCGTTGTAAGGGACTTTCGCGCCAAACGTAAGGGGAGATAGGCAAGCACACGAACATGCACCAGCCACCCCTTGCCCCAGGGAGGGTGAGTTTGCGCCAGCTGAGCTCAGCTGGAGCAGGGGACAGGGGCGGGGTTGTGGATAAGGGTGGTGAGGAGATGGGAGGAAGGTGTTTTGGGCGAGGGGAGGGCATTCCTGGGGGCGGGTGGGTGGGGAGCAAGAGGTGGGACCACAACCTGACACTTATGTCAGATCCTCACCCCGTTCCTGGGTGACCTGGGGCAGTCCCGGGCTGCTTGGATTTGCACCACTGATTTCGGTGGTGCAAATCTGAGTAGCCCAGTTGGGACTGCTGCGTCTCTCCCCAGGGTAAGGGGAAAATGTTTCCCCTTGCCTCAAACTGAGCCTCAGACAGTCCCAAATTTGAGCTGGATGCAGTGCAGGCCTGTCAGCCTGCTTGTTCCTGAGCAAGGTAGCATTGGGCTGCCTGTTGAGCGTATAGATCACATTAAAATTACAAGAATCCTTCAGCATTTCTAATGTCCTTGTGTTTGCAGAATAATGCAGGCGTGCTTTATTCTTTCATGAATGGTGCTTGTTTTAAATGTATGTGGGTGTGTGTAGGCATTATTACTGTTCCTCTGAATTTCTTTTCCTTAATGTCACTAGATTCTTTGACTATGTGAGAGGAACCAGCAGGAAGAAATCACAATAGGATTCTTGCAATAAAAACAGCTCTAGTTGCAAATGAAGGACAGTACTTGAATTAGGAGAATTGTTCTGAGATTTTTAGTTCAGTGCAATATTTCTGGAAATAAAGTGGCTTTATAAGAAGCAGCACATATGCAGCATGTTCTAAATTAGGCTCTTCTGGTCCCTTAGAGATTTGAGGGTCCATCCTAATACAAAAGTCAGGCCTACATACTTAAAAAAGGGGGGGGAGAAGCTATTGGAGCATCTGTATCTCAGCCATTCCATCATTTCTTTGTGGCAGGTTTGCTAACCTACATTCCAAGGCCAAACCACATTTGGAAATTATTGTGCTGTGTTTCACACATCTCTTTGTTTTGCTCAGAATTAAAGAGAGCATTTCATGGCTTCCTTCTTTCCATTAGCAATACAGACAATATATTCTATTGTTCAGCATAAGAGGAAGTGTGTGCTAGAAAAAAATGGAGTAGATGTTATTCTGGAGGTCTGCTATTTGATGAGAGGCCTTATTGATTCAATTATGTATAGATCTATTGGTGATGTGAAAATGAAGGGTTTTTTCCCCAGAGAGAATTATTCTTTTCTGAGCTGTTTGTTTTTAAATTCATAAGCTAGTGAGTTTAGACAGCTTATTTGCAGCTGAGCTAATAGTTGAACATAAACACAACAATTAAAAAAACTGAAAAATAAAAACTCTTGCACTGCAGTCCTCTGCACTCCTTGGAAATAAGTCCCATTGTGGTTCAATGTGGTTTACTCCCAAGTCAATGTGAACAGGACTGCAATCTTAGTTATTTTGTGTTTTCTCAAATACTATATAATGAAAGAATGAACAAATACTGTAATATTGAACAGTTAACAGTGAACACACTTCAAGGTGCAGGTATGGTAGAATTGGCTCATTTTTAATTCTTGTTTAGCTATCCCTAATAATTGCGGATCCTTTATCAAATGCTGAAGTGCCCATATCACTTCCTTTTACCAAGAATTTAGTTCATGCAGTAAACATAAAAGGCAAGCAAAGCCTTGATAATAGTTATAAAAGTACACATCAGTCTATTTTTCGAAAGATTAAATAGTGTATGGGTTTTGTTTGTACCGAGGTTTTACAGCACAACATAAGGCACTAAAGTGAAGGTCATTCAGAGGCTAAACCACACTCTAGTTCTCTCAAGAGCATAGTACAGCAGAATGCCATTCTTCCTTAGAAATGGTATCTGTGGCGACAAGCCACCTTTTTAAATCACAAATTTTGTTTTATTCACATATCCATGTGTCTAGACTTGTTTACCCTAGCTTTATGTTCTGTTGCTACCTTGATTTATACTAATGTTGTATGGTCTCCCTTTCTCTCTTCAGCTTAATAACCAGTTTTTATTGTGTTTTGATTTTCAGTCCCGTCTTTTACCTTCACACCAACAGGTATATATTTGCACTTTTCCCTTTACAGTTTGGCATGTGCCTGTGAATACTGTGTCACTTTCTCTTTTTCTTCTCTCTTCATATAACCAGGCACAATTTATATAGGAGTTAACTATCACTGGTTTTTCTCAAGGAGAACTGCCTTGTTATTGATATCTTGGCTATTTTATGGATTTAACATTGCTATAGGAAGTATACTATGTTTCAGTTCCTTTGGAAGGCTGTATAACATCCTGTAGTCTGCCATGCCATGGTTATTTTTCACTAATTCAGATGGCTTGTGTTATTGCAAAGGTGCTGGCTAATGCCCTAAACTTACAAAATGGAGTACGAAAGGACTCTGCATGAAAGGAAGGCAATATTCCTTGCTAATGAATCTTAATGGAAAATTGCTTGGCACACTGAAGGAGTCCTATTTTATAGGTTTCCCTTAGATGTCTGTGACTTGTTACAGACCATAGATTTTGTTCATAGTGAGGATTAGAACTCTTCTTGGAAATTTGGAAAGATTTGAAAGCACTATGATGTAGGATTTCCCAATAGTAGGAAGTCTTGTAAAAACAAAATGATATATATGACATCACTAACATGTAAACATGCCTCTGTACTAGACATTATAATCTACCTGTACTTATCACACTGATCCTTGGCTGATATAAACTGATGTAAACTAAATAATGGTCAGTTACAATAATGGACTAAAACAGAGAAATAATTGAAATTATAGAATGTCAAATTCCCTTTTAAAAGTGCCCCTCTGCAAGAGTTTGAAATCCCTAACAAAGATTATAATGGACACAAATTTTAGCAAGTATACAGGTGTATTATTTAACACTTCTGTGCTGTGTAGTCTATACTTAAATGGTTTTGTTGTTTTGAATTTCAATTGAACATTTAGATATTAATGCGTGTGATGGGCAGACCAAATTATTCCAAATCTTCTGAAAAGAAAGTTATTCATTCAGATTTATGAACTTTTTTATAGTCCTTAGAAGTGGGTACTTAATTTTTAACATAGTTTTGCAGTGTCTTCTCATTTCCTTTCAACCTTTATATTAACATAAAACCTTAGATTACCTGAGATAATTGTGGAGTATTATTGGTCTCCATGTTCTCAAATTGTTCTCATATAATTTCCATGTTTTTGAACAGTGGGGCTTGCATAAAAAAAAATTAAATGAACATAAACAAGATTAATTTTGTAAAACTTAGTGTAAGTTTACATTTAAGCATGTTTAGACCCAAAGTGTTAGATTTCTCCCAGGAATTGAGACTTTAGAACTGTAAAGACTTAAATATATGAATCAGTACTTGGGTCAGCAAGAGATAGGTGCACAACAGCAGAAAGATCTGACAAGGTGTGGGCTTGAAATGCAGGCTGCATTTAAAATTTAAGACTTTTCCATAATTCAGAATCCCACTAGTTTAGTTCCACTGCATTTAAATGGTAACAGACCCTCTTCTTTAGCAGCACTTTCAGCAAAAGGCGTAAATACCATTGGCTGCTACGTTTTAATCCTGTTATTGTAATCGCTGCAAGCAGTTATCTCTGCCTTGCAGACCCCCACTTCGGACTTCTTCTAAGGAGCAGAATTTGGCTGCCTTTTAAAACACTTTCCTAGTTTGGGAAATGCATAGCGGTGGAATCTATCATCATTTACGTGGAAGCTAATCTTTTTAACCCTTTGCGTAACCTGGTAAAGATGACAAGTTTATTTGGGTTTCTGCCTGTTTCATACACAGATTTTCAGGCACAATTCTTTCTGAAACAGTCCCTCATTTATAAATATATTTGGGAATATTTCTCAGACTAGCTTATCTACTGTACTTTACAGTATATTTTGTAAAATGCAAAGCACATATTCAACACTGTTGCCTTCAAGTAATCTTTAATCTTTGCCTTGTGGGGAAAAATACTCCTAAGCTATGGTGGGCACTTATAATGTCATTACCATGTAGCAACAAAGTACAAAACTGAATTTGCTTGAATAGAATCTACTCTAAAAATGAGTGTAATTTGGTGAAAAGGAAACAGGTAATAGACATTTTTGTAGTGTTGCTTCCCAGAATCCAGGAACCCATTCAAAAAATTAACCACTGTACTGTTTTCATTTTATATTTCAGTAACATATCAAAGAGGAGGAGAAGCTGTAAGCAGTGGAGGCAGGTAATTGAAATGTGTGCCTTACAGGTTTCTAAGTGTAGTTCAACAGAATAAACTGCAATATTTTCAGTTCAGAGATGTGGAAAGAAATGTATCTCAGCAAACAAACAGCAGAGGGAGCACTTTAACTTCAAACTAAGTCTTGGTGATACAAGTAGCTAAATTGTGGCATTTAAGGAGATAAAAATATATAGTAATGATAACAGAAGACAAAACACATTCAGTGGCAAAATATGGAAACACAGCAACTGTCTATTTGGTGCTTTGTAAAAAATAAAAATGTAATGTGTGATAGCAATCACTACTTGGTAGAAATCATAAACTAAAAGTATAATGGAATTGAATTACTGAGTTGTGATGAGAAATGAATACAGCTCCATCTTCAGGATACAGCTAAGACTTAATTAACCAATGGCTAGAAATTATCTTCTTGTATGTTTTTGCCCCCACGCTTTTCCTTTTGTTGCTAGCCCTGGTTGTATTTTTAAAATAAAACTGGGAAGGCAAATAATTTAATTTGGGACATATACGTGCACAGCGTCTGCTCTTTAATGTTAGTTATAGCCGTATTCCATGACTTCAAACTGTCTTTATAAGAAAACTATGCACAAGCACCATGCTGCTCTGAAACTACGCATTGATGTGTTGCTCTGATACTATGCATTGCTATGCAGATGTTCAGAACTACAGTTGTAGCCGTTCCACAGAGGGAAGGTGCAGTAGATGGAATTCTTGCTCACTGTATCTTCTGATTCTTTGGAGCTCAGCAGCTGAAAGGTGCTTCCTTGGCAGAAGCTGTACTGCTGAAAGGGTAGCCCACATGATTATTGGGCTTTTCCAGCACTTCAGCAGTGTCTTTCTATCACACCCCTCTTGATCCTTTCCCCATAGCCTTCAGAGTCTTCCTTCTGTCTCTCCCTCCTGAAGCTTCAGTAGAAGCAGCACTGCTGGAATGGCATCGCAGGGAGAGCCCAAATATCATGTGAACTGGATGAAAGTGTCCATGGGTCATATCCAGCTTACAGGCCTTATGTTTGAGAGAATGTACTCCACCCTTCTTAAGCAATTTCTGTCCAATGTTGCATATACACAACAGGGACCAAACATGTACATCTGTGGGCCTGGCAAAAATGGGTTAAATCCCAAAGAATCTCAGTTTTGAGCTAACAAAATAAATACAAAAAGTCCCCCATGGTAGCAGAAGTAAATCTTTAAAATAGTACGTGAGCTAAACCAATCTTTACCCTACGTTTCTGTTTTTGTGGCATAAGGGATATAAAAAGCAAGTTGGAGTAATGGGCAGAACCAGGCAGGGAAGTAGGACAAATCAGGGATAGGGACAGGGGTTTGTTGGAGGAGAGGAGGAGTGTCACCTAGCACAAGCAATGGACACTGGATACTGTCCCTTCCGAAGCCTTTTTCCTCAAATTTGTGTCAGCTAAAGAGCTGGCGCAAATCCAGGAAGATCCTTTGGCAATTGAAGGGCTTACAGAGGAATAAGGAAAAAATATTTCACTTTACCTCGCCAAAGCCTCCACATAGCATGCAGCATAGCCTGTTTTTGCGTGACTGCATGTTGTGGTGGGGAAAAGGGTAGGATTGGGCTGTTAGTTATGTTAAATCAGGGGTGTCCAAAGTTTTTGACAGGAGGGCCACATCATCTTTCTGACACTGTGTTGGGGGGCCAAGGAAAAAAAGAATTAATTTAAATTTAAAATTGGAATAAATTTACATAAGTTTACATAAATGAATACATTAAAGATGAACTTGTATGAATGAATGAAGGTCTTGAAATAACTCAGGGCCTATAAAGGCCTTGCACAATGCAAGGCTGGCCTTTCCTTTGCTGCTGCTACTGCATCATAGACCTGAAACAGCAAGCAGTGGAGGAAGCCCTCATTCCACAGCTCATGCGAGAGGTCAAACAGTCGCCCTCACGCTGAGAGCAGTTGCATTGGGCCAGTGAGGGCTCCAACAAATCTTCAGAGGGCCAGAGGCTCATTGGAGACTGGGGGCTCCCTGAGGGCCACATTGAGAGGCCTTGAGGGCCGCATGTGGCCCCAGGGCTGGGGTTTGGGCACCCCTGTGTTAAATCAATGTTAGATAGTACTAAGAGGTCTCTCCAGGAGAAAGGAATCCACTTACTACAACAAAAAAGCAAATGGAAAATTATGTGGGGTTGAGGTCTGCCCCATGAGAGAGAGAGAGAGAGAGAGAGAGAGAGAGAGAGAGAGAGTTCATCTCAAAGAACTGCTTAGCATCATAAGAGGTGTTAGAATACTTGGAATGAAAATCTAAGATTTGACCATGAGAATTAGTAGCTCATCAAGCTTATATAAATTATACTGATAAGCTACAGGCAGCCTGAATGCTTGAAGAGCAGGAAGCAGTTAATGTTTGATCTAGTCTCTTCAAGCATTTAGGTTGCTTACAGCCTGCCTGCACATGCTATAAGCTTGCATGCTTATAGCATCCTGTAAAAGGAAGAAACATATTCCACTTGTAAGCATCTAAAGATAGAGGGGTAGGGGGTATGCTAGGGTTCCCCCATATCCACAGTTTCTATATCCGTGGAGGGGTGGGCGCGTAAGAACAGATCCCTGTGGATACAGGGGAACACTAGTGTCTTTAAAAGTTTTAGGTTAATATTTTGGGTATTGTCTCAAGTTGAGAGTTAAACTAAAATATGTGAGGACACAGTACTAATTCTAAAGTATCAAGAATTAAATCCAAAGGAAAGAAGAAAATGCCTTTTTAATATATTTCATTGAAGAAGAAAAAAACCATGGCTTTCTTTATATGTAGAAAATGTAGAGAAAGCCAGATGAGCTACGAGATGCAATAAGCAAGGGAAAATGCGATGTACATCGTATGAGCAAAATACTTAAGAAGAATTATTCTGGCTGATATTAAGATGCTCATAATGGAATATAAAAGCACAGACACAGCCTGAGAATGGTTGGCAGAGATTTTTAAGAGGGCAAGGAACTTTCGGAAATTAACTTCCCAATCCTGTCTGACTCCCTGCGTAGCAATGCAATGGCACCAGCTGCATCCTGCAGGGACGTTTTGGGGGAGCTGTCCCCTTGCCCCAGGAGAAGCCCCAGTCGCCGCTGTGGTTAATTTGGACCTGCGCCAATAACATTGCTGGTGCAAGTCCTTGTTGGCCTGGGAAGATGGATCTGGCTCTGGAAGGGGGACATTTGGCATGCGCCACCACTTCTGATCCTGGGCCACCCTCCTCACTGCCCTTACACTCACCCCCAACCTGTTTGACCCTCTGCTCTTTCCCCATCCTGTATCACTCCCTGCCTGGGCATACCTGCCCTGCATTAATCTGCCAGTGTGCATGGGAAGGCTCTGACCTTCCCATCAGCTCTCCAGCAGCGTATGCTGCCAGAGTGTGCTTTATGGTTGCTTTGCAGCAGTCCACACCAGTGGAATCCATTAGGATTGGGGTGTAAGGTAGGGTAGAGCAAATCCATAGCAGTAGGGACATAAAGATTATTTAAGATGTGGGAGAGAATGGAAAGCAACTCTACGGTGAAGACAGCCATCATATAAACTAAGTAACGAAGAGTAAATGGTAGTGAAATTCTGGACAGAGTTATGAGAACTGAAGTGTGCCAAGAAAAGACTGCAGTAGTCAAGGGAAGAGGCTTGATTATGGATTTATTGCTATAGCCAAGGATATGAAGAAGTGGGTTTTTGCAGAAAGAGAAATGGCATTACCTGCCATCTGGCAATAGGTGGGAAGCACAGTACAGAACGAATGACAGATAAAGGCTTCATAGATAGTGGTGATGGATCTGGAGTAAGTAACCAAGGCAAGGAAACTGTGTGAAGTAAGCTGGTCATGGTTTGTTTTGTTTGATTTTTAAAGAAAGCTTCAGAATTCAAATTAATAATTGCCTTTCCACCACATGGTAAAATCAGAAACCATTAAAAAATACACTAAGAGAAGAGCAAAGCAGTATCCATTTGAATAACAGGATTTCAAAATATCCAATGTTGTTTGACATACATTCTCACAAATGGAATCCATACCAGGTGTCTATACCTTGAGAACCATCTCTGAGAAATCCATGACCTGAATCCTACAAGTTTTTATAACTTCAATGAAGAGGCCCAGAAGAGGACTTCTTCAACAGATCTCAGGGAATCAGGAGGTTTTTATAGTCACCATATGGATTTTATTTTAAAGCACTCTCAGTGGCAGCTATTTCCATGCAAAAAACCATTTGTGTTCTCTGAATTAGTTTGGGGATCAGGTAACTTTTCACCATATCAGCACAACATTTTATTTTAAAGTATGAGCAAGTCCTATAATAAATATGCAGCTTTTGATCATTAATAACTGTGTTTTGAAGGCCAGGTCTTTTAAACATCAACGAACCTGCCACTCAGCCATGGCTTGCAGACACATGGCCTAATACGGGAAACAACCATAATGACTGTTCTATCAATTGCTGTACATCAGGGAATGGAAACAGTGATAGCAACCTCACTACATATAGTCGACCAGGTAAGTGTTGCTTATTGTTAAAACCATTTTCTTCAAACTTTATTTTTATTGTTTCATGCTTATTTACTCTCTGTGTTGCACTGCTATCAAATATGCTTCTTGTTACTATGCTACTTTGACCCTTACAAGGTACAAACATAGGCCCACTGAAAATTCAAGACTTGTTCCAGTCATGTATGGTCAGAAGGGATTTAGCCTCTTCAATGACTTACTGTTCCTGACTTCCCCCTCCCCCTAGTGTACCCATAGCTGTATTGGAATTGTGGAAGATATTACCGAGGAGATAGGGTGTGGTGTCCACAGTGCCCCTTGCTCTGAGTAAATGCAGGATTAAAGCCAAGGTGGTAGCTGGAGGTGTGCTGCACAGCTGCAGCCACTAGAGCATAAGGAGATCCCTCAAGTATATAGGGAGCACCTGAGGCAGAAAGGGTTTTGAAGGAGTGCAGGTTGGAGGTAGGAGAGGAGACTGACTGACTTGGTTTATGGAATTGGGAATCAGACTGGATTGTGACTGGACTTTGGCTTTGGACTTTGATTTGGATACCCTGATGGATTGGACTGACCTACCTGGAACCTGACTTTGGACAGTAACTTGGCTTATTGGCAACTCTGATTGATTGGACTGGTTTACAAGGCCCAGTGGATTGGGATTTGGCAAAACAATAGCACTTAACCTGATTGATCCCATAGGATCAATGGTTCATTACCTATGAATTTGCTATCCACTAGTGTTTCCAGGAACCTAACCCTAGCAGATAATGAGAATGACTGTACGTTTCTGTATCTTGCAGAGATACCGCACAACTAGCCCATTACTATGAAACATTTCTTTACCTTTTCAAGTAGGTAGCTGCAACCCAGCAGGTTGTCTTACACATATGCCACTGCTATAAACAAACTTATCTTTGTGGTCATTGCAGCAGTAGTAGCTGAATACTTCTATTTTTTGTTCTATCAAATGTGCTGGATCTTGATTTCAGAAATCCTTTGGCTACATTCCTGTATGTCTTCAGTCCTATCCTATCCCCCACCGCCAGTGCGACTGCACCAAAAAGGCATGTGCTCCTTCCTATGGTGGGGGAGGGGGAATAATAAAAAAACAAACAGGAGAAAAGTAAAAATAAAAAACGTGAGGAGTTGTGCAAAAGGAGATAAGATCTGGCATGTACCAGTGGCTCCTTACCACCCGATTCCTTCCCCTCCCTGCCCAGGAATGCCTCCATTCCTCCCACTCTCTACTCATCCACTGCCTGCCCCCATCGCTGCTCTACCTGGCACTGCCAGAATGTACCTTTGCCACCAGTGGATTCACTGGTAGCCCTGTTGTGCTTGCTGGAGGCCTCAGCAAGTGCAGTAGATCCAGGCACTTCCAGCTGGAACTTGACACTTCCACCAGCAGGACATATGTTCCGCCAGTGTAAATGATAGGATCAGGCCATTAGTTCTGTTTATAGATTCAAATGCTGCTGAATTACAAACAAGATAGTATTACTTCAATCTGAAATATTAAGTGATACGTGTCAGGTGCATCCTTGATTTTGTATGCCTCTCACCGAAAAAGTCATTTGCTGTAAATTTGAGATCAGTGAGCAGATGCTGACATCAGAGAGCATCTCCCTATCAGAGAAAGTACTTTGCGTGTTTCCTTGTCGGAAAGAAAAATGGATATAGTGAAATCGGGAAAACCATGTTTTCATAAGGAGATACACCTCCTGTTTTAGAGTCACGGAACTAAATTGTCTCTTTACTAGAGTTCAGGATTCCAGTTCAACATCTATCAACTGGATAGGCTTCAGAAAGCTAAGTTATGTCGTTGTGCACAAAAATTAATGTGCATGCAAGTCATAACCATATTTGTTGTAATTTTAACACATTCCCTCCTTTTTCCTTCTTGTTGTATGGTTAGCTGATTGTATAGCAAATTACAACAATCAGTTGGAGAACAAGCAAACAAACCTGATGCTGCCTGAGCCAACAGTTTATGGCGACGTAGATCTAAGCAACAAAATCAATGAGATGAAAACGTTCAATAGCCCAAATCTAAAAGATGGAAGATTTGTCAGCCAACCTGGGCAACCTACACCTTATGCCACGACTCAACTCATTCAGTCAAATATCAGCAATAATGTTAACAGTGGCAGTGGGGAAACGAATGAAAAACACTGGAAACCTTCTGTGCAGCAGAAACAAGAGGCTGCACCAATTCAGTACAACATTATGGAACAAAACAAATTAAACAAAGGTAAATCACTTCGTATATGGTTTTTTCCCCTCTTTTGTGTGCTAGAGAATTGTTGGGTTCTCAGCTGGTGCAGACAAAAAGGACTACATATATTTGCGTCTGTCCGCAATGATTTAGACCATCTTGGGATCCGATAATTGGTTGCTGGAGTGTAAAACTTGCCAGGATGAACCAAGCACTGCAGTACAATCTAAGCGCCTTTGTAGATTTAGAAATTCCCAATTAACAGTGTCAAAGAGCTAATTAGCACTACAATAATCTTTAGAGATTGAATTTATTCTAACAAATAAGCAGCTGTATCTTAAAAAGAGAATTAAATAAAATATATTGCCATATAGCTTTGAGATTAATTTAAATTTAATAATAACAAATGAGTGATTGGTTAGCACTGAGACTACATCTTTAATTCATAAAGCAGATGCAAGGTACAGACTTTATATACAAATTTTAAAATAGGTCAACCCATTCTCCTAGCAGTGAATGGAGGCTAATTAAACCTACGTATTCATGGAATGTTGCATATAAAAAATCTGTACAATTGTGCTAAGGAAGCTGACTGTTCTGATGAATTTTAGCCCTATTGCTTGCATTCACCAGCTTGCTTTCAGTTCTGGACTGAAATAGTTGCTCTGGATCAAGAGGATCAACGTCAAGCTTGAAATGAATTGATTTCAGTGTTAACTTGAAATATCAGAATGTTTTCTGGCCTTAAGCGTAAATTTTTTAATGTAGTATGTGGGCTATAGAAAAAGAAGTGATGTGATTTCTTACTAGTCCTTCAGGCTACCATGCAGTGTACTTTAATAACCTGATTTGCAAAACACTGGAGCTGCTCTTACTTTGAACTTTCTGAGCTCACTGTTGTAGCTCGCTTGGTCACCTAGTGATATTGAAAAGGTAAAGGACATGTTTCATTACAAAAGGTGGATTCAATTTATTTACTACCTGACCTACTTATCCACAGAATGGTTCAGAAGCCACATAAATCTGACATGAATGTACAGCTGTTTGTTATAGCAGGGAAGGTTTTTAATTATATTTTTGCCTTACATTTTTCTCCATGTTTTACTGAGGTGGTTTGTCTCAAAATTTGAGTGTTCAAATTTTGAAAGGATTAGTTTAGGATAATAAATTGGCAGACTTTAAAAATTATTTAGCAACCACACGTGTGAGTTTTAGAGCTGCATATTATACAATTAAAGAGACTCTTTAACATTTTATGGTCACAGTTCTAAATGTTTTGTAAAGGACTGATTTGTTATTTCTCCTAGATTAAATAGATGTAGTATGCAAGAAAGTAGGATCTAATAACACTGGCCAAATGCTAGGCAAAATATTCTGATGCTGGAATTTTCATTTTGGCCTCCTTTTCCATTTTCTGTATGTTGTACTTTTGAAAAGAAAGGGTATCTACATCCAATGTGGACAGGTTCATTTTGGGTTTCTTATTTTCTAAGCCAAAATGGTCTGTCTCACAATTTACCTCTTAGCTTGTATAACAAGAAATAACTTTTTGATGAGTTTTGGACTGTGTTCCATTGTTCCTGTCTCGCATCCATTGGCTCTGTTTACGATTTCTTTTTATTTGTTTCATGAAATGAAAGTCAGTTCCTGGTACATTTCATTCATGTCCATTAGATATTTCTTCAGGAAAAATACATTTTTTAAATTGAAGAATACAAAATTTATATGGAAGAAAGATATTTTCCAAATCTTGGATTTAAGAAAAAAAAATCACTAATTTAATTAATTGTTTATACAGAGCACTAGAGCAGGGGTCTCCAAACCCTGGCCTGGGGGCTGGATGCGGCCCATGGCAAGCCTCTATCTGGCCCATGGCCAGCCTCTTGTCCCCTGAAAGCCCCTGGCCCACTTTGCCAAACATGACTGGAACAATGCTCTGGTTGCATCTGGAGGGTGTTCTAAGGGCCAGAGAGGTTGAATGAATGAGCCCATTCATTCATTTATTCACACATCTAAGTTCTATCTCTAATGTATTTTTATAAATTTTATATTTAAGTTTTTTTTCTGGCCCTCAAAACTGTGCCAGACATTTGATGCAGCCCTCTGGCCAAAACGTTTGGAGACCCCTGTTTTAGAGAGAGAATATGAAGCTCACTCTCACTGCTACTAATGATGAAGCATATCTCTTACAACAGAATGTCTCGTAATGGAGATCATTGCAGGCATAACGCACTAATTCCCCTTGGAGACTGATCTAGAGAAGATGATAAAGAGCCCTAAGTGGCAAGCTATTTATCCATGGCAAATTAGTTTTCCCTCTTTTGTGCTCCTTTGATACCCACTATTGTTACAACCCAACCCAACCTAAATCCCCATGTGGGAATGCAGTGGTGCCAGTGCAGGCCATACTGCATCCTGTGGGGGACATTTAGCTGCTGGAGGTCTCCTTGGGGTAAGGTGATATTTGTCCCCTCACCCAGCAGGCCCAGCTGTAAGCCCCAGCAGCTGCAATTATTCAACGTGGTCCTGTGCCAGTAATATTGGTGGTGCAAGTCTGTGTTGATCAATGCAGACGGATCAGGTCCTTGACAGGAATTTGGATACAGTGCATGCCGGTGCTGCCAACCCCACCCCCTCAGGCCTGATCTGCACACTCCCTGCCCGATCTTCTCCCCTTCCTCCCACTCCCGCGGTTGACCTATCTGCTGTGGCAGTCCTTCCGATGGCCACCAGCACCAGCAGGAAGGCTCCAGCCTTCCTGCCAGCGTGCTGGACCTTCTACTGCTGCTTTTGTGATAGAGCACACTAGCAAAATGCAAGACAGCAAAAAGAGGAATGAACAAAAAGATATGGGGCCCTGTGACCCAACCTTTTATACCTTTTTCCCCCATAGAAACCTATGGGATATTTAGTGGGGTGAGCTCATCAAGGAACATTCTTTTGTGACTTGATGGCCCTTAATTGGGATCAGAGTTTTGCTTCTCTCAGATGAGCTGCCTTCCCAGGCTGATGAGTCCCATCTAACCGGTGGCTGTTTAGTCGCCTCTTACGACAAGTACAGCCAAACCGAGGACCTATTCTTATCCCCAGCCCCCAGGGGAACTCTGATCCCAAACCTCCACTGCCTTGTGGCTACATCCACTTATGGAAAAGGCTTCAGGAGTCAACCTCGAGGCAAAATCCAGAGCCGGAGTCCCTGAGGCAGTTCATGGCTGGACACAGTCACGTTCTGGCAACTCCTGCGATGCCGCTGGAACCAACCGTATTGGCCTCTGCCTTTCCATTGGACCATTTCAGCGACGTGGAGAGAGGGGATTTGCTGCATGGGTAACAGCCTATCCTCCATACCTACTTTACCCAGGCTTCGCGTACTGGAGAGGACACTCTGTTCCAGAACCACCATTCAGAGTGTGACACCATAGTCTTCCAAGACTGAAGGATGCCAACAAGGCCCTTAATTGTTCATGCCCAGCCCTAAATGAGTGCCATTATTGTTTTGTACTCTGCCAAGGGAGCAGTGGCTAGCAGAGACCCCTTGATAGCTTAGCAATTGTGACAGTAGGAAGGGTTGGGGTCTTGTCTTTTGTGTCACTAATGACTGTTTACTTCAAGTCAGAAAGCTCCCAGAATGTGTCTTTTGTAATAGTTCAAATGTGCTATGCAAGCAAGGTGCATCTGCTCATGGAGTTTTCCAAGAATTGAAAATCAGACAGAACTTCTTTCAAACCCGGGGGGGGGGGGGCAGAGTGATTGCTCCTGACAAATTAAAAGTGTTGCCTACCTAACAGTCTATGGGATCTGTGGCTCTTGCCATCAGTCCCATTCTAAAGTTACGTTACTGGCCAGGATCATGCTCTACTTGCAGACACCCTGTGCCATGTACATGTGTATTCACATGTATCACTAATCATGTGACTAAATAAAGGAAATAAAAAGATTGTCAGGCAATAATTTATGGCAGTAATTTTCCCCCATACCTAAAGAAGCCCACCACAGTGTTAGCCTTATGGAGCTAAAGGCCTCAGCTGATGCTCTGCATAATCCCGGATTTCACCCTTAATTAAAGGCACATATTTTTCTGACAACTTCTCAGTGGCTCTTAAATCTTCTGTAATATAAATGAAAATTTAAATGCAAAACCCTTCTTTTTCAACAAAAAAAAATAGTAGTATGCATTGTGGTAAGCTTCAGGGAAATATATTCTTGTTTTATTAAATCTACAGATTACCGAGTAAATGATAATGCTCCAACTATTCCCTACAATCAGACGTATGACCAGAATACAGGAGGGTCCTACAACAGTTCAGACCGAGGGAGCAGTACGTCAGGTGAGTATCCATGAGTCTAGGGCACATTCTGGAAACACTGTAAGGCCTTCATGAATATTAATTCATTAATAGTGCAGTATCAGGAATATTAGCATGCTTTGCCATCACTTCTGCAGATTTAATGTCAAGCATTTTAATATTTTTTTACACTTTACAACAGCTGCATTCTAGTTCTGCAAGCACTTTGTACCCCCCCCCCCCAGCAATGCTGTGATTTGGGGGAGGGCACAACAGGGCATCACATTTTCTCATTTGGAACAGGGAATCCTTTGACCCATTGTCAAAGCATCAAAGGTGGCAATGCATTTTACTGGTCTGCACTGATGGCCCTTGTGTAGTGATAGATATGCCTGATCCAAGCAAGGAAATCAGTGTACGAAAACAGGCTTCTACACTCTTATACTTACTGGATCAGGAATCATGACTTAAATTAGCTGGGTGATGAAAGAGACAGCATCTGCATTTCGAATCTGTCCTGCATAGCTCTTAGTGGGATACACACTTGGATATGCATCTAAAAATACATCAGCAAAATGTGGATGGTAATGCGCATCCCACTCAAATCAGTGCAAGGAGGATGGACAATTTCTTTGCTCAGATATGTATCCATTCCATTAAATTGAACGTGTGTCCGAGTTAAGCTGCAATTAAGATGTGCTGTTTTTTCCTGACAGACACACAAAAGTTTCCTCCTGCATGTTATTTTCTTAAATCGGAGTCCTTTGGACATTTTGCTGACAGTTTCATTGTCCATCAGTACATGACAAGTCAGTTAGCACCTGGCTGAACACATTTACACTTGTCCTCTCTTCCTCCACTCAGAGTAAGGACAACGTGAAAGCTTCATTGGCTCTCAGTGATGTCATTTTGAAGCCAAATCTGATTGACTACTTTGCACCATGATGTTCTAATTCATGTTACTTTATCTCTTGTTGTCTGGGATCACAAAGAGGTCAACAGATGTTTGGGCTCTTCAAGTGTCAACACTATGGGGGGGGGAACTTGGTTTCAAGGAAAAGTTTATGATCATCAAGGTTATCTCTTTCCAGAGATGTTTAAACAGAGTTTTATAGCTGCAATCCTTTGTACACTTACCTGGATTAACCCCATTAAGCATGGTTTGATTAGACTTTCTTCTCAATAAACATTTCCACTTGTAAACATGTTTAAGATTATAGTTTATACTGAATGTCTTTTAATTTCTGTTTGGCTGTATGTGGTTGAAGTGTTTAAAAAAATAGTACAAAGTAGTATTAGTACAATAGTACTATTGCAGCTAAGATACTGCAGTAACAGCTAAGAGAGATCAATGTGCAATAACAAACGGAAATCATTTACAATGACATCTTTTGTGAGGGAGTTTACCAACAGTGCAATTACTGTGACACACTTTTGCCCAGCATCTGAATATATATACTTTTTGCCCAATATCTCAATAATATAATGAATTTGTTATTCATCTGTACAGGTTGGTATCCTTGGTATCCAACCCACAGATACTGAGATCCATGGGGGTCCATAGCAGACCTCCGGATGAAATCTAAGTGCCATCTGGACATGTCTGGAGGTGTTCTGAGGTGCAGAGAGGTTATGAATGACCTCCCTGTGCCTCAGAAAACCTCTGAGAGGCCTTCTGAGGAGCAAGGAGACCTCCTTGATCCTCAGAAGGTCTCCCAGATGCCTCTGAGAGGCACTACCGGTTTCCTGAGAAACCGGAAGTGCCTCTGAGGAGGAGGGAGGTTGCGTCCAGAGGTCTGCCGTAGGCCCTCCAGATGCATTTTCAAAATCCTCATTGAGTCAAATCTGTAGGTTCTGAATCTGCAGATGAGGTGGACCCTCTGTAATCCAGTTTAGTGAAAAATGCTTACTATCTCAATATATTTTTTGTAAATACTTTTTTAAATTAAGAATATTTGGTAGGATCCATAGGTTAGAGAGACATGTTATGCATATGTGCTGGAGTTTCTGAGAGCCATCCTTTCTACTGCAGCCATCTGCAATGTGCTAGATGACTTCGATACTATGTAAGAATCTGCAGTTAAAAAGAAAATACAGAAGCTCTAAAGCTAGTTCAGAAGCACTTGAGTGCATGTGTTGGGATCCCTGGTGATATGCCTATATTAAATATTCCAAGTAATCAAACTTGAAAAACATTATTATTATTAGAACATAAAATCATTAGGCATGCCTAAAGTATACAAATTAGTGGTGTCTCTCTCAAGTGCCAATTTAGATTACAACCTATGTCAAATTTCCACTCCAAATGCAATAGCAACTGAATAATTGGCTTTTTTTCTTTAAAGATGCTCAAATGGCTAAAGTCTGTATCATTCTACTGTAAGCCATAATTTTCCATGAAGAGTGGCTGAAAACATTTATGCCACACTTTCTTCTGCTGCATTTATTGTGGGTTATTTTAGTTCTTCCAGTAATTATTTTCAACTGCACCTGCCATTTGGAATAAATTTAGTAATTTCATTATGCCTAAAACATTTCAGTGGACAAGTATAAATTACATATATTCATTGACTTAATTCAACAGCGGAACTTTAGTAGATCATATCTCTATCATATTGTTCGTCAGACTCCAGCAATTAAATAACAGAAAGATACTTTGGAGACTATATCTACAGCTCATTTGTTTTAGGTGATAATCTACAATGCAATTAATAGCTGTAGGAAAATTGCTTTAATTATATTGCTTGTAAAGTTCATTTATGATTTTAATGTATTTTAGCCATTTATTAATTCAAGTTACGAGCTCTGTGTGTATTTCCTTGTTAAAATATACAACAATAAGATTTGTACGAAAGCTGATTTGGATTTAGAAGCAATGATGAGGCATGCTGTCAGTGCCTTAGTCTTTAAATGTTAATATCCTTACTGAAATCAACAGAAGCCAATATATACTATCACTTGTTCAAAGTATCAGATGCTCATTTTGAGTCCCCTAAGCGCTGGAAGACTTATTTAATTCACCATTAGTCAAAATCCTAAGAAGACCACCTTGAAAGGCTGTCAACAGTTTATTCTAGGGAGTATGGCATGATGCTTTATATATATTTCTTCATAGGGAGTCAAGGACATAAGAAGGGTGCTAGAACTCCCAAGGCATCAAAGCAGGCTGGCATGAACTGGGCAGATCTACTTCCACCTCCTCCAGTACATCCTCCTCCCCATAGCAATAATGAAGATTACAGCCTATCTGTGAATGAAAGGTAAGATATTATTTATCAGTAAATATTTTGCCAATCCATTGCCCAAGTCTATTTAATTAGCTGAACAATAGAATATGAGCTCATAGTATAGAAATAGGCTTAGTTCTACACAAGTCTTTTAAAGTTATTTGACCCCATCATAATGAGTTTTGTGTTTTATTTCTCATTTTCTTCAATTAATGTTAGCTATGACCAGGAAATCCCATGCCCAGTGCCACCAGCAAGGATGTATCTACAGCAGGATGACCTGGAGGAAGAGGAGGAAGATGAACGAGGACCTACACCCCCAGTTCGGGGAGCAGCTTCATCTCCAGCAGCTGTGTCTTACAGTCATCAGTCTACTGCCACACTAACGCCTTCTCCCCAGGAAGAACTTCAGCCTATGCTACAGGATTGCCAGGAGGAACTAGGCCACTTACAACACCCACCAGAACGCAGGTGTGTTACCAAAGCATACTGGAAAAGAACCTTGTGTAACTCTGTTTTATGTGACTAATGCACTGTACTGGATTAGAAAATGTAAAAGCTGTATTCTCATATAAGTGAGTTAAAGCACTTTTAATTATATGACTTGGACGAAATTCAATATGGAGATTATACTTCGGCTTCTCATCTTCTACACATTAGCATAGTCAGTCATTAAAAAAAGGCCATATTAATAGGTATACCAAAATTATGATTCTGTTGCTTTCAGAAGATTTCAACTTTATAATGAAACAGCATGCATTATTTCATTGGTTACTATGATATAAAATTGTATAGCATATTGTATTATTGTATTGGCAACCTTCAGTCTCGAAAGACTATGGTATCGCGCTCTGAAAGGTGGTTCTGGCACAGCGTCTAGTGTGGCTGAAAAGGCCAATCCGGGAGTGACAATCCCTTCCACACCGGGAGCAAGTGCAGTCTGTCCCTGGTCTGTCTCCCTGGCTATGGGCCTTCCTTCTTTGCCTCTTAGCCTCAGACTGTTGGCCAAGTGTCTCTTCAAACTGGGAAAGGCCACGCTGCACAGCCTGCCTCCAAGCGGGCCGCTCAGAGGCCAGGGTTTCCCACTTGTTGAGGTCCATCCCTAAGGCCTTCAGATCCCTCTTGCAGATGTCCTTGTATGTATAGCATAATGCATTTAAAAAACTGAATACAGGTCCAATTTTCCCATCCCAAAAAACATACACACCAACACTTAGAAGATACAGGTAAGGACAACTAAAACTGTTTGAAATGTTGGAGCATCTTCCATGTGAAAAGAAAACTTAAAAGGTTGGGGTTTTGGGGAAAATATGTCAAACATTTTAAAAATTGTGACAATAATTGGAAAGAAACGTTTTCACCGTCATTTTCTCTCTGTAATGTTCTTTGGATTAGATCACTTTTAAAAGAGCCAAATTCATGGAAAGTAAATCTTTCAATGGTTATTAGCTAAAATAGCTATAAATGGAGCCACCTTACTCTGAAGCAATATACATCTAATTACAGACTATGAGAATAGACAAGATAACTCTTTTCATCCTTTACTTGTGTCCTTCCCAGGGCCAAATAGCTGGTCACCAAAACTATGAGTCTATGGGCTCAAATAGACAAACAAAACCTCATACAAATATTTTTGAAACCCACAAAGTCAGTATAAAAGCATCAGTCTAAAAGTCAAGTTTCACTTATCTGGTACAATCATTCAGAAGGTATACAAAACAAAACAGGTTCAGTTGCTGTTTAAAAACAATATAAGAGTGAACTTGCCATATCTACCTTGGGAGAGAATTCCATAGATATGGTGCCATGCTGAAAAGGCCCTGTCACTTGTGTCTATCAGCCAGCTCTGTTAAAGTCTGGCCAAAAAGCAGGGCAAATAAAGCTGATCACACTCAGGCAGGGAGTACTGGTCTTTGAGATAACTTGGTGGATATCTGCAGATCCCTTAATCAACTATGTCAGTGGTGTATAGATGTCAGTGGGGACGTTTCGAGCACTTTAATGAATTATCAAATTACAGTGCAATCATATCTTGTGCTGGAACAGGCAGGCCAAGAGGCCTGAGCTGTATCCAGTACACGATAGGGCACCAAAGTGGCTCAGCCAGAGGTAAGGGGAAACTCTTCCCCTTACCCCAGGTAAGCCACTGCAGCCCCAATGGGTCTCCTTGGACTTGTGCCACCTCCAGAGGTGGCATAAGTCAGAGGAGATCGGAGCGGCTTGAAGCTGTTCCGCGCTGCTCAGGAACAGGCGTTGGGATCTGGCATAACTGCTGGGTCCCAGTCCCGCCTCCTGCCAGCCCCAAGGACCACCCTCTGCCCATCCTCCCCCTGCCCCAGAATGGCTCCATCCCATCTCCTGCCCACCCCCAGAGCCTGCTTGGCCCACCCTTCGGCCCCTCAGCCCACCCCTCGGCCAAGCTTGGCTGGCTCAAGGCTCCTTCTCCAAGTCAGCACGGAGGCTGGATTCAGCTTCTGCGGGCTGGTGCACATCCAAGCACTGGCCCAGCCGACTCACAGGGAGACACAAATGTGCTTTACGGCACATTTGTGACCCTCCTGGGCTGGCACAAGGGACTTGCGCCGGCCCATCCCCAGGTCAGGATTGTACACTTAATTAGTTAACTTGTTCAAGCAACTGCTTCTTTGTACACCATGTGCAGTGTTTGTATGAATTAGCGCATAATAAATTTGACAAAAGTGTGTGTACATTTTCTTGAGATGCCCTGTAGGAATAATATAACTATTTCACTGGTCCCCAACAGCACTCTGATGGCCACATTCTGCACTAACTGCAGCTTCCAAACGGCCTTCAGATGTAGCACCATGCAGATAGCATTGCAGGACACAACTACGAGCATATGTCACTGCAGCCAGATTCAGCCAGATCGCAGATATTTTTGTGCACCGGCTGATCTAGTCAAGAATGCTCCTGGCCACAGCTGTCACCTTATCACAGCTGTGACAAAGCTTTGGATCTAGGAGAACCCCCAAACTTGAATACTTGCTGTTTTATATAAAATAACTCAATTCAAGACCAAACACCTTCAGCTAGATCAACAGAATTCCTAACTAACAGAACTTGTGGCTTGGTCCAATTTAAGTTTCTGCTTGTTCCCCTCATCTAGATCAGAACTGCTTTTAAACACTGCCTCACAATTTCTACTCGCTTCTTAGGATCCAAACGTGAATAATGTATGTTATCAACATTCTGTGGACACTTCAGCCCAACTTCCAGATCACCTCCCCCACTGGTTTCATGTAGACATTTTAAATAAGACTAGGGAACAAAATGGAACCTTGTGGTGCCCCATAGGCTAAGTCATGAGCAGTAATCCCTTAGCACTACCTTCTGGGATCTAGCCAATTGAATTAATGGAGCCACTATAAATTGGTGGCTCTCAGTTCCACCCAGCAAATTAAGGGGGGGGGGGGTGGATACCATGACCAAATACCATGACCAATGGTTTGAAAGGCTCCTCTTCCAGTGCAGGTTGGCTCCTCTCCCAGTACAGGGTGGGAAAGCATTTATCAGAGTGTCCAGGGCAGTTTCCTCAGTGGAAATCCTCAATGGATACCAGATTGAAATGGATCCAGATAATCAGCTCCATTGTGAACCACCTGAAGTTAACAAGTTACTATATGCTCCAGTTACTCTACTCTTTCAATTGCTGTCATTATTTATTGGGTGCATATATTATAATCTCATGGGAAAAACCTAATGGATAGACCAAAATTATATTTTGATAGCAAAGAATGTTGAATAGTGTCTTTCACAATAAGCAAATTGTGTAGGGATGTGTAGGGATCAATTGTGCAGAGATGAATTACTTCATATTACACAGAAGTCGGTCATTTCCATTTACAAAAAAATTATTTGTTCAAAATTTAAGAAAATGTATATCTTTACTTTTACATGAATAATTTCTTAATTATGATGGTGATAAAAGGTAACACTTTTTATCTGCATGTAGACGTCAACCTGTGAGTCCTCCTCCACCTCCAAGGCCTATTTCTCCACCACATACCTATGGTTATATTTCTGGACCTCTTGTATCAGATATGGATACTGATGCACCAGAAGAAGAGGAGGATGAAGCAGACATAGAAGTTGCCAAGATGCAAAACAGAAGACTCCTTTTGCGAGGCCTTGAACAAACACCTGCTTCAAGTGTGGGAGATCTAGAAAGCTCTGTAACAGGTTCCATGATCAATGGCTGGGGTTCAGCCTCAGAAGACGACAACATTTCAAGTGGACGATCTAGTGTTAGCTCTTCTGATGGATCCTTTTTTACAGATGCAGATTTTGCACAGGCTGTGGCGGCAGCAGCAGAATACGCAGGTCTTAAAGTAGCAAGGCGTCAAATGCAGGATGCTGTGGGAGGTAAATTTAATTGTTAAGAATATCTCTCAGATGTATGACTGTCATCAGATCTCCTCAGTGAGAATTATTGTTCCTATGTGAATCCTGTGAATGCACTAAAGTTACATATCTAAAGAGATATAAAGATACATAAAGGTTTTAGGGCACTCCTTAAACCACACATAAATCTGCAATCAGGTGACATAGCACTGTAACATATTTTGGGGTAGTGTAGGGACCTGGCGTGCCAGCAGACAGGCTGGAGCGTTCTTGCACGCGCCATTAGAGCAACAAAGGCCTTCCAGAGCAGGTAAGCATGGGCAGGGATGGAACGGGGTAGGGGAAGGTGGAACCGGGAGGAAACAGAGTGAGTAGTGGATGGATCAGGGCCAGGAGGTGCCAGAATCAGCAGTGCATGCCAAATGCCAATCCCCTTCCCAGGTCCGTTCCACCTGTATCAATCATTGTGGACTTGCACCAGTGATATACCTGATGCATGTCCAAGTTGACCCATTGCAGCTGTTGGGGCTGACCCCAGGGCAAGGGGATGAATGTCAAAAATCCCCCATGGGATGCAGCATAGCCCAAGCTGGCACCGCTGCATCAGCACTTGGGGATTTAGGTTGGACTGAGCTGGATCTCATTCCCAGTCTGAAATGTAGGATTTTGTAGCTGTACTGAGATTGCAGATGAATAGTCCAAACTTTATGTAAAATCAAAATTACGGGCAGAACTCAATTATCCGCAGACCTGTCCCTCAGTGCACCCATTACAAGTACTATACCTTTTATTTTCGTAGTCATTCTTGCAGCATGAGTGCTTCTTTCTTTACATTCTGCTAATCTGAATAATTGAAATGCAGGCAATGAGCCTGAATGCTAGAGGACAACTAACTGAATGTTAACAGGTAGCAGGAACTCCTGCTTCCTGTTAATGTTCAGTTGGTTTCCTCTCTGTAACATGCAGTTTATTACCTGCACATTCTGTTTCTCAGTTTATCAAAATGAAAAGGAAGAAACACTCGCCCTGCAAGCACAACTACGAAAATAAATGGTACTTGTAATGGGCCATGGGGGGGGGGTTGTGGGGGGCACTGTTTATATAGTGTTCCCCCTTATCTGCAGCTTCCAGTATCCAAGGGGGGCTAGGAATGTATTCTCAGTTGTTCATAAGTTGAGGCTTAAATAAGTTCATAAGTTGAACCTGCCTGTTTATAAGTTACATAAGTTGGGAGTGCCTCGATTTGGGATCACAAAAATATTTACTTTTCCTTTGTGAGCCTTACAGGGCAATCCTAACTTGCGCTGGAACAGGCAGGCCTGCGCTGCATCCAGCACAGGTTTGGGGCGTCTGTGGCTCAGCCAGGGGCAAGGGGAAACTTTTCGCCTTACCCCAGGGAGAACAGTGGCCCCAATGAATCTACTCGGAACTGCGCCACCTCAGGAGGTGGCACGGAGCTGAACAGAACGGAGCAGCCTGGAGCCGCTTTGCACTGCCCGAGGAATGGGGCTAGGATCCAGCATAACTGCCAGGTCCTGGCCCTGCCTCCCACTCCCTGCCCACCCTCAGGAACCGCTCCCTACCCACCCTCCTCCCACCCCTAAACACCTCTTCCCTACCCTCCCCATGTCCCCCTCCCAGACCCTGCATTGGCAGAGCTTGGCCGATACATACTCACGCGCTGCTGCCACTGCAGAGGCTGGGTCCGGCCTCTGTGAGCCAGCAGACCTCCATGCGCTGGTGCAGCTTACTTGCACAGAGGTGCAAACGCACCTTAAAGCAGGTTTGTGACCCTCCCAGGCCGGCGCAAGGGACTTATTGATATAAACCAGGGGTGCCCAAACTCCCACCCAGGGACTGCTTGTGGCCCTTGGGGACCTCCAGTCTGGCCCGCAGGGAGCCCCTAGTCTCCAATTAGCCTCTAGCCCTCTGGAGACTTGCTGGAGCCCGGCGCTACTGTTTGACCTCTTGCATGAGCTGTGGGGCGAGGGCTCCCTCCACTGCTTGCTGTTTTACATCTGTGAAGCAGCAGCAGTAGCAAAGGCCGGCCTTGTTTTGTGCAAGGGCTTTTATAGGCCTTGAGCTATTGCACTTCATTCATTCATATAAGTTCCATCTCTAATATATTCATTTACATAAATTTATTCAAATTTTAAATGTAAATTATTTTTTTCCTGGCCCTTGACATAGTGTCAGAGAGATGATGTGGCCCTCCCGCCAGAAAGTTTGGACACCCCTGATATAAATGAAAGCTGGCTAAGAATATGAGTGATTTGAACAATATCCACCCATCTAGACAAGCCTTACTCTTGAGAAGTCCAGTTAACTGACCCAACAAGGATGCAGAGGACCTTTTGATTTTACTTTTGGCCCTTCTCCTATACCTGTTTGTTTTCATGTTTGGCTAGACTTTAATCTCACTCAGAAACATAAAATTCCAGGATGAAAAGAGAATTGCTGCTCCAGAAACAGGCAACAAATTGAAATGTATTTTGTTTTTCTTTCTAGGTCGTAGACATTACCATGCTTCACACTGCCCCAGACCCACGAGTCCCATATCTACTGATAGCAACATGAGTGCTGCTGTAATACAGAAGGTTCGACCCACCAAAAAGCAAAAGCACCAGCAAGGACATCTGCGAAGAGATGTCTACACAGATGGTAAATCTCTTTAGACGCACACTCTTCTAGTGAAGCTGCACCATTTCTGCAGACATTATATTAAGTGACAAAAGTACTTGGCTGGTGCTTCCTGTTAAGATGCTCATTTAACGTAACACATTGTAAGCATCATAGTTTTTAATCTGTACCGGATCCTCTTCTATACACATACATAACGATTGCATTTGTTTTCCATAATACCCTAATCAGCAATTGACTATCACTATTTTTGAGACCAGACACTGCAAATGGGCACAACATTTGAAAAATGTGAAAAATAATGCATGCATGAGATTAAAATCTTCATTAAAATAAATCCTCCATGGTGTCATTTTTCCCATCACAGAAACAATTTAACATTCAAATAGCAGGCAGCGAAATCATTGAATTTTAATCCTAACCATAGTATTGTTCCAAGTGGTTACTTTGTGCACCAAAAGGCAAAATCTAATCATCTCCTCTCATGCCTTCACACACAATATCGACTCCTGCTGAAAAGGTAATGCTTGTATTCTCTGGGGAGTATAGAAGGATAATGCAAACATTGTGATGTTGTCTAGAGAGAGCCTTTAATGAAAATACCTCAGGAGGGCCAGCTTTTATTAAACCACCACCTTTCAGTTTTATAAAACAACCAAAGGACTTTGTTGGAAATTCATGTAAGATATATTCCCATAGACTTACCCATCTCTTCAAGTTTTCTAAATTTGCTAAAGGGGGGGGGGAGCATGACAGAGGCATCAGTCCCCCACCTTCTGGTGCTCAACAACAATCTGATTAGGACTTTCATTACCAGTCAGAAAATTTTGAAAGTGGGGCATCATTTGCCATTATCATATGAAAGCCTAATATTATAGATACTTATCCAGGGTTACAAGAAGGGGTTTTCAAGCCACTTCTCCCTGTGATTCCTGCCACTTGACAGAAAAATTTAATACAAAGCGCACAGCATGATGAGCAAAAGTAATTTTGCAATGAGTGGTTGTCCATGCCATTATCTGTACTTTATTCTGAGTATTTTCTCTCAGTAGCATCTATCTGATATTAGACTACGTTAAATACTAGCATGACACAATGCACCTGGGCCTCTTGGCTTTTGCCCAGGCCCCCTTTGTCACTGAAACTGAATTGTGAGAATATTATCTGATTTCAAGAGGTTATTAAAGCAGTTTTCTTCGTTCTTGTGTGTGTGTGTGGATGGAGAATACAATGTGTAAATCCCAAAACTATACCAGCAATTTTATATTTATGGAACCCCTGTGATGGCATTTTGCAAGAATTTATAGATGGCTTTGTAGCTTTTACCAGTTTTAAGTGAGAGCCCCTCAGTGAAAAATCTTAATAAGCAGCAAACTTTGATATGAAAACATCTGTACTAGTTAAAATACCAAAAAGGAAATCCTGTTTGTAGCTCTGTGGTCATTCCCCCCCCCCCCCAATCTAGAAATAAAGAGTTGCCTTTGTTGGCAATTTTGTCTTACAATTTTTTATGCCAAGTTAAACTACACAGCACTGTCATTTGAAACTGCAGCTGCTCTGACAAAAATATTACATTCTGTATTCTCAAGCTATATTCTCAAGCTTATTTTTGCACATTTTCTAATTAGACATGAATTTCCTTGAACCTATGCATTATAATTAATGTGGCCTAGAACTGGTTATATAGACAGCAGGCAGTTATTGCTCTAATATTTGCAATAGTAATAAAAACTGGTTCAAAGGTTGTGTGTGAACATTAATTCTTCAAATCCAATTATATGATTAAGTTTGGAATCTCCTGAAAGTTATAACCATGTCATTGCTAACGTGCATACAGAGAGAAAAATCATACCTGTATAGAATACGCTATGTGAACTTTCCTTTTGGAAAGAATAATGTAGGTGTATGAAACAGCACTTATTCTAGATACCTAAGGTTTTTCTTGCATTTAATGATGTGGTGTGACTTGTTTCTTTTATGGTGCTTTCTTCTGCTTCTTTTCTGGTCCTTAATGAATTGATGCATTGGTCTGAGGGAGAAGAAAGCAACTTCACTGTGTTGGAATGTTTTATAAGACTGCTTTTAGGAGGGGATGCTAATTACTTTTAACATGTGCATTTACTTCTGAGCACAGAAACATTTGCAAATATTCTTTCATTTATGCATCCATCTCCTAGGCTTCTGTGATGCCTTTCAAAGACAGTAGTATTGAAGAACTTTCAACTTATGACTGCAACAGTTATAAATCTTTGGAAGCAGCTTTGCAGAATCATTTACATCAGGGGTGCCCAAACCCCGGCATGCGGGCCACTTGCAGCCCGCTGCGGGTCTACGTCTGGCCCCCAGGGGGTCCCCCCACCTCCAATGGGCACTCAGCCCTCACCCCAGCCCCCGCTGGCCTGCTGCGTGAGCTCAGCACCTTGCTTTCCCTCACTGCTGCTGAGCTCAGTGGCAGCGAAGGAAAGACAAGCCCAGCACGTGCGCAGGGCCTTTTATAGTGGGAAGGTAATGTGAGACTTGCAGGTCTCACGTTATTTCCCACTATAAAAGACCCTGCGCACTTACCTGCTGGTCTCTTTTTTCTTGCCCATGGGCTGGGCTAGTTTCCTTCCAGCCCCAAGTGTCAGGCTGCAGTGTATTTGCGTAACTATGGAATTTAGCACAACACGTTTTTTTCTTAATCATGCAGGGTCACGTGAATACATAGGCTCCACCTTTAATTCCATTTTGTCATCATGGAGGGGTGCCCTGGCACCAAAACATCATAGCCTGTCTGAGTAAAAACATGGCATCCAGAGCTCCATCTTAGTAAAAAAAAAAAAATTAATAAAAAATGAAAATGATCCTCCCCCCCTTAGACCTCAGATCAGTTTCTGCCTTTCCTCTGCTTTTTAATTCCAGCTTGGAGTACAATTTCTTCACTGTTCCAGGACTTATAGCTGCCCTCAATATGGTAGTTTCCTCCTGGGATGTCAAACCATTGGTAAAGCAGGTACTTTTACTTCTCTCATGGATTCTGACAGTGCAGAGTCAGATGGCAGAGAGAACAGAGTGGCCCAAGTCTGTCCCAGTATTAAGGCACATTAACAGTTGTAGTTTGGATGGGTCTTTTAAAATTCAAGAAGGACAGACTGACACATCTCAGATCTGTTCGGTTTCTAATCACAGTAGCACAATATCAATATACTTTTATTGCAGACATCATGGGTCAGGAGGTGCATTATAGGTACTTCAAATCAGAACTGACATGCAAGAAACAGCTAGGGCAGTTAGAATCTTACTCTTTTCAAAGAACCTAGTACAAAGCATACTAGAAAACATGTAATAAATGCACTTCTCCCTTTTAACAATCTTGCCTGACCTATTTACATATTTGAAAAGTGGATCTAAACTATAGGTTTTGAAGTCTCCTTTTATTATTTCATATACAGTTCTCTTTGAACTGTGGCTATTTGCATTTGATCTATCACTTATCGCAAAGTCTTAAAATGTTACATACAAGTCAGCAGAGTGAAAATATTTCAGGATTCGCTATGCTAGCTGGGTTAGTGACAAAACCAGGGTTCACACTGGAGGTTTCATTGAGTCTTGGGGGCACTTTCAAGTTCAAGAGGTGTGTGATCTTCCACATACTTTTGAATATAAAATGAAGCATATCCAGTTAGGAAATTAGAACCATTTATGAACCTGAAATTATACAGTGCTTTACAGTGTTTGGGTGGATGACAACCTTGATATAATCATAGACTTGAGAAGCTATTTGTAATGAGCAAATTTTAAATTTCCTTTGATGGAACCAGCCATTACATTTGAAATATTTTTAAATAATTATTTGTGCTTCCCTACTTCATTATTAAATGCCTGGTTGGCTTGATTTCCTTCCCTCTTGATAATTTTCCTGTGGTTCCTCTACCCTCTCGTTTAGAGTGGCGCTGAAAATTACAATCACGCTATTTAAAAGCACCTACAGAAGATTTTCCCTGTAGGACATGCTATAAAATTGCATTCGCTAATTGTTTTCCTTTAAGCAGGCAACAATGCAGCAGTGATATGCAGACATGTATAAATGAAATAGTTGAACACAGCTGACCTTTTCTAGTTACCTCTGAGTTCCATATATTGGTTTGATGTCACTCAGTGATTTATTTTTTATTTCTCACCATGGAGACCTCCATTTTCTTTTTTAATAACTAAGTGTGCCAGTTTGCAGAAGATGAAGCAGATTGATTCTGGATTTTCTCTGTGATTTGAGCTGTTAAATAAATACCGCAGGGGTGAAATAGTGTTGACCTCTGAAAAGTTTCCTTTTTTGATTTGAAGGATTCCTCTCAGCAAGGAATGGTGTGTTGTAATGAAAGTTTCTCTACCTTCTCTGCAGGTTGTGATAAAGCTTTCTGGAAAGAGCATATCATTTGGCAGTCATTACTGGCATGTGCAAAACCACATTTTTAACAAAATGTTTCAACAGGGAGTTACTTTTCCTTTAAATACCATGCATGTCAGTATTCATTTTTCAGAATCCCCAATATACACCTGGTTATATATTTTAGGTTGAAAAACATGGAATTGCATGGTTACCTACTTTTTAAATGTTTGATTTAGGGAACTACACTGCTGCTGAGGTTATAAAAGTGATATACCACCTTGAACCACCTAATGGGACCTAGTAGTGTTTTCCGCTTTGCCAGCATGATTATTTTACTAGCTGACACAAAACCAATAAGTCTTGACTCAGAATTCTGTGTGTACTTGTATGTGGTCACTGAGTTCTTGTGTGATTCTGGGCTGTCTGTTCATTGAACCAAAAAGAGATATGTGCATATAGGACAATGTGCATTCAGACTCCCTCTATTGCAATAAACAGCCAAATTCTTCTAGGTGGGGAGCACTCCTGCACCAATTGATACTTCCTAATTTGAAGTATGTCATCAGTTATACATCTTCAGCACAACATAACAATAAGGCTCTTTTGCAACCAATAACCAATATAGATACAGCCTAATCCAATGCACATTTACTCAGAAGTCCTCCTTTGTTCACTGGAGCTTACTTCCAGGTGCATAGGATTGTAGCATTTAACGGATTCAGAATTCTAGAACAAGTAGGGATGTGATTATTGGAAAGTTATTTCTGAACAAATGATATTTTTAAATATTGTTAATGAAACTGAGGCTTGTTGTCCACTAAAATAAGAAGATTTCTATCCTGTTTTGCAAAAGTAAACAAAGTAGTACAATAAAAAATCACAGTAAGCATAGTAATCTTTTTGGGCCTTTTAAAGAGCCAGGATCCACTTTTGCTTCAGTATACAGCAGGGGTGACCAAACTTTTTGACAGGAGGGCCACATCATCTCTCTGACACTGTGTTGGGGGCCAGGAAAAAAAAAAGAATTAATTACATTTCAAATTTGAATAAATTTACATAAATGAATATATTAGAGATGGAACTTGAATGAATGAATGAAGGTCTTGCAATAGCTCAAGGCCAATAAAGGCCTTGCACAAAGCAAGGCTAGCCTTTCCTTTAGTGCTGCTGCTGCATCACAGACGTGAAACAGCAAGGAATGGAGGGAGCCCTCATCCCACAGCTCATGCAAGAGGTCGAACAATTGCCCTTATGCTGAGAGCAGCTGTGTTGGGGCAGTACAGGCTCCAGTAGATCTCCAGAGAGGCTCTTTGGAGACTGGGGACTCTCCACGGGCCGCATTGGGAGTTCTCGAAGGCCATAAGTGGCCCCCAGGCCACGGCCACAACCCTGGTCTACAGCATGGGACACATGAAAGTTGGCCTAGCACAGTGACTAGAAGACTGAGCTGGAAATCACAACTCCTCTGCTATAAATCTTGCCACTGCCATGTGGCAGTAACTCACTTAGCTCCCAGCTGCAATATAGTGATAATGCTTATGGGGTTGTTGTAGAAGTTCTATGAACATTTGAAAGCACTATGCAAATACTGAGATATGTTTTGATTTTGTATACTGCGCTATGTATTTCTAATTCTTAGCGTGATCAGCTGCAAAGGACACATCCTGTACATTTAGTGGCTGTATAAAAGAGATTTGACAACAGTAGCTCCTTATGTAAAAGTGAGAAATTACATATAGTGGAGTTCACTCTTCAGCATAATAATGAACTCTTTGCTCTTTTGTATTGATCACTTTTCCCATGTGTGTTAATCTGTCCTTTATTACTGTCTTTCAGTTTGTCTTTAAACAGCAACCAAAATGATGGTGGTGCTATCAGTGCAACCTGGCTTAGATTGGTATGCAATGTATGTATGAGTCCCAACCTCATAGCTGAAGACTCTGGCACATTGTCTTACCAACATATTGCTTTCAGCCAAAAATTCCAGATTAGTAAAATTCTAAATTCTAAAAACTGAGAAAGTCAAAACATTATGTATGAAATCATTATTCTCCAAGCTGTAGCTGATCCTCCATTCAGTGGCTTCAGTGGCTCATAGAACAGACTGAAAGTGACTGCATTGCAATATACTCATTCTTGGGAGTAGGTGCCATTGAATATAATGATACTTTTAAAAATAGACATATGTAGGATTGCACTGTAAAAGTTTGATCTCAGAGACTAGGCAGTTCTGGTTCTGGTCAGTATCTGAGTGAGTGATTGCCAAATGTTGTGCTTTTCTTGGAGGAACCATGGCATACAAATGGGATGTAACTTAACTGACCTCTGCCAGTTTTGGCTTTCTGCTATGACCTCCAGTCACTATGACCCCACACCTACTGGTGATGTTGTCCTTGTCCCTTTGGTACTGGTTTATATTTAAAAATGTGCCAGTACCACATATATTGCTACAACACATTTAAACATATTGTAGCAACAGGATTGGACTGCCCATCACAATAACTAATTTCACTGAAAGCTGCCCGATATTGGATTACACCAGTAGTTCCTTTTGATCATATAGACGAGTTCATCTGCTGTGTCAACACAGACTGGCAGTGACTTTCCAAGGTTTCAGGTATAATTTTTTTCTGCCTTGAGGTGCCAGGGAACTTCTGTTTGCAAAGCAAATGCTCTACCACTGAGGCATGGCAATTTCTGAGCTGGCTTGACTTTGCAATGAATTCTGCTTTCTCTTGGAGAATTGGCTCTCATGTAGCTATTGCCAACTTTTTAGAAATTGACTAGAGAGGAATAAAGGAACAGGTTCACATCCCTTCATATGTTCATGCCTAGCTGCATATAAGTTGCACCTGGATGTTGTAGATCAGGTGGAAAAGACCCATGTGATTGGCCTTGCTCATATGGTTGCAGTATTCAATGTGCAGCAATAATATTGAAGAACACTGTGGAAAGTATCTTGGGGGGCGTACACATGGGTGCACATGAAGGAAGCAAAGTGAATCATCATGAGGAAGAATTTACAAGAATGTTCAGACATAGGATGGGGTTGACAATGTGGCACAAATAGTTCAAATAGGAATTTCAATTTTTTAATGGTTTAGGACAGCAGTTCTCAAATTCTCATGGAGAGTTTGAACCACTGTAAGTCTTGGTGGGGCGGGGGGGGCAGGCAGCAATGCGATCCCCAGGATTGTGTTGCTAAGAGGGGCGCAGGGACTGGACTTTACTTACACAAAGCCGGAAGTGGAGCACGATCACTTACTTTCTGGAGGCTGGGGAGCCCTGCAGACGCTCACAAAGGGCTCCCCGCACCCCCAGGACGCTGCTGCAGGGACTGATAAGTAAATGCCAATCCCTGCAGCCCCTGAACGACGCGATCATGGGAATCATGTCATTGCCTCCCCCTGCCCCTTGAGAAATTTGAGAAGCCCTGGTTTAGGAAGCGCTGAGCTAATTTGCATTGTACGAATCCCACTGGTAGTAGAAAACCACTATGATACTCCTATGTAAAAAGTAAACAGATATGGAGATCTATTCCTAGCAGTATGTCTACAATCTTTGCTGCTGTGAAAAATACACCATAACCTTCTTAGAACAGTTTCCCATTATTTCATTGGTCCATCTTATAACTGTACAGCCAACTGAAATCTTGTTCTTTTAATCCAAATCATTACACTTGTGCCCACTGGCTCTGTTTTCTACTTGTACATGCTGGTTGATACTGCATAAACTCATTAACCGGAAGGCACAGCTGAGATTTAGAAAGTACTGTTATTTTCTTTCTGGGATATATTCATTACAAATTGCAGGCAGCAACTGTTACCCTGCACATGCCCAATCTCGTCTGATCTTGGAAGCTAAGCAGGGTCAGGCCTGGTTAGTACTTGGATGGGAGACCGCCTGGGAATACTGGGTGCTGTAGGCTTATATACCATAGTCTTTCAAGACTGAAGGTTGCCAACCAAATTGCAGGAGCAAGGATTTTCAAATTTCAGCCTTCCTCGTTCTGCAATGGATGCACTTGTGATGAATACATTACAAGCACATGGCTATTTAAACCTTTTACTGAACCATTTTCCTCAGATATATTTCCTTCCTTGATCTATACCTGTCATGTTACCAGGGTCCTTGATGCAAAGTACCCTTATATCATACTTTCCTCTAATGAATTTTTGAAAGCTTACATTGCTTTTATGATACTGTTGTGTGCTATTATGCATGACTTGCAGCTTTTTTAAATTTTAAAATGTTAATTGTTAATGAAAGAAGTAGCATGAACAAGACACACATGTAAAAAATTGTTTTTAAAAGACTTTGTTATATTCTAAAGGGCAATAATAAGGTCTTTGACGCACCAATGCTCCATTTTTCATTGCCTGAATGTTCTTGGAGTGCTCCCTTTTGTCTGTTTTTGAGTATTTCCTAATGCTGTGTTTAATTTTTTGCACACTAGTGCACACCTACAATTAAAAGATGCAACCCACTGAGGGTCCAATCCAGTTTTCCAATGCCGGTGCAGCTATGCCAGTGGGGCATGCACTGCATCTTGTGGTGGGGCAGCAAACACAGTGGCCTCCTTAAGGTATTTGTTCCCTTACTTTGGGGCTGCATTGTGGCTGCACTGGTGCTAGAAAATTGGATAGGATTGGGCCCTTAGATGACAGCTATTTTATTACAAAACTTTCACAGAGGAAAACAATTTAATTTATGATGTGATATTCCATGCATGGATTAATATGAGATACCTGCAAAGTCAGTAATAAAAGTAGTAACTTTTGACATGGTAGTGCAGAATTAAGAAATACTGGAAAAATTGCAGTTTATAAGCTACTTTGATTTACATTTCAGACAAGAAAAAAGTTAGTTTCTACATAAGCAGGGTTTTCTACATAAGTAGGAACTCTGAGGTGTGAGTTCTTCAATGGTAAGGAATTAAAGAAAAATTGTAGTATAAAGCAGGTGGACAGTAGGTGTAAAATTAAATTCAAGCAACTGAAGGTAGCTGTACACATACATGTACAACACTAGATCTCATTTGATTAGTCTGCATTTGAAGATTCTCAGTCAAGTGTGTCATTTGTTTCCATTGAAAAGCATTGTATTCAAAGGGTTGTAAGGTAATATGAATCATGCTATGATATGATGAACATATGTGTTACCTGGTTCATATTTAAAAGGAATAACATGAACATTAAAAGGTAAAACGTAAGATGACTTGTAAGACTGGATTTGGCAAGAGGATTTGATATGTGGGTTCTCTACTCTGGGCATGATGGTCATTGATTCTGTGTAACCCTCTAAAACAGTGGTTCTCAAACATTTTGCACCGGGACCCACTTTTTAGAATGAGAATCTGTCAGCACCCACCAGAAGTGATGTTATGACCAGAAGTGACATCATCAAGCAGGAACATTTTTAATAATCCTAGGCTACAGTGCTACCCACACTTAGCCAGGAGTAAGTCCCATTTACTATCATTGTTAAAAGTAAATACATAGTAGTCTGTTAAAAATACAGATGTGTAACATTTCCCCAAATGCAGTTATATACCATGGTAGCATCAAGTCTAATATATTAAAAAATAATATTCAAATGAATATTGAAATGAATGGGGACTCACCTGAGTCAACCCACAGTTTGAGAAACACTGCTCTAAAAGACTGTGTCTAAAGTGCTGACCTCTTTCATGGTTTTTCATTGTTAAAAGAGCCAAGCAGAAGATTGTCTTAAGCAACTATGGTGTGACCACTTTTTTCCCCTTTATTATCCTGACTTTGAAGCAGTTCATAAATTGCATCTAGCACTTTGGAGACAGTGAAAATTTATGCTTGCTAAATCTGAAAAATTGCTGAGCCGTCTCCTAAGTTATGGAAGTAGAGATTATCATCAAAGAATCAAAAATATTGAGGAAGATACAAAGACTGGCTAGAAAGCACAAAAGTTGACACTCATATTAATAGTAAGAAAGCATAAGTATGTGATGGATGGAAGAGAGCAAGAGGGATACAAACAAGAAGTCCAAAAATATGGGAAGGCCAAAATTTAGGTGGAAGGATTTAGAGATGAATGAAAAGAATTGTATTAACAGATTTACAGATCATACAAATTAGGAGTTGAAAATATAAAGAACAATCACTAGGAAGGTGTCATTTTTGCTGCATATTTGCCCTAAATTTAGAATGGAAACAAATGCGCATAAAGTCTTGGAGTCAAAGAACTGTAAGCAGGAGAAAATATGAACTTTTGTGCAAGTGCTGGTGGAAGACTTCTTGCAGTGAAACAGTACAATGTATCAAGGAGTTGCAGTATACCATAAAGGAACACAGTGAATAAGGAAGGTATAGGCTGGCATGGTACCACAATAGTTTTCCCAGCTTCTGAGATCACTCTATTGTCTTATCTCAGCTATAGTGTATGCAAGGAAGACTGAACCTCCCTCTCAGATTTTGACTAAACTTTTGACTATTTTATTGCCCCAGAAATGGTTTTTAGCTTACTATTTCCTGAAACACTTGCTTCATTTTTCCCCTTTCAGTAATTTTTAGCTTTTTGTCCGGGGTGACCTTTTGACCCTGAAAATACCCAAGCCAGTTCTGTTTTCCCCCTTTTGCCACTGTTGAGCACAACATATAATATAGAATGAGAAAATGGTGCTTTCCTTCACACAGATTATAGCATCTAAGCTCCAGTGAGCTTTGAAAATTGTTTCCATAAAGTCTTACACGCAAGAGCTTGCAAACAGATATGGCCTTAACTGCGTTTGTCAAACCTTTTTTTAAAGGAATTTTGACTGGGGGGGGCAGCATGCTAAGGGTCATATTCATAACATTAACCATAAATGTGAACTATACACAACAGCATGCACAATACTAATTCACTTGTATTATGCAATATAAAGTAGACCAGGGGTGTCCAAACATTTTGACAGGAGGGCCACATCATCTCTCCGACACTGTGTCAGGGGCCGGGAAAGAAAAAGAATTAATTTACATTTAAAATTTGAATAAATTTACATAAATGAATATATTAGAGATGGAACTTATATGAATGAATGAAGGTCTTTCAGTAGCTCAAGGCCTCTAAAAGGCCTTGCACAAAGCAAGGTTGGCCTTTCCTTCGCTGCCACTGCTGCATCACAGACATGAAACAGCAAGTCGTGGAGGTAGCCCTCATCCCACAGCTCATGTGATAGGTTTAACAGTCACCCTCACACTGAGAGCAGTTGGATTGGGCCAGCACGGGCTCCAGCAAGTCTCCGGAGAGCCAGAGGCTCATTGGAGACTGGGAGCTCCCTGAGGGCCGGATTGGGAGTGCCCGAGGGCTGCAAGTGGCCCCCGGGCCGGGGTTTGGACACCCCTGAAGTAGACCACTAGATTTGTGTGCCTAACCAGGAACTATGGAACAATTAACAGTTAAAATTGTTTTCAGAGTACTGTGCTGATGATCCCTGCCTGATAAATGCTCATGTTTATACTGTGTGAGGGGGAGCAAAGCCTTTACTGGGAAGGCTAATCTGTGGGACTGGAGGGTTCCATAACCCCCTGTTTTCAAAACTAATAAAGACACTGGCATTTGGAGGTCACTTTGCTTATACAATGCTTTCCCCTAGCTTGGAAACAGAACTCCTGAGAGAGGCAGACGCTTTCAGCTAGCAGAGGGATGGAAATCATTGTCTCCTTCCCAGTTTAGGCCAGGAGTCTGCTTTTTAAAATTCCAACCTTTAAACACATGTTTGTGATATTTTGGAACTTTTATATTGGGAATTTTTGATGTAGAGAGATGCATCTGAAGAACCATCTTCCAACACACATGGTTGGCAACCTTCAGTCTCGAAAGACTATGGTATAAGCCTACAGCACCCGGTATTCCCAGGCGGTCTCCCATCCAAGTACTAACCAGGCCTGAACCTGCTTAGCTTCCAAGATCAGGCATTAGGGAACCTGAAGATAATTGGGTTAATTGGCTGACTGATTTTCTTTCTCTTTCTCTCAGACCTACCACCCCCACCACTGCCACCTCCTGCTATAAAGTCTCCTACTGCCCAGTCTAAATCTCAACTGGAGGTACGGCCTGTTATGTTGCCAAAGCTCTCTTCCATAGAACCAAGAACAGAAAGGGCAGTGGAAAGAAAAGGTACAGGCTATAAGGGGAAAGAAGGAGCTGATGGGCGTCAGCATCCTGATGTGCGGACAAGTTCAGGGGAGCGCCGAGAATCGCATGAGCAGCAAAGTGATAGCAAACCGCGAGGAAGCAAAACAGCAAGACGAGATGGTACACCAGCAAAAACGCATCTTCTCCAAGGTGAGCTGATACGTTGGCATGTGTTAATTAAAACTCTTTTTGTAGTTATGAATAATGTTTTTGCAGCATAGTCACCAAACCACATTCCCTGCTAACATAAAATCTTAGCAGGACTGTCTCCAATGACAAATATGGAATCTAGTCTCCTGAAATGTAATTATACCATACGACAAAACGAACTTGCAGCAATGAAATCAAGCAGGAAATATAAGGAACTAAAATCTTCAGCAAATTAAAATCTCCTTCAAAAAACTTATATCTCCTGTATATCCATGATGTGCTGCATACATGCCTCTTAATGTACAACACCTAAAGCAAAGCATTCATGAAGACCTGCAGGTTTTCGTTAGCCTGTATCACTGCCCTTTTACATTGCAGTGTTTCTTTCACATTTCTAAAAACAAATAGTGCATCGAAGCTTGCTTAGTCCCATCTAAAAATGTGAAGCGCGTACTAACAAAGAATGATAACCTGGGTTCTGGATGTCTAGGCTGTAACATACCATCTTGCAAAAACCATAAATGGATCATACTAAACCAACCTAATCTCTTTTTATGGCAGCAAGTAATTTCTGATAGAGGAACATGTACGAAGTTATCTATACAGGCCTCTGCAAAAGCTATTCCCAAAGGAGCAGGCCAGTCGTTGATACTGCCTATCCTGGGCATGAAACAACAGAATAGAAATTGGTAGTAAATTGGTTAAATGGGTACAAAAGAAAAAGGTCATTGTAAATGCCAACAGGTCACAATAAAGAGAAGTCATTAGCAAGAAACTTCAGAATTGGTACTGTGGTTGTTGCTTTTCAATTTATATATTAATAGCATAGAGCAGGTGGTAAACTTGCCGGTGACACTGAAATTGGAAACACTGTTAATGTTTAAGTAATTTATCACCTTCGAAAACAGTATTAAAATATTAGAGGAAAGCTCCGTGTATTGATTTGACTTGGAGGATTATAGAGCTGGAAATGTCATTAACAGATAACCTATTATAACTCTTTCATTCCACCCTTTTACATCAATACCAGGTTTTTAGTTCATAAAACCAACCGTTATGGACATATATCTGAATTTGTTTTGGACTTCACATTGTTAGAACTGGAAGACTGTGCTTTCCTATTAAGGGTTAGGTATTTTTTTTTTTACTGGTGAAAAACTAAAGTATATTTTTATTTTTAAATTTTACTTTACAAAGCCATTATCTGCCATGCACAGATGCATGACTGTAAATCAGATACATTCTAGGACATAACTGTTCGTGGTCTTTGGGTTTAGTCTGTGGCTTGGTGTGCCAAATTCCTATCTTTAGTTTATTTCCTATCTTCCTAAACCCCATGTCCCTCAATCTTCATATAAGCAATCTATTCATATTAGCAATGTAATGCCTGAATGAGGAAGTCTTCAGCTGCAAAAATTTCCATAGGTTGTTAGGTACCTTTCAAGAGGTTATCTATTCAGAACAGCTGTAGCTAAATTTGGGGCTCACACATTATGAAGCTTGCACAAGTTGGTCATCCAAGATAATATGAACTGGTCCTTTGAAATCAATGGGACTTTAGTGTTGATTTCAGTTTTTAGTGGTTACAGACTTGACTTGCAAGTAATTTATTTTGTCAACATTACACCCATTGCGTATTATTGCTCTTCATTCATCAAAGCACAGGTTGAGACTAATTATTCCAGTGGATTCTGTTCCAAGCACTCCGTGGATAACAAAAAAACTATAGCAAATTAATTTAAAAAACAAAGTTTCTTTGCTCCAGTGATTGAAAAACAGCCTTGCTGACCTTTTGACTCTAAGATAAGAGTCATTAAGAAGACAATCCATCAGCATTTCACTCAGCCCCTCCCTTCACCAATGCAAAATGATCACCTTTCTTTCATGTGCTGGGGGAAGGGAAGGGGTCCAAAGGAGAGAGAAGGATTGATGGATTGTTAGCCTGCTGCCCTCTCTCTCTCTCTCTCTCTCTCATTAAGGAGGCTGTTGTTAAAGGACTGTTCAGTTTTTAAAACTGATTTTAAAGGGGTGCATGTTTCCCCTTCTCCAGGGATCAGCACATTCTTTCTCATTTGCAGGGGCCATTCTTGTTGAGTCAAATCCATGTATAAAAAATCCATGTATAAATAGACTGAACCTGTACAATTTAACCCTCTTTAAAGGGCAGTGCTACAAGTGTTCCACAATCATAATCAAAGCTCCTGAACACAGCCACTTCTTTCAATCTTGAGTCCTAGAATTTATATTTTAACAATTCTCTAGCCTTTTTTGAACACTTTGTCTTGATGGTTGTATAATATTGTTAATTGTGGTTGGAATAGTTATGCATGCCACCCATCAAGCATATACTGTTCAGCTGTCTAATTGTGGAATAGCAAGAAACACGCAAGGTTGTAAAATCATTAACTATCATTATTTTGACACTATTTTGACTAGAAATTATTGTTCCCTCTGTATGGCTACATTTATTTCTTACCATTTGTTTCTAGCTGTTACAAATGTCAACTTTTTACCTTCTCTAGACTGTAGCACATATTGTTTTCTCAGGACAACATTTGGGTTGTAAGTCAATCCATTGAATTGCCAGTCTTGAATGTCCACCACCTGCTTTGCCACTCAAAGTGAGGGTTTCAAATCATGGAAATTGTTATACATTAATAGAGGGAATGGATTGCTTTACTCAAAGGCTATTTGTTAACAAAGCCATTCAAACCTACATCTTCACATGGCCTTTGTACAGGCATACAATAAAAGATTTAGGAGTTTTCCTTGCATTACCCCCTCAGCTTTCAGACAACACTATCAGCTGTGCTGGCAAAGCAGTTCTGGAGGAAGAGGAACACATATGTGCAGCATGTACAACATTATATAGAGAACAATATGGCATGCACTAGTGAGCTGAAAGGTGTGTGTGTTACATGTTCTACATGTGTGTGTGGGCATGTTCTAAGACACAGGTAACACATGCACATGGGGGAAGTCTGTTGTGTGTATGCAGGGACCAAGTGCAGTGACTCACAGCACAGCTTAAGCCATTTATGCCCAACATTTTATATACACAACGGACCAAATGTGTATACCTGTGGGCCAGGCAAAAACAGATTAATGGGATGTGAAATGAGGAGGAAGACAAAGTTAAAGATACAACAATAGATTGCACTGCCTTCTTATCCCCATGATAAAAGCTGTGTACATAAAAAGTCACTTACGCTGTTGCAAGGTTGAGGGATGCAACAACAGACGAACAACTCGGTACTCAGGAGTGAAAGCTTACAAGCTTTTATTGAATTGCATGCAATTGGCCCACAGGACTCATGCCACAAAGCATGGAGCCCCGTCTGAATGCTGGTCCTTAACCTTTAATACATCTCACAGCTCTTTGTCCTCAATCTAGACCTCATTCGCTGAAGATTTGACATCATAGATGGGGCTAACTCTTAATAGGCTAAAGATAACCTTAGCGATACCTCGTAGGTGAGTTTCAAGTTACAGGTTTCCAAAAAAGGTGAAATTAAACACATTGAATTACAAAGTTTTCAAAAGCCAGCAGGGAGTGCTATAATATCATTTTATCCAGTATTGACCCAGTGCTGAACCTTATTCACATCCATCAATTCAATTAGGTCTTCCTTGACAGGTCTCCATATCATCCTCATTAAAAGAGATGACACAATGTACTTTGACTGGTACCGTTATCTTTATCTGCATACCTTTCTCTTATACTAATGTCAACATCGAACACCTGTGAAGCCTTCCTGCAATGTTAAAGCTTTTGTCTGTTCTTAAGACTTTTCTAAAATCAAGCAAACTTTTGGTTCCTTAAGACTTACTTCTAATGACTAGTATGTCCCCATATATGTTGGTTACACTTTAGGGCAAAGACTAATTTGCCTATATGTGCCTTTTCCTCTGAAAGCATGGAAGAATAACAATTTTAAAACTATAAGTGAACACAGGCAGACTGTCCTTACTAAGACGTGTATACTTCTGTCAAAATGAGGCCTATCTGTTTGTTGCCTAGCATCTTTATCTATTTGCATTCCAAGGTGTTTACACCTTGCATTCCAAGGTGTTTACACCTAAGCAGCTTCTGTGAGAATAACAATTTCGCTTTAAATGAAGTCAAGCAGCCTTTTACTATTCTGTGTGCTTCTATGCTTTAGCAGTGTGGCTTTTAAACTTTTGCACAAATGGTATGTTACCCATTTGACGAACAGGCCTTGCTGAGGGAGAGTCAGCATGGCTTCTGTAAGGGTAAGTCTTGCCTCACAAACCTTATAGAATTCTTTGAAAAGGTCAACAGGCATGTGGATGCGGGAGAACCCGTGGACATTATATATCTGGACTTTCAGAAGGCATTTGACACGGTCCCTCACCAAAGGCTACTGAAAAAACTCCACAGTCAGGGAATTAGAGGACAGGTCCTCTCGTGGATTGAGAACTGGTTGGAGGCCAGGAAGCAGAGAGTGGGTGTCAATGGGCAATTTTCACAATGGAGAGAGGTGAAAAGCGGTGTGCCCCAAGGATCTGTCCTGGGACCGGTGCTTTTCAACCTCTTCATAAATGACCTGGAGACAGGGTTGAGCAGTGAAGTGGCTAAGTTTGCAGATGACACCAAACTTTTCCAAGTGGTAAAGACCAGAAGTGATTGTGAGGAGCTCCAGAAGGATCTCTCCAGACTGGCAGAATGGGCAGCAAAATGGCAGATGCACTTCAATGTCAGTAAGTGTAAAGTCATGCACATTGGGGCAAAAAATCAAAACTTTAGATATAGGCTGATGGGTTCTGAGCTGTCTGTGACAGATCAGGAGAGAGATCTTGGGGTGGTGGTGGACAGGTCGATGAAAGTGTCGACCCAATGTGCGGTGGCAGTGAAGAAGGCCAATTCTATGCTTGGGATCATTAGGAAGGGTATTGAGAACAAAACGGTTAGTATTATAATGCTGTTGTACAAATCGATGGTAAGGCCACACCTGGAGTATTGTGTCCAGTTCTGGTCGCCGCATCTCAAAAAAGACATAGTGGAAATGGAAAAGGTGCAAAAGAGAGCGACTAAGATGATTACGGGGAGAGCACCAGGATGAGGTCTCTTGTTATCTGGTGTGCTCCCTGGGGCATTTGGTGGGCCGCTGTGAGATACAGGAAGCTGGACTAGATGGGCCTATGGCCTGATCCAGTGGGGCTGTTCTTATGTTCTTATGTTCTTACCCAGGTTGCTGTCATCTTCCGTCATATAACACAGCCTTTGGGGCCCCATGCAGCTTCTGTGAAACTAACAATCAGCTACCAAAATGATTCTTTCAGGCAGCTTTTCTGTTACCATCGTATGTGTTGCTCCAGTGGCCTTTACATGTGGGTTACAATCTGGGGTCACCGTGCCTCATCACAACTAGGTCCTAAAGACCTTAGGTTTCAAGGCAGTAGAAAAGAAGGAAAACCTTTACAAGGATAAGGAGGTGTGTAACTAACTTTTGCCAAAGCTGCTCTCATACACCGTGTACCACGACATTTGTACATACATACACAAACTCAGACCTGGGTTTACTCAGCCCTAATTAACCCAAATTGGGAGAATTTAAACCGAAGGGGTCAAAATGCAGGGTATGATTGTTTTGGGATAATTGATGGGATAGTACAGTTACCCACAGACACTATCAACTGCTGTCTCAATCACTCTTAAACAATGTGATAATGGTGAGAGTTGCCAAGGCCAAGGTTACCTATGCACATCTGCTGAGATAAGCTTGTAATGTATATGAAATCATGGGCCTAGAATGCCAAGACGCAGTGATTTCCTGACTCATAAGAACATAAGAACAGCCCCACTGGATCAGGCCATAGGCCCATCTAGTCCAGCTTCCTGTATCTCACAGCGGCCCACCAAATGCCCCAGGGAGCACACCAGATAACAAGAGACCTCATCCTGGTGCCCTCCCTTGCATCTGGCATTCTGACTTAACCCATTCCTAAAATCAGGAGGTTGCGCATACACATCATGGCTTGTACCCCATAATGGATTTTTCCTCCAGAAACTTGTCCAATCCCCTTTTAAAGGCGTCTAGGCTAGACGCCAGCACCACATCCTGTGGCAAGGAGTTCCACAGACTCGAAGTTTATTTATCAGTTTATATCCCGCCTTTCTCCTCTGAAGGCACCCAAGGCAGCTCATAACAACATCAAAAACATAAAAATTATAAAACGCAAAAAAGAACATAATGCAACATTAAGCCACTACCCTTTCTTGGGAGGAGTTTCTTGACAGGCAGCTCAATGAATGCTGGAGTTGTGTTTTGGAGGGCACTTGAGAGAAGGGTGCAGAGGAGAACTGAGTAAGTTTGGAAAGGAAAAGAGCAGTCTGGTACCTGTTCTGAGTGCCAGCTGATACATCAGTCAAAGGGGGTGCTTGACGCAGCACCAGTGGATCATCCAAACAGTTGAGGAGCAGCAGCAGGTGTAGCATATAGGCTACAGATGAATAGCAACAGGATAAACAAGGCAACATGAGGGGTTTCTGACCCAGTCTTTTATAATCAGAATCATCACAGGAACATATAGAGCAGCAATTTTCAATCTTTTCAACACTGACAAGGCACTAAAATCGTCAAGTCACATGATGAAGTTTTTGACAATTGACAAGACACACCATACTGCTAGTGGGGGCTAATGTCCCCCAATGGCCGTACTAATCAATGACCTTCCCCCAAATACCTGTGGCACATCTGTGGACCACTCACAGCACACTAATGTGCCATGGCACAGTGGTTGAAAATGGCTGGTATAGAGGCTACTCTTGGCTAAACTCATAAAGGACCTTTCTGCTGTGTCCTGAATGACCTTAATGGTCCATCCCCAGCTCTAAATGGATTCCTCTGCAGTTCTGTATCCTGCAGAAGATACAGCCGTCTTGATTAAGTTTACACTGGACTTTGTTTACTTCAAAGTCCATTTGCTCCCAAAATGTGGCTGGTTACAAGTTTAAATCTGCTGTCATCAAGGTGGGGCCGGTCATGGAATTTCCCAAAAGGAAAAGCAAGGCTTTGCTAAAACCAGCCAGCTAAAACTCACAGAGGGGGTGGCTCTACAGCACTGAATGTTTTCCTTAAGACCTGAGGGACCTAATGCTTCCTTTCATCAGCCCCAGAAAAATGCCACGAGAGTGACCAGGATCATGCACACCTGGCACTCATCTAGCATCACATTCACATGTATAATGAAATGTCAGTCAACAGGTGAATGACCACAATTTATACTGGTCATTGCTCCATTTAATAACCATCAATGAATTCTAGGGCAGAAATGGAAATACTGAATGCATTTGGTGCATGAATTTGCCTACAGCAACATTTAAAATATGTATAATTCTATTCACAGAAGACATTCTGCCATACTGTAGACCTACATTTCCAACATCAAACAACACTAGAGATCCTAGTTCCTCAAGCTCCATGTCCTCCAGAGGATCAGGAGGTAGACAAAGAGCAGAGCAAGCAAATCTAGGTCGAAGGAATGTTGCAGAAATGCAGGTACTTGGAACATTTGAGCAAGAAGATGAAGAAGGAGAAGAATTACAGGTAACATGAATTTTGATACATCATCAGAAGGGGGAAATCTGTTTTATAAAGTGTTTATCATGTAAAGCTAATTTTCTTTTATCTTTAGATTATTTATTTTACAGTCACTTAAATTTTTGGCCTCATTAAAAAACATAACTGCAATCGTATTAATGTTTCATACTTACCCCAACACTGCAGATGTAGGAGCTATACAACGTTTTGAATTTGTTTGCATTTTAGGATATTCTCTGCCAATTAGATTAGATTCAAGATGTAAGAGGTAAAATGAGACAATTAATGCTAAACATAGATTATAAAAACAAAATATCAAATGCATCTATGAACATTAAAACTATTTTAATTATGATTTTAAAATGTAATTGCCTTTATTATTTTTAAAATCTGTATAATCACTTTTTATTGCGGTCTGATCTTAAGCACAGTTTATTCACTGCTTAAATTACATCTCTGGGTAGTATGACATAGGAGTCTTTTGATCTGCACATTCTCAAAAAAATCATGAATGAAAATATTTTGAGCAAGATAATACCAGCCTTTTTTTTTTTTTTAAATACAGGAAACGGAAAGCTGAAGAAGAGCTGTACTGTAACACATTTTAGAAATTAATCAAAAAGATATCACTCAAGATGCCTCAGTCTGATATTTGATGCCAGATGTTCAGTGCAATCAGAGTGTACAATTTCTCACCTTTTTTCCATGCTACAAGAATGTTAATCTTTATTTTGTTTCTTTTAAAAGAATTTTATAATGAATATTGCCTGTTTATTCCCTTTGGCTAAATACAGCACATTTTCTGTCCATGAGAGCAATTAAATGACTTTTTGTGGTGCTATGCTAGCTGTTGCTTCCATCTTTGGGCAGAGGGGAGAGCCCTAGTTTGCTCCCACTGGGGGTAATGCAGTACAGTACAGTTAAGTCACTAGACCAGTTCATAGTCCTATGTATATAGACTATCGTTGACTGGACAATGGCAAATTGCAAAGAATGACATCTATGCAGAAGGTTTTCTAACCTTGCAATGTTCTTATAGGCTGCACTTGGTGCAAGTGGCATTGTATTTTCTTCCAGCAATCCAAGTCCTTTTTAGCAAAAAATACGATTTAATACAATTTGCATTAGAGTGGCTCATACTGTAAATATGTGCTCATTTTCCATACTACTTTAATTTGTCTAGACTTTCTCCCCTTTAATCATGAAGGTACATTCTTTACTGCAAATATTTTTTAGGATAAGAAGAAGGCATGTCAGTGAGAACTTGGCAGTTATGTCATCAGATAAAGTTAAGTTTATCCAATACTCTAAGAGTTGTTGGCCACAGCCAGTGCTCCTGAAAATACAAATTAAGAAAGCAATGGACATTTTTAAGCATCATTGGGAAAGGACATCATCATGACTGGCCCAAATCTCAGACCTCTACTTTATAGTGTCAATTCACCTTAAAGAAGAAGTGCCACTTAACAAAATTATGTTTGATCTTTGGGGGTTTTTTGGGGGTGGGGGGTGGGGGGACAGGGTGTTTGTTTTTTGTAATGCACTGTTTATTTTTTTTATTTTTGGTTTTAAAAGCACAATCACTAAACTTTATTTGTAAAACATTGTAACTATTAACCGTTTTTGTCTTATTGTAAGATGTTAAGCTTTTGTGTTTGTTTTTTCATATTTTGTTAATGCTCTATGTTTGTATTGGGACTATTTGAATGCTGACAGATGGGTAAAGGTAGGATACCTAAGAAAGGGCCATAAACAAAACATTTTTTCTGTCTTCTGGACTTTAAATTTTCAACTTTGCTGTGTCCTGTCTTGACATTGAATTTTCATTAAAACTGAAATAGAGCCATTAGTTCCTTTGAAATTACAGGATGATGTCCCCTGTCTGTAGATTTTTACAATCTCTTTTGTAATTATAAAATTTCTTTGTCATCAGTGCTAACGGAAAATTGTGTGTTTGTTTATGGACAATTATCAGGCCTAGCCTCAGCGGGGGGAAAAATGAGGAGTGTTTTGGTATTTACTGAGGGCTAAAAATTTTCATTTAGCTAATTTTTAAGAAATGGGTTCAATAGAAATGGTGTGCAGTACTGAGGGAACAATCCGTTTGATTAATGTTTTTCATTATGTTCATGTACGAAACCTCATATTTTAGCCATAATTTTGCATACCGAGGATTCAATAATCATAAAAGTAATTTTTGTCACATTATTTATTAAAAATGTTCTCAAATACATCATCCTTTCTCGTCAAGTTTCTTGTTTTATCTAAAGACTCTCTTTAAGATCTCTTTCTCATTATGGTAACACACACAGTTGTTTCTGCATACAGCCAGCAAGGCAGGTTATACTATAAATCAAACTTTGAAATCACAAGAAAGCTGTTAATTCTCAGCACCACAAAATTTTAGGACTAGAAGGGTTGCAGAGTTGTCTCATCTGTGACAGAACTCAGTAAATGGCTTTATACAGTTGACAAGGAAAATGCCAGTCGTCTGCTGCAGTACTTTCCTATGTGCTCTGCTCAGATCTACTGGCTGCTGGTTGAGCTGGGTTTGGGTCACCTGTGTAATTGCTAATGTCCAGGTTTCCATCCACTGCAGCACCCCACCTGGGAAGAAAGAGCCAGTCATTCACTTATATAGGTGGGAGAAAATAAAGGGGTATGTTCAGGAATACTGGCATGGTACATCCTAACCATAACCCTAGCATTGAAAAATGTGACACGTTTCAGTCCCATTGAAGCATACCTAAGTACTACAAGTCAAAGTGAATGCTGTAGTCTTAACAAAAAAAAGCTTCTGATAAGTCTGCTTCTATCTCCTAAGGCCCATCCTGAGTTTTGTTTCTTGAGCATAGTAGAAAGCAGCAGAATCTTGGGAATCAACTTTAATAATCACAAAAATATGGAAAAATAAGCATCTATTATGTGAGCTTGGTTGGCAACCTTCAGTCTCAAAAGACTATGGTATAAGCCTACAGCACCCGGTATTCCCAGGCAGTCTCCCATCCAAGTGCTAACCAGGCCTGATACTGCTTAGCTTCCAAGAAGGACAAGATTGGGCATGTGCAGGGTAACAGTTGCTACTCAGTTGAACTTATCCCCTGGGGGCTGGGGATAAGAACAGGCCCTCAGTTTGGCTGTACTTGTCGTAATAGGCAACTAAACAGCTACCAGGTAGATGGGACTCCTTAGCCTGGGAAGGCAGCTCATCTGAGAGAAGGAAAACTCTGATCCCAAACCTCCACTGCCTTGTGGCTACATCCAGTTATGGAAAAGGCTTCAGGAGTCAACCTCGAGGCAAAATCCAGAGCCGGAGTCTCTTAGGCAGTTCATGGCTGAACACAGTCACGTTCCGGCAACTCTTGTGATGCCGCTGGAACCAACCGTACTGGCTTCTTCCTTTCCATTGGACCATTTCAGCAAGGGGGGATTTGCTGCATGGGTAACAGTCTATCCTTCATACCTACCATAGATACTCAGGTATAGTACATGAAATTTTTACCAAGTAATCAAGCTCCAATTCTCACTTCGCCTTATCTCCGGGTCAATCAGAGGGCAGAGCCTTTCATCTCTGAACAGGTTCTTTCTCTGCTAAGCTTAGGCAGGGAGCTGGTTAGTTGCTATAGTTACTTTCCTGGGACATTTCAGCCAAAGTTAACCTTTTATTCCCCTCCATTCCCTTTTGCTGCTGCAACCTGATTCCCTTTTGCAAAGGCTTTGCATTTGGCAGAGGTCTTTTTTTTCAGTACCAGGATGGGATCCCCTTTCCATTTGAAGCAACAATTCCCAGGCTACAATTCAATGCAGCATTACTTAAGAATAACACCCATGGAAAGCTGTGGGTCTACTTCTGAGTAAAAAGGATTGCAAATATATGCAGCTGCATCTCTCTGCTGTGAATTGAATTGCACACTCAGTTATGTGTTATGGGCTGTATGTTGTATGTAGAGCTTCTGGCTTAACACACCAGACACCTTAAAGGTGGATTTGATTCATGGTTCTCCTGCAGTGGTTGCCAACCTTTTTCACTTGCATATCCCTTGGCAATAATAAATTGTACCCTTCATATTAGCAAAATGTTTGTAATAATACAAGCCCTCATCTCCTCTCTATGAAAACCCAGACTTCATGCATTCATCACTGTGTTTTTTTCTTTTTATCTGTTTGAGGAACAGAAGATTCTGCCTTTGCTCTGTTTTGCACCAGAAGTGTGCTAAGAAATTCTGGGTGATTGATCACTTTACATATTATGTTTCAGCTTTTTTACTGTGCTGGTTTTCAATCACTGGTTCATACATGAATCGATGACCAAAAACTAGCTGTTGGTGGGGCTTTCAAAGCCAACTAGCTACCTCCCTTCCTGCCTTGCTGGTCCTTGCAAGGCATTCTGGAGCATGACCTGCCTTTTTCTACCATTATTCCATTCTTTTTCAAGTACCCCTAAAGGTCCTGTTGAGTGTCCCTGGGAGTATATGAATATCAGGTTGGGAACCACTGATTTACTGGTATGTTGTTTACAGTGCACTTACTCTGATAGTGTTTACAAAAAGGTGGTGAAGACCAGAATTTAAAAAGAATAAAAATGTATCTTATGATCTTTTACTGTATTTTTAATAAATTAGAGGCTACAGTTCTTAGGTAACAATTAGTGGTAGGTTATTTTTCAGGATCTGACCTGGGGTAAAATCAGACAAAACTATAGTCAGACACCCCTCTAAGTTTAACCCCCGACTTATCTGAGGGTCATAGAAAATTCCATGATTGTTGGCTCAAAACCTGCCCTTGACTTACCTGTGGGGTTGGCTTACAGGTGAGTGTCTGCGGTACTTTACCCAGGCTTCGCGCACTGGAGAGAACACTCTGTTCCAGAACCACTATTCAGAGCGCGACACCATAGCCTTCCGAGACTGAAGGATGCCAACATACGTGAGCTTTGAAAAGTTAATGTTTTAGAGTTTTATGCACTTAAAATGTTCTTTGTGCTTGCATTTGGATATATTGCTATTATCATATGGGGCAATTGGAAATGATCCCTCCCTGTTTACAAAAGAAGCCACCACCCCCTTCCAAAGTTTGGTGCAACTCATAAGTCATTTCCAGCCTTCCAAACCATCTCCCTTCCACCCACCTACCCTCGCTGGCTTCTTGCAAGGGGGAAACCAGTGGCAAGGAAGGCTGGGACTAGTGTGATTAGAAGCACCTGAATGAGCATAGCTTTCCAGCTTTGAGAAAACTTTCAGAGAAAGCCCAAGATTTTGAAATATAGTCTGGGAAAAAGAAAAAAAATCAAAAAAGCTAAATGCACTCCATATTAAGGAATTTCATTCATCTTGGCTAGTGATATATAGTTATGTGTCAGTCAGAATGACTCTTTGTACTTTTTGTTAAAATAAGAATTCTACATCTAGCATCTTTTGTGATTTTTATTCATTTTGTATTTGCTCGTTGCTTTATCAAAAGGATTTTTTAAAACGTTGACCCCAAGTGGCCATCCTCACTACCATTGCTGTGTTCTGTTTCCATATCTGCTTTGGGCCAGAAAAATATGCTTTTAAAAATTATTTTAGAATTTGGTTGATTTAGTCTCTCTCTCTCTCTTTCACACACACACACACACACACACTCTCTCTCTCTTTTTGAAACTGTACCACACTTCAGGGAGTTAAAACACGAATCGGCTTTTATATGCCCAAATGCAGGAAGTGTTTTGGATACTTCAAAATGAAAAAAGCATGAATATATGACAAGATTTGGAAATTCTGTATTTTAAGAGCTTTTATGAAACAAAAACTCTCATTTTAATATTGAAGCTAAATTGTTAAAATGCATTTTGCATATGATTTTCTTTTTAAATGCTGTCTCTGGAGTAGTTGAAAAGTATTGGATCTAAATGCTTCAACATTCATATATATCCAAGCATGAAAAAAAGGCTGTTCTTCCATCACTAACCGAAATAAGTAATTGTTCATCGATGGGGAAGTCAGAGCAGCAAATCCTCTTTTCAAAGCCAAGGAGTATTTAATTGGTTTCTGGATGCATTTCTGAGGAAGTCGTAATAGTGCAGAAAGGTTAGAGAATTTAATACTTCGTTGTCTTGAATGGATCTAATGTGTGTAGATGTTTCAGATTATGTAGTTGTGTGTTTTGAACAGAGTCACGTATTGTTTAGGAATTACAGAGGTGCTGCTTAAAAATAGTTTCACCTTTCCAGCAGCAACAAAATCTGCTTCAAAAATTCATACAAAAAGCAAAAGTGAAGCATTTAGTAAAGGTCTTGTTTACAAAATAGTAAAAGATGAAACAAAGCATTTCACTCTACTAATATCCAACTATAACTCTTGGAAATAAGGACAGGTGAAGATGATGAACTTTATGTACATAATCTACAGGTTAATTTCAATGCTCATTTAGTTCTGACCCTTATCCAGAATTTTGGCTTCATTTAAAGCTTCAGATTTGCATGGAGCATTTTCAGTACCTTTGATCTGTTCACAAGTGATGCCTTGAATCATCTGAGATAAATCATTGCTTGTTCTTTAGAATCAGAAATGGATTTTGTGCAGCAGTTGTAAGCTATTGCTGAATTCTTTGGAACTGGTTCAGAGAACTTAGGGGAACTGTTGAAAAATAGGGGTGGGCTTGGTTGTAGATTAGAGTGGTGTTGGTAAGTATGACAGCTCATCCACATGTCATTCCCCCCCCCATATCAACCCTTTTCTCTGGCTCCATTATACACCCCATTGACTTGTGTGAAGAAATGGAACTGGGCTGCCAAGAACCAATGGCCAAGAGGTACAACATCAAAAGCAGGAGCAAGTTTACTCCTAATGCTTTTGCTGCTGTCTGTTTCAAGCATAACAGAGCTTGTGACTATTCTATTCTGATGTCCTAGTAGTTTTGTGTAGTCAGAGAGTCACAGCTCCTCTCACTGTCATTGTTTAGCTGCTGTGGGAAGCACTGGGCTAGGTAACAGGGTGTTGAGATATGGAGTAACCTCTCCATTTGAATTGGGCTGCATGAGCGAACTTTGGTAAATAAAACTAACTAATGCCTAACGGCGGCCATGGTCTTTCAGATGGCATCAGTTCATGAATTTCAGATCCCTTAACTGGAAATCCTTGCAAGCATACAGGAAATAATTGTTCACTGTATGTGAATACATGACATTATACAGTCATGCTTGAATAAGATTTTGCTGTAGATTCAGGCCCTGATCCAATGAGCCTGTACCATGCGTGTATACACAGGGTTTCCCATTATTTTAAACCAGATTGATAGCTTATGACAAATCCTAAAAACCCCACTGATTGTAAGGCCGATCACAAGAGCATCTCCTAGCCTGCCCACTTCTACATCACCCTGAAGTACACAAGTTTGCAACACTCAGCTCCAGCATAGGGCTGGAGCTGGCCCAATAGGATGGAACCCTTATACTTTCCCCAGTAGGTGCTCAAGGTGACCGCCACCAACAAAATACAATAAATACAAGATACAAAGTAAAGTGTACGCTTTTTAAAAGGACCCCTAAATAAAACAACAACAACAACAACAAAAAAGCTATGCAGTCAGACAGCCAGCAGCAGGGTGGGGGCTATCCAGTGTTCTGCATCGAGTGCCACATGTATGATTATATGCCTCTGGGGCATAAGTCATGGGTGTGTCCTCGGTGCAAGGAGCTCCAGGGTCTCAGGGAACGTGTCCGCTCCCTTGAAGCCTTGGTGGCCGACCTGGAGAAGCGCAGGCAGCCAGAGGAGGACCATGGGGAGACTTCCGGGGACGATCAGGCTTCGTCCCAACCTCAGGCGTGCAGCTCCTCGGCTGCCCGGGTGGGAAGTCTCGGGACTGGAGGACGTCATCCTGGAGAGGAGGGAAACAATCCCCTAGGGGGGACCCCTTCTCCAGGGGATGGGCCCGTATCCGAACACACTCGGGATACTCCTCGGCGGGAGGGGGGTCCGGGGCTTCTTGTAGTGGGGGATTCAATTATTAGAAACATAGAGAGGGGGGTTTGCGACGGATGTGAGGACCGCATGGTGACTTGCCTGCCTGGTGCGAAGGTTGCGGACATCACTTCTCGTCTAGACAGGCTAGTAGACAGTGCTGGGGGAGAGGTAGCGGCTGTGGTGCATGTCGACACCAACGACGTGGGCAAGTGTAGCTGGGAGGTCCTGGAGGCCAAATTTAGGCTTTTAGGCAGGAAGCTGAAAGCCAGGACCTCAAAGGTAGCGTTCTCTGAAGTGCTACCTGTTCCACGCGCAGGGCCAGCTAGGCAGGCGGAGATCAGGGGTCTCAATGCGTGGATGAGACGGTGGTGTAGGGAGGAGGGGTTTAGATTCATTAGGCACTGGGTAACGTTTTGGGACAAGCGGGGCCTGTACAAGAGGGACGGGCTCCATTTGAACCAGAATGGAACCAGACTGCTGGCGCATAACATTAAAAAGGTGGCAGAGCAGCTTTTAAACTGATCCCTGGGGGAAGGCCGACAGGAGCCGAGGGGCATCCGGTTCGGGACTCCTCATCCCTATGGGATGAGGATGGGGAGGTTAGAGAACAACAAGACAAAGGCAGGGTAGGAGAAGAAATTGGGAAAGGTAGGGTGATGGGATGTGATAGACGGTTTGGCACAATGAGAGGATGCGGGGACAAAGGAGCGAATAAGCAGCCCATCCTGGGGCATTCCGTGTATAAATGCTTTTATGCGAATGCCCGAAGTCTATGAGCAAAGGTGGGAGAACTGGAATGTCTGGTGACAAGGGAAAATATTGACATAGTGGGCATAACGGAAACCTGGTGGAATGCGGAGAATCAGTGGGATACCGCAATCCCGGGCTATAAACTCTACAGGAGGGACAGGCAGGGGCGTGTTGGAGGTGGGGTGGCCCTTATGTTAAGGAAGGGATAGAATCCAGCAAAGTAGAGATTGAAGGTGGGTCCGACTCCACCGTAGAATCTCTGTGGGTTAAATTACCAGGCTTGTGCAGCGATGTAATACTGGGGGTGTGCTATCGTCCTCCAGACCAGAAATCTGATGGGGACCTTGAAATGAGGAAACAGATCAGGGAGGTGACAAGGAGGGACAGGGTTGTAATCATGGGGGACTTCAATTATCCTCATATTGACTGGGTCAATTTGTGTTCTGGTCACGATAAGGAAACCGAATTTCTTGACGTGCTAAATGACTGTGGCTTAGATCAGCTAGTCACGAAGCCCACCAGAGGACAGGTGACTCTGGATTTAATTTTGTGCGGTACGCAGGACCTGGTTAGAGATGTAAACGTTACTGAGCCATTGGGGAACAGTGATCATGCTGCGATCCGTTTTGACGTGCACGTTGGGGGAAGAATACCAGGCAAATCTCTAACAAAAACCCTTGACTTCCGACGGGCGGACTTCCCTCAAATGAGGAGGCTGGTTAGAAGGAGGTTGAAAGGGAGGGTAAAAAGAGTCCAGTCTCTCCAGAGTGCATGGAGGCTGCTTAAAACAACAGTAATAGAGGCCCAGCAGAGGTGTATACCGCAAAGAAAGAAGGGTTCCACTAAATCCAGGAGGGTGCCCGCATGGCTAACCAGCCAAGTTAGAGAGGCTGTGAAGGGCAAGGAAGCTTCCTTCCGTAAATGGAAGTCTTGCCCTAATGAGGAGAATAAAAAGGAACATAAACTGTGGCAAAAGAAATGTAAGAAGGTGATATGGGAGGCCAAGCGAGACTATGAGGAACGCATGGCCGGCAACATTAAGGGGAACAATAAAAGCTTCTTCAAATATGTTAGAAGCAGGAAACCCGGCAGAGAAGCAGTTGGCCCTCTGGATGGTGAGGGAGGGAAAGGGGAGATAAAAGGAGACTTAGAGATGGCAGAGAAATTAAATGAGTTCTTTGCATCTGTCTTCACGGCAGAAGACCTCGGGCAGATACCGCTGCCCGAACGGCCCCTCCTGACCGAGGAGTTAAGTCAGATAGAGGTTAAAAGAGAAGATGTTTCAGACCTCATTGATAAATTAAAGATCAATAAGTCACCGGGCCCTGATGGCATACACCCAAGGGTTATTAAGGAATTGAAGAATGAAGTTGCAGATCTCTTGACTAAGGTATGCAACTTGTCCCTCAAAACGGCCATGGTGCCAGAAGATTGGAGGATAGCAAATGTCACGCCTATTTTTAAAAAGGGAAAGAGGGGGGACCCGGGAAACTATAGGCCGGTCAGCCTAACATCCATACCGGGTAAGATGTTGGAATGCCTCATCAAAGATAGGATCTCAAAACACATAGACAAACAGGCCTTGCTGAGGGAGAGTCAGCATGGCTTCTGTAAGGGTAAGTCTTGCCTCACGAACCTTCTAGAATTCTTTGAAAAGGTCAACAGGCATGTGGATGCGGGAGAACCCGTGGACATTATATATCTGGACTTTCAGAAGGTGTTTGACACGGTCCCTCACCAAAGGCTACTGAAAAAACTCCACAGTCAGGGAATTAGAGGACAGGTCCTCTCGTGGATTGAGAACTGGTTGGAGGCCAGGAAGCAGAGAGTGGGTGTCAATGGGCAATTTTCACAATGGAGAGAGGTGAAAAGCGGTGTGCCCCAAGGATCTGTCCTGGGACCGGTGCTTTTCAACCTCTTCATAAATGACCTGGAGACAGGGTTGAGCAGTGAAGTGGCTAAGTTTGCAGACAACACCAAACTTTTCCGAGTGGTAAAGACCAGAAGTGATTGTGAGGAGCTCCAGAAGGATCTCTCCAGACTGGCAGAATGGGCAGCAAAATGGCAGATGCGCTTCAATGTCAGTAAGTGTAAAGTCATGCACATTGGGGCAAAAAATCAAAACTTTAGATATAGGCTGATGGGTTCTGAGCTGTCTGTGACAGATCAGGAGAGAGATCTTGGGGTGGTGGTGGACAGGTCGATGAAAGTGTCGACCCAATGTGCGGCGGCAGTGAAGAAGGCCAATTCTACGCTTGGGATCATTAGGAAGGGTATTGAGAACAAAATGGCTAGTATTATAATGCCGTTGTACAAATCAATGGTAAGGCCACACCTGGAGTATTGTGTCCAGTTCTGGTCGCCGCATCTCAAAAAAGACATAGTGGAAATGGAAAAGGTGCAAAAGAGAGCGACTAAGATGATTACGGAGCTGGGGCACCTTCCTTATGAGGAAAGGCTACGGCGTTTGGGCCTCTTCAGCCTAGAAAAGAGACGCTTGAGGGGGGACATGATTGAGACATACAAAATTATGCAGGGGATGGACAGAGTGGATAGGGAGATGCTCTTTACACTCTCACATAATACCAGAACCAGGGGACATCCACTAAAATTGAGTGTTGGGTGGGTTAGGACAGACAAAAGAAAATATTTCTTTACTCAGCGCGTGGTCGGTCTGTGGAACTCCTTGCCACAGGATGTGGTGCTGGCGTCTAGCCTAGACACCTTTAAAAGGGGATTGGACGAGTTTCTGGAGGAAAAATCCATTATGGGGTACAAGCCATGATGAGTAAGCGCAACCTCCTGATTTTAGGAATGGGTTAAGTCAGAATGCCAGATGTAGGGGAGGGCACCAGGATGAGGTCTCTTGTTATCTGGTGTGCTCCCTGGGGCATTTGGTGGGCCGCTGTGAGATACAGGAAGCTGGACTAGATGGGCCTATGGCCTGATCCAATGGGGCTGTTCTTATGTTCTTATGTTCTTAAAGCGCAATAACAAGAATGACAAAAGTTAACATTCTTTTAAAATTATAATAAAAACCACAGCCAAAGCAACACACAATCCAGCCCAAGAAGGCAACACACAACCCAGCACAACACAACCCATAAAAGCAACACACAACCCAGCATGCTTCTCCAACTAGGAGAGAAAGTATGCAGGCAAAATCTACACATGACAATGTCAAATACAAGTGCACCAGGGAAAACCTGTGAACTTTATTATTTTCACAAGTCACAGGGTGTTAGCTAGCAAGAAACAGCATCAAATTATTCAGACATCAAAAAGCAAATGAAATTTAAAATGGTAATGGAGTGTAAAGCTGGACAGCATATAGACAGAATGATAAAAGGAACACTTTATGTGGAAAAAAAAGATGCTGAATAGGAAGAAAAAAATGTATATAGCTGACCCTATGTGAAATCAGTACTTGAAACACAGATTTAAGCGAACACAGAACAATCCAAATTACTTCCCTTATCACAGGTATAAGAATTACTATGGTGCTAACTAATAGATGGGGCTACCCTTCCAGGAGGGCTTTTTGTTAACAACCTTTTGCTAGGCAAATATAAAAGCAGAATATCTACAAATACCAGTGAAGGGACTTTAATTTACCAGACAAGTCAGCAGTCTAATCATATGGGGATATTAAGCAGTGTGCCTACTCAGCAGTAGACTCCATACAAGGCAGTGGAGCCAATTGCTTTTAATATTTTTGAAGCATGACAATAAAATGATATTTATTGAATTTTTGCTCAGATCTAGGCAGTTATTTAGCAGCAGCACTATTGTGAAATGCAATGGAATCTCTTTAGTATTGACATTTTCCTGCTTCTGATCTCCCATCCATTTGAAAGGAGACATGTGTATACAATAACAGTCCCCTGTGGGTTTAAAGCAATGAAAACTTCTGTGAGCATATCTGATTACAGCAGGCAAATGGACAATGGCCATTCAACAAATTCAGGGATACAGTATCTTAAACTTTGTGGACATAGCAAAAAAATAATGGCCAAGAGTTACAGTAATTTTAGCTATCTCATCTTTATTCAGTGCCAAGACCTTTTGAAATGATCATTTTTGTCTCCAAGACAATGTTCTCTATTTGGGAACTTAAGAGGCTTGTCAGTGAAAATTAAGCAAAAATAGAAGCTGTAAGAACTTTGGGTAGATGTACTGGTGCCACTAGAAACTTGAGAACACACACACACACACACACAAAATATGGAAAAAGGGATGCTTGCACTGTTTCCATTACCACAGTTATTTAAAATATTTATATGCCATGTTTTGGTCCCATTGAAGGAACCACTAAGATAACTCTCAACTCAGGAATACATAAAAATCAATCAATAATATCAATTAACCACAAATAAAAAACAGAAAAGTGGTGAGCAAGGAAAAAAAACAGTGAAAAAAAAGATGGACAGTGCAGTGTTGGGATCAGGTTCCATTAAATTAGGTTTACCCTCATGAAAGAGTATACAGGTGCTGCCCCCTCCCATATCCGCAGCTATCCATGGTCCCAAAAGCCCATTACCTTTGTTTTTCTTTATTAGCAGTGGACGCATGCATTTTCTTGCTTAACAGAGGAACAATTTCTTGCTTAATTGAAGAATGCAACATGCAGGAGACTAACTGAACATTAACAGGCTGCCTGCCTGCATGTCGTGTTCCACACTTAAGCCGACTATTGTTGCCATTTTTCTTAGCCTACTTCAGAAAGAGCCTAACTGCTTCTGAATAGGGGAGTGGGATAACAGGCAACAATGGCCCAATCTCCAGAAGGTCCTCAAGGATAACAATTTCCACCCCCTCTCATTTTGAAGCATGGCGATAAAACAGAAAAGTAAACAGCAGCATAATTTAACACCCAAGCTCTGGAGAAGGTAAAAGTGCAGCGTTTCTATAATTTCTCTACAGTAGCATTTTCCAAACTGTGACTCATGAACCACTGTTGAGCCACAAGCCCATGGTGTGGTGGATCGCAACCATATGTGCATTGGACTTGACAATGCTCCTTTCAGTGTAGCCACATCTTATTGCTGCGGTTTTCAAACTCTCCAGGAGTTTGAAAAGTGCAGTAAGTCCTTGGGGGTTGGGGGGGCGGGGGCAGGTAGCAACACGATCCCCAGTATTGTGCCACTCAGGGGGGCAGGGACTCACCAGTCCCTGCAGCATCGTCCTGCGGGTGTGGGGAGCCCTGCACGAGTGCCTGCAGGGCTCCCCAGCTGGTTTGAAGTGAAAGTAGAGCAATTGCGCTCCACTTCAGTTTTGCGGAAGTTTGCCTTAAGGGGGCAGAGGCCTGGGCCTTCAGGCTGGGGTGTCACAACACTTATTGGGTGGGCCTGGAGGCCTTTTCTGGGTCATGCCAAGCCAGCAACCTACTGTACTCACAATGGCGCACAGAAGTAAGTGAAAGTGACTTCCGATTTCAGGGTGCAACTTCTGCTTTGATCGGCTATCCCTTCTGCAGCCCATTTTGAGGCGCGCAGAGGCCAATAGGTTGCTGGCCTGGTACAACCTGTAAGAAGCCTCTGAGCCTGCCCATTAAGGTATGTCTGCACTGAAAGGGCCATGGCACTGCAACCCACCAGGGAGGATGAGATGCAACCCATCAGGGAGGCTGTTTTTAAATAGCTGAGCAAAAGGACATTGTTTTTTTAAATGGATTTGCTTTGGTGCAATTTTTGCAATCCACATGAGTTCTAGGAATGGAACCCTTGCAAATAATGAGACTCAACCTGTACCTCCTTTCAACAAAAAAACAGTCACTAAGCAATTCACATAGTTAAATAAATATTTGAAAAAAGTCTTACCCTCAAGTATGTTGCAAACCCATGTACATTTAACTAGAACCAAGCTTCATTTAAAAACACTCTGGGTGCAATCCTAACCCCCAGGTTAGGCCGGCGCAAATCACTTGCATCAACCTGGGGGTGTCACAAATGTACCGTAAGGCACGTTCAATCAACTTCAACTTAAGAGTCAGCAGCCTGCGCTGAATCCAGGCCCAGCAAGGTAAGATTGTGTCAGCCAAGCTCAGTCAATGCAGGGGTCAGGGGGGCATGGGAGTGCAGGGAGGAGGTGGGAGAGAGTCATTGCAGGGCAGATGGGCATTCCCAGGGGCAGGTGGGCGGGGAGTGGAAGGGGGCCAGGATCCAGCAGTTATGCCAGATCCGAACCCCATTCCTGGGCAGCCTGGGAAGTTCTTGGCTGCTCAGATTTGTGCTACCTCTTGAGGAGGCGCAGACCTGAGTAGCCCCCTTGGGGCTGCTGCTTCTTTACTGGAGTAAGGGGAAGTGATTCCCCTTGCCCTGGGCTGAGCCACTTTTAGCTCCAATCCTGCCTTGGATGCAGCGCAGGCCTGCTGGCCGGCCTGCTCCAGGGCAGGTTAGGATTGGGCTGTCTAGAACTTACTTCCAAGTAAAAAATGAACAGCTTCACACAATAGGATGTACTGCCTCTTCCTTTTCTCCAGCAATCTTCCTGCCTCCCCCTCCACAGGTTCCACTGTAGAGGGGAGCTGAGTGGAAGCCATATTAATTAAATAACCAGGACCAGATAAATAACCAGATGCAAGGGAGAGCACCAGAATGAGGTCTCTTGTTATCTGGTGTGCTCCCTGGGGCATTTGGTGGGCCGCTGTGAGATACAGGAAGCTGGACTAGATGGGCCTATGGCCTGATCCAGTGGGGCTGTTCTTATGTTCTTATGACCATCTTCTAAGTAAGTTTCAATGTGTTATAGCTCAGTCATTTTGCAATGAATCTGGACCAAACCTTCAGAGATGAGAGAACTTGACTTCTAATTGCCCCAAAGCAATTTTTAGGAAGTTTGGGAAAGCATTTTCAGTTTTGTGAACAAAAAACATGATGAGGTTTGAAGCAACATGTATTGCTCATTTCCCTAGAGATCTGGGAAATTTATGAGGCTCATGACCTCTAGTTAATCGATCTCTAATTTCAGGAAGATTGGGTTAATTATGTTGATTGTTATTAACCGTATTTATATACTGCTTTTGAATGAAAGGTTCACAAAGCAGTTTACAGAGAAAAATCAAATAACTAAATGGTTCCCTGTCCCAAAAGGGCTCACAATCTAAAAAGATGCAAAAGAACACCAGCAGACAGCCACTAGAAAAGACACTGCTTGGGTGAAGAGGATCAGTTACTCTTTCCCTGCTAAATAAAAGAAGAGCACCCACTTTTAAAACTGTCTCTTACCCAAATAGCAGAGGTTTGTTAGCAGTTTGTTATTTTATGAACAAAATAATGTAGTGACTCTTTTATAATGTGGTGACCCCATATGGGAGTAAAAGAGGAAGGAAAAATCTTTTACATGAATAAATAAATGCAGAGTTGGAGAAAGCATCTTCTCTCAAGTCTTTAGCTGCCCAACCTACCAGCCAGCAGGCCACAGTTGCCATCTCTAATTCTAACACCAATGCAGACCAAATATGCCCATGGCAGGGGATTATGGAAGACTACTGTCTTGGCTAGAAAGGGCTCACATTTCTGTATACTGCTCACTTTTGTTATCTCTGGGCATTAGAGGAGGACAGTGCAAGACTGTACTCCACAAAATCATAAGAATAAAAGTAGTGTTATAACATTTCCTAGGAGTACAGTCTTGTCATAAGCTATGTGAATGGAAAAGTAAATGATTTGACATTCACTATTTGTCATGCCAATATTCCAGCAAATCTCATTGTCATTTAGCCTTTAACTGTCCAGAATCCTCCTCTATCATTTTATTAAATTGACGTTTCCTTTACATTCATGGTTTAAATATCCTTAGATCCTTTTTCAACAGAAGCATCTGTGAAAGGCACTTTGTAGCTACATCCTAATCAATAAGGGTCAGTTCACTGACATTTTACGTGAGCAGCATATTATTTCAGAATTAACCCTATTGATATTACTCAAAACAAGGAGCACTGGCAAAATTTAGCTTCAAAATGAATATTTCGCAACTATAAATCAATGAAAATTCAAGTATGCATTGCAAATAAAACCTGATTTTATTTGAAAACCTGTTGCTTTCACACATAGCTTGTGAGCATTTCAGGATATTGAGGTGTTAAGGAATCTAGAAGCTATTCTGTTCTTTCCAGCAACTGTGTGGAGGGCAATAACTATTCTGTTGTGAAAATGGCAATCTGCCCATGCTCAGACGCATTCTTGCACTCTGTACAGGCCAGTGTTGCACTCTGAAGAATGTCCAGTGTGGTAGTTAGAGGGCTGAAAGTGACATCCAGGTTCAAATTCTTGTTATTATCAATTATAATAACAACCTACCGCCCTCCAGCTCTTCCTTATTCTGGACTAGAGCCATAGGAGATTGGGCTGAAACTGTGATAATGCTTTGCATTTTCAATCAGAGGTTCAGTGCAACTTTAGCCACCCAGATTTTGGTGACTTCTAGGACAGAGATAATTAAGCAACAGGAGGAAAAAGATAACACATAAACTAGCAAGAGAGAGATTGGGTGATACCCAGATTTCAGAGCATACATGTAGGACTGAGTGGTCATGAGAAAAATCCTGCTGCATCTGGCCCAATGCCCATTTAATCCACCATCCTTTTTCTGTAGTTGCCCACAGCGGCATCTGAGAAGCTCACAACCATGAGAGAGAGACACATTTCTCTCTCACCATTACTTCTCTCCAAGCTTAAAAAAAGAAAGAAAAGCCACCAATACCATAGGCTGACCGCATAAGGAAGGTGTTCCAGCTCTCTGATCATTTTGACTACCTCCTTTTGTAGCTTACAGTGTCCTCCTTGAGGTGTGGAGACCAGAACTGTACACATTATTCCAAATATGGCCATACCACTGACTGGTATAGGAACAATATAATGGTTAGCAGTCTTATTATCAATCGTTTTCCTAATGACCCCATGCATGGAATTTGCCTTCTTCACAGCTATCAAACACAATGTTTTTGTTGAGTTATTCACCATGACTCCAATATCTCTTTCTTGGTTCATCTCTGACAGCTCAGACCCCAACAGTATAATTGAGATGTGGGGCAGTAGTATAACAAAGGTGGGGTGGGCAGTCCTTCCTGGCTGCACACCTTAAGGGGATACCAGTGTGCATATCCATTCAAATGCCAGGTAGGCCTGGCCTCCCCCAGGGGATCTCAAGGCCGAAGCCAGGTCTACTCATGGCTTTGAGCAGCCAAGGATAGGGAGGTGGGAGCAGTCCATCCTGGGTACTAATGGCACTAGCTACATCACTGAAGTTGGGTTTTTTTTTTGCACCAATGTGCATCACTTTACATTTATTTAGCAGGCCTCTGTCCACTTGCATGTTGATGATCTCAAAGAACTCTAGAAGTTCTGTGTCTAAAGTGATTTGTTAGGGTATTTGTTTCAATACCCTAACAAAAAGCTGCAGCAAAGTCAGTTGCTTACAGATCAAGCATCTTCCATCTAAATTACTGTTTTTCCTCCACTTACTTCTGTACTGTTGCTATAAGCTATGCTAAAAAGGCAAGTAGTTAATAAAAGGTATACTTGTTTTTTTAAAAAAAGTGTGTGCCAACTGCTACAAACATTGTAAAATGTAGATGCAAAGGGTGATCACATAAAACACCTTCAGTAAATAGGCCCAGCAATTCACCCATTAGCCACTGGCTTTTAAAAAAAAACACCGCATACAACTGGGCCTGCTAAAGGGCACAGCTTACTGCAGACATGTAGCAGGAACGAGACAAGTAGAACATCTTGTGGTTCCCATGTTTTGGAACAGAAAAGGTATGGTACCTGTGATGTATGCCCAGTCTTATGGCTGGCCAATCGGGTGGTGGATCAAAATCCTACTGTCAGATTGGCCCTCTAGTTTAGAGTTTCAACAGCACCAATCATGGGGAATCTGGGCGGAGCTAAGGGGTATAAAGCCACGGGTGTTTGCCTTGTGTTTTCATTGCCAGGTTCTGTTCTGAAGATGAAATAAATGTGTTCAGCTGTTATCTCTATGCCTTCCTTTATTTGCATGGACCCACTATTTAACAGCACCCCTACTCCCCAGCTACGAGAATACCCATTCCAGATGTAGTGCTAAAAGTTTCTGGAGCTGACTTGCTGTCTAAAGCCACATAGGGACAGTGCTGGAAAAGAGATAAGAAACAGAAGCTTGTACTTACATAATTGAATCTAGTGTTCAATCTAGAAAAAAAACACATAGGATCATTCTGTAAAACAGAACAGCAGGCATAATGTATGGAATATTGATAATTTGGAAGTGTTTGAGTCTAAAATGGAAAGAAGCGAAGAGCTCAACTCACATCTAGCATGTGTCAAGCTATTTCCATGTACACAAGAGTGGTCCAGCTCGGTACTTATGTGCTTTAATAGATTCAACAACATGTTTTCAGAACCCTATCCTTAGAGAGGTTGTTTCATACACTAATCATAAACCTATAATTCCTATAAAATCTGTTTCCTACTAGGGTAACCATGATGAATATTATTAACCTTCAGTATTCTGAATTTATAGACACTGCTGACTATTAGCTTTTACAGTACACAGGCATCAAAACATTTCACATCACTGGTACAATTAATCTTCATTTATATAAGAATTAGTTTCATATGTCAAGAAGTTTTGAAAACAAATGTATCAGGATAAGCCATAAGTAAAGCAGTACCTCTTGTCAATTTGTTTCTCAATTATATTCCAAATGCCTTTTCAATAAGCTTCAAAGAGCTTTATTTATTATAAAACCACTGAAGTGAAATAAATTTGTATTACAATAAGAGGAAAATAGACTTTCTGTGGATTCATTCTCTCTCTTTTTAATACTCGCTTCTTCTGAGCTTTCTTTTTTAAAGATACATGAATGTTGTCACTACTTTTTTGATATCTGTTTTCCACAGGCAGAGGGGGTGAGCATATCCCAACCATCACTCTTAATTCCTGTGAAAGAAAAGAATAAATGGTGTGTAAAAGCTTAGATAGGAATAAGCAGAAACACAATCAAGCCTTTAAAAAGGTTAATTTAAAGTTAATGTGTATAAAGAGATACACATAATAATTAATTGCTATCTGTGTTTAATTTTCATCACAAGATAAAGTGATTTTGACTCACTGAATGACCCTAATTACTTTCCCCTAGTGTTGTATTATGATTTGTTGGCATCCTTCAGTCATGGAAGACTATGGTGTCACGCTCTGAATGGTGGTTCTGGAACAGAGTGTCCTCTCCAGTGCACGAAGCCTGGGTAAAACAGGTATGGAGGATAGGCTGTTACCCATGCAGCAAATCCCCCCTCTCCACGTCGCTGAAATGGTCCAATGGAAAAGCAGAGGCCAATACGGTTGGTTCCAGCAGCATCGCAGGAGTTGCCAGAATGTGACTGTGTTCAGCCATGAGCTGCCTCAGGCACAACTATTATGTATTATGGCACAACTACTTAAATGAACTACAGAACTCTCCTTATGCCACTTTATGCCTTTGAAGTATCTAAATTTTTAGCAGTAAAAATAGATGTCACAGTGCCATGATTTTGTTGTAGCTTGGCAAACTATGCAAGTTAAACAGAAGCCTTTCACAGAAGCTTCTCTCAATAAAATAGAAGGCGCACTTGAAAGAGCAAGAACTGAAACACACAACACTTGCAGCACGGGAAGTTAAAGATGGGTTTTAATCCAATTGCAGTTTTGTCCAGAATGAAATCAGCATTTCATCATGTGCAGATTCCTAGTGAGTGTGTGCTGAACTAAGAGAGAAGACAAAGTCATTCATCTGACAGGTAAACACTTCCTTAATGGAAACCTGACATGATGAAAATACCCGTCTGATCTCACACAATATAGCCTTCTCGCACTTTGTCACACTAAATCCCATTTTCACATGTATACTGGGTCTAAGTTGCGGGTGACTAACCAGGAAAAAAGATACTTTTCCCTTGCTAACCATACATTCATGATATGTATACATACTGTGCATATTAAGACCATACTTCATCATCCATTTCAAGTACATGTGCAGCAAGTATAGCACCAACTGCACATCTTAGGAAAGCAAGTGGAGAACAACCAAAGTGATCAGGGGGCAGAAGCACTTCCAAATGAGGAAAGTCTACAACATTCAAAACTTTTTATTTAAAGGCAAGTAAGGGGCGACATGATTGGGGCATATAAAATTAAGCATGGGGTGGCTAAATAAAGGTTTCTCTCTCATACATGTGCAACACTAGAACCAGGCACCATCCAATCAAACTGACTGGCAGGTGAGTTAAAGAAAAACAGAAGTGCAGTACTTTTTCTTAGTGCATAATTAAATCTATGTAATTTGCAACCACAAGATGTAGCAACGGCCACTAGCTTACATGGCTTTAAAGACAGTTTTAGACAAATTCATAAAGCCTATTAAAGACTGGAAAGGCATAGCAATAGGTCAGTGAATAATACCATTTGCAGAAGAGCCCTGGTGTGGACCGAAATATGCCTTCATCCCTTGCTTGTGGGCTTCTTAGAGGCAGTTGGCTGGTGGTCACTGTGAAGGATGGTGGACCTTGGGCCTGATGCAGGAGATCTTTTCTTGTGTTACTGCATAAGTTGTGTCTCAATACAGCCTTATCAACATAGGAAAAGTTCCTGGTCTATTTCTTAACACAAAATTAGTTCAAAAGAAAGTGTCACAACCAACTCAAAACATTCTGGCTTGCGTTATTCAAGGCTTGCCTGTAGCATTTTATTTCAGGATAGAATTAGTTACTAGATTCTTTCAGATGTGGATCAAAACAAGGCCTTTTGATATTATGTCTTTTTCTATTACTGTTTGTTATATTTTCATGATGTATGCATGATGAATCTTAGATTAAATGAATTGTATTCCATAAGAGACTGTTCAATTAAAACATCATGTTAAAAACAATTCTGAAATATTACAAAAATTGCTTTTTAGTACAGCCTTTGTATCTTATTGTAGTGTCACTCCATTCCTTCCTGTGCTTTTGAAAGGATTAAGTCATCCTATGCAGTAACCAACAGACCCAGAAATGGAACAAAAAGCTGGGGTCATTGAAATGACCCACAGTAGGCTGCCAGTAAATGATGTGTTCACTGTATTTTTCCACTAAAGGTGTGAGGTGCATATAGGTCATCTAGAAGCTGAAACAGCTGGAAAGAAGCATTCACACAGACCAGTGTCAAAAGCTTAACTTCCATGTAGGAGCATGGCTCATTGGTCTTTAAAACTTTAGTTCTGAGCAGCCTGGACCAGCTGGAGGTGTCGCTCTTCAGTCTTACCAGTGGACTAAAAGCAATGGAAATTCATCCATCCAGTTAGCCAAGCAATTCTTGTTTCATTGATTTCAATTGTTGAAATTTAAGTATGTCCGTAACCATCTCACTTAAAATCATTGATTAAAATGAGATGGAAGGTAAAGTTAACCCTGACTGAACTGTGCCCAGAGTAAATAAATATTCTGATTTGTACTATGTGTTGTTGTTTCATTATATATGTTTATGGCTAGTACCAACACTTTATATGAATACAGATATCAACTTTATTTTTCAGACAACAAAGATCACAACAATGTTGGAAACATATGTTATCTATCATCATTAATGTATTGATTCTCAACACTAAAAAGTATATGAAGCAGTTTGCATAGCAAGATAAATTTAACTTCTTTGCCCAGACGGCTCACAATGCAGTAAGATGCAAGAGAGACAACAGAAAAAGTTCAGAAGGCTAAATGCTGGGGTGAATAGGGACAATTGTTCTCCCCCCCCACTTATGTATAAGAGAAACTTGCATAAAACTGCCTCTTAGCCCAGTTAGCTGGGGCAAGCTTTAGTTAATATTAGCTTCCGCAGGAGTTCTCTGTGAAACATGCACAACCTGGGTGGTGGTGCTATCTTTCTATATAAGAGTATTCCTGAACCTCTGGGTCACAATCCCAATAGGGTATGAAGCCTCATTTTGAGGGGGGGAGGGTCACGACAACCTTTCAAAGTCTGTGCAAAAGAGGGCTTGAATCCAATCCAGTAATGGTATTGCCTTCCCAAAACTGAATTCTTGATATAATCCTGTATAGCCTCTCCTTGCTGCCCTGCCCCACAGCTCCTAAGGACAACCCTGCTACCTCACAGGGTTGTTGTGAAGACATATAAGGTAGGGGAAAACAAGGTGGGCAGCGGGTGGGTGGATTGGGTTCCCAGGGGGGCAGTTTCGGCTGTGAGTTTCCAGTTTCATACTTTTATTGGGTCTTGGCACCACAAAAGTTGAAGACAACTGTCAGTGCAGTATAAAAAGTTCTGGTCATGTCTTGGCGGTCTGCGTGGAACGGTCTGCGGGGGGGGGCGCGAACCAGGGGTTCAGTGTTTGTGGTAGGGCAAACCCATGAATAAAGAGGCCCCCACCTGTACTTTATAACTTTTCAGTAAATTTTACACATTTCTCAGATGTTCAATGGGTCAACATTGTTGCTTTGCAACACTTTCTCTTTGACTAATTTGTTGTTAAGAAATAGACCATAATTTTTTCAAATGTCCTGAAAACTGGAACTCTGCTCCGTCTCGTCCATAAATCTCTTAGCTATCTCAACACTGTGACTTTCCATCTCTCGTAAAACATTTCCCTACTTCGTAGACAATGTCCTTGTGCTTATGAATGCCAACAAGCAGATTTTGTGCTGGCATGGAAAGTCTGGCATGGAGAAGTTCCATGGGAATCTCTAACTGCTGGATACTATAAGATGGAAAATTATCAAGCAAGAGCATCTGGAAGTGGAGAACTTAGTACAATGGGCCCACTATCAGTGGATTTGGAACCCGTGGGTTTCACTGTCCAAGGGTCTCGTACCTGCGGGGACATCTCCACATGGACCCTCTAAAGGTGACCGAAGCTGTGCCCTGGTGACCTCCAGAGGGTGTTCTGAGGCCAGTGCAGGTCACATGCTGCCTCCCATGGCCTCTGAACACCTTCTAAATTCTTCTGGAGGCCTTAGAAGGTCACTTCTGATTTTCAGGAAAAACCAGAAGTGATGTTTAAAGGCCTTTGGAGGGCCAGGAGTGCTGCACTCCTGATGACTCCAAAGGATTAGAGGGCTCCAAGACTTGCTGAGATTGTCATCTGCAGGTTTCATTATCCACAGGGGTTCATGGAATAAAATCCCTGCAGATAACATGGGCCCACCTGTATAGTAATACCTTTCATCACGCTGCTTCCTTGAGTGCTGATTTGTTACAATACTGTGTCCTGTGATTGACACCTACTGCTGCCAATGAAATCAATACAGTCTGGATAGCATGGGACCAGTCAGCCCTAGCTTCCTGCCTCATAGGAAATGTCTGCTATGGCACTGTTACATGCTATTGGAACACCCAGTCGCCTTAGAAAGGCGAGATATAATAATAATAATAATAATAATAATAATAATAATAAATGGAGGTTTACGTGTTTCCTAGTAAAATAATATGTAGCTTACAGAACTTTTTGCATAGCTGTTGACTTTCAGGGAATGCATCCCCCACACTATTGAAAGTATTGCTGTACTGAAGAAAAGTGAATCAGATTGTTTCCAGGAAGCGCTTGTTGCAAGATGTAGCCAATATTATTTTAGATTTTTTTTATACACGGATCTTGAACAGCAAGCCATTAAACGTTTAAAACTCAACAATGAAATGTTCTTAGACTGAAATACTTCCCTTTGATTTCTGATTATGACATTCTGTGAAAGGTCGTCAGAAATTGAATGTATAAAAGACGCTCACTGTATGATTTGTAGCAAAAGAGGTTAGGCTTCCTAAATAAAAAGCTTTTAAAAAACATTCTGAGCCTATTCAAGCACCAAGTGAATATAAAGTGATCTAACTAGAGAAGAACCACCTTTGGAACAGCCGATTCGGCTGGTACTGGAAGGATTCCTGTTTCATGGATGGAAATAAAGGAGTTTCCTTTCTTTACAATTTGTGTTCTAATCTTGACCTAAAAACCACCACTAGTGGGTAGCAAGTCTCCTCTCAGGCAGTCTGGGAAGCACAGAACATTATGAATTCTTGTCCATACGTTCTTTATCCTGAGGAAATGTCAGTGCTGCTATTAATCATCTTTAAAAACAATTTATAACCATTAATCCAGAGAGATAATTACAAGAAATAATTGATTTCTGTGCACTTCAATTGTATGTTTTGAGAAGTTTAAGCTATCATAAATTATTGTTTACATTTATATTTAGAGTGAATAATGATTCAGCATGAGTTAGCAGATTTACTGCTTCATAAGTTTGGATCTTTCTATGCCTTTGAAGCCTGACTAGCTGAATTAGGTATAAAAGTAATTCTGGGATTTTTTTATTTTTATTTTTTTTGCACTTTTCCATTGGCCAAGGAATGAGATGCTGACTGGCTGTCTTCTGATTCTCTACACATGCTTTAAGGGAAAAGCTGCTGTTAATAAGCCAAAAAAATTTCGATTTTCTTTCCTTTTGGGGCACTGGCATGTGGGAAAGTGGTGGCAGCCCACCAGATACATACTGCTGAATAAGTTCAACTTGAGGATTTTAGAATTTTCTACCATGCTGCGGATCTCCAGGGAGAAGAAAGGTAGAGAGGAGCCTTGGAGGCTCAGTGACACGGGGTTAGTGTGTACTTTATAAGGGACATCAGTCAGCTCAGGCACTGATTGACTCCCAGGGGCTCAACTGGCTAACCCCTGAAGTTTCTCCAATGTTGGTAGCAGCAGCAGCAGAAGTCACACTATCACTGTCCTGTTCCATGTTACATGGTCAATATTTTATTTCTATTTATTGCCTTTAATCCAAGGCATGCAGGAGACATGCATCTAAACCTGTGTACCTGGTGATGGGTGCCTGCCTGGAGAGCAAAGGACCAATCCAATTTGCAGTTGGGCATGGAGTAGAGAAGGGCAAACAAAATAAAATAACTTGGTGCATCTGGCTAGGATTACAGTACCCATCACTAGCTACTTATATTGTCCAAGAAATACTGACCCCCTGCACCTCCTGGAAAGTACATAGGTGTCCTGTCCATAAATCAACATTAGATATTACGGCATACCTATAAAAAAACACATGTGCTTGAACTTAAGTGACTTAGCTTCGTTAGTGTGGAGTGGAGCCCACCTAGCCATGCCACCCCCTTTGAAATCCTAGACAGACAGGTTTGGCTGCCCAATTGGTGAGGCTTAGCTACTCCAGGCCAGGAAGAGTGATATGAATCTACCAAAGCACATGGCTAGCTGATAAAGGCCTTTCAAAACAAAAACCTGCTGGATTTTAGACTACTGACCCTACACAGGAGCTTGTGAGGAGTTGGAAAACTCCAAAAATAAGGAAAAATACGTAAAAATGGGAGGAACAAGGCATTCATCACACTACATAAACCAGCAATTTTCAACAAGTGTGTTGTGACACATTGGTGTGCTGCGTCTGGTCTGCAGGTGTGCCGCAGGAGTTTGAGGAAGGGGCATATATTAGTAGGGCCATTCTGGGATGCGAGTCCCTGACTGGCAATGTGGTGTATCTTGTCAATTCTCAAAAAGTGATGGTGCCTTGACAACTGCAGTGCCTTGTAGTGTACCATGAGATGAAAAAGGTTGAAAATGGCTGACGTAAACAAATTTTCAAAAATATCTATAGCAGCGTTCCTCAACGTTTGTCCCCTGCTGTACCACTTCCCATAGCCCATCTATTGGAAGTACCACTGGAAGTACAGTAATTGGCAATGTTGTCATCACCAGTTCTTTCTGGATTAGGAAGCCAGATGTAACATGACATGAGGCTCAGGGCAGACAGGAGGGCTGTTTCAAGCATGCAAAAAGCACATGCTGGAACTCTGTCCACTGATCTGAGCCTCCTACTACTGCTTGTAGCATTGCGTTGCTGGTCTTGCTGCCAGGTGGCAGGGGTCTGGGGGGTCCTGTGACACCACCTCAAGTACCACTGGACACTACTTCAAGTTCCACTGGTGGTACGAGGACCACTGGTTGAGAAACACTAATCCAGTATCCAGTAAAGTTCCCTTCCAAAGAAAATGACCCTGTAACAGTCATCCATGGAACTTCAGTGAAAATGGAATTGAAACTCACAGTACCATTGCATTGTAAAGAGCCAGCTAAAGCAGCATGTGGTGAACAGGGTAAGGTAGTTAATAACTAATGAGTTAACAATCCATATATTTTACTAGGAATGACAGGAGATATCTCAATGTTATAGACAGAGTTAACTCTTAAACTTTAGGTTATGGGGGTAATGACAGAGTCACTTCAAGACACACAAAGTTACTATTGCTTCATTTACTTACTCTATAAATCATTTTAAATATAATATTCTTTCATGGACTAATAGTTTAAAATGTCCATTTAGAGTTGATTAAACATCAACTTTTATTTTTCTAATGCAATATTCAGACACATCAAGTATAGTGTTGTGAAATCAGCTTGATGGTGTGGAGTTAAAACTGTGAATATTGGCTGGTAGGTCATGAAATCAGACGCAATCAAGGTTGCTTCTTAATGGGAAGTCAACTGAAAATCTGATAAAAGCCACATAGGCATCTGAGGTGAAGGGCTTGGGGGAGAGTTTAAGGTGACCCATCCTCCCTTCTGTGGTTGCTCAGTGAAAAAACACAGTAATCTGGCATTTTCTGGGGAACGTGTATTCTGAGTGAGAGAGGGACTTGATGCAATTTCAGACAGAATCTAGAAACAGAAGACAATCTAAGCTCAGAGCTGGAGCACCTTGGGATTCAGGGGAAGTCCCTATAACCTATGTGCAGAAGAGTTATGATACATGCCTCCACTCAAATGCTCAACCTGTATATTTGTAAATAAAGCAGATATTAGAAAAAAGCACAATTAATCATCCAGCAGTGAGCTCTCCACTGAAAGAAGCCAATACCAAAATCATGCACTGTCCTTCATACTTCTCACTGCTTGAGGAAGTGGGGCACAGCCATATACTGTTTATATTTATATAAATACAGGTGAGCTGAAGAGACCTAAACAAGACCTAGAGAATTTAAAGGGTTTCATACTGTGTGCTTTTTGCACACACCTTAAATACCTACAAAATATGCATGAAAAATAGGTTTAGATGACAGCTATCATGCATTTAGATCAGATATGTTGGGCCACCAGGAGATGCCAAGTATGAAATAAGGCTTGGTATACAGTCTGGAGAGGTTTCAGAGTCAACAGTACAACAGGTAGGCCACTAAGAAACAGGTGTAAGATTTTAGTGCTGGGGAGTCCACTGATTAAATCCCAAGTCCATAATGCCCTACCAGCTCCTCCTTGAGCTTCCCTCGCTGACTGCCATAGGGTACACCAGGCATTGATCAAACTGCTCATTGAAAGACTTTCCATCAGCAAATCAAGTGGTCCTCCAGCTCCCCAGTCCAATGCACAAACATCTGACCCTCAATAGTTTTGCCACATCATTTGCGTACAAGCTGCCAAGGTGCTGGCAGTTCTTCTATTGCATATTGGATAAAGTGAGGTGCTGCTACTAGGTTTGACTTGGCAAGAAAAGAAGTGTGACAATTGTTTGCTTTGGTCACACATGCAGCAATGAAGAAGGCTGTTCCAATCTACCAAGACAGTGCTGCAATTTGAGAGAAGAGAATGACCTTCTAGCACCAACACTGTACACCTTGCTGAAAATGCAGAATGGCAATTCAGGTGGTAATCCAGTCAGGGTAACCCTTCTGACCTTCACAGAAGTGAGTGTCTAACAGACCTTATAGTGCAAGTCATGCAAAAGAAATTACTGCTGAAAAGACTTGCCACAAACCCTTGGAAAAAGGGCTTTTTCTTCTCAAACCTCAAGTAATATGGAGATTTTGCCTGCAGTTTGATAGCCTGGCCTTAAACTGTAACCTTTCTTTAGTAGGAATAGCTAACTTTGTCACTGAGAAGCTTTCCAGTTTCACTTTATTTGACTGTAAGCTTGAAAGCCTCTGGCCTATAATACTTCCCTTTCTAAAAAATAGCATTTCATGCTCTTGGTCTTTTTGTGAAGTTGTTCTGCTGAATGACATGCCCTGGATAAAGAGTAAGCTCAAGAGAGACATGATTACTGTAGTCTTGCACATGCTCTGCACAGATACAGAGCTTGGAAGAATGTAACTTATAGCAACATGTGCCACATTTAATGAAATAGAAAAGTTGCTTCTTATGTTGTCCTTTAGGATACAATAAAATATAATACCAACATGTCTAAAAGAATTATGCATGCCCGTTTAAGGGGACAAATGGCATTGCAGACTAACTATATACACATACAATTTTTTATTTTATTTTAATCTAAACTAGAATTACTCAATGCCCAAGTACAGCTCACCAAATTTCTCTGATAATTTCATGAACAATTCAAAGATCCACCAACACTGAACCCAAGTGATCACTTTCAGGTGATCACCAAATCCACAATAAATGTTATGGTAAATTCACCCACCCACCACCTTACAAGCATCCTCCAATGTGTGGTGATCCATGAGAACAGCCAACAGAACTGTGTCCTTCAGTTCAAGTTAAACCATGGGCATCATCTAAGGCAGAAATATGAAGAGGGCAGGTTTGGATGAAACTCAACCCCGCCCCCATGCCCAGACCTAGTATCTAGAACATGTACACTCCATGTATACGCACATCCTGCTCTCCCTCTCGCCCAGCATGCCATACTGTCATTGGCAAATATTGGGGGAAGATGTCTCCTTGTGCAATTTAAGTACTTTTTCAATTGCACATAGAGAGGCAGTTTGGATGATTCCCCTCCTTGCTTAGGTAACTTTGCTCTGGTATAGCAAAATAGGGATTGGGATACACACTCTCATATATCTCCAGTCACACAGACAAGACCTGGTGGACTGTCTTCTGATGAGTCCATTGTCAGCAGATCACTTGAAGGGACTTTTTGAGTTAGAATGTTTCAAGTTTCAACCTTACCTGGCAGTATGAACAACTGAAATCAACCCTAATATACTGGAAAACAGAAGCCCTGAAAGGGTTTCAGATGGTTCTGTCCCTTTCTAAGTTTTCTCTGTCCCTTGTCTACCGTAGGATCCAAGAAATTACTTTATATGCTCAGCTACATCATGTGCATTTGGTGCAGCTGTATACTATATGCCTGCATCTTGTTAGGACTCATGTGGGACTATTTGGCTAGAGGTTTGTCATTTTAGAACCCTTGTTTTAGCCTGAACTGTAATCATTGACAAAATTGACTTACTAGGTCCAGAACAGACAGTACAGTCAGATCATACTGATGTACATAACAAGAAGGGTCTTTACTAATACAACAACCCTCAATTTTTTCCTTAGTGTAGCAGAAAGGTCAATTTTGTAAAAACAGAACCTAAGTTATCATCCCTTTTATTATAAACTAAAAAGGTTGATTTTGCCCATCACCTGTTACTTTTTAAGCATTCAGTCACTACCTCTCTCACTCAGGCCCAGATCATAACCAACTTTCCAGCACTGGCATAGTTGTGCCAATGGGACGAGTGCTGCAGTTGGGTGTTACTCACAGAGGCCTCCTCAAGTTAAGGGAATGTTTGCTCCCTTACCTTGGAGCTTCATTGTCCTTATGTTGTGCTGAAAACTGGGTTAGGATTGCATCCTTAGTCTTTTAAATCAGAACTAGGTTTATCCCATTATGACTATATTCCAGTAAAGTAATGATCGATGACTATATTCTAGTATAGTCATACACATCACTGATTTCAGGTTTTACACAAAAAAATGGATCAGTTACAGTTTATAAATGTTTAAGAAAAAGTATAATAAATGAACATATATGCCCTGTGCAGAGAACCTTTCTTCCAAGTCACGTTGTAGAATAATTAAATGCAGATGTAAAAACGGCACTTTAATTTGCATTTACACAGTAATACACAATACTGTGAATTGGACGATAGCTTGTTGTACATCACTTAATGAGACTTAGCTCTAATGTGTTTTATTGGACTAGATTATGGGATGAAATCATGTCTATTAATATCAATAGGAGCTTTGCCAGTCATTTCAATTGGATTGGATTGTACCTTAAAAGGCCCTTGTTGCCAACCAACCAGAAGCCTATTCATCAGGACCATAAGAACATAAGAACAGCCCCACTGGATCAGGCCATAGGCCCATCTAGTCCAGCTTCCTGTATCTCACAGCGGCCCACCAAATGCCCCAGGGAGCACACCAGATAACAAGAGACCTCATCCTGGTGCCCTCCCTTGCATCTGGCATTCTGACACAACCCATCTCCAAAATCAGGAGGCCGCGCATACACATCATGGCTTGTACCCCATAATGGATTTTTCCTCCAGAAACTTGTCCAATCCCCTTTTAAAGGCGTCTAGGCCAGACGCCAGCACCACATCCTGTAGCAAGGAGTTCCACAGACCGACCACACGCCGAGTAAAGAAATATTTTCTTTTGTCTGTCCTAACCTGCCCAACACTCAATTTTAGTGGATGTCCCCTGGTTCTGGTATTATGTGAGAGTGTAAAGAGCATCTCCCTATCCACTCTGTCCATCCCCTGCATAATTTTGTATGTCTCAATCATGTCCCCCCTCAGGCGTCTCTTTTCTAGGCTGAAGAGGCCCAAACGCCGTAGCCTTTCCTAATAAGGAAGGTGCCCCAACCCCGTAATCATCTTAGTCGCTCTCTTTTGCACCTTTTCCATTTCCACTACGTCTTTTTTGAGATGCAGCGACCAGAACTGGACACAATACTCCAGGTGTGGCCTTACCATAGATTTATACAACGGCATTATAATACTAGCCGTTTTGTTCTCAATACCCTTCCTAATGATCCCAAGCATAGAATTGGCCTTCTTCACCGCCGCCGCACATTGGGTTGACACTTTCATCGACCTGTCCACCACCACCCCAAGATCTCTCTCCTGATCTGTCACAGACAGCTCAGAACTCATCAGCCTATATGTGAAGTTTTGATTTTTTGCCCCAATGTGCATGACTTTACACTTACTGACATTGAAGCGCATCTGCCATTTTGCTGCCCATTCTGCCAGTCTGGAGAGATCCTTGATGTCTATGTTGTGTTGTCTTTGTATATTTTTGTTTTGTTTTGTTCTTTCTCTGTATTTTATGCCAATAAAGGTCTTACTGAACTGAACTGATAAAACATCATCAAGCATCACAGTAAAGGAAAAGGTAAGATGGTTCTTTCTCCCAAGGAGCTCATAGTATCTAAAAAGAAACACAAGGGAAGGACCAGCAAGAGCTAGTGGGAGACATGCTGCATTGGGATGCATAGGGACAATGGAACTAAAAAAGTAGGTGCAAATATTGCATTTGGTTTTTGTCAGATTGAAAAAGTATGTCTCACATTTCATGAGCCAAAGGGACTGCCATTAATCCAAGGAATGCTATTCTCCTCTTTAAATTAATTGGTTTTCACAGAGGCACTCTGGCAATATAGAAACGAACCTCATCTTATATAAGAGCATGATATATACTCAAATATAAAATACTTAGTTTCTTCAGGTAAACAAGAAGCTTTATCATATTGTCCCAACTACTTAGGATACGACACACAACATATATTTTAAAGAAAAAAATGGTTATGAATGTACATAATTTTACCACTTCCATGACAGCATGCACCTCACAGGTTTATCTGCCACAATGTGTACACAAATTTGGCCTTTGTGGATGACAAATGAAAAGCAGGAAATTGAGGGCAAGTATTGATGGTGTAGGGCAATGACAAAACAGCTACGGCTTAATTTCCAAGCTACGAAGTACAAATGGCTCTCATTTATTTTAAACCATTGTAGTGGGTGCTCAGTTTCTCTGAAAATCAATTGACTGCCATGTATGATGATTGTTAAGAAAACTCCCCAATCTGTAGTCATTAAAAAAAAGATCTCTCTTTATAATGCTGGACAGTAAATGCACAAAAAACAACATAAGACCTCTGTGATTGATGTAACAATCAAAGTAGAAGATTATTATGGAAAGGTAATACTGTATATATAAATGAGTATTTGGAGAACATGATATATTCAATGTGTTTAATAACTAAATGTACAACAGTTACTAACGTGTAAAACTGATATTTTCCCATTTTTTAGGTCTAGACACTTCCGATTTTCCGTTATTGCATAATTCTTTTTTTCTCTTTCACTGTGGCAGCTTATATTGCAAAAATACATATTCTCACCACTTAGTGAATACTAATTCCTTTCTCTGCACCATAAATCAGCTGGACTGCCAAAATAATACATATCCTTTCTGGGACTCTCAGCTCCCATAAATAAAAATTTCATTTTCTGGAACTGACAATCTGAGTTTCTAATGTCATAGTGAGCTCTAATCATGCCACTTCCTTTTTATGACCAGCATAAGTATTACAGGCATATGGGTTTGATAGATCTGCAATTGTCTGGCTCGCCCCTCAGCTTCAACATAAAACAGAAGCTTAAAAGTTCACTGTATTTGAATTTTTTTGTCTGATTATATACAGTCCTTTTGGCCATAAGCCATGTCAAGTTCAACTGCATGTTCAGGTAGTTCAACTGTGGAAAAACAAAACAAAACAACTGAAATAAATTAGATGATTGATAGTGCATTTCTATAATTCAGTTACACCAGTAGGAACGTAGCTAAGTTAAAGTCATGCCAACATTAGGTACTCTATGCCACCATTTCACCAAGGTTATACCAGGGCACCTCATGCAACTCTACTGGCAGAGGGGCTGGAAAGGGGTTATCGGGAGGGAGGAGTAATGGGAGAGAAATGGGACCCAGAGATCCTGTCCCACCTACTGACAATGGTATAACATTTGCTGGTGAAAGAACATACCCACAATGCTGTCCTTGGAATGTTAAACATCACAGTTGTCCACCTCGTCCTGTTTCACTGACAAAGGCATGACAGAGATAGAATTCCAACCATCTCTGCAACACAGTATTCCAGCAGCAGTATATACAGTAAACATATAGCTGCGCAAGTGAGTTTATTTAAAAAAAAACTCAGAAGGGCAACTACCATTAGTGCCAATGGGAGATAGCAACCACAGGACCCCCCAAATACAGATCAGAACTGTGGTTAGGGCAATCCTCCTGCCCACAATTCAGACTGGGGTGCCCTGTGACTGCTATTTACAAAAATACAGAATCAAACAACTTGTTTAAAGTCTAGTTTGGGTATTGGAGCGAGAGCAGTGCAAACCAGATAACATTGCCCTCAGTCTGAACAGGTTTCATTTGACCCACCTGCCCAACATGTTAGGCTACAACTCTCAGGCCATTTGGCAGCAATTCCACTGACTTTGAAATTATTACAGTGATTTCAGGGCTGCAGTCTTCTGTATGAGAGAAATGAATGTTTGCTTCATTATAGTTCAGCTCTTAGAAGAAGTTAATAAAAGCAAAAAAATGTATCTAAATTTACATTATTTAGAAAGAGAGTGAGCGAGATCCGTTTCTTCCACTGACTACACACAACGAAAGGACTGATCCGATGGCCAAATAAAGCATTTTCTTTCTGGACTAATCAGCTTCATTCACTGTACTAAAGCTGAGAAAGCACTGATTACAGACACAGTTCAGAGCCTGGTTATTCCATTAACGATATAAATATTTTTAATACTGCCATTCCTAATTGTCATTCAGTGCAGCAGTGCAAGAACTGTGGATTATTAATCCAAGCCTGGCTATGTTGACAGTACTTGGCCTCTGCCTTTGTGCTCCATACACTAAGTAAGAATTAATACAACACACTTCACACTCTGTCATGTCCCATTGCTTAATTAACCTATCAGAAATATTGTGTAGATGGGTAAGAAGATTTAGCTCTGTGGGTTGCATTAATGTCACTTGATTTCTTGTAGCTAAATCCCTCTTCACAGCTTAAAATTTGCTCCCCTGCATATACACTTGGCTTTGATATTGTACTTACACATACTTCTGCTCACTTGAGCTTCTTGGCTTCCAGGGCAATTTTCTGTAGTATTGTTTTCAGTGACTGAAGTGACTTTATCATGTTTTTATCATAAATTCCATTATAAATACTACCTTTCAAAGCTTTATAACTCAGCTCTGAAAATTTGTTCTAGGCTTACATTTTATTCAACATCTATGGCAGTATAGTCTGCCTATATATTGTTTTTATCTAATCCATCCACCAAATTCTTATTTTCCACAAAAATTTAGGCCTAAACTAGATGTTAAGCAGGAACTTAGTGACTGAACTCCCCACAGTTTGTCTCTCTCAAAACACAGTTCTGAGAGTCCAGAATTCGGACCAGGATTGCATCTTTTTAGATTGTTTGACCACCTATTATGCACCTTATACACCTATTAAATTGTGTATAGAATTGTAGCCTTAGATTCTAAATCAGAGTCTGTTATCAGAAATTCCAGCCTGATCTGGGCATGCCAAGGATTGAACATGGGAGTGGAACCTTACCCTTATTAAACTTCCTTAAGATGTGTCTTTCTAGGTGGTACTAATAAAGATATTACTGTAATATATTGTGACTTTTTGAGGTTCTCTCTTTCTGCCTCCCAGTCCAAACCATATCTAATTTCATAAACCTACACCTTTTCCCTGCCCCAGCCCCCCTTTTCTTCCAAGTTAAAAAGCCCCTAATTATTTTGGTAGCCTATCTTTGTACCCTTGTACAAGGTTCTTTGTACCTTTCCCCATTATACTCTTTTGGAGATGGGGCACTACTATCTGCATAGCACACACGCCTGCATCACTTCTATAATGGAAGTGGAAGCTTCTTGATTCCTGTTGACATTTGTTTAGTCTTCTCTAGCATTCAGGTTGTCTACCTCCTTGTTTCCCTATAAGCTTGTTAGCTTGTAGCTTATGGTAAAAGGAAGACACATGCAGTACTAGCTTGGCACCAGGCTATGGAAGCTTAACAAAGGTATTGGACATGGGGGAGCAGAGATAGGGTTCCCCCTTATCCACGGTTTCTGATATCTGCTGGGGCTGGGAATGTTGCCCCAGTGGATACTGAGGAACACTTGCATTTGAGCAAAATAAGTTTTGTAAGCTGCAATGTAAGGGCAACTTCTCTGGAGTTACTACTGTACTTTAGGACCACGGCATTGACAGATCATTCTTCCTGAGAGACAGAGAATAAGCAGATAACAGAAATGAAAATAATTTTGCATCACTGCATGCTATTCCTAGGAGAAATCAATCGAAATCAAAAATCAAAATTAATCAAATCAAAATTTAAATTTAAATCAAATTTAAATCAAATCAAAATTAATATAATCAAAATTAATAGAAGCTTCACAAGTAAAATTAACAGTGTTCTGGAAAACAGCAGCAGCCAATTGTTTATATCCTTTTATATTTTTGAGACACAATAATTTAATTTATGTAGGAATTTTGTTCAGTGAAGTGAGAAGGAGCTATGCTTTAATTGCATTAATGCAATTGAATTGCTGCCAAACTAGTATTGCACTAAGCTTGTGTGAAGACTGACTCATATGACCACTTTTAGATGGATTGTGGCGAGGTGACTTTTCCCATTCCATTCTTACATGACAAGGTGCCCTTGGGAAAACACTTCCATGTGGTAAACTCAAGTATTTCCATTTTCTAAACTTCTCTTATTTGTGGACAATACTCAGAATAATCTAATGTACCAGTTTACCAGAGCAGCCCTGCAGAAGACATCATTCAGTACATGGTGACTCTTTCAACAAAAATTGTTCTAGAAATGGACTGGAAGGTGATATTTTAAAGTCTGAATTGAGAGATTTCAGTTGAGCTTCTTTCTGTATGGCTTGAGTGTTCAGCATGTATTTGAAACACCAAGTTGATAAGCATATAATTATTTAAAAAGAAAAGAAACACTGAAGGTTCATAAAATACATTTGTTGCTATTTAAGGAACTAGGAGCACATTCCTAATGTCCCTTGTGCCAGCCTGGGAGTGACACAATGCCATAAGGCACATTTGTGCCTCCAAGAGAGTCAGCTGGGCTGGCGTAAGAATGTGCACCTGCCTGTAGAGGCCACATCCAGCCTCTGCGCCACCCAGAACTGGTAAGGGTAAGGGCGTTTTGGGGTGGGGGGAGGGCAGGCAGTGGTCAGGCGGGCGTGGGATGGGCCTAAAGCACTTGGGCCAGATCCTAACCCCTCTCCTGAGCAGCCCAGTATTACATCAGTGATTTTGCTGACACAAATCCAAGTAGCCCCATTTTGATGGCTGGGGCATTACTCAGGGTAAGGGAACATAAGTCCCCTTACTCTGAGCTGTACTCCTTCCACCTCCTAACCTGTGCTTGGTATGGCACAGGCCAGTTGGCCTGCCTATTCCAGCACAGGTTAGGATTGGGCTGCCAGTTGTTTATAAATCCCTCGATATAACCTGTTGCATTGCATGAAAATTGAAATTTCTCCACCAGAGCAAAAGAGACTCTGACTTGCACTGGACCTATCCTAACTTGCACTGGAAACAGGCAGGCCAGTGGGCCTGAACTTAGTTTGGGGCTGACTGCAGGCCAGCCCCGGGCAAGGGGAAAAGTTTCCCCTTACCCCATGTCATGCTGCAACAGTCCCAATGGGTCTACTCGAATCTGCACCACCTGATGAAGTGGTGCAAATCTGAGCAGCCCAGGACTACCCTGGGTCACCTGGGAACAGGTTCAGGATCCAGCATAACTGCCGAGTCCTGACCCGCCTCCTGCTCCATGCCCAGCACAAATATTTGGCACTAATATTTTTCCCCAACTTCTATGTGGATCATAGCAACCTGTTCAGAAGCACTGTGCATTTTAATCTTTTTGTTATTAAAATCAAACAAAGTGACGGTCCACTGAATTGGCCTTTAATTTCTGAACAAACTCTCACTCTAGGCGAAAACAAAGATGTTTCCGTTTTTGCAGCATGTGCCTAGTTTTACAACTGTAACTTGCAAAAGCTTACAATTCTGGCCCAGATGTAGCAAATCACCACCATATTAAATGTGAAGTGAATTTGGGGTCATTGATTTCCATTTTTATCTTGGTTGCAAAAAACAAAACAAAAACAAAAACCTGTTATGGGCAGATTTCCATTGAAATGAATGGGAGTCAGAATCACTTTTGCCCTACTGCCCCTTAGTGGAGAAGTTTCCATTACTGTGCGCTTCCTGTTATGTATTTTGAAAAGAATTCCCAGAACATGTGAATCTGGGAATTTCTGGTGTGTGTGGTTGTTTAGTGTAAAGTCTTAATTTATTCTCAAAAACAGCTTTGCAAAGACATTGCTAACATCTGCTTTCATGCTGCTGCACTTGCCTTCCTTTTTTCCCCTCCTGTTGAAACCCCTCATTTCTTACCCTTTTTTATCTTGCCATGTTGCACTAAGAGGTAGGCTTCTCTCCCTTTTGAGACAGGATTTGGGGGCCTTAATTCTTCATTACCCTGAAGAGCCAGGCCAAAATGGTCCTCGTTACAAGCAACTTTCCCGAGTTAATTTCTCTGTCATCCAGAAGTTGTTCTTCATGACCGATCTTAAAACACCACAATTCAACATGCGACAATTATCCAAGGGAACAAGGAAGATCCAGGAGCAGCAGAACTGCCAAACATCCAAATCAATCTTTTTCCCTGCTGGAAATTTCACTATGGCACTCTTTTCCAGCCTAAGAAAATATACTTGTAGGATGAAGTAAAACAAATTACATATGCTGTTCTAGAAATCCTGGCTATTGGATTCCAGCAGAAATACTGAACTACTTATAACTTCCTCAAAAACAGATCTCGACATTTAGAACACAGTCCTACCATATTAAATATACAGTTTACTCAAGCAAAAATTTTATATCCAGGCATAATTTACATTTTATCTTAGCAACTTGCATATCTATCATATGAATTCTACAAAATGTAGGCACATCATCTTCAACAGCCTACTTATATTGGTCCAGAGAATTATATCACATTTCAGCTAGAATTTGTTTCTGTGCTATTTATCTTGTTGACTTATCCCCACCCCCAATTCCACTGCTATGGGCTGAAAAAAACAAATCTGTCTTGATGTCAAAGTAAAAAGTGAATACATTTCAGTTAGAATTCCGAGTCTGGTTCAAACAGACAATGCAGTATCTCATGGTACACAAATGTGAGTTAAAGCAGGTCATGTTCAAAGTGTACAACCCGAACAGGGGGAAAAAAATGACTTCTACATAAAACTGAAGTGAGAAACAAGAAAATGATCAAAATAAATACCGGAAGAGCTAGAAAACTAATTAGCCCCGAAGGAATTATAGACTCACATAAAAATCGTAGAAATGTTCTGCAGTAAAGGTACCTAAAGGAAATAGAAAGCATAAGATATATTTTAATCAGATAATGTTATTGGTGAAGGACAAAGTGACTGAAAATTTTCTCCCTGTACCTACATGTATCAAGCAAAATGTAGAGTCTGCTCAAAGTCCTTGTTTAAATTTCAGAATATTAGAACAGATAAGTTCCCTACTTACGTGGACCCTGTACTTGTTAGGTTACAGAGGTCTGTGTGTATGTATAGGCTTTTATGTCATAAACAAAATTGTGAACAACGTTCTTGAAAAACAGTACAGAAATATTTCTTTAAATAAATTATCTATAAAATAGATAATTCACTTCCCAGAGAATGTACACTTTGTGGTAAATCTGCTTTTGTTCTGTTGTTGTGCAGTATAAGAGCCTTAGACCAGGTTAGACAGGGTATTTTAGGATTCAGTAGAAGTGCTGACGGTTCTTTATTTGGTTTGTTGACTTGGCGTGCCCTTTGTGCTTTTCAAACTATTTCTGCCTTGACATTACTACTGGTGATGTTGAACAATCTGCTTCCACCAGGGTTGGTCTAGTCATGAGGCCATCTGAGGCAGGTGCCTCAGGTAGCAGATTTGTGGGGACACCCAAATCTATCTGGCCACTCATCTCAACTGCTCCTCTGCCCCACCTGGTGGATTTGAAGAAGGGGACAGAGGAAAAAGAAAGCTGAGAAGATGGTGATAGGTTGGCTGTACTGGAAAAGGAAGAAGGGGACTGAGTGAAATATATCCTGAAAGTCAAATCTGGCACTGATAGAAGGGAAGTATGTGGGTGCTCAGAACCTGATTTATTCTGGCCATTGTACTCCTTAATCCGATTTGCCGGTTCAGTTCCAATCTCACGTACCCTGCCAACACTCTCTTTCTCTCGTATTTGATGTCTCTTCTGATTCCCTGCATGTTACAAGTGTTTTCTATTACTTATAAGAACATAAGAACATAAGAACAGCCCCACTGGATCAGGCCATAGGCCCATCTAGTCCAGCTTCCTGTATCTCACAGTGGCCCACCAAATGCCCCAGGGAGCACACCAGATAACAAGAGACCTCATCCTGGTGCCCTCCCTTGCATCTGACCTTCTGACATAACCCATTTCTAAAATCAGGAGGTTGTGCATACACATCATGGCTTGTACCCCATAATGGATTTTTCCTCCAGAAACTTGTCCAATCCCCTTTTAAAGGCATCTAGGCTAGACACCAGCACCACATCCTGTGGCAAGGAGTTCCACAGACTGACTATAGAAAACTTAGAAGTGTATTCTTAGAATATACACTTCTAGAAATAGAATACACTTCTAACTTAGAATAGAACTCTATTCTGTAGCATACAAGATACTGAACTATGAGTGGCTTCACATGTTAACTATTTGTAACATTACCTAATATATTTTTCCTCACTAAAAGAAAAATAAAAAAACAGTACATGCAAAAAAAAGAAGTATAACTCATTCAAGATTCCCTTTTCTATGCATATAATTAACATGCAAAGCTGCTTTGTCTCTATCAACAACAATCTGAACTACCTTGGATTATCTCATCTATGCTGTGTAATAGCTTAACATGAATGTTCACCACAAAACAAGACCACTTTAGTTTTAACAAGGGAATACCCCTGAGGTTGGATGAGACAAAGAATGAAGAACTGTCCAACAGAATGAATTGGTGAACATTCCATTATTGCAACTTGGCATCATTCCGGTGACTCTGGCAGAACTAAGTTACCTTATTAACAATTCAAAAGATGTTTCAAGTTGTAGTTATTAAATTAGTTATTCTGAAACAATCCTACAGAAGAAACAGACTCTACGAACACTACTATATGGAACTTGAGTATTATGGCATTTGTCCTTCAAACAACTATTTATCTGTGTAGAAATACTATATACTGGTAGATCGGAGTTGTTGAACAAAACATTAATAGAACATAAGAGTTGCTTGAACGTGTTCCTTCACTGACTTGAATATTAGGATGACTGAAATTCAGGTGCCTGAACAATGTTGTGTTTTACTTGTTTCACCCATGGAGTATTCTACTGTTTCATGTTCCTGTCTTAAATAATTTGCTCTGAATTAAAGTAATGGTTAAAGGCTTTTAGAGATAAAAAAATAATCTTGTAGTTCTAGAGAAGTCAATATTGGAGAATCAATATTCTGAGCAAGTACAGCCATTCAGGCTGAATTCATCCTCAGTAATGTGTACTCTGAATTTTTAAAATTGGACCAGACAACCAAGTAAAGTTTTCTTTCTTTTACAAATAACTCAGGTTAATTCATCAGATACAAAGATATGAAGAAAAATAGTTTTCCTGTTAAAGGGGCAAGATCTGACTCTGACTCCAGAGGTCTTTGAAATACTGGTGGTACTTGAGGTGTAGCTGGTGGTACTCACGAGACCCCTAGACCCCTACCGCCTGACAGCCAGACTGTCAATGCAACATGACAAGCAGCAGTAGGAGGCTTGGTTCAGCAAGCAGAGCTCCAGCGTGCACTTTTCATGTGCTCAAAAATGCCCTCCCATCCACCCTGAGTGGATGTACTGGTGTTTATCATGCTGTGTCTGGTCTCCCAATCTGGAACAAACTGCTGATGACAACATTACCAATTACTTCCGGTGGTACTTCCAATAGGTGGACCGTGCAGTGGCGTAGCTAGGTCATTTGACACCCAGTGCCCTCCACTGCTATTGCTCCCCTGCACATAGTACTCAGTGACATCGTAGTACTCAGTAACATACTACCCCTGCATCTGGATGTTCAATGTAGCCATCATGCTTAATAACCACTGACTGACTATAGTCCATCATGAATGTTTAGAATCCATTTCAAAAGTCATCTAAGCCAGTGACTAACAACATCCATCAGTGGCATCACTAGGGTTGGTGTCACCCAGTCTGGTAAATAAGTAAAGTTAATGGGGATGACCCCAGTCTGGTAACGCATGGGGTCATCCCCATTAACTTTACTTATTTTACTATAGAACAGTACAGGTCACCCTCCCAATCAGTAACCAACAAACAAACAGTGGCCAACTTGATGACACTCACATAACTGAATAGGAGTTCGAGTATTAGGTCTGATACTAGAAAAGGGAGCTGACTCATAACAGCATCTTATTGGTACCCTGCTGTGTCATAACAACATCTCGCTAGCTCTTAGAACACTCAAGACTCACTGATCAGTTTTGGGTTAAGGCAATCCACTTAGCTACACAAGTCAGTTGTATTTTGTTTTTTCTGGTTATTTGGCTATAACCTTTGATAGAACAAAAATATTTAAGTTTGTATCATTACACATTCTGCATTAAATGACACATCAAATGATATATAACATGATGGTATTATTCCTAAAAACCACAATTTCCACAATTTTGATCACTAGAGGTGTTGCCCCCCCTCCCAGGTGTCACCCAACACCTTATTGGTGCCATGCTGTATCATAACATTTCATTGGTTCTTTGAACAATCAGTCTCATTGGTCTGTTTTGAATTAAAGAAATCTACTTTTTGTTACATAACACAGTTGTATCTGTGTTTTCTGGTTTTTTTGGTTGGCCACAACTTTTGATAGAACAATGATATTTCCCCCCCCCCATTTGTTTCATTCCAACCTGCTGTAAATTATGCATCAAATAGAATAGAACATGATGGTATTATTCCTAATAACCCCAATTTTGATCACGGTGTCACAATTTTGGTCACTAGTGGTGTCACCCCCCCAAGAGTGGCTCCCAGGGTAGCTTGCCCCACACCCCTTGCTTGCTACACCACTGAGACCATGCAAAGAGATATGGCAGGGGACAAACACTGAGAAATGCTGCTCTAAACACATCATTTCAGTGTCTTCATTTGTTTTGAAAACAAAGGGAGAAGACAAAATGGCCCAAAACTGCAGTGGGGAGGTAGGGGAGCTTCAATACGTTGCCCCCACTGTGGTTCAAATCTCAACCACAGCACACCATATGCTATTTTTAATGGGGAAAAAACTTTTAGTGAAAGCTTTTATTTTACTTTTAGAAAGTATTTTATTTTACCCTTTATTTAACCTTTTATTTTACTTTTATTTTAAAAACTTTTAGTAAAACCTTTTATTTTACCATTAAAAATGGGGAATGTAGCACCGCCATAATGATTGGACCAGCAGTGGAAGCAAAGTACTAAAAGCCCCCTAACCACCTAAAGATTCTGGGTCATTTAATCATGCATGCATGTGCACCCACACTCGTGCTCTCCCAGCTCCTCCACCCCATTGTGAAGCTTGAAGCCAACTTCATTGGTGGATATCCACCCAATGGTCCTGCTAGCCAAACAACAGCTCAGTGGAAGCTGTTGTAGCACCCAGTGATGACATCATCATTGGGGCTATTTCTAACACACCATTGCCAGTGACAACCACAGCTCCCCCATTCTTTGTCAAACTGGAAGTCAGAGCTCTACACCTGGTTAAGAAAGCCTTACAGCTAAATTATAAGTAGAGGCAGCTGCAACAGATCTGATCTGTGCAGAATTCTTACAATGCTTTTTAGAAATATCCAAGTACCTCTTCACAAGTGGAATGAGAAATCATAACTTATCGCCCAAAGTTCAGTATGAAGTTTTAGCATAAAGAAACATGAAATGATTGCTTGCTATGTGATAGATTCACTTTCCGTTGACACACAATACCAGAGTTTGTGACAAAGACCATCTTTAACTGTATATAAGCAGTTACATGTTCTGCCACAATTCAAGCAAACCTCTGATTACAGCTGAAAGGAAGCACAAGGCTGCAGTGCTGCAAAATATCAAGGGATGCTCTAATGGGCCTATGATGCTGTTAAGGGGAAACTGCAAGAACCGACTGTCCCATCCCAGCAGAGCCAAATGATGTGGCAGCTGTATTGCATTAGGGATGGGGAAGAAGTGCCAAAGCAACATTGGCTAGAGCTTGTACTGGGAATCCTAGTGCCATTTCCAAGCAGTGGCTCATTGGATTAAGTCATTAATCTGCAATATATCCATTGACTTCAGTACAAGTACTCTGGTATAACTGCTCCAAAGATGAATGCTTACAATATTTTTTTGCATGGTATTTGTTAAGATTAAACTGTGCACAGACACCCTTCAGTCTCGGAAGACTATGGTATCGCTCTGAATAGTGGTTCTGGAATAGAGTGTCCTCTCCAGTGTGCAAAGCCTGGGTAAGGTAGATATGGGTAATAGACCCATGCAGCAAATCCCCTCTCTCCACATCGCTGAAATGGTCCAATGGAAAGGCAGAAGCCAATACGGTTGGTTCCAGTGGCATTGCAGGAGTTGCCAGAATGTGACTGTGTTCAGCCATGAATTGCCTCAGGGACTCTGGCTCCGGATTTTGCTTCGAGGTTGACTCCTGAAGACTTTTCCATAACTGGATGTAGCCAGAAGGCAGTGGAGTTTTGGGATTAGAGTTTTCCTTCTCTCAGATGAGCTGCCTTCCCAGGCTGACGAGTCCCATCTACCCCGGTGGCTGTTTAGTCACCTCTTACAACAAGTACAGCCAAACTGAGGGCCTATTCTTATCCCCAGCCCCCAAGATAATGCATAGCCCCCAGGGGAATGCATAGGCAGCAACTGTTACCCTGCACATGCCTGATCTCATCTGGTCTCGGAAGCTAAGCAGGGTCAGGCCTGGTTAGTACTTGGATGGGAGACTGCCTGGGAATACCAGGTGCTGTAGGCTTATACTGTAGGCTTTCGAGACTGAAGGTTGCCAACCATTTTGCACAGACAATGCACCTGACATTTCCACACTCTACATCCATTAGGATAGTATTGTGATGCCCAATGGAAAAGGTATGCTTTTGGTTATATGCTACAGCATACAGTAGGAAACTGCGCAGCTATTATTGCACTGATGTTCAATTTATGTTGAATTGGGGCAACATTAGCCAGCATAAGACTACTTCTGCAACTGTTAGGAAATATTGGAAAAATAATGTTAAGCTAAAGGGTGAAGGCCAAGGTGGTGGGCTTTAAGTAGTCCAGTGTTTCTCAAACTGTGGGTTGGGACCCACTAGGTGGGTCATGAGCTAATTTCAGGTGGGAACCCATTCATTTCAATATTTTATTTTTAACATATTAGACATGATGGGGAAATGTTACAGAACTGTACTTTTAACAGGCTACTATGTAGATACTTTCAACAGTGATGGTAAATGGGACTGACTCCTGAGTAAGTTTGGGTAGGATTGCAGCCTAGGATTGTTAAATATTCTTCTGCTTGATGATGTCACTTCTGGTCATGACATCACTTGCTGTGAAGTAGTCTATTGTGCAAAAGTTCCCAATCAGGATACTGCCTTTCACGTGGAGATAAAACCACAGGTGAAAATCCATGGATAATTATGTTACACCTGTATTTACACATGCTGAATTATTTGCAGGTACAGTATCTGATTTTTGAATAGCCTCAGGGCTTGAGGAATTAGTTATCTGATCTTTCCATTACCCTTTGACCCACCAAAAATCAGGTGATGACCCAACAATGAGTCCCAGCCCACAGTTCGGGGACCACTGTTCTAATGCGTTTCCCTCTCCCCAGAGGCCTGACTGGACTTCCTATTTCATTTGGCTTTCTCCTGAGTTTTCCCTTGTTCCTCTGCTTGTACACTATGTATTTTGCTGCTTGCTGTTGTAATTTTTTTTTGTTTGTTGCTATTTTAAAATTGGCTTTTAATAATGTATCACTAAAATGTCGTGAGCTGCCATAGTGGTTCCTTTAGTAGGAATGAAAGGTAGCCTAGAGTATTTTAAGTAATAAATAAATGTTTAAAAAGGGATCATGATAATCAAGTTATTTAAAAAATTATACAAAATAAATCTTCTTAAAACCGCATTTAGTTGTAAGTTAATATAGTTTAGCGATTAGATTTGCACCACTACTTAAGAAATACATGAAATAATATCGGGAAACTGGATTTAAATCACCTCAATTTAAATGAATGCTGAAAAGTTGAAGTGTTGAAAAGTTGACTTTGATATTATTCCTGTATCTTAACTACAGTACCTTACAATACAATGGTGAACTTTTTTTTATAAACTGTAAAATCTTACACTCAAGCTGTTTCTAGATTGTATTTAAAGTTAAACCTTTAATCCTGCCTCTGAGCTGTAAAATGCAGCTTCGCAAATCTCTGAATCTTCTTATCGCAAAAACTGTGTCAATGGCTATAAAAAGATGTCAGCTGCTCAATCATTATCAGCAGAAACAATAAATAGCTTTATTCCACTGATAAATAAAGACCTTGCTAGCTAGAGCAGCAGAAGACAGTGTGCTCAGTGTTACATTGGGATGTAGCTAGATTTGGAATGCCACATTCACCAAAGGTGGTGATTTAAACTGAGTAATTATTATATATCCACCATAACTGATTTTATTGGAGATTTCTGAGGATCCTGATCCGGGCTCAGATAGCCCTCACTAGATCGAGACAACTGTGGCAATTCTCACAGAAAAAAAACAAACCATGTTTTGTATTCAGTGGTAGCCAATGCCTCACATGGGTACCACAAAGCTATTTGTCCACCCTGCCAACCCAATCAGTGTAACCAGTAGGAACTCTTTAGTTCCCAAACTGTGGGTCAGGACCCACCATTGGATCTCAACCCAATATTTGGTGGGTTGCATAACTGACAAAAAAATGTATTGAATCTTATGCAAACTGAAAGAGAACAGCACTTGTGTTTCCACTTGTAGATGGACATGTCTCAATTTTTTTTTTTTTTTGAAGGCCAGGCAAAGGGAAATGCAAGGCCACCAGAAAGGTCCTGATCTGATTAATGCAGAGCAAATGCTGTAAGGCAGTCTGCCTCCACCTATAATAAACAGGATAAAAACCAGAGGCTTGGGCAGCTGGTAAAATGAAAACTTTTTTTTGTTTAAATCTTATAATTTATAAACCTAGGTGGGTTATAAACCCAATAAGGGTGTTATTTTAAAAAGTGGGTCCAAGTGCAAAAATGTTTGGGAATCACTGCTCTACAAAATACACTGTGCTTATTTATTCTGTTACTGCCTGTGATACAAGTCACCTACCACCAAGGAATACTATCCACACATGGTACCAGACCACCTCAATGCAGAATATAACTGTGTCACAATCAGAGAGTGAAACACAATATACATACAGTCCAGATCAGTTAAAAACCTCTCAAGACCACAAACTGAATTCAAGGCAGAGATTGAGCCTGAGCCATAGAAACATCAAACCATTCATTTTAAGTCAACATTTGCAACTAAAATACAATACCCAGAAAACAAAGCAGTAACCTTTCCATCCAGATCCCAAATAAATTCCTCCTGAAAAGGAGAAATTGAAAGAAAGCAGGTTGCAGACCCACCCATGACAAGTGATTCTGGCCAATTTCTTCAGGAGGCTTGGTTTTTCAAAGGAGCAGTCTATGACTCAGTAGTCAACGCCAATGATGTGCTTAAAGCCATAGCAGTGCTGAGACTTCATGTGAGAATTCATCAACAAAAGTGTATATTTTTCAATACCAGATTCACATGATTCTGAAAGACATCTCCCATGACAAGTCAAGCTGAAATCAGGCTGTCTCTGAACATGCGCAGAGTGCCTCTCTCACCAACAAGAAACTAATTAGGACTGGGACACGGAATCCACCTCACCACATAGTAATTCAAACCAATACATATTGCTTTGGACAGAATCTGTTATGACACAGCAAGGACAACCAATGATGTATATATCTTCAATCAGAACTGCTTGCAGGTAGGATTGGATCCACTGAAGAAAAAAAAAGCAGGGGCAGCATCAGGATAGCATTTTAAAGTTGCAAGCTCTTGCTGAACATCTGTATGTTAGATGTCCCATGCTAAAGATATAAAAATTAGCATCCCATCATTCCCATACTGCAGGGGTGGGCAAACTTTCAGCTTTAGGGATCCTGGACCTTTTACAGTTGTGTAGGAGAGAGAATTTCAGCAGGTGCAGCTTGTCATCCGTGAGATGGCAAGCTGCACCTGCTGAAATTTCCTCTTCTGTACAGTTGTTACAGGATCTCTCAAGTTGAAAGTTTGCCCACCCCTGCCATAATACAACATCTTGGCAAAGTTGTTGTCTGAGAGTCTTAAGCACACCAGTTGAGCAGGACTTCCAAGTATACGTGCACAAGATTATTCTACAGCCTGCAACTGTTCTCAGCATTACTATGTTACATGAGATAAAAGACTCAAATCGTGTGTTGGCTTCTGCTCAACACTAAAGCTTTCCTTTTACCTTCAGTCCATTTCTCCCTCCCCATTCCTCTTGCAATATGTTTTCACTTGTTTCTCTCAATCCTGGTCAAATCAGTTTGCATTTCTCACCCTCTGTTTTATTTTCCAAAATTTTTTATTTCTCCTTCCAAAATGTTTTTCTTCTGCCACCCCCCCCCCCACCCACCCAATCACAATATTTGTTTTGGCATGCTCACATTATTTAAATACTGGTTCTAAACTACTGCTACTGTTTGAAATTAAATTAAATGTCTGAGAGCCCAATCCTATGTATGTCTGCTCAGAAGTAAGTCCCATTATAGTCAATGGAGCTTACTCCCAGGAAAGTGTGGATAGGATTGCAGCCTCAGTCAAAGAGGTTTAACAGGCAGCAAAGCCTCCTCACCAAAATCCCACTACACCAAAAGTTTCAGAGTTTTGCCAGGTAATAGGCAACCAGCCAAACAAGGTTATTATCTGACTGTTGCCTACCAGGCACTAGTCAAGCCATCAAAAAATCATTTCAAACAGTCATTTATGCATCTCAATTGAGGCAAAAATAAGGAAACTACACAGAAAACACCCAAAATTAAGGGCAAAGAGACAAATTAAGAACAATGAGCTGTAGTAGCAGCAGCAGAAACAGAGGTTATAGTATCCCACAACAAGTTATCTCACTCACAAATGCAGAAAAGAATCTCCAAAATGGCTACTCTCACCCTGCCAGCAGCCATCTTTCTTAAGTGACAAGGTCCTGCATAAAAGAATCACATTACGCAACAAGCATGGGCTGTAGCCGTTGGCAGGTTCATATTGAAAATATTGGGGACTTCAAAACCTAATAGCATAATAAACACATGCTAGTTATTACAAACACAGGGATGGATGCATTTAAAGAAGAAGACAAAAAAACCCAAAAGTATGATATGGGTGGACAAACAAGGTTGTATCCTGGAAAAATGTGCCCTCGAGGAGATATAACATTGAACTTCTGAATCTTGACTGCTTCTCAACAGATCCATTTAAAATGTGTCCAGATGCATTTTAATGTGGCTTCCTACTAAATTTCAGAGAGTTCAAAGAAATGACCTTAATTTGATTGAAATGGTCACTTTTCAGAAGCAGAGCTAGAAGGGGGCAGTGGGACGGTAAGTACGGCATGCTTTGCAATGCACCACGTAAGTGGCCTCTCTCCCTCGGAATCAGAGCCATTTGGGAGAGTGACAGCAGCATATGATTGGTTGCTGATATGAATGGCTCCGATACCAAGGCGGAGGGGCCGCTTACATGGCACGTTGCAGAACATGCTGTACTTACAGTGTCCCCCGTAGCACTGCTTCTGCTTCTTTTGATGGTGAAATGTCTGACCTACCCATCTTTCAGTGCAAATCAGTACATGTTTAGCAAGAAGTAATTCCTACTGTGTTGAATGGGACTAACTTCCAGGATAGTGTGAACAGTACAGGATTGCAGTCCTAATTAACTATGCAGCCATTACCATGCTTCTAGAATAAGCAGATGTAAGGAGGAAGCCTTGCTTCAGGGCAGGCTAGTAATTCTGTCAGGGCTCAATCCTAACCCCTTACATCAGTGCTTTCCAACACTGACATAAGGGCAATGCAGCTCTGAGGTAAGGGAACAAATATTCCCGTACTTTCAGGAGGCCTCCGTGAGTGACAGCCAGCTGCAAGATGCAGCACATGTCCCATTGGCACAGCTATGCCAGTGCTGGAAAGCACTCACATAAGGGGTTAGATTTGTGCCCTTAGTAACTGTTAGGAGAAAGCCTGTTTTCTGTTTTGAGTGCATTTTTAAAACCCAGGAAATCTTTCACTGCTTGAGAATGAAAATGCATTGAAAAATGCTTTCTTAAGAGATAAGAAAATATTCTTAGAGTGGCAGAGATTGCCTGTATTAGGCAAACTGGACTCTGTCCATGTCTGTGGGACATGGCTGCCTTACTGGGTTTCTGCCCTCCTACATGATGTACTGAGCTGCCATTGGGCAGACCGGAGGTGGGTTCAGGAAGGCTGCATTGCAGTGCTGAGGCCTCCAGGAACCACTTTTCGATTGCAGAAATACTTACAAAACTTTCCTGGAGGCAGAGGGGGAATAATTTATTTGGTTTCACAAACACAAACCAATAATCAATGTTGGGAACTCGAGTCAGGTGACTTGGACTCGAGTCGCAAAAATGTGCATTTTCTGGTAATTCTGCAACTCATGAGTCACACGCATGGAGGACTTTGAAAAAGACTCTAGTCAGGGCCCCCCTGACTTGGCATTCGTCCCCACGGGTCCTGACTCGAGTCTTCCTGTGTCTGGGTGTGCTTGCATACTGTTTTCGCCACATGAAAACCGTCGTGGGGCCAGCATTCCAATGGCGAGCAGTAGAGGGGTTCCAGCTGGCAGGCAGGAAAGGCTTAATGAATCAGGTGAGCTCTTTTTCCCCATCTCCGATAGGAAGGAACAGATGATCATTGGACAAAGGATGGGCATTTGGATATTTTTATTGGCTGAGAGAGAGCAGGAGGAGGAGCCCAAGGGGTTTCTTGCTGTACAGGGAGGCAGGAGAAAACTCTTTTGCCCGATTCTGCTTTTCAGCCTTATGGCTTCTTGGTTCTGTTCTTTCTTGGAGGAGAGAGCCTCATTGAGTGACTGGCTACAGTGGGACTATTTCTGAGTAGGCTACCAAGAATCAGGTCATCCTGGTAAGCCCCCAGCTGCTGCGCGTGACCTTCCTCATTCTCACTGCTTTTGTCCCAGCTCTCACTCAGTCCCTCCCACCCCTCCTGCCCTGTTTATAGATGGGCAGGGACAACAGGGGAGTGAGTAAAGAGAACTCCGACACACATGAATGCATGCAAGTTGAAGACAGGACCAGTGGACACAATCCTAAACCCTCCATCATTCAATATTATTCTATTATTTAATTGTGTAACGGGTTATTGCCATGTTTCCAATGTCTGCTACTGAGATGGGATTATATTTCCCATGGCCCAATCCTATCCTCTGCCAGTCTGCAGTGTGCAGTGTCCCTGACACGGCATTTGCTTCATGCTGGGTGAGGACCAGGTTGGCTGGGAGAGATAAGTAACGACATTTTTTACCTGCCTCCTCAACCACTCTGTGGTCCCCAGTGGGCCTACTCAGATCTATACCAAGAGCTGACATGGCTCTGGTAGGCTAAAAAGGGAGGATCTGTGCTGGGACAGAGAGGCTAGGATTCTGTGTGCATCACTGCCACTACGATCCACCCCCTGCTGCCCTGCACCCTGAACCGCCCTGCCATCAGCCAACAACCACTGGTGGCAGGTCTGCCAAATGCCACTGGTAGTGTGAGGACTATTGGCATTTGCACCATTAGCAGTTCTCCACAGAATGGCGGAGCTGTTGCCATGCCAGCAGCCAATGAGATGCACTAGTGGACCTAATGTTCCACTAGCTTGAGACCCAGTCCTATCCAACTTTCTAGGGCCGATGCAGCCACAATGCAGCACTACAAAGGCCTCCTTGGCTGCCCCCCCCCCCCACAGCAGGATGCACACCCTTTTGGCATGGCTGCATCACTGCTGGAAAATTGGATAGGACTGGGCCCTTAGGCACTGGTTTCCAGCACTGATGCAGCTGCAATGCAACTCCAAGGTAAGGAAACCAATGTTCCCTTATCTTGACGAGGCATCCATGACTGCCTCTCCCCACAGGATGTAGCACATATCCTATTGGCACGGCTGCATCAGCGCTGGGAAGTTGGATAGGATTGGGCCATTAGTGTTTTAACATCCTACTAGATTTCGCCATTAGATAATCCACTGCAGTTAATCCATTTTTGCCCAGCCCACAGGTGTACGCATTTGATTCCTGTTGCGTATATGCGACATGAGGCAGAAATGGCTTAACTACTGGTGCAGGCCATTATGACAGCCTTTTAACAGCATCAGAAAAGTTAAATTTTAACATTGCTGATACTCAGCTAAAATATGTACTATGCTAGGCATAGTACTAAAAACTAGAAATGGCCATTGAAGAGGATCTGTCCAATAAACAGTCTTCAGACTGCCTGATATGTACTTTTCTCCTTTTTTTCCCTTGCTGTGGACAAGAAAGAGGGATACTGGGATAGGCAAAGGTGGGTCTTTCAGTTGTTAAGAATTTAAGAGGTCCCCTATTTTAGGAAGATTGTAATTGTCTTTTTATGTGCGTGTCTGAAAACAAATTGCATTAGCATGGTGGGCATGGCTGCCTCCTTAGCTTGGTGCCGTGCTATATATCTGTTTTTCATTTGGCACAGCTTAACATTTCAATTCTCTCTTGATATTTCATGTGCCCGAACTATATTATCTATGTCTGAGTGAGTTGATAAGACCCTTAGGCCAAGGACTGTGTCTTCCTATGTTGGTACAATGCCATGTATTGTGACAACATATAATAAATCATCCAAAGAGACTATGATAGAGCAAGAATGTTTCCTGCAGTGCGTACAGTACTACCTTGGCTGAAATCCACATAACCATTAAACATTGTTCCAATTGTGAAGGGGGACCTAATCCCACAGATTTCTACTGGATTTAAGTAGTGTGGTGGTACTGACATGCCATTTCAAGGAGTCAATTCATTTTACTTTTCAGTGTACTTTTTCAGCGCACAAGTATTGGGTCAATCAAGTTGAACATTTCTTAACCTTGCAAACTGTTTTCTTTCGTATTTGCTGACATTCTCCCATCCATAACATATTTGCTGACATTCTCCCATTCATAATTCGATTTTATCTTTCTGTAGTAATATGTCTCCACTGTCAGATAATGCATGGAGGTGGTGAAGAGAGAGTCAGAATCATGTTTGCACATCCCACCCTCAACCAGTACATATTCAAGAGATCTTTCAAAATGTAGAGTTCCAGATTACATTGAAAATACTAGTATTGGCAACCTTCAGTCTCGAAAGACTATGGTATCGCGCTCTGAAAGGTGGTTCTGGCACAGCGTCTAGTGTGGCTGAAAAGGCCAATCCGGGAGTGACAATCCCTTCCACATTGGGAGCAAGTGCAGTCTGTCCCTGGTCTGTCTCCCTGGCTATGGGCCTTCCTTCTTTGCCTCTTAGCCTCAGACTGTTGGCAAAGTGTCTCTTCAAACTGGGAAAGGCCATGCTGCACAGCCTGCCTCCAAGCGGGCCGCTCAGAGGCCAGGGTTTCCCACTTGTTGAGGTCCATACCTAAGGCCTTCAGATCCCTCTTGCAGATGTCCTTGTATCGCAGCTGTGGTCTACCTGTAGGGCGCTTTCCTTGCACGAGTTCTCCATAGAGGAGATCCTTTGGGATCCGGCCATCATCCATTCTCACGACATGACCAAGCCAACGCAGGCGTCTCTGTTTCAGCAGTGAATACATGCTAGGGATTCCAGCACGTTCCAGGACTGTGTTGTTTGGAACTTTGTCCTGCCAGGTGATGCCGAGGATGCGTCAGAGGCAGCGCATGTGGAAAGCGCTCAGTTTCCTCTCCTGTTGTGAGCGAAGAGTCCATGACTCGCTGCAGTACAGAAGTGTACTCAGGACGCAAGCTCTGTAGACCTGGATCTTGGTATGTTCCGTCAGCTTCTTGTTGGACCAGACTCTCTTTGTGAGTCTGGAAAACGTGGTAGCTGCTTTACCGATGCGCTTGTTTAGCTCGGTATCGAGAGAATGTGTGTCGGAGATCGTTGAGCCAAGGTACACAAAGTCATGGACAACCTCCAGTTCATGCTCAGAGATTGTAATGCAGGGAGGTGAGTCCACATCCTGAACCATGACCTGTGTTTTCTTCAGGCTGATTGTCAGTCCAAAATCTTGGCAGGCCTTGCTAAAACGATCCATGAGCTGCTGGAGATCTTGGGCAGAGTGGGTAGTGACAGCTGCATCGTCGGCAAAGAGGAAGTCACGCAGACATTTCAGCTGGACTTTGGATTTTGCTCTCAGTCTGGAGAGGTTGAAGAGCTTTCCGTCTGATCTGGTCCGGAGATAGATGCCTTCTGTTGCAGTTCCAAAGGCCTGCTTCAGCAGGACAGCGAAGAAAATCCCAAACAAGGTTGGTGCAAGAACACAGCCCTGCTTCACTCCGCTTCGGATGTCAAAAGGGTCTGATGTGGAGCCATCGAAGACAACAGTGCCCTTCATGTCCTTGTGGAAAGATCTGATGATGCTGAGGAGCCTGGGTGGACATCCAATCTTGGGGAGAATCTTGAAGAGGCCGTCTCTGCTGACCAGGTCGAAAGCCTTTGTGAGATCTGTGAAGGCTATAAAGAGTGGCTGTTGTTGTTCCCTGCATTTCTCCTGCAGTTGTCTAAGGGAGAATACCATATCAGTGGTGGACCTGTTGGCTCGGAATCCACACTGCGATTCTGGATAGACGCTCTCTGCAAGTACCTGGAGCCTCTTTAGTACAACTCGGGCAAACAGCTTTCCTACAACGCTAAGGAGAGAGATGCCGCGGTAGTTGTTGCAGTCACCCCTGTCACCTTTGTTCTTGTACCGCGTGATGATGTTTGAAAATACTATGTGCTATTTATTGCATGCATGCAGAATTCATGAATGCATGCAAATTAGAGGCAGGACCAGTGGACACAATCCTAAACCCTCCATGCATTCAATCAATATTATTCTATTATTTAATTATGTAAAGGGTTATTGCCACCTTTCCAATGTCACACTAGTGCAGTGACCCTAATTACCAGGAACTGTGTGGATCTCAGACCTTCTTACATTAGTCTGACAGAACCCAGGAACAAGCAGTGTAAGCTCTTCCTCTGGATAGCGGGACAGTGAAATGCCAACAGGAGAGCCTTTGTTTGGGGCTATCTCTGTGCCCTCCAGTCCATTCAGTAGGTTGGTGAGGCAGAGTTTACAGTGGCCTCAGAGACTTGGATGGGGAGGGAGTTCCTGCACTCTGTCTCCACCTCCACCCAGCAAGACTCTTCTTATGTTCTTATTCCCACAAGACATATCTCTCTCTCTCTCTCTCTCTCTCTCTCTCACACACACACACACACACACACACATACACGCAATGAAATCAGGTAGTTGCTGGTGAAAGTTTTCAAATGCATACTATTCTAGAATGATTTATAATCTATACTGTTGATCTGATTTGTGTGTATGTGTGCTACTTATGACCAATTTTAGTTCATAATATCAGATCTTATAACCATTAATCTAGACTGAGTTTTTATTGCTGATTGTTACTTAAGGATATTAAGGATTGTTAATTTAATGTTTAGGAAACTGAAGTCACTTTTTATGTGATATTTTGTGTCTTATCACATGTACTGGAATACTATATGTACTGAGGGGGAGAGGAGGGGGAGATGGAGGGAGAAGAAGGGTGGATCAGGGCTGGTAAGGGGCGGTAGCAGCAGCACACACCAATATCCTAACCACATTTCCAGCCTCCATTCTCCCAACCCAAGTCCATGCAGACTTTAACCAGCTAGAGCAGCCATTTGCAACTTTTTGCAGGTCACGGCACACTGACAAGGCACTAAAGTTGTCAAGGCACACTGCTAGTTTTTAATTACATTATTAAGTTACAATTAATTTAATTAATATAACTAAGGGCACAATCCTAACCAGGTCTACTCAGAAGTAAGTCCTATTTTGTTCAATGGGGCTTTACTCTCAGGAAAGTGTGGTTAAGATTGCAGCCTTAGATCACTGCATGACAATTAAAGAAATTCCCAGGAAGCTTGGAGAGGGAAGTATACGTTCCGCCTTTCCAGAAACCACAATGCTTTGAAGTAGGTGATCACATGGTTATCAGTTGATATGCTCTGATATGCCAGGAAGTGTTGGCAAAGAGGGGTGAGAATGAGCACATACTGGAGAAATGTGGGGCAGTGAGGAGATGTGACTGAAGCAAGAGCAGGATTCAATGGGGTGTGGGGGGGGAGAGAGAGAATGCAGGCACCTGATTCTGGACTTTGGAAGGTGAGGAAGAGGGAGGGGAGGGCAGTAAGAGAGGTGTTAACAGCAGTTATGAGGGGGGAATGTGTGTGCAGGAGGGCAGGAGGTGGGGTGGGGGGAAGAGAAAAGCATCACTTGCCTGCTCATGTATTCAAGAAAGAGTGCAACCAAGCTTCTGTACGTCTGCTCAGAAGTAAGCCCCATTATAGTCAATGGGGCTTACTCCTAGGTAAGTGTGGATAGGATTGTGGCCAGCGCCCTTACTGTCAAAGCCTTGCCAGTGGAGGCAAGGCAGGCAGGGTCAATGCAGACAAGGAAAAGGGTCTCTCCAGGATCATCTCCTGCTCTCGCTGCTCGCCCTCACTCCTCCATGCTCCCACCCACTGGGACCTTTTCCAGGCATCTCAGGCTGCCTGGCTGGCTGCTCAATCAGCCACAGCAGGTGCATAGTGGGCTGCCCCTTTTTCTCCTGCTGCCGTGCGAGGCTCCAAGCGCCTCTTCTGCTGCCTCTTCTGCTGCTGCTGCCTGACTCCTTGGCCCCGCGGCACACCTGAGGCAGTCTCGTGGCACACCAGTGTGCCACAGCACAGCGGTTGAAAACCACTGAGCTAGAGAGTGCAAGGTGGAGACCTCCAGAAGAGAAGGAAGCCTCCAGAGACCAAAACTACCCTGAAGTATTCAGTTGGTGCCACACTGGTGCAGCTACCATGCGAGGAATTGCATAGGATCAGGATGAAAGAGTGCTTTGACTATTTTTGACAAAGACAATCCAATTAGTGAGTATAGCTCAAAAAAAGTGAGTAGAAATGTGCTGTCAGCTATGCAGTGTTACAGAGAAATACTGCAAGATAAGAAAATGAAAGCCACCGAAAAAACATTGTTATTGCATTTCTTGGAAACATCACAGGATCAGAAATTTGGCAACAATTATCTCAGCCATCAAAATCTGTAGCTTCCATCTTCCATTCCCAGTTGCCTCCCTCCTTAATTCACCAGTCATAAACATAAGTGTTACATGATTTTTATCCTAACCCAGTGGGTCTCAAACTGATGGGTCACAACCCACCACCCCGAGAAGCCCTGTCTCTGCTCCTATAAGAGGCAGCAATGTAGTCCCCAAGATCGCACCACCAGTGGCATCGCTAGGGGTGTGTGGGCCGCACCGGGTGATGCGCACTGGGGGGGTGACACGCACTGGGGAGCTAAAGCACTAAAATCACGGTGGTTACGAGTAACCCCATCATGTTATATACTGTTGGATGTGGAATATCCAGCAGAATGCAATGCAAAAGACCCGAGTGAAATATCCCCTTTCTATCAAAAGTTATGGCCAAAAACCTGGAGAACAAAAAATGCATGGAACCCTATGGAAAGTGAAACCGAGCCGTATTGCGCATTTACTCGTGAGTAGGTGAACTTCCCTTAGTCCAGGGGTGCTCACACTTTTTTGGCTCGAGAGCTACTTTGAAACCCAGCAAGGCCCGGAGATCTACCAGAGTTTTTTTAACAATGTTCGTGCCATCATAACATATAACATTTATGTGTACAATGTATGTTGGTGTACCTTGAGCCCCACTGAGTATAACAGGACTTACTCCTGAGTAGACATGCCTAGGATTAGGCTGTGAGGCTGCAATCCTAGCCACACTTACCTGGGAGTAAGCCCCATTGAGTACAATGGGCCTTACTCCCGGCGTTTCCTCCCAGAGGCACCTGAAAGGAGGGGGGGGGTTGGCACTCCGCGATCTACTCATTTTGCCTCGTGATCTACCGGTAGATTGCGATCCACCTGTTGAGCACCCCTGCCTTAGTCCATCGGAAAGGGCAGGCTAAGAGGAATCCAAAGATACCAGAATGGTCTTGATCCAATGAATGCATTTTAATTTATTTATTTTAATTTGCTTTATGATGGGTCCTGTCATTCTAAAAAGATTGTCATTCTAAAAAGTGGGTCCCAGTGCTAAAAGTTTGAGAAGTGCTCCAATGAGATGTTAGTAAGTTGACACCCTGGGGGAAGGTGACACCACTAGTGACCAAAATCACTAAAATCACAGTTTGTAAAAATAATGCCATCATGTTATATATCAATCAATGTGTAATTTCATGCAGAATGAATGAAATAAACTGTGTTGAAATATCTTTATTCTATCAAAAGGTAGAGCCAAAAAACCAGTGGGGGCAGGGCGATGGTAGATCACCATGCCCACCGCCTGGAGTGTTTCCCCACCCACTGCATGGGGGTTGACGTGCTGGCCTCCCACACCAGGTGACACAAACCCTAGTGACACCACTGCACACCACCACTGGGGACAGCAGGTTTTTTTAAACTCACCTGTGTCTGCACTTTGGGGCTTGGAAAAACAAAAAATTGTGATCGTGACCAATTTCTGGTTTCGCAATTGCAACCCAGAAGAGAGTCGTGATTGTAATTTTTAGTTTTTCCATGCCATGGGGAATGCTGCAGAGGTATCCTTGGGGCTTCCTGCACCCCTGCAAAAGCCAGCGCAGACACAGGTGGATTTTTAAAAAGCCCCTGTGTCCCCAGCAGCAGCACACTCCTGGGGATAGCGTTGCTGCCATCCCCTGTCCCCACAAAGTCTTATTGCGCATCTCAAACTCTGGGAGAGTTTGAGAAACACTGCCCTAACCTGTATCATTTACATACTTTCCTATAGTAAAAAATTTTAATTTATGCATTTTCGAGAAATGTATTTTTCAAAAATGTGACCCTGTGTAAAAGAAGAGATGCCTGTATAACTTCTTAAAATGAAGATACATAGCAAATAATGCTACTTTCAGATTCTGTTCTGTCGAAATGGCTGGTAAATGTTTGCATTACTGTTCGTCGGTCCCACATTATGAGGAATTGCAATGAATATTCATTTTGTTGCTGTACCACTTTACCATCAACGAAAATGAAGGATTAACTAAGGCAATACTTTATTTCCTTCTATAATTGAGAATACAGAACATTAATTATATTATTAATCCATCTTGAAATGTTCATACAAAGCTATTTTGAGCCATTAGTTGCGTCATTGTAATTGATGGATTACTGCATTAACGTTTAATTTAGTTTTGTTTTCAAGGCATAACACTCAGTTTCATTCAAGTTAATTGTATAACCAAATAAGGAAATAATTTCCTCAAAGCGAATGAGTAATGCAATTCCAGGATTCTTCCCAATTTAAACCATCCTTTCTTCCTATAAAAGAAGTAGACATTTCAGTTTAAGAATCTAAGAATATTTAAACACAGGAATTGGGATTTTGTATCCTTATACATACACATGCCACCATGCATCAAACAGTCCAGTCCCCACGTGGTGATGCAGTGGTGCTGGTGCAGGCTAAGCTACATCCCACAGGAGATTTTTGGCTGCTGGAGGTCTCCTTGGGGTAAGGGGACAAAAGGGGCAAGTCACAGTGGCTCTGGGGTAAGTTTCAGCAGCCACAGTGGGTCAACTAGGACCAACTGGCACATGTCCATGTTGATCTGTGCAGGCAGATCAGGACTAGGAAGGGGCCCAGAATTTGGCATGTGTCGGTACTGCTGCCAATCCTGCCCCCTCCCGGATGGGCAAGACACACTCACCCACCCTGTCTCTTCCCAATTCTGCCCTCCGCCCACCCTGTTCAATCCTCTCCCTGCCCTCCCCCTCACCCATTCTGCCCCTCCCCCCCACACCAGGCTTATCTGCTCTAGCAGCCTCCATTGCTTCACTGGCCTGCATGGGAAGGTTTCAACCTTCCCATTGGCTTGCTGGCTTCTTGTGCTGCTGCAAAGGGCTTTATGGAGCATTTGTGGAAACCAGCACCAGCAGAATACGCATTGCGCAGGCACTGCCTATAGGATGGATTGGGCTGAAAGAAAAAGAAATATTATCCATATTATTTCTTTCTGAAAAAGAAATCCATTATCCAATTAGAGTATTTTTCACTCACAAAAGATATGATCAATAAATTCTTAACCTTCTCTTCCTCTCTATCACAGCCTGATTTTCAAACTATTTGTTTGAAAATTCTCAGATAGGATCCAGTAACATTTTTACGATATAGTCGTGCACTGCTTAACGACAGGGATTGGGACCACAATCCCCGTAGTCCAGTGGGGTTTGATGCAATCCAGTCCCTCCGCAGGGAAGGGGATGCTCTGATCTCCTCCCCTCCTGAGGGTTGTCTGAGCTTCCAAGACGCGTGTCCATTTGCTGGCTCTGCAAAGCTCCGACTGAAAGAAATTGTGTCTCTCACACGACTTTCTGTTTCACCAGAAGAGAGACGTGAGAGACATGATTTCCCTCAGTCTGAGCCTTGCAGTGCTGCCTCTGGGAGGCTCCGACAACCTTCCACAGGGGAGGGGAGCAGAGCTCCCATTGCTTTCTGAGGTTTGGGGTGTGTGCCCCCAACGACCATGTGACCACACGTAGTATTCGGTTATGTGATCCTGGCGTAAGCCAGAAAGTCGCAAAGAGGCGCACCTCTGTACATAAAACAGCAGCATGAAAAAATACTAATACTGTATGCCAGTGGACCCATACCGGGATCTGCTTTTTAAAATGACACTCTGTTGGAACCCACCTAGCTTTATGAGACTAAAAAAAAAAAGTTTCACTTTACCAGCTACTCATGCCTTGGTTTTTATACTTTTTACTACAGTGGGGGGACCCCTTCTAGAGCATTTGTTAAGCTCCATGTTCATCAGATTGGGACCATTCTGTGGCCTTGCGTTCCCCTTCACCTGGCCTTCAATAAGAACCAAGGCACATTGACCTACTCAATGTTACAGTTTGTGATGTTGCACAGAAACAGCACTCTGTATGCCATCTTCCAAGAATTAATTATATAAAGACCTGTTCATACTTAGAACCCTGGTGTATTGAATCTGATAATATCTAGTCTGGCTAGCAGTGCTTGCTGCAGGCAAAAATCTTTCTCACCCCTGCAACTTGATCTCCATTAAGCAACGATGAACACAACCGGGGATGTGTACAGTGTGAGATTTCCCACTGAGATGTGACTCTTTCTTCCCAAAGGTACAGGCTTCCTCCCCTCTTAGGCAAAGGTTCCAGATGGCTTTGAACTGACAATCATAGTTCTGCAAACAACAGGGTTCTTGCTGTGAGCCACCATTTATTTGCAGATGCAGCAACTCTTAGGGTCAGACTGTAAAAGGTACATTTTATTATATAGTGTTTCAGAAAGAAAAATGAAGAGAAAAAAATCTTGCAAGCATGAGAAATTACTCTGGTGGAAGCAGCATAGCTCATTTGCCTCCAGCATCAGCTGGGGGTGGATGTCATATATTCATGTCATGGCATAATGGCACACTCTAGGCTATTCTCATATACATTCTCATTCCAAGCTCATTTGTCAATTGTCTGTAAATCCAACATCTTCCTCATGTGGGCTAGTTTATATATCTTTTTCTCAGCTGGCTGTAAACAAATTTCATGTACTGTGTGGCAGATGACAAATAGATGGAGTTGACCAGGTGAGGTTTTGGTGCAATCTACACATTGCAGACAGGCAAGGCCGCTGATGCTGTGTGCTAGAAAAGACAGCAGCTGTCGCATCTGAGGAAAAAAGATAAAAAATAGTTATTTTGCAGGGCTGAACTTTTTTTTCCTGCTTGCTCAAGAGTATCACAGAGGGATTTGCTTTGCACTTGTAATTGATTGCTTTGTAATGGCTCGGCTTAAATGCCTAAAGGCCCGATCCTATCCAATTTTCCAGTGCCGGTGCAGCCATGCCAATGGGCCATGCACTGCACCCTGTGGTGGGGAAGCAGTCACAGAGGCCTCCTCAAGGTGTGGGAACACTTGTTCCCTTACCTTAGGTTGAGATGTGGTTGCACTGATGCTGGAAAGTTGGATAGGATTGGGCCCTCAATCCTTAAGATGTGCTTTGGAAGTGCTATATTCCAATCACTTTTGGTGTCTAACTTGATCACATTAGATGAAAGGTTCATATCCTAAATTCACTTGTGCACATAGAAGCGAAAGATCATGAGAATATTTGTGAATCTGAAACCAGTTTAAGGATTTGTGTGAAGTATTCATTATGGACAGCTGCTTGTTCCTTTCTGTTGAAAGGATTTTTTTCATGAATAAAATATACAAAATCAGACAAAAATGTTGATTGCCTAGCTGAATCAACCCATTCATTCTGATTGTCTTCTTAGTTGAGAACATTTCTTACTACCTCTATACCTATATTTCCTACCTTATACAGAGGAGAGACCTTCTAATCAGGGGCAACATGAAAGTGACGCAGGATAGGGGTCAAATAAAAGTGGCGCAGATACAAGTGGCAATTCCTTCCCTTTTTTTTAAACTGAGGGGTACCATATTTGGTTACCTTTATAGGGGGAGGGGAAACTGGCAATCGAGTATCATTACCTGAATCTGGTTCCTCTCTCTCATTTAACCCCATCTTAGCACACTGTTGCAGCTCAATCCTGTGTGTCTTTTATGACAGCAGAACAATTACTCCTTTGTTCTAAAACAGGTGTGCCCAAACCCCAGCCTGGGGGCCATTTGCAGCCCTCGGGGACTCCCAATCTGGCCCAAAGGGAGCCCCCAGTCTCCAATGAGCCTCTGGCCCTCAGGAGACTTGCTGGAGCCCGTGCTGGCCTGATGCAACTGCTCTTAGCATGAGAACAACTGTTTGATCTCTTGCGTGAGCTGTGGAACGAGGGTTCCCTCCACTGCTTGCTGTTTCACTTCTGTGATGCAGCAGTGGCAGCCAAGGAAAGGCTGGCCTTGCTTTGTGCAAGGTTTTTTATAGGCCATGTTGCATGACCTTCTTTCATTCATATAAGTTCTATCTCTAATATATTCATTTATGTAAATTTATTCAAATTTGAAATGTAAATTAATTTTTTCCCCAGCCCCCAATACAGTGTCAGAGAGATGATGTGGCCCTCCTGCCAAAATGTTTGGACACCCTTGTTCTAAAAGGTCCAGTGACGGTGCAAACTTCATGCCACTGCCAGGTCAGTTGCAGCCCCACCACCACAGAGCCTGGGTTTTGCTGACTCTGGTAATGTCATGGGTGGGGAGGGGGAGTTTTGAAGTGGGGAATGGGGAGCTAAGTGGGGACAGATTTATGCATGTATGGGCATCCTCCAGATCCACATTCTCACACTCACTTTAAAATTTTAGCAAGTGATATTTGGTAGTTATAATTTATAGAAACTCTCTTTTACAGTTTAGGTCAAATTGGTTCTCAACTTTTGAACAAGCCTGGAGTATTTATGTTGTAGTGGAGGAATTCATGGACTTAACCAATGTTCATATATCTCATTGTTCTGAATATAGAAGCTGATCTTTGAATATGTTCAGACAATATCAACACATCAACCTAGCTTCTCTTGCTATGTTTTCCAAAAGCAATCAGAGCAAACATCCAAGTATCTTTTCTGATACTATGAAAAACTCAGTAAAGAGATAAAAATAAGATTATATTATCATGATGTATATAGTAGTATAGATATTCAAGTCATAACAGCTCAGTTATTTCTTTGCCATGTAACCAGAAGCCATGATTCTGTTTAAAAACACATATTTTCATTTTCCATTCTGTTAAAATCACTTCTTTAAATACCCATTTCCTATCATCCAAATCTTCTTCAAGCTCATCCACAAATAGTCAAAACAATTACTTTTTAACTTTGTCCTCCTTGTATATATTAAAGCAGGATTTTCATAAGCTTTCTTATTTATATTTATATTAAATATGAAAACGTCAAATGTATCACTTTATGTATAATACATAAAGGTAAAATGGTTTGAACTGATTCCATTGAATCAGACTTTATTTGCATATTATTCAAACAATTCACTATTATGCTGTAGAAAGCGATAGATGAGAAGAGGCTAATGCCCTCATTCTTTCTTAAACTCCAAGTAATCTCTGATCTCAAAACCACTGCAAATCAATGCAGCATTGTTTATTATGCTGGAAAATTTCTTGTCTTAGAAGGACTGCGTGCATGTGCATATATGTAGACAAATAGGACTTGATATCTAGTGGAATGACTCAGGATACATTATTTATTATAGGTTACCGATGATCTAATAACTCACAACGCAGCGAAGCAACATCAAGAACTATCCTGCAACCTCATTAATAACCTTTTAAAAAATAATACATTAATAGGCTGTCAGTCATACATACTGTTCATGTACTCATTATTCTTTTTATTTTATTTTAATTATATTATGCACATTTTTAAAATATATGCAGTATTTGCATCTTAATATTCTCTCTCAATAAATTATTTTGAAGTTTTCTTCAGCTAGAATAAAAACAGACACAGATTTTTTTTTTTGCTTTGTTTTGTATTTCAAGGCCTAGATATGAGAAATATTCCTTTGAAATCCTAACATTTTCTTTATCAGTTAGTGGGAGACCCCTGTGTCAGATTGCTGAGTCCTTACAAAGTGAAGTTGCTGGGAGATTTAGTGCACAGGAGAAGTTATTGGAGAAGAGAGCCCAATCCTGTGGTCCGTGGCATGGCTCTGTGCCACGGATCACAGTCACAAACGTGCCATAAGGCACATTTGCGGGGCTCACTGCCGGGCTCCCGCCGGTGCAAACCCAGCGCCTGCCGGTGCTGGGCTAGCGCCAGGCAGTGGCCCAGGTTCTGTGGCTTGGCAGTCTCCCAGACCAATGGGCTGCGGAATGGGAGGTGGGGGCATGAACAGGGGCGTGGGGGAGGTGTTCTGGAGAGGGGGGAGGCTGGCGGGGGTAGGCAGGAGGCATGCCAGGGGGTGGGCGGGAGGCGTGTTGGGGGAAGGGAGAGAGGCGGATCCACGGAGCTGTGCTCCACAGGATCCTAGGCACTTGTGCAGGGCTGCACACCCTACACGAGTGCCTTTACTTTAGCGCTGACCTTTTGGTTGGCGTTAAAGAGGGTAGCCCCCTTGCTGGGCTGCTTACCTTACTTGGGGGAAGGGGACGAATGTCCTCTTCTCCTGAGGAGCCTGTTGTGGTAGCGCGGGAGGCGCAGGATTCGGCGGCAACCCTTTTCGGTGCCGCTGAGCCTGGGCGCTCCGGGCAGCTCAGGATTGGGCTGTAACTCTTCCCCGTTCATGCCCCCCCATCACTTCTACATATCTGTTTTCTTCTGGTGGGCTCTGAGGCTAAAGGTAACTCCTGTTCGGGTGTGTTAACTCATGACATAGCCAGCATTGAAGGACACTTAGGCCCAATCCTTTCCAATTTTCCAGTGCTGGTGCAGCTGTGCCACTTGCACATGCACTGCATCTTGTGGAGGGGCAGCAGTCACAGACTCCTCCTTAAAGTATGGGAACATTTGTTGCCTTGCCTTGGGGCTGTATTGCAGCTGCACCTTGGCATCCTTCAGTCTCGGAAGACTATGGTATCGCACTCTGAATAGTGTTCTGGAACAGAGTGTCCTTTCCAGTGTGCGAAGCCTGGGTAAAGTAGATATGGAAGATAGACTGTTACCCATGCAGCAAATTCCCCCTCTCCATGTCACTGAAATGGTCCAATGGAAAGGCAGAAGCCAATACGGTTGGTTCCAGCGACGTCGCAGGAGTTGCCAGAACATGACTGTGTTCAGCCATGAACTGCCTCAGGGACTCTGGCTCTGGGTAAAGTAGGTATGGGTAAAGTAGGTATGGAGGATAGGCTGTTACCCATGCAGCAAATCCCCCCTTGCTGAAATGGTCCAATGGAAAGGAAGAAGCCAATATGGTTGGTTCCAGCGGCATCGCAGGAGTTGCCAGAACGTGACTGTGTTCAGCCATGAACTGCCTCAGGGACTTCGGCTCCGGATTTTGCCTCGAGGTTGACTCCTGAAGCCTTTTCCATAACTGGATGTAGCCACAAGGCAGTGGAGGTTTGGGATCAGAGTTTTCCTTCTCTCAGATGAGCTGCCTTCCCAGGCTAATGAGTCCCATCTACCCGGTGGCTGTTCAGTCGCCTCTTACGACAAGTACAGCCAAACTGAGGGCCTATTCTTATCCCCAGCCCTCGGGGGATTGCAGCTGCACCAGTGCTGGAAAATTGGATAGAATTTGGTCCTTAGTTGGTTCTTTAATCCTTGAAATACTTTCACTTGGAGAAATCTAGTGAAAGAATGTGTGTGCAATATATGGCGTTATTCAGTCAAATTATGTTTAGGACTTGCTGATTTATGATCCTATCCTATCCCCCAGTTATGCTGCCGGAACACCTGTTCTGGCAGTGCAATGTGCTTTCCAACTGTCACAAATGCAACACACCAGAGAGCGCGGGCCGAAAATCAGAGAGCATGGGAGACTTTCCAGAATGGCTTGTGATATGGTGTGAGAGGCTACAAAGAGAGGAAATTGGCCAAAATTGGGCCAAAATCTACATTTCTAGATTCCAAATTTCCATTGAACAAGTGGAAGTCCTGAAGCAGGGACAGTGGGCATGATCCCATTGCTTCTTCCACAGGTTCACATTCACAGGTATGGTCATATGTGCAGCATATATTCAGTCCCACACTATGTTAAGCATTGATTTCAGTGGTTTAAAAGAGCTTAATTCTGTGATAGAATTTAGCCCATGACTGTAGTAACATGAGAATCTGGTGAAATACAGATAATGTATCTGATGGTTTCCTCATTCCAGCTCCTTTCTTTCCCTTTCCACCCTTCCAAACAAAGTGAAAGGAAATCAAAGACAAACGTAAGGAAGAGAAAAGTGTGTTAAGTTTTTCAAGGAAACTTGGATTATAGTTAATAAGGTAATGATGTATTAGCACACAGACAACACGACGGTTGAAACGTGGTTAATGTATAAAATATGTGCTTCCACAACTTGCTTATTTTTAGATCTCCATTCTCTTTCAGAATTTCCATAATGAGCATGTTGTGCCTGTCAGCATTCTGCTTCCTAACTGAAATCTTCAATCTCTTTCATCACCAAAGTCTCAAATGTCTTGTCAAACCCTGTAATTATTTCCTAGAGTCAAATCTTCCATTTAATCCTCTCAACAAAGCTTGTGCAAAGTATTGTCACTCGGGGGGCATAAAGTGAAGGAGGACAAGATGTGTCTGTGTCATCTCTTCTGCTCTAGATAATGCATAATAGATATCTTATCATTTGATATTCCAGACTTATAATGCAAAATAGAAAAATAATAGCAGCCATATTCTCTCTTTACTCTGTCTTTTCCACACTGAGTCTACTACAAGAAAGTAGCAAAACCTTTCTCCTAAAACAAGTGAACTTAGACCTTGAAGATCCAGGTTCAAATCCCCCTTCAGCCATGAAGTTTCCTGGGTGACCTTGGGCCAGTCACTTTCTCTCAATGATCTTCCTCATCTATCAGTTGGTAGGCTCAAATCCAGGAAGACTTCTCTGGCACTCGCACAACATCCGCACAACAATGTTAACATCAATGCCCAATGGAAAGCTAAATGGGCAGTCGAACACCCAGAAACGGGTAGATATATAGACGATCCTACACTTAAGGTGCCAGGTTTCGACTTACCTTGCCAGCACTGGAAAACTTTGAATAGGATCCATACCCTGCATGGTGTTTGTCAGGACTCAGTGTTCAAATGGGGACTAGTATCTACCCCTCAGTGTGATTGCAGGTTCTCCCACCAAACCATGTACCACATTGTGTCTGGCTGCAAACTGAAGGCATATACTGGCCCATGGTCTGACTTTTTCTTTGAAGGTAACTCTGTCCTTGAATGGCTGCATGAACTGGACATTGACATTTGATCTAGTCTAACCGATTTATAAGTCCATGTATTTTATATATATATATATATATATAGATAGATAGATAGATAGATAGATAGATAGATAGATAGATAGATAGATAGTACCCCGGGTAAGGGCTACGCGCCCCTTACGGCCAGCCCCTTATGGCCAGCCCCTTACAGCCAGCAGAGGCCTCCGCAGCTGCTTCCTCCCCGCCATTTGTGCCAGCGCACCAGCGCCAACACAAGCGGCGAAGGTAGGCGTCGGGGGGGCAGGGAGGAGACAGGAGGGGCGTTTCTGGGCGGGGGAGCGCAGGTGATGGACGGCCCCAGGGGTGAGTGTGCGGGGCTGGGACCTGGTGGTTATGCTGGATCCCAACCCCCATCCCCGGGGAGAACGGAGCTGCTTTGAGTCGCTCTGCTCTCCTTGGACTTGTGCCACCTCCAGAGGTGGTGCAGGTCCGAGGAGACCCATTGGGGCACGTAGCCCTTACCTGGGGTAAGGGGAAGAACTGAGCCACTGCACCCAATGAACCTGCATTGGATGCAGCGCAAGCCTCCTGGCTTGCCTGCTGCAGCGCAGGTTTGGATTGCGCTCACAGTAAGTTTTCAATGAACAGTGAAACAGCTGTCAGTATCTTTTCATGTATACTGAGATAATTAGAGAATGGGTGGCCAGTTGGGTGCACTCAGTCAAAGAGCGCATAATTCTCTTGGTGTGCATGTAATAAAGCAGTTAGATTACTGTTTGGCTAATGTTGCATCTAGAATTAAGTGAAGGCTCCCCAAATGGTAGAATTTTCTTATCAGCTGAAGGCATCTGAGATCACAACTTTGTAAGTAGGTTTTAATAAGGAAGGCGGTTCTATTGTTAACATTTTCTGTTTTTATTGACTGTGAAAAATTACAAGACAAATTTCACAGGGAGGTTTGAGCAGAAAGGATTTCAAAAGTCTCTGATGGTCATAAAATTGAAGCTGTCAGTTCCTTTAAAAATTTGGTACCAGTAAGGTTTCCACCTACTGCATGTGTTCACACATATAGGACTAATGACTTTATACAAAAGCAACAATAAATTCCTTTCAAGCCTGCTCAGATTATTAAGGAGAAACTAGGTTAGTAGTCCAAATCTCACTGAAGTGAGTCATAAAACTGCCATTGATTTTAATGTTTCTGGATTGCAAACTGAATTATCCTGGCAGGGACAGTTACTATCTTACAGGCACAGCTGTTTTTAATGTGTATATTGCTTGCAATAGGGATGTCTGCAGGATTAACTTTAGACTTGAAAGGGAAAAGATAATGCAAATGTTGGAAAATAAAACCAGGTCATAAAAACAGTAGCAGCCATATGGCATGAAAGCTGAAAATATGCCTCTTACATAGATACTTAATAGGCTAAAACTGGCTGCCTGTCACCTGTGAGCTTTCCTAGTCGATGCCTAAGCTGTTGCCTGATTTCATGACATGTTCACTACAGAGATGGAAGAACCATTCGCAAAATGTTGACAACTACCATGATGGAAGTAATGGGCTGATTTGACTTGGGGCAACATGACACATTGCTGAGAAGCATGCAGCAGGTTTAAGAGTTGAGTGAGAAATAATTTAATGAGGCAGCGATGCTAGAGAAGGTATGAGAAGGCTATGTAGAAGTAAACTTTGAAGGTGCCATCACATTCATCAATTACAGTTCTGTGCAAAAGTGTCATGTGTGCAAGAACAAGGGTGAAATATGAGTCTGCACACCTCCAAAACACTGGGGGAAAGCGTTCTAGTAGGGAAGATACTTGACAAGTGAGAATACTTAAATTTCCATCAAATCATTTAAAAAAATGAAATTGATCATTAGACGTCAGCGCCATTAATGTAAAAACCTGAAAAGTGTATGTAATAAAGAAAAATATTAAAAAACAGAATATTTAAAATTTCTGGCAGGACTTTAATTAGTTAGATGTTAACTCTGCTAGAACCAAATGCAAATCGAAGAGGAAGGGTGCATTTTTGAAAAGCACTTCTGGATTGTTTTGTTTCATGGCTTATTTGCAGCATTTGTCTGGTTTGAGGCTATTTTGGAAGAAGTCCTAGAAAATGCACCTCATTTGATAAATATGGTTGAATTAGAGGAACACCCATGATGATACAATATCATTAGCTTGAAAATATTCTTGATGGCCAAGAGAAGCAAACCGAACAGTCTGAATCACAGATAAAAGTAACTTTGAGGAAATGTGAAATGGCTTAATAGGTTTAATTTGAATTTTATTATTGAGAGGAAGGGAATCTGCTGCTAGGGAGAAATGTTGTTTTAGGAACAGTAGGAAATACAATTAAAATCCATCTTGGATAAGTCTAGAGTGGGGAGAGCATCAAATGCAAATTAGCTAAGTGGCATTGTTACAATCATAAACAGAAGGCACTTAAAATACATAAGCTGAAATCAATACAACTGAGTGCTGGGACATCTCAAAAAAGAACAGAACAAGTTGAGAACATAATCGGAAATATGAGTTGTAAGAAATATTTCAGTTGGTAAGAGCACCTTATGTGTCATTTAGAGCAGTGTTTCTCAATGTTTGCCCTCTGCTATATCTTTTTGGTTCACCTTTTTGAAGTACCACTGGAAGTAACTGGCAATGACATCATTACCAGTTACTTCTGAGTTGGGAGGCCAGATGCAATGTGACAAACACCAGTAAAGAGGGTCAAGATGGATGGGAAGGTTTTTTCCAAGTGCAGAAAATCATGCTTTGGAGACTGTTCGTTGTGCTGTGTTTGTTGTGTTGTGATTCTGGTCTCACTAACGGGCACCAGGGGTCCTGTGAGTACCACCTGACACCACCTAAAGTACCACTGGTTGTACCAGTACCACTGGATGAGAAACACTGATTTAGAGTGAATGCCTAAGGTGGAAGGCTGCATAGTTTAGGGAAAATAGAGAGCATAAAACAAGATGTAATTATGGAATAAAAAGGAGATGGCAAGTGAAAATTTTAAGTACACTACCAAAGTATGTAATTTTGCTGCTTTTTACATTCCCTTGCAACCCAGTCCTAAGCTGTGCTGGTGCAGCCTGGCCACATGGCCTGCACTGCATCCAATGTAGCTTAGGAGGCAGCTGAAGGTCTCCTCAGGGTAAGGGGATTTATTTCTCCTTACCCCATGTAAAGCCCCAGCCACCTCTATGGGGCTTATCAGATCCACACCAGCTATTTAGCAGACCACTCCACTGGGTAGGCCGGGAGGGGGTTAAGATATAGAATGTGCTGCCACCATCAATCCCAACCCCTCCTGGGTCCAATTCTCCTCACATTCCACCCTCTCCCTACCCAAAATGTCCCCTCCTTGTCTCCAGACCACCCTCCCACCACACTCCCTATACCCCCTCCCCGCTACCCCACTTCCTTGTGCTGACTGACACAGGGATGAGATCCAGCACTTCTGAGCTGGCGCACACCTTCATGTCAGCCCAGTTGACTCCCAAGTAGACACAAACATGGCTCATGGCATGTTTGCTACACTCTGAGCTGGTGCAGGACAGCTGTGTCAGCTCAAGCACAAGTTACGATTGCAACGTTAGTGTTTTAAACATAACCTACAGAAACAACCCAATCCGATCCCGTCACCAGTGCAAAAGCAGCCACGCCATAAAGGCATGTGCTGCATCCTGTGGTGGTGGTGGGGCGACCCAAAGGCAAGCAAGTAAAATAATTTTTACTTACCTCTGCTGGGGCTGCCATGGGTCTCTTTGGACACATGCCACCTAATCTGTTGGCATATGTCTGAGGAGGAAAAAGGGGCAGGGAGATTTTAAAAAGAGAAGATATGATCCAGCATGCACTATTGTCACTGGATCCACCCTGCTGCCTCCACTCTCCAAGTCCTCCCCCTCCCCACCCAGAAATGCCCCCATTCTTCCCCTAATCTGTCCCAACTGCCAACTTATCAGTGCCAGCAGACAGTGGCCTCTCCATTGCTCTCCTTTTTGCCTTTGCCAGAAGAACAAAACTGTCCTGCTTCCTGTTAATGTTCTTTTAGTCTCTCTCTAACATACAGGCTAGTTGCCTGCACATTCAGTTAAGCAAGAATGTCCCTCGTTAAGCAAGAAATACCTATGCTTCCAGTGCTATTAACGAAAAACAAAGGTCCTGTAATGGGCATGAGGGCATGAAGGGCCCCCCGATCTGTGAATCTGCATATAACTGAATCCATAGATACTGGGAGACATCTGTAAAGACATACAAAATAATGATCCCTGTATGGTCTAGGGCAGTGGTTCTCACACTTTTAGCACCAGGACCCACTTTTTAGGATGAGAATCTGTCAGAACCCACCGGAAGTGATGTCATGACCTGAAGTTACATCATCAAGCAAGAAAATTTTTCACAATCCTAGGCTGCAATCCTACCCACACTTTCCCAGAAGTTAGTCCCATTGACTATCATTGTTAAAAGCATATACAGAGTAGCCTGTTAAAAGTACAGGTCTGTAACATTTCCCCAATGCAGTCACGTGCCATGGTAGCATAAAGTCTAATTATATTAAAAATTAAATATTGAAATGAATGGGGACCCACCTGAAATCATCTCATGACCCACTTAGTGGGTCCTGACCCACAGTTTGAGAAACACTGGTTTAGGGAACAACTCAATGTTTACCCCTACTGCTGCTGCTGATTTAAGCAGCTTTCTACATTCAGAAAAGTTTCTGCCTTCAGCACCTTGTGTATACTCAGGCTGCTCCTGATGTGTTTTGCAATATACTAGGCTGTGTCACTGGTTGTATATCAGCCATATTATCCCAAATGGCAGACCTACCCCATTGGTCTTCTAGGGATCAACACAAATGCTCCCCCAGTTTCCACAAAACTATTGCACCAGTGGTGTGAGCAGTTTATTACAGACAAAACCACAGTTTGGACTGGTGGCAGTATATCCTCAACAATAATTGGAGTTGTTGTCCTCAGAATATGGACAGAGTATGGACATCCTCAAGGTTAGTCATGTTGGTTCCTAGAGTGCCCAGTGTCTGACTAATTGTATAGACAGATGTAGTCCAAGATGGCAGCACCTATCCTATTTCAACCAGTGTGCTGTGGCACACTGATGTGTCGCAAATGGTCCACAGCTGTACCACAGGAGTATGGGGGAGCGTAATTTATTAGTAGGGCCATTGGGGATGTGAGCCCCCACCGGCAGAATTGTGACAATTGTTGAAAAACTAATGGCGTGCCCTGAAAATTTTATTGCCTTGTCAGTGTGCCGTGAGATGAAAAAGGTTGAAAATCACTGCTATAGCCTTCTAGGAAGCAATCTGAATGCCCCTTTAGAGATATTACTATTCAAAATATGGTTCAAGAGGGGCAAAAAAAAGCTGAAAAATTGAAAAACAACTGTTTTAATAAATTGAATTTCAAAGTTATTTTTCCTAACCAATTACACATTCTCATTATAAAAAAGACAATGGTTTTTATCTAGCATAGGAAATTAAAAAAAATAATGTTAGCCCTTCTTGATATTCAAAAGGATGACAGATTGCAGCAGGTTCATAAGATGTTAGGACAGTTCCCAAATCAAGACATTTTCTTTCTCCTGTCAGTTTTTTTCCTGGCTCTCATCTATTAGGATTCCCAAACAAGACAGAAAAAACCCCTTACTTCATGTTCCCAGGTCATTTATCCTTTCCCATTAACCGCCCTTTCTCTGCCCTCTTTTCTGCCAAATGTGAGGGAAGCAATAGTCAAGGAATTCCATCTATGGAGTCAAACTCAAGTTCCGATTTAACCTTGGAAGGAGGCCATATGATTGACATTTCCATTGCTAGAGTTGGTCCAAGCCATTACAAGAGCCAACTAAATTTCATTTTGCCTTATCTGCAGGTTATCATTCTTACAAGAATCATCACATTCTGACAGGATCTTGATTTAAGGCTTTCAACTCAAGCTGAATTCACAAGGTCAAAAAGATTTGAGGTTTGTTCATAATACAGAGAGGGAAGATGGAATGCCAGTCCCTTCAAGGCTTTAGAAGTGGTGAGGTGTATCTCATATTCCCATTCTCAATTAGGGCAATTTTTAAATCTGTCAAATGGCTCACAATTTTCTCTCATAGTTCTTTTCTATATTTCTTCCAGGTATGAAATCTATGACAAATTTTGCCTCATTTCCATTTTCACACTATTTGGAAGTTTAACAGTCTGATTATATATTTAATTCAAAGCAGACATTTTATGTGATTTTTTTTAAAGCATAATGAGATGGTGTGATTGGTTAAGGAAAAATAACTTTAGGCGCAATCCTAAACCAACTTGGAAACCAACATAAGAACATAAGAACATAAGAACAGCCTCACTGGATCAGGCCATAGGCCCATCTAGTCCAGCTTCCTGTATCTCACAGCGGCCCACCAAATGCCCCAGGGAGCACACCAGATAACAAGAGACCTCATCCTGGTGCCCTCCCCTACATCTGGCATTCTGACTTAACCCATTCCTAAAATCAGAAGGTTGTGCATACACATCATGGCTTGTACCCCATAATGGATTTTTCCTCCAGAAACTCGTCCAATCCCCTTTTAAAGGCGTCTAGGCTAGACGCCAGCACCACATCCTGTGGCAAGGAGTTCCACAGACCAACCACACGCTGAGTAAAGAAATATTTTCTTTTGTCTGTCCTAACCCGCCCAACACTCAATTTTAGTGGATGTCCCCTGGTTCTGGTATTATGTGAGAGTGTAAAGAGCATCTCCCTATCCACTCTGTCCATTCCCTGCATAATTTTGTATGTCTCAATCATGTCCCCCCTCAAGCGTCTCTTTTCTAGGCTGAAGAGGCCCAAACGCCGTAGCCTTTCCTCATAAGGAAGGTGCCCCAGCCCCGTAATCATCTTAGTCGCTCTCTTTTGCACCTTTTCCATTTCCACTATGTCTTTTTTGAGATGCGGCGACCAGAACTGGACACAATACTCCAGGTGTGGCCTTACCATCAATTTGTACAACGGCATTATAATACTAGCCGTTTTGTTCTCAATACCCTTCCTAATGATCCCAAGCATAGAATTGGCCTTCTTCACTGCCGCCGCACATTGGGTCGACACTTTCATCGACCTGTCCACCACCACCCCAAGATCTCTCTCCTGATCTGTCACAGACAGCTCAGAACCCATCAGCCTATATCTAAAGTTTTGATTTTTTGCCCCAATGTGCATGACTTTACACTTACTGACATTGAAGCGCATCTGCCATTTTGCTGCCCATTCTGCCAGTCTGGAGAGATCCTTCTGGAGCTCCTCACAATCACTTCTGGTCTTTACCACTCGGAAAAGTTTGGTGTCGTCTGCAAACTTAGCCACTTCACTGCTCAACCCTGTCTCCAGGTCATTTATGAAGAGGTTGAAAAGCACCGGTCCCAGGACAGATCCTTGGGCACACCGCTTTTCACCTCTCTCCATTGTGAAAATTGCCCATTGACACCCACTCTCTGCTTCCTGGCCTCCAACCAGTTCTCAATCCACGAGAGGACCTGTCCTCTAATTCCCTGACTGTGGAGTTTTTTCAGTAGCCTTTGGTGAGGGACCGTGTCAAACGCCTTCTGAAAGTCCAGATATATAATGTCCACGGGTTCTCCCGCATCCACATGCCTGTTTACCTTTTCAAAGAATTCTATAAGGTTTGTGAGGCAAGACTTACCCTTACAGAAGCCATGCTGACTCTCCCTCAGCGTGGAAACCAACTTTCCAGCACTGGCATAGCTGTGACAGTGGGGCATGTGCATCTTGCAGTTGGGGGGCAGTCATGGAGGCCTCCTCAAGGTAGGGCAATGTTTGTTCTTACCTCAGAGTTGCATTGCCCTTATGTCAGCCCTGGAAAATTGGTTAGGATTGCGACCTTTGAAACTCAATTTAAGGGGGAAAAAAAACTTTTCCCCATTTTTACAAATGAATGAACCAAGTATAACATGGAGACCAAAGCAGAGATGGGAGTGTGTCAAGGCTGGGAAGGATAGGATATCAGCGGCAGCACTGCCAATAACACTATCTCCTTTCCTAACCTTATCCTGCCTTTCCAGGTATACTCAGACTTGCACCAGCAAAATTGCTGTCAAATTTGGGTAGACCCATTCAGGCAGCAGAAACTTTCCGCCAGGCAAGGAAACAAATGTTCCTTTACTCAGAGGAAACAAAGCAAGAATAATGCCTTATTCTTATATAAGGCCTACTTATAAGGTTCTGAAGAAGTATATTGTATAATCAGCTCTTTAGACAGTAAGAAAAAAGTAAGATTATTCCATAATTGTTAGGTGGAGCAAAGATAACCAGGTCTGTCCCACCTGCTCCAGAATTTGCTTATAATCAGGAAATACTGGCTGTTCTGGTCTCTCATATTGATAAACAAGCAATAGGATAGAGCTGAGGTTTTAAAGCTGGGGCATCATAATGCCCCAGACCAAGGACCTCAGTTTCTGGCCCCTTAAGGGCAGGGGAAGGCAATGGTGCGATCCCCAGGATTGCACCGTGGCCAGGGAGATGGGCGTTTTTCAACATTACCTGTGTCCCTGCTGGTCTCCCTAGGGTGCGGGGAGCGCTGCAGAGCCCTCTGCAAGGTTCCCCGTGGTTTGTAAAAAGTTTTTAAAAAGCTATAGCAACCCACTCACGGTTTCGTAATTGCAATTCGGAAGTGGGTCACCATCACTTTTTTTAACTTTTTACAAGCCGTGGGGAGCTCTGCATAGGGCTCCATGGGGCTCTCTGCACTCCAAGGGAGGTCAGCAGGGACAGGTAAGGTTGAAAAATGCCCCTTTGTAGCCGGCAGCAGCGCAATCCTGGGGATTGTGTCACCATCATTCCCCACCCCTGCAAACACCAGAAAATTGCTCTGGTTCTCGAACTCCATCAGAGTTCGAGAACTGCTGGGTTGATACTTTATCCCAGCAGTTCTCAAACTCTGATGGAGTTCATCGTCTTGCTTCCTGCTAGAGGCAGATATTCTTTTTTCATTGAACAGCTGAGCCGCTGATTGCCCAGTAGGTGATATTTTATCAGGGCTGTGGCTGGATACCCACACAAATTTCTGTACACGCAGCAATTCACAAGACTGCTCAATTAATCCTATTCATTCTACAGTATTCATTAATTAAAATATATGGTCTATTGATTGACCCTTTGAACAAATCTTCAGCAAGAATGAATTAAAATCAAGATTTATTACAATGTCTGTAATTGATCCAGCCTGCATCCCGTTTCTTTCATTACTACACCTGTACTCTACTGCTATCCATCATTTTATCAGCAGACTGAGCTCACAAATACGTATGCACCATTTTACTTCTTGTGATCACTGTGTGATGCTCAATGAATGTGTGAACTGCCTCCATTTTGAAAAAAAAAAATTGAGTTGGCATCTAGCTAATGTGAAAATTCAGTCTGTGGTGCTTAGTGACATCACTCATTACCAGGGATGGGTGACTCGACTTGTAAGACTAAGACTCGAGTCACCAAGCACGTGTTTCCCAGACTCGTGCAGACGCGAGAAAGACCTGTTTTGAAACCGGAAGTGACTCAAGAGTTGAGAGTTTTTCTTGGGAAGAAGTGGAAACTTGGAAACTCTGGTGCTGCACTCACTCAAAGAACATCAGAGCTTTTGTTTACAGATGGGATGGGGACATCAGGGGAGTGTTAAATGAGAACTCCAACACACACACACACACACACACACACACACACACACACACACATGCCAGCCACTCCTGTTTTTTCTGCAGAGCCACGCCTGATTCGTTTCTCAAAAATACTCTGACTCAAGTCAAGCAAAGTCCCAAAAGGGCTCTGGCTGAGTCATGAAGGCCACCCATTAAGATTTGTACATTAATCCAGTCGAAGGGGTTGGGGGCTCAGAACTCAATTTGAGTCTCACTGTGGTGGATCAGCACATCCCTGCTCATTGCACACATGAGTCATCACAATGCTACAGTCAATATAATAAAAATCAGGGCTGCCTAGGGATCATACAAGGTGAAATGGGTTGCCTCTGGTGGTAGAAGGGTACAGGCAGCACCCTGCAGCCATCTACGAGCCACATCTCGTACCACCACAGCTGCATTGTCATTTGGCTGCCTTACCTGTTCCACCTGGTTCTGCTGCTCTATGGTTTGAAATAGAGTGGCAGCATAGAGTGGAACAAGGAAGTTGGAAGAACCACTACCCCACTTCTGCTTGTCCTGGATTCCTTGTTCTACCCTGCTCTACCATGCTATTTCAAAACAGCATTGCAGGGCCAGGATGAAGCAGCAGGTATTGGGAAAGGAAGGAGGGAGACAGCAGCAGTGACTCAGGCAGGGCCCCACACTACTGCCACCGCTCTGTTGTCATTGTTGCCACCATCTTCTTCCTCTTCCTCTCAAGTGAGGAGGAGGCAGCAGCTGTAATGGGCAGGCTAAAAGGGCCACCACTGCTGTCTCCTCTCTCCTCCTTACTTGTGGAAGGGGCAGAGATGAGAAATTGCTGCCATCATCATTGCCTCTCATCTTCTAAAGTGGAGGAGGTGGAAGATATGTGAGGGCGGCAGCAACAGAGGGCAGTTTCAGATGTGGTTCCCCCTTGGGTTGGGCCTGACAAGCATGCATGTGAACTAGCCCTAAGGCTTCCATAAAGTGGTTAAACATACAAAGAGTTAAATAAAGACTAGTGAATTGTATAAGAGCAGACCTGGGTATCATCCATAGTTGTACTGGTACAGAATTTAATCAGCGGGCGAATTAGAATTCTGTGAATTTAAGAATTCTCATTTTGGAAGGAAGTTTGTCATAGTGTTTTGGAAAACAGTTACAGTAATTGTGGAATGATCTCAGCAGTGGCTTTTTTGTAAAAAAAAAAAAGTGCAGGAACTCACAACTTGTTAATCTTTTGTTTATTTATTTTTAAACCATTTTTTATTGGAGAAATAAAATATTTTTTATGTGCTTCCCCCCTAAAGATGAACTTACTTCTGAGTAGACATGCATAGGATTGGGCTGTCAATCTCCACATCCCCTTCCCCCTAGCTACTTTTTCTACACATGGGGAAAAATACTGTACAGGTGCACTTGTAGGGTATAGTATGTAGTGTGGCACTACTTCGAGGAGAGGAAGCAGTGAATGGATTCCAAAAAATGGCTTACATGATTTCCATGTAGTAAAATTACTCTAAGCAACTGTGGGAGTAAGAACAAAAAAGGAATTCTTACGAGAGGGGTCCTTAGGTGCACATAGAAACAGCTAAGTTTGCAAACAAGCGATTAAATATGGTTTAATTCAGGTATCAGAATACTCTGTGTCTTTGGGAATGCGCTTAGCATGCAATTGTATGTTCTCTGCTGCCCTGAACAGCTGCTGTGCATTGCCGGAGAGGAGCTGCAAATGCTGGCTGGCGGAGGGCATGCTTGTGGGAGAAGGATGAGGAGGATCTCTGGCAAGGCTGGACAGCACGTTGTACACACGTAGAATCCCTTTTCACCTGCCCTTAGCATGTGAAAACGGGTGCAGATATATATCTCTGCCAGGATTAAGAGCCCAATCCTAGGTATGTCTACTCTGAAGTAAGTCTTGTTCTAGTCAATGGAGCTTACTCCCAGGAAAGTGCCTAGGACTGCAGCCTAAGAGCCCAACCCTATGCATGTCTACTCAGAAGTCCACATTAGTGAATGGGGCTTACTGTGGTTCTTAATTTTTCTTTTACATCAAAATATCCCATTAACAACCCAGATACCATTGTAATGCTGAAGTGTTGCCCAAAATAAATGAATACAATTTTGGAAGCAACATTAGAGACAGGAACATGGAACTCCTCTGACTTGAATAAACTAACATTTCTGAAGCTTCTACCTTGGAATGCTTTGTTGATATCTTATAACATAGACATGCAGTGAAATAGTTTGTTGATTGCAGTATCACACATTTTCGCTGTTATGACTTCTTCCCTTTGAATTTCATGCTGACACTTTTCAATGCAAATTCCTGAGATGCTTTTGTAGCCTCCTGTTTTTCCTCCAGTTCTTTTGCTTATTGTGTTCTGTGCAGCAAAACAAGTCCACCAGGAACAAATAGCCTTGCTGGAGTTGTATTCTTTTTCCTCAGAGTCACAATTGCTGTATGAGAAAAAGAAAAACACAAAACAGCTGTGCAGGACTCTATATTATTTTGACTCCGATGGCCTCTTTCAGATATTTCAACAAAGAGCTTTGTTGAACCATTTGATGCCTGATAATAACTAACAGAAATAGAGTGATTCAGTGAATTTGTTTCCCTTAGAAATGTCTGACTACAGCCTTTTATTTGAAACTTCAGGTAAAGCAATACCGCAGACAAACATTCCATGAAAGTTGATATATTCAATAATGACCTGGAAGAAGCCGCTAGCCACACAGAAGGTTATTATGGGTAAATGTTCCAAAAGTATGTTATGCGAGCGTGGATGTGGATTCAACATGACCAAATTGAATAACGTATTTCTCTAGCACAGCCATTTTCAACTACTGTGCTGTGGCACACCAGTGTGCCACAAGTGGTCCACAGGTGTGCCACTGGAATTTGGGGGAAGGTCATTTATTAGTAGTGCCAATGGGGATGTGAGCCCCCCACTGGCAGCATGGTGTGCCTTGTTAACTGTAAAAAACCTGATGGTGTGCCTTGACAATTTTAGTGGCCTTGTCAGTGTGCCATGAGATGCAAAAGGTTGAAAATGGCTGCTCTAGCACAAGGAAACTTGTTCTAATTTCATAGTAGATCAGAACCCCAGGCTTTAGAATCATTTAATGCAAGTATGCCCTACCTGCATACAAAAACTGCAAAATGGCTTATTTTAGAGTATTATTGCTACTATTGAGTTTATTACTTAGAATATGTCAAATAATTAATTTGGGATCCAGGTTTTTAATTGTGTTTTATTGTTTTTAATGTCTTATATATATTTATGTTTTTAATTGCGAGCCACCTTGAGTGTCCTTCATTGGATAGAAAGGCAGGATATAAATTTCTAAAATAAATAAATATATACACACACACCACCCGATTTGCAACATTTTCTGCTGCCTCAAGGCAAATTTGCAAGGAGATAGTGGTTGTTTAAAACAAATAATTTGTGTCTGTGTAAATCTATAATAGAAAAAAAGGTTTACCAATTGGTAATTGCCTTGAAGTTGCAGTAGTGACTTACAGCCCAATTTTATCCAACGCTGGAGCAGCTGGGCCATCAGGCCCACACCTTACCCAGAGTTGGATTTGAGCAAGCATGAGGTCTCCTTGGGTTAAGGGAACATTTGTTCTCTTACCCTGTGTCGCACCCCAGCCTGCTCAATGGGCTACTTTGATCTGTGCCAGCTGCTTAGTTGGCACAGAACCAAGTAGCCTGTGAAGGGCTTTCAGCCCTGGGATAGGGAATAGGATGCAGAGTCGGCCTGCTCCACCATCCCTGAACCATCCCTGCTGCACAATCACGCATCCTGAAACACCCTCCTCTTCACATCCTGAAACACTCTCCCCGCTGCCCAGTGCAACACTCACCTCCTGTGTCGGGTGGGTTGTAGTGTCTGCTAGATAGCACAGGCCTTCCCACTGGCGCTGCTTACTCTCTGGGTGCCAAAATGAACTTTATGGTGCTTTATGCCACCCAGCTCCGGTGCTGAACAACCTTAGGATTGGGCTCCTAGTATTTCAGCCAGTTAATGTAGATTCTGCTACATTCCAAAGACCTCGATCCTATTCCCCACCATGCTATACCATGTAGCCAATGAAGCAGTAAAAAGTTTGAGAACTGCTGAACTAGGCTTCATATTTGCAAATACTGTGTTGTATAACAATCACAATGTACATTGCACAAAAAGCATTTTTGTTTTAAAATATGACTTTCAAAAATTTCATGTACAAGCACACAGCTGTTGCCTCTATATGGCTGGATTCCAAGCCACATAACTAACAGCACAGCACTACATATGTGTTCTTAGCAGTAGGTCCGATTGTGTTTAGTGAGAGGTATTCCCAGGAAAGTGTGCACAGGATCGCAATACCAAACCAGAATACCATATAGGATACTGTAGGAAGTTGATGCCAATCATATGCCTTCCTAATAGCTGTCACAACAACAACAACAACAACAGTATTTATATACCGCTTTTCAACAAAAAGTTCACAAAGCGGTTTACAGAGAAAATCAAATATCTAATGGCGCCCTGTCCCCAAAGGGCTCACAATCTAAAAAGATGCATCACCAGCAGACAGCCACTAGAAAAGACACTGCTGGGGTGAGGTGGGCCAGTTACTCTCCCCTGCTAAATAAAAGAGGAGCACCCACTTGAAAAAGTGCCTCTTGAAAAAGTGCCTCTTAACCAGTTAGCAGGGGTTAACTGTCACCACCTGCTTAATAAATCACATCATCTACCTAACACATGAGTAACTGGAAAACAGAATTTACTGTCTAATGCAGGGGTGTCCAAACATTTTGGCAGGAGGGCCACATCATTTGTTTGACAATATGTCGGAGGCTGGGAAAAAAAGAATTTACATTTAAAATTTGAATAAATTTACATAAATGAATATATTTGAGATGGAACTTATATGAATGAATGAAAGTCTTGTAATAGCTCAAGGCTTATAAAAGGCCTTGCACAAAGCAAGGGCGGCCTTTCCTTCACTGCCACTGCTGCATCGCAGACATGAAAAAGCGAGAGGTTGACTAGTCGCCCTTACACTGAGAGCAGTTGCACTGGGCCAGCACAGTCTCCAGCAAGTCTCTGGAGAACCAGAAGCTCACTGGACACTAGGGGCTCTCCACGGGCCAAATTGGAAGCCCCGGAAGGCCACAAGTGGCCCCCATGCTGGGGTTTGGGCACCCTGGTCTACTGTAATAGGAAGCACTAGAAGAAGTGCCACAGGGAAGTGACAACCAATCCTCTTTATTACCCTTTTCACTATATAAAACACTTGAGAATGTTTTTGCTGAAGAGTGGATAAAAAATTCTAAACAAGCAGGTACATTTTGGTTCATATAAATTGAGCCTGAGAGCCAAGGCATGTATACTGGTCAACACAGATATGTTGCCAAAAATCACCTTGCCATAGCTAGATATTCCTGCCTCACATATTGAAGGAACCATGTACTTCTAAGACAATTGGAACATCTTCTTAAGGATTCCCAGCTCAGTAACTGAACAATGTCCAACCAAATTCAGTTGCAGTTCCTGAGGAAATGAAAAATGAACTTCTGCCCAAGTTAAAATCTGCCATTTAGTTCGTTAGAACTGTTGAGTTGACCTCAGTGTACTCCATTGCTTCAACAAGCCTTTCTTTTAATAATCAGCTTTCAAGGCAGAAAGCAAATTTTACTATGGATCTTACTCCATATCTCTCTCACCAAAGCTTTTTGGATTTTTATAGCCCATGGGAAGAGGTATGAAGAGTCAATCACTTCTTCCAAGCAAGGCAAGTCCACACAACTCTCCTCCCTGCAGCTGGGGTAAGAATTATTATTAACAGTATTTATATACCGCTTTTCAACAAAAAGCTCACAAAGCGGTTTACAGAGACAAATCAAATAACTAATGGCCCCCTGTTCCAAAAGGGCTCACAATCTAAAAGGATGCAAAAGAACACCGGCAGCCACTAGAAAAGACAGTGCTGGGGTGAGGAGGGCCAGTTACTCTCCCCCCCCCCGCTAAATAAAAGAGTACCCACTTAAAAAGTGCCTCTTACCCAGTTAGCAGTTCTCATGACAACCTGTCATGTGCCTGGGCAGAGAGTTTTTGAATGGACATGATATACTGAATACAAACCTTGTTTCTGTTTTGAGTGATCTACTGACATATTGTACTGGACAAGTTATTTAGTGTTCTGTGATGCAAAGGCAGGAAACATCTAATAAGTATCTAATACAACAACAAGCAATTAAATAAGACAACCATCAATTTTAAAAAAAATCACTATTTTATTAAGATTTAATAAAAGAAGCTCCATTTTTATCCAGAGTACATTTGTCCATTTTATCTGGCAACACTGTTGCTAACTTTGCTAGAAGGCCAACTTGAGAAGCAACAAGATTGTGTGACATCACAACTGTTGTCTTTGCAGGAATAGACTCTGGAGGAATATGTTGATGAAAATGTCTGTTCATATATGTGTCAAACCGATTCTTGGTCAAAAGAGATTGAGTGGACTTCTATAATCTCTCCATGCCTTTTTTTAATCCAACCAGATGAGTCAAGGTAATCATACGGACGTCAGCTGTATAGATATGCTCTACCTCAGCCATAAAGACTTGCTCTACATTCGCTCACTTGTCTCCTGTGCATGGACCTTTCCAAGAAGGAGGTTAGGTTGGGGCAGCCAGAGACTGCTTGGACTGCTATCTTTGATGTCGTCCAGTTGGCGTAATGGTGGCCACCCAATAAGAATGCTGTATTGCAGGCAAGGGAGAGTTGGGGCATGTAAGGCAAGAATTAGGAGGACGTGCAGGCCTGACTGTGTTTGCCTCTGTCCAAGAAAAGTGCTAGAGACTACACAAAAACTCCTCCCCACAATTGCAGCAAGGATTCCATGAAAACAGCAGTACCCTCTGTCTCCATGGTATTACTATAGAAGAGGAAGGAAATTTTGAAAATGGGACACAAGACAGTAGTTTCAGTCGTCTGTTCTGGTACTGCATTCATTACTTCTCTTTTCTACCTTACTACTTTTTTTGGAAAGAGCTGAAAATGTTCATTTGAAGATGTGTTAAAGTTTCTCTGCATAAGAAATTCTTCTCTCTTTTCCTACCCATTTTAGGATCTCTGCTTCAGATTACAAACAGATCTGAGTTTTTTAAATTGTTCTTCTGACCTATGCCTCAGTTTTCCCCCCAACACCTCCCTCTTCCTTCATTTCTCCAGGTTCTGCTTTCATCCTCCCTTTCACAGTTTCTGACCATCAACATAGATTTATTGCTCCTTGCCCATTACCCACCTTCTCTCTCTTCTTCCTTCTCCCTTCCATGATCACATTTTTCTACCACTCAGCTCTTTTATTCCCTTTCTCCCTTCCTTTCCAACATTCTCCCTAAATTCACCACCATCATTCTCTTTTATTCCTCCTTCTCTCTTCACACTTTGGTGAACTTAATTTTCCCAAACTGAGCTCTCTTCTTTCAACATTTTCTCTCTTACATTAGCAGGCTCAATATGCCACCACATGCCTGTTTTTTTATTCTCTTTTTCCACAGAGCACTCCCCTTCTCCCCCCTCCCCCGTATTATCAGGCTCAAACAGCCCACATAGTTGTCTTTTATTATTTTCTTCTTTCTTACAGTATCAGTCTCAATCTGGTGACACATGGAAATATTTTCTTCTTTTCTGTCTTTCATTGTCAGGCTTAATTTGGCCACTACTTACCTATGTCTTACTCCTTCCCACCACTACCCTATGTTATCAGGATAAAACTCTTTTCTTCTATTTGTACTACATTATCAGTCTTTGACCACTGATTATGCCTCCTCTATTCCTTTTTTTTCCTGACCAGTTAGCTCCCTTCATTCCTCATTTTCTTTCTTCCTTTAATAGGTTTAATTACACAGGTAAGTGTTGGTATCTTTTCTTTACTTCCTACAGAGCACTCTCATTCCATGTTTTCACCCTACATTATAAGGCTCCATTTCTCCACATTTATGTCTCTTTTATTCCTTATCTTTTTACATTATGAGGCTCTCTCTGGCTACCACTTAGCTCTTCCTTTTTTCATCCCCAGTGAGCCCTCTGTTATCCTTCTCTTTTTGTCATATTTTTACCTGGTTCAGATTGGCCACCTCTTACCTCTCCTGTATTCCTTCTCTTCATTCTCACATTACCAGGCTGAATCTGGCCAAACATTGCTCTCTTCTATTCCTTCTGACATTAACAAAGTTGGTTGGTCCAACACTTACATGTGTTATGGAGCTCAATCCTGAGCTGCACAGAGTGCAGGGCTCACATGGTGCCAAAATGGCTACCACAGTACCCAACGCACAACCAGGCAGCCCACAGTGGCTCATCAGGAGAAAGGAACTTTTGTCCCCTTCCGCCAAGTAAGGGTAGTAGCCCGCAATAGGGCTACTCGATTCTGTAGCAACTCATGATAAGGCGCAGAATCAACAAGTCCTGTGTCAGACCATGCAGCCCAACATGGGGCTCAGGATCCCATAGAGCCAAGCTCCACTGGTCCTGCCCCCCCACTCCCTCCCCTGCCACACTTCCCTTCTGCTCTCTCCCCACTCTCCCCCTCATGGAACACCTCCTCCCCACCTCCCCCCACACTGTCATTCACTTCGCCGCTGCCCAGTGAACCAGGCAACCATTGGGCAGCAGAATGGGGGTCCAGTGCCAGAGCTGATCCCAACACGGGCTCGTGCTGGGCTCTAGCTCCAGTACTGGGTCCATGGTAAGGGCTTGCAAACGTGCTTATGGCATGTTCGTGACAGTGTGTGCAGGCGGTAAGCCAGCACGCACTGTTTAGGATGAGGCCCTTATTCCTTTTTCTTCTGCATTATCACTGAGCTCTCCCAACATTTCTTCCCCACATTATCAGGCTCAATTTGGCCACTACTTAGTTGCAATTTCTTTTTCTTTCCATTCTCAGGCTCAGGTCCCTGCTTAGTACTCTTGTGTGCCTTCCCGGTGCTTCCTTGCCCCAGTGAAGGACTCTTGCCAGGCTCCAAATATCAGAAATGATCCATCCAAAATCTGACAGACCCAGGAAGCCCTAGAGCTTCTCCATGCTTCCTTCCCACACAGAAGGGCACTTGCCAGGCCCCCAAAAACAGAAAAAACCCATCAAAAATCTCAGAGATCCAGGAAGCCCCAGAGCTTCTCCATGCTTCCTCCCCACAGAAAAGGGCCTTTGCCAGGCCCCAAACAGCAGTTATAATCCACTCAAAAAGTCAGAGACCCAGGAAGCCCTAGAGCTACTCAATGTTTTCTCCCCCCAGAGAAGGGCCCTTGCCAGACCCAACAGCAGATATAATCCACTCAAAATCTCAGACACTCAGGAAGAACCAAAGCTTCTCCATGTTTCCTCCCCCAGAAAAAGGGCCCTTGCCAGGCCCCAACGAGAAGAATTAAACCATTCAAACTCTCAAAGACCCAGGAAGCTCCAGAGCTTCTCTATTCTTCCACCCCAAACAGAAGGGCCCTTGCCAGGCCCCAAAGAGCAGAAATAATCCATCCAAAAAACTGAGAGACCCAGGAAGCAACAGAGGTACTCCATGTTTCCTCTCCCCACAGAAGGGCCCTTGCCAGGCCCCAAACAGCAGATATAATCCCCTCAAAATGTCAGAGACCCAGGAGGGCCCAGAGCTTCTCCATGTCCCCCCCCCCCGAGAAGGGCCATTACCGGGCCCGAAAGAGAAGAATTAATCCATTCAAAATCTCAAAGACCCATGAAGTGCCAGAGCTACTCCATACTTCCTCCACCCAAAGAAGGGTCCTTGCCAGGCCTCAAAGAGAAGAAATAATCCATTCAAAATCTCAGAGACCCAGAAAGCCCCAAACCTTCTCTATTCTTCCTCACCCCACAGAAGGACCCTTGCCAGGCTCCAAACAGCATATATAATCCACTCAAAATGTCAGAGAGCCAGGAAGTCCCAGAGCTTCTCCATGTTTCCTCCCCCCAAAAAACAGCCCTTGCCAGGCCCCAAAGCGAAAAAAATACTCCATTCAAAATCTCAGAGACCCAGGAAGCCCCAGAGTTTCTCCATGTTTTCTCTGCCCACAGAAGGGCCCTTGCCAGGCTCCAAGAAGAATTAATTCATTAAAATCTCAAAGACCCAGGAAGCCCCTGAGCTTGTCTAATCTTCCAAACCCCAGAGAAGGGTCCTTGCCACCCCCAAACAGGAGATATAATCCACTCAAATGTCAGAGACCCAGAAAGCCCCAGAGCTACTCCATGTTTCCTCCCACCAAAGAAGGGCCCTCGCCAGACACCAAATAGCAGATATAATCCACTCAAACTGTCAGAGACCCAGGAAGCCCCAGAAATTATCGATGTTTCCTCCCCCGCCCCTGAGAAGGGCCCTTGCCAGGCCCCAAATATCAGAAATAATCGAAACAAAATCTGAAAGACCCAGGAAGCCCCAGAGCTGTTCTATTCTTCCTCTCCTCAGATAAGGGCCCTTGCCAGGCCCCCAACAGCAGATATAATGCACTCAAAATGTCAGAAACCCAGGAAGCCCCAGAGCTTCTCTACTCTTCCACCACCCATAAAAGGCCCTTGCCAGGCCCCAAAGAGCAGAAATAATCCATCCAAAAATCTGAGAGACCCAGGAAGCCCCAGAACTACTCCATGTGTCCTCCCCCCAAGGAAGGGCTCTTGCCAGCCCCCAAAAAGCAGATATATGCCACTCGAAATGTAAGAGACCCAGGAAGCCCCAGAGCTACTCCATGTTTCCTCTCCCCAGAGAAGGGCCCTTGCCAGGCCCCAAACAGCAGATATAATCCACTCAAAATGTCAGAGACCCAGATAGCCCCAGAGCTTCACTATTCTTCCACCCCCCACAAAAAGGACCTTTCTAGGCCCCAAAGAGCAGAAATAATACATCCAAAATCACAGAGGCCCAGGAAGACCCAGAGTTTCTCCATGTTTCCTCTGCCCACAGAAGGGCCCTTGCCAGGCCCCAACAAGAAGAATTAATCCATTCAAAATCTCAAAGACCCAGGAAGCCGCAGAGCTTCTTTATTCTTCCACCACCCAGAGAAGGGCCCTTGCCAGCCCCCAAAAAGCAGATATAATCCACTCGAAATATCAGAGACCCATGAAGCCCCAGAGCTACTCCATGTTTCCTCCACCCAGAGAAGGGCCCTTGCCAGGCCCGAAACAGCAGATATAATTCACTCAAAATGCCAGAGACCCAGGAAGCTCCAGAGCTTCTCCATGCTTTCTCCCCCAGGAAAAGGGCCCTTGTCAGGACCCAACGAGAAGAATTAAACTATTCAAAATCTCAAAGACCCAGAGCTTCTCCATGTTTCCTTCCCGCAGAGAAGGGCCCTTACCAGGCCTGAAAGATTAATTTGGCCTTTAAAAGGCCTTAAAAGATTAAGAGAATTAATTTGAATTAATCCATTCAAAATCTCAAAGACCCAGGAAGTGCCAGAGCTACTCCATACTTCTTCCTCCCAAAGAAGGGCCTTTGCCAGGTTCCAAAAAGAATAATCCATTCAAAATCTGAGAGTCCCAGGAAGACCCAGAGCTACTCCATATTTCCTCCCCCTACATAAGGACCCTTGCCAGGCCCCAAACAGCAGATAAAATCCACTCAAAATGTCACACACCCAGGAAGCCCCTGAGCTTCTCCATGTTTCCTCCCCCTAGAGAAGGGCCATTATCAGGCCCGAAAGAGAAGAATAAATCCATTCAATATCTCAAGGATCCAGGAAGTGCCAGAGCTACTCCGTAGTTCCTCCTCCCAATGAGGGGCCCTTGCCAGAACCCAAAGAGAAGAAATAATCCATCCAAAAATCTGAGAGACCCAGGAAGACCCAGAGTTTCTCCATGTTTCCTCCGCCCACAGAAGGGCCCTTGCCAGGGCCCAACAAGAAGAATTAATCCATTCAAAATCTCAAAGACCCAGGAAGCCGCAGAGCTTCTTTATTCTTCCACCACCCAGAGAAGGGCCCTTGCCAGCCCCCAAAAAGCAGATATAATCCACTCGAAATATCAGAGACCCATGAAGCCCCAGAGCTACTCCATGTTTCCTCCACCCAGAGAAGGGCCCTTGCCAGGCCCGAAACAGCAGATATAATTCACTCAAAATGCCAGAGACCCAGGAAGCTCCAGAGCTTCTCCATGCTTTCTCCCCCAGGAAAAGGGCCCTTGTCAGGACCCAACGAGAAGAATTAAACTATTCAAAATCTCAAAGACCCAGAGCTTCTCCATGTTTCCTTCCCGCAGAGAAGGGCCCTTACCAGGCCTGAAAGATTAATTTGGCCTTTAAAAGGCCTTAAAAGATTAAGAGAATTAATTTGAATTAATCCATTCAAAATCTCAAAGACCCAGGAAGTGCCAGAGCTACTCCATACTTCTTCCTCCCAAAGAAGGGCCTTTGCCAGGTTCCAAAAAGAATAATCCATTCAAAATCTGAGAGTCCCAGGAAGACCCAGAGCTACTCCATATTTCCTCCCCCTACATAAGGACCCTTGCCAGGCCCCAAACAGCAGATAAAATCCACTCAAAATGTCACACACCCAGGAAGCCCCTGAGCTTCTCCATGTTTCCTCCCCCTAGAGAAGGGCCATTATCAGGCCCGAAAGAGAAGAATAAATCCATTCAATATCTCAAGGATCCAGGAAGTGCCAGAGCTACTCCGTAGTTCCTCCTCCCAATGAGGGGCCCTTGCCAGAACCCAAAGAGAAGAAATAATCCATCCAAAAATCTGAGAGACCCAGGAAGACCCAGAGTTTCTCCATGTTTCCTCCGCCCACAGAAGGGCCCTTGCCAGGGCCCAACAAGAAGAATTAATCCATTCAAAATCTCAAAGACCCAGGAAGCCGCAGAGCTTCTTTATTCTTCCACCACCCAGAGAAGGGCCCTTGCCAGCCCCCAAAAAGCAGATATAAGCAGATTAAAAGGCGTTTAAAACATCACTTCCCGTTTCCTTCCAGATCTGCATTAAGCCAGATGTATTTAAAATATGCAGATAAACTAGCTCCATCCGTACTTATCTCTCTTATTCCTCGTCTTTCCCTCCAGTGGACTCCTTTACATTCCTCCTTAAATTATCAGGCATAATTTGAGCACTATTTACCTATATCTTATTCTACCACTGAGCCACTTGGTATTCTACCAAATACCACTATTTCCCCCCTTTGGTATCAGGCTCAAATTAGCCACACTTAGTGTAACTTTTATTCATTTTCTTTCCTCCCTACGGAGCTCTCCCTCATTCTCTGTTCTTTTCCTATGTTATGAGGCTCCCTTTCTCCATATTTCTGTCTCTTTCCTTCCTTCTTTTTACATTATGAGGCTCTCTTTGGCCACCACTTAGCTCTCCTTTTTTTTCATTTTGCACTGTTATCCCTTTTTCATACTTGACCTGTTTCAGATTGGCCATCTCTTAGCTCTCCTGTATTCCTTCTTTTCATTCTCACACTACCAGGCTGAATCTGGTCAAACTTGGCTCTCTTCTATTCCTTCTGACCAGTAGCGGACCTCCCATTAGGTATGGTGGGCAAATGCGTGAGCCTTCAGAGCCCCGCAGAAGCCTCTCTGAGGCTCCTGACAGGGTCAGAAACTGTGCTTCTAGAAAAAAAATGGAAGCACTGTTTAAAGCCTCAGGAAGCTTCCCCAATACAGCCTGTGGTCACACGAGGCTCTGTGAGCCTCAGGTGAGGGGGAATGGATTTGTGCACAAGGGAGGCACCATCATCCTGCGGGGGGGGGGGGCACCATCTCGGACTTTTGCCCTGGGGTGTGAGGCTTGGGAGGTCCACCACTGTTGCTGACATTATCAAGGTCAGTTGAGCCAATACTTACCTGTGTCCTATTTCTTTTTTTAAAAAATTGTCACTGAGCTCTCCCAACATTTCTTCCCTAAGTTATCAGGCTGACTTGCCCACTATTTACCTGCGATTCCTTTATTTTTTCTTTTCTTTTTTTCTTTTCTCAGACTCAATTTGATCACTGCTTAGTTCTCTTGTATGTCTTTCTTCCATTCTTGCAGTAGCAGGTTCAATTTGCCAACTACCTACCTGTGTCTTATTCCTTTTTCTTCTTTCCCACTATGCTGTCTGATTCCTTTCCCCCACTACTATGTCTAGCTCAATTTGGATTCACCCAGCTCTCTTTTATTCATCATCAGGTTCAGTTTGGCCCACTGGCTCTTTTTCATTCCTTATTTTCAGTCTTACATTATCAGACTCAATTTCACCACTATGTAACACTCACAGTACCTTTCTCTGTCTTATTCTTTTTTTCTCTTTTCCACCACGCAGTTCTCTCATATTCTTCCTGTTTTCCCTACATTAACAGTGTCAGGGTTCCCCTCCTTCCAAGTCCCCAACTTACCCAGGGAGGAGGCTTCTGGGCCAGAGGATCAGGGAGGAAGCCGGTGGAACATGGTGCCACCTCCCCATAGGCTACCTGGGCACTCCTGTGGGCGGCAAGGCACAGCAGAGGAACCCTGCATGCCGAACCCCCCGCTTTGCCCCCCCACCTTGGAGGAGGGAGGGGGAGACAGGATGCAGGCCATTCAGCTGCTAGGCAGTTGCCCCTCCGCCACCTTGGGGGGGAAGGGGAGCACTTCCTTGCCTAACCAGCCAGGGCCTGCCTTGCCAGGCAGGGCACCTGGCTGTGACATCAGGAGCCCATAGCTGGACCTCCCCGAGTCATCTGCAGAGCTACAGGACCCTGGTAGGCAGGGCCAGCCCACCCCCCAAAGGCAGAGACCAGAGCAGAGGCAGCAGCCTTCCTAGCCCTCTCAGGAACAACCCTGGCAGCTCCAGGTGAGAGGAGGTGGGAGGGAAACAGAGAAAGGAAGGGGGGGAGTTGTGGTAATCCCAGGGGAGGGCAGTCCCAGGGACATGCCCTTTTGTACCATCCCTGTGAAGGAATGGGAGGAGCCGAAGGGGAGGGGTCTGCCCTACATAAACCTGGAGGCCAGGGATAAGGCAGTTGGGAGTCAGAAGAGCAGGCAGGAGGATCTGCTGCTAGCAGTCCCTGCTCCTGACTGGCAAATGCTGCCAACACAAAGAGTGGGAACTGGCTGATACAATCCCCCCTTCTTCTGGTGAACTGTTCTGAGGCCTTCACAAGGGGGTCCCCCTTAGAAAGGCCAGGCGGGCCCTCCCCCCCCACAGGGAGGCCTCACAAACAGATTCATTTTGAGCACACTTAGCTCTCTTTTATTCTGTCTTTTCTTTCTTACACTATAATGTTCATTTTGGCCACTTCTTACCTGTGTCTTATTCCTTTATTTCCTATTGAGTTCTCCAATATTGTTCTATTTTCCCCTACATTAACAGGCTCATTTTTATCCACACTTAGCTCCCTTCTATTCCTCTCATATTTCTTACATCATTAGGCTCAATTGGGCCACCCCTTCCCTGGGGTTTTTCTTTACCACCACTGAGTTCTTCCTGATTTCTCCCTGTTTTTCCTATGTTGTCAGTCTCAATTTGGCACAATTAGCTCTCTTTTAGTTCTTTCTTACATTATCAAGCTCTATTTGCCACCACTTCCCTGTCTCATTTCTTTTTTCCTTTCCCACTGAGCCCTCCCTTATTCCTCCATTTCCTCCCTACTTTATGAGACTCAGGAAGTCCACGTTTTGCACTTTATTTCATACCTTATGAGGCTCCATTTGCCCACACGTGGCTTTGTATTTTTATGCCTTTTCTCTCTTACTTCATGAGGCACAATTTGGCCACTACTCACCTGCATGTTATTCCTTTTTTCCCTTTCCCATTAAGCTCTTTCTCTCTTTCTCTCTCTCATTCTCTCTTTTCCTCTCCTATGTTATTAGGCTCAATTTGGCCACACTTATCTCTTCTTTATTTCTTCCTTTCTGTTTTACATTATAAGGCTCTATTTGACCACTTATGGCTCTAACCAGTGGTGGGATTCAAATAAATTAACAACAGGTTCTATGTTCTAATGACCATTTTAAGACATATGAAAGGCAGCGAGACTTCGAAGGTAAGTTAGTGAAAGCAGGCAAGGCTGCAAAGGGGGTACAGGGGGCCATGGGTATCTGGATAATTGATGGGAATACTGGGGCCCGCCCCAGTATGGACCATGTGGTCAGCCACCCCCTCACTGGCCAACAGAAGAGAAGGTGGGCATCACTTCTGATCATCCCCAGATTGAGGGCCCAATTCTATCCAATTTTCCAGCACTGATGCAGCTGTGCCAAAAGGGTGGGTGCTGCATTCTGTGGTAGGGAGGGCAGTCACGGAGGCCTCCAGAAGGTAAGGGAATGTTTGGTCTCTTTCTTCAGGGCTGCATCAGTGCTGGAAAGCTGACAGGATTGGGCCCTAAAACTCTTCTGATGTAAGAGTAGCATTAACTATTGCAGCTCCTCTTCTGCCACAGAGCATCTTTGACCTGCAGCTGAATCTCAAAACTTTTTTTAGGAAAAAAAAAATCAGAAGTAGTTTAATTAAGCCATTTCTGCCTAATGTTGCATATACACAACAGGGATCAAAAGTGTACACCTGTGGGCCAGGCAGAAACCGGTTTAAAATCTTGCTGTCTTGTTGTCACTGTGCTGTGAAACAAGGCTGCAATCCTATCCACACTTTCCTGGGAGTAAGCTCCACTGACTATAACGGGACTTGATTCTGAGTAGACAAGTATAGGATTCGGCTCCAAGTTGGCACTCCGCACCTACCTGCGAGTAAGCCCTATTGACTATAAGGGGACTTACTCCTGAGTAGACATACCTAGGATTGGGCTCAGCTTTCAATGCATCATCCTTCTTTGAGCCCATTGCTTGCTACCATAACAGGTAAACCTGCAGGCATTCCGAGCTGCGGGTCAGGCGCCTGCTCCCCTCCAGCGCTCCTTCCCAGAGCTGGTTTTCCTTTTTGCGCAGAACACCTCCCCAAGAAGTTGCTGGTAAACTGAAGTTGCTGGTAAACGCCCCGGACATGCGTGTTTGCACGAAGTGTGCCCAAGCGGGCACGTCTGCTTGAGTGAGAGGCAGCAGCAAAGCCCTGGAGAGCCAAGAGGCGCACAGGGCGGGGTGTGCAGTCATTGTTTCCTTTGCAGGAACACCATGCAGTGTAACAAACATTGCCCTTGGGGTAGGGAAGGACCAGGGGAGACACCAACCCAGCCAGGACTCAACCCCCCTCCACCACCCTCAAGAGCAATGCTTATTTATTTTTTGCTTACTCCAAGCCAGGTCCCAATATCATACATGCCCTGGTCAATTACTGCACCAAATGTTTTACATAAAAGATTTTTATTAAACTTAAGGGAGTTCAATTGCTCCATAAAAACATTTTCATATGCAACACAATAGCTTTAAAAACAAGAAATCTTAAAGAGGCTAAAACTATACTTACAAATCTCAGTATTGCTTCCACTATCAAGCTATAAGCTTCCTTCCCCCTGCACTCTCCTTTCCAGGCACCCAACCCCAGGTTTTATTCCTTAGTTGTTAATATCCTACACCTGACCCAGCCCATCTTAAAGGGGAAGGGACTTGCCCCACCCCGTGACACGCCCCTCCCAAGTTGGAAGAGATTCCAGCCAAAACTGGAACTATTCCAACCCACGGAATGAGATCCACATTAAAATTAAAACCATAAACATTTCACTATCCTGTAAGATACAGTGCCTGCACTATGCCTATACTAGGACTGTCAATCATCTTGTGGACCCCATCTCCGTGACAATGAATCGGCCACAGAATTTAAAACTCCCCGAATATGGGAGATAGAAAATGAATAATCTTGTAAAATCAGTGACCATCTTAAAATCCTTTGGTTAGTAGACATACGCTCCAAACTCTGAAGGGGACTATGATCACTCTGGATTTGAAAATGGGTGCCTAAAAGAAAATGGCGTAACTTCATTACTGCCCAAACTACAGCTAATGTTTCCTTTTCCACAGTGGAATATGCTTGTTCACGCTTCAGCAATTTACGAGAAAGAAAAACAATAGGCTTAAGTTGACCTTGATGATCATACTGGGCCAAAATTGCACCCAGCCCACAAGAACTTGCATCCGTCTGTAAAATAAAAGGCTGTGAATAATCTGGTGCAGTTAAAATAGGTGCCCTAGCCAAACACTGCTTAAGAGTATCAAAAGCTATCTGACAAGCTAAAGTCCACTTAAGTTTTTCAGGAGCATTCTTTCTTGTTAAATCTGTGAGTGGAGCAGCAATCTGGCTATAATTCTGTACAAATCGCCTATAATAACCTGACAAGCCCAAAAATGCTAACAAGTTTTTCTTAGTTTTTGGAGGTTCCCAATCTAATACACTCTTAACTTTAGCCTGTAATGGTTGAATTTGTCCACTCCCTACTCGAAACCCCAAAAAATCTACATATGACTTAGCAAACTGACACTTGGATAACTTAACCATAAGCCCCACCTGCTGGAGTTTTGTGAGGACCAAATCTAAATGTTTCAAATGTTCCTCCCATGAATTTGAAAATATACAAATGTCATCCAAATAAGCAATTGCAAAAGTACTAAATTCACACAAAACTAAATTCATCAACCTTTGAAATGTCGCTGGAGAATTTGCAAGTCCAAAAGGCAAAACTTTAAACTGGAATTGTCCAAATGGTGTAGAAAAAGCAGTTTTACATTTACTATCTTGTGCTAGTGGCACTTGCCAAAACCCTTTAGATAAGTCCAGGCAAGAAATATACTGAGCTCCACTAACTTGATCCAAAAGATCATCCACTCTTGGTAAGGGATGAGCATCAAATGTTGTTATCTTATTAATTGGACGGAAATCAACACAGATTCTAAACTGTGGATCTCCATTCTCATCCAACCCCTTCTTGCCAACCACTACTGGGACACTAGACCATGGACTACCTGCAGGCTCAATAACATCTAATTCCAACATCTCCTGTATTTCTTTTTCTAAAATCTGCTTTAATTTCCCAGAAAAAGGACGACACTTAGTCTGAATAGGAGCACTATGACCAGTATGAATAGAATGTTCAACAAGAGTGGTTCTGCCTGGTTTGTTATTAAAAACAACAGAATGTTCCTGTAAAACTTCTCGTAACTGGACTTGTTGATTCCATGTCACATCCTCAGGCAACTCCATTGTTTCCACCCCATCTGGTTCCTTAGTCTCTGCAAGAAGATCTCTATCAATCCTGTCCTCCTCCTCGTCCAATCTTAAGGTTAAGACAGAAACAACATGTTCATAATAAGGTTTTAACCTATTAACATGGAGAACTTTTGGTTTCTTATGTCCCTCCACTGGCACAATCAAACAATTAACATTAGACAAGCATTTTTTAACAATATATGGACCCTCCCATTTGCCCTGCAGTTTATCTTGACGATCCGGTTTTAACACCAAAACCTTAGATCCTGGTACAAATGAACGTATACGACATTTTGCATCATAACGTTCTTTCTGAGAGGCACGTGCCCCCATCAAATTCTTTTCAGCACATTCCCTCACAGTTTTTATTGTTGACTGAAGAGTTGTCAAATAGTCCTTCACTGGAACCGGCATATGCTGAAGCTTACCCTGCCAATGTTCTTTAAGTAAATCCAAGGGTGTCCTCAATGAGCGTCCAAAAACAAGCTGATTAGGACTAAAGGCCAGCGATTCCTGAGGTGCTTCCCTAAATGCAGAAAGTAAAAGTGGAAGCCCCAGGTCCCAATCTGCCCCATGATCAGCAACATAAGAGCGTAACATTTGAGTCAAGGTCTGAATTGCTCTTTCAGCTACCCCATTCCCACGCTGATTATACGCTGCTACAGGAAGATGTTGAATACCTGATATCTCTGCCATTTTTTGTATTAATTTACTCACAAATTGAGGTCCCTGATCTGAAATCAGTGTGCGAGGCACTCCTAACCGTGCTGAAAAATCAAGAAGTACCTTTGCTACTACTGGAGCAGTAATGGATGATAATGCAAATCCTTCCACATACCTTGAAAAATGGTCAAGAATTAAAAGAATATAACGTTTCCCAGTCTTAGTTGGACTCAAAGGCCCGAGAATATCTAAAGCAATTGTTTCAAAAGGTGCTAAGGGAAATGGATAATATTGCAATGGAGCCCTAGTTTCATCAGTTGGTATTCCTCGAAATTGGCAAGTTTGACATACTTTACATTTCTGCTGAACATCTCGCCAAATTCCAGGCCAATAAAATCGCTCAGATAATCTAGCCAAAGTCCTCTTAGCTGCCAAATGCGCTCCCCATGGGGATGCATGTGCAGTATTCAGGAGGAGTTCCCTAAAAGCAGTAGGCACAACAAGTTGTCTGGCAGGTTTCCATTCAGAAGAATGACCTTTACGCACATAGACCCGATAAAGGAGGCCTTGTTTCCAAAAAAAACCTTCACTCATTTCTGCCATATCTTCTTCTCTTGATACTGCTTTCTCTCTACAACTTGCCAATGACAAATCAGATTGTACCAATTCCCTAAACTCACGTTGAGTAACTTCACTCTCCAATGCCATAGTCCATGCCTCTCGCAATTGTTGTTGTTCTTGATCTTCCAACTCCTCTACCCTTTCTGCACTCATAGACAATGCTGCCCTTGCACCCTCCACATTATTACTTCCATCCTGACATATAGCCTGTGCACGGGTAATAGCTAAAATTTGCGTAGTACGACAAAGGACATCAGCCCCTAAAATCAAAGGTGGTATGGGCTCAGGATGTATTATAACCGGAACTTGAGCCTCAAAATCTCGAAACTTAATATGAATTTTTGCAACTTCAAAATAACGTGTTGAGGTTGCATATGACCTAGCACCCATACAAACATCTTTACAAATCATATCTTCTGTAATCAAGGTCCTAGATACACATGACACATCAGCTCCAGAATCCAAAACAGCACGGACCTTCATACGTCCATGAAACAACTCCACATCCTCTTCCCTTTGCTCAGATGCCCATTTTCTTTGTTCAGGAGTAATCCACTCATCTGGTCTAATCTCTCTCCTTCCTTCAGGTTTTCTCAAAAAAATTGTGTTGACTCTCACTGAACACTGTGCCACTGTCCCCAAGGCCTCTTGAACACCCACCTCTGTGTTCTCAACAGAACTCATCCTTCCTGCCACTACTCCTGACTCAGCAACCACCTCCCGCTGATGACTTGTAACTACCCTTGGCACAACATCTTTATTTGAATTTTGAGACTGTCCATTTGCCAATGCAGTTACCGTAGAGCCTCCCAAGCCTGTAAGAGTAGATACTTCCTCATGAACATCTTGTAAGGCTTTGGCCACACCCTCCTGTTCCCTAATTTCTGTAAGAGCAGCCACATCCTCCACTACTGGATGCTTAATATATCGAACCTGTGGGCGACCACCCTTAGCATCCCCTCTTGCCTTATACTGCTCACAATCCCTTTTTACATGGCCAGGTTCCTTACAAAAAAAACAAGTAATATGGGATGCAGTATCTACTAATGGAAGTCTCTCTCTTTCCTTAGACTGTCCAAGCCCTTTACAAACAGTACGATTTGACTCACGAGGAGCTGACAGTTCCTGAGAAACTGCCTGCACTTCCCGCTGTTCTCTATGTGAGCCTATATCATACTGTCTCTTCTCCCACCCACGATCAAACCGTGGTCGTTGTTCTGGGACTCGACGCAGATTAAAATCTCCTGGTCTCCTTGCAAGTATAGCATCTCCCAGATCTGCAGCTTTCTGGGGCGAATCCGGCTTCTGATCCTCTATCATAGCTGTAAGATCTACTGAGAGTAAAGAATAAAATTGTTCTTTAAGAACCACATTCCTCAACTGCTGCAGGGTCGTAACTTTTTCTGCCTGCAGCCATAAATCTAATCTGTGTTCAAGCTGAGATATAACCTCTACTAATGAATCTCCAGGCTGTCTCTTGAACTGACGAAACCTCCTACACAGACCATCAGAAGTAAGGGCTAGTCTGCGAGTAAGAGCATCCTTAAATTGTTGGTAAGTAGCTTCCTCTGATAAAGATGCCAAAATGTTCACAGCCACTTTATCTTGAACCAAAGGAGTAAGAAACTTTAAATATTTACTTTGTTCCACTCTGTTCTGTCTCATAGCTCTTTCAAACAAACACAAATAGTCCAAAATATCCACATTAGATGCCCATCTTGGTAGAGTACGTGGATCAATCTGTGGTTCTTTCTCCATTTCTAACCGACGCTGGTACTCTCTCTCTTTTTTACGATCTCTTCTGTCTTCCTCAAAAAATTGACGCTGGTCCTGTAACATCTGAGTCTGTACTTGCAGGAGCTGATACATTAAACTCAACTCCCCCTTCATAGACCCAGCAACCTCAGAAGCACTTCCTTCATTGGAGGTATCAGGCAAAACTTTGTGCTTAACTTTCAGGCGAGCTCCAAAGTCCCGAGCCCCTCCTACAGCACCATCATATCCATCATTGTCTTCTTCCATCTCCTTTAAATTATCCAGTTCTCCAGAATACTTAGGAAGTGACATTGTTACTCCTTCAGACTGCTCCTGAAGAAAATGAAACTTCAAACGCTCCGTCTTGGGAGTAGGGAAACTCTGCAACAACTCCAATTCAGCAGCTGAAAATTGTACTGCTCCCAGAAGTAACTTAGCAGCTCCTTTCCCTAAGCTATTTTCCTGTTGCATTCCTCACTCCACAAAACAAAAAACAGCTACTGCAATTGCATATTAATCAGTGCAAATTGACCAAGGACCATGTATCATTGGTTAGCACCACCCAGTTCTATTCCAAGTGACCAGCACCACTATTCCTTCTGTTAGGTACAGGTGTGCATCACCAAACACCGTGACTCACCACACCCACCTAACAATTCACCACTGGAGGTACCCACCACTAATTACCATGCCAGACACTTAGTAGAGTCCACTACTATTTACCATGTCAGGCACTTAAGAACCCTGGCTGCCACCATGTAACAAACATTGCCCTTGGGGTAGGGAAGGACCAGGGGAGACACCAACCCACCTTGCCCCACCCCGTGACATGCAGGGCAAACGTCAGTGTGAATGGAACCATCCTCACAGCAGGAGGGAAAGAGGCTACACACACACACACCCCACACTCACTCACATACATTCAGACTTACCCACACCCACCCTTTAACACTCACACCCCACACTCACACTCTTACACACCCCACACCCACCGCTCGCTCACACACACCCCATACCCTCCCCCCACACTCATTCACACAGTCACACTTACCCACCTCCACACCCACCTTCTCACTCACACACCCCTCTCACACTCCCACCCCCACCACTCGCTCACTCACACACACACCCTACATACTCCCCCCACACTCACTCACACAGTCATTTACCCACCCTCTCACACACATCCCCACACACTCTCACACCCCCACCCCCACTGCTCACTCACACACACCCCACACTCCCCCCACACTCACACCCCCACACCCACTGCTCACTCACACAGTCACACACAGTCACACTTAACCACCCCACCCCCATCCTCTCACACACACCCCACACTCACTCTCACACCCCCACACCCACTGCTCACTCACACACACCAAACACTCCCCCACACTCACTCACACACACTTACCCACCCCCACACCTACACTCTCACATACCCCACACTCACTCTCACACCCCCCACACCCACCGCTTGCTCACACACCCCCTACACTCCCCCACACTCACTCACACACAGTCACACTTACCCACCATCTCACACACACCCCACATGCACTCTCACCCCCCGCGCCCACAACTCGCTCACACACACACCACACACTTCCCCCACACTCACTCACAGTCACTTACCCACCCTCTCACACCCCCCACTTGCTCACACGCACACCACACATTTCCCCCACACTCACTCACACACACTTACCCACCCCCACACCCACCCTCTTACACACACCCCACACTCACTCACACCCCCCATACCCACTGCTCAATCACACACACACACCACACACTCCTCACACACAGTCACACTTACCCACCCCTACACCTACCCTCTCACACATACTCCACACTCACACTCTCACACCCCCCACACCCACCACTCACTCACACACACACACTCCCCCCACACTCACTCACAGTAACTTACCCACACCCATACCCACCCTCTCACACACACACCCCACACTCACACTCTCACACACCCCACACCCACCGCTCACTCACACACCCCACACACACCGCTGACTCACAAACACCCCACACACCCCCACGTTCACACTCTCAAACCCCCCACACCCACCGCTCACTCACACACACCCCACACACTCCCCCACACTCATCCACACCCACACCGACCCTCTCACACACATACCCCACACTCACCCCACATTCACTCACACTCTCTCACACACACACCCACTCACACACACGCCCAGAGGGAATGAATGAGGCGCTACCTTGATGATGATGCTCCTCCGAGGGGTGGCCTGGGTGGCTTCGAGGAGCCCAGTTTCACGGTCCGTGGTGGTTGGAACCGCCAGGCTGCTGCCGCCAGGAAAGCGCTTGGCAGCGGCGGCTCCAGCCATTGAGACTCCGCTCCTGTGCTTGTGTCTCCTCCCCGTGGGCTCCTCTGAGGCTCCGTCGTGCCCTTGCCCAACAAAGCCCGGGCGCTGCAACTCTCCGAGGCACAGGCGCAGCCCTGCGCAACTTACTATAGGAGCAGGCTTCCTGGTGGGGACCTCTGCGGCCAATGGACACCCTGTGGGTGGCCGTGAAGTTTGTCCTGTGAGTTTGTGAAGTTTGTCCTGTGAGCGGCTTAGCAAACGGTTTGCAGAACCCTAGCTACATTAGGTACGGTTTCTACAGAACCGGTGCGAACCGGCTGAATCCCACCACTGGTTTTTCTGTCTTGCATTATCTGTCTCATTTTGGCCATTTTACCTGTGTCTTATTCCTTTCCCACAGAGCTCTCCCTCATTCCTTATTTCTTTCCTATATCATCAGGCTCAGTTTGGGCACATTAAGCTTTCTGTTATTCCTTCCTTTCATTCTTACATTTCCAGACTAAACTGGAAATTACCAGTGTCTTCTGTTTTTTCTTTCCTATCAATGGGCTCTCCCTTATTCCACCTTTCTATCACTGTATTCTGTTTTGTTTTTCTTACCAATTTCTGAATTTCCCCCTATTTTTTAGTTGTCCTCTAGTTCATTCAACGTTCTTTTAGTACTTTCCCCCCTTGCTTTTGAGGAGAAGTTGGTTTCTTGGGCAGAGGTAGAACAACTGAGCTTGCCATGTCCAAGCTGTGGGAACTCCCACTTCTTTCCTGGTTTTAAAAAATCCTCATTGCCTCCTTGCTAGTTGGCAGACTTAGGCTGCAATCCTAACCACACTTTCTTGAAAGTAAGACCCTTTGAACAAAATAGGACTTACTTCTGAGTAGACCTAGTTAGGATTGTGCTCTTAAAGACTTAGTCTTACTCCAGCTGGGAGATCTGAGATATGGCAGTCAGGTTCTAGAGATGTTGGCTCATGTCTCCTTCTTGTTTATCAGTATCTTTATATATAATGCTCATTATGGAGAGATCATTGAAGAGAACAGTTACTTATGCTTTTCTAAAATTTGATTTAGGAAAAGGAGGATGAGTCATCAGATAAGTGGAGGAGGCTGGGTTTGATGGATCATGGTTGTGCTGGGGTTCCCACAGCAAATGGTAATGGCTACTTCTAGACTTGCCTTTTGGTTGCAAGTTCTTTTCAGGAAGGTCCAGTTGAAATTTGGGGAGATAGTAACTAGGGATGTTGGTATCTGGACTCAATTAGACATGACTTTGATCAGTGTATTGTATTGGCAACCTTCAGTCTCGAAAGACTATGGTATAGTCTGAAAGGTGATTCTGGCACAGCGTCTAGTGTGGCTGAAAAGGCCATTTCAGGAGTGACAATCCCTTCCACACTGGGAGCAAGTGCAGTCTGTCCCTGGTCTGTCTCCCTGGCTATGGGCCTTCCTTCTTTGCCTCTTTGCCTCAGACTGCTGGCCAAGTGTCTCTTCACACTGGGAAAGGCCATGCTGCACAGCCTGCCTCCAAGCGGACCGCTCAGAGGCCAGGGTTTCCCACTTGTTGAGGTCCATCCCTAAGCCCTTCAGATCCCTCTTGCAGATGTCCTTGTATTGCAGCTGTGGTCTACCTGTAGGGCGCTTTCCTTGCAAGAGTTCTCCATAGAGGAGATCCTTTGGGATCCGCCCATCATCCATTCTCACGACATGACCGAGCCAACGCAGGCGTCTCTGTTTCAGCAGTGCATACATGCTAGGGATTCCAGCACGTTCCAGGATTGTGTTGTTAGGAACTTTGTCCTGCCAGGTGATGCCGAGAATGCATCGGAGGCAGCGCATGTGGAAAGCGTTCAGTTTCCTCTCCTGTTGTGAGCGGAGAGTCCATGACTCGCTGCAGTACAGAAGTGTACTCAGGACGCAAGCTCTGTAGACCTGGATCTTGGTATGTTCCGTCAGCTTCTTGTTGGACCAGACTCTCTTTGTGAGTCTGGAAAACTTGGTAGCTGCTTTACCGATGCGTTTGTTTAGCTCAGTATCGAGAGAAAGAGTGTCGGAGATCGTTGAGCCAAGGTACACAAAGTCATGGACAACCTCCAGTTCCTGTCCAGAGATTGTAATGCAGGAAGGTGAGTCCACATCCTGAACCATGACCTGTGTTTTCTTCAGGCTGATCGTCAGTCCAAAATCTTGGCAGGCCTTGCTAAAACGATCCATGAGCTGCTGGAGATCTTTGGCAGAGTGGGTAATGACAGCTGCATCGTCGGCAAAGAGGAAGTCACGCAGACATTTCAGCTGGACTTTGGACTTTGCTCTCAGTCTGGAGAGGTTGAAGAGCTTTCCATCTGATCTGGTCCAGAGATAGATGCCTTCTGTTGTAGTTCCAAAGGCATGCTGCAGCAGGACAGCGAAGAAAATCCCAAACAAGGTTGGTGCAAGAACACAGCCCTGCTTCACGCCGCTTCGGATGTCAAAGGGGTCTGATGTGGAGCCATCGAAGACAACAGTGCCCTTCATGTCCTTGTGGAAGGATCTGATGATGCTGAGGAGCCTGGGTGGACATCCGATCTTGGGGAGAATCTTGAAGAGGCCGTCCCTGCTGACCAGGTCGAAAGCCTTCGTGAGATCTATGAAGGCTATAAAGAGTGGCTGTCGTCGTTCCCTGCATTTCTCCTGCAGTTGTCTAAGGGAGAAAACCATATCAGTGGTGGACCTGTTGGCTCGGAATCCGCACTGTGATTCTGGATAAACGCTCTCTGCAAGTACCTGGAGCCTCTTTAGTGCAACTCGGACAAACAACTTTCCTACAACGCTAAGGAGAGAGATGCCACAAGATGCCAACTTTCTTACAATGCTAAGGAGAGAGATCAGTGTATTAGTCCTTGCATATTCATATCTTTCACCTCTATGAATATGGTCTGAGAACAACCCAGATAAGGGTTGCAGTGAAAGGCAAGTGAGGTTTTAAGCCCAGATTCTGCTGCAGTTTCAGTCAGGGCCTCCCTGTGCATGTTCCATGTCCTGGGAAAAAGCTTCTATTGGCTTCAGTGGGTAAATGGGATACATAGAGCTCCCTGGTCTGGTTTCTGATAATGTTGAAAAGTAAAAGCTAAAGGTGGCCAGCCCCCTCTGCAGTCCCAGACATGATCAGAAGACTAGAAATTGAGGAGAACCCTTCCCTTTGAATATCTTAATAACCTGTGTCTAGGGATTTCTGTTTTAGATCTTGCAATCTTCAACTCTCTTTCTCTATTCAAGCTATTCTTCATGTTCCTGGAGACTGTGCTTACTGCCACTTAAAGTGGCTACTTAACTGTGGCATGATGGTGTTCCCGCATCTTTAATTTACTTGCCAAGAGAGAGAATCCTAGAGGAGCAAAGTGGCTGATTCTGCAGATGACATGTAGGACAATCTTCTCCAGGCAGCCTTTCTTCTTCCCTGCTTGAAATGGAAAGTACATTTGCCACACCTTCTCCTCAGTCTTGTTATGTTGTCAGTTCCCATGAAGTGTTCTGTCATTGGGTCCTGCTCCAACCAGCCTGGCAGCAGGATGCTGAATGTTCCAAAGAGGAAACCATCATATGGCTGATTTCCTTATCTTCCTTCTCTGTCTGGGGCACACAATTCCACCTGGTCACAGTAGTATTCATCCTAGTACTGATTAGAGCTGTCTTGGCTAAGGTCACTCTCTGGTCTTGAGAGGATAGGAAGGAGCATTCTTGTTGGCATCCTTCACTCTCGGAAGACTATGGTGTCACGCTCTGAATGGTGGTTCTGGAACAGAGTGTCCTCTCCAGTGCGCGAAGCCTGGGTAAAGTAGATATGGAGGATAGGCTGTTACCCATGCAGCAAATCCCCCCTCTCCACGTCGCTGAAATGGTCCAATGGAAAGGCAGAGGCCAATACGGTTGGTTCCAGCGGCGTCACAGGAGTTGCCAGAACGTGACCGTGTTCAGCCATGAACTGCCTCAGGGACTCCGGCTCCAGATTTTGCCTCGAGGTTGACTCCTAAAGCCTTTTCCATAACTGGATGTAGCCACAAGGCAGTGGAGGTTTGGGATCAGAGTTTTCCTTCTCTCAGATGAGCTGCCTTCCCAGGCTGACGAGTCCCATCTACCTGGTGGCTGTTTAGTCGCCTCTTACGACAAGTACAGCCAAACTGAGGGCCTATTCTTATCCCCAGCCCCCAGGGGAAGGAGCATTCTTAGAGATGGTCAATTCTTGGAGTTGGAGCATTCTTAGAGTTGGTCAAAGAAGTGCATGCTCTGTTCCCATTCAAGGGAAGGCTCTACTTTGCTGGCTGGATAGAAGGAAAAAAGAGATCACTGTGTGAAGAGGGACAGTGATCCAGGCACTTGTGCATCCAGCAGCGGGCAAGGGATTGTGAAACCCCACCTGCAGGAATGTTACTTTTCAGTTGAGACCTTTGGGTTCCAAACACCAACAAGTGGTTTGATCAGCAGTGAAGCTTCTTCCATCGCTGAGAATTCCCTAGTGCAGATGAAAAGGGAATAAAGTTGGATTCTTAGATGCTCAGGGGTGGGGGGAATTAAATGCTCCTCCCTTGCCCCTCTCAAAACCAACATTTCCCAACTCTTTTCACCAGGGGTGCTCACACTTTTTTGACTCGAGAGCTACTTTGAAACCCAGCAAGGCCCAGAGATCTACCAGAGTTTTTTTTACAATGTTCGCACCATCATAACATATAACATTTATGTGTACAATGTATGTTGGTGTACCTTGAACCCCACTGAGTATAACAGGACTTACTCCTGAGTAGACATGCCTAGGATTAGGCTGTGAGGCTGCAATCCTAGCCACACTTACCTGGGAGTAAGCCCCATTGAGTACAATGGGCCTTACTCCCGGCGTTTCCTCCCAGAGGCACCTGAAGGGGGAGGTCGGCACTCCGCGATCTACTCATTTTGCCTTGCAATCTACCGGTAGATCGCGATCCACCTATTGAGCACCCCTGCTTTTCACTATAAAAACTAAAAACTACTACTACTAATACTCCTTGTTGAACTGCTTGTGTAGAGGCCAGGGCAATGAGACATCCCTTCCTTTATTAGAGGGTACCAGCTTCCTCTATGTCTTTTCCCATAGCTTGAACTGTTCTGTTACCTTGCCTGCACAACAAAGCATTCCTCCCCTTGTTCATTATTTCCTCCACCCTGACAATGCCTAATTGCTGTGAAGAAATATTTAGTAGAGACTAAGGGCCCCTGAGAGGCTTCACTCAGACCCCTGGATGAACATCATGGTACAGGGCAGGTCAGCTCACCCCCCACCATTCTACCCCCCACCGCCCAGAGAATATTGCAACTTCAGGCAGCTCACACACACCTCTGCCGCCTGAACTTTGCCTTAACTTCCAGTTGTCCAGTGACTGACAAGGGCAATGCAACAGAGCAACAAATTGTGGCCTCTGTCATTGATCAGAACACTAAGAGTTCCTGGCATGTTTTATATAATTATAAGCTGCCACGGGGATAATTTTGATCAAAAGGCTAGGTATAAAGCTAAAATAACAAACTACTCACCGGCCTCTTTAAAAGAGATATTTCACCTCTGTTTGTATGTGATGATCCTTGCAGCCAGGATGGCAGGTGTAGACTCAGATCTGAGCAGGGCATCTTTCATCACTGCCTGACAGAGACCAAGGGGCAAGACAGAGAAGATGAGAGATGGTAGAGATGGCACCCAGTGGAGTTCAGTAGGGTTTCTCCAGACCCCCTTCCACACTTTGCTATCCTCCAAATGTCACAATTCACTGGGTCTTTGTTATTGACAACTCCTCAGAACAGGAATTATTGCTCCACAGTATCTAATGTTCTTGAAATTGGATTTGGCAATTTCATGACCAATGGCTGCATGCTCCCTTCCTACGGCCACAACGTCAAGCTTGGCTTCACTGGACTTTCTTTAATCTGATCCTGGGTCATTTTTCCTAAAGGGCGGTATTGTGGATTACAAAATACAGTCAATAGTCATCATCCTCTCCTTTCCCAACAATTTCTCCTTCTCTTCACCATCATCACCTGATGGGAGACTCCAAACCACCTCTAAAAGTGGCTCAACAGCCAAAGGGTTTCAGCATTTCCTTGTACAGATGGTTTCAACCAGCACCTTGCAAAACATCCTCTTTGAACTGTGTTCTGGGCTTTGTTTCATCTTGTGTTGGTTCTACTAGGGTTCTACTAATTAAACCTTCTTAATTGCAAAACAACTATTCCTTGACACTGCAAGGACAATCCTTGAGTTCCTTTGACAAAACAGGACTCAAGATGCCTTCCACGGGACAGAGCAGCACAGCTGGAAATGTCTAGTTGGTTACTTGAGACTGAGGGGGGAAATCCAAGTTATTCTTGGATTATTATCTTGGAAATTTCAGGGGAGAAATCCAAGTTATTCTTTAAGTGGGTCTTCTATCTTGTATCTTGAGCCTCCACACATGCTGTCCTTGCATACTGTATTTACCCAAAAGAAAGACAACAGTGAAGGAATGGTGATCCTCCTTAAAAAGAAAAGTTAAACAAAATGTATTTTATTATTAGTCTGTATTCAGTATGCAATATAAAATCTTCACTAACTTTCAATAATACTTTGTCACCTTCTTTAGCATTTTCCCCTAGACCAGCATTTCTCAAACTTTAAGGGAGCTTTACTCTCTGAGTAAGTTTTTGCGGGGAAGGGGCTAGGACAGTGATGCAGTTCCCAGGATCACATCACTAAGGGGGGGGAACGGACGAGAGGGGTGCTTTCCACTTACTTTGAACGATGTAAGGCTGCAGCAGACTGCAGGAGGTGCCGGGAGTCCTGTGCAGCCCTCTGCAGCACTCCCCGACTCTCGGAATCTGCAATAAAAGTGGGCGCAAAGCACCTCCTACAAAAACAGAAGTGCCTTGCACCCGCTTTTACTGAAGATTCCAAGAGTTGGGGAGTGCTGCAGAGGGCTCAGCAGGGCTCCCCACACCTCCTGCAGCCTGCTGCAGCCCTATATTGTTCAAAGTAAGTGGAAAGCCCCCCCGCCCCTTAGCTTCCTGCCTCCCTCCCCTTCCCCTGCCGTTTAAAGGGATGGGGGAAGCTTTACACAAATTGGTGTGTCGCAATCCACCAGTTTGAGAACCACTGCCCTAGACTGCAGGCTCCCCAACACTTAGCCAACCTCAACCAGGGGCCACCTGAGGTATGTTTTCTGGAACTACTGGAACCCCCCCCGCCCCAATCTTCCATTCAGGTATATACAGAATTTGTTGATAAAGAAAATATAACTGAAATGCCAAAAAATCTTCAAAGGAGACTGAGTGAGAGCAGATTTGCCATCAAATCTTCTCATGGCTCAAAAAAGTGGGGAGCCCATTAAAGCAAAGAGGAGAAGCCTCTTTTGCCCACTGCCATGTGTCACCTTGTGGGATTCTGAAGATGCCCACAAAGGAAAACGTTGGCTGCCTTGAAACATTTAATTTGGTTCCAAGCATCACTTTTCAGATAACTCTCTCCTGGCTGGCAAGGGACAACTTTCTAAGATTGCCTGAAGTATCAGAGAGATTCAGAATGTAGAAATCATTAAAAAATCCTTCTTAGATCTTTCAGTATCTTTCTATCAGTATAGATAGGAGGAAAAGTATAGCCAGGGGAACCTTGCCAAAATGCACTCTCTCCTGATCATTAGAACCAACATCACTACTAATACACTAAAATAATCAATAAGATCACTAATACTCTCTTCATCCCTCCCTCTTTCTCACCCTAACTCAGTCTTTATAGTAGAAAAGATGAAAAATGCAAAATTAGGTTCAACCAAGAAAGACTTTCTCATCTGGTCTAGTCTTACTGGTCTGGTGAGGGCAATGTTCTGATCAACTGACAGTTGAAACAAGGGACTATGATGTCAGAGTGATGTCACAAGAAAGCCACCACACTACCTGGAAACCACTGTGAAATCTAGCACCCTGATTTGAGCACAATGTCCAGTCAAAGGCTACAATGACCAATCAAAGGCAAGGTGTCAAGGCCACAGCAAGTGGTATTCAGTGGCCTCAGAACTGAGAGGTTCCACATGGCAATCATGATTAGTAGCCATTGATGAGCTCTTCTCCATAAAATTGTCTCCTCCCAAACTGATAGCCATCACCTTTTTTGCAGCAGCAAATTCCAGAACAATTTTGTTTCTTGTCTTTTATTGGTTTATCAGTTTCTTTCATTGCCTTATCTTGTCCCTTCAGTACAAATCATCAGGACAGTTGGAAACATAAGATACTGTAGCATACATGAAACACTTCTCCCAACAGTGGGAGCATAAAGAAATCTTTGGCTGGTGCTATATGTTGTGTGATTAACTCCTCTTTTCTGATTAACTCCTCTCTTCCATCAACTTCATTGTGTCCCCCAGATAACTCTCTCCTGGCTGCACTCTCTCCTGAACATTAGAACCAACATCATTACTAATATGCTACAACAAACCATAAGATCACCAATACACTCTTCATCCCTCTCTCTTCTTCTCACTAACGGGCAGCCCAATCCTATCCTGCCTGGCACCGCTGGTAACAGCAGTGCCAAAATGGCTAGCACAGTGTCCAGTGGGGCCAGGGAGACCACTGGAGGTCTCCTTGGGGGAAAGGGACTTTTGTCTCCTCCTCTGAGGAATATCCTGGGCCCCGGAATGGGACTACTTGAGCCTGCACCAGCTTTTCAGTTCAATGCGGGGTGCGCCCCCTCTCAGGCCAGTTCCTCCCCCATTCCACCCTCTCCTGACCCAGGAACACTTCCCCCACCTGAAAAAGCTTCACCACTGCCTGGCAGTGCTACTTACCTCTGGCCACTCTTTGCCAGTGTCCTCCTGGCATGAAGGCCCAGCACCAACTGGCTCTGGCCCAGTGCTGGTGCTCCCTCCTCTCTGGGTGGCACAAATGTGCTTTATGGCATGTTGGCAACACCCAATTCCAGTAGTACGAGTGTACCACCTGTGCAGAGGGCCATAAGATTGGGCCCTCAATCTCTTTATAGCAGAAAAGATGAAAAATGCAAAATTAGGGCCAACCAAGAAAGACTTTCTCATCTGGTCTAGTCTTACTGGTCTGGTGAGGGCAATGTTCTGATCAACTGACAGTTGAAACAAGGGACTATGATGTCAGAGTGATGTCACAAGAAAGCCACCACACTACCTGGAAACCACTGTGAAATCTAGCACCCTGATTTGAGCACAACGAGCAGTCAAAGACCACAATAACCAAAGGCAAGGTGTCAAGGCCACAGCAAGTGGTATTCAGTGGCCTCAGAATTGAGAGGTTCCACATGGCAATCATGATTAGTAGCCATTGATAGACCTCCTCTCCATGAAATTGTCTTCTCCCCTTTTAAAGCCATCAAACCGGTAGCCATCACCACTTTTTATAACAGCAAATTCCAGAAGTTTTGTGTATTGGTTTTAAAAAATAAAACCAATAAAAGACAAAATTTGATCAGTTTCTTTCATTACCTTGTATACTGAACTTCAGTACAAATCATCAGGACAGTTGGCAACACACAGAAAAACAAGATACTGTACATTAAACACTTCTCCAAACAATATGTCTGGGAACATAATGAAGTCTTTGGCTGATGCTAAAAAGACATTATATGTTGTTTGATTAACTCCTCTCTTCTGAATCAATGCCCATCAATTTCATTGAGGCTCCCAGAATTATGGGAGATGGAGGACAACTCTAGTCCCTTTCTCCGTAGCATGTATGATGAATCCCTGGGTTCTCCACTACTTTTCTGTTCCCTTTTGTCTGTTTTCTCGTATTTTTGGCAGATTTAACTCACCAGCAGCTTCTGTGCAGTCAGCTACTGTGACTATCCCAGGTAGCTTTGTCCTTTCGTTTTGCAAGTGCCATAAGCAATTAATATGGGTCAGAGTTCATACCAGGGACAGGACTCTGCCTGCTAATTGGCTCCCATCCCAATCTGTCTGGGGGAGGGGCGTGAAGGGGGGTGGGACAGACAAGTATCTAGATTATCCCTTTCCATTAATCAGGTAAACTGGTGACAGGAACTAAGCGGTGTTAGCCAAAAACTTGCAAGCCCACTAGGAACTGAGTGGTCTTCATTCCAGCTGCCCGAGAGCCCACTCCATCACCTCAGAGTATAATTTTGAGTAAATGGGTTGTACGTTGAAAATACATTGTGTTTTGAATTTGAAGATATACATTGTTCCACTGCCTTATTCATAGGAATATTGGGGAGGAGGCAGGTTGCAATACTGCACAGTCAATGAGTGCTGCAGAGAGAAGTCTGTATCCTGCTTCTGAATTTAAAAAGCAAATGTTGTTATAGAACATACAGCTGCTAAAAATCAACAGTATTGGACAATTGCTACTGCTTTCAAAACAAATGTACTGTACTTGATAAAAATCAACATTATATTATTGTCTCTTAAAAGAAGAATAAGAAGTCACCATTCCATTCACATTGCATATCAAGTAAGTGTCATTATGAAAACATCATTAATATGGAAATTGCAACACTTTGATTAGCACTTGCAGCCCCTTTTGTAAAGAAAAAAAACAGAGGAAGGAACTAACCAGATTGCAGCAATTTACATAATAAAAAAGTGGTGGCAGTGCCACCAATAAGTAAAACTAAAGAAGGCTATAATATATTTTTAAACAGTTTAATGCAGTTTTAAAAATCTGGAGGACAAAGGAAAAGAAAATATTTTTCTTTAAACTGACAAACTCATCCAAAAGAGAATAAATCATAGATGGATGATGTCTTGTGGGATGATACTCTAAACCATGAGCCCAACAATAGAGTATTTGGGATCATTGCATGGCACCTCTGAAATAAAATGAAGGTTCTTTTGCTACATTCACAGTACAATCCTATGCATGTCTACTCATAAGTAAGTCCCATTATTTTCAATGGGGCTTACTCCCATGTAAGTGTGGATATGATTGCAGCCTAAGGCCTCAATCCCTTTCCCCACCAGATTATGTGATGCAGCAGTAGACTGCAGTGCTTCATTGGGGGGGGGGTGTGTGTGTGTGTGTGATCAGATGACCCAAGAGATATAAGTAAAAATATTTTTAACTAACCTCCCAGTAGGCCACCTGGCTGCCAATCAGTATCCTTGGACCTACATCAGAGAGTAGGTCTGGGCCAGGAAAGAAGATCCAATGCTGCTGCCGCTGTTGCTGAGATCCACCCCCTCTGGCCCACTCCCTGCCCTGATCCTCTCCCAAACTGTCCAAGACCTGCCCTACCTATGCCCTACCTCTTTCAGCACTTCCAGTGGTGGATTGTGAGATAGGCTGCCACAAGCACCCAGTAGGATTGGACTGCCCATAAGGTTCCTATAAAAATATGCAGGAGCTCATAGACTTCCATTTACGTTCGAGGGAATCAAAGGCATTGCTTTCAAAAGGAATGGTATTCTAGACCAGGGGTGTCCAGATTTTTTGGCTGGAGGGCCACATCATCTCTCTGACACTGTGTCAGGGGGCCAGGAAAAAAATTACATTTCAAATTTGAATAAATTTACATAAATGAATATATTAGAGATGGAACTTATATGAATGAATGAAGGTCTTGCATTAGCTCAAGGCCTATAAAAGGCCTTGCACAAAGCAGGGCCAGCCTTTCTTTTGCTGCTGCTGCTGCATCACAGAAATAGCAAGCAGTGGAAGGAGTCCTCGTCCCACACCTCACACAAGAGGTCGAACAGTTGGCTGTCATGCTGAGAGCAATTGCGTCGGGCCAGTGCGGGCTCCAGCAAGTCTCTGGAGGACCAAAGGCTCATTGGAGACTGGGAGCTCCCCTAGGGCCAGATTGGGAGTCCTCCATGACCACAAGTGGCCCCAGAGCTGGGGTTTGGGCACCCCTGTTCTAGACTGTACTGATAGTTCAATATTACAGTGCCTAAAAAGAAAAACCAAGAACATCCATGAAATGCTCAGTTCAGTATTTAAATTCTTAACTCTTCATAATAATGTGTTCATGGAGAATTCTTGCTTTTAACTTCTGCAAAATCTTGCTTGGTGCTCATCTTTCTTATCAAGACAAGTCATGACAAAGTTCCATCTCGGTTTTTTTTTGCTAATTCTGAGGAACAGTTATACTGTTTAGTAATTCCCTGTTAAAATCTAAACTGTACATAACAAGTCCAGAAATTTTCTCATTGATTAGTACTTGGATATCCAAGGCTAAGAATTCATAAATTTGAATGAACGCTATATAACAGCTATGGCAGCTGTTACCAAACTCTCCAGAAGTTTGAGAGCTGCTGTAAGTCTTTGCAGGGGAAGGAGGAATGCAGCCATGTGATCAGGATGATTGGACCCCTGCCAGGGCTTTCAGGGTCATTTTTATACTTACCTTAGCTCATGCTGGCCTCTGGGGGATGTAGGGAGCCTTTCGGGCACACCTGCAAGGCTCCCCAAGCCTTGTAAAATCTAAAAATAAAGATAGCAACCCACTTCTGGTTTATTGACTTATTGGCCATTGTCTAGGAAGATTTTCATTTCTTGTTTCACCCACAACTATAGTGGGCATTTTCAAATGACTAGAAGTGAGAACCACAGACTGTTTGTCTCACCCCAGAGCAACTGACAATAACTATCCACTGATCTTATTCACCATGTATTCCTTAAAGGACTATGCACTTATTTTCTGTAACCCAGTTCTTTTCCTGTTCCAAATTCCTGAATTCTCCTGGTTGGGATGTGGGGAGGACTGGGGCAGTCGAGCAGATTGCAGGAGGGCATGGATCTGGCAACAATAGCACACTTCCCCACCCCCTTTCTCTCCTTGGACTTTAGCTAGTGATTTTGCTGGCGCAGGTTCAAGGAGATTACAGGGCAAGAAGCATACAAAGGTCTCTTGCTCCACCTCCCTCTACTGGATACAACATGCACATTTCTGGCATGGCTACACCAATGGGAGAGCATGGAAAGGATTATGCTGTTAGTCTCAATAATAGCCATTGTTATACATATCTTTCATGAATTTGTCTAATCCCTGTATAATAATAGAATGTGGGAGGGGGGTGGCACATACATAGGTGTATGGCCTGTTTTTTTTTTTATTATTATTATTACTGGCTCTGTATCCTGGTTTGGATACTTGAGGCTTGGAAAACTTGAAGGAAGTCAATCTGCCCTTTTTGAAAGCCCAAGAGTTCAGATAACCTTTCCAGATAGGTGCTAGCTGTGAGGAAGCAACAACAGATGGCAGAACAGGCTCCAAAGCCATCAAACATACCTTTTCAATCAGCTGTGAAACTGATTGAAAGTCCACATCAGCTTGCTTCCTCAGTACTTGCCCAGGGCAGAATTGCCCATTCATATAAAAGGTGACACAAGTTATCTGATGCCCATCCCACTCCTGGATGGATGATGGCCGGATCCCAAAGGATCTCCTCTATGGAGAACTCGTGCAAGGAAAGCGCCCTACAGGTAGACCACAGCTGCGATACAAGGACATCTGCAAGAGGGATCTGAAGGCCTTAGGAGTGGACCTCAACAGGTGGGAAACCTTGGCCTCTAAGCAGCCCGCTTGGAGGCAGGCTGTGCAGCATGGCCTTTCCCAGTTTGAAGAGACACTTGGCCAACAGACTGAGGCAAAGAAGGAAGGCCCATAGCCAGGGAGACAGACTGTACTTGCTCCCGGTGTGGAAGAGATTGTCACTCCCGAATCGGCCTTTTCAGCCACACTAGACGCTATTCTGTTGGGCAAAAAGGCGGGGTACAAATTAATAAAATAATAATTAAAAAATAATATTCCAGAACCACCATTCAGAACGCGATACCATAGTCTTTCAAGACTGAAGGTTGCCAACAGTATCCCACTCCTTCATTTCCATTTGCTTCATACTTTTTGTACCTAAACAATGGAGGTTGTCAGTCAGCCAGGACTTAGCAGGGCCATAAGAATCATCAACCCTCACTACTCCCAGGTTGAGTTCTGTTTGCTTTTTCAAGTTTCTCTCTCAGTTGCACTGAGATTACTCAGAATGTCAAATTGTATGCCCCTGGGTTCATTCATGTAAGGGAACTGTCCTTACTAGATTGAATTGCCAAGCACATCACCACTACCAACCTGGGCTCTTGTCTGGTTCCTACTTAAGGAGTAAGTATCTGACTTAAACTGGGAGTCCTTGGTAGGTAAGAACTGAAAGCTAGAACTGGATTCAGGTGCCACCAGTTCCCCTCTATACCCAGTGAAAAAACACAGCTGTAAATAGGTAGAACTTATTTAAACTTTTAATAGGTTACACAAACGAAAAGACATGCACTTCAAAGTCATAGATTTAAAGAGCATGATCACCACACAACAACTTAAAAATAATAAAAAGCTACCTCCTAAGCACTAGCACTAACACTATCACTCACCAAAATATAACACATGTCTACAGATCTTAGTACGAGCCAATACTGCCGCGGTCAGCATTGCCCATGCCGAGATGAAGTGGTCAAAGCTCAGGTCCATAGACAGACAAAAACTAAGGCAAAAGATTCTTATACCTGACTCTGACTCTATAGCCAATCAGAACTCAGACCCACCAAACCTTCCAGAAGGCTATGTGCTCCGGAGCTGTCCACTCATGGTGGCGTCTCCCCTCATCTTGAATCTCACAGCAATGGTGCATCTAGTAATCAAGATATCTTTGAGCCAATTAGCAACTATATGTGGAGCTTGCTAAGGGCAGAGACTGCAATGGCCACTTCCACTATCTCCAAAACAAGTCTTTTTTGGTATGCCTTAATGAGGAACTTTCCCACAATCCAAACTGCACCCAGCTAGTTACCAACATGGCTTCAGGCAGAGACCTGCAATTGCTTTTACCAAACTAAGGGCCCAGTCCTATCCAACTTTCCACCTCCAGTGCAACCAGAATGCAGCCCAGAGGAAAGGGAATTACTGTTCCCATACCTTTAGGAGGCCTATGTGACTGTCCCCTCACCACAGGATGCAGCACATGCCCCATTAGTATAGCTGCACCGCCCTGAAAAAATGGATAGGATTGGGCCCTAAGTCATTACTGTCACAGCAGTACTACAGAAGTTGTGCATTCTGATAGAAAGCAACAGATTGGGTTCTAAAACGTCACATTGCTTCTCATTCTAGTTCACTATCCCAGTCAGCTCATGGCTCTGTATCAACATGCAGAAAAATTGAATAGGACCTTGTCAGGTGTTTTTTTTTTTTTTTTTTTGCATTTACTAGTTTCCTGCTTAGTCAGCTAACAAACTGGATAGATTGATTTTTATGGAGCTATCTGCTCAGATTTTATAGACCCATTTATACAGGTTTATTCAACAGTATTTGAATCTCTAGTGAATAGTTTTCTATAGATTCTTTTGTGCATGTCCAAGTATGTTTGTAGTTATTTAGTATTTTATTAGACAAATTGCTTTTTGTGAAAGGCTAAGTGAAATGACCATATCCTTCCTTTTCCTTAGGCTGTTATTCCAAAATCACGATATCTATCTAAAACAGCATTTCTCAATATTTGCCGTATCACTTCACATGGTCCACCTATTTGAAGTATCACTGGAAGTAACTGGCAATGACATCATTGCCAATTACTTCTGTGTTGGGAGGCCAGATGTGATAGAACAAACACCAATAAGATGGTCAGAGTGACAGGAGAGCTTTTTTTGAGCCAGGAAAGCATGCTTTGGAGCTCTGCCTGCCAAACCTCCTACTGCTGTTTGTCACATTGCATTGCTAATCTCACTGCTGGGCAGCAGGTGTTCAGGGGTCCCAGGAGTACCACCAGACACCACTTCAAGTACCACTGGTGGCATCCATACCACTGCTTGAGAAACACTGATCTAAAACATGTGTTCCATAATACAGTAATACCTCTTATAATATGTTGTAGATATGTTCTTAGAAAGCAGAAATGCTGTGTGAAACAGCAGTTTGGAAGTAAACATTGTTCTAACATAGATGCGTTTATGGTTTGTATTTACCAGTGGATTAGATTAGAGCTTGCTGTATAGTTTACTGCTACTGCCGTCCTCCTTCCTACATGGCAGCAGTTAAGATTATGGGAGGAGCTACTCTCAGGAGGAGGAGTCAAATTTTATCCCTGGGAATTATAGGCTTTTTGTTGAAAAAGGCACCTGAGGTAGATTGCCTTACCCATTATTTTATCTCCCAAAGCAGTTCCTAGTAGCAAAGGATTGACCCTGTGCAGCTTCTGTTGGATGAAAGCACAGCTGTACTTTTCTGTAGCAACCTTTGGAATAGTTTTCATTATTCTCTTTTATAATACTTTAAAAATTACAGTCAGGGCATAGAGTATCATAAATGAAACAGTTATAGGAAGCAGTGTTATAAGAGGTGTTACTTAATAATAAATGCAATTAACAAACTGTATGGTTTGGTGTGGGTGATAGTTAAATAACCTCAGTGGCCTCAACGTGTTTAATTACATGTATGTGAACCACCTACACAATTAAGGGAACTGGAACTGGACTTTTCAGGAAGTGCGGGGAGGTGCTAGGATGTGCATACACCATGAGAATTCACACCATTTATTGTACAGGACTGACTGGACAATCCGAACCAGCCCTATATTGGAAAAAGGTGTGGATTTAGAGTATAAAGAAAACATAAGGAAAAATTTGATAGCCAATTATTATCTGATCCTGTGTTTCCTTTTAAGGTAGCTTCTCTGGTGTTGAGCAAGCATCATCATGTAAAGCAAATCCACCATCATTATCAATTAGACTAAAGCTGCAAGCAATCTTGTTCAATATACATTTGAGTCAATACCATTGAACACAATGAGATTTCCATTGAACACACATACATAGGCTTACACTGCATGGCTTCTTTCTGGGTCATCCCCACACTTTAAGGTTGCCCTTGGAAGCTGCAGTACTACACCAATGTTTCCCTTATCACTTCAAGGAAGAAGATTATGCATGGGCTGCACATGCATCATTAAACACCAGAGCGCATGCAGCTGTGAAAAAGGATTGAAAAGTCTGAAAAAAATATAAACTATCAGCTTTTATTTCATGGTCTCTTTCCATTTCAGGGTAAGACAAAGAGAAGCAAGCCTGGTTTCACCAAAGCCAAGGACAATACTACAGGGGGTTAGACAACAGAGACAGCTTTCTGCAGCCACATTCTCTTTCAGTATGAGCATATATTTTCAACCATATAATTAGTTTCCTGATTCCTCCTCTTTTACCCTGTGTTTCATTGAAATGAAATAATATTATTGTCAACTCAATAAAAGCAGATACTGACACCCAGCTTGACAATGCTATGGAGCAAAGTGTTTAGACAGGATCATGCTATTTTGGGTAGGTGGGGGGGGGGGCAAGGGAGGTGTTATGAAAAAAGGGAACAAAGCACCTAGTTGCTGGGCCTCTGTTGCATATATTAAATTGCCTGGCAGTACATTTCAACAAGGAAGCCAAGCCAGCTCAAAGGCCTAGCCTACAACCTCTAATCTTAGGGAGCTGAACTCTATTATTTGCCATTAAAATGAAAGGATGCCAAACTGAAACAGATGTCTTCAGCAGACACATCTTCATTACAGATGAAGTTTAGGGAAATGGAAATTGAGCCACAAATTTTATTTTGTAGATTATGGGGCTAAAGAGCTTTTCGGCTGGGCCTGGCATTTAAAAACATAAATTATAAAAGCTCTCTGAAAACCAAGCACTAATTAATGGCCCAGCAGTTCTGCTGAATCACAATGTAAGAATGAGAGATGTTATGAAAGGAGTCGTTTAGCAATAACCAGTTACCCCAAACACAGAGACCCCAGGTCACACAGTGCCTGACACTGTTTAGTGGGTCCATGTTGTGCATCTCAATAAAGCATTTTAATTAACTCTTGGGGGTATGTGAGACTGATTCTCTGAAGAAAATCTTCCAGAGGAACTTTAATAAAAATTGAGCTGGAAGTTGCCTGATTTGATATGAGAGTTTTATGAATATTTGCCAGTGCAGGTGTTGAGTAAAAACAGAGGGATTTAAGGTGATCTCTGTATTTTATGACAGTTAAACAAAAAAGGCCAGAAACCAGAGGCAAAGTTGTTTTAATGATGCAATTTAAGCTGGTATATCACATTACTATGAAACTGCCCTCTTCAACTTTAGATGTCTAATATAAAACTACAAACATTAATATTCTGTATATCTGGGTGTACTTCCATATGCCTCTAGCACTGGATTAGACGGTCTGGATTCCAGAGTTCAATGACATTTTTTTCCTATTTAACAAATTGTTTTCAAACATGCTTTACAGTTAAATGAACTTAATCATTTCAATAATATCCATCTCTGCCTATGGGCACAGTGGAACACAGGAGTTAAATAGAGGGTTCACAGTTTGTTTTATGAACTTTTCAGGAAATAAGTGGCCTCTTCCAAAGATTTGCGAAAGAACATGCTTTTCCCTGTGGTAAGATAGAAAGCATAACTTCTAAAGAATTCCTCTTTTGACATGGAAGGCTATTTTGATCTTTGACAATTTGAACTGTTACATCAATACTTGAAGCAAAAGTATGGTTTTGTTGCTGTGAATTCTTTTGCTTTATATATATATATATATATATATATATATATATATATTCCCGAATTTGTCTAAATCAGTGATTTTCAACCTTTTTGGTCTCACGGCACACTGACAAGATATTAAAATTGTCAAGGCACACCATCATTTTTTTGACAATTGACAAGGCACACCATGCTGTTGGTATGGGAGGCTCACATCCCCCTATGGGCCTACTAATAGCTGACTCTCCCCCAAACTCTTGTGGCACACCTGCAGACCATTCACGGCACACCAGTGTGCCACGGCACAGTGGTTGAAAATGGCGGGTCTAAATAAACCTTCCTACAGCAAATAAAAGAACTGGAGCTTTCCAAGAACAACTATAGTTAGTGCCCCTATTGTGGTGGCCTTGCTCCATGATCTGTGCAACCTAGATTGGTTTGAAAACCACATGAAAACCCCTGCTGTCACCACTGCCTCAGAAATATTTAGGATGCTTTTAACCAGGGGTGTCAAAAATAAGGCCCGGGGGCCAGATGTGGCCCTCCTGCTCTCAGGTTCTGAGCAGAGCTGAGGTGTTACTGCTAAAAGGCCAGCCCACATGAAAATTGGGCTGTCCCTTATCTTGATCAAGTTTTCCATGTTTTTTCTTCTTTCATTTGCAGCGAAGTGAGAAGAAGTGTTTATTTTTGACCTGTTTAATGACATCGCTTTCGGCCCATGACATGATGAATGCTATTTGGCCCTCTGTATGAAATATGTTTGACACCCCTGCTTTAACATATGCACTGATTAAGGAGGTATGTGTTACTTGTGGTCATGGATACATTATTTATTTTACAGAAATATTTGTATCTTTGTTAGTATAATGGGACTCCACAGCTGCTCACAACACTTACAAGACAAGTACCCTGTCCTTCTGCCTCTACCCTTAATGATCCTCATCTATCCAGTACAGTACTTGACCCAGTCTGTCTTGACCATAGCTGCCCCCTCAGGCCCCTTTGACCCTTGTCCACCTGCTCTGCCATCAGAGTTCTTCAGCCACAGCCTCAATCCAAGCCCAGCCAAGACATGTCAATAAGAAATTATAATAAAAGTGCAACTGACAGGCTGTGAAGTAGGACTGAACTGGAGGCAAACATAAGAGCATGTAAACTAGATGTACCTTACTCTAAGTCAGCCATTTTCAACCACTGTGCCGTGGCACACTGGTGTGCCGTAACTGGTCCCCAAGTGTGCCACGGGAGTTTGGTGGAGGGTCATTTATTAATAGGACCACTGGGGGATATAAGCCCCCACCAACAGCATGGTGCACCTCGTCAATTGTCCAAAAACTGATGGTGTGCCTTGACAATTTTAGTACCTTGTCAGTATGCCATGAGATGAAATAGGTTGAAAACCACTGCTCTAAGTTATCTCCAAGGGGGGGGGGGGGAGAGCATGCTTTCTCTGGGACTGTTAAGTCACTTTAGCCACCTCTTTTTTGGGAGGTCTAATTTCTTATTACAGGGTGGACTTGATTTAATTCCTCCGAACCAGGAGCCAACCCATATTTGTGTCAGTGAATCTATGTGGATCTACATAACCAGATTGTCTGCATTGTTGAATGTAATCCTTATATCATGCATTGACACCCACTCTATGAGATGCTTAGAGTGATCCCTTTACAAGTGAAGAACTGAGTCTGAAGAGGACTTTCCAAAAACGTAGCTATAGTTGAGTTGGAATTTGTATACGGCAGCAGTTCCTGAACTTTGACTGGTGGCTCCCATGACTGACTAGGCCATTAGCCATGGCTTTCAGTTAGGACTACAGTTCTATACATTGTATAGGGTGGCAGATTTTTCACGAGGATTCTTTTGGTTCCCCTGGCTGGTTTCCATGTCTCCCCAGGGAACCACGGCTCACAGTTTAGGAACCACTGGTATACAGTATATATTTGCCAAAATCCATTGTGGCTTCATAAGTAAATCTGAAATGGATCATGAATCTAAGGGCCAAACTTTCAGTTATACTAAGCATATCATTAGAGTTGATGTGCTTAACTTTTCTGTACTAAACTGCAGGCGGAAATCCAGATTGGTAGCAGCAGTCTGCTGCTAGCAATCATGGGACATGATTGAGTCATACAAAATCTGTTATGATATATGCCCCAGACCTATAGTCTATTTGCAGGCTGGATAGGGAAAGGCTAGGCCCTGATGTCTTGGCCTGCATACATGTAGTATAGCCCAGGTGCATCATGGGATTGGCTGATGCAACAGGGCACAGCAGGGATGATGCAATACCCTGCAATACCATATCACCAGACAATGAGTCATGCAGTCACCAGATCCTAGCCCACCTCTCATTGGCCAGTGCCAATATATATTGGAGCTTGTGCAAGCTACTGTGTGGGAGATGTTATGTGGAGTGTCTGCGGGAAGCTATGTCAGTGGAGTTGGTGACCTGAGCATTGAGAAGAGTGCTATCTTTGCTGTTTGCTTGCTAAGCTGCCTTTGCACTGTAAATATTGTATATATCTTCAAGTAAAGGACATTTGGTGGTGGAGCACTGCCGTGTCTGTGCCTTGTTATTTACTGGGAGTATCTGCCTGATCTTGAGTCTCGAGCTGCGGTGTCGGCTGCATACTTCAACAAAATCATGCAGGGGATGGACAGAGTAGATAGATAGACGCTCTTTTCCCTCTCACTTAACATGAGAACCAGGTGACAGCCATGAAAGTTGAGTGTTGGGAGAGTTAGGACAGACAGAGAAAATATTTCTTTACCCAGCACATAATTATTCTGTGGAACTCTTTGCCACAGGAAATAGTGATGGCATCTTGTCTGGGTGCCTTTAAGAGGGGACAAATTTCTGGAGGAAAAGGTCATTACAGGTTACAAGTCATAGTAGGTATGTGCAAGCTCTTGGTTTTAGAGGCAAGCTGCCTCTGATTGCCAGATGCAGTTGAGTCTGTTGTCTTGTGTGCTCCCTGGGGCGTTTGGTGGGCCACTGTGAGATACAGGAAGCTGGACTGGATGGGCCTTTGGCCTGATCCAGCAGGGCTCTTCTTATGTTCTTATGTCTGGCAAAGGAACTGAGTTTTAAAGGCCCCTCACCTTCTCATCTCATGTTCCCAGTCCAAATTGCACTACTTATTGTGTACAGAAAAGTTAAATATGTCTAGTACTATGCCTAATATAACGTGCAGCATAGCCCTAAATGTGGTCATTAGTGTCCCAAGAACTAGAGCTAAGCTAGTGACATTAATTAATGAGATGTGAAAAAGCAGACAAACATTGACACAGTTAAACCCTGGGAAGTATTGAGGTTCCTTGAGGGGAAAAAAAATACTATTTTCCTTCCCAAAATGTCTGTAAGTTAACACTGTGGACTGTAAGCAGAACCATTTCTGATTCTTGTGCTGCTTATATTGCAGACTACTGTCTGCTACTTTTGAGCTGAAAACCGTTTCCAATTTGAATGAGTTCACAGAGGTGCTGTTTACTGTGGAGCAAATTTCAGTTGATTTGATACAGCTCGAAGAAATGCTTTCTCTCAAAATATCTTATGTATAAAGAATATTGGAAGCTGTAAACTAGAGTTAAAATATTGCTATTTCATTTTCTGGTGTCCTCAATTTCAGCCATTTTTATCCTGACATCAGTTGTGCATTATAGGACACAATCCTAACCAGGTCTACTCAGAAGTAAGTCCTATTTGTTCAATGGGGCTTACTCTTAGGAAAGTGTGGTTAGGATTGCAGCCTTAGTATATTACTATTTTATTCCAAGACCCATTTATGGGTTCCTGATGTTTTACATGGGTTACTTCCGTGTAAAAGAGAGACTGCATGAAGCACAAGAGTGCACTGCAATATCTTCCACAGTTTAATGGTACAACATGGTATTTGAGCTGCTCTTGAGGTCTGGAAAAGTAGAGTAAAAATACCTTAAATAAATTTATAAAGAGCAATGTTTGTTCCCAGTTGTTTCCTCACCATGCCTTCCAGAAAATAGCATAAAGGGGATACTCATGTCCCAATCCTATCCTCGCAACTTCCTACATGATGTAGTAGTGGTACCAATGGAGTCCATGCTGCATCTTATGGGGGAGAGGTGACCAGAGGGCCTGGGAGAGTTAAGTAAAAATATTTTTTACTTATCTCCTCATAAGCTGCTATTTAGCTGGCGTAAGTCTGATGAGCCTCAGGTGTGTTGGGCTCAAAAAGGGGGATAAGATCCAGACGTGTGTATCTGCCATTGAGATCCAACCACTCTCACCCTCAATCCAGCCCCTGCCCACCTGCTTCTCACCCCAATCCTTCTCACTTGAACCACTGACAAACCCCCCCACCACCACATTACTTGCTCCAGCACGGCCTGGGTGAGCCACTGGCGCACACACATGGGGCCTCCAACTGTTTGGACCGGCGGTCCTGCAGCCACATGACAAATACTTTTGCCATTTCTTTGGAATAAAGGATCATATTCCTTTACCCCATTATTCCATACCTTTAAAATTATGTCAGGCTATCTGTTTTTATTTCTTTGAAATGTTTTAGCAGGTAATGTATATTAATATGCCTTAAGGTGGATATTTCAATAAGTCTCAGTGTATCTGCTACTGTCCTGTCTGTGATACTATTATAGGTCTTTACAGATCCAATAAAGGTCTTTAAGGAAGTTTCACCAGATAATCTAAATAAAATTTTCTCTTCTGTGACCCAGCTATGTTTTCCCAGTGTGTTCCATCACAAAGTATCCTGACACAGATCTGACAGCTGGCACCTCAACAGAAATACCAGCATCTTCTAAGCTTAAGCTCTTTGAGGATTTAATCTATAAGCCTGAGAATTTGAACAGCAGTCTTTACTAGACTTCATTCTGTCACAGTCGGTGCTTTGGTTTTCACTCTTGGGGGAAAATTTTTTTTTTTTATATCATGTTCCTTTCAGCCATTAAAAAAAAAACACCATATACTGTCTTCTAACTTTCTAAGGTGTGCAACTCCACCAAAACATTTGCGGAGGCAGGCTTAATTTCAATGGAGCTAAAACCAAACTACTTTGCAATCGGCTGTAGTTTGATACATGGATAATTACGAAATTGCCTTATATCAAGTCAGGTCACTGCTTCATCTTCCCAGTACTATTTGCTCCAAGTGGCAGGGGCTACCTAAAGTCTCAAGTAGAAGTCCTTCCCAGTCCTGCTTCCTTTTAACGGGAGATTCTAGATATTGAATTGGGGCCTTCAAAGCATGTGATCTCCCTTTGAACTACAGTTCCTCACTGGCATATCAGAGGCATCTTTTAAGTGGCGGGTCTCTTATTTAGCAGGAGAAAAACAACTGCCTCTATTCCAGCCATACATCTTTTCGAATGGCACTTTGCTAGCATCTGTCTTGTGTCTTGTGTCTTGTGTGGGTAGGAAGGGAAAAAAACTGGGTGTGTAGGGAGGAATGGGGCAGAGAGGTGGTAGGAGAGGGTGAATGCAGTGGCAATGGCTCATGCCGGATCCTATCCCCTCCTTTTTGATGTTGCCTGCCACTTTCATCTCCTTGTACTAGCTAGTGAGCTGGGTCAGGTTCAGTGAGGCTCATAGGCGTTCAAGGGGTTCATGGAGGGGTAAAGAGAAATAATTCCTCTTTCCCCTTCCAAGCCTCTTGATCCACCCCTGCTGAATGTGAGCTTTTTTGGCACTGCTGCATCAGGAAGGGGGATTAAGATTGTACTCTTGATCTTCATATTTCACAAAATGAGGCTGTAAACTGAGGTGATAGAATTTCAGACTTTCCTCTTCACATTGGGGGGGGGGGAGGCTACATATTTTTGAATAATCTCCCATGCACAAAACATTCTGCATGAGGTAAATCAGCAAATCGGGGAGAGGTCTGCATTAAACCTATGATCAGTGGTCTAGGTTAGGCAGGTTGGGCACAGACTGAAGGCCCACACACCTTTCAGAGCCCATCTGGTCAACCACTGAAGTATGCAGTACCCACTTTTTTCAGTGGGCAATGGTGTAGCAACATGGTCAGCTGAACATGACATTTGGTCACTGCCTTTCAACGGTGGAGAGTGTGGGAAGGAGTAAAGACCAGTCGGAATTTTTCATTGTTCATTTTTCCATCCCTCAGCCTCCAGCCAATCAACTTGCTCCACTCAGACCTTCTGAACCCAGAACATTAGTGTGGAGCAAGTGTGATTGGTCAAGGAATATAATACAATTTCCCTGCTTCTTCCACCCTGCCATTTAGAGATGCTTTTTATTCATAATCTGGCCAAGACCCAAATGCATAGCACTGAACAACAAAATCAAGATGGCTTCTAACTACTTCCAGACTCTTTCAATATTTTATAATATGCATACAAAATATTTAACCCACCCTTCTCACTCTTTCTTTCAAAGTAATATTTTTTAAACAGCTTAAGAAGGTTTTTATTCAGTTTCTTTTCTTAGTCATGACTGACTCTTGTGTTTTGTCCTTGGGTGTCCTTCCCTTTCTTGAGCAACCTAGGCTGGCAGTCAGTGACGTAGCTAGAGGGGGTGCAAAGCACTAAGTATTGCAGGAACCTCACAGCGGCATATAATACTCATAATTCAAGGAAGAACTTGAGGATGCAAAGTTTCTCAAAAGAACACTGCCAGCAGTGGCGTAGCTAGACAGGATGCAAAGCACTAGGTTTTACAGGGAGCCTCACCACAGTGTGCAAGCGGCCCCTCCCCCTCGGAGCCATTCAGGAAATCCCCCCACCAAGAATGGTTCCGAAGGGTAGGGTAGGGCCCTTGCACGCTGTGGTGAGGCTCCCTGCAAAACTTAGTGCTTTGCACCCTGTCTAGCTACACCACTGCTGGCAGTTCTTCCTTGAATTATGAGTTATAGTAATCATGTTGGCAACCTTCAGTCTCGAAAGACTATGGTATCGCGCTCTGAAAGGTGGTTCTGGAACAACGTCTAGTGTGGCTGAAAAGGCCAATTCGGGAGTGAAATCCCTTCCACACTGGGAGCAAGTGCAGTCTGTCCCTGGTCTGTCTCCCTGGCTATGGGCCTTCCTTCTTTGCCTCTTAGCCTCAGTCTGTTGGCCAAGTGTCTCTTCAAACTGGAAAAGGCCATGCTGCACAGCCTGCCTCCAAGCAGGCCGCTCAGAGGCCAGGGTTTCCCACTTGTTGAGGTCCACTCCTAAGGCCTTCAGATCCCTCTTGCAGATGTCCTTGTATCGCAGCTGTGGTCTACCTGTAGGGCGCTTTCCTTGCACGAGTTCTCCATAGAGGAGATCCTTTGGGATCCGGCCATCATCCATTCTCACAACATGACCGAGCCAACGCAGGCGTCTCTGTTTCAGCAGTGCATACATGTTAGGGATTCCAGCACGTTCCAGGACTGTGTTGTTAGGAACTTTGTCCTGCCAGGTGATGCCGAGAATGCGTCGGAGGCAGCGAATGTGGAAAGCGTTCAGTTTCCTCTCCTGTTGTGAGCGAAGAGTCCATGACTCGCTGCAGTACAGAAGTGTACTCAGGACGCAAGCTCTGTAGACCTGGATCTTGGTATGTTCTGTCAGCTTCTTGTTGGACCAAACTCTCTTTGTGAGTCTGGAAAACTTGGTAGCTGCTTTACCGATGCGTCGGTTTAGCTCGGTATCGAGAGAAAGAGTGTTGGAGATCGTTGAGCCAAGGTACACAAAGTCATGGACAACCTCCAGTTCCTGTCCAGAGATTGTAATGCAGGAAGGTGAGTCCACATCCTGAACCATGACCTGTGTTTTCTTCAGGCTGATCATCAGTCCAAAATCTTGGCAGGCCTTGCTAAAACGATCCATGAGCTGCTGGAGATCTTGGGCAGAGTGGGTAGTGACAGCTGCATCGTCAGCAAAGAGGAAGTCACGCAGACATTTCAGCTGGACTTTGGACTTTGCTTTCAGTCTGGAGAGGTTGAAGAGCTTTCCATATGATCTGGTCCAGAGATAGATGCCTTCTGTTGCAGTTTCAAAGGCATGCTTCAGCAGGACAGCGAAGAAAATCCCAAACAAGGTTGGTGCAAGAACACAGCCCTGCTTCACGCCGCTTCGGATGTCAAAGGGGTCTGATGTGGAGCCATCGAAGACAACAGTGCCCTTCATGTCCTTGTGTAAGGATCTGATGATGCTGAGGAGCCTGGGTGGACATCCAATCTTGGGGAGAATCTTGAAGAGGCCATCCCTGCTAACCAGGTCGAAAGCCTTCGTGAGATCTATGAAGGCTATAAAGAGTGGCTGTCGTTGTTCCCTGCATTTCTCCTGCAGTTGTCTAAGTATAGTTGCAGTTGTCTAAGTATAGTGCATTTCTCCTGCAGTTGTCTAAGTATAGTTGCAGTTGTCTAAGTATAGTTGCAGTTGTCCTGCAGTTGTCTAAGTTGTCTAAGTGTTATAGTAATAGAGGGTCAAAATGTAACCGATCATAACTCAAGATGAACTTGCCTTTTACAGCTCCCTCTTGTACAGCGACATCTTTATGATGATTGTCACCTGGCTATTATTCCAAAACACAACATTAAAAAGTTGTAAATAGCCTTCGACCCAAGGTCAAAATAATAACCACTGAAAAACATTTTGCATAGGAATATGTTTGCAACCATCATGCATATTGGTTCCACAGTACGATTAGAACACGCAAATCCACCAGTATATCTTGGGCTGCCTAAATGTTCCACCAAATGTATATTTGTCTTGCTTTGAAATTTTTATACGTTTGTTCACCTTATGAACATAAACAGAGAAGGAGACAGAGCCAGGAATTTCTTTGGTCACCAGTATTCTTTCATCCAGGTACTTGGCAGTTGGTTCTTAGCCAAGGTCAAAGGAATTATACTGTTGGCATCTAGTCAAAATACAGATAAGTTAACAATTCATTGTTGAAAATGTGCTGCAGTAAGTTAGGCTGCAATCCTGCACACATTTTCTTGGGAATAACCCCCTTTGAACACAATGGGACTTGCTTCTGAGTCCACATGCATTTGATTGGGCTGTTAGTCAAAATATCTTAAAAATCTCAATACTTTTAGATTCAGAAATGTATCAGTTCTAGTAAAATTCTGTAAATACAGCTGGTTAATACTCTTGCAGACAAGGAAGCACAAATATTGTTAAGTAAGTGCCCATCTCCAATTTATAGTTAAAAAAGAAAAGTGAGATGACTTATTGTGTGCTTGGGCAGATAAAGAATCACTCCATAAAAGGAAAGAATTCACTTTACAAAAATTCATGAAGACACTAAATAGCATTACATATTGTTTATCTCTATCCTAGGAAAACAGATTATCCAAAGGGAATATGGAGCCTTCAGAAAATGATACTATAGTGATACCAGCTAAAAACCTCAGTCCAATATCCAAAGGGCATTATTATACAGGAGATGGCAAAGATGACATTTGATACTGTGAAAAAAAGATATGTATATCAGCCATCCTGGGGAAACTGGCCTCCCAGCTGGAATGCTTATCTGTTTCCCATAGACTCTGCAGGCATTCACCTATCCTCATACTATTTATACTGTGTCCACACTTTCCTCCTTTTGGATGCTGTTATGGTTTGTAGCTCCATCTGTTCAAAATATACATTTTAGGAGTTTATAATAATGCCATCAGCTAAATAGCTTTGCAAATTGCAAATATGGTTAAAATATACAGAAAAGATAAATCCATTATACAAAGGAATTGGCAATTTTTGCAGTCTTGAAATATATACCAGTCTGGATGCAATTACCTTTTGTTATAGCTCAGGTGTGGAGTATGGTCATGTGTAAACATGAAGCTAGAGCAGTTTTATAATTACAGTTTCAATTTCTTCAGTTCTATAGAATTCAGCCCAGGAAGATGAAACTCTGTGTGTATGTGTGTACCTGTTTTGTGGGGGGGGAAAATGGGAATTGCAACACAAAATATGTCAGGAAGCATATTCTGTGTTCAAGTCTGTAATTAGGCTTGCAGTTTAATCAGATACAGCACAGGGTGTTATGTTCTGGTTGATTTAAGCACTTGCAGTACATTTCCTATAAGGAAAAACAAAGAGGAGCTAGGATTTAAACCAGCGGGGCAACTAGTTACATGCATCCACTTTGTGTTGGTGTTTCTCAAGCTGCAGTACTCCACAGCACATGGCAAACTTCTTCTGAAACTGGCAGCTCAATCCTAACCTGTGCTGGAACAGGCAGCCTAGCTAGCCTGCCCCATATCCAACGCGGGGTTGGGGCTGGCTTGCAAGGGAAATTCATTCCCCTTATCCCTAAACAGATGGCGCAGATCTGAGCAGCCCAGCACTGCGCTGAGTTGCCTGGGAGCGTGGTTAGGATCCAGTACAAAGGCTGATCCTGGCTCCACCCTCCTACCGGGGCCTGGCCTGGAAAGTTGCAGGCAGCTGAGTCACACTGAGTCAGCAGAATTACTCTGCACCTGAGCCTGCCACACCCTAGTTAACAGAGCAGAATCTGATTGGGTGCTCAGACTACTTAAACCACAGTCTGCAGCTCTACTAGTGCAGTAGGTGTTAAACTGTGATACTGCTGCTGGAGACTTTGATGAACTGATTGTGCATCTGCTGTGAAAGACCTTGGACTGACTGTTTTGTGGATACTGATTTGGATAAGGTAAAACTGGACTGCTGTACTCTATGTGTATGACCTGGACTGTATTTTGACTACTCTTTGTGTTAACCCCCTTGCTCTAATATACACCAGCTAATTCAAGGACTCTGCTGGTCTTTGTGTATCCTGCTGTACCCTGGGACATACCTAAGGTTCCTCTCCAATCCTTAACACTGCAAAGGCTCCACCTTGCCCAGGCAGGGAAATAGCCTTGGAGCTCTGGAAGAGGTTCCCCTGGCAAAGGAACAGTAACACTCCTGGAGCCCCTGAGCCAGCAAAGAGGCTGAAGGGGGGGACCAAAAATCTCTGTAGCCAGAACACGTGGAGCGTGTGCTTTTGCTCACTCACACAGGGGCAGGTGTGGTAGCAACAGAGGGGATTGCTTTAAAAAAACCCAGGGAGTGTTTGACAAATTCCCCCCATTGAGATGCTGCAGGCAATCACCAACACAAGCAACCCCGCCCCCCATGGTGCAGGTTATCAGGGACACAAGCAAGCCTTCCCACCAAGCAGAGCATGAGATTTAGCCTATAATCCTCTCCACACTTTCCTGGGAGTAAGCCCCATTGATTACAATGGGGCTTACTTCTGAGTAGAAAGGCATAGGGCTGGACTCTTAAAAGATCAGCATCCCATGTGAAAGAAGCCGGGCAGCTGAGCAACGGGGAGGGCTGAGTATAGATGAGAGGGGATTGATAACAGCTGCCTTAGTTTCCTTCCATCCTGAAGTGTCAGCCTGCTGTGTATTTGCATAACTATGGAATTTAGCACAACGTGTTTTTTGTTAATAACAAGGAGTCACGGAACCGAACTAAATAGGCTCCACCTGTATAGTGCACCCTGCTGGATTTAGAAACATATGTACTTTTCTAGGTTTTAAGGTGAAACCCCACCTGTATGTAAATCATAGCCAATCAATTGTTTTGCCCACTTGTTGCCCACCTATTTCCCATCTTTAATGCAAATTGTACCTTATCTGTAACCTATTAGGTGTTTGCCCCATTTCTGATGTAAAATTTCAGCCAATGGGATGTCTAGATTTTAGGACAAAGAGCCAAAAATTGTATAAATGGTCTTGACAATATTGAAAGCCTGCTCCCATGCTTTGGACACTAGTCCCATGGGCTGCCATTGCATGCAATAAATAAAGAGCCTGCAAACCTTCACTCTTAGTACCGAGTCTTTTTGATTGACCTTACAACACAACCAGCTGCCCATGATGGAATGAAAAGAGCAGCTAACCCCCTCCCCCCAACTACAGGGTTTTTTAATGCTTTAACTTAGTTCTTAGCCAACCAGAGATCAGACCTGCTGAAGCTTCTGAAAAATGATCACCTCATCATCTTAGGCTACTCTCAGTGACACCACCCATCTCATGAATCACAGCTGCAGCTAATTCCCAACTAGCAAGACCTTGAGGATTCAGCATGCTAGCAGATCTCTCACCCAGCTGAAATGAGATTCAAGATTAGGAACTTCTTTCCCAGTCCACTAACGAGTTTTGTTCCCACAGTTGCTGCAAAATGACTGCAGACTTGCAAGATGGAGTAAGACCTAAGTACCCAATCCCATCCAGTTTTCCGGTGCTGGTGCAGCTGTGCCAATGGGGCATGCGCTGCATCTTGTGGTGGGGTAGCAGTCACAGAGACCCCCTTAAAATATGGGAACAACCTTACCTTGGAGCTGCATTACGGCTACGCTGGTGCTGGAAAATTGGATAGGTTTGGGCTCTCAGTGATTTTTGAAACTGTACCTCACAGTTCTGCTGTCATAAAGAGGATTGGGCTGTGTATTACCTCATGTTTGAATTGCACTCTATGTGGGGCTGCCGATGAAGACTCTGTAAACGTCAACTGATACAAAATGCAGCTGCTTGGTCACTACTGGATGCTCATCAGCATGATTGTGTAATGTCACACCTGATATAGCTGTATTTGCTACCAGCATGTTTCTGGGACAATTAAAAAGCAGTGCTTATGACTATTAAAACCCTTTGCTTAGGAGTATTTCAGGGACTATCTTTTCTGACATGAATCTGCCCATCCTGTGAGATCTTCTAGGGAGGCTCTCTTGTGGGTTCCACTTCCTTCAGTGGAATGTTTGGTGGGAACCCATGAGAGGGGAATTCTTGATAGTGGCCCCTACCCTGCAGAACTCCCTGCCTTGTGAGGTGCAGCAAGTTCCTTCATTGTTGGTGTTTTGTCTGAAAAGCTGCCTTTTTTAGTAGGTTCTGATACACTTTACAAAGCATATGGGTTTTGTTGTCACTAATCTTACTTTTTATATTATGTTTTAATTTTTGTTTGTAAACCCCGGTGAATCCTTGGAGCCAGTGCAGGGTGTTTTTAAAATAAATAAAATTGCTCAGCCTTTGGTGCATTCACTGGAAATGAACAGGACTCATTCTGTGTGAAACAGCATTCCAGGAAAGCCTCATTGCATTCTCTTAGAAATAAATTATTCCTGGAGTATCACCCTTTGTGCTTTAATGTGCACAAGAGCTGCTGATATACAGGAGTCCTCATTCATTTCAGTGCCTGATGAAGTCCTTGAAAATTGGGAATCTCTGTTTGCACTAGAGCCCTGATTCTGAGCACAAAGGGTAATGCATTATAAAGGCCAAGTATTCTGTCATGTTTAGGACAGAATCCTTTTAAAGATGCTGTGGAATTATGAATTAGCATGTGTATTATCAAGCTATACTTGTCAGAGTCAGGATAGGCTATGGTTCTCTGTTGACCACACATATGTGAAGTGGTGCTGCGTTTATTTTCTTAGCTGCCTTTATTTTCTTTTACTAGAATAAAAGAAAATATGACAAAGGGCAGGTTATGGGGAAGCCTTAAGGGAACCTGTTGTATGCAGCAGGATTTATGAAGCAGAAATGTGTGGTTACTAATTCACTTGACCGGTTGTGTATCTCATGTTGGAAGTTTAATCTATAGGAGTAACTCCAAAAAGTAAGGTGTATAGATTTTTTTTAATGAAATTCCAGAAGCCAAATCTCAAATCAACACAACAGTATTCCACTTGACAATAAGATGATCTTAAATGCTGTAATTAAAAATAAGCACTTTCATTAAATACTGAACCCCCATTGTGCAAATTATCCTAGAAACATTTTGCATAATACTTATGAATCCGTAATAGCTAAGGATACAAAGCAAATGTTACCTTGAATAGACTAAAATGTAAGCTTCTTCCATGATATAGTGACTGGAAAATTGCAGATCTATGACCTCCACAAGTACCTAGGATTACCTGGCTGCTGGAATCCTACACTTTCCTGAGGAAACATCCTACATTTTTCCAGAACATTAGTAACATTTCCTGGAGTTACTTCTGAGTAGATATGCATAGGACTGCACTGCAGGCAGTTTCAAATCCACAACTTCACAGTACAGGTGGATCCTCGTTATTTGCGAGCGTTCAGTTCCTGGAGCCCACGCGAATACCAAATTTCAGAAGTGGGCGGAACCCAAATTTCGTGTGACTTGGTTCCACACAAAATTTGCCTTGGATGGGTGACCAGAAGCCGCTAGCTAGAGACAAAGGAGTGTAGACTGGCATCCTGAGAACCGGCCTGAGGAGTGTTTTTCAACTGCATGTGGAAGCTTAAAAAGCACAAGAGCTGGGAAGCCAGGATGATGATTGCACCATGAAGGGAAGCATCTGGAGAAATTGAGAATTCTATGAGTTTCTTCCATAGAATAAAACTGGTAAAAATCTCATTTGAAAAAATAGGGTTTATGGTCAGCCTGGCTATGTAAACTGCATTGAGTCTACAAGAATTAAGTCTATTAGTCTTCAAGAAAGGTAGTATATAAATAATAGGGTGCAGGGAGCCTGTGTTGTGGCAAATGGCACAGCTGAACAACTTGACAGGAAAAGGAAGATGGAGGTGAAGGTGCAAAAGAATTTAACTTAGTGCTAAAAAACCAAAAAGGGGGTTCACAGTGGGCCTGTCTGGAATAACTCACTTACAGCACAATCCTATGTGTGCCTACTTAGAAGTAAATCCCACTGTGTTCAGTGTGGCTTACTCCCAAGTGTGTACGATAGTGTGCGTATGATTGCATTGTATGATCTGTGTGTACGATTGCAGCTTTAATCCTTACTCTAAATGCGGGAATTCTATGGCTAATACACACACATACTAGAGCAGGGATAGGCAGCCTATGGCTTCGTCCACCACCCAAAATCATCCAGCCCATTGTCACAAAAAAGATATCCACCTAGAATTCAAGTTCATAATTCTATCTCTGTAAAGTGTCTCCTCCACTTTGTCCTCGCTGCCTGCTGAGAATGGCTCTGATGGGGAGGGGCAACTTTCGTGACCCATTGAGGTGCCCAACAGGGGCAGTGCTGTGCTCCCCCTGTAGCTACATTACTAGGGAATAGTGGTTTGGGCACTGATTTACATGGGATTGCAGCAAAGGGAGAAGGGGTTGATGCCTCCTCCCTGCATGAACTAATCCATCCTACATGACTACTATTTGGATTCAAAACAAAAATAAAACCTGAAGCACAAGTGACACATCCACTTCACCTGTAGTTTGACTTTAAAATAAGGCAGAATTAGTACAATATGTGCTCAGATAAGATTTCAGGGTCAAAGAGCCAGTATGCTCAATTACTTACCTAGCTGAGGACAAAGAGAATGTCAAAGGAGACTATTTAGGGTCATTAATTCTGTTTTACAGAGGGAGTGGGGAAGGAGACAATCAAATTCACTTGGAATGCAGATGAATATTCATGAGAGGTTTTCCTTTGTGAAAGGAGCTTCATCATTTTGCAACATCTCTCACCCAAATATGATGAGTTTGCTGAAAAATGATCGTTCTTGATTGGAAGAGGATCTTTCCCCCTTTTTTGTGTCTATTTTGTGGTACTTTCTTTAAACACACACACACACACACACACACACACACACACACACACACACACACACACACACACACACACACACACACACACACACACACACACACAATTTTTCCTCAGAGGCATAGCCTGATCTTCAGATATCTTTGCTGGGGCAAGCCCTGCTGAACTGACAACACTCATGCTGGCAGAACTCTATAAGGATTGCAATCAGATTCTGCTAAGATGTTCTTTATTTGAACAAGAACAAAGGGGATTTATCTCCAGCATTTTAACATAAGCAGAAGATTTAGAAGCCATTGATTAATCAAATGCATATGATTGCATTGATTGCATGTTTTTGTTTAAACAGCCAAGGATTCAAATAAAGTAACATGGATGAAATTCCTGTAACCCTTGCCTTTAGGGTATTTCTTTGATTATTTTAATTAACTTATATTTTTCACTTTAAATTTCTGACCCTTTTGTTCTCTTCTCCCTCCCCCTCCTTTTTCCCTGAAGTAGCCTCCATTTCATGAATGCAGCATAACTTAGGCTATCTTGGTCTTTCCATAAACATATTGAAATAATAATGGTTACACCACATTAATTGATTTTTTTTTTGTAATGGGGAACTATATCTTTATCACTTTCTCTGTAAGGAAACCAATTACAAGAAGATTGAATGTTTTATTTTTGTATTTGCTTCAATACTACTGTTCTTGAAGCAGTTCTGTGATGAAAAAGAATTCATATTTCAAGAAAACCCTCAGACTGGAAAATTTTTGTTTGTTTTCCTGTGTGGGCTACCTCAGGTATTTGTAAATGGCTCCCTGTAGAAGTCTAAATAAATCTAGGTATACAGTCAGGGACATCCCATCCATGAGGGCAACAAAAGCAGTTGCCTCAGGGAGCAGACTGGCAGTGGGCAACCACTTCCATCCATCTGCTCACTTCTGCTTATCCTCTTCCTCCCACTCCCTGGATTGGAAAAGGAAGGGTGGGACAAAACAGAAGTGTGGAGGAGATGAGAGTGGTGGGCTAGTGTGTTGGAGAAGCAGAGGCTGGCACATCACTAGGTAAGGCTGGCAGCATTTGTCATGGCACCTCAGATACCAGGAAGTCTTAGGCCAGCCCTGGACACAGCCACTTGGAAGAACCAATGGCAGATCTATTCAACTTATGCAAATTGCTGCTGAAGCAAGGATTGCCATTTCCATCCACTATGAGTGGAATCATGGAATCATCTGAGTGAAAACTCTTTTACACTGCTAAAATTGTGCGGGAGTAATCGTTGTTGTTGGCAACCTTCAGTCTCGAAAGGCTATGGTATCGGGCTCTGAAAGGTGGTTCTGGAACAGCGTCTAGTGTGGCTGACAAGGCCAATTTGGGAGTGACAATCCCTTCCACACTGGGAGCAAGTGCAGTCTGTCCCTGGTCTGTCTCCCTGGCTATGGGCCTTCCTTCTTTGCCTCTTAGCCTCAGACTGTTGGCCAAGTGTCTCTTCAAACTGGGAAAGGCCATGCTGCACAGCCTGCCTCCAAGTGGGCCGCTAAGAGGCCAGGGTTTCCCACCTGTTAAGGTCCACTCCTAAGGCCTTCAGATCCCTCTTGCAGATGTCCTTGTATCGCAGCTGTGGTCTACCTGTAGGGCGCTTTCCTTGCACGAGTTCTCCATAGAGGAGATCCTTTGGGATCTGGCCATAATCCATTCTCACAACATGACCGAGCCAACGCAGGCGTCTCTGTTTCAGCAGTGCGTATATGGAGTAATCATGCAGTGGCAATCTCACAACTCTTACAATATGTAAATTGGCTTTAACACAAGAATCCTAAATACATGAGATGAACGTAAATTCATTGTCATTGATGAGTTCTGTCTTCATAATATGTTTCAAGTTGGTATGTAACATATACTCTTCAAAACCTTTTATTTTTTGTTGTATCATCAAATCAGTTGACTACTCTAGTGCATACAACTTAAGGTTTGCAGCAAAACAGCAAACACTTTAGTACAGTGGTTCCCAAACTGGTGGCTCATGACCCACCAGGGGAACTGGAAAAGGGCCATTCCCCTTTAAGCGGAATGGCACAGAAATTAGCAGCAACAGGATCAGGATGACTGTGCTGCTGCCAGGGAGGGAAGGATTGTTTACCTTACCTGCAATCTCTAAGTCTCTCTGGAGAGTCTGAAGAGTCTGGGGTCCCCTCTGCAGCCCGCCACAAGCCTCCAAACTCCTATTAAAAGGGAAAAAAGAACTTCTTCCAGTTTCACAGCAAAAACAGAAAGTGTTTTTTGTTTTCTTTTGTGGAGGGCTGCAGAGGGGGTTGCAGGCTCCCCAGACCCTTCAGAGAGCCTTAGAAACCCACAGGTAAGTGTAAACAACCTTTCCTTCCCTGGCAGCAACAGGATCATCCCCTCTCCTTCGAATACTTACGGGGTTCCCAAAGTCCAAGTAGTCCCAAAGTAGGACTTTGGGAACCACTGCTTTAGTGACTTCAGTCAGATTATAATGACTTCCTCAAAGTCATTTACACTGTAATTGCTTTATTCCTGTATGAAAATAATTATTTTGCAGTTTTGAAGAATGACTCCCCAACTCTGCACGTCTATCCAAAGTCATTTCATGTTTCTAACACTGACATTCTTGGAGGGGAAATAACGTGCTAAGTTTCTTCAGTGCCTGGCCACCAGTATAAAGTGGCCCCTCTTTCTTGCCTTCAGAGCTGTTCAGAGCAGAGAACAAAGCAGAGGCATCTCCTCCACTTCGCTCTCCCTGCTCTGATTGGCTCTGCAAGCAAGAGAGAGGGGTCTTTACACTGGTAGCCAGGCACCTGAAGAAACATAGCATTTTGCCCCCCCCCCCCTTCCAGGAACACCAACATTCAACAGCAAAAGTCAAGGACAAGTTCAGTACCTTTAACCAGCAGTTGGCCTGGAACTAACAACATAAGAACAGCCCCACTGGATCAGGCCATAGGCCCATCTAGTCCAGCTTCCTGTATCTCACAGTGGCCCACCAAATGCCTCAGGGACCACACCAGATAACAAGAGACCTGCATCCTGGTGCCCTCCCTTGCATCTGGCATTCTGACATAGCCCATTTCTAAAATCAGGAGGTTGCACATACACATCATGGCTTGTAACCCATAATGGATTTTTCCTCCAGAAACTTGTCCAATCCCCTTTTAAAGGCGTCCAGGCCAGACGCCATCACCACATCCTGTGGCAAGGAGTTCCACAGACCGACCACATGCTGAGTAAAGAAATATTTTCTTTTGTCTGTCCTAACTACCCCAACACTCAATTTTATTGGATGTCCCCTGATTCTGGTGTTATGTGAGAGTATACAGAGCATCTCTCTATCCACTTTATCCTTCCCGTGCATAATTTTGTATGTCTCAATCATGTCCCCCCTCAGGCGCCTCTTTTCTAGGCTGAAGAAGCCCAAACGCAGTAGCCTTTCCTCATAAGGAAGGTGCCCCAGCCCAGTAATCATCTTAGCTGCTTTCTTTTGCACCTTTTCCATTTCCACTATGTCCTTTTTGAGATGTGACGACCAGAACTGGACACAATACTCCAGGTGTGGCCTTACCATAGATTTGTACAACGGCATTATAATATTAGCCATTTTGTTCTCAATACCTTTTCTAATGATCCCAAGCATAGAATTGGCTTTCTTCACTGCTGCCACACATTGGGTCGACACTTTCATCGACCTGTCCACCATCACCCCAAGATCTGATCTGTCACAGACAGCTCAGAACCCATCAGCCTATATGTGAAGTTTTGATTTTTTTGCCCCAATGTGCATGACTTTACACTTACTTTCATTGAAACTATGTTTCCTTGGGTCCTAGGAGGATGCCAAATACCTAACTGTCTTTTGTGCATAAAGTTGTTAGCAACAAGTGAAATGAAGGAGAACCTGGAAGCTAGCACAACTAGGATTGTGTTACCTCATTTTTTTTGCTAACACTACTCTACCAATCTGTTATGCCCGCATTCTCTCGCATTCTGTTGCCAACACTGCTCCTTCACATGTACAGGTGTGTCCTACATGTGTCATACACACATACAAAAATAACTGAAATTGGGGAAATTAGCAAGCAGGAGGTCAAATCTAGCAGTGTGACAAGGTTTGGGATCATTGACATGGATGAGCGGTGCAAACAATCTCAAAGTGCCTCAAAATTAGGCTAACAGTAACGACAAGACAGAGTTTTTCAAAGGAGATAGAGTTTATTGAAGAAATATATCAAGAGAAAGACGCATGTAATTTCAGGTCTGTTACAGAGAGGAGCGATACAGGTACTTGCAAATATCTGTGTTTGGACAGCAGAAGCTGGTTGGAAAGGTGACTGAATCTTTTTTTTTTGGGGGGGGGGAGAGAGAGAGATCAAAAGGGGAGGGGAGTTGTCTGCTGCATAATCCTAGTCTGCTGGTTATAGCTTGAGTACAAAGTCCTTCCTGAGCAGCAAGGCAGAGCTGCAAAGTTCCCAGGTTCTCAGCAGAGAGAGAGAGAACTGGCCCTCAGCTGCTTGCTTTTGAAGTGATCCAGGAACTCCCCTATCTGCTTCCAGAAGAGGGAAGTTATAGGACTTTTTACAAAGGAATTTTTGACTGGACAAAGGAGTTTGGGGAGATTCTATAGCTAAGCATTTTGAGCTTCCTGGCCTTGACTAAGTTATCCAGGAAGACACAAAAGAGCTTGATGGCACATCCAGGGGAGTTCCTGATGAACAATAGTGTGGCAGGTTGTGTTATCTCAGGTTTAGGTGGAAGGACTTCTTGGCCCAGAGTCTGAAAAGTTGGGCAATTGTAATTTAATTTAACATTCCGGCAGGACTTGTTCTTGCTAGCTATCTTTTTGTCAGATTTCAAGCATCCAGATTTAATCAACCACAGAGGGGCCTTTCCTTGGGAGCCATCTTTGCTAGCTATCTTTTTTGTCAGATCTCAAGCATCCAGATTTAATCAACTACAGAGGGGCCTTTCCTTGGGAGCTAGCAAAATCCCACCCCTTTTCACAGATCAGGGAGGTCTTCCTGGCTCTGAAACCTAGATGGAGTCAGTTAAAACTGCACACGTTTGGGAAAGAGGGTGTCAGTTCATAGCTTCAAGAAAGCATTTAACTCTTCAAATCTTCTGCATCTAAAAGCTTTATATAACCTTCAGATCATGCTGAGTATCCTAACATAACATAAAATAACATTATCAACGAGTCCTAACATGTCCTCCTAGTTCTTAATGCAGAGTGAAGTTAAATAATGGAGTGCACAAGACTGCACATATATTAGTAAGGTTTTGTCTGTCATCAGAATCTTTTTTCTATTAATCCAGCTCTACAACTTGGTATTAGGGAGGAGAGAACAACAAAGTTATCATGAGTGCATTCTTTTCCCTGCTATCCTTTCCCATTGGTATTCTGTGCTGAGATGCCCTTGAGCATCATGATGTAGCACCACTTCTGCTGGAGTGCCATCATGTCATAGCAATCCCAGAGGTGTTTAGGTACCATCAGGCCCCCAGGTGACCTGTCTCTTGGAGTGCAGCTGATTGCCAGGAGATATTAGTTATTATGACTAATGTGCATTTATTTAAGTGTCTGGAAGGCAAGAAGAAATACAGTAATGATATTAAAATAAAAATCTCTATGAGCAATTTTGCTTCTGTTTCATACAATAGTTAAATAAATTATGAAAGCTGTAAAACACCATGCATGGGACCCATAAGCAAAAAGCACACAGAGCAGGGTAGAGCTAAAAAAAAGTGTTGATGTTTTCAATACTGTCATCCATCACCATAATGAGCATCCAAAACCCCTTTGAAAATTAGATGCCTGTGATTACACAGATTTCCAAGTGTAAGCTTCTGCTGTATCTGATTCTGAAACATATTAATATGAATGTTATGCTAATTTTTATGCTTTTGACCTAGAATTTATTTCAAAGATTCAAGAGGATATTGCCTAATTAACTAATTCACTCATTCCTTCTCAAAGCTACCTTCACCTTCTCACTTCATTAGAGGGAATTTTTCCCCCTTTTTGTTTTTGGAAGAACAAATAAACAAGAATGCTTCAGAGATATGATATTTATTTCAACCTTAAAAAGTGTTTCCTCACACAAATGGAACTGAGCTGTAAAAATTATTGTTCCACTCTTAGCATCTCCAGTTTGTTGGGGTTTTGATAGTGCTCCTCTCTTCATAGGATTTTTTGTGATTAAATTTAAGGCAGGTAAAAACAGTTTGATTTTCATAAGCTGTTTGACCTTGTAGGACTGAAAAAACACAGGATACCTGAATTCTTTTGTGTGGAAATTCAAGTACACTCCTTCACATGTACAAACAATACCAACATTAAAAAAAAAAAATCCTGATCTTGCACCAATGTGAAATCACAATGTGATAATTTTAGTAATTTAGTGTTTTAAAAAAGAAAATATAAATATTTTAATTATGCAAATCCACATCATTTTAAGAGTTGATGTTGAATGTTCAAAATGTATAATACAGACATATATAAAAACATGCTTTAAAATTATAATTTTATTTTATACTATCATTGCAGGTAATTCCGCTATGCTGTAATACAGTCTGACAAGGAAAACAATGCTCTTATTCCCAGTTCTTTGGCATCCTACTCATGTTTGTAGCCATGAACTGTCTAGATCAGGGGTGCTCAATAGGTGGATCGCGATCTACCGGTAGATCGCGAGGCAAAATGAGTAGATCGCGGAGTGCCGACCCCCCCCTTTCAGGTGCCTCTGGGAGGAAACACCGGGAGTAAGGCCCATTGTACTCAATGGGGCTTACTCCCAGGTAAGTGTGGCTAGGATTGCAGCCTCACAGCCTAATCCTAGGCATGTCTACTCAGGAGTAAGTCCTGTTATACTCAGTGGGGCTCAAGGTACACCAACATACATTGTACACATAAATGTTATATGTTATGATGGCACGAACATTGTAAAAAAAAAAACTCTGGTAGATCTCCGGGCCTTGCTGGGTTTCAAAGTAGCTCTCGAGCCAAAAAAGTGTGAGCACCCCTGGTCTAGATACTTCTCTGCATACATGCCTGTTAGTGTGGCACTTTGTGTGTGTGTGTGTGTGGGGGGGTGCAATCCTATCCTGTGCTGGAACAGGCAGGTCCAGCACAGGATAGAGGCCCAAAGCAGCTCAGCCAGAGGCAAGGGGAAACTTTCCCCCTTACCTCTGGGAAAGGTGCCCTTTCTTCTATGGGTCTCCTCGGCCTTGCGCCACCGCTTGAAGCTGCTCTGATCTTCCTGGGAAAGGGGGTTGGGATATGGCATAACTGCTGGATCCCAGCCCCGCCTCCCACTCCCCACCCAGGAACGCCTCTTTCCCGCCTCTTCCTCACCCCCCTGCCTACCTCAGAGCCTTATGTCAGCCCAGCCAGGCCGACACAAGCCTCGGTGCTTCTATCAGCGTGGAGGCTTGTTCCAGCCTCTGCAGGCCAGCGTGCCTCTGCGCGCTGGCCTAGCCAACTCCTGAGGACGCGCAAATATGCCTTATGGTGAAGGGCTAGATTGCGCCGTGTGTGTGTGTGTGTGTGTGTGTGAGAGAGAGAGAGAGAGAGAGAGAGAGATGCTTCTTTTTCTGTGACTATGAGGCACTTCTCTGTGTGCGTTTGTGTCCGTGATGCGAGTTTTCAGTGTGTCTGTCTGTGAAGCAATGACGTAATTTTGCACTTACAGGTGGTCAGGAAGCCAGGCAATGCCAAGGCCTGCTCCAGGCAGCATTCGCTGCTTCTTGCCCTCAGGGAGCATTCGGTAACACCGGGCCTTTGTCACCTGACGTGCCCTGGGAGGGAGGGAGGCAGAGCCCAGGGCAGCGATGAAGATGACAATGCGGAGGTAGAGGAGGAACAAGGAAGGGCAAGTAAGCTGAGGTGGTAGAGGCAGTGCTGCTGCTTCTCTCCTGCTTTCCCCTCATAGCAGCAGTGGTACACCTCTGAGTGGAGCATGAGCCGAGGCAGGGATCCCTGCTTATTCCTCTCCGCTGCTCCCTCCCCACACACACTGCAGTTGGGCATGGAGATGCAGCCTACCTTCAGAAGAGCAGAGCACATCCGTCTCCTGCCCACCCCACTTGCACACAAACCCATAGTTCCCATTCCCACAGTGCAACTCCAGCTTATGAGGCTGGGTTGGGCAAAGACAACCACTGGCCTCTGCACAAGGCCAAATACCAGTGGTTGCCAATTTTTTCCTCCGCTTGGTGCAGCAGCCCAACTCCTGGCTCTTCTCTACCTCTGGAAATGGGACTCCAGGCTGGAGGATTTTGGGTGGAGGGCTGGATCTGGCCTCCAGGCCATAGGTTGCTGATCTCTGGCCTAGAGATTCATAGACATGTTATTGGGAAAACTGCATTTACAGAAAAAAGAAAGCAGGGTCTGGCCTCCTTTTCTAACCTTCATTCCTCTTGTGTGTGACATACATAAACCTAGTGCTCTGTGCCAGATGTGTAATGTATCACTAACTCTTCTACAGCAGTAACTTCACAATTTGGGGGTGCTCCTGCACACAGCCTTGTTCCTGGGTGTTGATGTGGTGGCTGAGGCCTGCTGTGCTTTTACCCAGTTTAGGCTGGTGTGCCAATTATTCTGTTTCAGAAGGAATTGGCCATAAGGAGCCACACCTCAGTCACCTCATAAGAGAATTATGGCAGCACACTACATGTGGGCTACCCTTGAAAGCTCTCCAGAAGTTTCAACTCCAGAAGCTTCAAAATGCAGTTGCTATGGTGTCAATTGGGGGAAAGGCTTTCCAATCACGTTTCACCTCTGTTATTCTAGCTATATTAGCTACCAATTTGTTTCCAGATGCAATCCAAGGTGCTAGTTACTATCTTGAAATCGAGTTACAGCTTAGGACTGTATTGAGGAAATATGAAGGAATGGATGGGTAAATTCCATATAGATTCCATATGAATTTACCCATCCATTAAGATAGGAGAGACAGGCTCTTGCATGTCCTGCAAACTTCTAAGACTAGACTGTCAGTGATGAGAAGCCCTTCTCATTTTCCCTATCACTTAATGTTTGTTGGACCTCACAGGAGACTAAAGACCTGGTTCTTTCACAAGCCATTTCCTGGGCTCTCTTGATTCCCAGCCCAATCCTGAGCTACCAATGGTGCCTAGCCTTGGTGGCACCAAGAACAGCGGCCGCCAGATCCTGTGCGCCTCGGGCTACTGCAGACTACACCTGGGGAGAAGGGGACTTTTGTCCCCTTCTCCTGGGTAAGGGAAGCAGCCCTGCAATGGGTCTACTCACTTTACCGCTTTACCAAAAAGTCGGCAGTAAAGTAAAGGCGTTCATGTAGGGCACCAAGCCCTGCATGAACACCTTGGATCTGGTGGAGTGGAGCTCTACGGACCTGTCTCCCTCCCTCCCCCAGCATGCCTCCCTGCTGCCCCCTCCCCACCCCCCGCCTCCCCATCACACCGCTCCTCTGTCCCCTGTCTGCCCCCTCCCCGCCCCTGCTTACCGTGCTGTGGCTTGGCGGTCCATGAGACCGCCAAGCAGCGGAGGCTGGGCACCCACCCCCCACCAGCCCAGTGCTAGCCCACTGGTGGTAGCCCAGTGGTGAGGCTCACAAACGCACCTTACAGCACATTTGCAACAGTCGAGGCCAGGATTGGGCTCTTGGTTGCTACCTCCTCTGATTTAATTCTGTTTGCTTTAAAGTGTTTTGCTGCTGCTCTTAAATGCTTTTTTACCTGTATGATTTGTACTTATAGTTTAATTATTATTTTTGTAATAGGAGAAAATGTATGGTACTTTACAAAAATAAATATCAAATCTAAAGTATGGGGTAGCATGCCATATACTATAGTATATATGTAAAGTACAAATCCATGTATGCTTTGCCCTTAGATGGGTGGCATTAAATTTTATATAGAATCTTTTTGAATTATCTGCTCTTTTACTGGCTGCTATTTCTGGTTTTTTTGTTATTGTAGTGAACAGTATTTGGAATGAACTGTTGTAAACTTCTTGAAAAGGTAATATTGTTGTAAAGGTGGAATATAAATGTTTTAAATACATAAATAGAAATGAAAGTTCTTGTCCCCACACTTTCTTGATCTACATAGTAGCAATGCATAATTTTAGTCTGTTTACTACTACAATGAATATAAAAGGATGCAAGATTTTTTTTCCCATTTCTACTTTCCCTTTTAAAAAAGTCTTCTGACTGTGGAGATGGATACAACATGGAAGATGCATTTTGTACTGAGACAGTCCAGACCAATAATTATTTTTATTTGTGATGGAGATATTCAGAGTCCATTTAGCCTTGGAGCATATGAGTCAAGGATCCTGGAACACCAATAGACTGCCTGCCTATGCTTTTGAAGGGAACTGCTACCCCACCAAGCAGTGGTTTCATCCCTACCCCAAAATGGCAGTTTTACTGACCAGGAAGCTTTTGTTTTATCAGGATTAATCTTTTTATTTGTGCTCATCCAGCCCATTGTATATTATAGATTAATGTCTCTTGACACAGCAATAAAAGCATGCATAGTGCTATCTTGTATCACACATTCTAAAGCTTGATCCTGTACCTTTGAAATAACCATGGGCTCAGTCTCTTAGAGTATTTGAAGCGAAGGATAAAGAATCAGAAGAAGGTGATTAAGGGAGTCAAAGGTCATCACTGATAGTGCAATACCATTTTTCTCAGCCTCTAAGATGGTACAGATCTTTTTTTTTTCCCATGGCTGTATCATCTTGTTTTCCAATCAATTTGATCAAATAATACCAAGAGCTTACTATATAAAAGGTCTGTGTGCTTCCAGGCACAATTTACTCACACTGAAACTAAATTGGGAGAGCAAAGCAAAAGAAATGGGGATTATTTGAAGAGTTAGCAGTAGGTGAACGAGAGAGCATAAAGTAGTGAGACACTGCACTGACTGGGAGTCCTGCTCATTTGAGAAGTCCTGTTAATTTTCGTAGACCTCATACCACATGAGTTAGGTCAATTTGTCACTAACATCAAATTAGGTGGTGAATCTGTTTTTGAACTGTACTACTTCAGACTGCAGATAGTTGCTTGCATGACTGAATACTTATCCAGGCAGAAAAAAGAAAAGAAGAAGAAAAAGAAAAACCTGCCACATAGAAAACTAGAAATTGGGAAGGAAGGTCCTAGACCAGCGTTTCTCAGTGCTGCTTTCCCAACATAGCATTTGCTCTAACTCTCGCTGCAGAAGTACCACAGGAAGTAGCTGGTGATGACATTATCGCTAGTTATTTCTGGGTTTGGAGACCACAATGGGAACTTCCAATGGCAATAAGAGGCTCAGGATGGTTGGGAGCCCTTTTTCAAGCACACAAAAACTGTGTGCTGGAGCTCTGCCTGCTAGGCTCAGCTTCCTACCGCCGCCTGAAGCATGTGTTGTGGTCTCACTGCAGGGTGGCTGGTGCCGTACGTACCACCCAACACCATCATACCACTGGTGGGACACGTTCCACTGGTTGAGAATCCCTGTCCTAGACCACCTTCTACCTGACACTCTACAGAAACCAAGCACAGGAATTTTTTTAATGAGATTTTAAATTTATGAACCACCTGTGGCATATTAGGCAGTATAACCCAGAAATAGGGCTATTAAGATGAACTAGGCCCAAGAGTGAATAGGGAGAGATGTTGGCTCCATTTCCTAGACTAGCAGCCCAGAGGGGATAGGATCTGAGGCATGCCATTGCTGCCAGATTCACCCCCTCCTGCAGCCTCCCATTACACCCCCCACCCAATTTCACCCCTTCTCTGACCCCATTTTGCCATCCACCCATCCCTCCCTAAGCTGGTTATACGGGGTGACCCAAAAGTAGATGGACAGTAAATGATAACAATTATTCCACCTACTGTCCACCTACTTTTGGGTCACCCTGTATAATGGATCCCAATTACAACCCACTAAGGAAAGGAATTCTCCAAGGTTCCTCCAGGGAAGTCAAGGAACAGGAACATAGCTACAAAACTAAGCCAATAATTTATTGCATATCTCTGTTTTATCAAGCACAAAATGCCTTGTAAAAATCAGGGAAAAAACAACAAGAAAACTAACAGCTGAGATATTTTTTGATCTACTAAAACAGTGGTTCTCAAACTTTTTAGAGGCCCTAGAGGCTGCTTTCTGATTTATAAATGCCAAGGGATTTGGTTGTAATGGTGACTGGGCGTCATTGCTTCCCCCGCAAGTAGCAGCTTAACTCTTGATGCTCAAGTTTGTCCCTTGAAGTGCATAGCCTATTTTGCCCTGTCAATTTTGTGATCCACCAAAAATTAGGTCACAATCCACTGGTGGATCCCAGACCCACAGTTTGAGAACCACTGGACTAAGGGCCCAATCCTATCCAATTTTCCAATGCTGATGCAGCTGTGCCAATGGGGTGTGCACTGCATCCTGTGGTTGTGAGGCAGTCACAGAGGCCTCCTCAAGGTATGGGAACATTTGTTCCCTTACCTTGGGGCTGTATTGCGGGCTGCACCGGTGCTGAAAAGTTGGATAGAACTAGGCCCTTAGATGTCACTGTTAAAACTAGGAAATATGATAAGGCAAGTCATACATTTGAAATACAAATCCGAAGTAAAATACAAACACAATAAGTCAACAATAAAAGAGAAGCAAAATAAATAATTGCGAAAATAAGCCACAGAAAAACCAGAAGCAACCATTTTGAAACTTCCCCTCAGCAAAACTGTATTTTTTTTACACCTCCTTGGTAGGGACAAAGCATACTCTTCAAGTAGACATATTCAATAGGCACCTATAGTTTATTTGTGTACTAGTTACTGATGTCTGTGTAATGAAATCTGAATTTCAGATATGAAAATAATTCACAAGTGGAGCAAAAATATTTTCACTGCTCTAGTAGCCAACCCATCCTCCTGCTTTCTCTAGCTTTAGTGACAACCCGTGCATTCATCTGGGTGGCAACTCTTTTATAAAGGGTATACAGATACTTCTCAGCCCTCATACAGAACCCCACTATTTCTGAAGAGCCTTCAATCCCTAGATTTACAGATAATTGGTAGCATCGAAATATAAAAAATAAGCTTTCTACATTGTAAGACACTACATAGTGTGAAGTTACTATTTCCAGGACTAGGCACATGTTGCTCGACCCCTTGGAAGCAGCTAACTTCCTGAAGACAGTATATATATCTTATTTTCATCTCACATAGGGTATAATAGAAAACCCAAAGACTCTTTGGGATCAGCAGGGGGATCCCAAAGGGGATCAGCAGGAATACAGATTATGAACACTCCCAGCAATATGAAAAAAATTGCAGGAAGCTACTGCTCTTGTTAGAATACGATCCATATGGCTTTATTGTCTGATTTCACCTTTCTCATTCAGTAGGGATTTTTTTTAGACTGTTCTTATTAATGAATTGCAGCCCAAGGCAGCAACCTCATCAGGATGAGGTTATTGCTAAATCTGGAAGATATAAAAGGAGAAATTTTGAGAAATTCAAACGGCAACAACATTTGGCAATTTGCAGTTAAATTTGTTTGTTATCAATGAGGCCTGTGTAATATGTGTACAGCACATCCAGGCAGAACATTCAGACAATAAGCTTGACTGTTTATTACGTGCTTTGTGTTAGGGATAAATGAGTTCTTCTGCTGTCAGTGTCATTTTTGATGTTGCAAAACCAAATCAATATCCAACAATTTCAACATGCCAAGACATCACAGAATTTTCGAACAGAGAGTGCTCTCTGTCCTGGTGTTTCAATTCTGCTTGTTCTTTTACACCTGGAGGATAAATGTTTAGCCCAATAGAGATTGCAGTATAAAACCATACTATCAAAATAGTGGAATGTTTCCAAGTGCTTTTTTTTTTTAGTTAAAAATACGTAGATAATTAAGCAAACCTGGAGAATAGAATATCTGAAAGACACAAGCAAAGAAGGCCAGGGTAATCATAGCAAATGACCTATATGCTGGCTTAATTCAGGTCATGGTTTGGGACACAGGAACAGAACATGACATCTGAAGTCAGCTACTAATCATGTATGGGTGATTTTTCATAACCATTTTCATTGGTTTAGTTCAGGATTGTTGTTTCCTCCATTTATTATATGTTAATGGGTCACCTGTCATTATGACAAGTAATGGGGGAAGGCTTTTCCATTGTGGCCAAGCCATCATGGCCACAAGTTAATGGTAAAAAGGAGAGTATGACCAACCTGATTCCCAACACAAAAGGAAGGAATAAGCCAGTTTTGTAACCATCAGTGTGCAAGCCATATTACTAATATTCATTCTACAATTAATAATACGCAATGTACATTTACAGTGTGATAAAAGCAAAAGACTTGAATATAGAGGGTGGTAGAGGAAGGGATGACTTGAGAGATAAGGCGGAACATTGGGACAGAGATGGTCTTGGTCACTTTGATTGTGACCTGCATCAAAGACTAGACAAAAGGAGTGCATCCCTGTTGGTCCTGCTGGACCTTTCAGCAGGTTTTGACACCATTGACCATAGTGTCCTTCTGGACCAACTGACTGTGTTGGGGTTTGGGGACACTGTTTTGCAGCGGTTTGGCTCCTTCCTGTCAGATTGGACCCTGATGGTGAGGCTGGGGACACCTGATCAGCACCCTGACCAATAATCAGCACCCTGATCTTCATTCTCAATAATGCACAATTCTACCTGATGTACATGAATTAAAAAAGACATTACTGGGTTTGGTGTTCCCTGCATGGATGCTAGCCACTTTCTCCACACAGTGGCTAATAGCAGCGATGACTGAATGAATGAGGCATTAATAGCTTTGAACAATCCTCTATGGATGAAGCCATTAAAGCTCTTGTAACCTTGACCTGAAGGCAGAGCTTGAGAATATAAGATGACCCCTTTCTCTCCATCCTTGTGCAGTCAATTTCTGGCAACTGTCTGAGACAAAGACAAAGAAGCCAAGAAAGAAAGAGCCAAGAGTTTGAGCACCTTGGGGTGTAGAACTGCTCTTTGAGGATCTAATATGATCTGTTGTTGCATGAAGCGTTGTGCTATTTACCTCCATCCAATTCCAATTTCTGGATGGGGACGTCTGGCGGTGGTGGTGATGGAGCAAACTTTTTGGATGATAGAGTCGAGCTAATGCTGTGCAGGATACTCTGGGGTTCCCTATGCTCTGCTCAGCAGTGGCACAACTCTTGTCATCTAAGAGGTTTTCTCCATCGCCACCCCCTCCAGGCTCAAGGGCTTTTGGATACTGCCCATGTGTTCCAACCCTTGAAACTAGCAGGCTACCTGATCTAACATTAGAGATTGGTATATCACTACTTCTGTCCTTGTGACTGGCAGCCGGTGATGACCCTCTAAATAGGTCATCCCCTCATAGAAGCAGGAGACAATTATGTATTCTCTCTCTGTAGTGAATAGGCCTATGTAGCATGCCGTTATGCTACAATATGTTCCCCCTGTCTGTTGTCAAAACAGCTTAGCCAGAGACCTTTGCATAATACAGTATTACCTTTCTCAGGGGGCAGGGACCTCACTGCATATGTGCAAGTATATTGAAAAGAAGTGCCTTAAAATAGTATTATGTCTTTATCTTATGCATATTCTTTACAACTGAAATCCATCACATTGACATTAGTACAATTTCTTTTTGCTTCAGTGTTCTTACACATGCTACTGCAATCTATTGGCCTCATATAAATGGGACATAAATCTAGTGGTTTTTTTTCCTGTTCATAAAATACTCCACTCTCTATCATAAAACAGTGTATTGTGTAGGAAAAAAAAACCCAAAAGCAACAATACTTGAGACACATATTATTTTAGGACAGGCTGCACTAGACTTTTATTAAGTATAACCCCAGAGAAAGAATAGAATGGCAGGAGCCCTTCATCAAATTATTAGCGTACAAACATTGTCAAAAGTTATAGCTCGCAAACAATTCCATCTATACACTAATAGCAAACTTGTCAATCCATTCCCCTCACTACATGCCACCACGTGCAAACTAGCCTCTGGTCTCCATGCCATTACCTAAGCATGCATTTACTAATTAGGAAATAGGAAGGGCAAATGTTGGGTAGATTACCTTGATCTCATCTGATCTCGGAAGCTAAGCAGGGTCAGGCCTGGTTAGTATTTGGATGGGAGACCGCTCGGGAATACCAGGTGCTGTAGGCTTATACCATAGTCTTTCGAGACTGAAGGTTGCCAACCATAATAAGGAGAGGGTGGCCTGTTGTTGACTCCACCACCAACAAAAGACCTTGAATTGTGTTTGGGAGTTAGGATTGTCTAAGTCAGATTGAGCAGGAGTAGGTGGCTCTCTAGCCCAAGCAAAGACTCTTTGTAAAGTGCAGATCCTCATTTGTAGATAAATGTCGCTTTTCCACAAACTTGAAATGCTTGCAAAAATAACTGGGAAGATCTTGTACATCTTTGGTCTACGCTAATATTGCAGGATAATTATTCTTACGTTTCAACATTTGCATACCCTCTGTCCAAATCAGCAATTTTCAGCCAGTGTGCCGTGGCACATTAGTGTGCCACAAATGGTCCATAGTGTGCTGCAAGAGTTTGTGGGGGGGGGGGGTCATTTACTAGTAGGGCCATTGGGGGATGTAAGCACCTCACTAGAAGAGTGGTGTGCCTTGTCAATTGTAAACAAAACTGATGATATACCTTGACAATTTTAGTGCCTTGTCAGTGTGCCATGAGATGAAAAAGGTTGAAAATCTCTGGTCCAATGAATAGACCACATGTTTAAAAACTTTTGTTAAGTCCTCAGTCCAATCCCCCACCAGCAGCACTGATTCATCTGCACCAAAAAGGTGTGTGCTGCATCCAGCGGTGGGGGGAGGGTAACCCAAGGACAAATGAGAGGTAAGTGCTAAACATTTATATAACTTCTACATAAGCTCTGGGGCTGGCTATGGGTCTTCTCAGACATACACCACCTCTTTTGGTGGCATATGTCTTAGGAGAGGAAAGCTTAGGGTTAGGGTTAGCCCAGCAGGGGCATACCCAGAGGAAGCCTCCAAAGGCCGAACTTCCCCTGTAGGTTGCAGCAGACATACCGTTGGTCCCACTGCATTACCATGCAGGGAGTTAGAATGGATTGGGCTGTAAAAAAATATTTTTACTTACCTCTGGTTGGTCACCTCCCCCCCCCCCCCACCAAGCTGTATAGCATACAGCTCTGTTGGCATGGCTGTATGCTCTAGCGTGGCAGGGAATCTGATTGGGCTGTAATTCCTATTTAACAGGAATGAAGAAGTCAGTCTTTTCACTCCTGTACTTTCTTGCACATATCTACTGTCTCTGAAGTCCTCCATCATGGCAAAAGAATAGATCTTATCAGAAGGGGCAGAAGGTCTGGTCTGGGGCAGAAGATCTGGTTTAGAGGGTAGAGCTGCAGTTAAGTCCAAAAACAACATCTGAAGGTTGCCAATTCAAGAACACTGGAAGTTTCTGTGTGCAGCAAGATGAGCTGAGCTGACATCTTGAGTGGGAGACAAGAAGCCAGCTGCAGTTGTTTCTCAGTGTGGGAGGTGACATGGCCAGAATAAAGACCAGACAGAAAAAGATCCACCTGAAAAATAGTGTGTTCTTGAAAGACAGAACTTCTTTGTTTATTGTAAAAACACCTTTGGGGATTTAGAAAAAGCCTGCCTATGTAAACCGCCTTGAATAAAGTCAAAGGAGCAATCCAATGGCCAGAAAGCCTGTACACAAATACTAGTATTATTATTATCATCAGAGACATTATGTTGCTGTTATCTGGCAGTTTGTTTAGCTGCTGTGCATAGGACCTAGAATGTGCGAAATGTGTGAGATCCGAAGCCCCACGTCGGGACATACATGTGTAAACTATCGATTTTTCTTTAAATTATATGCAAGTGAAAAGAAAGGGATTTGCCCATTACTTACTAATAGTTTAAAGGAAAGAGCAGCAAGAAACAGATATGTACATGAACCCAATGCAATATTCATATGGCTTTTTTTTTTAATTCCATAGAAGCATCTCATGGTGCTTAACATTGCAAAGTATTGTTGAATGTGTTTGTTATGGACACCCTTAGGCTACACAGACAACAGCTATTCTACTCATCAACCCTGGATTTAGGAATGAGGATTTCAGCGTTACCCCTTTATTTAATCCTTTTACCCTTTTCTTTCACACTGAAGCTATGTCTTTTGCCTTTGGAAATGCTTTGAAAATTAGAGCTCAAACATTGGATCAATAAGTATGTTCTGAAAAACTCACTAGTCTGCTAAGCTTTTATTTATCCTTCTACCTGTCTTTTCCTATCTATGTACAGCTGTCTTCCTAACAAATGAAGTTACTTGATTCTGACTTCTTCCATCTGAAGAAGGCAGTACTTGAGGGCAGATTTTTAGAGTGCACAAATATGTTTCATCCTATCGTTACATTAGTATTTATTTTGATGAATCCAAGATGAATGTTTGGTTTCATTCAGTTCAAAATGTTTTAAAAAGGCAATTTCATGCAGAATGCCTCTCTATAGGTTTTACTCCATATATTTAACATATTCTTTAAACCTTTTTGAAATGTGGATTGATTTGTAGAGGAAAACTGTCTTTGAAAAGATGCACATTCATACATAGAAGGTCTACAGTTTTGCGTGCTGCTGTAGATATCATCATGCTTTCCTTCATTGCTTGCTGCCCACCAAGGGCCAAGCTTCATGTCACAGTCATCATAAGAACATAAGAACAGCCCCACTGGATCAGGCCATAGGCCCATCTAGTCCAGCTTCCTGTATCTCACAGCGGCCCACCAAATGCCCCAGGGAGCACACCAGATAACAAGAGACCTCATCCTGGTGCCCTCCCTTGCATCTGGCATTCTGACATAACCCATTTCTAAAATCAGGAGGTTGCGCATACACATCATGGCTTGTACCCCGTAATGGATTTTTCCTCCAGAAACTTGTCCAATCCCCTTTTAAAGGCGTCCAGGCCAGACGCCATCACCACATCCTGTTGCAAGGAGTTCCACAGACCGACCACACGCTGAGTAAAGAAATATTTTCTTTTGTCTGTTCTAACTCTCCCAACACTCAATTTGAGTGGATGTCCCCTGGTTCTGGTGTTATGTGAGAGTGTAAAGAGCATCTCCCTATCCACTCTGTCCATCCCCTGCATAATTTTGTATGTCTCAATCATGTCCCCCCTCAGGCGTCTCTTTTCTAGGCTGAAGAGGCCCAAACGCAGTAGCCTTTCCTCATAAGGAAGGTGCCCCAGCCCCATAATCATCTTAGTTGCTCTCTTTTGCACCTTTTCCATTTCCACTATGTCTTTTTTGAGATGTGGCGACCAGAACTGGACACAATAATCATATGGTTTGTTCTTGCAGTTACACTGGATGCCAAAGGCAGCTTCTCTCCCAGGGTAAAGAGAATCCTTGATGGGTAACAATTTTTAAGGACTGTGTTGGTGAAGGAAAAGTTAAAAAAAAACACAACAAAAACAAACAAACAAAAAAAAAAACACCTGTCACTATGGCCTGAACATTTATCACCCTCCATTCCACTCCCTGCAGCTGCAATTTAAGAAAAAGCTGGCAGGAACTTTTACAAAGGAAATCATTTGAGAGTTGCTTTGATTTTGTTTCTATGAATTGAATAGGAATCTCATACATCTAGCTGATGGTGCTGGGGAGGTTAAGTCTTGTGCAATTCTTTAGTCATGTGGCTCTTAACACAGAATGCCAGAGTGAAAAGCAGAACCAGCCCAAAGACTTCCAGGTTTCCGAGGTGGTGCACCAAATGCATCCCCCTTACCATACAGCATCCCAGCTGCCACCACTGCTGCTTCTGGGCCTGCTCTCTGGGTTTATTTTTTAAAAGGTGTGGGGAACAGAATGGAAGAAGTGAAAAGGGGAGAAGAATGGACCAATGTGTTGGAGACAGAGGACACAATCCTAACCAGGTCTACTCAGAAGTAAGTCCTATTTTGTTCAATGGGGCTTACTCTCAGGAAAGTGTGGTTAGAATTGCAGCCAGAGTTGAGTACCCCTTGCACCAATCCAACACCTGAGATGACCACTGCAGCAGGTGCCATGGAATGAGCCAGCCTTCATGAAAAGGAACATAAAGGCCATCATAAAACGGTTCTGCCTATACAATCTTGGCCTACAGGCAAACCTTGGTTCTACAGGCAAACTACAGGTACAAGAGGTGTTTTCAGAATAGTTGTTCTAGCTACATGCACAAGAGCAGAAGACACACAATTCAAAAAAGGTCAATGTTCACTGGGTCACTAGTCAACCTGCCTTTAGGAAAGTTCTTTACCTGATCCAAACATGGTGACCATTCACACCTTGATAAGGCAAATCAATCTACTGAGGACCCGATCTTGAATGTTTTGCACCAGCTCAGCGCTGGTGTGCAGTGTCACAAACATGCCATAAAGCACAGCTGTGACACTTATTGCCCGGCCAACATGCACACTGGTTCAGTGCGAGCTCACACTGAGTCAGTGCTGGGCAGAGGATGGACGACCACCACCTGGAGCTTCAGGCAAGCTTCAAGAGGCAGAGAGGTGAGGGGGGGTTTGGAGGGAGACATTTCAGGGTGGGGGAAGGCATGGCGGGAGGTAACGGGGCAGGAGGGGGTGGGACTGGTGGAGCTCAGCTCTGCTGGATCTGAAGCCCGGTGTGCCCCCCCCTTTAGCCAGCGCAGGGTCAAGTAGTCCGATTACGGGGCCGCTTGCCTTACTCGGGGGAAAGGGATGAATGTCCCTTTCCCCCAAGTTGGTGTTGGGAGCCACCCACAGCTGCCCAACTGTCATAGGATGGAGAAGCAGCCATTTCGGCACTGCTGCAGCCTTGGGTGCCTGGCAGCTCAGGATTGGTCTGTGAGTCATTCCAAAGGGATGCTATTCTGAGGTTTGTTGTTTAACAAGGATAGAAAAGAAGTGAAAAGCCATATGGTATAATATATAGTGACAGGATTTCATCAGTTTTTGATGAAAATGTGTACTCTTAATGCCCATATCAGAATACTAGAAGTTGGAGAGGGGAAAAAAATCTCACAGCTTTTAACAACTATTTGATTGTACCAAAATCAATAATTTCTCCTACAGACAGAAAACTCTGTCAATGGATTTTTTCCAGAATGTACATTTTGCATTTTTCACAATGTTTATGCTTTGGATGAGTTAAAGGGCAAATAGAACTCTAGTGTGGATTTTAAAATTCACACAAAAAAGAAACTTTACAGTCTCTCATGAGAAACCATAGAATGAGATGTCTAACTGGAGACATTATACCAACATTTGATATTAACTCTGGTTTTTAGATTGGTAATTACAACAAATTATTTCTGGAATGGGTATAAGAGTAGAAAAACTTCAACATACAACTAGAAATCTTTTGAAGATCATGTCCATTTCAAGACTAATTCCCTCTAACCTCCCAGGGTTTTTGTGCCCCACAGCCAAGGCACCACATAGGAGAGACTTATGCTTACACTCACACCCTTGTAGTTTTATATTCGTATATGCATAGAAAAGACACAATCCAGCCAAATTCAGCATATGTAAATCCCATTCATTTCAACAGGAAAATATGTATGGGCTTATGTATACACTATTGAAATCATTACTCTTCAATGCTCTTAATTTTGGCAAGGTTTTACCCATATTTTTAATGGTTACTACCTCTGTTCAGTGTGATGAACCTCTCTTTTCATTGGCTGTGTGGTTTCTGAGTCTTTGTATATGCTACACCAATGTTTCTCAAACTGTGGGCCAGGACCCACTAGATGGGTCACAAGCCAATTTCAGGTGGGTCCCCATTCATTTCAATATTTTTAATATATTAGACTTGATGCTACCATGGTATGTGACTGCATTTGGGAAATGTTACAGACCTGTGCTTTTAACAAGCTACTATGTATATTCTTTTAACAATGATAGTAAATGGGACTTATTCCTGGGTAAGTGGGGGGGGGGCGGATTGCAGCCCAGGACTGTTAAAAATTGCCCTGCTTGATGATGTCACATCTGGTCATGACATCACTTCCGGTGGGTCCTGACAGATTCTCATTCTAAAAAGTGGGTCCCAGTGCTTAAATGTGTGAGAACCAATGTGCTACAGTATTGATATTCTGTTTTGAATATTGTTAGATGATGGGTAGCCCAATCCTAACGTGGTGATGCAGAAACACCAATTTGGCATCTTCTGCATCCTGCAGGAGAGTTTTGGCAATCTGAGGCCCCCTCAAGGGAAGGAAACATTTGTTCTCTTCCCCGGGGTAAGCTCCTGCTGCTGCCATGGGTCAACTTGAACCTGCTCTATCAGTATCACTGGCACAAGTCTGTGTTGACTGGTAAAGGTGGATTTGGCCTTGGAAAGGAGTTGGGATCCACTCTCCTCCCACTCCATCACCTCTATGTTCCTCCCACCCCATTCTACCCTTCACTGCCTCCCTCCCAACTCCTGCATGATCTTACCTCCAACGGCAGGTGTCTACCGTCTGTCATTGCATGGACCTGGCCACTTGCTACTTGTCGCACTTGAGCTAGGAGGTTTTTAATGTGAAATTTTATGAACACACTAAAACTGTGTTTTATATTAGGTTTCTCAAATCCAGAGTTGTTGCCTAACTCTACGTTCCTCAACTCAGTTTACAGGAATGTTACACTCTCAGCTATAAACCTCCCTATTTTCTAGGTGCACAGAACACCCTCCAATTTAAATCTCCTCTGGGCCACAGCAGAAGGATTTGCATACATTGCCTTGAAGGGTCTTTAAATCATAACAAGTTTTAGAGATATGCTGTCAAGTCACTGTTGAGTAAGAACGTTATGTTGTTGCAGGCAGAATATGCCTACATGCAAAAATGACTTCTTTTTAATATATTTTGTGGAAGCTGTAAATAAAGAGACTCATTTAGAAAGATTTTTTTTTGGGGGGGAAGGCGGTGGATTACTCAGCTGCTGACAGTCACACAAGTAAAACCAAGCTATTTAAAAAAGAGAGAGAAATAAAGATTATTTTCACAGGTTAAGTAAAGTTTTTATCAAGACAGCCCCCCAGAAAACATTAGTCTCTTGACAAAAGAATATTTGATATTTGTTCCTGTGAGCTGCATGACAGACAGACTAAGATATGAAATGAATTTTGATGTTTCTGATCTTACCAAGAATAGTTCTGCAAGGCGGCTAGTGTTGCAAATGGTTGGCAACCTTCAGTCTCAAAAGACTGTGGTATAAGCCTACAGCACCTGGTATTCCCAAGCAGTCTCCCATCCAAGTACTAACCAGGTCTGACCCTGCTTAGCTTCCAAAATCAGACAAGGTCAAGCATGTGCAGGGTAACAGTTGCTGCATTTCCTAATTCCATGTCATCACATATATTATGTTCACCTCCAAAAACATTTCAAATGTATTCCATGTGTAATGGCAGTGTTATGTGAAATGCAACATGATGGGAATATTTAGAATGGTTCAAAGCCATGGGAACCAGTTTGATTTGTATTTGTCTTCTAGCTTGGGATTCGCATATTTGGCAAAATCAGCTAAAGATGTAGGCATTGAAGGTGGACTAATGCAGAATTCTTGTTTGTACATTTAAAACTCAAACCGAAACAACAACAGTAACAATTCAGAAAGGAAGAACAAGAACAATGGCAGCCATTGTTCGGCACTGACAAAGCGTGGCTACATCTTCCTTTTCTGTGGGGTAATACAGATAGTAAATTTGAAATAACACTCACTTGAGCGACAAGGGATGACCACAGGGGATGTTTAAATAAGAGAAATAGGCTCTGAATGGTGTCAGTGTAAGTGGTTTAAATACTGTTAGGAAAATTAAAACAATACTCCAAGGTCTAAAATATACCTTGTCATTCTAATTACAGTGAGAGAGAATAAAATGAGTTTTAGTTTCAAGAAAAGGGATTTAGAGGTCTATGATATAGGCAAAAATTAAATAAAAGCATTTTCAAACTCTTTTCACAATTAAATCATCATTCTGTCTTCCCCAGATACATACCCATTCACATTTGGGTTTCTGGGTTTTTGGGTTTTTTTTAATGTGTGACTATGAAAACGGCAAATAATATATAGTGAAAATAAAATACTGTTTCTAGTAATAACATGCATAAATAAAGTTCAGTATTTAGGAATCTCCTGATTATAATATCAATCAAGAAAATAGAATAGAAATAATTATAAAACTGACTGATCCACAGCCCAATCCTATGCATGTCTACTCTGAAGTAAGTCCCATTATAGTAAATGGGACTTACTTCCAGGTAAATGTAGATGGGATTGGGCTGCCAATCATTCTTCTGCTAGGTTGGCAATCATTTTAAGAGGAATACCCTTGCATCTCATAGTCATGATTCTTTGCATTCCTACTTTGCAACAAAGTAGAAAGCAAAGCAATATTTATTACAGGAAAAAGATACTGAACAAAACTCACATGGTTATTATTTCTGGCCAACTCTGTTAGCACCTACTAATCACAATTGTGAGCAGCAATGAGAGTCCAATCCTATCCAACTTTCCAGCACCGGTGCAGCAGCAATGCAGCCCCAAGGTAATGAAACAAATGTTCCCATACCTTGAGGAGGCTTCCAAGACTGCCTCCCCAACACAGGAAGCAGTTCATACCCCATTGGCACAACAGCACCAGCACTAGAAAATTTGATAGGATTGGGCTCTGAGTCTCCTTACTGTAATGTAGGGAAGGCTCTAATCATTGTATCTTAAGGGCAGCGGTGCTATGTGTCACTGAACCTAGGTCACATCCCATTTTACATAGTATGCGCAGGCAAATTGCCAAGAAGAGTCAACACAGTTTCCCTTATCAGATGCCTGAATAGCCCAACAGTGTGGTATACAGAAAGTGGCAGCCAAAAGCTTCAAGGTTTCTCTCAAAGAGAGCATCGGATTCCCTGGCAGCCCAAATACAGGCAGCAGCAGCCTGAAAACAATCAGGTTTGCATGAACAGGAACTTCCTGGAAGCTCAAATAGTGTGTACTAGGTTATGTTTTTGGATGCTTACACACTCAGGTTTGTGTGCTGTGACTGGCTGTTGAAAAGTAGTCTCCAGCATGGCTGTGGAGGCAGGCAGGAGAAAAGTGGAGGCTAAAAGTGAGACCTAGTGCTCTCAATTGACTCCAAAAGTATTTTTAGTTACTCCATCTCTTTTGCATATGTAACATCATAAGGTTATCAGGGTCAAGACCAGCCCTTGAGTGAAGGCAAGAATCTGATGTAGGTTGGGGCTTTGCACTGCTAGAACTAGTGTTCTGGCAATGCAAGGTCTGTTATGGTGGGGCAAAAGCCAGGCTGATGCAGCAAATGGCAAGATTGTGGCATATGCAGCAGTGGTTCTGAGAGGCTCTGCAGGCACCAGTAAGTAGGTGGAAGTGGGCTGGGTGGAAATGGGAAGTAACAGGATATACTGGGGAGGAACTGGAGGTGTGTTGGGATAGGGAGGGAATGGATCCAGTGGCAGGAACGCATGCTGGATCTTACACCTCATTTTTCTGCCTGCCCTGCCTCCTGGCTCTCCTTGGACTTGTGCCAGTTAGATAGCTGGCACAGGTCCAAGGAGATCCATAGGCAAATGGACAGCCTACCAGGGGGAAAGAAAAAATATTTTTACTCAATAAAAGGTGGTATTTTTACTTACCTCCTGAGCTATCCAATCACCCCCACCATACATAGCATGTAGAGCAGCCTCCATTGGTGTAGTTGCAGGCTATAACGTGGTGGAGGGCAGGATTGAACAGTAAGCCCCTTTTTCAGCTCCAGTGCAATCTAGATTTTTCTCGTTATATTGGAGGCATTTGCTGATATAATGGTCCCACTGGCTAAATTCATTGCACTGATTTATTATTATGCTTTGCCACTGCAGGGTGCTGCCAATGACCTCACTTTCCAAAACAGCACAGTGTCTCCATCTTGGTTCCTTAGCTGACATTCTTGAAAGTCATCCAAGACTTTGACCTGGAGGGGGTGAGACCAAGATCATGCTAATTGTAATGGATAGCTGTAGCACTGCAGGGCAACTGATCTTACAAGAAAACATTTCTTTTTCCTTGTTTTTCTATATCTCTTAATAAAAACTATATTCTTCTGGAAAACACTGTCTTGTGACAGAGTGACCAGATACAATGGAGGGCAAAGTGCCTGTGCCTTTAACCAGTGTATAGAAGGGGGAATTTTGGCAGGGGTAGCTTTTCCATGTTGAGCTGCACCTGCCAGAATGCCCGATTCTAAACAGCGGTTAAAGGTATAGGCACTCTGTCTTGTGAGTACTGTTGGTCTAATTAGAGACACTTTGAGGGTGTTCAGTCCACTATGCAGTCAGTGCTTTGCAGCAGGATGCAAGTATCTTGTGATCTTGTGTGTGCTCCCTGAGGCATCTGGTATGCTGCTGTGAGATACAGGAAATTGGACTAGATGGGCCCTGGGCCTGATCCAGCAGGGCCCTTCTTATGTTGTTATGCTTCCAAAACAGCCATACACTGCATTTAGGCCTTGCAAGAGAAGAGATTTCAATTGGATAGCAGGAAAAATTTCCTGACGGTAAGGGCAGTTCAGTAGTGGAACAGATTGCTGAGGGATGTGGTGGATTCTCCCTCACTGGAAATCCTCAAGCAGAAGCTTGACAAGTACCTGCTGCAGATTCTCCAGGAGGATTTCCTGCTACAGGCAAGAGGTTGGACTAGATCAGGGGTGTCCAAAGTTTTTGGCAGGAGAGCCACATCATCTCTCTGACACTGTGTCGGAGGCTGGGGGAAAAAAGAATTAATTTACATTTAAAATTTAAATAAATTTACATAAGTTTACATAAATAAATATATTAAAGATAAACTTATATGAATGCATGAAGGTCTTGCAATAGCTCAAGGCCTATAAAAGGCCTTGCACAAAGCAGGACTGGCCTTTCCTTTGCTGCCGCTACTGCATCACAGACGTGAAACCAAGCAGTGGAGGAAGCCCTCATCCCACAGCTCACGCAAGAGGTCAAACAGTCACCCTTACGCTGAGAGCAGTTACGTCGGGCCAGTGCAGGCTCCAACAAATCTCCGGCGGGCCAGAGGCTCATTGGAGACTGGGGGCTCCCTGAGGGCCGCATTGAGAGGCCTTGAGGGCCGCATGTGGCCCCAGGGCTGGGGTTTGGGCACCCCTGGACTAGATGACCTTTTAGGTCATTCCAACTCTATGATTGTTATAAATTTCCCTAAATGAGTTTAGTTGTGGGCTGAACAAACAAGGCCAAAGACCGTGTGTGTATATACAAGGGGATTTAATACTGACCCTATGCTGCCCAGCAGGTCTAACACATGGATAGTACTGTGCTGTTAACATTTGGATTTGCCCTAGAGAGTTTCCATCACTATTATCATTTGACTACTCAAATCACTTATACCAAAGTAGCTATTAAATAACCCCATTAACTTATGTGTGCATTAGCTTTCTAAAGAATGAATTTCCTTATGGATATCTGTATATTTTAGATTCTTCGCATACCTTATCCAATAGAAACATTGTTCCAACAGTGAAGATAAACATAACATTGTAAGTGTGCTGTAAATGGTTTTACACACATTTCATTCATTTATTTTTAGTGTAGCAAATGTGTGTGAACCACCACCGCAGTAGAAATATTATGCCGGTCTTCATCCCAAAAATGGTTAGAACATAAGAACAGCCCTACTGGATCAGGCCATAGGCCCATTTAGTCCAGCTTCCTGTATCTCACAGTGGCCCACCAAATGCCCCAAGGAGCACACCAGATAACAAGAGACCTGCATCCTGGTGCCCTCCCTTGCATCTGGCATTCTGACATAACCCATTTCTAAAATCAGGAGGTTGCGCATACACATCATGGCTTGTAACCTGTAATGAATTTTTCCTCCAGAAACTTGTCCAATCCCCTTTTAAAGGCATCCAGGCCAGTCACCATCACCACATCCTGTGGCAAAGAATTCCACAGACCAACCACACGCTGAGTAAATAAATATTTTCTTTTGTCTGTTCTAATTCTGTTGTCTGTCTCTGTCTAACTCTTTGTCTGTTCTAACTCTCCCAACACTCAATTTTAGTGGATGTCCCCTGGTTCTGGTGTTTTGTGAGAGTGTAGGTTTGGTAGCTATGCTACAGTGTGAGAGAGCAGGTTTGGTAGCTATGCTGCTATATTCTTATATTCCTTTCCCCAACTTTCAGGTGGATTGTGTAACTATAGTATGAATCCAAAAGCCAGATGCTGACTAGCAGCAGAAGGCAGTGCTAGCCATGAAATAGTGAGGGACAAAAATCCAACAGTATAAAATCCATATCACCTAACATAATCAAGGCTGCAACCCTATATACACTTTCCTTGAAGTAAGCCCCACTGAATACAATGATGAGACATGTATGAACAGATGTATTGGATTGTGCTGTCTGTTAAAAACAACAGCTAAAACAATGTCAGAATGAAACACTTGGCCAAAATCCATTGTAAGGCACACGAAACAGATGTGTTTTGAGGAAACACATTAAGGTAGACAGAACCTGTGACAGAACTGCTTGGTCAAGGCATTGTATAGGGTTGTGCCACCGATTAATAGGTCCTGCTTTTGGTCTCCAGCAAACAAACCTGAATAAATGGCAGACCAGAGAGCAGGGCACAAGAAGATGACCTGAGTAGGCTCATGGGGTACACATAGTCTTTCAGGCAGATGTAGATTACGGAGATGTAGATATGGAGCTTTAAAGTTAATAACCAGTACCTTTAATTGGGACTGATGCATTTTACACCAATTAACAGCCAAAATGGGAGATAGCACAGAAAAACTTGATGAATCGTTTAGCTATTTTTTGCTTCAGAGAAAGGGCAGAAGTGACACTTCAGTTTCAGTGATTGGGGAGAAGAAAAATTTAGATGAGGGAGAAGAGTCTCAGCAAGGTTCAAAGGTTTGCTTTGGATTTATTCAAGGCTAAATTGCAAAAAGAAGTGCATTTAAAAGCATGTAATGTGGTTATTTTTTATACCTGCTATTATGACTAAGAAAAAAGATGTGCCCCTGTAGCATATGTGGTCTGAAACCACAGGAAGGTCTTGCCCTTCTTAAATGGCAGTCCTGAGCATAACACATTTTTAATGTGAAATGTGACTTATCACCATGTGTTTGTGCCTTTGTTCCAAAAGTCATGCTTCTTAAAGAGCCAGCCTTCCATTTTATTTAAATAGGAACTAGTCCTTTAAAAACAGGAACTTTCTATTTAAGTAAGAGGAGGAGACAGAATTATTGCAATTGTGATTAAGAAAGAATAGGCTACATAGTGGTACCACACAAGACTAGGTCTCTAAACACATGACACTTACCCCCCACCCATCATCTCCATTTGTCTCCAAGTCTTTTTTGCAATGCTTATGGGAGATTCATGAATAATGAGTTTGCTATTTTTATCTCATTTAGAAACCTATTGCTTTCTAAATGTCTGAGGGTTGCCCAGACACATGCTCTGCATTTTGTTGTGTTTGCAGCTATAGATGAATGTACCCCAATGTGATACCACACATAAATCATGTCAACACTGTTAAGATTAGAATCCTTGCAGCCTATGGCAGCTGTCACATTCTCAACAGTCATGTGACTAAAAGGTGTATGATATCTACATTGTCATTACTCAGCCTTTAGTTAAAATGCTACTTCCGTATCACAAGTAAATATGGCTGAAGCCCTGAGCACATTTACTGGAAAGTAAATTGAACTTCTCGAAGTTACTTCTAAGTATACATGCTTAGGACTGAGCTGAGAATCAAGTGAAACATGTAAACAGATGAGAGACCAAAAAATATCTTCTAAGCCACATGCCAGGAAGCCTATGAGTATATCTTTACATTAGGAACAGGAATAGCAGAATAAATCATTAGTTCAAAATAATTAGTTTGCATATGTTACCCCTGAACAGTATAAATATGGTCATTGGTTTTAAATGTACATGCTTTCTTCTGCTATCTACAGAGGTAAGATGGAGCAGTCATTTTCATCACTAGAAATTGCAATAATTTTTTTTAGTGTTTAAACCTTACACCTGTGTAACAGTTTAATTTTTTCTGCAAGGTTTCAATTCCATTCTGAATCTTCCTATAAAACATTGAGGGTTTCTGTCTTTGGGTTTGTAGGTTATACTGTCTCTTAGCTACATGCTGTACCTCTAAGTTTGAAGGTAGGAATGAGAACCAGAACTAAGTATTTCTACCTTTTTAACCATTTTATGTTGCTAAAAAAGGATCATTACTACATTGTGTTTTGAACAAAAACAATCATTTGCCCTTTAAATACTAGGTATCACATTTTGCAGTAAATACAGAGCATAGATTGTTATTAAAAACCCACTTTTATTTTCTTTGTCTCCATTTGCTTTTATTGTCCATCATTAATCCAATACAGTCATTTTTTTACTGCTATACTGACAGGTTTCAGACTATGACTTTGAAAGGTGGATGAGATGTTTGGTATGGCCTCCATGCATAGTTAGGATAATTGCCATGAATCTGGCCAGGTGTAGCTAAATGATTTTTCAGGCAACGAACTAATAGCAAAGCTTTTTACACAGTAATTTCCTTGGTAAGGTTCAACAAAATGAAAACTCATCAGAAACCCTGCTGGGATTCCATCAGCAAGCATTTATTTGCAGTTGCTTCTACACCTGCTTACACAGTAATAATACACTAGTGAGTTAAGTCTCTATGCCAATGCAAATTAGCTTTATTTTGAACCAAACATTGGATTTTAGCACATAGGAGAAGCAGAAAAATTTGCTGCCACTAGATGGATATCACCAATGAAAAAAAAAAAATTCCACACATACATATTGCCTATGGCTATTGCTGCTTTTCTTTATGCAGATATATCCCTTAGGATTATCCAGTTGCTACTATTTATAGCACATATCTGGAACATATGCCTTGCTTCATGGTATAAGAAGGATTTTTTTTTCTTTTCAGTCCGAGTACCATCTGCAATTTGAATTTGTTTTAAAAGATGATCTGTATTTCAATCTTGGAAGAAATTCCTTCCTTTATACCATATGGGAATCTCTTCTCTAGAGGATCGGTTCCTCTCCATATGCTTTTATTTTCTGCAACAAAGCCTTCTATGCAGCTTTTAAAGCAATCCACAGTGGCTGTTCCATGAACCTTTACATCAAATATTGGCATTTAATTAATTCCTCATTTTGATCAGATTTAAGATTATAGAATTAAATTTGAAGAAACCGAAAAGATTATCTTGTTCCTCTTTGTGGATGCATGCTGATTCTTCATTAAAATCTCAAAGGATCCTATTTGGGTTAATCCCATTTTCCTTTAAATTGTGATGCAATGTTAGAGCCATTTATGGCTATAGGCTTTATTTTATATCAGCAGTTTTGCCTACAACCAGATAACTTCTTTAGGCATACAAATATCCAGTGGGACTTTGGACTCTTCTACAGTTCTATACTGCTATCACTGAAAGAGAGCAAAAAAGGGAGAGGTTATTGGAGTATCTATGAGACCTAGAACGAGAGTGCATGAGACTTGGAACTAAAAAAGATGCAGAAGAGAGTGACCAAAAGTGATTGAAGGGGACAAAAGTCCCCTTCTCCCGAGGCGCCACCCGCAGCTGCTGTGGGAGTGCAGGATGCCATGGCAGCTGTTTTCGGTGCGCCACAGCCGTGCACCACGGGAGCTCAGGATTGGGCTCTCAGTCTACAGAAAAGACGCCTGAGGGGAGACATGATTTCGACATGCAAAATTATGCAGGGGATGGATAGAGTGGATGGAGGAATGTTCTTTTCTTTTTCACACAACACCAGAACCAGGGGACATCCATTAAAACTGAGTTTTGGGAGAGTGCAAACAGACAAAAGAAAATATTTCTTTATACCCAGTGTGTAATTAGTCTGTGGAATTCCTTGCCACAGGAGGTAGTGATGGTGTCTGGCCTAGAATCCTTTAAAAGGGGATTAGACAGATTTCTAATAGAAATGTCCATCATAGGTTACAAACCATGATGGGTATGTGCAACCTCCTAGTTTTAGAAGTAGGCTACCTTGGAATGTCAGGTGCAAGGGAGTGGCAAGAGGATGCAGGTGTCTTGTTGTCCTGTGTGCTCCCTAAGGCACTTGGTGGGCCACTGTGAGATACAGGAAGCTGGGCTAGATATAGGAAGCTTTGACCTGATCCAGCAGGGCTCTTCTCATGTTCTTACCTGAACTGGTGTTTAACAAGTGGAAGGTTAGGTGAATTGAGAGTTCTACTGCATTCACCAGCCTTATTCCCCTATCATTCTTCCCTTCTAACCATATGGTCATTCAGTGAGGCAGAATGCAGAGCAGAACTGGTCTTGGTTTTCCAAACTTGTCCCTTCCAAACTTGTCCCTTGTCTCCCAAATGGATTGCAGCTTATAGCCTTGAGAAGGAAATAAAAAATGTAACTCCTCTTCAGTCAACTACTGAACACACAGCTGGGGTTTGTGGGAAGATTTCATTAATAATGAAATCTGCTCCTGTCCTCCTGCCTAGCACTCTCACTGGTTCTGCTCCTTGACCTTGTAAGAACAAACTGGGATTGGCTTTTTAGATAGATTAATCCTGTCTATTCTTCAAGGGAACTGAAGAGACCTAGCCTCACAGCAATCCTGCAGGGGGAGTTAGACTATTGGCTCATTAGATTGGTCCACTATGATAGTTAGGATTGGGATAACCACAACAGTAGGAGAGGGGAATGTATGAGAAGGGAAAAGCAGAATTGTAGAAATTCAAAAAACTCATACCAGATATTTCAGTCTTCCCACTACTATGTAAGGGTATCCACACACCCTTTTCTCATAGATCAACATATGTAAACTATTTGATGAATAATGCAGAGTTTAAATTTATATGACATTGAAATATTTTGGAAACCACATACGGGATTGGGTTACAGAATATAAGCCTTTTTTCAAATAAAAGTGTTATCCTTAGAATGGCTTGGAAATGTATCCTTAAAACAAGGTGGAGTGAGTAAAAGAGGTTTCCTACTTCAGTGAAGCGGCCCTTCAAGATGTTGCATAGTTTCAGTCACCACCCTTACATAAGCATGTTTAAATATCAGAAGCAGGAAAGAACTATTCTGTTTCAAATGAATAAAATATGTATTCCAATTATTAAAAGTCAAATGTTGAACATGGCTGCTTATTTATATGACTGTGCATGGGAATTTAGGAGTCAGGAATCCATAGTAATCTGTAAGATGCTGTTCAGTTGCAAATGCCCAAAGGATCAACCTCTTACAACACTGTCAATGAGCTGTGGAGACTTGCTTTTAAAAAAATGTAGTTACCAGTTTTTTAAAAGTTCAGGCTAGTGCTGAGCAAAAATCACCACTGGATGTCTGTTCAGTGGACTATGTATAATCAGCAATTGAAATCCTTTTGGTTCCTAAGGGATAGGTGTCTGTATTAAACAAAGACAATACAGAATTGCTACAGTAAGCACCCTAGTGAGCAGTTTCATCAGAAAGGCCAAAGAATGGAAATTGAAAAATTTCTCTCACATATAAAAACTGTGAAATGCCAAAAGCTATTACAAAAGGCTTGCATCTCCGATTTCCGTTCTTTACCACCTATGTGAATAAATACAAGGCAAGCTGATTTGTTTTCTTTAATTTCAAGCAATGTAACATTATAAGTGTTATAACAACAGCCTAACAAAATGTCAGGTATTGCTTTGCCATTCAAGCAGCCCTGCTAATATGGGGGTGAACAGGCAAAAAAGAGGTGCCCCTACGAGCCAAGATTTAAGAAAGCATGCTGTTTCTATTGTTTTGGATTTTTTCTTTGTTCGGCTTGCTCCGTTTGCCGTGCTTGTATAATGTAGCTTTAGCTGCTGCAGTGAAAACGGAAAAACTCCATTTGCAGTGTTGCAGTTAAAACGGGCCCCAGAGGAACAGACTGTTAGTGAGGCATAGAAGGGGTACAGTAAGTCATCTTGGAATCATCACATAAGAAACACCTTGGTTCTTTTTTTTTTTTTAATGGGCATTATAAAGGCTAAACTTGTATCCAGGACTTACAGAAAATAATCCTAGCCCTAGACAATAAAAAAAGAAAAAGTGAGATGTTGATATGTTGTATGGAACAAGAATATTGCAAACATATTTTTCCAGTGACTAAATTTAACAATACATTTCAAAGAAAGACAACCCTTGGGTGATTTGCTTTTTATAAAATACATAAATAGTTTTTGAAGATTAGGTGTAGAACCACTATATCTTACATCTCTGTTTCCTTTTATGTAATAACATTGTGGTCCTGGGGGATGACAAGAAAGAATAGTTTCATTTACTAGGTCTTGAATTTTAGTGATTTTAAACCTATAATTTTGTGACAGAGAACCACAATATTACTTTGTAATTTATGTCCAAGACCACCAGGAAAAGTCTGGAGGCATGGTTGAAAATACAACTCTATGCTTTTCTCTTAGTTTATTTTTAGTATTTCCTACTGGATCCTATACTGAAATATTCTCAGGGTAAGGTTTTAATCCTGCATCTTTAATCAAACTCCTGTAATAGTTTCAACAATTATAAGAAGCATTTTAGGTAGGAAAAGCTGAATATTCATGTGTGTCCGTATGTACATGCGTGTGTATGTGAGAGAGTGCGCACTTTAAAGCAATTGGGGTCAAACCCGATGTGATCCTAAATGTAAAATTTGTTTCTATCTTTTTAAAATTAAACTAGCCATAGCTGGAGGGTGGAGGTGGATGGGACGTAAGCTGGTATATGAAACATGGAAAGGGAGTATGTAGGGAGAAAAGAAAGGGAGTCCTTTCTTTTCACATGAGCTTCCCTTTGGGGCTTCCCTCCTGAAGCTAACAGTAGCTTTGAGGGTGAATTCCTTAGAGACTACACCACAAGAGGAAAGATTAAATGCCTCTTCCCTACACACCATTATCCTGATCCTGGATCAAGCCTCCTATGGTTATTTTAATTCTCTCCCCCCCCCCCAATGACAGAAACACAAATGTCTCATTTACCATTCATCTCATCTTGTTTGACCCTAATGCAAATTACTTACTGATATTGCACAGTGACTACGAATTTCTGGGAAAATCATGACTCAAATCTTACCTTAGCCTCAAACTGGAAAAGTGACTATGAGGCAAATTCCCCTCATGTCAGTGTAGTTTCAGCTGTATAATTATGAGCTTTTGTGGTGAGTTTGGAAAAAAGCTCATCATTGTTCTAACAGTTCTCACCCAGTTTGTAAAGTTGGTTCATGATGGTGCAGTACATAAATGTGCCTTACTGTATTGCTCTTTGCCTTCGGAGAACTGTGCTTGTCAGCACCACGCATGACTAAGAACTGCTTGAAAGTTCAACCTTGACCTCCGTTCCCCATACAAAAGGAACAAAAGGAGGTTTTAGATCAGAATTGGAGAACAGAAAATATCTGCAAGAATGAGAAGCAATACAGAGAATTTATGCAAATAAAAAAAGACAGTCAATAAGCTATGAGGTGATGTGGAACTTAGTTCACAGTGATCAGGAAGAGCTCCAGTACAATTTAATCCAAAATAAGAGATTGATGGTAAAGTACTTTTGCTCATACACCTACAAAGCAACTGTTTGTGGGATGCTATCCACAGACTCCTAATCACACATGCGCAGAACCTCATATTATATTATACTGTATTGTAAACTATAGAAGACCTGGAGGAAGGGAATGGCACAATAAGAGCCCAATCCTGCTTCTCAAACACAAAACTGAAGTGGTCAGGATTGCCTTCTGGAGGGCTCTACACTGCTGGAGAACCCTGCTGAGGCTGGCACCAGGCTCCCTCGACCCCAGGGAGGCTCCTGGTGGTGGTGGTGAGTGGCAACATGCCCCTGCGCCCAGATCAGAGGTGTGATGCTGGGCATTGCATCTCTGCCTTCCCCCTGCCCCCCTGCCTTCTGAGGTAAAGATGAAGTGGCTCTCAAACCCTCCCTGAGAGTTTGAGAACCACTGATTTACACCTTTAAATACAAAAGACTAACAAGACAATCCTTTTTTACCATTTTATCCACAGATGTTTTGCTTTTCATTTTTTATTTTATTTACTTCTTCAAAGGTTGCACAGTGCTTTTACTCAGCATTTGAACACACATGTGCATTTTTTTTAAGGAGGTCAAATAGCAAGTATAGAAACCATCCATAGCAAGGATATTTCTCTTCTCCCAACAACAACAAAAAATCCATTCTGTGTGGACTGGATAGTACATCATTATTTTTGAATCGTGACAGCTGATTGTCTTGAAAGGTCTGAAATCATGTTTTCAAAATGTGATGAAACTCATGATTGTCTTACCCATCACAGCAGAACGTGGGGGAAAATGACACACACTTGAATTTTGCTGCACATTCACACACCACTATTCTCATTGGCTCTGATGATAAAGTCAGCTTTCTAACTTGCTCGTTTTCTAATGTTTGCAGTACCAGTGTGTTTCACTGCCAAAAGTTTTATATCTTGTAAAAATCATAGAAAGTTAACATGAACAACAGAAGGGAATGCATCCATCTCTACGTATCTGTATCAGTGATGCAAAATAAAGAATCTCAACATAACTTTCCAAAAATTCTTTCTGATTTTTTTTTCATCATTGAGACATGTTTATTGGTCCCAAATGATTTCACTCATACGTTTAAGTAATTTGTTTAACCTTTTGGCTGTGTAATTTATTTGATTTATTCATACAAATGAAGACAAGAAATTACATCAGCTTCCTACACTGTGGCACAGTTGTTCTTTGTCAGACAAATCTAAGGCGAGAAGCCACTGCAAGTTCAAGTTTTGTAGCAGCCCAATCGTATGCATGTCTACTCAGACCTAAGTCCAGCTGAGTTCAATGGGACCTATTTCCAACTAAGGGCCCAATCCTATTCAACTTTCCAGGGCTGATGCCAACAGGGCATGCACTGCATCCTGCAGTGGGGGGGCATTCAAAGATCCCTTCTCAAGGTAAGAAAACACTTGTTCCTTTACCTCAGGGCACTGGTGGTCCTGGCTGCCATGGTGTTGGAGGCAGGGGGTACAAATGCAACCCCCTCTTCAGAGTAATTGCAGCGATGTCATCATGTCATCGCAGTTACTTCCTGGACGGTGCCAAAAATGGCTGTGAGCTCATAGCCATTCTTGGCACAGTTCCATGCCACTCTGGATTCCCTCCTTCTTCCCCTCTTTTTTTAAAGGGGGAAGAAGGAGAGCAGGCAGCTGGGAAAAGCTCTGAGGTGGGTGCAATTGTGCAGCCACTCTGAGCTGTTCTGAAACCACCCCGCTGGCCTCCTCCTCTTTAAATAGGGGAAGGAGGAGTAGTTCTGAGGAGAGCCTGCCCTCCTCTCATGCAGCTTCTCCTATTTAAAGAGGAGAAGGCCAGGCGAGAGTTTCAGAAAGGCTCCTGGCTGTGTGATCACAACCATCTCTGAGCCTTTCCCAGCTGCCCACCCGCTCGGCCTCCTCTACTTTACAAAACTAGCTGGGTAGCCAGCCCCTGGAGTGGCACAGAGAGGCTTCAGGGTTGGTTGTGATTGTGGCCACCTTTGGAGCTTTTTCGTGCTGCATCGAAAAAGCCACCCTCCTCTACAGTTTTTTTTTAAAGCACTGGCAATGGGAGGGCACACAACTGGGTGGAGGGAGCGATTTTGCCACCCCTCTCATGTGGTACCCTGGGGCTTTTAACCCCCTTACTCCCCCTAGGATCGCTACTGCCTCAGGGCTGCATTGGTGCTGGACAGTTGGATACTATTAGGCCCTAACTGTGTATAAGATTGCAGTCAGGCAGCTCAATCCAAACCAGAGCCGGCACAGTGGGGCTGAGCAGTCCATTCCATATCCTGTGCCGCAAAATCGCTGGGGCAAGTCTGAGAATCCTGTGTAGGGCTTTCCAGCCTGAGAAGCATGTTAGGACATGGGGGGGGCCTCCTCCACTGACCCTGCCCCTTCCCTGCCCGGAACCACCTTGATTTCCCCTGTACCTGTGCCTCTTGGCACTGTATTTACTGGCACTGTTGGCTATCGGGCTGGATACAGTGCTGGCAGGATGGTGCAGGCCTTCCCACTGCTGCTCCCTACTCTAAGTGAATGCAAACATGCTTTCTTGACACATTTGTCATAGCTAACACCAGTTCAACAGCCACTGTATCTGCACTGTGCAAGATTAGGATTGCGCCATGAGTCTATCAAACAACTATCATGAATTCCTACACATTACTATGTAATTCTAGTTGCCTTGTGGTAAGATATAACTTCTGGTGTACCTAGCAAAACCATTAGTTGTATACCACCCTAACCCAAATATTATCCATGTCATTGAAATGGAACTATTTGTGGATGCAAAACTAAAAGTATAGTTGTATGGTAAATCATTCATTATCTGATTAATTAAGTTCATGAATATTACTGTGAATTCAGAGTACCTCTTTCATAAATGCAAACGTACAGTGTGAACACAAGGTGCCTCTGGGAACAGAAGGGCACATTCCACTCATGTTCATGCTGAACTCAAACACTCATTCTGTTCTGAAAGGGAGCTTGTCTCATGGAATGTGCTTCCATTCATAGCAATGTGACTCTGGATGTGACCCACTATCTGATTATCTAATCTTATTGTTTATTTACTTTTGCATCTCTAGCGCTGACTGAAATTGTTCTCTTCTCCCCCCCCCTCCCATTGGCTGTCCTATGTTAACTGGGGTAGCAGTTGTGAAAAAATGGAAAAAACACATACTGTAATTTTCTACTTTCTAATAAAAAGTTTTTTATTGACCCTGACTACCTAACAAAATGTTATTGCTTCTGGCGATATAAATGGAGCCCAAGAAAATGGATTCTTTCCAACCTCCCTACAGTAAAAACACAAGATCATAAGCTGGATCAAAATAAGACGGATCTAATCTAGCATCCTGTTTTCCATGGTGGCCATGCAGTTGCCTCTGCGAAACCCACAAGCAGGAGAGGAAAGCAATACCCCTCCAGCACCATCACACCTCAGTAGCAGGTATTCAGAACACCCTCTCTGAACCTTACCCAGAAGACCTTACCCAGAAGTAAGGGTAGAAGTAAGTAGGTGGCATAGAGCCTTCCTAACTAGTAGCCAATGTGTTCCTCATGAATTTGTCTCTTTCCTACATCTTGTGGTAGCCAATTCCATAGATTAACTATGCTCTGCATGACAGAACTTCCTCGCATCCATTCTAAATCTCCCGCCGACTGGTTTCATTGGCTTACCCCAGATTCTAGTGTGATGATGACACAGAGAGAAAAACATCTTTATCCATACTATATATAGCATTATAAGTTTTAACCATATTCCTTTAATCACAGTTTTTTTTTTTAAAGCAGCTAGAAAGATCTAAACACTGTAGTTTTTCCTCACAGGTAAGTTATTCCACACATTCTTCCTGATCTTTTGCTTTCCCTCTTCTTTATCCTTTTCAACTAACATCTGTGACACACTAAAATAACACACTGATATTGTGCAGCTTCAGCAGAAAAGAATTTATGATGTTGGGACCAGAAGTAGTAAGCAGTTCACAGCAGTGCTCAAATAGAAGAGGCCAGAGCACCCTAGCTTTTGGCTGGCTCTGTTTTTAGAAGATTAATGGGGGGCATAATTTTGCCAAAAATGGGGGGCAGGAGTCAGGGATCTTGTGGATTGTATTAAGGGCTCCCATAATTCAAAAACTGGAACATAAGAAGTTGTCCTTTACCAAGTCAGATGATTGATCCATCTAATTCAGTATTATTGTCACTGATTCACAGCAGCTTTCCATAGTCTCAGTCAGAAACAGGAACTTTACTCAGCCCTACTTTGGAGATGCCAGAGATTGAAACTGAGACCTTCTACATGAACAGGAGATGCTCTGTCACTGAGTTCTTTCCCTACTGACTGACAATAGTGCTCAATTACATTCCACTTCAGAGTAGGACAATTAACCCCTGCTAACTGGACAGAAAATGAGCTTCGGCAAGCTTCTTCAGTACTCTGGGATGTAGTTCCTCTAGTCCTGGGTGCTTACATTCATTTAACATAACTAGGTGTTCCTTTACTGGTTCTTAACCTGACCTGAGCCAAGATGCCCTCTCTCCTTATTTGTGTAGCTGTTGTCAGGTTAGGCCACTTGTCCCTTGTGGGAAGAGATAGATACAAAATAAGAATTGAACAGTTCCATTTTTTCTGTTACCACCTCACTAATACTAATACTAATAATGTATTGTCTCTCAAACACATGCATAATGAACTCAAATTAAGTGACTTCTGTAGCACAGTTTCCTTTACCTTTAGACAGCACTACCCAAACTTACCTCTGTCCTGATGCCCTCCATGCTGTAGATGCAGTGTTCAGAACCTGGTGATGCAAACATAGCGCTTGGAATTCAGAACCTCCATGCTGCAGGTGCAGTGCTCAGTGGTGATGACATGTAATATGTGACATGATTTCATCGTAGTCAGTCACTTCTGGGTTAAAAACGGCAATCAGAGGCTCAGGGCAGGAGGACAGGCCCTTCCAGCAGGGAAAAGCTTACACACTGAGCTCTGCCTGCCAAGCCAAGCCTCTTACTGCTGCTTTCAGCATTGTATTTGGTGTTTGCTGCTGGGTGGCAAGCATCCTGAGATGCCCTTGCATGTTCACCCTGCCACTCCTGGGAGCTGTGCATCACAGATTGGCAACAACTATTTATGGTAATCCAACTTCCCAAATCTTTTTAGCAGCCTGAAGCTTGATAATCTAATTTCTATCAGAATTTGTGCTTTGAGTTGCTAAGAAAAATGAAAACAGTTTTACAAATTGTCACAGTGTCAACAGATTGACCAAAATGCTTCCTATTCTGTTAAGTGGCCTTGAGACTGAAATAATTACAGCTATCTCTTTGAAGCACCTGCCAGAACTTTGACATCTATTTATTCCTTCCATATTCTAGAAATATCTCAGTCATGTTCAACCTGTTCTCAGCACAGCCTACATCGGTTTTTACTGATGGAGTCCCAATCAAAGGCCATCAGTTTTATAGCCTCAAGGCACTTATCAAGGTGTCAAACAAAATTTGATTTTTACCTCTTTGCATTCTTCTGAAGTGAAGATGACTCACACTTAGTGGCATTATTCCAGATATAAGCATCCTTCAGTCCCGGAAGACTATGGCTCACGCTCTGAATGGTAGCAAACCTCATGTTTTCCAATTATAATAAATTATCCTCACTACAGAGTGATTGTTGCCGTTTCTAAACATACTATCTAAAGTATGCTAGAAAAGTAGCACTTTGCTTAAACCCTGAACATGAGTTTTTAAAGTGAAGGATTCTAGCTGCTATCTGGCAAACATGGGCTACACTAAAAGCAAGTCCTATGTGCATTTTTTTAAATTAAAGGACAAATAGGCCACAAACAGATGTACTTGCCATACAGTCGATTTTACAAAAGCAACCAGACCACACACACACATTCAACAAACAAGTTGAAGATTGTGCCCCACAGAAGATTGTGCCAAAGAACAAATGAGTATAAATGCAACCAATTTTGTTTTAAATCAAAGCCATCTTATAATTGAACAATGTTCGCTCAAAAAAGACCACAATTTTAAAGAGAAATAGACCATAAATAAAACATGAGATGCACATTTTTAGGTTTTTTAGTTCTGGAATGTGATCTAATGTGATGAATATTACACAAAGCAGAGGAGAGGAAAATTAATTCAGTTCTTTTATTGCACTCTTTTCCTCAGCTATGTAATTGCCCTTACACCCCCTCCCAATAAAAACGTGAGACAAGTTATTTGGAATATAAATTGGCCCACATTTATTGAATAAAACCAATCATAAATCTTTAAACAACTCTGCAGCAAGTCCTACCTTGAAAAACACCTCTCCATCTGACCTAGAGGAGTCAGCAAGCCACCATCCATTTCCCTTTTGGGCATTCTCACCCTGACTCAAAGCTGCAGGTCATCACTTGACAGCCTGAGCTTATCTATGCCAACCCAGAGGAGTTGAGGAAGCCGAACTCCACCACCTCCTCCAAGATGGAAAGCATTTATGATTACCTTTACAATCCAAGCCTGAGGGATTACTAGTCAGTCTCCCTGAGCCAGCCAGCATCTCAGGATCAATACTGATTCCCCTTCTGACTCCTACTTACCTTAGGATGCACTACAAAATCCCTACTCCTGCTCCCTGGCCCACACTATACTGCTCAGTTGTGACCATCCTGACCAAAGGAAAAACACAACCCTAAGAGTCTTGGAGGCATTAAAAAACCCACTCACCAAGGCCAATTAGTTGGACAGGAAAACCATATTTGGTTAATATAAAATGCTAGCTCACACAAGTGTGGAAAAGCGGTAGTGTGATGAGCCATTTCTATTAATTCTAACCTAAACCATTCACATGGTTGTCAATAGAAATGAGAGCAGAGGAAATATGAACTGTCAGAGAAATCTTTATTTTGGGTTTAGCATTTCTGCAGTGATAAATGATAGCTGTGAATGCTGATCATATACACATCACATACTATGTAAACCATTCTATGGAACAAAAGAATTTGTTGTAAAGCAGCCTGTTCTCTGGGTTACAGTGTTTGTTGATATCTTCCAAGCTCTCTCTGAACAATAAATGCATAGAATTAACAACTAGTTATTGTTATTTCCCCTTTCCTTTGTGAACAAAAATTTAAAAAACCTAATTTTTTTTTAAATGAACAGAATCTCTATATGTTTAATCTGGCTCACAACCAATGTAGACATGGAGAGGGCAGTTACTGTGGGGCACTGAAAACCACTGTGACTCTGAGAGAACTGAGAGTGCTTTGTTCACCCCATCACAAAGTACGTTTTCTTATGAAAGCAAAAGAAAGAAGGAGCGACATTGTCTCACTAAATGTTGCTGAAAGGTGAACTTTTAAGTTTATTCAGCATTTCTACCACTAGCACTGCAATATAAGAAGACAATGTTGTGCAACTTGGTCTTCCACCTGGCCTTATTTTATACAAAAAGACAGTAAAGCAACTGAATGGATAAAATACAATTAAAAAAACAAAACAAAAACACAGCACAACACATCTGAGGCTTCCACAAAGGGATAGGTCTTTGATACAAAGACCTATTGTTACAAACAACAATTATGTTAATTGTATCATTGAACTAAAGATCCCTATTTCAGAATGCTTTAAAATTTTGCACACATAAACAGATTAGGTTGTTAGAGTGCAGATCACCTTTTCCCATTTCACTTCAATTTCTCTATAAGTGGGTTGCAGAAAATGCAAAGGTGTGCAGTTTTATAATCTCCACTACAGTATTTTATTGGAACTCTAGTATAATGTACTTGCAGCGCTGACATGCCACATTAAAAAAATTGCAACAGCATTCAAAACATACTTTTCATTTGAGCATCTTCAAACTGAAGAAAGTAGTCATGTCTCTCTGACTATTCCACATCCCACTAAAGAGAATGGCAAAGTGTCCATCTGCATTGTCTTCAAATACTACGAGTTACATCCAAGAGAGATTTGAACTTGTGCTTCATGAACAGCAGCCCCAGGTTCTGCAGAGACAAACTCCTTAGACACTGAAGACAGTCTGAAATGCAATTTGTGATATGGGATGGGGATGTGCCTCTCAAAAGGATGAAGTCAAAGTTTCCACTGGGTACATTTTTCAGCAGTTCTTTGGATCCAAGCAACTGATTCTACTTATGACTTGTGAACAGTAGCACTGTTGGGGTGGGGTGTGTGTAGGAGTCTCCAGCAGAGCAAAAAACAAATGGCAGCACAACAGAAACTCAAGGCTGATGTCCAAGGCAATCTCTCAGAAGGCAAAGAAGCACTTGACACAAGAGTTAGGTTCCATCACCAAGATATGTTATATACAAGGATATTTACAGCAACACTGATCAATCATCCAGCAACACACATATACAGCGGCCTGATTCCTATTCCCCCCAGCTCACCATTGAGTGTTTGTCTGCGGCCTTGTTTTATGCACAAGGCACGCCCACAATCAGGTGCACAGAGTCAGCAATCAGGAACAGCTGCTACCTGTTACTTGCTACAAACAGACTATTCACCATAGCGTTTGTTACATTCCCTCCTGTGCACAGGACCTGAGTGATTTCCTGGGTTCAGACCTCTATTTGCTCTTACAAAATTACTTTAGGAGTTAATCCCTGTGAAATGATGCTGTCCTATAATGAGATGTAAGTTTCACTACTGATGCCAATTTGGGGACCTTGATCATAGTAAACTTTTAAACAAAGGGCAATTCATACTTCACTGACCAAGGCATGAGAGCCATATTCCTGTAAATTCTTTCCATGCCACCTAGATAACTTCTGTATCTAGAAACCACCTGAGCAGGGACAATGGCAGGACACATGACTACTGTAACATCAGCCAGTCCACAAGGAAAACAGTCCAAAGGAAAGTATTTGAGTGGCAAGAACCATATCCTTAACCTTACTAATGTGGTTTTGGAAGTGGATATGATTGAATGGCAGGGAAGATTCCATGAGGTACTTGTTTCTATGTCACTGCCAACAATGTGTGAACCACTTTTATGTGTGAATCTACTTTTAAACTTCTCAAACAGCAAATAAACCACAACTGTAAAATGCACAACTGGGCCAATATCTAAGAAAAATGCTTTGCAACATTACATACGGTTTCTCAGAAATGAATACCATATGCTTCATCATTTTTTGATGTATGAAAAAGTAGGTAAAGAGATATATGTCCCTGTTCATATCTGGCACTGAAATGAAACTTAAGAGTTGGAACAAAAACATCCAATGGCTTGTAAGTCAGCATCACAGCAAATACAGGTTGAGTCTCATTATTTTAGTTCCCAGAACTCATGTGGATGGCAAAAATTGCAGGAAAGCTAATAATGTCCTTTTGCTCAGTGATTTAAAAACAACCTTGCTGACCTTTTGTAATGCACACATAGACCATCAGTCTCTTTCCAGGTGCTTAGGAAGGCTTCACTCTGTGGCATGACCCCTCCCTTCCCTGGGAGCCCAGCATAGGGAAAGAATGGAGGGGGTGATAATGACTTGCATTCTTTCATGTGCTCAGGGGAAGGGAGGGGTTGCTTGCCTGGGAGTGAAGCTGTTTTAAGTGCCTGAAGAGAGAATGATTGATGGATTTTCTACAGACTGCCCTCTCCCCCATTAATGAGGCTATTGTTAAATGCCTATTTTCCTTTGATTTGACTTCTCATCACTTTAAGATAAAACTTTGGGTGAAAAATCTGTGGATAATTAGGCTATATCTGTTCCTGACAACAGAGTCAGAGACATTCTTGCAGTCTCGGGACATCTCTTTTGGGATAAAGTGCTTCCAAATTAGAAACCCAATCCCACCCCCACCCCACCCCTATCACTCTATAGCATGCATCTGTGCCAATGGAGCACATGCTGCATGATATCATGGGTGGGGAAATTTTCTGAAGTCAACAAAAAGTAAAGAAGTGTTTTACTTACCTCTCAGAAGGCGCCTAGTCAGCAATGGGCCTCTTCATAACCTTGCCAGCTGGCATAAGTCAGAAGACAGGAAGGTCAAAAGCATCACAAAATGCTTATGTAAGGTTGAATTATCCGAATGCTGTAGGTATTTTCAGGGTATAAAAGAACCAAGCATAGCTCACATAATTTGACTACACAGTGTAATATTGAATGAGCTCTGATTGAATTTCTCTTTTCTCTTAATTTTTGTTAAAAGTAGGCTGGAGGGGTCTTTGTGGGATCATGACCACATCGCTAAGGAATTAATAACTCATGGATTACACATGGCTTTTCTGATTAAAAATTTTGCCTAAAAAATAGCTGCTATTTGCTCCACTTGGGAACTCAGATGTGCAACATTCTTGTGCCTTGTGGACAGCACATGAGGAATTGTGTGAACACAACATTTGCTAGATCCAAAGCAGGGCTAGCCTCATCAATGAGGCCAACTGATGCTGTTGGATCTGGCAGCAGATTAGTGGTGGGCACTTTGTCTCCACTGTTCCTACTTCTCCTTCCTTCTCGGTATTAGACAAGGAAGAAGGGCAGATAGGATGAGAAAATGTGTGGGGAGGAGAGTACTGAGCCAAATCATTGGAGAGTGGAAGGAACAGAGTCTGGGAAGGATGGGCAGCATTTTGCAAACCACTGTCAAGAGCTCTTGGTCTGGCCCTGTTCCAGAGTTATGACATATCCAACAACCCAATTCTTCTATATTATAGTAAGACTTATCTTGGAAGCTGTCAGGAATAATTCAGGGAAGTAGAACAACCAGCTACTGAAGGCTTTCATATAAGGATTACCCTAACAAAGAGCAGGAAGTAACATTCTAAATTCTGTTTCCAATGTCAGTGAGACGTATTTTGGATGATTTGCCAGCATCTGGAGTTGTTGGAAATCAGCAATTAGGAGCAGAGTTGATACCGGTCTTTCAGCCATTCAATAACGGAGGCACTCTTACATTGTGCAGACTGATTTAAATATATCTCCAGTGTCGCATGGCACAGAACGTGTGTGCATGAAAAGATATGGGCTCTTGATTCAGGAGTAACAAACACATATAGGAGAGAAGAACCAGTCTCCTTTTTAGCATTGCAGGAAATTAATTAAAACAGAAAGTACAGCCTATCACTTCTGCTGTTTATAGGGGCTTGCAGAGCAATGAAATTCCATAGAGTTCTTCCAGTATAACTTTTCACACTTTAAGAATAATTTTGCCAAGTTAGGGCCCAATCCTATCCAATTTTCCAGTGCTGGTGCTACTGTGTCAATGGAGTATGCACTGCTTCCTGTGTTGTGAAGGCAGTCACAGAGGCCTCCTCAAGGTATGGGAACATTTGTTCCCATACCTTGAGGGCTGCATTGCAACTGCACTGGAGCTGGAAAATTGGATAGGATTGGGCCCTTAGTGGACTAACAGGTTAGAGAAAATCAAAGGGAAGGGCACAAGGAAGGAGTTGTAGGCATATTACTGAATCATGTTCTCATCTCTTTTATCTACTGTTTCTTAAAGCTGGTAAACATATGACATATTATGTTTGTGGAATACAGTAGAGTATGGAATGAGGTATATGGACCTGAGACTTTATTAACTTTAATGTTACACAGTGATTTATATATCTCAAACAGATTCAGAACATACAGGCAAGGAAACAAAATCTCCTTATTTTATAAGGATATGATGGCTTCCCAGGAAATCTTTTTAAGCACCAAAATTTACTACTGCTTGTAAAGCATGTCAGCTTTCTATAAAAAGGAAAACAAAGAAGGAGGTATTATTTAGATTATTATCTAATTTATTATTTTAGATTCCATCAGTTAGTTCTGTTGAGCAGTCAATTTTCAGTGTTTTTTTAATTATATCATAAATGTAACTATCAATATTCCCAGGCCATTTCAACTTTTACCCTTTCCCTACAAATACAATTCTTTCTGTGAAGCATGAATTGTTTCCTTCTTTGTCCACAAATCTTGCAAATAAAACAGTAGCAGAAGGCAATAAATTCAACAGTTGAATAAATCACTCCATTTGGGACACATGAATTTTTTCCTAATGCACTTCAGAACATGATTATCTTGAAAGACATCCCCCTCCTCCTTATAATTCAGCATTTTGAGATGAAGTTTTCAGCCCCAGAACTTTGATCCTGCTTATAAATATCCACATGTGGGTAATTTTTTTTAATGATTCTTAGCTGCATATGCTCATGTGTTTATCCAAGAACTGAGCACCTCTGAAGGGAGATTATGGGCTCTGAATGTGAAATTCTGGTCACATGGAAATTGACATCTATTTGCCACTGGATACAGTTGAACCAGGGACTTGCCACACAGATGAACTGGAAAAGACATTGACAACAGGAGAAACCTGTGTAGCTAGAGAGCTGCCAAGAAGTCTGAACCTCAAAAGTGTTCACTGACACTCCTTTTGAAAGATAATGTATTTTTACAGTTCATTCTGTTACCCAGATCAATATCAGAAACATACTTCTTATATATTCTTATAGAAGCCTGACAATGTGCTTAGCTTTGCAACAAAACAATATACAAGATCTGGTAGCAGCAGTGTCACTAGGAGAAGTGGCACTCACAGTGAAGACATCTTGTCACTTCTGGGTTCTCCCTTCTTTAGAACTCTGGAGCACTTGATAGCAGGCACTTTAGTAAAGAGTCTCCAGCAAACATATGCTGGTAAGCAATGTGGCCATGTGTACACTCTGGCGTTTTAAGGAGTCTCCAGCAAGCAAGCAAGCAAGCAAGCAAGCAAACAAGACTCTTTAGAACTCCAGGGGCCACATCGCTTGCCAGCAGGCACTTACTAAAGGGAGAGGGAAATTTAAGAGGGAGACTCTTTACTAAAGTGTCTGCCATTAAGCACTCTAGAGTTCTAAGAGTCTCCAGAGTCTTGTTTGTTTTCATTGAGGCTGCACAGCACCCCTTCTGGCTTGGTGCCCAAGTTGGAACATCCCTATCCCCTGTTTTTTATACCACCGCCCAATAGTAGCCTATCAGAGTTAGCATAACTTTTACCTACTTCCTCCACTTCTGGGATCTGGCATGATCCTGGGACAACAGTCTCCATCCTTGCAAACACTGCAGTACTCAGCAAAGCATCTATATTGTATAAAGGTCTGGAGGTGGAACAAGGAGAAAGGGCTCTTGGAAGCTCCTTCTGCAAAACTTTATAGTGGGCAAATCCCATAATTAACAACCCAATCCTAACTTGCATTAGAACAGCCAGGCTGAGTGGCTTGTGCTGTATCCAGTGCAAGGTAGCTTCTGGCTGGAAGGCAACTCAGGGTAAGGGGATATTTTCCCCCTACCCTGAGTAATACCCTAGCCACCCAATGGGGCTACTCAAATCTGTGCCAGCAAAGGGCCCAATCCTATCCAATTTTCCAGTGCCAGTGCCACTGTGCCTATGGCATATGCACTGCTTCTTGTGTTGGGGAGGCAGTCTTGGGCCTCCTCAAGATATGGGAACATTTGTTCCCTTACCTTGGGGCTGCATTGCGGCTACGCTGGTGCTGGAAAGTCGGATAGGATTGGGCCCAAAATCACTGGCACAAATTCAATTACACAGCTTCCTGGGAGTTCTATATATACCTTCCTGGGAATAAACCAGACGTACATTGGCTTGCACTGTAAAGGGATTTTTAGAGTTACCAGATCCAGACCCTGCAAGAGCTCTTCTTCTGTTGCCACAGCAGTGAAGGAAAATGCTGCATAAGTTCCCTTCTATGTGACTACAAATGTACATTAGCTGTCTCATTGTAGGCACCTGACAGCTTTAAGTGGGACAGGATTTCTGCTTAGGCCACCACAGCTGAAACAGAAATTACATGTTGTTGTTACTATGACTATAATATGATTTTCTTATCCATATTTTATCTCTGTGACAGTAAGTCGTGTTAAAAAAACTTGCTCTACATCTATCATTTGCTTCCTACATTACTGATAGGACAGCAAACTTATAATAACAAAATAAAGTGAAGTTCCATTACGCCTTACTGGAATAAACTTTTCCTGTCATGAGTCCATTTTATTAATAACATTTCACTTTGAATTGCATTTAAAACTAAGTGCTGAAGCAATTTCCTGTGCAATAACAAGAATTTACTACCACTTTCTTCATTCAGCAACATTTCATCTTATACAGTAGAAGAACTACAAATCCACCCAATTAAAGTATAGGCTATATTTTTTCCCAATTTTATTACTGGTGCTCACTTTGCCTAGAGGAGGCATAATAGCTTTAATTACCATCACTGTTTACTTAGGAAACAATAGTACAACACATCCTCTCCCCTCCAAAGAAAACATAGCTAAAGGACAAAGTTCTCAGGATGGATGGACTCTCTTTAGCAGGTGAGAACCTTTTATGTAGCTATCAGTGTGTTTCTACAGCTGCTGAACTTTAACACTTTTCAAGGAGCTTGCTCTGGGCTTGATTTTGTCATTAAAGATTAAGCAAGTATGGTGATCAGCCACAATAAAATTTGTAAGGACATACACTATTTTTGTGGGTAGGATACATTTACATTTTTGTAAAACATGATATAAAACATTTTGAAAGATATAAGCCTCCGTATATTGAATTCTTGCCAGAAATAAGATTTAGGCTGCAATCCTATACGCACTTTCCTGGGAGTAAGCCCCACTGAAAATAATGGGACTTACTTCTGAGTAGACATGCATAGGGTTGAACTGTCAATTCTTGTGTTATGCAATAGCTTTGATTTTACCTTAATTTTATTCTATTCAATTGAGAAGTATGAGTTTGAATGGAGACAGTATCAAGGGTTAGCCATGTTGGGCCCTGACTATGGGCCCACATTTATCTGAAGTCTAACCTTGTCAGGCCAACTGTCAAACCCTTAGTACCATTGGCAGTGCCCAATGCACCACCAAAGGAGTGCCATAAGGATCTGGTTCCAGCAACCTGGCACAAGCACTGCCTGCAGTGGCTTTATGTTCTAAATACATGAACAGAAGCAGTGGTGGTCCTGGGGGGATCAAAAGCCCCAGGGCACCTTGCCTGTGGGGCCTATGGGGACAGCGCTGCTGCCATGGCCTCCGCCCACCCTCCAGAGCCTTTCCAAGGCCTGGGGAAGCCCTGCGCTGTGTCCACAGTCACTCCAAAAGCTTTCTGATGCCTCCAGGGGGTCGTTAAACAGTACTTCAGGTTTTTCAGAGACTTTATAGAAGTACCATTTAAAGACCTTCTGAAGGCCTCAGAAGGCTTTCGGAGTGCCCTTGGACATTGTGTGAGGTGCCATACTGTAGGTAAGTCTTCTCTCTAGGGGGGAGCAGCATGTTGCAGTCCTGTCCTCTGGGGCTACGCAGGGGTCAGGTGTGCAACTGAAGTAAGGAAGACCACAATCTTCTTTTATAATTTTTTTGTACCATATGATCTTTCAGACCAGCTGAATGTTTCAAATCTTAAATTTCTGATGGAAACGTTTGAGATAATTTCTATGATACAGTTGAGTAGTTCACTACATAGTTCACTGTAGTGTGGTTTTAAGAACATAAGAAGAGCCAGGCTGGATCAGGCCAAAGGCCCATCTGCTCCAGCTTCCTGTATCTCACAGTGTATCTTTGTTTCACCTGATCACAGCCAGAATCGTTGGTAGTCCTAATACACTACTAGTCTGACAACCCAATTCAACTTAATCCACCACAACATGCACCCACAGGGAAGTTTTAGCCTCTGGAAGCCTCTTCAGGGTAAGGGAACATTTGTTCCCTTTCCCCGAAGTAAGCCCATGCTGACCCACCAGGTCTACTTGTTCCTGTGTCAGCTGTATCACTGGCACAAGTCCACATGCACCCAAGTCAGAGAATTGAGTCTGGGAAGGGTTAGATTTCAGCAGACACCACTGCCACAAAAACCACTCCCTTCCCAGTCCCAATCTGCCCCTGTTGATGCCCAGTTCTGCCCAGCTTCCTGCCCACCCCCTGCACACACTTACCTGTGCTGGTCAGCTGCTTGCCACTTGTGATGGCAGCCAGGCCATGTGATCCACCTTGTTACCTTTTGGGACAGCTGGGAAGCAGGGCCTAGGAGAGGGGGGTAAAGGGGGAAATTTGTACCCAGGCCCAAGGTCCAAAGGGGGGCCCAGGAGCCAAAGGAGGGGGCCCAGAAATTTCCTTTCACATTTTCCTATCTATTCAGACTTGTTGCTCACATGAGATGCTGGGGACACTACCATGACTGGGGATGCTGGGGAAACTACTGATGCCACATGGGTGGGTAGACCTGGGCTCCAAAGACTTTTCCAGCTGTCTCTACCCTCCCTTCACCCTGCTTCACCCCTCCCTGCCCCTATTCTGCCCCCATCACCACCCTCCCCTGCTGTTTCACCCCCCCCTTTGCAAAGGGGCCCCAAAGAAATTTTGTACCCCCTGATAAAATTTCTCTCAGAGGCCCTGCTGGGAAGCACCTTACACTGCTGAAACACCCATTCTAGCAGCGTAAGGCACTGATAGGATCAGGCCACTAGTTAAGCATAAGTACAAGTTATAGAGGTCAGGATGACAGAGATGAACAAGCTGATTTATCCTAGCCAGTGCCATATACATACATAAGGTTTTTTCCCTGTTAAAGTGAAGGTTTCCCATTCAACACAGTGGTCTCCATGGTTTACGTGATGGGGGTTAGGGGAAATTTTACTTCAGTCCCAGGTCTTTTTACTCCTATAAAAAGTGAACAGTGAAAAGTAAGAAGATTTAAATAGACTGAGAATCCTGATTGCCTTTCTTTGATCCATAAGCCACCATGTAAACAATAGTGAGCATTTGGACCATGGTAAACAGTCAATGATACATAACTATACACAGTGGGCTATGAAGGATCGGATATTGTAAAAAAGAGTATGTGACTGAACTGCCCTGAAATTCCTGCTGCATGTGTACAGAGATTGTTGTCTAGGATAAAACCATGAGACAAAAGCCTCTGAAACAGCACCTGAATCTTTAATTGTGTAAACAAAAGAAAATGGTCAACTTAGGTTCAGTTCTGTCACAATCTCAGGTAAGAAACTACATAAAATCATTAAGCACAGAATTTTCAATGTGACCTATCAAGAAGAATTAGACATGAACGTTCCATTAAAAATAAATGGAGTTGCAGGTTTAATTTTCACAGACTATGGCTGAAAATGTACCCTGAGTCTATTTTTCCCTACTAAAATTGAACCAAGTGAATAATTTATGTAGTTCAATTTTTGCATTATTCTTTGACTGATTTCTAAAGATGGAATGCATTATTTCCTAGGATTTCCTTAAGAAAAAAAAAATCTTTTAAAGGACAAACTAATTATCATTTCTAACAGCTAAAAGATTGGTTTTGATCCTTATAACACCCCTTTCACCATTAAGTTCTGATTGTATTTCTTAAGGGAATACAAGTTATCTGGAAAGAAAAATGATAGTAAGGTAAGGGAAGCCGAAGTAAAATTAAAATCTTTATCCAAAGTGCAGAGCATCCAGGTGCAGTACAACTGTTTAAATGAACTCAGGATAGATAAAGTCTCTTGGTGAGATGTTACATCTCATTATGTGAGCATGTTCTGCTATTTAGATGCCTTTAGAATTTTAGTGGACTTTGCTCATATTCCCTCATCCAATGTCTGGCAAAAGGTTTCCTGCCACCTTTTTTTGTAGCCTCTTCAGAGGGGGAAAAAAAAAATTAATGGGCCCAATTCTCTAGCCCCAGATGCTGCTGGTTTTAAACAGGTTTAATTCCTGGAACATTTGCAACATTACTCCTAGCTACTGAGTAGAGTACCATCATCCTGTAACGTCATGGGGAAAAGAATAAGGCAGTGGTTCCCAAACTTTTCCAACTGGCAGCTCCCTTGACCATCTGGGCCATTGGCTGCGGGTCCCCATTAGGGCTACAATCCTACCTATTGCCTAGGGCAGCAGGTTTTTTGTGAGGATTCTGCAGCTCCCATGACTGATGTCTGCCATTCCCTGGGGAGACATGCTCACAGTTTGGGAACCACTGAAATGAGGATTAAGAACTTTGACTCAAGCAGGTTCTCTGGGATGCTTTGAAGAAAACATTTGTCTCGGCTTTATTAAAAGTTATTTCTCTTTTATAAAAGTAAGAACATAAGAAAAGTCTGGCTGGATCAGGCCAAAAGTCCATCTAATCTAGCCTCCTGTATCTCACAGTGGCCCACTAGATGCCTCAGGGAGTGTTTGAGACAACAGGAGACCTGCATCCTGGTGCCCTCTCTTGAGTCTGGCAAGGGCTATATGTATACAGGGCTATATGTACATCTGGCAAAGGCTGTATGTGTAAGTGAGCTATATGCACACAAAAGATCCCAGGATTTGATGTCAATCTTTCTGTCAGATTCTGCATTAGTTCCCTCCCCCCCCCCCCCGGTTGCTGAAATTTAGCAGAATAAACCATATTTAGATTTCCAATCAAAAGTTCCCAAATTCAGTAATGTGCATTTTGTTCTATTTTTTAAAATGACTTAATATTCACTGTATATTGCCCAGCCTATGTTGATGCTTCAAAACTTAGAAGCAAGTTAAGTCCTTCCTACACTAAGGCTGCAATCCTAACCACACTTTCTTGGGAGTAACTCCTATTGAACACAATAGGATTTATTTCTGAGTAGACCTGCATAGGATTATGTCCATTGTTATCAGCCCAGCTTTGGGCATTTGTCAGACAAGTTACCTGCTGCTGAACCAGTAGAGGGAGCACAGAACACATGATTACTTCCATTTAATTTTAGTCAAAGAGTTGACTTCCTTAAAGCTAAGCAGTGGCTTAAGTGATTCACAAGCTGGAGAACTCTACAGCTTTCTGATTCAGAGCTATCTCATCAGTTGCTTTTCCTTGACATTTCCATTTGATAACTTTTCTGCCTTATAGCTGCAGAGCAGCACCACTTAATAGAGTTCACAAGTGACTTGTGGTAAACTGATCAACTCTTATTGCTCTCCTAAAATACCTTACGTTAAGCATCTTGTGTACTATCTGTAAGCACTATAGAGAAGAAAGATGGAGAAACCTCAAAGGTCATAAAATGCTTTTAAAATGCCAGAAACTTCTCAGAACTGTAAGGTTGGAAAGATGCCACTAAGCACAAGGGATGCATGGACCCATGGTTAAAATAACAAGATATAACAAGAGGCACATTTTTCTTAACACCTGCAATTCAAACTTGACAGAGATGTGTAGGTATTCCTCAGAGATCTGATCCTGAAGTCAACACTCTTTTCTGTTAGCTACAGTCATCTGTAAATACTGGAACCCAAACAAAGACTATTTCTTGTGACAGATCTGTCTGACTTAAAGGCCGTTCACACTAACACTACTGGTTGTTGCCTAGTGGCACTCTACCTGAATTTAAAACAGGCCTTTGTCCAAAAAACCTGAACAAACTTGGGAGGCAGTTGGAGCTTCAATTTATTGAAATTATAAAAAGCAGTTTCTTGAGCTCTAAGTTGTTTTAAATCATTTTTCCAAAAATAGAGTGGTTTCCAGAAATACTAGGAAAAATCATATGGGTATTTTAAAATGCTTCTCTTTATTCTGCATATCTATTCCTTGATGGCTGAACCCATTTCTAGATTGTTTCAAATGCATCCAGATTCAGGAAGAAAAAAAGACATTTACAATAACTGAAGATATGGAATTTTGTCTGAGGCAAACCTAGTAGAATGGATTGAAACCTAACATTTCCTTCATCCAGTAGAATGAAATATTAGAATACAACCTAATATACAGTGGAACCTTGGTATGCATTCCAGAGTTCCATTCCAGAACCCTCCGCGGAAACCGAAATCCACAGATACCAGCATCCAATTTTAAATCCCTTGAAACACACACACAAAAATCAGGTTTCCTGTCTTTTCACGGCCAAACTGCACTGTTTCTGTTCTAAAAATAGCTGTAGAGGCTTGGAAATAGCACAGTGTGGCTGTGTAAAGGTTGAAACCTGATTTTGGCACTTTTTTGAGGAAAAAGAATTGGACAGTGTTATCAGCTGGCATATGAACTGAGTGAAATTTGTGGATGTCAGAACTGTGGATACTGATGTCCCATTTGTATAAACAATGGAATTATTAGAAATGCCTGAGTTATAACTAGAACTTTTCTGTTGACCTATAAAACTAGAGAAAACGAGAGCTACAAGATATATGAGAAAGGACCTTAAGAAGAAATGGAAGAATTTTTAAAGTTGTGAAGAAAAAAGAACAGAGAAACACTGAAATGTCCTTGTTCCATTAATATCAGAAGATGAACTAAAAGAAACCAGTTGCAGGGAATTTTAATTTCCTGATGATAAGTTGACAAGAATATTTTGCTAGGACAGGGATGGCAAATCTATGACATGCATGCCAAAGGTGACTCACCACAATGTTTTGGGTGACACACCAGCATTCACTAGCACCAATGATAACTGAGCTGGTTTTACTCATATTTCATATTTGTAATTATTTGACTTTTTATATAATGCATAACACCATACATGACTGGACTGTAATTTTTAAATAAATGAAATGTAAAGTATTGTTTCTCTTTTGTTCAAGTAGGGAGGCGATACACTAGCAGAGTCAAGCTAGGCATTTTCCAAATTTTTGACACTCCAAGCCAAAAAGGTTTGCCATCACTTTACTAGGGTATTATAGAAGCATTTATGACATTTATATTTAGAATGGGAACAAAGTCTGAGTTCAGCATGGAGAAAGGTTTCAAAACTGTTGAATAAGGACAAAACCAGAGAACATTTTAACAGGTACAGGCTTAGATAGGTCAAAGCCATTTAAAGTGGAGGTCAAGCTGAACAAATCTGATTAACTTCTTCAAGGAAGTGACAATGACAGCTGACATAAATGAAGCAACAGACATAATCTACTTGGACTTCAGGAAGCCTTTTGCCACAGAACCACCTCAAAGAACAGCACAGAAGACTAGAAAAGATGGTATTGATGGCAAGTCCTTAAAGTGAACATTGAAGAGGAAGTCATTAAAGGTTAACAGCTAATTCAAATTTAAATCTAAGCCTTTTAGAACTATCTTTTTCAGACTTGTGCCTCTTTTTAAAAATAGAAACCTTACATTCAGCTTCTAAAGGAATGCACAGCATGCTCTCTGTGACAGCTCAGGAGAGAGATCTTGGACTGCTGGTAGACAACTTGATGAAATGTCAACCCAATGTGCGGTGGCAATGAAGAAGGCCAATTCCATGCTAGGGATCATTAAAAGGGGGATTGAGAATAAAACAGATGTACAATGCCATTGTACAAATCAATAGTACAGCCACACCTAGAGCATTGTGTTCAGTTCTGGTCACCACATCTTAAAAAGGACATAGTGGAATCAGAAAAGGTGCAGAAGAGAGTGACCAAAATGATTACTGGGCTGGGTCATTTTATAGATGGAGATCACAGATACTAAGAGATGGCTTGCTATGAATCTAAGGGCACAATCCAAAGAGGCCCTTGGGCTGACGCAAATCCCTTGCACCGGCCCAGTGTTGTCACAAAAGTGCCATAAAGTACTTTTGCATTGATGTAAGGGGAGATAGGCTGGCACGCCAGGTCCCAGGATGAGGTGAGTTTGTTTCAGCCAAGCTTGGCCAGTGCAGGGGTTGGGGGGTAGACATATGGAGGGCAGAGAGGAGGTGGGAAGGAAGTGTTTCGGCGCTGGTTGGAGGTGGGTGGCAGGTGTTCCCAGGGGTGGGCAGGCAGGCAGTAAGAGGCAGGGCCAGGATCTGACACTTATGCCAGATCCTAGCCCCTTTCCCGGGCAGCCCAAGGCAGTTCTGGTGGTGCACCAATTTATGTAGTGCAGATCCAAATAGCCCCATTGGGGCTGCTGTGGCTCTCCCCAGGGAAAGAGGAAAAGCCTCCCCTTGCCTTGGGTTGACCCATGAGCAGCCTGAAACGTGTGGTGGATTCAGTGGAGGCCCACTGGCCTGCCTATTCCTGTGCAAGTTAGGATTTGGCTGCCAAACATGCAAGCATAACTAAGTCAAAGAGCCAGCTGGAGGAAGATATCTCTTTGGCAGCACAGGCAGAAGGAACTGCAAAGTGGCAAAAAGCCTGACATAAACCCTACTTAGACAACACATCTTGGGATATGAATGTGTGAGAAGAGGAAATGGGATGGTACCCAATGGCCTGCCCACTCATCCATGCATTCCTCTGAAGCTGTGAACAGAGCTTTGCAAAATAGAGTCTGTCAGTATTCAGAGAGAGTCTATTCATGTACAGCTTCTGTATTTGTAGGCTGGTCACAGCTTTGAATAACTGTATGGAAAAATAATGAGACCAGCAGCTTGATCCTATTCTGCCCTCTTCATATCTTAAGGGAGAATCAGAAATATACCTGCTGGCCCTGCTCTCTCTCATTTCCCAGACCTTCAAAAGCATTCATTGTGCACATTCCCTATTGCAACCTTGACCTCAACCCACTTTTGCAAACTGGCATCTACTTGCTCATGGCAGGGCGAGACTGCCAGCACTGGGGCAGCTGCTGCTATGACGCCTAACTTCAACAGGCATGCCCGGACTGTGCGATACAGCCTGGGTCATAAGCTGCTTCAAACCTGGGCTGGCAGAAAAGGGACACTCTATTGCCTGTCACCAACACTATGCATATCACTTCAGATGGCTGAAGCTACTGTCACAGACATGTGCAGTTGCCCACCTGAGGTTGATCAGAGCTGGCAGACACCTGAGAGGGGGAGCTGGTTTTCAAAGTTGAAAAGGCAGACCACCACCACAGCATGTGGTTGGTCTGTGGAACTCTTTGCCACAGGATGTGGTGATGGCGACTGGCCTGGACGCCTTTAAAAGGGGATTGGACAAGTTTCTGGAGGAAAAATTCATTACGGGTTACAAGCCATGATGTGTATGTGCAACCTCCTGATTTTAGCAATGGGCTATGTCAGAATGCCAGATGCAAGGGAGGGCACCAGGATGAGGTCTCTTGTTATCTGGTGTGCTCCCTGGGGCATTTGGTGGGCAGCTGTGAGATTCAGGAAGCTGGACTAGATGGGCCTATGGCCTGATCCAGTGGGGCTGTTCTTATGTTCACTGTGCTTTCACTGGTATTGGTTCCCCTGTAAAAGTACAGACTGCCTTGCTAGTACGGCAAGGGAACAACAGGTCAATATAATGGAGCCTGTGAACTTACCTTTAGTCTGATGCTGATTTGTGGACTGAATATAAAGTGAAGACTTGGACTAAATGCCACATTTTTCCATAAAGAAGTCAAGAAGTCCATAAAGACATAAAGAAGTCAAAGGAAGTTGTGAACCTTCCTTAATTGATAATTAACTTTAAAATATGAATATATGAAGTTGTCCAAGTCATACCCCTGGTCCACTGATGCTAGAATCATGTGTTTTGACCAGCAATGGCTTTCTCAAGGTCTGAGGCATAAACGTTTTCTGTTCCTGGATACCTAAACTCCTTTAACTGGAGATACCAGATATAAACCAAATGAGATAGAAGAGCTCGCAATATATAAATTTTAGCCCTGTTTGACATATTTTAAAGTAGTATGGCATTGTTGACCCTTTTGACAGTACTGCTTACAAGCCCTGTTTGTTAGTTTCAAGTTAAATATAGATTAATGACACAATCTACCATGGAGTTAGCCATGCTTAAAGCCCCATGATTTCAACAGTATTTAAGTGTTCTTGACTTTTACAGTGGTTCATGGCCTTTTGCACTTAAATTTCTACCTTCTGTCAGTTTCAGATTATCAGTGTTCATTCGTTATGCTTTGTCTATGGACAAAATCTAGCTGAAAAATAAAATGGGGATAATAAAGCGTAGGAACAAAAACAGGCTTGTTTTGAAACTAAATAGCATCAATCTGCTTTTGTTACTATTATACACAATGTAAAAGAAGACAGTGATGTGGGAGAAGACAGTCTTAGGGCCAAATCTTATCCAATGGTGGGGAGGCAGTTACAGAGGCCTCCTCAAAGTAAGGGAATATTTGTTCCCTTACCATGGGGCTGCATTGTGGCTACACCAGAGCTGGAAAGTTGGATAGGATTGGGCCCTTAGGGCTCCATCCTATTTAATTTTTCAGCACCAATGCAGCCCCAAGGTAAAGGAACAAACGTTCTCTTACCTTGGGGAGGCCTCTGTGATTGCTCCCTCATTACAGGATGCAGTGCATGCCCCATTGGCATGGCTGCATTGGCACTGGAAAGTTGGACAGAATTGGGCCCTAAGTTACTAGTTTTCATCTGTGGGTGGAACGACTATTACCACAATTTTCAAACTTTTTCAGCTCACAGTAAACTGACACAGTGCTAAAATTGTCAATGCACACCATCAACTTTTTGTCAATTGACAAGGCATGCCATGCTGCTGGTAGGGGACTTACATTTCCCAGTGTCCTACGTACTAATAAATGATCTTCTCCCAAACTCCCACACCACACCTGTGGACTGTTCACAGCACACTAATGTGTTGGTGAATGATACATTTTGTAGCAAACAGTATGACATCTATAGGGGATACATCCCTGGTCCCCTTGTGGATACCAGAAACCATGGATACCAGTTCCATTTTACTGGTATCCTATTTGTAAGAAATGGTAAGGTATGAAAAAAGTGGAAGGTTGTTCCAGAGGAAACAAACGTAATGAGTGCAGGGAATTGTGGATAAGTGGATCCATGGATCAATACCAGGGGATGCCCACAATATAGAGGGACTGATACTGCATCAGTTTGCAGTTCGTCGTTACTAAGACTTTCAAGTACATTACAAATTGCTCAGGGAAGTATCACATACTAATCTGCACCCTCTGATATTATTGCAAAGCAGTGAAAGTTTTGCTTCCTTTTCCCTGCCCCTGATTGTTTTTACTTTTGCCTGCCATAAATTGAGATTACATTCCACAATATCAGTCTATTACTGCTTTATGATTTATCATCACTATCTCAAATGAAGGTACAGAAGAGGAGGACAAGACAACCATTATGTTTGTGGAGGGTTCAGGGTTTTTACTCAAGCCATTATGGAAAGTATTTTTATTAGTTCTGTAAACTGTGATATTTCAGGCTGCAGTAACTGTTTGCATATAAAGACTGATATTTCTGTTGCATAATATGTTTTCTCTAGTTAAGAAAAAGGTTTTGGAAGGCTTTATATAGCAGAGGAGCAGGACAAAATTCCAGATATATAAGCTCAAACACTGGAACTCATATGTAACTACAGGTTCATCAAATAAAGAAAAAGAGGAAACTAGCAGCAAAATACATCCAAAGAAAAATAACAGTAGATATGGAAGGAGAGACAGAGCAGATCTCAGATTGAAAATTCAGGAATGTTATGCTTCACAGCTCAGTATATGCCATGTGCAGAAGTTATCACCCAATTGGAAGTACGAGTTTCGAGGACCATTAAACACTGAACATTTGTAATGTCCTTCAATTATGGGAACAATTGTGCTAAATAACTTTGTGCTGATAGTGCGTGAACATGTGCATTTTTCTCATCAACTTTCCAAATTTCGCATTTCTTCCTATCAGAGAGGTTGACTGCTCACCGGATTGGGATACTGAATGCTTTAAAACATCAAGCTATTGCTTCACTAACTTCTCAGCACCCTTTCACCCATCTTGCTGAAGAGCTAGTCTTTTCATTTAGTGTTTCCTTTTGGCAATTAAGTGTTGCATTATTTGCCTTGTGGAACAGATGCCACACTGATTTAGTCCATATTTGTAATCAGCAGAAATGTAAGCAGAGATTACCTCATGTTTCTTTTCTCTTACTGTCCAGGAGCACTCCTGGCACAGGAGAAAAGTCCAGCATTTATCAGGCCTGACAATGTCTTATCTGATGGTAACACCCCGGAAAGTGATTTGGAGACAGCCTGCATGGCTCAGCACTAATTCAGCACAGAACCTCTGTGGCCATAGCAACAAAGGCAGGTCCAAGAACCCTGGAGCTGGGTGGGACAGGAAATATCAAACTAGATATAAGCAAGAGGCAAGGCTTTTAAATACTGCCACCAGCTAAGGGTGAGAAGGCTGCAATTCAAGGCTGGGGGCTCTCAGTGGCTGGCCTCCTGAAGGAAGGAGAGTCAAGTTCTAGTCCCTGGGAGGCTACCCTCAAGCCAGCTGGGGGAGGAACCAGCAATCAACCAATCCCCTTCCCACCAGATACTCTGAGGCCACGCTGAGCACATGTTTTCTTTCTCTTCTGCATTCTCTCTCTCTTCCTCAGTTCTGGTCATCTTGTGGGATTGGCTGGATGCACATGACCAGAGGGAGCCTTGGCAATAAGCAGTAGCACATGACAACTCAGCTATTCTTAAAGTGATAAATATGCATTGCAAATGGACAGTGTTATACCACAAAAAGTAAGAGTAACTGCTGGCTTTACAGTCTACAATATATTCAAGTATTGTGGTGCAGTGCCACATCTTTCTTCAGTAAAGATGTAAGCACTGAGTAGTTGCTGGGGAACTAATTGTGGACAAAGCCACTCATCATGAGAAAAAGGATTTCATCAACTGTATCTATTGTGTGTTGGCTCTATCTATTAACAATGAGAAATGGGGTCAGGAATGGAGATGGTTTCTTTTTAAAATATTCTCTGTTAGTAGGTTACCTTGGTCATGACCTCAGGTTATTTATACTAGATGGTAGCTGTGTGACCTTTGTAAGAGGAAATTGTGGTTTGCCCTAGTTCCCAAAGGACAGGTGATTATATCCATCAGAATCTGAATTCCTCTTGTTATTAAGAGACCAAAATGCCAAGATAAAACCCACCACATCTTATTCTTTAAGGAACACAACATAGAGCTTCTGTAATAGTATCAGAATGGTCACTGAGCTCCAAACTATCTCCTATGAATAAGCAAAAGACATTAATTTATAAGTTCAAAATTCCTTTATCAAACAATGTTAAGTTCAGCTGAATGCACCGCAGGTCACCTAATACCAATGTGGGGTTACTCACAGCCCCATGTCACACTATAGCATGCAGCTTTGCTAATAGAGCATGTGCTGCATGCTATGCAGGGAGGCAAACAGTAGGCAAATACCTTTTTTTTTCCTTCTAGTAGGTCTTCTGGTGGCCTATGGGTTCTTCGCCTGTAATGTACCTGGCATAAGTCCAAGGAGAGAAAGGAGATTGGTGAGGTTGAAAAATCAGAGATAGGATCCCAGTGCAAGTTGTTTCCACTACGATGCACCCCTCCATCCCCCAAACTGCCCCCTGCCCTCCTCCTCTCCACCCCAATAACCTCAAACCTCCCTGGAACTTCCCCCTCCCCACCCATGACCCATCCCCTCTGCTGACCTACATTGGTCAGTACAGGCCAGGCTGTATAGTGGCAGGCATATAGAGCCTCTGGTTGTTGGTACCGGTGGTTCTGGAGCGCCCGACAGTGGTGTGCCTTTCACACCATTGTAAATGGATTTAAGGCAGTGGATTGTGAGATCCACTGCCATAAATGGGGGATAGGGTTGGGCCATCAGAGAGCTTCTTTGAATATGAGTTCAGATAAAGCAAAGAGCACAATATAATTCATAGTTATGGTCTCTCTTATATGGCGACCATTTCATTGAAAGCCATAAATTGATGTGGGTCTGGTCTGTTGTATTACTGCTTTTACAGGTTTCAGCACTACTTGTGGAACCCTGTTCTTCTGGGTGCTACCATCTTGAATCATGCAAGATCTTGCACAACTTCACATGATTCAAGATGTTGGCACCTAGGAGAGCAAGTAAGAAGACGGCCCTGGGAACATCCCATAGCACCCATGCGAGTTTGCTGTGGTGCCCTTGGGTGTGGTGGTGCACAGTTTGGGAACCACTGGGTTATAGAAATCAGAGTTTCATGTATAATTGTTTAAAAGTTTAATTTATAAAATTCAGTGCCTTCAAAGCTGTTAGCACAAATGAGAAGCACAAGTATTGTTTTATAAATCAGAAACATGAAAATAAGATGTACACTGAGGGGCTCTTTTGAGATCTATGGTAAAATATAAGTTGATACTAAATTTTTTTTTAATGGTGACCATGAATTACCCACATTCCTCTGATTCAGTGTGATGCTTTCTTATAAAAAGCAAATTAGGCTGAAAGTAGTAAGTGCTGCAAAATCTATGCTTATGTAGCTCCAAAGTATTGTTTAATCTTAATATAACTGAAAGAATAAATGATTATGATTATTGCCTTGTGTGAGAGGCTGATCTTCTGATAATAAAGATTTTTATGGCAGGATAGAATGCCTGTGCCTGAGAAGGGGAAATAATTATCTGGTAATCTGAAAAGCAAAGATTGCAGGTATTATATACATGCTGACGGAGGCCTAAATCTTGCTGTGACCAACACATGAAGTAATGAGTGTTAAGCTAGGCAAAGGGAAGTATCCATTATTACCTGCTAGCAGCTACATGGGCAGACTTAACTGAAACAGAGAATTCATCTTAAATTCAAACACAGAATACTTTGACAACTAAATAAGTTAGGTTTGAAGCTGTAAGCAAAAGTAACAGAAGCTACAAAAACTTAGTGTCCCTTAGTCCAAATGATATTCATCACTTCCACTATACAGGCATGCCCCCTTATTTATGGGGGTTCCGTTCTGGAACCCCCCCCCCGTGGATAGCTGAAACTGTGGATATGGGCGAATGTCCATCCCTGCAGTCCCAGGGGGCCCCCCTCCAGAGGAAAGGGGAGCTCTGCTCCCCTTGCCTCTGTAGGGGCCTCTGAATTCAGCAAAGGCTGAGGACATCTGTCCCTGGCCTCTGCCCAGCTCAGACTGAGCTCTGAGGGAGAAAAAAAAAGAAGTGATTTCTGGTTTCACAGAGAAACTGGAAGTGACTTTTTAATGCCTTATAAAGCATTATGAGACCTGGGGAAATATTCAGAGGGGGTGCAGATGAGGCTGCATGCGCTAGGAGGCCACCTGGATCTAATCAGTGGATAAGTGAATCTGCAGATACAGGATTCACAGATATGGGTGCCGACGTCCCCCCTGTACATTATTTAAGCCCACTGTTCTTCAGCAAGACTCAAGATGTCATGCGGAAGGTTACCAAGTGGTCTGCCATCCAGGTACCAACTAAACTCAGGCCTCCTTTTTTCTGAAAGCCTTTCCAAACATTCACTTGACAGCACAAGCCTATGTGTCTACTCATAAGTAAGTACTATTGTGTTTAATGGGACTTTCTTCCTGGGAAAGTGTGGATAGCATTGCAGTCCTAGTTACTCATACATTGTGTTTTGCTTTTTATGTTTTGCTTTTGTGTTTGATTTAGTTTAGGATGAAACTATATACTTAGATACCTGTAAGTCAAGAAATTTCTGCCAATAAAGAAATCATCTCCTTGCCTTATCTGCAGGTTACTCAGGAGTCAGGGCTATTCAGGCAGGCAGGAAAAGCCCAGAAGAGACTAAGAGGACAATGCAGAAATAATTAATTTGCCTCCAGGGCAACCAGAGCATTAGTCTCTGCAAGGTGCAGCCAAAGTTAATCCTTTCACTCCTTCCTCTTGAGAAAAATGTAAGCAAGGGCTCAAGGTTTCAATTTAAATCAAGCAAGCCTCTTTGGCAGGATCGCACCCAACCAGGGTGACCAGATACAATGGAGGACAGAGTGCGTATACCTTTAGCCATTGTATAGAAGAGGGAGTTTGGGCAGATGCAGCTCAACATGGAAGGATTTAAAAAGCTGCACCTACCCAAATTCCCTCTTCTATAGAGTGGTTAAAGATATAGGCACTCTGTCCTTCATTGAGGGTCCAATCCTATCCAATTTTCCATTGCCAGTGCAGCGATTCTAATGGGGCATGCACTGCATCTTGTGGTGGGGCAGCAGTCACAGAGGCCGCCTTAAGGTAGGGGAACATTTGTTCCCTTACCTTGGGTTTGCATTGCAGCTGCACTGGTTCTGAAAAATTGGATAGGATTGGGCCCTGTATCTGGTCACCCTGCACCCAACCCTTCTGCATTTTGCAAATGTTATGCAAACACTTTGCACCATTTTGCAAATGTTTGGCAATGGTCTGCTTCTTCAAATACCAGGATGTAACCCTCATTTCCATCTGAAACAAAGTCCAAGGCTACAATCAATGTATCATTACTTAAGAATAGTTGGCAACCTTCAGTCTCGAAAGACTATGGTATCGCACGCTGAAAGGTGGTTCTGGAACAGCGTCTAGTGTGGCTGAAAAGGCCAATTCGGGAGTGACAATCCCTTCCACACTGGGAGCAAGTGCAGTCTGTCCCTGGTCTGTCTCCCTGGCTATGGGCCTTCCTTCTTTGCCTCTTAGCCTCAGACTGTTGGCCAAGTGTCTCTTCAAACTGGGAAAGGCCATGTTGCACAGCCTGCCTCCAAGCGGGCCGCTCAGAGGTCCCACTTGTTGAGGTCCACTCCTAAGGCCTTCAGATCCCTCTTGCAGATGTCCTTGTATCGCAGCTGTGGTCTACCTGTAGGGTGCTTTCCTTGCACGAGTTCTCCATAGAGGAGATCCTTTGGGATCCGGTCATCATCCATTCTCACGACATGACCGAGCCAACGCAGGCGTCTCTGTTTCAGTAGTGCATACATGCTAGGGATTCCAGCATGTTCCAGGACTGTGTTGTTTGGAACTTTGTCCTGCCAGGTGATGCCGAGAATACGTCGGAGGCAGCGCACGTGGAAAGCATTCAGTTTCCTCTCCTGTTGTGAGTGAAGAGTCCATGACTCGCTGCAGTACAGAAGTGTACTCAGGACGCAAGCTCTGTAGACCTGGATCTTGGTATGTTCCGTCAGCTTCTTGTTGGACCAGACTCTCTTTGTGAGTCTGGAAAACGTGGTAGCTGCTTTACCGATGCGTTTGTTTAGCTCGGTATCGAGAGAAAGAGTGTCAGAGATCGTTAAGCCAAGGTACACAAAGTCATGGACAACCTCCAGTTCATGTCCAGAGATTGTAATGCAGGGAGGTGAGTCCACATCCTGAACCATGACCTGTGTTTTCTTCAGGCTGATTGTCAGTCCAAAATCTTGGCAGGCCTTGCTAAAACGATCCATGAGCTGCTGGAGATCTTTGGCAGAGTGGGTAGTGATAGCTGCATCGTCGGCCAAGAGGAAGTCGCGCAGACATTTCAGCTGGACTTTGGACTTTGCTCTCAGTCTGGAGAGGTTGAAGAGCTTTCTGTCTGATCTGGTCTGGAGATAGATGCCTTTGTTGTAGTTCCAAAGGCCTGCTTCAGCAGGACAGCAAAGAAGATCCCAAACAAGGTTGGTGCAAGAACACAGCCCTGCTTCATGCCGCTTTGGATGTCAAAGGGGTCTGATGTGGAGCCATCAAAGACTACAGTGCCCTTCATGTCCTTGTGGAAGGATCTGATGATGCTGAGGAGCCTGGGTGGACATCCAATCTTGGGGAGAATCTTGAAGAGGCCATCCCTGCTGACCAGGTCGAAAGCCTTCATGAGATCTATGAAGGCTATAAAGAGTGGCTGTCGTTGTTCCCTGCATTTCTCCTGCAGTTGTCTAAGGGAGAATACCATATCAGTGGTGGACCTGTTGGCTCGGAATCCGCACTGTGATTCTGGATAAACGCTCTCTGCAAGTACCTGGAGCCTCTTTCAATGCAAACGCATCCAACAGATGGGAACATTTCAAGAATGCCGTTTACAACAATGCCTTGTCCATATTTGGCAAGAAGACCAACAAGACGGCAGACTGGTTTGAAGCCCACTGTGAGGAGTTGACACCAGTCATTGAGGAAAAGAGGAGAGCTCAAGCAGCATACAAGGCCTGTCCCAGTGAGCGCAACCTCCAGGTCCTCCGAGCTGCTCGCAGCAAAGTCCAGCAGACTGCCAGGAGATGTGCTAACAACTACTGGCTTCAGCTCTGTTCTGAGATACAGATAGCAGCTGACACGGGCAACATCAAGGGGATGTATGATGGTATCAAGCAGGCCCTAGGTCCAACACAGAAGAAAATTGCCCCTCTGAAGTCTGCCGCAGGTGAGGTCATCCAGGATCGGGCGCAGCAGATGGAACGCTGGGTGCAGCACTACTCTGAGCTATATTCCAGAGAAAATGTAGTTACTTAAGAATAACACCCATGGAAAGCAATGGGTCTACTTCTGAGTAAATCAGGTTGCAACTATGTGTTGCTGTGCTTGCTCACGCTCAGTCCTTGTTGCTTGTCTCAGTGCTGTGAATTGAATTGCACACTCCCAGGTATGTGTTATAAGTTGTATGTTATACATTGAGACTGGCTTAACACACCAGGCACCTTAAAGAAGGATTTGATTAAAGGTTCTACTGGTATGTTTACAGTGCACTTAACTTAGTTATAGTGTAAATGCACTTACTCAGACAGTGTTTACAAAAAGGTTGTGAATACCAGAATTAAAAAAGTTAATGAATAAAAATGTATCTTATGATCTTTTACTAAATTTTTAATAAATTAGAGACTATACAGTTCTAGGTAACAATTACTGTTAGGTTATTTTTCAGGATCTGGCTATGAATAAAATGAGACAAAATGACAGACAGACACCCCCCCCCCCAGGTTTAACTCCCCCAATAATTCTCTGAGGGTCATAGAAAATTGTTGAAAATCTGCCTTCGTCTTATCTGTGAGATCACTCAAGTTATCTCCAGTATGTTGCATGTAGGACATGTAACAGGTTGATGACAGACATGCATTTAAAACAAAAACAAAACATGGAAGGAACGGGCAAAATCCTAAGGCCCTCGCTAGCCTAGTATGGTTTCACCTTATTTCATGCTCCACCCCTCCCCCCACGAGCATAAATTTGGGCCTGGCCTTACTACATCTTCACACTGTAGCTGTTAGATCACACAGTATCTTGCACAGCATGGCTTTGCATGTCACTTGTAGAAGGCGAACGCAGGGTGAACTTTGCTAGGCAGCCTGGAGAATTGGGCTGTCAGTACCGATTGCCATAGATGAATGCCCCATACTGATTTCCCCCCCTAGTGTAATGAAGTCTGCATGCCCTAATTTGGGCTTTTATTTTAATTTGTCATGTAGTAACATAGTTACAAATGTAATTTGTGTACAATTATGCAAAATTTCATGCTGGTTGTGGATTAATAGTATGCATTTCTCCCTATGCATATACATTGCATGCAAAACCAACACACTGCAGTTTGATAAATGAATTGCCTGTTAGGATTTTTAATTATGGTATAAAAGAAATTACATGACAATTATTTGTTCTAAGCACAGAATTAGTGTTTTCCTGAGTTAAAGACAACATCTTATATAGCTTTTTTGTAAAGAAGATTCAAAAAATATTTTACATGTCTGAAACTATGTGACCAGTAAACTGAACATTTACTCTTTTGGAGTTAATGCATTCTTAGCAACAATAATTTACTTTATATATATATTTTTGGCTAAACTATATCAGGGTGATCATGTAGAAATGGAGTAGGGCCAAAAGAAACAATTGATTACAGATGGGACTACATTTCCTTTGTTCTTTAATATTTGCTCAGCATAAACACTGACACATGTGATAGAGACAAAATGACCCTGGTGCGGGGGGAAAAAAGGGGGGACGACAATCTGTTGCTTGAAAGCTATGCATGGAGTTATTTATTTGAATACTAAATTTCATACTTGTGCTTTTTTCTTTTTATAATGTCCCAGCACCTATCCTTTCTTTCAAGGCCCAATCCTGAACTCTCAGCACCGGCCCTCCTCACTGGCTCTCTGCAAGGCACACCTCCAACACTCAGCTCTGAGTCAGCGCTGGCACCAGCTCAGCACCAGTCCACGCTGAGTCACGCTGGAGGCCTGCTGCACATCACCTGGAGCAAGGAGAATGAGCTACGGGCTACGGAAAGGTTAGTTGGGGTGGGGAGGGAAGCGTTTCAGGGTGGGGGAAAGGCGGGGTGGGGGTGGGAACAGGGCAGGAAGGGGAGAGGATCAGAATCCCCATCAGGCCTCCTGGCCTCTGTGCCAGCAAAATAGCTGAAAACTGTTTCATGTGTGGGATCCTGTAGTCCCAAATAGATACAAATTTAAATAATACATTTAAATAGCATTAGCCATTCATTTGCATAACTGGAAACAGTCGATATGCAGCACCAGAGATTGTTACTCTGTATCCTGAACCAAGATCTATAGGCAAGGGGTGAGCTCCTTGGAAAGCCATGAAATCAATTCAACCTCTAGCAGTGGAGGAATTGTTCTCTCCCATTGGATAAACTTTCCTGTCACTGCAGCTGCTTAAAGGAGCAACCTAGAATTGAGCAACTGGCGTGTCAGTCAAGAAAGTCCCTAATGAAGGCCTGGAATTAAGCCTGGGCTTCCCCTAAAACTGTTTGAAAAATATCAAATTCACTCACATGCATGCAGTACTCACACACAAAAGTGAAAATGGCAAGGAAGATCGTGAGCAATTTGTGGAGAAGTAGAAAACCTGCACCAAAGATCAATTTATTAGTCTATGGCCACAATCCTAACCAATTGTCCAGCACTGACAATGAAACTCCTAAGTAAGGAAACAAACATTGCCTTACCTTGAGGTGGCCTCCCTGACTGCCCCCAACTGCAGGATGCAGCACATGCCCCACTGGCACAGCTATGCCAGTGCTGGAAAATAGGTTAGGATTGCATCCTGCGTCTGCTGGATTGAGTGAAATGCACTGTAGGAGTCATGGGGCAAGAGTGCCAAGACTGGGTGAATCTCATGATCAAAGTGGGGTTGAAAGGTAGAAAGAAGGCTTTGAAGCTCGCACCCAACTTTAGGCAGTAGCCTGTAGTCCCTGCAAGGAGGGAAGCAGGGCAAGAGAGCCAGAACTGCTTTCCCAGAGAGAAGGGGCATTTGGCAAGGCAACCCACAAAGGCTGACTGTCCACCCATACACAGACACAGTGGCTTCAATTGTGCTCAGGGAGGGAAACAAGGAGAGAGGCTAGAAAATGAGGAGGAAGAAAGGGCTACTGATCCTGGGTTCCAGCCTGGCATGGAGGTCCTTGGATTGTGACTGGAATAGGGGTGGCTTCATGCAGCACCAGTTAGTCGATGAACAATTGAGCAACAGTGAGGCAGGATGAAAATTAGGCATGTAGAGCAAAGACACATAGGCTAGTTTTCTCCTCAGAAAGGCGGTTTACATAGGCAGGCAGTCCTAGACTTGATGAGAGTCTTTACAGTATTGTTCTCTGTACTGTATGGAACCTTTGATGGTGCAGTCATCTGTTTTAACTGCATGTGATCCTTTGTGGGGCAAACTCATCAAGGACCCTTTCTTTGTTAGTTGAGGGTTCTTGATGGGTGCTGTGTTGCTTTGCACCTGGCTGAGGGACTGGTAGCTAGCTCAGGAGGTCCCCTGCCTTATTAATATGTCTCCTTGATTGAGACTGGTCATGAGTTGGTGAGGACAGCTAGGGTTAGAGATCCTTCTTTTGTTGTGCTATTTGTTTTCCTGAGTCAGGAACCTCCTAGGAGGTGGCTTTTGTTACAAGATCAAATTGACTGCACCAGAGAGCTGCAGTTCATTCTCAAATTTTAGAGCATGCAAAGCTTCATCTGGACCAGCCTGATGGTGGTGGGGGGGGGGGGGGACGACTGCTCTGATAAACCAAGTCTATGGCCTTCTTTTTGGTGGTTGAATCTGAGGCCTCATGCCACCACTACCAGTCCTGGAACTTGGCATCATATCATTGCTCTGGGCAGTGCTTTCCTAGCAGACACCCAGTGCCATGTAGACATGTGAACATGCATGTTTTCTTTCACACACTGATATAAAAATAAATAAAATCAGTCAGGCAACATATTGTACACATAGGTTGTGTGGAACTTAAAATCTTATGTAAGGATTGCTTAGATTGCCTTGAGTAAGACACCAAAAAAGAATAGAAGATGCCGAAAAAGTGAAGCAAAGGATTTGCAGTAGCCCTATTTAAAAAGAAAACAAATTTTTGTGTGTGTTTTAAAGACCATTTTAGTTGAGTACTGGGACTCTGCAATTTCTTCATTTGGGATCTCTGATAGAGATGGACTTGACCTACTTTGAGTCATAGTTTTACCGCTTACGGCATCTTGAAGCTCATCTTTTTGTTTTACCCAAACAGAAACTTACTTTTTCTTATCCCATTAGCCTCATGGGATGTGAACAGGGTAAAATGCAGTTCACTGGAGTTGTGTATCAGTGTCTTAATAAGGAGAGATAAGAAGTCAAGGAAAGTACAGATATTGTATACAATAATATCTTGCCAGAGTAATATAAAAGTACAGATTTTATATAGTACCATAGGCTGAAAGCTAATATGCTGACAGCATGGTTTAATTCTATGTGCCAAGGAACACAACGGCATGCCATCAAATAGTATATTTATATATATTGATATACATAGAACATGTAGTGTGCATTGTAATACAGACACTTTTAAATACTTATTTTATATAACTCTACCTAAGGAACATTAAACGGTACCAAAATGGTAACTTAGAGCCCAATGCTATCTCCCACTATCTTCTGCCATGCAGCCACGCTAATGGAGTGTGTACAGCATGCGATGGGGGAGCAAACAAATGGCCTAGGAGAGGTAAGTTGGTTTTTTTTTTTAACTTATCCCCCCCCCATAGGCCGGTTGGCCATCAACAGGTCTCCTCAGACCTGAGCCAGCTCTTTGGCATAAGAGCAAGGAGAGGCAGGGGGTGTGTTGGACCAGAAAATGGGGATAGCATCCTGGCTTGTGTTGTCCCCCTCTACCCTCCAGCCCTTGAAACTCCATCAAGCAGGGCCCATGGGGGAGGGGGTAAAGAGGGTAATTTGTACCCAGGCTCAGGATCAAAAAGGGAGCCCAGGACCCAAAAGAAGGGACCTAGAAATTTCCTGGGATCTTATGTTTTATTATCTCACCCGGACTAACTGCCCACATGGGATGCTGGGGTTGCTACTGTGGGCATGGTAGTGGCCCGGCAACGTAGTATTCACTGGGCTCAGGAATGTATACATGACACTCCTCAACTGGGAGTGTCAAATCTGGGAGGAAACTGGCTTGCTACAGTAGCTCTTTAACTTGGGGATCCACTTACCATGAAGGAGTGTACAGCTCAGGGACACAGCAGCAGAAAAAAGTTTTGATACACATTTTCTATTCTAATGTGAACCTAAACATGATGGTTCTAATTTTCTGCTAATGATTTGCTATACTGAAAATATTTTAGAGAGACTTAGAATTGTGTTTGGTTTTCTGTACTACTTTATCAGGCTGCTGACACCGTTTGGACAGGTAGATCAGTGGCGTTTCTTGGGGGGGGCAAGGGAGTCAAATGCCCCAGGGTGCATGCCTCCAAGGGTGGCACCACTTTCTTGCCCCCTGCCACTACCCCGCTCCCATCTGGGGGCCTTCAGAGAGCCAGGGAGACCACGTACTGCCTCCCCAGGCCTCTGAATGCCTTCTGAAGCCTCCAGCAGGCTGAAAATAGCTACTTCTGGTCTTCAGCCCAAAACTAGAAGTAGGGATTTTTGACCTTCCAGAAGACTCAGAAAGCCTTTGGAGGGCTGGGAAGGTGGCACATGACCTCCCTGGTTCTCCAAAGACCCTCAGGCAGTAGGGGTGGCACCCTGCAGTCCTGGCCCTGGGTGGCACAGGGGTAAGGATTGCCAGTGGGGTAAACCTAGGGTTCTCATCGGGAAGTCCAGTAGACCTGAATGCCAAAGACTATTCTGCCTCCCCCCACCCTCTCTACACTGTTTCTCTACCATTCTGCCTGTCCCTGTTGCCACCCTCCCCTTCACCTCCCCCTTTGGGAAGGGGCCCAAAAGAAACTTTGTACCACCTGATAACATTCCTCTCAGAGGTCCTGCAACCTGCCTGCCCCACTGTCCAGACTCTGAGCCCCTGCCTGGCTTCGCAGGAAGCAATGCAGAGCAGTGGCAGCAATGGACTATTTTCTTCTTTCCCCAGCATCTTCTTCCCTAACAGAAGAAATTACAACATTTGTAATTTACACATTACAAATTCTGCTGCCACTTCTCCTCATCCTAGTCTAGCTAGGGGCTCAGATCCCAATGACTCTTTGGAATCTTACACAGAAGAGATGGGGAGCAGCAGATATTCGTATCACCACTACCCATAACTACAGCAACAACAGTGAAGAAAAACTGTTGCCTGTCCACTGCCCAATTCCTGGGCCTGGGTTGGAGGGGTTGCTGGGGCCCAAAGCATGGGGGCAGCATACAGCAGGGGGCTATTTCAAGAATTTTGCCCCCAAGCTTCCCAAAAACTAGAGCTGACACTACATTAAAGGTATATGCCTGGCTCATATGTGAAAATATGGTACTACTATATTTCTTAGCACAGAAAGAACATCTCAAATGTGGGGTCATAGGATGGTACAGTTTCTTTCTTCCACATAGAGAAATTTGCTATATGGAGAGCTTTAAATAAAACAAAACAAAACAAATAATAACTTTGTCAAAATTACTGCATTCAATTAGTCTAATATACCATACATACAAATAATACAACAATACATTAGATAGATACTGGCTGTATGCATAAATCAAGAAACGGTTTCCAAATGTTTTCAAATAAATCCATCCAAAATTGACGTCTATAAGCCATTCATTCATATGTAGTGATTGTCAATAGGCTATCAGTCCAATGTGTAATGGATGGAGGGTATTTATCCTTTCCGTTTTTCATAAACAACCTTGTAGCTGTCATTAGAGCGCAGAGAACCCAACTTCTTTGACTACCATTTACTCTGCAAGTCATTGGTATATAGTTCAACATAACATGTACATCAGTAAATATCAGTTTTTGTCCCATTACAATATTAATATTGTTGACAACTTCTTCCCAAAAGTCATATATTGCTGGGCAGGACCATAGCATATGAGTCATTGTGGCATTCAATACATTACACCTCCAAAATCTTGGTTCAGCAATCAGTCCTTTATTATATAACCGTTGAGGGGTCCAATATATCCAGAAAATAATCTTCTATTGGATTAATTGCATAAACTTGCTATATGGCGAGCTTTACCTTGCTGTATATTACTTTTTAAGGGTTTTGACACTTTGTTTCTGTTTTATCTTTAGTGGATTATTTTTTATTGTGGTAGTTCTGCTTTATTTTTAAATGATTTTATGATGTATTATAAGGTACCTTGTTGGTCCCTTAGATGGGATAAAAAGATGGCATATCAATATTTTTTATAGCACTCTGTGTGTGTGTGTGTGTGTGTGTGTGTGTGTGTGTGTGTGCATTTGAGAGAGAGAAAGGGAGAGAGAGCGCAGCAATTCTAAGTCTAAAGATAGAGATATCCCATTAGATGTGATGAAGAATTGGGATATTTTATGTTTCTTGTTTAGCACTGTGATTCATTTTATAGCATGATGAATTAACTGTGAGAATACAACATTATAGAAACAGTGGTAGTACCCATTACACAGGAAATCAAATTAAGGCTTTTTACACAATAATAATTTTATTAAAGCTGTGACAGAGCAACTGAGTGTGAGATACAGTTATATTTGCTTTGGAGATTGTCTTGCTTAGCAACAGAAAATTATAATTCTCATTAGATAAAAGGAAAGAATCTTATTCAGTCTACTACAATACTTAAATTATGGGAATGCTTCTTAGGATATATGCAAGAGAATTGGTGAATGCTGTACTTAAGAACACTATAAACCAAGGATATTCTAGTTTCACTCTCAGGAATGCATATAAGGACTACAGGTTTAGGCCTTGTCTAAGAATTATCAGGAAATTGTTACTTCTCACAAAAGTGCACAAGCACAATATTTTGAAGATATAATGTTGTCACCTGTTATTCTGTGCTCATGGCAGGCTTTCAATCCCACCTCCTGCCCTCTCTCTTGGTGAAAGTACCTCACAATTAAAATAATCACTTTTTGAGATGGAACAGGGGAATGCATAAATAAAATATAAGGGTGTGTGCGTGTGCATATGTAAGCCCCAACATAGAGTCTTTTGGAGACACCCAAGATCAAAGCACTGGCACCAGCTCGACCTGATTCTCACCAGACGCTCCAACCTTCCCAGCATCAAGATCACATGCAACTAGCAGGGTGCTGCCTGCGACACTGACCACTCCCTGGTGTGCAGCAGAGTGAAACTGCAAACTAAGTGACTGTATCACATGAAAAAGGAAGGAAGACCTCGTATTGACACCAGCAAGACCCGGGACCAGGGAAAAGTGGAGGAATTTGCACAAGCGCTTGAGGAATCTCTTCCAGGCCCGGCCGATGCAGATGCAGATGCATCCAACAGATGGGAACATTTCAAATATGCCGTTTACAACACCGCCTTGTCCATATTCGGCAAGAAGACCAACAAGATGGCAGACTGGTTTGAAGCACACTCTGAGGAGTTGACACCAGTCATTGAGGAAAAGAGGAGAGCTCTAGCAGCATACAAAGCCTGTCCCAGTGAGCGCAACCTCCAGGTCCTCCAAGCTGCTCACAGCAAAGTCCAGCAGACTGCCAGGAGATGTGCTAATGACTACTGACTCCAACTCTGTTCCCAGATACAGTTAGCAGCTGACATGGGCAACATCAAGGGGATGTATGATGGTATCAAGCAGGCCCTAGGTCCAACACAGAACAAAATTGCCCCTCTGAAGTCTGCCACAGGCGAGGTCATCCAGGATCAGGCGCAGCAAATGGGATGCTGGGTGTAGCACTACTCTGAGCTGTATTCCCGAGAAAATACAGTAACCGAGGAAGCACTGAACAAAATCAAGTGCCTGCCTGTGTTGGAGGAGCTTGACAGTGAACCAACCCTAGCAGAACTTCACGTGGCCCTGGACTCCCTCACCTCTGGCAAGGCACCTGGGAAAGACAGCATCCCTGCTGAAGTCCTAAAGTGCTGCAAAGAGATCATCGCCACTGAGCTGCATGAAATCCTCTGCCTCTGCTGGAGAGAAGGTGGAGTACCACAGGACATGAGGGATGCAAACATCGTCACGCTGTACAAGAACAAAGGCGACAGGGGTGACTGCAATAATTACCGCGGCATCTCTCTCCTTAGTGTTGTAGGAAAGCTGTTTGCCTGAGTTGCACTGAAGAGGCTCCAGGTACTTGCAGAGAGCATCTACCCAGAATTGCAGTGCAGATTCCCAGCCAATAGGTCCACCACCGATATGGTATTCTCCCTTAGACAGCTGCAGGAGAAATGCAGAGAACAATGACAGCCACTCTTTATAGCCATAGATCTCATGAAGGCTTTCGACCTGGTCAGCAGGGATGGCCTCTTCAAGATTCTCCCCAAAATCGGATGTCCACCCAGGCTCCTCAGCATCATCAGGACTTTCCATGAGGACATGAAGGGCACTGTAGTCTTTGATGGCTCCACATCAGACCCCTTTGACATCCGAAGCGGAGTGAAGCAGGGTTGTGTTCTCGCGCCGACCTTGTTTGGGATTTTCTTTGCTGTCCTGCTGAAGCAGGCCTTTGGAACTGCAAAAGAAGGCATCTATCTCCAGACCAGATCAGATGGAAAGTTCTTCAACCTCTCCAGACTGAGAGCAAAGAGCAAAGTCCAAAGTCCAGCTGAAATGTCTGCGCGACTTTCTCTTTGCCAAGGATACAGCTGTCACCGTCCACTCTGCCAAAGATCTCCAGCAGCTCATGAACTGTTTTAGCAAGGCCTGCCAAGACTTTGGACTGACAATCAGCCTGAAGAAAACATAGGTCATGGTTCAGGATGTGGACTCACCTCCCTGCATTGCAATCTCTGAGCATGAGCTGGAGGCTCATGGGCCCAGAAAAGAAAAGATGGGAGTGCTGCAAATCAGAACTCTCAGTGGGATGTTCCAGCTTCCCATTAGGAATAGGAAGGAATAGGAATAGGACAAGGAATAGCATCAATAACCACCTGCGAGAAAGCCATACCCATCAACCTACTTCAATGGCAGGTCCCTCTGTGGAAATTGTCACCTGAAGGCTTAGGCTTCCACTTCACCATCTACTAGATCTCCACATGAACCATGCCCATTCCAGGCAACGCCCACACCAGGTAAAGGAATGAACTGTTTACTTTGCCCTTTGAGACCCATTGCCCACGTCCTTTCTGGTCAGTCTTTGGCCATCTCAAGTCCAACTGTCCAGAACTTTGTGGCCAAAACATGTTTACCCTTACAAGGCCAGGCCAGAAACTTCCATCTTGTTCTTTGCTAGCACTCTTCAGGCAACCCCCCCCCCCCCCAAAACAGGCAACCAGTGAAACCATGGCTATCCTACAAGGGACAGGCAGAAACCTCTGTTTTGCTCTTTGCCAATGGCTTACCTGGTCAGAGGACCCCAAAGGCTACCAGTGAATAAGAAGAAAGCAATTTCAACTTCAGCCTTAGTGTTTATACAATGAAAGGCTAAGCAGGAGTCTTAGGGGCAACTTTTGTTTTAAGAGAAACGGCTAGTCTTAAGCAATCTTACTGTAACATGTAGTTGGGTTCTACGAGTTGGGTTTGTACATGCACACCTCAGTAACAGCCAATCCAAACAGGAACTTTTCCCTTGACCAGAGACTGCTTTTGGTGAATGTACAAGCTGTTGGAAGATCTTAGCACAGATCTCGCCCATCATGTGCAGTTTGGTCCTCAGTTTGCAAATTAATAAAGCACCACATTTCATGGAGTAAAATCAATGAATTTGCACTGAACTGCAATGCATTCAATTGCATTGAATTGGGACAATCTGTCACAATGTAGCAGGGTAATATCCATTTTTTTTTTTCCAATTTATAAAGTACACAAACAATATCTTTTGTTCTTGTCACACTGTTGTAAGAGCAGATAGATGAGGGAGATTTTTTAACTGCTATGAGTTTATCTTTTCCTCTTACAGAGTTCTTCATTTTTCAAATAGTTCTCATTGGGTCTTTTGGTCTCATCTTACTATTTTGGTTTTGCCATGACTGCTGAATATTTCAGGCAAAAATTTGAAATGCTTGGAGTATTATATATGTTTCAGCATATTAAAATATTCTTCTTCCTTGTAAAATACAGATGAGACAATATAAAGGGAGGACCTTCTGAAATAAAATTCCCTTTCTAGTTCTTAAGATTTAAAAAATTGCTTTTGTTTTAACACACCATTTTCCTACCTGAGATGCCTGCAATCCATGCATTATCTTGACATCAACATATTTCTGAATGGAGCCACTTAGTTTCTCAGAGATTGTCCATTTGACATTTACCCTTTGCTTTTAGGTAGGCAGTCACTTGTTTTTAATCTCCAGTGTTGTGGCAGCTTTTTCCCTCCCCTCTAGATACACAGTTGTGAGAATGGAGGCAAGCTTAGAATGTTGTGAAAGTGTTGTGAAATCAAACCTATTGCTCCCTACATAAACTGTTAGCTATAAAAGCAAGTATATGTCCTTAGACATCCACTGCAAGGTAGTCAGAAAAAAGGACACGAGGTGGCTGAAAGGCAACGAGCCAATAAAGAGAAACATATTGATGGTATTGAATATAATTTAAACAGAAGGAAAAGCACTGGAAAGAAAAATGCTCTCTGTGTTGCATTTCCATTCTCTGAGCTGACATAATGCCTGAATGCATAATGTATGAGTAATGAGTTCTTTACTGGTGCAGGAAAAGGTTATTTGCATTGCATGCTCCATCCCACCTGGGCCTGATCCAACATCAAATAAAAGAGTCATTCAGTGCAAAGGTTCTGAAAGCAGCAGTATTTAAGCATTTTGTCCTTGAAAGCCCATAGGTAGAAATTGTACTTATAGTGATATGTAGAATATCTGAGGTAGCCTTTGCCAGCTGTATAAATGGAGAAAGCTAGTCAGCATTAGAAGAAAGGGAATGAACAGAATCAAAGAAAAAGTTAGAGGTGAGCAGAACTGTCAATCCTGTGCCACAAAATGTTGAAATGGCAAATAAATGAGAATACATAGTAGATTAGCCATTTGGACCATTCTTTTTCATTTGTTACCCCCATTTGTTTTTGGACCAGTAGGAGGATGCTTAATTTGTAGCTCTTCCAAGTGGGGGCTTGAGGAACATTGAAGTCACTTCCCTCCGTCATCCTTCCAAAGGCTGCTATGTTTTCACCCCACCTGATAACACCTTTGATATTTTGTCAATCTGGGATATTGTGGGGGGAAATGGCTGCCACCAGTGGGAGACCTTATGGGTGGCATCCAGAGATCTGAGTTTGTGTACACTGCATGACTGCCAACTATCCCCCTAAAAGCATCACTGCTGAGGGTCAGGTGGTCCTCACCACATAGGATATGGCATATGGGGATTACACTCCTCCTGGCGATGAGTGAGTCAGGGAACTGGGTGACCACAGAATCTCCTTCCTGTTCCATAGCTGAAGCTTCAGGAGGGCAAGAGAGAAATTCTTGCACCAGACAGATGGGGCTATCACAGGCATGGCCAATGATTTATTGTTTAGAAAAATTACTAGAGCACGTATGAGAGCTCAGAACGTTTTTCCAAAATGGATGCCAGACTGAAGCCTGTGCAAACAGAAAACAAAACAGAAAACAATTATTACTTGACATCGCTGGTGTAGGTTCCATCTGTTGTATGGTACATCCCCATTAGTCATCATCATTCATCTAAATGGACTCTGATGTGACCCAGGTTATTTTCCTTCCCTCAGCCTGAGATGAAACAGGAAAGGTCTCATTGTGGTTTGGTATCAGAGAACATTACCACTACAGCAATAACACTGTATAGAAACAAGGCAATGAGTAATTATAATTAGGAGCTATAATGCATGTATTTGATGGACTGGATTATGTTCACCACCAGTTCCTGCTTCACAATAATGTGAAGAAATTCTGGTGGGAGCTGGAGAGGTGAGAAGGGAAATATTCATTTTTTTCCCTTGTGTGTTCATCAGAATGATCATGGCCAATCCTAATGACTTGTTTGTAAATAGGGCAAAAATGCTTTCACTCTAATAATGTACTTGCCTGCTGAACAGCATAATGGGGTCATCCCTTTTGTTGCAATTCTGGTCCCCCCCAGCTTTTGCTGGAATACTGCAATGATTATCATAATGTGTTTTTAGTGAACTCTGTCAGCAGAGCATGGCATGGCTCATCAGACACTCATTGGGGATAAATGTTAGATTTAATATTCTTATCAGGCTGTTGGAGCTTGGTAGCCACTGACCCTTTCCCCACTCATATCAAAGTTACTCACACTCCTACTAGTTTGGAGGAAAAAAAAATAGTCCATGTTTTATGTCTGACTGCACTTGAAAAGGGCTGAGGCCAGAACAGTAGAAAATGAAAAGGACTGAATGCCTTCATGGTAATCAGAGGATAATGTCCAGTTGAGTTTCAATAACCTCTACCCTCAAATTGACTAATTCAAGTTGCTATCATTTTTCACACATCTGAATGTATTTTGATTAATATGAAGATTATCTTCGATGTCTCTGATATATTACATTCCATCTGATATCCCCCTCAATGATGAGACTATGTTCCATTACACATAACCCTTTTTGAAGCACTTTTGGCTTAATATTGATATTTAACTTCAAAGTTTTATCCTCTAATTTTAGTTTAGCAGTCCATAAGTAGATTATATTAATCCTATTTAAATTTGTCAAATCTATGTTTATTCAAAATTGATCATTACAAAATTATAACTATTACAATATCATTTGTACCAGGAACCTTGTGAATCTTATTGCACAGTGCCTTTTTGTCATGTGAATACAAACCTTACATTGGCTACAGTGAATGTATATTAGATTAAGATTTCTTTTTTGCTGTTCTGTCTATATTGACATTTACCTGTGGGACAAATATTGTAAGAGAGGTTTATTCAGACAAGCATTCTGGAACGAGTATGATGCTGGCCATGTTCCTGTCTTTTTTGTCAAAATGTATTTGCTGCATATGGTATGATGTGCCTCGTTCTTTGGGAGGTGGATGAATAAATACATTCAGAAGGCAACTGGAAAACAAAAATGTTCAGAAGAACATCTACCATTGTAATGTATTTTTGTTCATGCAGTTTTATGTGAGCATTGAATACTGTTTCATACATTCAGAGCCTTTTTATTTCATATAACATCAGCATTTTGGACATCGGAAACTAGTGATGGCATGTTGATGTAATGGACGTTGAATACTCATGATGGAATGTAAATGTCGATGCTGTAGACCAGGGGTCTCCAAACATTTTGGCCAGAGGGCCGCATCAAATATCTGGCATAGTGTTGAGGGCTGGAAAAAAAATCTAAATATAAAATTTATATAAATAAATTAGAGATGGAACTTAGATGAGTGAATAAATGAATGAATGGGCTCATTCATTCAACCTCTCTGGCACTTAGAACACCCTCCAGATGCAACCAGAACACAGTTCCAGTCATGTTTGGCCAAGTAGACCAGAGGCTTGCAGGGGACAAGAGGCTGGCCGCAAGCCAGATAGAGGCTTGCCGTGGGCCACATCTGGCCCCTGGGCCGGGGTTCTAAGAAGCTGCTGCCTGATTTATAAATGAACATAAGAACAACCCCACTGGATCAGGCCATAGGCCCATCAAGTCCAGCTTCCTGTATCTCACAGTGGCCTGCCAAATGCCCCAGGGAGCACACCAGATAACAAGAGACCTCATTCTGGTGCCCTCCCTTGAATCCGGCATTCTGAGATAGCCCATTTCTAAAATCAGGAGGTTGTACATGCACATCAGAACTGGACACAGTACTCCAGGTGTGGCCTTACCATCGATTTGAACAATGTAATATTATGTGAATCTTCAAACATTCGAAGTGGCAGAGCTGAAGAAGTCATGGTAGGAATGAACACTTTACCGGATGTTTATTACAGCCCAATCATATCCTTCCCCACTGCTGGTGCATGCTGTATATGGAGGGATGAGGGGGAGAGTGGGAGGTTTTGGCATTTAAATCCCCTTTCCCATCTGTAAGCCTCCTGCCCTTCAATGGGTCTTCTTGAACCTGTGCCACCAATTTCACTGGTGCAAGTCCAAGGAGAAAAATGGGATGGGGTGACTAATGCTAGAAGGGATAGGATCTGGTCCACTCTGTTGCCTCAGGATCCACATTCTCCCACAACCTCCTCACCTTATTCTTCCCCCTCCCTATACAATTTTGAACAATGCTTTAACTCAATATAAGGGAACTGTTCCTAGAATCTTAGGGGGTTTCATACTTATGGACAGCTGTCATTTCTGGACTTCACATATTAAGGGATTCTTTCAGTTAGCTGACTAACAGCCCAATCCTATCCACACTTTCTTGGGAGTAAGTCCCATTGACTCTAATTAGTCACTTGCATAGGATTGGGCTGTAAACATGCATTATATTGCACTGTTAGATTTCCAGATGGATCAGTTTTGGATGCAAGGCAAATATATTGAAACACTTAATCAGGGATGAAAGATATAAGGACTAAAATAAAATATAATCCTGCTAAAGTCTTAGAAAGAAAAATGTCACCTTAGTAATATGCTGCGTTATTAATGCAGCTTTTAAACTATTATCTTAGCATGTATTTTGTTTTGTTTAACCACTGTTACTGGCCTAGGTGTATAAGAAAATATTGTAGCTGTGTACATAAAATCATTCAAAATTGCATTACATATAACAAGAATAAACCTAGTGGGTGCTCTGTGTATGCACTGAGTCTTGTGATTTGTCATGCGTGCTAAAATTGATTGAGCAGCCTGGCAGAATCAATAATTTTTTACATGTCAGAGAATGTGTTTCTTGGTTCGTCAGACATACTCTGGCAAAAGCTCACTGGCAGACTGCAAAATTGTTCCTTCAACAACGTGAGTGTTCAGCAGACTGGGAATGGCTTGGTCATGGTTCTGCTGCTCACTGTTCTTTTTTACTGGGCTATTTCTACTCCTTTTCACATAACTGAAAAGAAAACATTCATAGCTCATGCTTCCATTAGGACTATAGCCAAGGGAACCAAACATTCCTTTACAATTGTACACGTACACTGTTGAACATATAAGGTACGTTTTCTGTGTCCTATCCAAAACCATTATAGATTCATCTGCATTTAAATTTTATAAACACATAATCACATGAACTTGCATGTTGTTGAAGCTGGTATTCACCACTCAGGTTCTGATTGCAATTCACAGAAATTTGAATACAGCTGTAATAAATTTGCATAATCAAATGTTAACTATTAAAAGTACAGTCAGTTGCTGTTATCTGCTGGAGTTAGGTTCCTGGAAAACCTAGTGGATACCAAATTAGCAGATACTGAATCATTGAGCCTATGAGGAAAATGGGGTTGGGTTTCAGGGGATCCTCTTTGCCATACACTCTATGAACTTTATGAACCTGAATCTTAACTTGAAATCTATGGGGCTGGGTGACAGCATCAACATATCCAACATCTGATGCTTCCTCCTCTGTTCTGGCTATCCCTGGATGCATTGAAGGTTGTAGTGATGGTGATTTCTGCATGCTGGCTATACCTCAACTCACTCAAAGGTTCAGGCCCAACAACAAGGCCTCATAGTTCAGCAGTGGGGAGGAGGTTGTTTCACCTGTCCTCCTTCTCCACCTGTCTCTTGGTTCTTTCCCTGGGCTTGTACCTGCCCCGGAGCAGCTCTCAGGTAGTCTTCCAGAGACCTCTCATCATCTGCCTCTCATTATCACCAGAGTTGTGAAGGTTCCGCTGGAATTCCTGAGATGGTGCCCAAGTTGGCAGGACAAGTCTGGAAGCAGATACAAATGTGTCTGACAATCCTTCATGGGCCAAGACCAATGTCCATTTGATGTGGAAAACTGAGCCAGTCCAGAGAACTTTCAGCTTGCACTGGCACAACATTCAAGGATAACGAGAACAGTCGCAGTTAATGGCAATAATAGGTGGCAATTCTCTCATCCACATATAAAGAGAACCGACTATAGCAGCATTCTCTTCCTCCTCCTCTGTATATATTGTTATACCCTCTGATAGTAACATTAGAATGGTACAAAAGATCAGAAGGACATGAATGTGGCAACCACTTTGCATCATCTCACTAAACCCGTTTATCAAACTCCACACATGCTTATTGATGTTGGGAAAGATAATTGGGGGAAAAGACATAAGAAAGTACTGCTGGATCTGATCCAGGGTTCATCAAGTTCAGCAAACTGTTTCCAATGCTGACCATTCAGATGTTTGTGTGAAGACTACAAACTGTCCCTCAGCAACTAATATTCACAGCTGTATTGCCTCTGAACAGGCTTTAGTGATTGGCCGAGGGCTTGTGCCTATTAGAAGTTCCAACAGACTGGGTCAATGCCTAAACCAGCCATTTTCAACTGGTGTGCTGCGAGTGGTTCCCAGGTGTGCCACGGGAACTTGGGAGAGAGTTATTTATTAATAGGGCCATTGGGGGATATGAACCCTCCAGTGTGCCTTGTCAATTGTAAAAAAACTGATGGTGTGCCTTGATCATTTTAGTGCCTTGCCAGTGTGCTGTGAGATGAAAAAGGCTGAAAATCACTGGCCCTAAACACACAGTATTGGCAGCAGTGTTGGTACCCAACATGCAATTTGTATTAGGTGGGGGATCCCATAGAGGGCACAGAATAATCTGGCACTAGCACTGCCTCTGAATATGTAGGGTTCAAGTAGCATTTGTGGCAGTAGCAGTTAGTAGAGCACTCCTGAATTTGACTAATCATCTTTAAAAGCCATTTAAGCCAATAGCCATCAATATATCTTATATTTATCTATGTATGTATATGCAGGAACCACAGTGGCACCTGGATTTGTAAATTCAAAACTAACTTTACTGTCTTCCTCACTACTATTGGATTTGAGGACACACCACTAGAAGATTCCAAAGAATCAGTCAATGATTTCATTTTTCAAATGAATTGAGAGGGTGCAGAAAAGGCAGGAGAATGAAGGTGAAACAGGCTTGTAGAATTACTCAGATCCTTTTGAACAGTACAGGAATCAATATACTACCCAGTGGAAAAATAAGCAGGATAATCAAATAGGTAAATAAAGATATAGTGGAATGGTAGTGAGGAAAGACAGCATGGGAATGCTAATCTACTGAGCATTCAACAATTCATCTGCAATAGAAGTTCAAAAACTTGCATTCAGCAGATGGAAATCTTTGTGGAAGTTATAGAATAAAGTCATACCTCTCTTACAGTCCAATCCAGCATAAATTCCCATGTGGTAACACAGCGGCACTTGCACAGGCTACACTGTATCCTGCAGGGGAATTTTGACTGCTGGAAGTCTCCTTGAGGTAAGGGGGGCATTTGTCCCCTTGCTCTGGGGTAAGCCCTGGCAGACACAACAGGTTAACTTGGATCTGCACCAGTGAAACTGCTGGTGTCAGGGGATCAGGCCAGGAAAGGGGCTAGGATACAACATGCACTGCCACTGCCAATCCTGTCCCCTACCTGGGCCCAGTCTTCCCACTCCTTGCCCATGTTGCTGCCCTCCCCTGCCCCATTCCATTTCCTTCTTGTCTTCTCCCATCCTTTCTCTGCCCCTGCATTAAACTTACCTGCTGCGGCAGGTGTTCTTTTTGCCAGCATGCACAGGAAGGCTCTGACCTTCCCACCGGCATGCCTGCTGTGAATGCTGTCACAAAGCACTTTATAGTTTTCAACAGGATGGAGGCCAGGTGTGCTGGTGGAACATGTGTTCTGCTGGTGCACCACTTAGGATCAGGCCAGTAGTTTAGCAGTCCTTACACACTGATTTTTTCTATCCCATACCATAAGAACATAACATAAGAACATAAGAATAGCCCCACTGGATCAGGCCATAGGCCCATCTAGTCCAGCTTCCTGTATCTCACAGCGGCCCACCAAATGCCCCAGGGAGCACACAAGATAACAAGAGACCTCATCCTGGTGCTCTCCCCTACATCTGGCATTCTGACTTAACCCATTCCTAAAATCAGGAGGTTGCGCATACACATCATGGCTTGTACCCCATAATGGATTTTTCTTCCAGAAACTCGTCCAATCCCCTTTTAAAGGCGTCTAGGCTAGACGCCAGCACCACATCCTGTGGCAAGGAGTTCCACAGACCGACCACGCGCTGAATAAAGAAATATTTTCTTTTGTCTGTCCTAACTCTCCCAACACTCAATTTTAGTGGATGTCCCCTGGTTCTGGTATTATGTGAGAATGTAAAGAGCATCTCCCTATCCACTCTGTCCATCCCCTGCATAATTTTGTATGTCTCAATCATGTCCCCCCTCAAGCGTCTCTTTTCTAGGCTGAAGAGGCCCAAACGCCGTAGCCTTTCCTCATAAGGAAGGTGCCCCAGCCCCGTAATCATCTTAGTCGCTCTCTTTTGCACCTTTTCCATTTCCACTATTTCTTTTTTGAGATGCGGCGACCAGAACTGGACACAATACTCCAGGTGTGGCCTTACCATCGATTTGTACAACAGCATTATAATACTAGCCGTTTTGTTCTCAATACCCTTCCTAATGATCCCAAGCATAGAATTGGCCTTCTTCACTGCCGCCGCACATTGGGTCGACACTTTCATCGACCTGTCCACCACCACCCCAAGATCTCTCTCCTGATCTGTCACAGACAGCTCAGAACCCATCAGCCTATATCTAAAGTTTTGATTTTTTGCCCCAATGTGCATGACTTTACACTTACTGACATTGAAGCGCATCTGCCATTTTGCTGCCCATTCTGCCAGTCTGGAAGGATCCTTCTGGAGCTCCTCACAATCACTTCTGGTCTTTACCACACGGAAAAGTTTGGTGTCGTCTGCAAACTTAGCCACTTCACTGCTCAACCCTGTCTCCAGGTCATTTATGAAGAGGTTGAAAAGCACCGGTCCCAGGACAGATCCTTGGGGCACACCGCTTTTCACCTCTCTCCATTGTGAAAATTGCCCATTGACACCCACTCTCTGCTTCCTGGCCTCCAACCAGTTCTCAGTCCACGAGAGGACCTGTCCTCTAATTCCCTGACTGTGGAGTTTTTTCAGTAGCCTTTGGTGAGGGACCGTGTCAAACGCCTTCTGAAAGTCCAGATATATAATGTCCACGGGTTCTCCCAAATCCACATGCCTGTTGACCTTTTCAAAGAATTCTATAAGGTTTGTGAGGCAAGACTTACCCTTACAGAAGCCATGCTGACTCTCCCTCAGCAAGGCCTGTTCGTCTATGTGTTTGATGAGGCATTCCACCATCTTACCCGGTATAGATGTTAGGCTGACCGGCCTATAGTTTCCCGGGTCCCCCCTCTTTCCCTTTTTAAAAATAGGCATGACATTTGCTATCCTCCAATCTTCTGGCACCGTGGCCGTTTTGAGGGACAAGTTGCATACCTTAGTCAAGAGATCTGCAACTTCATTCTTCAATTCCTTAATAACCCTTGGGTGGATGCCATCAGGACCCGGTGACTTATTGATCTTTAATTTATCAATGAGGTCTGAAACATCTTCTCTTTTAACCTCTATCTGACTTAACTCCTCGGTTAGGAGGGGCCGTTCGGGCAGCGGTATCTGCCCGAGGTCTTCTGCCGTGAAGACAGATGCAAAGAACTCATTTAATTTCTCTGCCATCTCTAAGTCTCCTTTTATCTCCCCTTTCCCTCCCTCACCATCCAGAGGGCCAACCGCTTCTCTGGCTGGTTTCCTGCTTCTAACATATTTGAAGAAGCTTTTATTATTCCCCTTAATGTTGCTGGCCATGCGTTCCTCATAGTCTCGCTTGGCCTCCCATATCACCTTCTTACATTTCTTTTGCCACAGTTTATGTTCCTTTTTATTCTCCTCATTAGGGCAAGACTTCCATTTACGGAAGGAAGCTTCCTTGCCCTTCACAGCCTCTCTAACTTGGCTGGTTAGCCATGCGGGCACCCTCCTGGATTTAGTGGAACCCTTCCATATTTTTCTCTCTTTACTTGGGTTACCCTAAAGGTAGCAATGCTGTATAAAATGTTACGCGGGAAAAAAGACATACATTTTAAAACTTAGCATACTTTAATTAACAGCCCAATTTTAACTGGGGTATCTGCTGCAAACAGTGAGCAGTGGTGCCCAAGTGACAGTGGCCTCCATGGGAGCCCTGGTGCTAATAAGATGGTATAGGGTGAGCAGTGGACAGCGACAGAACAGGGCTGGGACCATGGCACAGTGGGGGGTGCCAAAGGTAGGGAGGCTGACCATATCAAGTGGCAGCAGTTCCACTGATATCCTATGCCCCTTCCAGGCATCAAACTACCTACCCAAGTCCACTCAGACTTGCACCAGCAAAATCACTGATGCAGGTCCACGTAGGGCCATCAGGGCAATACAGCCTTACCCCTTGGCGAGGGAACAAATGTTTCAGTACCTGGAGGAGATCTGTGGGACTGCTGTCCTCTGCAGGACGCAGCATGTGCTCTGGTGGTGTGGCTGTGATGGCAAGGGGAGATTTGGATAGGATTGGGCTGTTAGTTCAGTTCAGTTTTTACCATGTCTTCTAGCCATATCTGTTTTGCAAATAGCCAATAACAATTCATTTGAGAAATACTCAGACGCTATGACATCATGTACCTAAAACTTGTACTACATCACCTATAAACAAATACTTGTCAACAAGAGGATATAATGAATTACTAAATATAAGAAGCAGTAGCTAGATAAGAAACATAGAGCTCTTGCTTAATCTTATTGCCACCATTTTCCGTGTTTTCATCAAACCATAAAGCACGCCTATGATGAAAAATGGCAAATGGATTTTAAAATATAGCTTGACAGAGGAAAAATGCTTTATAGATAGAGAAAAGCAGCAGAAGTATCTCAAAAGGATTCTGAAGAACAAAGCAAGATATTATGAATGTGCACTCTTATAAACTTGAACAAATTAAAGTGTCAGCACTGTGAACAGCATCTTTTGGAAAGAGGATTGTTTCTACAGTATACACAATATATGTATAACAAGTCATCTAAATCAATGTTATACATTGTCTTTAGGCAATTATTTCTTCTACTATTTGTCAAAGGAAAGAAGTAAATTGCAAGCAGTTTTGAACTGTTATTTTGCTGTAATTATACTTTCCTTTTACAAAGATATCATGATTTATGTTGCTGACTAGGTGCTCCAGGGTTATTTTGTGGCATTTATTATATCATGGGAAGAAATAATTTAAAAAAACCAGGTACACAGAAGATAGGCAGAGGCGAAGATGTGCAACGCAGCCTGAAATTAATTTGAGCATCTAAAGATTTATATGAGCACTTTAAGTATTTTATGATCACATTAGGTCAATTTACTACCATGTGGGCACAGTGTACCTCTGTATGAAAATTTAATTTTGACCTCTGCCTACATGTTAGGAATGGTCCCATAAACAGAGACAGCTGGTCACATATATGAGATTCATGAATGCCATCGGGTATCTCAAATATTCAGTGTGTAGGAAGGTTAGCAGTGCTAGAATATTTAAGCCCACTGAGTAACTTCAAAAGGAAAATGTTGACAGTGGTGTTGAGCAACAACTATTTAGGATACAATTTTCTTCTACAAGGTTATGCTGTCAAAAACACACACAGCATTGTTCACTTGTACAGGTTTTAGCTGTATGGCCCAGTCATTCTTCCACAAGGAATACGACAGATTTTAAATCCTATCACTTCACAATTAACTCTTTAATATTTCAAATAATTTAGATCAGTGTTCTCCAACCTGTGGGTCGTGACCCCAATGGGGTAATGAAGCCTTATTTGGGAGCTTGAGGCAACCTTTCAAAGCCTATGCAAGAGAAGGCTTGGATCCAATCCAATAATGGTCCTGCCTTATCAAAACTGAGTTATTGATATAATCCTGCACAGCCTCTTCTTGTTGTCTTGCCCCACATCTCCTAAGACCAACCCTGCTTAGGCTGCTTCCTCACAGGGTTGTGAAGGTAGAAGAGGTAGGGGAAAATGCAGCAGGTGGGGGTGGAGGATCCTGGGAGAATCCTGGGAGGGGGCGGAATTGACATTGGACTCAGAGACTGATCCAATCAGGCTTGCACCAGCCTAGCACCAGCGCACAGTGTCACAAATGTGCCCTAAGGCATGCCTGCAACAGTCTGCACTGGTCCAGCACCGGAGCTGGCTCAGCATGACCCCGCACTGAGCTAGTGTCAGGTGGAGGATAGAGGATCACCACCTGGCGTTCTGGGTGAGTGCTGGGCAGTAGAGTGGTAAGTGCCGGGCAGTGGAGAAGCATTCTGGGGGGGTAGGGGAAGGGAGGGAGCAGGGTGGGAGGGGTGGATGGAGATGGTGGCAGGCCCTGCCGCCATATCCTAACCCCCCTCCTGGCCCAGAAGATCAGACACGGGTCTTATCGATTTTGCACCCGCTCAATAGAAGCAGCAGATCCAAGGAGACCCATGGGGGCTGCCTGGGGATTACATGGGGTAAAAAAGCATAAGCTCCCTTATGCTGCCTCCCAGCCCCATGTGATGCAGCAGTAGCCATTTCGGCACTGCTGCAGCCCTGGGAGCTGGGAAGCATTGGATTGGGCTGCCCTACTTTATTTATTCATTAGTTTTGGGGGGGTCATGGCACGAAAAAGGTTGAAGACCACTGATTTAGATCACTGTTTGAAAAACTGTAATAGGTTAACTCTCCTAAACGGATACCAGAGGTCTAGGCTTTTGTCAAACAGATCACTGCCTGATCATCCAAAAGCATCAATATGTTTCTCCAAAGGAGAGACTCCATTCTTGCTTGCAAGATGGTCATGGGGAGTACCTGAGGTAAGAGCGTAAGGATGTCCCATTAAGTTATACTAGAATCCTGAAGTTTCTATTGTTGTTACAGGAGGCAGTTACTGCTATTCCAGAGTACATAAGAACATAAGAACAGCCCCACTGGATCAGGCCATAGGCCCATCTAGTCCAGCTTCCTGTATCTCACAGCGGCCCACCAAATGCCCCAGGGAGCACACCAGATAACAAGAGACCTCATCCTGGTGCTCTCCCCTACATCTGGCATTCTGACTTAACCCATTCCTAAAATCAGGAGGTTGCGCATACACATCATGGCTTGTACCCCATAATGGATTTTTCCTCCAGAAACTCGTCCAATCCCCTTTTAAAGGCGTCTAGGCTAGACGCCAGCACCACATCCTGTGGCAAGGAGTTCCACAGACCGACCACGCGCTGAGTAAAGAAATATTTTCTTTTGTCTGTCCTAACCCGCCCAACACTCAATTTTAGTGGATGTCCCCTGGTTCTGGTATTATGTGAGAGTGCAAAGAGCATCTCCCTATCCACTCTGTCCATCCCCTGCATAATTTTGTATGTCTCAATCATGTCCCCCCTCAAGCGTCTCTTTTCTAGGCTGAAGAGGCCCAAACGCCATAGCCTTTCCTCATAAGGAAGGTGCCCCAGCCCCGTAATCATCTTAGTCGCTCTCTTTTGCACCTTTTCCATTTCCACTATGTCTTTTTTGAGATGCGGCGACCAGAACTGGACACAATACTCCAGGTGTGGCCTTACCATAGATTTGTACAACGGCATTATAATACTAACCGTTTTGTTCTCAATACCCTTCCTAATGATCCCAAGCATAGAATTGGCCTTCTTCACTGCTGCCGCACATTGGGTCGACACTTTCATCGACCTGTCCACCACCACCCCAAGATCTCTCTCCTGATCTGTCACAGACAGGTCAGAACCCATCAGCCTATATCTAAAGTTTTGATTTTTTGCCCCAATGTGCATGACTTTACACTTACTGACATTGAAGCGCATCTGCCATTTTGCTGCCCATTCTGCCAGTCTGGAGAGATCCTTCTGGAGCTCCTCACAATCACTTCTGGTCTTTACCACTCGGAAAAGTTTGGTGTCGTCTGCAAACTTAGCCACTTCACTGCTCAACCCTGTCTCCAGGTCATTTATGAAGAGGTTGAAAAGCACCAGTCCCAGGACAGATCCTTGGGGCACACCGCTTTTCACCTCTCTCCATTGTGAAAATTGCCCATTGACACCCACTCTCTGCTTCCTGGCCTCCAACCAGTTCTCAGTCCACGAGAGGACCTGTCCTCTAATTCCCTGACTGTGGAGTTTTTTCAGTAGCCTTTGGTGAGGGACCGTGTCAAACGCCTTCTGAAAGTCCAGATATATAATGTCCACGGGTTCTCCCAAATCCACATGCCTGTTGACCTTTTCAAAGAATTCTATAAGGTTTGTGAGGCAAGACTTACCCTTACAGAAGCCATGCTGACTCTCCCTCAGCAAGGCCTGTTCGTCTATGTGTTTTGAGATCCTATCTTTGATGAGGCATTCCACCATCTTACCCGGTATAGATGTTAGGCTGACCGGCCTATAGTTTCCCGGGTCCCCCCTCTTTCCCTTTTTAAAAATAGGCGTGACATTTGCTATCCTCCAATCTTCTGGTACCGTGGCCATTTTGAGGGACAAGTTGCATACCTTAGTCAAGAGATCTGCAACTTCATTCTTCAATTCCTTAATAACCCTTGGGTGGATGCCATCAGGGCCCGGTGACTTATTGATCTTTAATTTATCAATGAGGTCTGAAACATCTTCTCTTTTAACCTCTATCTGACTTAACTCCTCGGTTAGGAGGGGCCGTTCGGGCAGCGGTATCTGCCCGAGGTCTTCTGCCGTGAAGACAGATGCAAAGAACTCATTTAATTTCTCTGCAATCTCTAAGTCTCCTTTTATCTCCCCTTTCCCTCCCTCACCATCCAGAGGGCCAACCGCTTCTCTGGCGGGTTTCCTGCTTCTAACATATTTGAAGAAGCTTTTGTTATTCCCCTTAATTATTCCCCTTTTATTATTCCCCTTAAAGTACAAAGCCTAAAGGATGAATCAGAAGTCAGAAAGGCTATGTGACAATTATGAAGTATATCATTTGGAGCAGTTGAAATATATAGTGTTGCAGATGTCAGTTGATAGAGAAATAAAATCAGGAACATGGAGGACAAGTGAAAGAGACAATTGACCTGGTCCTGCTTATATCTGTGTCTAGGAGGTTTCCTGGAAGAGTGTGGGTGGGGATGTTTGATACCTTTGCACTTTGCAGGAATGTTTCTTGAGGAAAGTAAATATTTCATCCATTCACTTTCTTAATCTCCAGAATCATACTCTGTCCCTTGCTGTATAGAAATAAAAAGGTTCACATTTGGGGTTGGCAGCCAAACTGAAATAGCAGAAAAAGCCTTGAAGGCATACAGGGAAAAAAAAAGTGTGCTTTCTCCCATTACCCCTTTCATGAGGCCTGAACAGCACTATAAGACATCTGTTCCAGGCTGGCTGGAGCCTTGAACAGGAACTTTTTGAAGCAGGGAGTGGAAGCTAGAATGCACCATTTTGTTGCATGAGCCACAGAGCTCAGATGATTGACAGCCCAATCCTCTGGGTTTCAGCCACCAGGTTTGAGACTGCTGAGTAGCACTTTGCTGTAGCACTGGCAGGAAGGCCTGGGCCTTGTCACATGAATTGCCAGACCTGCACAGGCCTACTGAGGCAGATAAGATGGTGAAGAAGGCAAGAGGGGGTAGGGATGGGGAGGGGATGAAACTGAGTAGGGGGGCATAAGGGAGTCAGGGAGGTTGCACGAGGGGTGGATCTGGCGGTGCACACCAATTTCTAGTCCCCTTTTCTACAGCCTCCCGATCTCCCTTCTCTCCTCTGACTTGCACTAACAAAATTGCTAGCACAGTCTGAGGACATCCATTGCAGAGCGGGAGACTGACGCAGGGGTAAGGGGATTTAAATCCCCTTTATCTGCTGAAGCCTCCCAATCCAACACCCCCCCATCCAGTTAACCCATTTTAGCTTGTTTCCACTTTTCCAATAATTAAGCCAACCTGCAGTTCCCTGAAATGGAGCCACTTCTGAGTGAATCTTTCATGTCTTAGGAAACTAGAGGTTTCCTACCTAGGAAAAAATTTAGAGGTTTTCCCTCTGCCCCCCCCCCCCACTCTATAGCTGTGTCTTGTGTGGTAGTAGCACTAGGGAGGGCACCAGGATGCAGGTATCTTGTTATCTGGTGTGCTCCCTGGGGCATTTGGTGGGCCGCTGTGAGATACAGGAAGCTGGACTAGATGGGCCTATGGCCTGATTCAGCGGGGCTGTTCTTATGTTCACTATTCAAAGTGCAAAAATGGGCTTATTCACACCCACTGCCCCTTTCTGGATCATGACACTTGTTTATAAGACTTGGAATTAAGTAATCAAAATCATTCCGACAGTAACTAGCATTACTTTGTGTCTCTTACCTCCCATAAATAACGTTACCATGAATTTACTCCCTTCTGTCATACACATGAACTATGGGCTCATCTGCATGCTAGAATGGAAGGGATTTTTCACAGTGTTTGTTTCTACCCTTGTTTATCAAGTTTCTGCATAGTGCCTTTGAATATTTCATGTCCTAGAAAACTCTGTGGCCTTGATTTGCACTGATTCAGCTCAGTCATGATGGGGACTTCAGAGCAGACAGAGTGCCTTTGTTGCCTAAACTAAAAGGATGGTGTCATCTGGGAGTTATGCAGTATATTGCCTTGAATTCATTTGTATATGATACAGATTTATTTAAAATAATTGCCACACTTCTTGCTTGCAAGAAGCAGCAGAGAAGTGGCCTGGAAACTATGTTTCAAGAAACAAAATGTTTGTGGGTATCAGGAAATTGGAGAGGGAGCGGTGGAGAGACAAATGGGATGCAGGGGGGAGGGACAAGAGAGGGGATTGTGGGTATCTGGAAATTGGAGAGGGAGCGGTGGAGAGACAAATGGGATGCAGGGGGAGGAGCAAGAGAGGGGTTTGTGGGTATCAGGAAATTGGAAAAATGGCAGTAAAAAGTTAAAATACCAAAGAGCTACATATAGTAGAAGAAATCTGAGTTTATAAATATAACCACGGGTCATACCTGTGAAAATGATCACAGGTGATATCCCTGTGAAAATGATCACAGGACATACCTCTACCTGAGTGCCAGTTTCCATCAAACATAGTGTTGGGCAAAATCAGCTGACTCTGAACATCTGTGCACCAGAAAACCCCTCCCCATTCCAAGCAGTGCTTACCATTCTGCCACACCGCCACTTATCTTTCTGCCTGATCTGTACAGAGGGATGCTCTGGGCAGTTGGGTCTATTGCCCATTGCCCTATCAGGCCCTATTAGATTTTTGGGCAGATCTGAGTGTCCATAGCATCTCTCTGTACAGATCAGGTGCCAGGAGCAGCAAAAATGTGACAGAATGCTAAGCGCTGATCACAACATGCCGGGCTTTCTCCAAACACTGGATCAAGCCCACTAACCATAGAGTTCTGGGCTAGATCAGTGGATTTCAGACTGTCTTCTGGGAAATTTGAAGTTCTTGGGAAGCTTATCCAAGGTTTCTGCTGTAAGAGAAGCTTCCTTTTACCTACAGCAGTAGTTCCAAAACTTTTTAGAGGCGGCTGCCTGATTGATAAATGCCAAAGGGCATGGCTATAATGGTGATTGGGCAGCAGTGGTCCGCCCAATAGCAGCTTGTTTAACTCTTGATGCACATAGCCTAATCTGCCCTGTCAGTTTCACAACCCAACAAAAATTGGGTCACGACCCACTGGTCCTGAACCCACAGTTTGGGAACCGATAACCTAGAAGAAGGAGCTAAGCGGTAGGGTGTATTGTAGGCAACACTTTCAGGAGCAAACAACATGTTATGTGAAATGCATTTTAACATCATGTACTTAGCTCTGGCTAACTCTCTTAACAGAGTGCAGCTGGAGGACCTAGTCTTGGTCAGAACCATGGCTTGCATGCAGGAGGAGATTAACCCTTTCTCTTCCTGCAGTTTGCCAAATTGTCAAAAATTGCCTCCCATCCCAGATTTTTGTCACAGGGCAAATAGCAACTTGTTGCTACTTTTAGAGGGAAAACAGCACAGGGGGAGAAAGGTCCCTCCCCCCTACCTGTGCATCACAGTCTCAATGCAGAGCAAAGATCTGTTGGCTGCATTCTGTTTTAAAAAAAATTAAAAATTATCAGCCAGCCCTAAGCATCCATATTAAAATACTCTCAATTTATGCAGTGTGGTGCTGGGGCCCAAAAATGCATCCTTGAGCATTTAAAATTGTCATTTGGGAGTCGTGTAGCACATACGCTTGAATTCATCTGTATTTTATAGAATATTCTGCAATGCAGAAAGGTAGTTTCGTGGCAGATACATAGGGAATCCTTGCCAGACAAGGCAATGTGGAAAAAGCTCCTTGTTGCTAGAAAATTTGAAAACCACTGGGCACGATTCCCAATGTGTGACTCAGTATAAGGAAGTTTCTGTCTGCATAAGACTGATAGACCTAGTGTGTGCCCTGTCAAATGTACACATTACATGGCTCTCAATTAGAATAATTGAATTGTATAGAATTTCACAAACAAGGACTTCACATAAAATGCTAAATGGGTTCACTGGAATATTATTCATTGTTTCAGTGTTTGTAGTAATACATGAATTTACTGTTTATTTCTTCCTACCAACATTTGACCTCTGTCCTGACCTCTAGCCATGCTGATTATGAGTTATTATTTTAAGCTCTAAACAGGAAAGTGTATTATGGGTTTTGACCTTGGCTATTCATGTATCATTCATATCAAGGTCGTGCACTTGCCTTCCCTCCCATAAATTAAACCAAAGTTCATATTTATCAAGTATTCAAGCATTTAGAAATATTGCTATGGCATGAATAGGTCACTATTTTTTTGTGAAACATTAAGTAATGGTGAGAGAAAAAGCAGAATAGCTGTATAGCAGGATTGGAGAAATAAGTTTCAAATTATTTTGAAAGCCCAAACGCATCATTATCAGTTTTGCCTTGTGCATGTACTTTGTTATATCTGAAATAGCCCACACCCAAACCATCTAACCAAAGTCAGTGTATGAAACATTCTAGTAGGAAGTAGTGAATGAACAAAGCCCATACTCAAGCATTAGAATACATATGCAACAATAAAACTACTGTAAAATCAGCCTTGTCTACTTAGAGACACTGCATTAATTTGGCAACCATAAACAGTTACAGCCTTGGATGTTTCACAACCCTATCTAAATCCTCCCCACCAGTGGAACCACAGGAGCAGAGCGTGCTGCATCCTGTGGGATGGGGGAGTCCCTGAGGCAAGCCTTTGCTTGCAAGGTAATTTGTTTCCTTGCCCAGCAGCAAGCCTTCGCTACCCTGCTAAGTCTACTCAGACTTGGGATGGGGCACCTTCCTTATGAGGAAAGGCTACAGCATTTGGGGCTTTTCAGTCTAAAAAAAGGCACCTGAGGGGGGACATGATTGAGATATATAAAATTATGCAGGGGATTGATAAAGTGGATAGAGGAATGTTCTTTTCCCTCTGACACAACGCCTTTAATAGGGGATCGGACAGATTTCTGGAGGAAAAGTCCATCACCAGTTACAAGCTATGATGGGTGTGTGCAATCTCCTGGTTTTAGAAGTAAGCTTTCTCAGAATGCCAGATGCAAGGGAGTGGCACCAAGATACAGGTATCTTGTTGGTTTGTGTGCTTCCTGAGAAATCTGGTGGGCCACTGTGAGATACAGAAAGCTGGAATAGATGGGCTTTTGGCCAATCCAGCAAGGTTCTTCTTGTGTTGTTACCTGTGCCAGTGATCTGGCTGATGTAATTCCAAGCGGACCTGGGAAAGCAGACTGAGGACTGGAAGCAGGATAGGATATTGCTGGTGGTGCTGACATCAACACCATCACCCTCTTGGCTCAACACACACCCCTCCTTGCCCTAGTCTCTGCCCTGTTGCTCCCCTCCCCGCCCTGATCCGCCCATCCCAGCTGTCTACTGCGCCAACTTACTACTTGTGGCAGTGGCTCAGCTGCATGGAATGACACTAGAAGGCCAGTTCTGGAAGTGCAGTAGGCCCATAGGATTGGACCCTAATTTTCAAAAATTGGATTGCTCAATTTACAATTCATTTTTTTAATTTGTTGTGTTTTCAGATTATTCTGATTACATTTTTTTCTTTGCTATTTCCTTTACTTTTTTTTAAACCTTAGATCACTTCAGTAAGCATTTCAGAGTCAACAGTCTGTCAGGCAATGATTGTTAGGTTGTTCACACATTATGTTCTCCAAGTGTCTGTGCGTGTATGCATGAATGATTTTGTGTGATTGACTACATGAGTTCATTTTCAAAGTGAATCCCAGAATTGCACCTCAAAATTGTAGGGTGCAATGTTTGTGGAACATAATGTGGAAAATAATATGTGAATGACTGTATTTGCATATAGAAAAACAGTCTGTGTACTCAGCATACAGACTACATGCATGCAACATAATTTCTGAATGGTCTGAGGATGGAATCCTAGGCTTTCTTGGGAATAAGTTCAACTGAACATGGTAGAGCTTACTTCTGAATAAGGATTGAGTAAGATGCATAGGATTGCACTTACCTGGGAGAAGCACCAGGTATCACTATAATGGGATTTACTTCTGAGTAGACATTCATAGGCTTGGGCTTAAAGTATAGATGGAGTCTCAGTACATTTCTGTTGGAGAAGAAAGGGTGTTTTTTGTAAAAACAAAAAAACCCTAAAAACTAAAGAAACAACAAAATGGGGTTAAAAAACATGGACTGTGCTGTTACATAGAATCAAAGGGTGTGTGTGTGTGTGTGTGTGTGTGTGTGTGCACGTGCGCGAGAGAGAGAGAGTCCACCCAGTTCTTGAATTAATATGCAAGACATTAACAAGAAAAGGAGGGGCTTTTATTTAAACTATCAGTGGAATATGTTATTGCCTTCATTTTCTATTTTAATGATTTTGTCTTGGAAACTCTACCTTGTTGTACAACATATTTGCTGTACACTCTTGTGCCTTGCATGGAATTATTACATAATATCAAGAAACATGGGGGAAGGAATTAGCATTCTCTTTTAAAAATAAAAAAAATCTTGGAAGTGGATAAGATTGTGAATTTCTCTTTTCTATTTATTTTAACATGAAAGCTTGAGTTTCTCCAGACCTACCATGTGCAGCAAAGCTTTCTGATTTTCTCTGCCAGAATTAAAGTAATACTTTGTAAGTGATACTTTAAAGAAGCAGCACTGGTTTATTTCATGGCAGTGGCTATCCATGTATAACTGTAATACCAGATGGTTGCACTGTTTCACAGCTGAAGTAGCTCATGCTTATAGAATGGTTTCCAGTTACTAATGCTGAAAAACTCTTATTTGCAAAAGCAGGAATATGGTGCCTCACTGGCAAAGATTCAAAGGCTATTTAGATTGCTCCAGTACATCTCAGATTTGTCCACACCATTGGATGTGTTAATATGGCAAACCACTAGTTTCTATAGTTAACAGAAAGTAAACTGAATTTCACTGTATAACAGGGTCTCTCTCCCCCCCCCATATCTTTCAAGAGAGAGAAAGAGACTCCCAACAGGAATTTTTCTCTTTCTTGTCCAAAATGCTGGAGAGTTGTTGCAAATCAGAATACTGAGCTCTATGGAACAATGGTCTGACTCCGTACACAGCAACAAAATCCACAGTTTTTACCCAGAAGGTTCCAGGCTCACAGCCCAATCCTGTCTACACTTTCCTGGGAGTAAGCCCCATTGACACTAATGGGACTTACTTCTGAGTAGACATGCATATGATTGGGCTGTCAGTCTCTATTCAAAAGCATTTCAGATAACATAGCTGAAAGAGACCTCTGAGATCTTGGAGAGGCTGTCTGAGTCAGAGTAGGTAGTACTGGGCTATGTGGTTCAGTGGTATCACCCAGTATAGCAACATCCTATTTGCATATTCCCAATTCCCTCTATTCCCAATGAAAATTTTACAGCTATGCAGCATACTTTAGTAAAAGTTAGTGATGAAATACATCAGTAGAAAGACTTATTACAGAAATATAATGAAAATAAAATGAGAATATCGAAATAAAAATGAGCAGTGGTTACTCTGCCCTCAATTAAGTGAAACTTCAGATTAAGAGTTATTTTTAGAGAACAATAAAAAATAGAAATAGCAATGGGAAAAGTCATTTTAAATTTTAATGCAAAGTGAAATACAATATAGATCACTGGTCATTGTAGATTAAAAAATGAATTTACAATGACATGAATACAAGAGGCTTGGCTTCCTGCATGCCTTTCCTAAATTTGAGACATCAGGAGAACAGGCTTACTTACTGTAATTGAAGAAAATGGTAAGTTACTTTTGGAAATGTCGTGCTTGCAATCAATATAATTGACCTGAAATGGGAAAACATCTATGTTACTCTATTATGTGACCAAAAGAAATGCTACTTTTGTGAGATAATCATGGAAATTAACATTAAAATGAGTATGATTTGGCCACAGGAAATAACTTAGGACCCAATCCTATTCAACTTTCCAGCACTGATGCAGCCATAAAGGGGCCTGAGTTAAAGGAACAAAATTCCCTTACCGAAGAAGCCACCATGATTGCCCCCCCCCCCCAAATAGCAGGATGCAGCTCACGCCCCACTGGCACAGCTGCATCAGCACTGGAAAGGTGGATAAGATTGAGCTCTTGCAGCCCAATCCTATCCACACTTTCCTGGGAGTAAACCCCATTGACTTTAATGAGACTTACTTATGCGTAGACATGCACAGGATTGGGCTGTAAGGGCCCAATTCTATCCAACTTCCAGCACCGGTGCAGTTGCAATGCAGCCTGGAGGTAAGGGAACAAATGTTTCCATACCTTGAGGAGGCCTCTGTGACTGCCTCCCCACCAAAGGATGCAGTGCACACCCTTTTGGCATGGCTGCACTGGCACTAGAAAACTGGATAGGTTTGCGCCCTCAGTTTCCAGGGCCACCTTGAGATCAGCTGTTTCTGCTGATATATAAAAATCCTAAGCAAATATCATAAGAGAGACTGCCTCCCTTCCACTTTATTTTTTAACTTCCTAGAAAGTGGGGCTATTTAGCTCTCACTAGTCCAGAAACTAAATAAGTATTCAACCTTTTGGAGACAGTATCTTTTCTGTGTCTGAAAAGAAACATTAGCACACAGATACAATTCTGCGGTATATCTTTTATGTTCTGAAATTCATTGTGCACTATTCTGATTCAAAAGGCTACATTTCGGACTAGACAAAATGTGCATAATGTTTCAAGTGTAATGACAGTGTAAACCAATGCTATGGAAAATGTGACAACACAGGCAACATAGAACAGGTTTCAGTGTGACAAATTACAAACTGGATGGCAAACCAACCCACCCAGGTATTTGGTGGAGGGAGAGAAAAACAGACAGACAATAAAACCTTTTGAAAGTCACAATTCCCCAGGAGAACATGCCATCACATTGTCCATTGATTTCAGAGTTCCTTTGTTTGTTTGATGTATTTAATCAGGGATTTTGCTAACTGGGCAAAAAGGCACTTTTTCAAGTGGTGCTCCTCTTATGTTTAGCAGGGGGCTAAATATTTAGCAACCCTATTGTATACCCGAATGTTTTGAAACTGTATACTTAATATATTTTAATACCCTAAATCTGTGATTTTCAAACTCTCAGGGAGTTTGAAACCCGCAGTATGTCTTTGCAGGGTGGGGGGGGAGGCAGCAGGAGCAGGGAGGAGGCAGTGATGCGATCCCCAGGATCATGCCACTCAGGGGGGCTGCAGGGGCTTGGGTACATTTGCTCAAGCCTCCTGCAGCCTCCCGGGGGTGTGGGGAACCCTGCACGACCTTCGGCAGGGCTCCCCAGGTTAGGGAAAGTGAAAGCGGAGCAATTGCATCCCGCTCCGCTAAACAGGAAGCGGAGCGCGGTCGCTCCACTTTCCCTTCTGATGGGGCTGCAGGGACTGGGGTGCACCCTCCAGTCCCTGCAGCAGCCGTCCCTCAGCGTGCGCTAGTCTCTGCAGGGCTCTCCAGGTCAGGGAAAGTGAGAGTGGAGAGATCACGCTCTGCTTCCAGTTTTACGGAAGGAGAGCACAATCTCTCCACTCTCACTTTCCCTGACCCAGGGAGCCCTGTAGGTGCTCACACCTAGCTCCTTGCACCCAGGGACGGCTGCTGCAGGGTCTGGGAGGTGCACCCCAGTCCCTGTAGCCCTGTCAGTAGGGAAAGTGAAGCAATCGCGTTCCGCTTCCGGTTTAGCGGACTGCGATCGCTCTGCTTTCACTTTTCCTGACCTTGGAGCCCTGCCGAAGGTTGTGCAGGGTTCCCCACACCCCCGGGAGGCTGCAGGAGGCTTAGGCAAGTGTAGAAGATGTATCTTCTATAACTTTTTAGATTGAGAACCCTTTTGGGACAGGAAGCCTTTTAGTTATATGATTTTCTCTGCTTCTCAGTTGTTCCTTCCATAAGACAGCCCTTCAGGTATTTGAAGAGTGATATCATATTCCCTCTTCGCCTTATCTCTCCTGGCTAAACATACCAAGTTCCCTCAACCTTTCTCTCTCTGTTTGACTTAGAGTGCAATCCAAGCTGGCACTTAGGCCAGCTCAAAGGACTTGCACTGACTTTTTGGTGTCACTAATGTGCTGTCAAGCATGTTTGCATTATCCCAGACCCAATGAGTTCACACTGGCCAAGGAAGGCTGGTGCAGGGATTGGGGAGGATGGGCAGAGGGAGGGAGGATCAGGGGTGTTTTGGGTGAGGGAAGGTGGGGTGGGACCAGCCTCTGCCATTCCAGCACTCAGGCTGGATCCTAAGCCCCCTCCCAAGCAGCCCAATGTTACACAGGCTGCTCAGATTTGTGTCACAATTTCACTGGCATAGATCCAAATAGCCCCATTGGGGTAGCTGGTGCATGACACAGAGTAAGGGAAATTAAATCCCCTTACTCCACTGCACAGCAGTTACCTCCTACTCCATGCTGGATACAGCACACATCAGTTGGCCTGCCTGTTCCAGCACAGGTTAGAATTGGGCTGTCCAGCATTTAACCCCAGTCCAGCCTTGACTATACATCCTTCTTCTGGATGTTTTCTCTGTTTTACTGTAACAGTTACTGACCTTGGTCCATCCTTGACTGCTCTCCTGCCTCTGGCATTTTACTTCCTGTAATGGAAATGCACAAGACCCCTAAAAGGCACTAGGGTGTGGTGTCAACAGTGGCCCCTTGCTCTGGTAGGCAAGTTTGGAGTAACACCAGGGCCTTAAATTGCAGTGAGTGTGCTGCACAGCTGCAGCCACTTGGAGGCAACAAAACCCTCAGGTATAAAAGCAGCACCTCAAGGCAGGAAAAGGCTGTGGATGTAGAAGGAAAGAGCTTGGAGTAACTGAGGGATCAGGTGGAAGGAGCTTGGAGGAAAGGGGATGAACAGATGGACTGGACTGGACTGGACTGGACTGGATGGAGGAGGCGGCGGCGGCGGTGGCGGCGGCGGCGGCGGCGGCGCCGCCTGCCGCCGCCGCCGCCGCCACCACCACCACCACCACTGCCGCCATGCGGCTGCCATGCCCAGGAGCTGCTGGGAGCCAAGGTGCTGCAGCAGCAGTGGTTGGGAAAGCTGCTGGCAAGAGAGTAGAAGAAGGAGGAACTCTATGGGTTAAGAACATAGGAAGAGCATATGAAAAGCCCCACTGGATCAGGCCATAGGCTGATCAGCTTCCTGTATCTCACAGCGGCCCACCAAATGCCCCAGGGAGCACACCAGATAACAAGAGACCTGGTGCCCTCCCTTGCATCTGGCATTCTGACATAACCTATTTCTAAAATTAGGAGGTTGCACATACACATCGTGGTTTGTAACCCATAATAGATTTTTCCTCCAGAAACTTGTCCAATCCCCTTTTAAAGGCATTCAGGCTAGATGCCATCACCACATCCTGTGGCAAGGAGTTCCACAGACCAACCACACGCTGAGTAAAGAAATATTTTCTTTTGTGTGTTCTAACTTTCCCAACACTCAATTTTATTGGATGTCCCCTGGTTCTGGTGTTATGTGAGAGTGTAAAGAGCATCTCTCTATCCACTCTGTCCATCCCCTGCATAATTTTGTATGTCTCAATCATGTCCCCCCTCAGGTGCCTCTGGATCCCCACTGGATCAGTCAAAGGTCCATCTTCCTATATCTCACAGTGGACCACAAGATGCCTCAGAGAGTACACAAGACAACAAGAGACCGGCATCTTGGTGCCCTTCCCTGCATCTGGCATTCTGAGGTAACCTACTTCTAAAACCAGGAAGTTACACATACCCATCATGGCTTGTAACCTATGATGGAGTTTTCCTCCTTTTGCAGATTGAACAGGCAAGCTGTCCTGGCGGTAGACATGCCTGTGCTTTCTGCAGGATAAGGGTTATTTTGAGTGAAGAGGGGAACTAATTAGCTGACAGTGGGCATAAGTTCTCTAGACCAAGTTTGGAAAGGGAATTTGGCAAAACACTTCTCTCTTGTCCAGGCCTCCCTAGTCAAGACATGACAGGCCCAAATTTTTATATATGCCATCCCTTATTAGATAAGTTTAGTAATTTAGTTCTTGCCTTCCCATTCAAATAATCAAGGAGGGTAATACCACACACACACACACAAAATAATGTTGAAAATTATTACAGAACTGGAGACCAAGTAAATAATTTTTTAAAATAATTGTAACCATCATTTTTAAAAACTTCAAAAGTGGGGACTGAAACTATTGACGCAAATTAATTAAAACCCAACCCTAGTCAGCAGAGAAATAAAATGTTCTGCAAGCCAAAAGCATGTCCAAAAATGATCTTCATTTGATAACAGAAGACCACCAGAGAGGGTGTGAGGTGAACCTCCCTAGAAAGGGAGTTCCATATTCAAGAACCAGGAATGGCCACCAAACTCAGGAATGACCAGCAAAGAAGTTTGCCATCACACCCCAACCAAATGCAGTTCAGATATAAGTGGAATACAGAGGTGTTTCACAGAAGATCCTAATACAATGATGACTTGTACTTACAGGACATGTGGGTGAACCCTCAACCACCATGCAAAATATGACAAATAGCAGAATCCACACAACTGCAAAGAAGTTTTGCACATTGAAGATAATATTAAGGAATGGAACATTCATCAAATGGAATGCTGGCTGCCATGTAAAACAGGATCTTGTAATGGAGCATTTCTGATCTTTTCATCTTTGCTTTAGAAGAAAGTCACTATAGCTCTTCTAAAACAACTTGCCTAGCCATTATAATGTATACTTTATTGTGTGCAAAAAACAGTGAGTAAGAGGATCTTGGGTAATATCTGATCAAAGCTACTGCAGAATAATTCACAACCCTATCCAACTTGCCAGTGCTGATGTAGCCAAAAGAGCATGCACTGCATCCTGTGCTGGTGAGGGCAGTCATAGAGGTTAAGGGAATGTTTGTTTTCCTTACCTCAATGCTGTATTGCAGCTGCATCAATGCTGGAAAGTTGGATAGGATTGGGCCAAAATATACTCCAGTGCAAACTTGCTTGGAACATTGTATATCACGTGGATCCTAACTGGCCACTTTGTGAATGGAAAACTTTGTGAATGGACCACTTTGTGAATGTTTTCTCTTCACAAAAGAATAATTGTGCACTTGCACACAACTCTCTTTCCATGAGCAGAAGGAGCTTCATTTCATGAAGCAGAAATTTAGGATCCAACCCAATGTCTTCGGCTACAATACTAAGCAGGTGTCTGGGGGAAAAAAATTCCATTGAAACCATTGGGTTTTACATTTGAACATGCGCTGCCTCTGACACATTCTCAGCATCACCTGGCAGGACAAAGTTCCAAACAACACAGTCCTGGAACGTGCTGGAATCCCTAGCATGTATGCACTGCTGAAACAGAGACGCCTGTGTTGGCTCGGTCATGTCGTGAGAATGGATGATGGCCGGATCCCAAAGGATCTCCTCTATGGAGAACTCGTGCAAGAAAAGCGCCCTACAAGTAGACCACAGCTGCGATACAAGGACATCTGCAAGAGGGATCTGAAGGCCTTAGGAGTGGACCTCAACAAGTGGGAAACCCTGGCCTCTGAGCGGCCCGCTTGGAGGCAGGCTGTGCAGCATGGCCTTTCCCAGTGTGAAGAGACACTTGGCCAACAGTCTGAGGCTAAGAGGCAAAGAAGGAAGACCCATAGCCAGGGAGACAGACCAGGGACAGACTGCACTTGCTCCCAGTGTGGAAGGGATTGTCACTCCTGAATCGGCCTTTTTAGCCACACTAGACGCTGTTCCAGAACCACCACTCAGAGCACTATACCATAGTCCTTTGAGACTGAAGGTTGCCAACAAAACATGCCAAGGAACAAACTGTTAGTCTGAGAGATTGACATAGTGACTGTTGCCTTTGGAGTATTTTCAATACTTTCCTCACAAAATTAGGCAGGGCTAACTGCATAATCATATATACAGGGCCAGACCTGCAAACTGTGAATACCTTTTGTTATCGGAAAGTTGACAAGGCTTATAGCGTGCAAGGCTAGCTGGAAAGCATGTCCTTGAATCAAATTCATATAAATGGCTGAGATTAGTGCTTGGAAACTGCTCAGCTGCTGAAATGTTTTCAAAAAATAATTGTGAGGGTAGTTCAGCTCATGCTCATCGTTCTGAACTGCAGTGATGACATTTTACACTTTTTGGCAAAGCTCAGGCAGTGTACAGTTGATGCTCTTACATGATATTTGCCTGCTGGAATGCTTCTAATCTAACATTTACTGAATCGAAATGTAAATTGAACATGCCTGCTAGAATTCTATGGATCTTTTTTCCTATAATATAGTAGGTAGCCAGCCCTCACAAAAAAGGAAGCAAATAAACCAAAACAAAATTTGTATTATTATTATTATTATTATTATTATTATTATTATTATTATTATTATTATTACCAGCAGCCACAGCCACAACCACCACCACCACAACCACCACTGCAACCACCACCACATCATACCGCTTTTCAACTAAATGTTCACAAAGCGGTTTACAGGGAAAAATCAAATAACTAATGGCTCAGATTTGCACAATATTTGTACTGTATTTGTATTGTGCATATTTTTATCCATTTCAGTCCATTGCACTGCAGTCCAAGCTTTTGTAACTGATCTCATCAATGGAAAAGAAAATCCAAGTCCCTATCACTACTCCTACAGGAATTGCCTGTCAGGCATTCCCCATCGCATGAGACTTTCTCCAAAGGAGAACATGGAATGGCATGGCAGGGAGACCAAAAAGCCACTGAAGCAGCAGCAGGAGGAGGTGGTGAGCTGCAGTGGGGTTTTCAGGAGCTGCCAAATAGAGCCTTGTGGGCCGCATGTTGGGCCACACTGAACTAGATCATCAGCATGGAGCCCATCAGATTGGCTACGTAACATTACTGATGAAGAACAATGTTAATTCAAAATAATTTTTAATAGGAAAGCCTATTAGTAAACAAAAAAGGGGCACTGAAGATGCTGCTGATAGTATATGAAGAATTATCTCTGGGGCAAAATCTTGCTAGAATCAAGTTTCATGACAGACCTAGCCACAACTACCATATGCTGGATTGTAGTAATTACTCCTTTATCCAGACCCCCAAATGCTTATGTTGCTTTAGTTATATTGAATTAATCCAAAATAGTTCCAATTTATTATTATTATTATTATTATTATTATTATTATTATTATTATTATTATTATTATACTTGCTCCCGGTGTGGAAGGGATTGTCACTCCCGGATTGGCCTTTTCAGCCACACTAGACGCTGTGCCAGAACCACCTTTCAGAGCGCGATACCATAGTCTTTCAAGACTGAAGGTTGCCAATACATTATTATTATTATTATTATTATTATTATTATTATTATTATTATTATTATTAATAATAATAATAATAATAATAATAATAATAATAATAATAATAATAATAATAATTTATACCCCATCTTTTTGCCCAATGGGCACACAAGGTGGCTTGCACACACTTTAAAAATACAACATTAAAAACAATAATTAAAAACATTTAGAAGTATTTCTATCGCTTGCATGCTAATATGCTTTTCTCAGCCCAAATCTTTTGTCCTTCTGTGCAACCTCTTCCCTCTGAATTCATCTTGCCAACATTTCTTCCTAGATGTCCACCTAGCCTGAACAGAACACAGGTCCTAATTACTCTGCTAGAATCCTCTTCTGTATTATGCTTTCCAGAGATATATTTACTTCCCTGTATCACAGACATTCAATTTTAGGGTGGTCTTTGACTCTTCCTTTCCTATCTTCCCTCCACCAAAGTGATATGATTCAAATATTAAACAAAGCCCTTTGATTTAAGTTCAGTCAGTATTAAGATGCTTACCATTTTTCCTTGGGCTCCAAAAGATATGGGAAACTAGAAATTAATTTCCTGCCACATAAGCTGTAAAGACTTTGTACAGTCTCATATATTTTGTTGACTTTACAAATTAAGCTCCAGGCACCTATTCTTTGACTGGGTCTTTCAGCTTGACTTGGATAGGGAAGAAATGCATCCAGACAGAAATCCAGAAGCAAAGTTTCCCTTATCGCTTGCTAGAGATATGCCTGATGAATGTCTGCCTAGTGTCTCTTCAAGGCACAGCACCTCCCCAAAATACTACTTCTACTATGGTAAATGTGTCCTCTTAAATGTACTCCTTAACACAACTTTTTCAAGAGATTGCCAGAACTGAACCACTGAAGTAAATTGGCCAATCCTATTGGTCTATTATTAGATCAGACACAGAATCCATGTAGTTCAGTATCCTGTTTCCAATGTCCATGTTCCCTATGGTGCTTAGAAGCAGAGTTTGGAGACAACAGCCATCCCATTCCTAGCATATATTTAGAGGTAGACTGCCTCCTAACACAGAGGTTCCATTCCTAATTATAACTGCTAATAAGAACCAGAAATCCCTTCCTGGATCAGTCCATAGGCCCACCAAGTCCATCATCCTGCCTCCCCACACCTCAGAACACCTCCTGGATGTAACTGGAAGTTGCCAGTGCAAACTGAAAGAGACTTCCGGTCATGTCCTGGAGGCTTCTGAAGAGGCTGGGAGTCTGCATGTGACCCCTGGTGGGCCAGGCGCAGCCCCCAGGTAAGAACTGTGGTGTCGCACTCCTCCCCAGCAGAATTAGGTATCTGCAGGGGGTCCTGGAACAGATCTCTTGCAGGTACAGAAGGCCCACTGTATCTAAGTATACACAAATAAACAGGAAGTTACAAGTTTCCTTAAGCACCTGTGTGATTTAAATAGCAAACTACTTTATCAGAAATAGTGGTTTAAAGATTGGTCCATAAAATCTCCAATCTCAGCATTTGCTAGGCCAGCAAATAAATGGTTTGTAACACAGACAATTCCTAACACCACTTTCTGTTTTACTTATTCTGATAGAAGAGTTTTCCACAGTCTTAGAAAAGCAATTAAAACCAGTTCAGGTATTTCTAATCATGGTTCCATATCCTCTGAAATTCCATACTGTTTAATGATTGAATTGGATGCCATTTCTTAATCGGTCCAAGGTTATTAGTTGGGGTAGAATTTTAATTCGATCCTCCTCAATATGTGTTGTCAATATTATTTATAGTTAAATTAAAAATCTTAATAGCAGAAACCCAGTGAGCATAGCAAACCTTGTTGTTAATAGTTGCATAGTCTTGCTAGAATGATGGCCTATTATGTAGGTTCAACATGCCATGGAAAAATGTCACCATTTGTAAGCTTTATCACAGGAAATTAATTAACAAAGCAATAGCAAGCTCTTATCGAACACCTTTTATAGAGTCATGTGTGACAGAGGTGGCCATTATTAATATAATTTAATTAAAAAAAATAAGTCACACACTGAACCCTACCATCATATATCTTGAGCTAATACAGCAAATACGTTTTTTTTCTCTCAAAAGTTATATTTCTGGTCGGGATCATTTACATTTGATAGTTTTCTTGAGGCACAGTTTCCACAAAAGAGAAGACAACTTATTCCTCTTAAGGCAGTGAAGTGTCTGTTGCATTTTGGAGCATAATAAACCAAAAAATGAAATAAGCTGGGGCAGTAAAAAGATGCCACAAGACGCAAGGTCAGAGCATCTTCCAGAAATCTAAATGGCACTAAGCTGTCCGCATATAACTCAACATGGCACTGTCATTTCCCATAAAGTCTGTTAAGAAAAGGATACTGGCATGTTGCTTTAAGACTAAAGGAACTGATCACAGTGACCGTCCAGCTATATGTGTAAAATTGGGGAAAGGAACAGTAAGCTGAATCTACCAACTACTTCCAGTTGCCTGAGTGGGTGCAACAAATATATGACTAACCAGGACTAAGTACTGCCATGCAATGGGAGGTTCAAGCAACATTTCAATACCTGTGCAAGACGGTCACAGGAAGCAGGTTGCATAACAGATGAGAAAGCAAGAGGAGCAGAGTTAGTTGAAGAGGCCTATGGAATATCAGAGGCAACAAAAAGTGAGGTTTTTTTTTTCCTTTTTTAAAATTTGGAAGAGGTTAAAATGACCAGGCTTCTGTACTAGAGCATGTTACATTCATTCCTGCTGGGCCCAGTACAGTTTACTGGCTTTTGAGAAGCATCAATAAATACAACTTGAAGGAAAATGACTACAGTTTGGAGTTAAAAAAAAAAAGTTAAGTCCAATAGTAACACATTTGTAGCAAGTGTGCAGAGTATCTCTTAGACTAAATATACCCCATATTTTAACTGAAGTGAGATGTGGTTCTGCTTGCTAGCTAAACTCTATCTCATAACATGAACTTAAGTAGCTGTTTTACACCAAATCTGGTCATTTAGCTATCTTGCTTGGTATTGTCAACAGACTGGGAGTAGCTCTCCAGCGTTTCAGACAAGGAGGGTCTTTCCCAGCCATAGTTGGAAGTGACAGGGTTGAATCTAGGCTCTTGCGCATGCAAGGCACATGGATTTTACCACTGAGCTATAGCCCCTCCCAAATACTAGGGCTCACCCAATAAAGCTGATTGACAGTAAATTTAGGCCTGAAAAACAGCCCAATTTTGTTGAGCTGCTCCGTTGTTGGAACTAGTGTTCTGCCAGTGTTGGCTACTATAAAGTGTACTCCAGCAGTCTGTTGAGTAACCAGGTTTCTTGCTGGCATAGCAATTTTCAGTTGAAGAGGGCATGTCTGCTATGTTGGATTTAGCACTTTCCATTCCTATGTTGCCCCCATACCGCTCCCACAACACACCCCAGTTCTGCCTTCTGCATCATGGGGTTAGACCAGGCTGTGCCAAGCTTGTGGCAGTGCAGTGTTTTTGCCCCATTGCACCGCCATCAGGTTCGAGTCCATCAGCAGCCTCCACCAGTTGGGGTATTATTGAGCTGGCAGAGCTCTCATTACTCCAGTGTTTCTCATGGATGGGATTGGGCCGCTAGTGTATTTTTATAAAGGTCAAATTCAAAAAGGATCCCATGATAGCTAAATGGAATCTCCAATGTACAGAGAAAGTACACCTGTAAATACCAGAAATTGAGGACAAACAACAGAAGTCAGTCTTCTCTTTTATATTCTACTTTTGCATTTCCCAGATTATTGCTGTTGGAAATATAATGCCAGGTTAGACAGATATTTATTCTGATCCAGCGATCAGAATTGTTATATTATTTGGACACTAGTTAACCAAATGTTTAAGTGAAATGTCTGTTTGACCAAACTGGATAAAAAATGCTGATGTGTATTTTGGGTTGTTCAGTACCATCATAAAATAGATTCATGTACTCACAAATCATCACAAAATTCATAAAATATGCAAAGCAATTATGAAGGGAATGGTGATATTTGTATTTATTTTTTAAAACCTTGTTCACACCTTATGAACAAAGTTATCAAAATATCTTCCAAATTAAACCTGACAATTCATCAAATTGCTTCTAAACATAAATGATTTTAATAAACCCTATACCAAAACTTTGCATTCTCCTATTTTACATATGCTGTTTATTTTTCTAGGTCAGTCATCTTTTTTTATGGGGCTGATGCCAATGTGTAAATATTTTGATAGGGGACATTTGATAGACAGTCCATACTAACAAATGTTGTCTGATATTTGAATGTCCTTATACATTCTCTACTCAAGTAAAAGCTTTTACTATTGCTTCAAAGTCAATTCAGGTTTTGTATGAATTGGGATTAGGAACTGTAAAACAGATATTCAAATCCCTCCTGTATAATGAACTTGGCTACAGGCAATGAGTTCAGAAACCAGCTTTGATGCTGAGTCAATATGTATCCTTGGACAAGTCAAGTCTTCAATTATTTAAGAATTATTAGGATAGGAAATTCTTTGAAATTGTTATCTGAAATGTACATCTGCATGTCAAATATGACAGGTGTCCAGTAATCAGATACATGCATGTAGCCCAAATCTAACCATGTCTATTTCAGAATCAGCCCCATTTATTACAATTGGTCTTGTTTCCATGCAGCAAGTCTTAAGAGAGCAGCTTTAGCAGACCTATTCAGGAGCTATGCTAAAAGATCAAAATAACTGGTAGTGCTGTCATCTGTTTTCACCATTTAGTTCCAGGAAAGTAATATAATTTGCTTCTCGTTGCATGATCATGGTAGGTTGCACGGTGGGTGTTGCACTTCTTAACACATATTTATTTTCTATACAATCATTCCCAGGGGTTGCCTACTCTGAGGCAGGGTTGCCAACTCAAAAATTCTAGTACCTGATTCCAGGGTCAGCTTGGCTACAGCTGGGTCCGCAGCTGACTGAAGTGGCTGTTGTGAGCAGCAAATTGAGGAGGAGTGGCAAACTGAGGGTTGTCCTGCACCATATATCCACTGACTCACCTCTCGCTTACCATGCAGCAAACCATTTTAATTGGCTCTCCACCCTGATCTCACTTGCTGAGAGTGAGCAGGAAGAGGATTGGGACAGAGACAATCAAAGGAGGGGGGAAAAAACCTGCCACTGTCACCTCTTCCTCACCCACCAAGCTGCTTAGGAAAGCAGCTGGGTGGTCAAGGATGTTGTTGCCACATCTGCTTAAAAATGTGTAGGAATGGCCAACACATGTACCTCAAACAAGCATGTTAAAGGATCTCCAACAGTTGACTGTGGCACACTTTCAGCACAATCCTATTGGGCTAAGCTGCCAGTGGAATGTTTGTTCCACTGGTGGTGATGGTTGAAAAGCAGCCATAAAGCACACTCCGGCAGTGTGCTGAGCAGCACAGTGCCCAAGTACCGGCATGAAGGCCAGAACCTTCCTGCCTATATCAGTGGACCCAGAAGGACAAGGGCAGGTAAGATGGAGGGGGAGGCGAGGCAGGTAAGATGGAGGGGGAGGTGGGGAGGGTACAATGAGAACAACAGTGGCAGAGAGGGAGTGACACTGGGCAAGGAAGGGGAAGAACTGGCAGGAAGACTGTGGGATGGGGTGGATCAGGCTGTGATGGTGTGCACCAGATCCTATCACCTCTGGCAGCAGTCTCCCTGCTTCCTCTCTCTCCTTAGACATGCACCAGCAAACAGATTGAAATTGCTGGTGCAAGTCTGAGGAAAGCCATTGTGGAGAAGGAAGTTTATGGAGGTGTAAGGGATTTAAATTCTCTTTCCCTTCCGGAGCCTCCTTCTCCATGCCCACCCCATATATGCCTTTTTGTTCACAAAGTGGTTTACAGAAAAAGAAATCAAATAACTACAATAAATGGCTCCCTGTCCCAAAAGGGTTCACAATCTAAAAAGATGCAAAAGATCACCAGCAAAAGCAATGAGAAAAAACTCTATGCTGGGGTGAACGGGGATAGTTACTCTCTCCCATTAAATATAAGAGGAGCATCACTTGGAAAAGTGCCTCTTGTTTTCTCACTGAACATTTAGCATCTGATCTGGACTGGTGAATTCTAAGAAAGTGAAGAGCGCTCTCGCTCTCGCTCTCGCTCTCTCTCTCTGAAATTTTTTTATAAAGAGAAGAAAATGAGTTGTGGCAGGCAAGCAGGCACACGAGCAGGAGGAATTTAGCAGTGTGGGAAAGTGCCAGTCTTTGACTTTGAAAGTGAACAAGCTTGACTTACTTCTGGTACAGAGACTGGATCCTTCAGAGGTAGGAGGAAGGCTGGAGAGACCACCTGCTATGGTTGTACTTGCGAGGGACCTGAAAAGGAGGACGTCACAGCACTGGCCTGTGTTGTGCTCTCTTGGCAAGCATCCCATACCACATACACAAGTACAAGCAGGTCAGGTATCATTCATCCAAAATCAAAGAAATAAAAAGGCTGACAGGCAATAGATTTTACATTTAATTTCATATATTTCTTTAAGGCTGAGGCTGATTGGAGAAGGGTGGAGTCTGCCATATTCATTGCAAGAAGGTTGAATTTTCTCTCACATTTTTGCCTGCTCCTCCCTATGCCTGGTACACAAAGGTCCAGGAATCTTAAAGTTGAAATGTTGGCCACCCCTGCTCTGAGAAATGGCAATAACCTATCAATTCTCTCTATCTATTCCTAGACAGAGATATTTTGCTAATACCCATTGACTTTATTAAGCAGCCACACAAGAAGTGTGAACATGAATAGAGTATTATGAGTAGCACATAAGGGCCCAATCTTATCCAATTTTCCAGTGTTGGTGCAGCTGTGCCAATGGGGCATGCACTGCATCTTGTGGTGGGGCAGCAGTCACAGAGGCCTCCTTAATGTATGGGAACATTTGTTCCCTTACCTTGGGGCTGCATTGCAGCTGCACTGGACCTGGAAAATTGGATAGGATTGGGCCCTGAGTAAACTGCAGGAGAGAGAAACAGGAAGGTTTTAAAAAGTTTAACTTTAAAGATCTTTTCATCCTAATCTAACCTATTTCCTCAGTCTGTTGTTTACAACAGAGTCACAGTGAAACTGTCACTCCTGAGAGTTGGCACTTTTTAAAACATTCCAAAGGTTAGAAGGGCAAACCTTTGGATGAATGAGATGCCAAACATTTCTTTTCTGGGAGAGAGGCCCGCCTCCCATATAAGCATACTGAGGAGGAGACTAAGGTTGTTCACGACAACACCCAAGAGATAATGGGCTGTCAAAAAAACTTATACGTTTTCCTGCAATGTTATATGACAGAGATGGATCCGCTGAAGTGCTAGAGTATATATACTCTGGTTTCTCTTCAGATTGTATAAATCTATTCTATATTTAACACCTCAATTTAGTTTGCTTTGTTTTTACACCAGCATAATTTTATATATGGCTGTGTTTGGAAAAAAAAAAAAGTTGTCTTCTTTTTGGGGTCTGTATTCCTTCATCGTACAAAAGGAAAACTCAAAGTAAAATAGCTAAATTGATTGTATGGTTTTTCATCCTACATTTCTGCTCAGCTACATGCATATATATCATATGAATGGTGTGCACATTTACCAGACTTCTTTCCAAATGCCCAAAAATTTCCCTATGCTGATCACTTTCATTTGGAAGGAAAAATCAAAGATCACATGTACAAGCGGACCCCGGTTTCAGTGGATCTGGTATCTGTGGATCTGCTTATCCGTGGTTCCCCACATACTACCATCTGCTTGCACACATTAATGTTGTTTATGCTCATTACAGTCATGCTAAATGTCTCTTGCTCTAACCAAGCAAGCAGGCACACAGCATCTTGCAATTACTGTATGAATCTTGCTTTAATAGACAAGCAAGCACACAGGCTAGAAGGGAGAGTGAACATTTACTTCCTGCTTACATTCACTCTCCTTTCTAGCCTGCCTGCTAGCTTGCCCTAACTCTATTTGAGCTATGGCTGTGGATTCACTCACAAATTGAAACACATTCTCTTGGTCCAACAGGGAAATATATGCATCTTTTTTCAAAGTTTGTTCCAAATTTAGCTGCTGTCATCATAGATATGGGAAGAATAAAATCAATCACTTGGTGGGAGCAAGTCCAAATCAAGATTGCCATGAGAAGCAATGAAATGGCAGATTTCATTTTTCATAGACTTAAAAGTTGTATAACACTGTGATAGAAACAGCAGTCAGTGTTTTGAAGAGCTTCAGCACTCTAGTTGTAATTTCAGTATTAGGTCATTTTCTTTAACACAAGTAGCTTCCCTAAAACTAAAACACTTAAGCACGTAGGACCAACTTAAGTGGAAGTGTTCGGGTACTTAAGGTTAAGATCATACTAAAGCATTCAACAGGATTAGGAATAAAAAGATCACAGCTTGCAGCATTTAGCCTTGAACCTCAGTAAATGCATAAAACTGTGACCAATGTCTCATCAAAGTCATTCTGTAGCCTTCATTTACAGACTTTCGCTATCTATGTAAATCAGTTTCTAATTAGCACTTGCTTTTAAAAATGTAACATCACACAGTTCCTTTTTCCTTTTTTATTTGACAGGAGCAAAAAAATTTTGGGGCTTATGGGCACTGATATCTACCTCAGATTCTTGAATTACATTTTTTCATTTCCCTATCATTTATTTAGTGTATGGCATATAATACATGAACTTATATAACAATTAAACTAGGTCAAATATCAATGTCCAGTTCATCCAGCCATTCAAGGACAGAGTTACCTTCATTGAAAGACCGCGGGCCAGTATTCACCCTCAATTTGCAGCCAGGTACAATGTGGTATATGGTTTGGCGGGAAAACCCACAATCACACTGTAGGGTAGATACTAGCCCCCATTTAAACACTGAGCCCTTGCAAACACCATGTAGGGTACAGATCCTGTTCAAAGTTTTCCACTGATGGCAAGGTAAGTCGAAACCTGGAACCTTAAGTGTTGAATTGTCTACCTGTTTCTGGGCATTTGGTAGAAACTTAACTTTCCAATAACTTTCCAATAACTTTCCCATTTAACTTTCCAATAACTTCCCTATCAATGTGGGCACAGCCCCACTTTTCATAATAGAGAAGCCTCACCTGACTAGGAACCTTGAAGATTGATCCTGTTCAACCAGCAACTCCTGTTGGAGACAATGCAGTGATTCAGGTCAAACTAGATCAAACATACAAATGCTGTGTTTAGGACGGGTTTTTTTGTTTGTTTTGGACGAAAGTGCAATGGTAGGGGGCTGCAGATTTTATCAGAGCAGCAGCATGTTCGTATCTAATTCTTTTCCTGGGGTGATTTTCCCCATCAAATAAGCCATCTCAGTTGTTTTTCTTATGGCAAGGGAAAAGATATTTCCCAACTAGCTTTGCTTTAAGATGAAATCATTGACTAAAGCCAGAACAAAAATGAAATGCTAATAGTTCATTTTCTTCATAAAAGGATGCTTTATCTGCTTCTATAACTGTGAGTGCTTAGGTATATTCTATAAAATACTTTGATGTCAGTTTTTAATTTCTGAAAATTGAGGAGGGAAAAGGATTCCTTTGTTTGCTGCTTAGTAAACTAACAAATATAATCATTCTTGTTATCACCAATCCAGGGAAAAGACTGATGCAGAACATGAAAACAATAGGCAGTTAAATATAATGGTTTGTCTCCTGCATGGTCAACTGTGTGTTGGGTTGGTCACCTGAAGTCTACCCTGACTAAATCCAGGGGAAAATTCTAGCCTGAGAGTGCAATATTTCTAATTCACAGCACAATCTTGCCTCTCCCCACTCCACATTCAGAACATTATACACCATCTCTGTGTTTAATGTGATTGAAGTAAAAGGACCAGTTTGCCCCATGTACTTTCAATTAAACATAAGGAAAAGAAAACGAAATAATTGTGTCAAGCTGTTTAAAAATTCTAGATAAACATGCCATGTTCTATGGCTCCCTTTGGGCTTATGATGGAAAAGCCCATTTACTTTTGAAAAAATTTGCTTCATATTACCAAACTTGCAAATGATCTGAGTTTATCAGCTAATTTTACAGTGTTGGCAATTGTTTTTGTACTGTTTCTGTTATTAACAATAACAACCTCTGCACAGTGCACTTCCAGAAGTATTAATGAGTGGGGTTAATGGCCTGAAGCAAAACCAGCCACTCATGAATCCCCCAGAAATGCCCTGCATTTTGGTCATTATTGCTTCATTACAATGTAAAACTAATCAGTTGCAATTACAGTATGTTAGAACTGTTCATCCAACATTAACCCTTTCAAAGTGGTAACCATTGAAGTATCCTTTGTGAAGAATAACTGCAGGATAAGTAACTTCTAACTTCAGCATTGTGTATAAACAGCAGCATTGATTAGATGCTAGTGATAATTATATTGTGTCTATATAGCCAAAGGTATTACAAGACTATGACTTTTGGACTATTTCTATTTAATATGTGGTGTTCCTCAAGCTAAAAGCAACATTATTTTTAAGACTAAGCGCAGTGCGATGAGCATAATTGTGTTCAGGAATGAAGGGAAAACATCTTTTTTCTGTTCATACATGGCACTTAACCGGACAAACAAACAAATGAACAATGCCATGTTCTTTTCAATATTATGTATCCCTACAGATACCCAATGGCCTTAAAAACTAACAGATGTATTGCTGCATAAGCCATGATCCAGAAAACACTTTGTGGAATCCATTAAACCATTTGTGCCCAATGTTGCATATATATAACAGATCAAATGTGTGCACCTCTGGGCTGGGCAGAAATGGGTAAAGTAGTCTCCATGTACAAGTGGATATAAAGAGATTTGTTTGAAAGTTTTGATACAGTGGGACAAGAGCACCGATGAATACAGCATCCCATCAGAGTCATTATGGCCCAGTCTCAGCTAGCACCACTGACAGTAAATTAGTAACAGAGATAAAATGGCATTAATATTTAAACTGAAATGTTTGAGGTAGGGCTGTGGTTTGGTGGAGGAGAACATACTTTGCATGCATAAAGTCTCAGGTTCAAGCCCTGGATTGCCAGTTAGTAGAGAGAGAGAAACATTGCTGTGTGAGCCCCGGACAGCTGCTGCCAGTCTGTGTTGACGGTGACTGATTCAGATAGACCAATGAATGGTAGCTTTAATAATCAGCAGCTTCTGCCCTGTTATCCAGTTTTGGAACAAGTGGATTTAACTGACCACAGATTCCAAACTTACAGTGGAGGCCTTGACCTGACCACCTGGACACAACCAGATATTGATCTATTAAAAAAAAAATTGGTCACTTTTTACTAAACTGATATCTAAAAATAGCATAACATTTTAAGGAAATAAGAAAGGCATGAAATTCCCAAAGTTGTACTCTGTGCAGCCCTTATTCAATTCAGATTTTGATTGATTGTGCCCTTGTTTTACTTTGCCTGCATAAAGGAAATTGTAGGGAGTCTGTTATTTCTCCTAATGGAAATAAGAGTGTCAAAGTTAGCAGCAGCAAAAATTTACTGCATGTGATTCTGTAAACTTATTACAGGTTTGCGAAGTCCCTTGGAGGGTGGTAGACAATTGCAACCACTGTCAAAACTAGCAGCTCCTTTTTGTTTGTCCACAGAGTGCTGACGTGTTCATAGATTCAGTTAACAAATAACTTACTCTGTGAACAGCTGAAGCAAGCTGTGTCAACAAGCCAGAATATGAATTATTACATTCTGCTACATCTATTAAAGCTAGAGAAGGGAGTGCATGATTACAGTCTAGAATATGTGCTTAGGAAAGGAGTAATGGTAGCTCTTCAACATTAGTTTTTGATAGAAAACATCTGTTTTCTGTTCCCTTCTTTTTCTAATTCCTTGAAATAGGCACTTCGAAATATATCCCAGTGGGATTAGCCTGAACCAGGTCACCAAGACGCATTTCTTATGCAGTACCTGAATCTGTTGAGAAAATCCTTTAATTAAAAACAAACAAACAAACAAACAAACAAAACCTCAGTCTTTAATACTCTGATGCAGTGGTTCTCACACATTTAGCACTGGGACCCACTTTTTAGAATGAGAATCTCAGGACCTATGATGTCATGATCGGAAGTGACATCATCCAGCAGGAGAATTTTTAACAATCCTAGGCTGTAATCCTACCCACACTTACCCAGGACTAAGTCCCATTTACTATCATTGATGTACATAGTAGCTTGTTAAAAGTACAGGTCTGTAACATTTCACCAAATGTAGTCACATACTATGGTAGCATGAAGTCTACTATATTAAAAATAAAATCTTGAAATGAATGGAGATCCACCTGAAATGGGCTCACGACCCACCTAGTGGGTCCCGACCCACAGTTTGAGAAACACTGCTCTAATGTTTGTCCCAGAATTGTTGGTTTCAATTGCATTGCAAAGGAAGGAATTATATTTGCTTTATCATGATAAAAATGTCCCATTTTGGTTTGAAAAGTTACATTCCAATCCTCGCGGTGATGCAGCAGCGTCGATATAGCTTCCCTTTCCTTGGGGCTGCATTGCACCAGCTGCATCGGTGCTTGAACATTGGTTAGGATTGGGCTGTAAGGCAAGTGAACTGCACTGCAGTAACAGTACAAAAATTTTAGAAAATACTTGGAACAACTGGTGTGCAGTTTCCTTTTCGATAGTGATCATAGACCTGATTCAAACATAAGTATTATTTATGCTGATTAGCATGGATGCTAACGAGAAGGCTACTAAATGGAGCGGGAGCTTCATGTGTTCTTTGCCAATTGAACCAAGTCAGCAAAATGTTTCTTTTAAGAATTCTTTATCAACCACATGAGTGCTGTTTCACATGCCCAGCTTTCCACTTACAATGGATCCCTGTTGACCTGTCATCTGAAATATATGTTTAGAACGTTGAATATATGGGTTTGATCAGCGAACTTGTAGTCAGAAATACTCTGATTTCTGGATTCTGTAGACTGCATTTTGTAAGCTAAAGCGCCTTGCAAGTATGGCCTTGTTTTGGAAGCAAGGTGCTAAACAGCATCAGTTTGAAGAAAAATAGAGCATGGTTGTGGAAGCAGTACCTGGAGTTATTCTACTCAATCTGGGTATGGATTGGTGATTGACTGATGAGGTTAACATTCCTGTAAGCAATTTTGGGGTTTAAACGATACTTCAGTACCACATAAATCACATACAGGTACCTCTGAATAGAGATCAGTTTCCTATATAAACTGTGCCTTTCAGAATGTTTCAGAAGAAGGGAGCCATTCATTAGAGTCATTAGCTTTCACCATAGATCCATTTAAATTTTCATAATTTTGTTGACATAGAACCCTCTATCACCGGCTCATTTTTAAAGAACAAAATTCTTCTCCATTCATAGAAACATATATTCCACACCAAAGACATAAATGTACATCTGGTATAGCTGAAAGTGAAACCATGGCTTCCCATTTGAACCACACCAGGTACAGGAGAGAACCTAAAACTGTGTATAAAATTCTTTCCTGTGCATTATGTCCAAACCATATTTGTTTTTAAAACTCTGTTATGTTACAATTCAACTGTAGCGTTCCTCGGAGGGGACAAATGCTCCCATCGACAAGTGCAAGGGGGACAAATGCTCCCATCGACAGGCATGGGGGGCAACACTGCCCCACTATCCACCCTGCCAGCGCCCCAGTCTGAGAGCTACCCCCAAGGGCCTTTCCCCAGAGGTGTTCTGAGGGCCAGGAAAGCGGTTCGTGGCTTCCCTGACCATCCAAATGCCTTGTAAAGCCCTCGGAGGATTGAAATACATCACTTTCTGTTTCACAGAGGAAACTGAAGGTGACATTTGTATGGCCCTGGTGATGTCCAGGGCCATGACTTCAAGCTGCTGACCCCTCCACTGGTCCTACCCCTGCCTCCCTTCTGGAGGCCCGGGGAAACTCCCTGATCCTCCAAAGGCCTTGTAAAGCCTTCAGAAGGCTGAAAAACATCATTTCTGGGTTCGTGGAGGAAACTGGAAGTTACATTTTGATGCCCTTACAAGGCCTCATGAGGGCCAGGGATGCTTCCTCTGCTCTTAGAATGCCTCCAGAAGGGAGGCAGGGGTAGGACCAGTGGAGGCGTCAGCAGCTTGAAGTCATGGCCCTGGGCATCACCAGGGCCAGGATAGCCACTGCTATTCAACTATCTTTTCTGAAAAGATGTGAGCTCTTATGCTACCTCCTTTCCACCTTCTCCTTGTTTGGATAAACTGCTGAAATGTAGATATGCTTTCCTAATTTTGCACGTCTTGACAGTAATACGAGTAATAATAATAATACGAGTAATAATAATATGAGTAATAATCGTATAATTATGTGAGTTGGTATGCAATTTGCAAAATGGTGGAATAATCAGAAAAATAGTGGATAGTTCTCTTCAAAGATATGTTCCCAATATTAGAAGGGCTGAAGAGATGTTCTGTAGAAGTGTTTCCAAAATTCGCTTGTTTAACCTGCCATTACTGCCAGGTTCAATGCTTGTGACACTTTGTTGAAAGGCTGCTTTGACATGCGTTCCGGATGCCAGTGCACACACTAAGAGCAACAGGACAAGGGGCACTCTCTGGATCTTTGAATGTTAAGACAAGAAAACTCAATTTTTATACCCTAGGGAAACTTCACAAAGTCATTAGAATGAGAGTTAGGCACCTGAATGAAGACAGCTGTGATGGGTAATCCAAAAAAAGATACGGATTTGGAGCAGTCTCTCAGAGTGTTTCCAAGACAACAGTGCGAAGGACATGAAGTAAGTCATCAAATATAACTCTATAAAATATATCTTTTTCACATTCACAAAGAAGAGATAAAGGCTGGATTTCTCAGCATGTCCACTATGAAATAAACTCAATTTAACTGAGTAGAATTTACTTGTGAATAAATATGGTTAGTATTGGGTTATTACTATTCAAAAGGAAATGGAAAATAGTATATCATGTGTTACTTTTTTCTTTTAAAAATTTAAATGGTGTCCCCAGCTCTCCTTTCCTTCCAAAAACGATATTTGAGTAATACTGGAGGAAGGAACAAATAGACATACACTGAAATACTATACATGTCTATTCAGAAATAAATCCCATTGGATTCAATAGAGTTTACTGTCATGTAGCATCCTGCATAGGATTACACTCAGACTTAATGCAACATATTCAGTTCATTTAGTAAGAATCCTGAGAAAACTGAGTTTAGCTGTTACTGAAACTTCCACTCATTTTGCCAGCTGTTTTCTTCATTTTCAATATGCTAAATCTCTATAGGAAACATTCTTGCTGTAGAGCAAAGGTCACTTGCAAAGAGAAGACAACCTCTGACAAAACTGATGTGTAAAGCATTTTAGAGTACAGACAAACAATATCTGGTATGCACTCATTCTTTACTCTTTGATTTTCTTTTAAACTGTTAGAGCTTGATTCTTTTCTTTCTTCTCTTCCTGTTTCCCTTGTTGATCCTTTCCCAATTCTTCTCAGTGATTATTCCCTTCCTATTACCAATCTGGTGGCGGAATTTTTAGCAGTAGTCTCTAAGGCCAAAATTTAAAGTTAACTTTCCCAAAGCTGTTCTATTTTATTATGTTATTTATTCTCTGTAAACTTTTAATATGCCAATAAAGGTACTGAAGTGTGTGAACTGTTAGAGCACAATCCATCTAAAATTAAGCCCAGAAAATCCTATTGATTTCAGTGGAAATGTTAAGTTTAAATATTTTCCATTAGACTCGGTATGGAGTAATGCAGCGATTTTCAACCTTTTTCATCTCACGGCACACTGACAAGGCTCTAAAATTGTCAAGGCACACCATCAGGCTTTTGACAATTGACAAGGCACACCATGCTGCAGTGGGGGGGCTCACATCCGCCGTTGGCCTTACTAATAAATGACTTTCTCCCAAATTCCTGTGGCACACCTATGGACCACTCAAGGCACACCAATGTGCAACGGCACAGTGGTTGAAAATGGTTGGAGTAATGTGTTTATCTTTGGGTGGATCACATCATAGGTATTCTAATTAGCTTTAGCATGTTTAGCTGCTATTCCCATTTGTAACTAAAAATCTACACATAATCTCTAAAAACGTACATATTTAACTTACACTTCTCAGCCCACGCTCATGTGTCTCCGTATGTGCATGAAACTTAATTGGAGAAACAAGCCACCACTTCCATAAAGGCTTCACAGCACAATCCTATTTGCTTTGGCACTGCTATAAAGCACATAGTTTGGGGCACAGAAGATAGGGGTGCTGGTGAGAAGGCCTGTGCTGTCCCACCAGCACCAGTGGAAGCCTTAATGTGCACCAGAACAAGTAAGCTCCATACTGGGCAACAGAGGGGTTAGGGCAGACCAGGGTGGGGGGAGGATGGAGATAGGGCAGGGGGTGGGCAGATCAGGCCTGGGAGGGGACAGGATTGGCAGCAGCCACGTGTGCTGTATCCTCCTACTGGGCAGGAGGTCTGGTCTAGAGGGTAGAGCCTCCGTCTGCCTGAAGATAACATCCACAAGGTCGCCAGTTCGAGGCCACCGGCACCATGCGACCTTGAAGCAGCTAACAAGCTGAAGCCGAGCTATTCCATCTGCTTTGAGCGTGGGAGGATGTGAAGCCAGATCGGAATGAAACACCTTGAATGTAGTGGTTCTTGAAAGAAAGAACCTTCTTTCAAATTGTAAAAATCCCTATTTAATAAAGGATTTAAATAAAGCCTGCCTATGTAAACCGCCTTGAATAAAGTCTTGAATAAAGACCAAGAAAGGCGGTATATAAATACCTGTTATTATTATTATTATTATCCCCTTCTCAGGCCTAAAATCCCGACACAGTTCCACTTGAACTTACACTGTGCCTGCAATTTAGCAGGTGCAGGTCTGAGTAGACCCATTGCCATGGCTGGGGCATTCTCTGGTGCAATGTCCCCTTACCTCGACCTCTAGCCTGCTCAATTCCAGCATAGGATGCAGCTGTCCTCACTGCATCGACATTGGATAGGGTTGGGCAGAGCCCATGTGGGGAAGGGCTGGATTGAGGCCAGGAAGGGGGCAGTATCAGCAGCAGTGGTGCCACTGATATCCTGTCCCCTTCCCAGCCTCAGACTGCTTTTCTGGGTCCACTCAGATATGCCAGCAATTGCTGGCACAGGTATAAGTAGACCTGTAGACCAGGTATGAGTAGATCTGTGCTGGCTATTTTGCTGATGCAGACTTGAGCGACTCTGCATTGGGCCTTCTGGCCCAACGCAGAGGTCAGGAAAGGGCGGAACATAGGTTCCTTGATCCCATCCCTGGCCCGTGCCGGTTCCTCCCCCTTCCCCCCGGTTCTACCCCAAGAGGCTGCACCACTGCTTGGCAGCTGCACTTCGCCCCAACAGCAGCATGTCCTCTTCCTGCCGGCACTGGGCCTAGTGTCTGACTGGCATGGGAACAGCACCAGCACTCCTTACTCACTGGATGTCGTAAACATGCTTTATGGCACTTTTTACAGCACCCAGTGCCAGCACTAGGCTCAGTGCCAGCTCTGGCTGAGTTTAGGACTTGGCCCTTAGATAGGATTGGGCTAAATAATAATTAATGATAGTGCTATATTTCTTGTAACTTATCTTGGTAAGCTATCAACATGTAATGTATAAGTCTATAAATAATTGGATCTTATATATTGTGTGGTCCATATACATAGTCTCTTTGGAGGGTATAAATTTATCCAGCTGTCAGTTAGTACTGTAGACTTCATCTGAAATACTTTTCATTGTGGAATAGTTGTCAATATATAGCAATGGGCAAAAAACCTGACACATTCTCTCTCAAGACAGGAGCAGTAATATGAGTTGCATCATAAAGGGGCATATGAGGTTTAATTAGCAATAAAGTTAAGCAGCAGAAGTAGATCTCAGTTAATTTTTATAATTTTAGACTTTCTAGGATGCAGCCAAATGGCTTAGTGCATGAAACAGTGATTCATGGCTAATAAGGGCATATGCCTTGGGGAGATGAATATATGCTAGCCCAACATGTTGACCTTTTCCCAAAGACATAGCAATTTAATTATCTACTTTGAAAAGCACAATTATAGAACAATTCAAAGCCTGATTTATAGCCACTTGCATTATTCTTATGAATAAAAGTAAATAGGACAAGGGAACAACTTTCTACAGTACTGTTGGATAGTTTTCTTCCTGTTTTTGTCATTGGATATGTGCTACTTTCTTTTTTTCAGCATGAAATCAATATAGAAAAAGAATTATACAAGATCTGGTAGATTTTCATCTGCATGATCAATATGTGGCACACTTTATAACATGGCAAAATACTGATTTAAATGGAGGATCCTTTAAACCCAAATGAAAGATTTGAAATGCTTGTGCCAAATTGATGCAAAATGCTGATGAAGATGTTCAAATAAAGATGATTTTCAATGCCAAAGTTTACCTTCTCAAGATATGAAATTGGAAATTAATGTTTCTTTACAGGAACTTATCTCCTCCTAAAGGAAGGTCATTTGTGCTTCCAGCCTCTGGGTGAAAGTACTGAGTTCTTGAACCTGTCTCGTACAATTCCCAACCATACAAACTTAAGGCTGTAAGCTCCTTTGGGACTTCACTGGTTTCCTCCATCTGCTTCTTTCCAGCTGCCTTCTTTGCTAAGAGCCCAATTATATCTGCCCCCCCCCCCGCCTACACAGTGGTGCTTACTGTTATGTCCTGTGAGGAACAGCTATGGAGGTCTCCTCAGGGTAAGGGAACAATCATTCCCTTACCCAGGGTAAGCCCCCGTGGCATGGGAGGGGGGCTACAAGAACCTGCACTAGCTAAATAATGGACCCCGCATTGCAAGATTGGGTACAGAAAGGGGGCTAGGATTTGGTGGCCACTGCTGCTGAAACTGTCCCCTTTGTAATCCTGAACCACCCATCTCCTGCCCCTTCTCCACCCAGTTTTTCCCCCCTCCCCGTCCCCCCCCCCTTAAGAACATAAGAAAAACCAGGCTGGATCAGGCCAAAAGCCCATCTAGCCTCCTGTATCTCACAGTGGCCCACCAGATGCCTCAGGGAGCACACAAGGCAACAGGAGACCAGGTGCCCTCCCTCGCATCTGGCATTTTGAGGTAGCCTACCTCTAAAATCAGGAGGCTGCACATACTCATTACAGCTTGTAACCTGTGATGGACTTTTCCTCCAGATATTTTTGTCCAATTCTGTTTTAAAGACATCCAGGTTTGATGCCATCACCACATCCTGTGGCAAGAAGTTCCACAGACTAATTACATGCTGAGTAAAGAAATATTTCTTTTTGTCTGTCCTAACACTTCCAGCACTCAATTTTAGTGGATGTCCCTGGTTCTGATGTTGTGTGAGAGGGAAAATAACATCACTTTATCAATCCCCTGCATAATTTTGTATGTCTCAATGATGTCCTCCCTCAGGCACCTCTTTTCTAGACTGAAGAGCCCAAAATGCTGCAACCTTTCCTCATATGGGAGGTGCCCCAGCCCAGTAATCATTTTGGTTGCTCTCTTCTGCACCTTTTCTATTTCCACTATATCCTTTTTGAGATGTTGCAACCAGAACTGGATGCAATGCTCCAGGTGTGGCCTTACCATCAATTTGTACAATGGCATTATAATATTAGCCATTTTATTCTCGATACTTTTTCTAATGATCTCAAGCATGGAATTCGCCTTCTTCACCACTGCCGCACATTGGGTCGACACTTTCAATGATCTGTCCACCAGAACCCTAAGAACTCTCTCTTGATCTTTCACAGACAGCTCAGAACCCATTAACCTATATAAGAAGTTTTGGTTTTTTGCACCAATGTGCATTACTTTACACTTACTTACATTGAAACTTATCTTCCATTTTGCAGCCCATTCTCTCAGTTTGGAGAGATCCTTCTGGAGCTCTTCACAATCCCTTCTGGTCTTTACTACTCAGAAAAGTTTAGTGTGATATGCAAACTTGGTCACCTCACTGCTTAACTCTGTCTCCAGGTCATTTATGACCAGGTTGAAAAGCTGTGGTCCCAGGACAGATCCTTGAGACACACCGCTTTTCATGGCTCTCCACTGTGAAAATTGCCCATTGACACCTACTCTCTGTTTCCTGGTCCTCAACCAGTTCCTAATCCCTGAGATAACCTACCCTCTTATTCTCTGACCGTGGAGTTTTCTCAGCAGTTTTTGGTAAGGGACCATGTCAAATGCCTTCTAAAGTCCAGATATATAATATCCAGAGGTTCTCCTGCATTCACATGCCTGTTGACCTTCTCAAAGAATTCTAAAGGTTCGTGAGGCACAACTTGCTCTTATAGAAGCCATGCTGGTTCTCCCTCAGCAAGGCTTTTTCATCTATGGCCCAAATCCTTACCCACATTACAGCACTGGCATAGCTGTGCCAATGGGACATGTGCTGCATCCTGCAGTTGAAGGGCACTCACGGAGACCTCCTCAAAGTAAGGGAATGTTTTTTTCCTTACCTAGGAGTTGCATTGCCCTCATGTCAGTGTTGGAAAGTGGGTTAGGATTACGCCCTAAGTGTTTTAAGATTTTATCTTTGATTAAGCTTTCCACCATCTTACCTGGAACAGGCTGACCGGCCTATAGTTTCCGGGTCCCCTCTCCTTCCTTTTTTAAAGATTGGTATGACATTTGCTATCCTCCAATCCTCTGGCATTTTAAAGGAAAAGTTACCTTCTGTCTCTCCTGCTGACCTACCTGCATCAGCAGGAGATGGGATAGACAACTGTGCAAGAAGTGTCCAGCCTTCCCATCAGTATCCCCAGCAGCGTTATACTGAGCACACTGCCGAAGCATCTTTTACGACAGCGCTGACCGCTTTACAGCAGTCAGCACCAGTGGAAGAGATGTACGAGACAACAATGGCCAGTAAATATAGGTTTGGGCTGTAGGCCTTGTCAGTGTATCACAAAATCTTAGAAAAAGTACATGTTAGATTACACGTTTGGCTCTGTAAATGTGTCTGACTACTCAACACCACTCTGACAAAATATATTTCTTTAACCATGAGAAATAGAACATTTTAAAAGGAAGTTTTGATTTCTGAGATTGTATTCAGCCCCTGTGACCTTCATGCTCAACAGTCAGATACAGTAATTATTCTTCTTTTTTTTTTTTTTTTAAAAAAAAAGGAAGAATGTTTTAACAATGGAAACTGAATGTACAGTAAACAATGGACAGATGCACCAGTTTCATAAGTCCTTTCAAGATCTGTGAACACACTGAAGAGATGTAACGGATTTCTTTTAGTGCTGGCAGAGTCACTTTAAAGCCTTTTTTTTATTCCTGATAGGAATGTAAATTAGAACAAAAGAAGTGAAGAAAATATTAATTTAAATAGCTTCAGTAGCAGTTGAACATTTTCACTCTTGAGTGATTAGGTTGTTATAAATAAACTGGTTTATAATCACTTTCAATAACAAAATCAATCATCCTACTCTTCAATTAATTCTGCATAAGTAAATAATCTTCTCTTGTCTCTTTCGTGAGACCTTTCCACACCCAAATGTCTGCTCATTTGCAGACCATTTTTTCTAACTTGTTTGTTCTCCCTTGTTCACTCTTTCTTGAGTTGATGTTCATTTTGTGGAAAACAACTCCTTGCAATGATTAATATAAATGTGCACTCTAAATAAAAAATTAAGTCATAAGAATATATTAAGCTTCTGTTTGTCTGCAAAAACTTTTCCAAGGTAAAAGCACAACTGGTGCCATGAATATTGTAACTGAGATTCTTACATGTTTACAAGGTACAATCATTTAGGCATAGGTTGTTGGCATCCTTCAGTCTCGAAAGACTATGGTATCGCACTCTGAATAGTGGTTCTGGAACAGTGTCCTCTCCAGTGCGCGAAGCCTGGGTAAAGTACGTAGATATGGAGGATAGACTATTACCCATGCAGCAAATCCCCCCTCTCCACGTCGCTGAAATGGTCCAAAGGAAAGGCAGAAGCCAGTACGGTTGGTTCCAGTGGCGTCGCAGGAGTTGCCAGAACGTGACTGTGTTCAGCCATGAACTGACTCAGGGACTCCAGCTCCGGATTTTGCCTCGAGGTTGACTCCTGAAGCCTTTTCCAAAACTGGATGTAGCCAGAAGGCAGTGGAGGTTTGGGATCAGAGTTTTCCTTCTCTCAGATGAGCTGCCTTTCCAGGCTAATGAGTCCCATCTACCCAGTGGCTGTTTAGTTGCCTCTTACAACAAGTACAGCCAAACTGAGGGCCTATTCTTACCTCCAAGCCCCCAGGGGTTTTGGCATAATCAAGGTGCATTTCATATATTCGAATACACTCCAATCAATCAACATTTTCTTCCAAAATGCTGAATTATATATAAGCCCTCCTCCCCTGCCTCTCCAAGCAGATTTGCACAAAGTGGTCACAGGCTCACAGACACAATCCAACCCCAGTTGTCCGCCCCATCCCTCCCCACACTGATGCTACCCCACCACTAGAATGGGCACATCATCCTGCAGAGGGGCAGCCTGGAGATCTCCTCTGAGTAAGGGAATATTTGTTCACTTGCAGGGGGCAAGCCCTCACTGCCTTGGCAGGTCTACTTGAACCTGCATTCCGTACTGACTTAACCAGTGCCTGGGGGTCATGGATGGACCACTGTTGCACCTCTGTGGGCAAATGCAACAGTGGCCTGGGTGTGCAAAATGGCATGTTGCCTTTTGTGACAGCCATAAAGGACCTTGCATTGCCAGAACACTAGTTCCTGTAGCACAAGACCCCATTAGAATTGGGCCATCAGTTACTCTAGTGCAGCACTTCCCAAAGTGTGGGTGGTGACCCATTGGTGGATTGCTAGCCCAAGCACAGTGGGCTGAAATCTGAGCTCTCCTGCTCCCACTGTGCTGGTTTGGCTCCAAATATTAGCCAATCCAGAAGCCCCATTACTTACTGGAGCCTACAGAGGTCTTTCCTAGCCCAGCAACCAACTATACAGGCCTCTGCAGACCTCAGAATGGCCCTCAGAAGCCTCCATAAGCCACTTTCGGTTTGCTGCTGAAAACTGGAAGTGGCTTACAGAGGTTTCTGGGAGCCATTCTTATGTCCATAGAGACCTGTAGAGTCAGTCACTGGGCCAGGAAGGGCCTCCAGCACCACCAGGAGCACTGGACAAAGGATGATGTGGGTCACAGTGCTGCAAAGTTTGGGGACCCCTGCTCTAATGGAATGTTCTGTTCCCCACTGAATGTGGCATATAGCTGCAAGAGCAAGAATGGACAACACCTGAAAATGACCACCTTCAACTGAGAATCAGAAATACCACTAGAAAAGTGTCCCTAAAATCAGTGATTCTCACCAGCATGTGGTGTGTAGCTTGTAAAAGGTGAAGCAAGTCATGCAAAGTTCTATCGGCTTGTGTGTCTAACTTCACCCTATATGACCTGTAGCATTAGTGATCCTGCACAGCTCTCAGGGAAACCCTACCACCTGCAAAAATATACTGTAACTCAGGGTTTCTCAAACTGTGGGTCATGACCCGATTATTGGTGGATCGCATAGCTGAAACTGACAAGTTGATAGCTGAGAAAGAAAATGCATGGAGCCCTATAGAAAGTGAGACTGAGAAACACTGCCTGTTTACTCATGAGCAGATCATTGTGCCTTGCACCATTGCAAAGGGCAGGCCAAGAGGAATCCAGTGCCACCAGAATGCTCCCAATCTGATGAACCAAAAAATACTCAAGAAGGAAGTTCCTGCCTCCAAGCTGACAAATGTATTGAGCCCTATGGAAAGCAAAACTATGCTACACATTTGCATTTACTTGCAAGTAAACAAACATGCTTTGGCTGGTGTTGAGGGTCAGGCAAAGGGGAATGAAAAGCCACCAAATTATCCCGATGTGATGAAGGAGCAGTTCAACAAATGCTTCAGAAGGCAGGTCCCCCCCTAAAAAAGATAAAAAACAGAGGCTTGAGCTGGTAAGGTGAAACTTTTTCTTTTCTTTTTAGGGTTTGAGGTTATTGCAGGCAGGCTATAGAGAGAATTTACTTGGTAGAATAGGGCTGGCTTTCCCCATTTCATCTCCTCTTATTTAATTATTGTTGCTAAAGGAGGCAGGGATTGACTTGAGGGAAGACTACTTCTCACATGGGCAGTTCTACCTGGCCTGCTCCACAGCTCACAGCAGCCTGGTGATCCTGGTACCTGGGGGGAGAACCACCAATGTGATCTACAAAGGGTTTCTTAAGTAGAAGAGAAAAGGTTGTAGGATTTTTTTCGCATTTTTTTTCTCACTACAATCTTTTTTATTTCTTCATCAAATGTTATATTTCAGTTTCCACTTCCATCTTTTTCTGCATCAACACGTTTTGCTTTATTCAAACTATATATAACTTTTCTTTATTAACTTGCATTAACTTTTGCAAACACCTTTCACAAAGCACATGTACTATGCTATTATATCACAGAACCAATTCAATAAAACAAAAATAATAATATATAAAACAAAAATGTTATATACCCAGAAGTATTATAATGTGATTGTTTTTAAATAACAAACATCTATATATTTTGAATTCTATGTACAAATGTCTAAAAATTTCAGGTGAAATCTCCATTGCAGATCTACTGTCAGGTGATTTTAGAGTCCATATGAATTTGCAAGAATTTTCATGTTCACATTCAGATACATGATGCTATTAGGTTGGTCATTTTTAAACTAGTTTCTTCACCATTTGTATATATCTATACATATTTTACAGCCCAATCCTGAGCTGCCCAGGGCACGTGGCTGCACTGGTGCCAAGAACGGCTCCCGCCTATGTGTCTCAGCCTGCTGCAGCTGCGCCTCGGCAGCAGGGTAGCAGACCCACAATGAGGCTACTTACTCAACCAAAAAGTTGGTGGTAAGGTAAAGGTGTTCATGTATGGCGCTGAGCTCCACACGAACACCTTGTATCTGGTGGAGTGGAGCTCCACAGGACCCCCCTCCCCTGGCACGCCTCCCACCTGCCCTTTCTCCAGACCCCTCTCCCCATCACGCCTCCTCCCTGCCCTCTATCCGCCCTCCGACTGCCTCCCCCTCCCTGCCCCCGCTTACTGTGCCATGGCTCAGCGGTCCGTGAGACCGCCAAGCAACGGAGGATGACCACCCTGCCCGGTGCTAGCCCAGTGCTGGGCTAGCATGGGTGCTGGCCCGGCGTTAAGCCTCGCAGTCGTGCCTTATGGCACGTTTGCAACAGTGCGCTCTGGCAGAAAGCTGGAGTGCCGAGCTCAGGATTGGGCTCCCAATGATGCATTTCTTGTCAGAGTACCTGACTAATATTTTACTGGTTGCTCTGCTGAGATTGGCAGACAGGTGATAAAACACCCCATAGAACTGTCTATGCATCCAGATTTTGGGGGGGGGGGGGAACACGATTGTAAATAAAGATGTAACCTATGAAATGTATGCAGACCTAAGACCTAAAGCTCTTTTGAAGAGTCTACAAACAGTGCAGCTGATTCCTGAAATTTATAAACAGGTGATGTTCTATTTCCTTGTTTTTGAACTAGAATGGTAGTTCTTTCCATAGTCTGGTCATCCAGCTGGTTTCAGCAGGTTCATCTTTGTAATCTGTCATACTTTATATTGTATGTCTATAAAGATGTTTGAAAACTGTCAAAAATTTTCCATCTGTTCACTCTGCAATGGAGTCCAGATGGTGAAATCTTTCACGTAAGAATGTGGCACAGAAGGCTGGTGCACAAGTTGTAGTAACCATATGAAGGCCATACGGCAAGTGGAGTGAACCTCCCTGAGAGAGATTTGTGAGATATTCCAAGATTCATCTTTCTGGGAGATAAGGTTGTATAGCACCTGAATTTGGCCATCACAATTTGGCCCTGAAACTCTCCCAAGAAACTTAATATCAGATAGCTCAGAAATACTCTCGTTAAGGGCACAATCCTAACCAGGTCTGCTCAGAAGTAAGTCCTATTTTGTTCAAGGCTTACTTGAGGCTTACTCTCAGGTAAGTGTGGTTAGGATTGCAGCCTTTGTTTATCTTAGTAAGATGGTACTTGGCAGTATAAGATGGGTACTGGGCAGGATGTCTGGTCTACAGGGTAGAGCTGCAGTTATGCCTATAGATATCATATGAAGGTCAGCTGTTCAAGACCACTGGAATCCCCTGCAGCAGCAAGACCTTGACAAGATGAGCAGAGCTGTTTTGGGTGAGAGCCAAAGAAGCCAGCTCTGAAGCTCTTTGTGTGGGAGGAGGCAACAGCCAGAATGTGACCAGACTGTGAGAAGATCCTCCTGGAATGTACTCAGTTCTTGGAAGACAGAACTTTTCTGTTCATTGTAAAAACTACTTTGGGGGTTTAGAGAAAGCCTACCCATGTAAACTGCCTTGAATAAAGCGAAATGAGCAAACCAATGACCAGAAAGACAGTATATAAATACCTGTTGTTGTTGTTATTACTATTAATACTTTTTCTGATACTAATATCTTAATGTTTTGCTTATAGCTTTAGAAAATTGATTAAAGCATTTTAAACAATAGTAGTAAGGCTACATTGTGGTGACCCATTCTTAGGAGTAGATCACCATGCAGGTCAGGAAATTTTAGTTATACAACCACCAAATATTAGAAATAACTATCACTTCTGGGTGAAGCCATAGCTTAGTGACTGAGCAAATGCTTTGCATGCTGAATGTCCCAGATTCAATCCTTGATATCTCAAGATGGAGCTGGGAAAAACCCTCGTCTGAAACCCTGAAGATCCACGGTCACTCTGTATAAATGATACTGCATTACATGGTCAATATTTTATTTCTGTTTAATTCAAGGTGTGCAGGAGATGCAAATTTATACATATGAACTTAGTGCTAAGTGAGTGCCTGGAGAGTAAACCAGTAACATGGCTATCTATGTACAGTATTGATGGCAAAATGTCTGCGATCCACATGTGGCTAACAAGATCACCTTATTAATTGTACCATGTAATCACCCCATTTCTTCATTGATCCATGGAGCCTATCACTCCATATTTGAAGAAAGCTGTGTTTACTCCTTAACTTCAAATGGCGTTTTCACACCTCCAAAATGATGACGCTTTCTAGTTCCAGAGCCTGCTGGAATAACGTATTTGTTGTCTTGTGACCCTAGCACCATAGCCACCTCCCTGGACTCTTGAGTTTGGGTAAAATAACTAATATAAAACAAAAGAAAGGTTTCATACCTCCTCCAGTGGTCAACACCATAATTAAGCTCAAGAAAGGAAGGAGGTTAAGGAGCAAATGGACCATCTAAACTAGTTACCGTACCTTCAATTAGGTGGGAAAACAAAAGCAGAATCCAGCTGGGGCCCTCATCTAGCAATAGAAGATTCTCTTATTGAGTTAGCCCATCTAACAACCCCATAGGATTCTATGGGGGGGGGGAATTTACACAAACTGGTTATTAGAGCCTCATGTCCTTTGCTTCTCCATCTGCTGTCCACTATTTTGCCTTGCAATCTGTTTACAGAGCATTAACCTGCTGGTGCTTAGTCAAGTCACCCCTGTTTCAACTGCCATCTAAACCCCACTGTGCTAGCCAGTGTCCAGGATGAAAAACACTGCAGCAGCTAGAATCACCAAGCATCACTACCTTGATTTGTATAATCGCAACGTTTCTTTTTCAGGCCATCATGATTGTGCAGTCATAGCAGGATCATGCTAATAGTCATGAACTATGCCTTTAGCAGCATGAAGTTCAGCTGTTAACCCAGCGATGCCCACCTACATCTGCACAATCCCACAGCACTTGCATGAGGACCACAGTGAGCTGTTCTTATATTGCATGAAGAACAGAGTAGCAATCCTGTATGACTTCTTTTACACACTATATTAAACAGAAAATAGGTTAAGTAGAGCCTGGACCATGTTCATATACTTTATGCAGTATAGATATGTTCCCCTTTCTTAAAAAGCAAAACTCCAAACCATTAACATCTATAAAATATTCTAAATGAACTGCAGTGCAAACTTCCATTGGTGTGTAAACCATTCTAGTTCCATTATGTTTCAAGAAGTTACATTAGTTTATATAAGTTCTTAGCAGCTTTTTAAATTAATATAGTGAGGTGGTTTAGACTCCTGTTGACCAAGCAAAAGTGGTATGGAGAGGGAAGAAATATGCACATTGATTGGGAGCCTTTTAAAGGTTAACCATGATTTATGGTTACAGATAATGATCGTAGACATAGAGTAAAAGCAGTGATATTATTGAAAATGAGATGGAATTTACAGTAATGCTCTGTGGTCAGTCCATTTTATTAAATGAATGTTTTGCCTATCAGCTAGGGATTTGCTGAGCATTTTTCAATGACAATAAAATTATTGTGGCATGCCTGATGTGTCTACTTTCCAACTATGAAACATGTACATGCTTCATTTTTCATTTTTTTAAAATGCTGATTTCTCCCACCAAAGCAACAATTAAAGCACAACAACATACTGACTTTCTTAAATCAAGTAAGTTGCAACTCCACAAAAGCAAAATGTTGCATCTACTTATTGTGCAATATTGTCCTGAATAACATTTTTTATTTAATTCACTGCAGGATTCTGCCTCCTTGGTAATATTTGTCACTGCAGGCATGGCAGCACATTCGTGGCATTCTGACATCCCTAATGTTTATCTGTATTCTCTCCTATTTCCCACAGGTTCTATACAGATGCAGGAGGAGGCTTGGGTATGTTTCTAATGCTTGTACAATGTCATTTGAAATAATATCCAGAGGGGCAAAAAGAATATTCTTGTTGCTAAACAAATGAGCAGTTTAATTGAGGAATCTGTTAAAGAACCCTACTAAATTCATAACTTCAGACAATGAAACAAAATAAAATGACAATAGCTGCTATCCTAACCACACTTTTAAACATCTTTTTAACATCTGTTAATATCTTTTTTTAAACCTGGTTACAGGCCTGATCCTTTTATGATTTGCTGCTCTATGCTCTGAATAATAATAATAATAATAATAATAATAATAATAATAATAATAATAATAATAATAATAATAATGGAAGCAAATGTTGGTACATGAAACAGAGACTTCCCAGAAGACCATAATGGGTTAGATTCACGTGGGAGACAATGGTCCCTAAAATAGGTGTCCAACCAATTTATTACTACCAAAATGTTTACATAGAAAAGCCCTACTTTTCATTGAAGGTTATTTGTACAGTGGAGGAGGGCATGTGACCCCTACGCTTTCTCCTATATTTTGTCATGTAGATAACCTTATAGAGTAAGACTGAGTGTTAACTGGCCAATATTCAAAATTTCTTGTCCAATCAGGAATCCCAATGAAAATATATATAGCATTTCCTTCTAAACAAGAAAACCTGGATCTCTTATGTCTGAAAATCTTTGAGTAATGCGCACAGATTTTTAGATTAGAACACTGGAGAATAATTCTTATCAGTAGCTGAAAACTGATCAGTATTTAAGCTGAACTATGCCCCTCTTCACGTAAAGGAAACACTAACTGCCTGTGAAGAGGAGGAGTTGGAAGAGAAGCCATACCCCCCCTTTTACTTCTGTATTCTGCTAACATGTACAGGTATTCTGTATTATACTTGCATGTATCCTACGAACATGTACACCTGTATACTGCCTCCTGATAGGGAGGAGAAAGGCAGGAAATAAATATTTTAAATTAGTAAAAGTTTATTGTTTTACCTTAAGTATTCAGGTATGGTGGTTAGAGAAAAAGGACAAACTCTTCCCCTTACCTCCAGGTAAGCAACCACAATCCCAATGGGTCTCTTTGGACTTGTGCCACCTCAGGAGCTGGCGCACATCTGAGGATAACGGAGTGGCTTTGAGCCGCTCCGCACAGCTCAGGGAACATGGTTGGGATCTGGCACAACTGCCAGGTCCCAGCCCTGCTTCCTGCTCCCTGCCCACCCACCCCTTCGAATGCCCATCTTCCCCCTGGAATGTCTCCCTCCCGCCTCCTCCCTGTCCTCCCCAGACCCCTGCATTGGCCAACCTTGACCTTCCGATGCAACCTTCCTTCCCCAGGTCAGCACGGAGATGGGATGCAGTCTCTGTGGGCCTGTGCATGTCCCTGCGCTGACCCAGCCAACTCCCAAGGAGGCGCAAACATGCTTTATGGCAAGGGACTTGCACAGGCCTAGGGAGCAGTTAGGATTGCGCCCTTAATCACCTATGGTTCTCCTTGGACCCACACCAGCTATTTGCTGGTAAAAGCCCTCGGAGAGGAAGGGGCTGGGCAGTTTGGAAAATCAGGAATAGAATTCAGTTGCACTTTTGCTGCCAAATTCTACCCCTTCCATCCCATCATCTGCCTTCCATTTTTCCTGCCCTAATCCTTTCCAAAAACTCCCTGATCGTACCTCTGAGACGGCCCCCTTCACAGCATGCAGTACACACTCCGGTGGTGCGGCTGCATCACTACTTTTTATTTAATTATTTTTTTTAATGCCTGAGCTGTTAGTAACATAAGTTGCAACAAATTGTAAGAAGCACCTGAACACTTCTCCTGTTTGGTCTATATATACCTTACTAAATTAGGAAGCCGCTCATACAAATCCATTTTTTAATGAATAGGTAGACATGTTACAGCATCAGCTGGAATACTGCTCAAGAGGTGCATTTAACAGCCAATCTCTTTATATTGGGATGAACAAATTCAGAATAAATCCACTTATGTTTTGTCCCCTCAGTGATTGAAATATATTACAATCAATATTTCACCTTTTTAGAATGCATCTTTGAGATTAGTTGAGCCTTTAGTCACTCATTTTAATAAAACAGATTCCCAGAAGAACACTTTATGGGACAACACACAAACCTCTGATTATCTGTATTGTATTGCTGAAGATTACAGCAGAGTTTTCTCAAACCCTTTGTGTATTGCTTGTTCTCTCCACAGAGTTAGTATGTGCCAATGACAGAGCTAGATGATACCTATTACACTTTCGGAACCAATCATTCAATGCTTGGTACGTAAGGAACATCTACAGTCACCTCTTCAAGGAATCCATAAACATAATCTATGTTGCTTTGTCCCCTACCTTATAACGTATTAGATTAAATATGTTATCTATACAAATATAAAAATGACAGAAAAACAAATAATCATCCAGTAGGGGGAGCAGGAGGGCAATATTTCTGTCAAACTTGCTGGTAGTAAAAATGTGAGTTTGCATAATTAAGGAAAAGCTTCTCTATGTTGCCTGTTATTAATAATATTCTGTTCTAAGGCAACTACAACTTGAATATATAAATGTTGCAGGGAAGAAGCTGAATCTTCAACTTGGACCTAGGGTCATCTGTTTTCTTGCAAGTTGATTCCCTGGTTGTTACAGGAATGCATCTCTAGTGCATCTTTTGCAGATATGAATGGGATATGGCAGAACATTTTGGAATTGTGCAAGATAGATTTCATGAGATTAGAAAAAATAATCCATCAGTTGTCTCTGGTTATGGCTCAGGAGGTATGAGAAGAACATAAGATCTGCCTTGCTGGCCAAACTAAAGTCCATCTAGTTCAGCATTATTCTGTTCCCAACAGTGTGCCCCTAATGCTTCCTGAAAATTCACAAGAAGAGAATGACCCTTTCTGCGGTTGGCTGCCATTGTTTGGTGTTTAAAGATATACTGCCTCTGCAGCACTGTCAATGTGCCATTAGAGCAGGGCCTCTCCCCTTCAGGCGGAATGCTCTGCTTCCAGTTCCCCTAGTGGGTTGTTACCCACCAGTTTGGGAACCACTGGTGTAACCCATTCTCCTCTCTTATAATCCTAACCAGTGGTATAGTTAAGGGGGTGCACGGGGTAGCAGTTGCACTGGCATCAAGCTTTAGGGGAGCAACAAGCTGAGCTTGACAATGTATGACTACCATACAGTATGGTATGGCAGGAGGTCTAGTCTAGAGGGTTGAGTCTCCATTTGCCTGAAGATAACATCCGAAGGTTGCCAGTTCGAGGCGACCGTGCGACCTTGAAGCAGCTGACAAGCTAAGCCGAGCTATTCCATCTGCTCTGAGTGTGGGAGGATGGAGGCCAGAATGTGCGACCAGATCGAGAAAGAAACATCTGAATGTTGTGGTTTCTTGAAAAATAGAAACCTTCTTTCAAATTGTAAAAATCCCTACGGGGATTTAAGAATTGCCTGCCTATGTAAACCGCCTTGAATAAAGTCTAAGGAGAAATCTGAGGACAAAGAAGGCAGTATAGAAATACCATTATCATTATTATTATTATTATTATTATTATTATTATTATTATTATTATTATTATTACCACCATCATATTATATATCATTGGAAAGGTAATTTAATGCAAGAAACAAACTGAATTGGAATATCTGTGTTCTATCAAAAGTTATGACCAATTAACCAGAAAATGAAAACACAACTGCATTATGGAACAAAAAGTGGATTTTTTTAAACACAAAACTGACGTATGAGACTGATTGTTCTGAAAGCCAATGACATTGGCATTGGCATGTTGCAGTGACATGGTGTTATGATACAGCACGGAACCAATGAGCTGCTAATATGTGTCAGCTCTCATTTCCATGTATCCTAATAGAGTTACCCCTACTAACTGGATGAAGATGCAGTTCTCTTCTTATATTTAGCAGGAGAGAATAACCGTCTCTCTTCACCCCAGTACAGTGTCTCAAACCAATCAAGGGCATAATTTTTATTTATTTACTTAATTAAATTTGATTTTGTCTGGGGGGGTACAAATTTTCTTTGAACCCAGGTAGCAGATAGATGCCTTAGCTATGCCACTGACTGTGTGGATATGGCAGTGCAAGTGGGTGGCAAATTGCTGGTGTGGAGGCAGGTTTCCCCTTAATTTTCACTTTTTTAAAGGCCCAGGCATGACGTCACTTCTGGTTTTGACATTTCTTCTAAGGCATTATTATGAGCTTGGCACTAGGCTCTGCCTATTAGCTATGCCACTGATCATAACCATAAGTTACTTTGTACACATGTGCACACACACCCATACCCCTCTCTCAGGTATTGGTCCATTCCACTTTTCCTGTACATTACAGCAGTAGCATTTTTATATGCTGGGGATATTTGATCTCAGTAGGTTTGAGATGTGACCATACATCAGTATGTTTTCCCAGGGAATTTTCTGTGGCTTGAGGAAAGTTTTTGTTTAGTTTTTTGATCTAATAGTTCTTCTAGATCTACCCTCCAGACATTGATAACTGCCTAATAGCACCACCCCTGGTGTATATGAAAGCAGTAAACATATTTTTCTCTTTGAAGTTTGCATTAGCACCTTCCAGGCAAAATAAGAAAGATTCTGACTTGGATTTTTCTTTGAAAATTATGCAGTTCCTAGAGCTCACCTAGGAAATTAGACTGACTTTAGCTTGTAATGAAAACTGACTAAATTTATGCTATTCCTCATTTCTATTATTTATTGCAGGCCTTGACTGAGTATATTGATTTTATGCCAGCCTGTGTTCTTGTCACGATTTTTGTCACACAAATAAGGTCTCTGAAATGCAATGCCTATATTTTATGAAACCTAGCCCTGTGCCATTTCCAGCTGACCTTTTCAGTATTCCGTATTTTGATGGGCTGCCCATATTCAGAGGGCCTTAGTGAGAACTTGGTTTTGTCCTAAAAGTTGTGATATTCATACAAATTAATATATTACGTGGGCTTTAAACCAAATCCATTAGTCAAGTGAGTTGAAGTTTTGACTCAAAACTCTGCCTGATTCTTTGGGTCTTGAGAGACTCTCCAGAATAACTCACAGCGAGTGGGGTGTCACAGCAGAGTCTGATGTGTCTTAAGCAGGGTAAGACTGTCCGGAAATAATATAATGTTGCTATCAAAGATTATTCCTTTAGGTCAGTAATGAGTTAATAGAGGCCCTTGAAGAACATCATCTGCCACTTCCCAACTGTTAAAACTCAAGAGCAAAACTGGGGTATAGTTGACTGATATTTGTCATAACAATACTTGTGGCAAAACATAACAATACATAACAATTGGTGGCAGGCTGTTAGGGGAGTAGAAATTGTGGCCTCTTCTAAGTGACTGACCAGGGTTAGATTATACTAACATGGAAGTTAGTATAAACCTCAGAAGTGGCCAGCATATCATAAGGAAATGGTTCGGTTCTTAAGCCATTTCTGCCCAACGTTGCATATATGCAACAGGAACCAAATGTGTACACCTGTGGGCTGGGCAAAAATGAGTTAAACCCACTCTCTGAATCATTAGCCCAGTTCAACATGCATGGGAGGGCTAAAAGTGTTCACACCCATTGTTCCAGAAGTCTTGGTGTCATATTCTAAGCATAAAGTCCTTCTTTTCCCTGTCCTCTCTCTGAAACTTCTCCATATAGCTCAGAGGGAGTTTTTCCTCAGAGCAGGCAAAACCACAGGATCTAGCCATTTACTTGAATCCCCATCCCACTTAATAAATGTGGTTGAGTAATGGAATTTTAAAAGCCAAGGAATCTCATCTCTCATTTTTACAATTGCTTGCATGTATCTAATATCCCTGGTTAATCTTGGCAGTGTTCCCAAAGTGTTCAATTTACATTATGACATACCTTCAGTTTTCTTTCAAAGGTGATTGAGGCTATGGGAAGCTGTCAGGAATAGCTCTAGGGTCTATCTTTGCCTTCCCTTGTCCCAAGTCTCCCTGAATTCTGCCTAGTCTGTTTCCTGCTTGTTTGCATTTAGCTTTCATCCATGTTGAAACTTGTCCCATGGTGAAGGCTTCACTCAGGAAAGCTCAGACGTTACAAGTGGTGACAGAGGAAAATACAAGTGACTTACACTTCCTTTTCTTTTTCTTTTTGGCATTTTATTCCAAGGCAGGAATTGGCATGTATCCACAGCAGAGAAATGTGAAACCTTCACATATATGTGGACCTCACACATCCAAATGAACAAGTTCTCATTTCAGTGTTACACAGGAAATGTGAACAGGAAAAGCATAACATGCTTCATCTGTCAACACACGTAATCTGACGGTACCGCTAGCAGCACTGATGTGCTTTTGAAAGAATGGGAGGTAGAAGTGGTCTTTGGAGTGACTCCAGCGCTGTGCCACATGACAGCTAATCAGCACCAGGAGAGATGCTTTTTATTTACACCCCTGATCTCCGAAAGAATGCAGCAGACACAGCTGCCAGCAGTGTCTTTTGGTGCACTCCCAGTTCTGTAGATCAAGGGCAGCAGCCATTTAAAGGCAACTGTAATGTAGATTTTTAAAAAATTATAAAGCATTGTCTTGTGTAAATAGTATGGAATTATCCTTTGGCTTTGCTTTGGCAGTAACTACTTAGAGGGTCACTTTTTAAACTGCTATTAAGAATTTTTTTTTACAGAGTTTTGAACAATTAGACCCATTATAACAGAAATCATTTGAATCAGCAGTAGAAGCTCTGGTAGTCACTGCATTTTTCATATATTATTTGACATTATCTGAAACCAATCCAGCAGGAGAAAGACCCAAAGACCAGGGAAGATGGAACAGTGTATCTTTTTTTTTTTTTTTTTTTGCTTTTGCATTAACTAAATTGGCAAGATGCTGCAGAGATTAATATTAAAAACAAATTAACTTTAGGAAAATGTAATAACAGACATGTTTTTTTCCAGGAGACCTGCTCCAGACCTTTACTATCACTTGCTCAAATTAACCTCTAGTAATTCCAGCTGCTTTAAGCAGTGGAAATATTTCATTAAATGAACTGCCCCTCCCCTGGCTTCTACCCACTTTACCCTTAAAGAACTGTATACCAAGGTGTGGTATGCAAAACCTGATGCAGACTAGTAAAGACAAATGATTTTTTTCCCTGTGGTCCTAACTCTCTGGATCTGTGTACATGCACGACACATCCCGCTTGCTATATTCAGTTGTATTGTCAGTCGAATTCAATTTCTGCCATACGATCTTCTCTAGCTTGTAAAGTTAAATGAGATTTCATATATACATGGCATAGCACACATCAGCCCATGTATCCAAAACCCACTGGCTTGGAGGTGCATATGTAGAAAGTTCATGTGCAACTTATTCTGGATTAACTTTCATTGATTGCTGTGAGTGAACTATGTGACCACACTACCAAACAAAGCATTCTCTTGCTTGGTATTTTTATTGTCTCAGTTCTCTTGATATTTTCATGTGATTGTTATAGGGTTGGCCCTTTCATGAGGAGAGGTGAGATGGTTGCTTCAGGTGGGATAGGAGGTCAGTAAACGCTGCTGCTGCCACCACCACCACCACCACCACCACCCCTAAGGTGCTATCCTACCTGCCTCCTCACTGCTCCCTTTCCTCTCTCTCTCCCTTTCCCTCTTCCCCCTGCTAGGTGATGTGTCCTCTTCATGGTCAGCCCATCCATGAAGTAGACAATGTGGTTTGTGTCAAGTGGCAGATTGCAGGGAGAGGCAAACAATTTCAGGGTGCCAGTCATCCCAAGTCTGCTCCAACCTCCCTTCAGCTCCCCACTCTGATCCACTTCTCATTTTCTAAATGCGAGTGGGGAGGAAGTGGATCAGGAAGCAGTGTTCCATTTCCCTACCCCTTTTCCTTGCTCTTTCCTTACTTTCCCTTTAAACCAGGGGTCTCCAAACCCTGACCCGGGAACCAGATGCAGCCCATGGCGAGCCTCTATCTGGCCCATGGCCAGCCTCTCCTCCCCTGAAAACTTCTGGCCCACTCAACTGAACACGACCAGAACTGTGCTCTGGTTGCATCTGGAAGGTGTTCTGAGGGTCAGAGAAATTGAATAAATGAGCCCATTCATTCATTTATTCAGTCTTCTAAGTTCCATCTCTAATTTATTTATTAAAACTTCATATTTAAATTTTTTTCCAGCCCCCAACACCACACCAGATATTTGATGCAGCCCTCTAGCCAAAAAGTTTGGCGATCCCTGCTTTAAACAAATAAGAAAGGAGCAAGGTAAGGGGATTGCTGCTGCTGCTGCAACCACCCCATTTAAAAAAAGAAAAACTGCATGGAAAACACTGATCCACTTCCCTATCTACTTGCCTCACCCCTTCCTTGGACTGTCCCTTTAGAGCTTCTACCATATTCTGTGCTTCCTGTTTTGTTGAAAAGGATAATGCAAAGAAGGAGCATTATGAGGAGGTAGGGAACTGGATTACAGTCTTCTCCATGGTTTTTTTGAAGGGGGCTCATGGTGGCAGGTCAGGGGCTTTGGGTCAGGTGAAGGATTGCCTTGGAGCATCCCTGATTGTCCTCCATTGCACCTGGTGTGCTCTGTTAGTGGCTACTGCTCTTGCACTGGCTCCTCTTTTTCTATTCAGTCTTCTCCTTCTGGAAGAGACAATGGGAGAGCATGATATATATAATGTATTTCCTTAACTCTCAAGCTCTTTGGCAAACATCATCCAAGCAAAACAGAGAGGTAGAAATAATCATTTGTATGGTGTGTGTGTGTGTGTGTATTTTTTTTTACAAGCAATGAGGAAAAAAGTCTCAGCTTGTCCTCAAGGCTCACTCACTGGGTTAATCTCCAGATAATCAACTCCTAATCAACTCCTGTTCTTCTGTCTGTTGCAAAACTGTCAGACTCTTGTTGGAAGAGGAGATGTGCTTGCTTATCTCCTCCTGGTAATTATCTCCCTCTTGGCAGTTCTTTTTCTGGTCCTGGAATGAGATGCCTTGTTTGTGCCTAGTGCACAAGGAAGTGGGTGTCCAGCTGGGGCCAGCTCTCCTGGCCACTGCCACAGGGATGCAGCTCCACACACCTGAGCTCAGTGATGATGCCATTGCTGAGCACCTCTGGAAGCTGGTGTGCCAGAGCACTTCAGCAGTCAGAGGTGCTTCCAGCTGGGCTGAGCAGGTAGAGTGGTGGTGGGGATTTAAAACAGGTGAATGGGGAGGGAGGATGATTGAGAGGGAGTAAAAGCCAACATAGAGAGTATATCCAGCATAGAGAGAAGTAAAAGAGAGAATGGGAAGTGATATAGAGCAGTGGTTCTCAAACTGGTGGGTTGCAATCCACCAGCTTGTGTAAAGCTACCCCCTTTAAGGGGTGGGGGCAGGGGGGAAGCAGTAAAGCAATCCCAGGATCTCACCCCTGTGGGGTAGGGGGCAATATTTTCACAAACCGCACATGCTCCCAGGGTTCAGGGGGTGCAAGGAGCCCAGCACAGCGCTTGCAGGGCTCTCCGCGGCTAGTAAACAGTTAAAGTTCCAAATGCGATTAAACCAGAAGTGGAATTTCCAGTTTTGTCACGCTTGGAACTTTCACTGTTTACAAGCCATGGAGAGCCCTGCAAGCGCTGTGCTGGGCTCCTTGCACCCCCTGAACTCTGGGAGCATGTGTGGTTTGTGAAAATATTGCCCCCTCCCCTGCAGGGGCACGATCCTGGGATTGCTTTGCTGCCCCTGCCCCCCCCCCCCCCACAGACTTACCCCGGGAGTAAATCTCCTGGGAAGTTTGAGAACCACTGGTATAGAGGAATAAGTGAAGGGAGAACAAGCCAAGAGGGAAAGAAAGAAAGAGGGTGTAGAAAGAGGCAGAATGGAAAGCAAGACAGCAGAATGAGTGAAGGAGGTAGTGGAAGACTGAGCAGAGAGGCAGCTGGCAGAGAGAGCAGCAGGCACCTCACCTTGGATGATGGGGTACAAGGGGTTGGAGACATGACACACAGCCAGCAACATGAATAAGCACATGGTTGCTGACCAGATTCCTGACTCAGCATGGGCTGCAGGTATCCGCAGGGGTTTATGTGCTGGCTACAGAACCTTCTGCCTTCTCTTCTGCTTCCCAGCACTTAAAGGTAAGGTAAGGTTCCCCCCTCAGTCTCTGCACAGCAACTGCCAGTGGTTTCACTTACAGTCAAACCCTACTCCAACTATGCACTGTATCTTTATGCACACAGGTACAATGAAGCCCTGCTGGTGTAGAAGTCCATGCACTGATGGTATTGGCACAGAAACAGCACAGCATCAGAAAAATACCATGCCAATGTGGCTCATATGTCACTTGGGTGCCAGTTTAACTCTCCTGTGGAAAGACCAAAACAGGAAGGAAGTTGATTGGGGCATAACTTGGGAGGGATGAGGGGGTATCAATATTTCCCAACCCCGCCTTCAGGCCAAGGGCACACTCCTGATGCTGGAAAAATGTGACACCAACCACAGAATTGCTGTAGATAGGATTAACCCCTTGGGGAAGGGAAAAACAGCAACAGCTTCTGCCACCCTCTGCCTCACCATGGTGCATAGAATCCAAACTGCATTTGGCAGCTAATCATAGTACACCAACCCCAATACTAAAGTCCCTGCCAGGGAAACTGCAGCTCAGATGATCAGATGCATGGCATGGGGCTGTGCTTCTCTGGCCTCTCAAAGGGAAAGGTTGGTGATGGGAACAGTGGTGAAAGGGCACTTGTTCACACAAAAGGAGGCCTTGACACAAACAATCTCTTGCCCCTCACAGCATGTATGGCAAGATATTTTAACTCCTTGTCTTCTCAGAGTTCTTGTTGCAGTTATTCTGGCCTATGCATCCAAACAGCCATCTGGAACACCTGCCTCATCATGCCAACAGGGGAAGGAAAATGCCTCCAGTCATGCAAAAGGTGAGTGCCTTGCTGGTTAGGGAAAGTCCCTTGGAAGGCTCAAGTCCACCTGGCCTGGCTCCCAGTCTATGCCTTTGTGCAGTGAGCAACCAGCAACCTGCTTTACCTGAATGCTGTTGGGGCTCCCCTTATGACTTGTCCCAGTCCCTGACCTGGCATGACAGCTTCCACCTGGTGAATGCCCCCACAGGGAATTGAATCATTGCCATGGAAGAACTTGTGTGATTGTGTCACATGGCTGTCCTCTTCCAAGGAAGCTATCTCTCTACCCTTGTTCTACTTTGTTCAAAAAGTTATTCCTTAGATTTGTGTGTTTGTGTGAATGGAATTAGGGGACTTGAACCGTGAGTGTAGTAGTTCTTTGCTTCTGCTGCTGATGCTACTGTAACTCCTGTAGGAGTTAGGGGTGCTAAGGCATCCTTGTGTCATGTTGTGTGTGTAATCTTTGGGACATTTCCCCATGGCTGGGGGTGGTGCTTGCTCCTGTGTTGCTCAGTCCTAGTGGCCAACAGGAAGGAGTCCTCCCAGCATTGGCTACTGGCTGGCCCTGTGCCTGCCTCTACTCTTACTTGGTTCACCCTGGTGAATCAGCTTGCTTGTTTCACGCTGGCTTCTCTGGTTACCACTGTTGGGACTAACTGGATATGGTGATTTGCTCCTTGGATATTCCACTGATGTTGCACAGATGTCACACTGGTGGTACTCCAATGTCACAGTGATAGCTTATGACTGTCTTCCCCAAATACACTCCAACATCATAATGATGATGCACCAATATGAAGATGATTCTCCATGGATAATGGGCTGTGTCAGTGTTTCCATGGACACTGAGGGTGTAACAGGAAGGGCTGCTCCAGTGTTGTTTTGCCAGGATAGGCTTGACATGTGGCTCTAGTTGTGCCGGTGTTGGTTTGCCATCTACATGACGTTGCCAGAATGGGCTTTGGCTATAACAGGCATTGTGCTGGCATACACGTGTGGCATGATATCTGAATAGGATTGGGCTGCTACTAGATCATCTCACTGGCCACCACTACCACTATCTGCACTTGTTCTGCAACTGTGGAAATTGCTAGTAATTGTGGACATAATCAATAACATTATCAGTATTCACACTGGTATCTACTACCCTTCTGGCAAAAGGTAATAATTTTTGTACATTCTGTCTGGGGGTGAAAGTAATGGCATTACCTATTAAAGATGACACTTACGCTAACTAGTTATGAATATGGTGCCACCACAATCTGGAATCACATTAGTTGTCAGTGTAACTGAGGGTCAGCAATAAAAATATAACAGAAAGACACAGCAGTTACTTTCTTAGTATGGATTTTGACAGGGCATTTTTTTCTTTCGGCTCACTATTTGCATTACATTAACAAGAAACCCACAACCGAAACACAAAATCAAATGCAAACAAGCCAACTTATATATGTTAAGTGTATTTGGATTGATTAGTTTCTTCTTATTTCTGAAACAATTAGCCTTTTTCTGCATTGGCCTCTTCATGATCTCAAAAAAAAAGGAAGAAATAATATGCAAAGACAGGCAGGAGTAGAAAATAGCTGTTTCTGCAAAAAGTAGTCTCTCTCTCCCTCTCTCCCCATAGCTTCATAATTTACTCCCAGTCCATAAGGTCTTTGGCTGCAATGATTGGGATGATGGATGGTTCTACTTCAGCTGCAGCAAAGAAGATACAGCAATGCATCACTCCATTGGAAAAACAATAGAACAAACAAACCATAGGGACAGTATGGCAGGCAGAGGGCCAAGGGAATTCGCTTGGGTGGAAAACTAGACAGCTGTACCCTGGAGTTATGTAAAACACAGCATGTAGATATTTCTCCCATTGTGACCATACTTATGTGGAGACTGATAGCAATAGATTCCACCCATGGTGAAAGTATTTTCCACTTGGTTTTTCAGACATGATCCAAGTTTAAAAAAAAAAAAAAATTCTACCACAGTGACATTTCTGGTGCAGTTAGGTTAAACTCACTGTGTGTGCTCAGTTATGGCACAACTGCAGATTAACAGCCCAAGTGAAGAAGGCCAATTCTATGCTTGGGATCATTAGAAAAGGTATTGAGAACAGAACAGCTAATATTATAATGCCATTGTACAAATCGATGGTTAGGCCACACCTGGAGTACTGTGTCCAGTTATGGTTGCCACATCTCAAAAAGGATATAGTGGAAATGGAAAAGGTGCAAAAGAGAGCGACTAAGATGATTACTGGGCTGGGGCACCTTCCTTATGAGGAAAGGCTATGGCGTTTGGGCCTCTTCAGTCTAGAAAAGAGTCACCTGAGGGGGGACATGATTGAGACATACAAAATTATGCATGGGAAGGATAAAGTGGATAGAGAGATGCTCTTTACACTCTCACATAACACCATAACACATAACATCCACTAAAATTGAGTGTTGGGAGAGTTAGGACAGACAAAAGAAAATATTTCTTTACTCAGTGTGTGGTTGGTCTGTTGGTCTGTGGAACTCCTTGCCACAGAATGTGGTAACAGCATCTGGCCTGGATGCCTTTAAAAGGGAATTGGACAAGTTTCTGGAGGAAAAATCCATTACGGGTTACAAGCCATGATGTGCATGTACAACCTCCTGATTTTAGAAATGGGCTATATCAGAATGCCAGATGCAAGGGAGGGCACCAGGATGCAGGTCTCTTGTTATCTGGTGTGCTCCCTGGGACATTTGGTGGGCCACTGTGAGATACAGGAAGCTGGACTAGATGGGGCTATGGCCTGATCCAGTGAGGCTGTTCTTATGTTCTTAATCCGGAGCTGTCCAGATTGCAGGGCTGCCGTAGTGCCAAAAATGGTTGCAATGTTATCCTGTGCACGCCAGGCAGCTGCTGCCATCTCTCTAGAGATGGCACAGAATCAGAGTCCCATGTCAGGCCGCATGGCCCAACACAGGGTTCAAGATTCAGTGGAGCTAAGCTCTGCTGGTCCCGCCCCTCTCCTGCCCTGCTTGCTCCTCTCCACCTGCCGCCCACCCTCCCCCCAGCCCAGAATGTCTCCCCACACCCCCAGTCACCTCTCCACTGCCCAGTGATCCGGGTGACCGCCAGATGGCGGAACATGGACCCAGCACTGGAGCTGGCCCAGCACAAGCTTGTGCTGGGCTAGCTCCGGTGCTGGGCCCATAGTAAGGACTCACAACCATGCCTTACAACACATTTGTAACAGTGCGCACTGGCACTAGACCGGCATGCAGGGCTCAAGATCGGGCCCTAACACTGCAATACTATGTTTGTTTACTCAGAAGTCTATCTCACTGTGTTCATTGGAGCTTACTCCCAGGAAAGTGTGCATTGGATTGCAGTCTAAAACATGTTACAGAAAATCAGAGATGTTCTTGAATAAAATACTAGCACATAAACTTTCACCGATGTTGTTAACACTGCAGCAGATGTGATTCAAGGCAAAAATAAATGTGGTATCAACACCATTATTAACAGGTACATGCTGTTGTTCAAAATTTAGTAATAATTATTCAGTCAAACTATCAGCACCCTCTGAATATTTTTGGTACTTTGTGTCACATTCCTGGTCTCGTCAATGGACACCAGGGATCCTGTGAGTACCTTCAAACAACCAAAGTACCACTGGTGGTACCCATAACCACTGATTGAGAAACACTGAGATGCAACATATAGCAATCATTGCAAGTTAAGGTGGCATTAAGTTTTGTTCAGGCAGAACATTCCATAACAGAAAAGTTTGTTATAATTACCCTATTATCATGGCGGGGTACAAGCCATGATGTGTATGCGCAACCTCCTGATTTTAGGAATGGGTTAAGTCAGAATGCCAGATGTAGGGGAGAGCACCAGGATGAGGTCTCTTGTTATCTGGTGTGCTCCCTGGGGCATTTGGTGGGCCGCTGTGAGATACAGGAAGCTGGACTAGATGGGCCTATGGCCTGATCCAGTGGGGCTGTTCTTATGTTCTTATGTTCTTATTCCAGCATGGGAAATGGGGTTGACAATATAAAAGACCTTTTAAAAAAAATTTCTACTGTGTTTTTCATAACACATATACTTTTGATATCGGTTGCATGTACATAAGACACAGCTTCATACAGTTGGACTGATCATAGGCTCTATCACCATACCCCTTGGTTTTCCAGAATCCCTTATTCTGGAATAGTGTGAAGGAATCTTTTCAGTGCTTAGGCTTTTCAATCTTACTTTTCTCATGCACTGTTCATTTTTTTTTTTTTTTACTAACAAAAAGGAAACATAAGACTTCATTCTCGTAGTCTTGCATTTATACATTTACTAAGAGGAGCAATTTATCGGCTTACAGGACAGTGGTGAAGTATGAAACAATATTAATTTTATTCCTGATGAGCACATTAGTGGAACAAGGTTGGGTTCTCCTGCTAGGCAGAATTAGTTTGTGCCAGTATGGGGGACCAGACCATTGCCATATTAATGTTCAGTAGCAGTAGGGGTGACATTAATCCCAGTATTCCTATTTATTCCTTTGGCTTGACAACATCCACGAATAAGAGGTATCAGGTATCGTGTTCCATTTCTTTGTAATAACAATTTGGATTATTAGGACCCCAGGGTTCCTTCTGGTATTGCGTCCCTTTTCAAGAATACGTGTCTTGTTACTAATTAAAAAAATATGTTTGGCAGAAAAGCTGGTGGGATATCTCTCATGTGCCAACTGTCTGCTCACCAGCCTTTAACAGGGTATAAGAAACAGAAAGGGGGAGCACAAGCTTTGTTACATGAAGTAGGTGAATTATTAGTTAAGAATTTCAAAACAATAAGTATTCCAACAAAGCGTTGGCCTGCGAGACAAAGCTGGATAGATGTAAAGAGGATATTTTGTTTCAATTCTGAAAACTCATGAGCATGTCACACATTATAAAAGCTAGGTGTACACATTAAAAATTTTTTGCCAATAAGTCCTAAAAATGCACTGTGTGAATGTGATGATGTGTGTTCATCACATTCACACAGTTCATCATGAATATTTCTATATCGTAGATACTCAGGTATAGTACGTGAAATTTTTGCCAAGTAATCAAGCTCCAATTCTCACTTCGCCTGATCTCTGGGTCAATCAGAGGGCAGAGCCTTTCCACTCTGAACAGTTTCCTTTCTCAAGCGGCAGGCAGGCAGGCGCCAAGTTTCTCAAGCAGTAGGTGGGCACCAGGCAGGCAGGGCAGAGATTGTTTCTGTGGCAACTGGGAACTTCCAGCCAAAGTTCACCTTTTAATCTCCTTCCTTCTGCTGCAGCCTGGTTCTGGTTCTGCTTGGCAAATGCTTGCAAAGCAGGTCTGTTTTTTGAAACACCAGGATGGGACCCTCCTTCCCAGGCTTCAATTCAGTGCACCATTACTTAAGAATAACACCCATGGAAAGCAGTGGGTCTACTTCTGAGTAAAAAGAGCTGTGAATATATGCATGAATATACCCCTGCTAACTGACTAAGAGGCACTTTTTCAAGTGGGTGCTCCTTTTTTTAGCAGGGGGAGAGTAACTGGCCCACCTCACCCCAGCACTGTCTGTTCTAGTGGCTGTCTGCTGGCATTCATTTGCATCTTTTTAGATTGTGAGCCCTTTTGGGACAGGGAGCCATTTAGTTATTTGATTTTTCTCTGTAAACCGCTTTGTGAACTTTGAGTTGAAAAGCGGTATATAAATACTGTTAATAATAATAATAATAATAATAATAATAATAATAATAATAATAATAATAATATGCATCTGCATCTCTCTGCTGTGAATTGAATTGCACACTCCCAGTTATGTGTTATGGGTTGTATGTTGTACATAGAGCTTCTGGCTTAACACACCAGACACCTTAAAGGTGGATTTGATTCATGGTTCAACCTTTTTCACTTGCATATCCCTTGGCAGCCCATTTCCATTGTACCCTTCCTATTAGCAAAATGTTTGTAATTAATAAATCAAGCCCTCATCTCCCCCATATGAAAACCCAGACTTCATGTATTCATCACAGTGTTTTCTCTTTTTATCTGTTTGAAGAACAGAAGACTCTGCCTTTGCACTGTTTTGCACCAAAAGTGTCCTGAGAAATTCTTGGTGATTGATCACTTTCCATATTATTGTCGTAAACTTGGGTCTCACTCCCAGGGTTTTGGGTGCTCAGAGTTGTTGGTTCTGAACCCTAGAGCCCTCAAAGATCCCTGGTCGGCAGTACTGCCACCACCCTGTGATAGCCAGTGCCTCAGTCCAGGGAAACCAAGACCCTTTAGGCTTAACTATATCCCTTGTAGGCACTGAGCACTTTCTTTACTTAAAGTCTCAGTCCTCAAGTTTCTAGTCCACAATGAGGATTTTTGGTAGCTTGCTGAACGGCTAGGCAGGATTCTGAACCTTTGTCCCCAACAGACAATGAACCAACATGGTAAAAAGATTTTCTACTTTATTAAATACATAAGGTTACAAAAAGGTTACAAAAGGCAGCAAATGCTAGAGGCATAAAAACTTCTAGGAAATATCAGCATAAAACAACAAAGCTAACTTGCTAACTCTATTATTCTCTAACCCTCACCTGGGTCAGCTTCTTTTGTAGATCCTCAGGCCAGTTACCTATGGCCACATGGTCCTGGTGGGGCAGGATGTGCACCCACCACCTCTCTCACCCAGAGACAAGGAACAAAGACCCTTTCCTCCAGAAGTGGGGCTGGAAGCTCACCCTCTCAACTCTTCCCTCCCCCCTGGAAATCTGCAGCTGCATTCCATCCTTGATGGGCGTCTTTCTGGCTCCTAGGTGCTACATAATCACCATCCATTGAGATGTAAATCCTAGCGGCCAGGAAATGCAAGCCACTTCTGTGTTACTGTTTTAGCTTGGTTCAGGCCTTGCAGTGCTACTAGGCCTGAACTGTACATATCCATGACAATTATGTTTTAGCTTTTTTACTGTGCTGGTTTTCAATCACTGGTGCATACATGAATTGATGACCAAAAACTAGCAATTGGTGGGGCTTTCACAGTCAACTAGCTACCTTCCTTCCTGCCTTGCTGGCCCTGGAAAGCATTCTGGAGCATGACCATTCTTCCATTATTCCATTCTTTTTCAAGTACCCCTACAGGTCCTGTTGAGTGTCCCTGGGAGTACATGAATACCAGGTTGGGAACCACTGTTTTACTGGTATGTTGCTTACAGTGCACTTACTCTGATAGTGTTTACAAAAAGGTGGTGAAGACCAGAATTTAAAAAAGAATAAAAATGTATCATGATCTTTTGCTGTGTTTTTAATAAATTAGAGACTACAGTTCTTGGGTAACAATTAGTGGTAGGTTATTTTTCAGGATCTGGCCTCGGGTAAAATCAGACAAAACTATAGTCAGACACCCCCCTAAGTTTAACCCCCGACTTATCCAAGGGTCATAGAAAATTCCATGATTGTTGGCTCAGAACTTGCCCTCGACTTATCTGTGGGGTCGACTTGTGGGCGAGTGTCTGCGGTGCCACTTTCCGGCGGAAATGTTCACAAATTAGTAATTGACAAAAAATAAAAAAATTAAAGGCTCCCTGTCCCAAAAGGGCTGACAATCTAAAATGATGCAGAAGTAATACTAGCACATAGCCACTAGAAAAGACACTATGCTGGGGTGAAAGCGACAGCAATTCTTCCCCTGCAAAATATAAGAGGAGCACCATTTGAAAGGTGCCACTTCACCCAGTTAGCAGGGCATCATAGAAACACATTCATAAGCTGAGATGGGACATGACTCCCTGAAAAATGTAGTTTGTGCCAGAACCAGATTTGTTGTGAAGATATGTGCTAAAACCTTTCCATTATGGCTTACTTCAGGAAGGATTATACTTTTCCGCATGGATATTGTTGGTCTTCTGGTCCACTTCCTCAGCTGAGACCGGCAATGTAGTGTAGGTAGCTGCATCTCAATAAAAATTTTCCTGTGTTTTTGCTCACATGCAGGCCCTAGTTAGTTGGTGTGTTTGGAACTGGGATGAAATTTTATTCAGTGAGGGGCTATGCCTGAATGAGATATTCTAAAGGCACAAGCTTGTGCCTTTATGTTCTTCAAGTAATGGTGTGAGTGTGGCTCCCACACACACACCTCTCTCTGGCAAGAGCAGCAACACAGAATCAGAACCACAATGAACTTAAAATTCAAGCCCTTCCATTATAACTGGTTTGTAGGTTGGACTGCCACTGTATAATATTGCAACTCATCTCTAAAGATAGAGATGGGAGTGTATGTATGTTTTTAGAATTAGATCAGATAATACTGAAGGTACTGAAGTAAAAGAATACTTTATTTTCCAGCTGAAAAATATTGTATTACTTTGCTATCTTGTCACTCTGCTGAAGAAATAATACAACCTATTTTATTATCTATTGTTTAGTGAGAAAGAAGACTTTTGTTTTATATTCTAGCACCTAATCTTCTCTCTGCTTGTTCCCTAGCTGCACACACTGAGAGGATTGAATTGCACATCCTTCAATATATCAATCTATAGCACAAATCTTTTTGCAAAGTACTCATCTGCCTAAAGACGAATGTGTTCCTACTTGTTTGAAATCAGGGCACAATCTTTCTTGCATAAGTTCAAGACACAGTATAATAGCCTGAGGGACCGCATAAGAGTGTGACACTGAGAAAGTTCCACAGGTCTCACCCAATCTACCTGTTATGTGTCTTAGTAAAAAAGTTGCTAGGGGAAAAAAAAGAAAAAAGGAATTAAAAATAATGCTAACCTCTATCCTTAATATACTTTCCAATTGTTAGCATGTTTGCTGACAGTTCAGCAGTCAAGGTGCTCATGAGTCATTTGTAAAGCTGCTGTTCCCAGTCCATAATATATGTATTTGTAATAGGCAGATAGATTCAACGTCTAGAATATATAGGAATATAAATGAGTACGTACATATAATTAAATGCATATATCCATCTCTACAAGGACAAATTGCCTCAAATTTCATTACAAATGTACTTCCAAATGAGAAAGGTAGATTAAAAAGTGATTATGCAAATAGCATGATAATTAACATTTCAAATGTTAGAGACAATGAGCATCTGAAATGCTACTATTATGTTCGATCTGGCACCAAAAATAGTTCTCAGATAGGAGACAAGGAAATACTTTCCTTAGAACTTGAAACAACCTTCTGTAAGAACATTGTTTATCATTTCACTTCATCAAGGCACCAATTATTGGGATTAGGGGATCACTGACAATGATAGGTATTTCGTCATGGCTCCGGTCTGGCATTGCTTTAGCGCTTACAGATGGGACTCCCAGAAGCCCTAAGACACTGAACCTTATTCTACCTGCAGGAACCAAAGCAGGTGTGTTCTGCTGCTGATGCAGCTTCAAACAGAACATATCACAGGTGATGCTAATTAAGGAAGTCCAGGGAATATAAAGGAGCTCACATTTTATTGCAGATGGTGGAGTGCCAAAGGTTAGTGAAAAGCTGGATTGTCTGGCCTGGGGTAGATAAGAACACAAAAGGGCACAGAAATGGATTTGAATACCACCACTTATCAGCGTGCCTTTTAAACTACATTATGCTGCATATAATGGGGTGCTTTTAGTGCTAAATTTGGAAGTCCTTTTATGAATGTCCTAATTTATTACCATCAATTTGTGTCACCATTTCAGTTGTCTCCTCTTATTTCTTCATCCAAGAAAGAGGGCGCCAAGTCAGCATTCAGCTAACCTCAAGTGGCTGTGTTTTTTCCCCTTAGATGCTGATTGAGAACTGTTAATCTCTACCTTCTCTCTGTTATGTGCCTTAGTTCAAACTCTCTACATACCCACTCTGTAAACAATAGTTTGACAAGATGTAGTTAATATGCTTTATTCATCTAAAATTGCACAATTTCTTTAGGAAAAAAATGCCAACATATGATAAACACTATCCAGAAATATGAGAATAAAACAGGCAAGAGTATCTCATTATGACAGTAGATTTGATTTATGCTGTATTAGTGGTACCTTAGTGTGGTCTTTATCCAAATAATGAAATGTGGGGTGGGGGGGGCAGGGGCGGGAAATATGTTTTAGATACAAATCCTGTGCTGCATTTTCCAGGCTGGGGATAATTTCTATGGCTGATTTCCTGGTCTAATCTCTGACTGTAGCATACATGTACGTGTACTGTAGAGTTCTCACAGGTCACCACATTACACAATCAAGTGTTCCCCCCCAAAAGTCTCTGTCATCAGATGAGACTATTATCTGGCAGATGTTCATGGAACTAACCCCCCCCCCCAAGCTAATGCAATATAATGTTGCATTAACAGAGGCATAGAGCTCAGAACAGAAGAAAGCAATTATTGAAATAATCTACTCCACTCTGCATTATTCAGAACTGATTTGGAATAGAGTGTCCAGTTCTGGGCACCACATTTATTAGAAGATCAATGACAAGCTGGAACAGGGTCAGAAGAAGATGGCAAAGATGGGTATGGAAACCAAGTCATATGAAAAATGATTGCATATTGTCTGGAACCTTCAGTGCTGGTTGCTCAGTTGAGGGTGCCACCAACAGCAAGGGAGAGGCATCCAGGATGGAGACTGAGGACCATGCTCGGGAATGGAAAGAGGAGCCCAAGCAGCCTCAGGCATTGCCAGGAGAGTGGGTTAAGCCACCCAGCTTCCTCCTCCTGCCTTCACCTCCCAGGGAACACAAGCAGATACCCTCACAAGATAGATACCTACCCGTTACGGATCTCCTCATTGGCTGCTGGGGAACCTTTAACCTATGGTCTGCCCCTTGCCTGCCCTATACACACTTATGAGGCACCTAGGTAGCAGATGGCTACACTCCTGCCAGATAACAGGCTGACAATGCAACCATGCAACCCCAGCAACCTGCCAGCAGAACTGGCAGGACAATCAGGTCAGAGAGAGGAGGCTCCCTTCAGGATCGGTGCTTGTGAAGGGAGCAAGTGTTATCTGGCAGGCCATCTGTGACCCAGGTGCCTCACATCAAGCCCAGGGGTGGCTGCTGCATCAGGCACTGATAGCATTAGCCAGCTGAAATTGCCCCAAAAGGTCCAGCAGTTACTATGTTGGGGGGGGGGATGCTATGCCCAGGTCATCTGGAAAAAGGGCCCAGTCAGGCTGTGGCAAAGACCACTGTCAGAGGCTCTGCCAGATGGCCTGTGAGGGCCAGAGGTGAGGACCACCCTGGACAGGTTGAAAAACTTTTGTATGTGTTATGTGTAGCCTAGAAAAGAGAAGACTAAAGGAAGATATGATTGCCATCTTTAAATATCAGAAGAATTGTCACAGGGAAGAAGGGTCAGACTTTTTCTCCGTGATTCTTGAACTAGAACCAATGGGTTATAACTACAGGGAGTATATTTAGGCTAAACATTAGGAAGAATTTCCTAACTGTAAGAGCTGTTGGGCACTGGAACATTCTGCCTTGTGTAGTAGTGTTTTGTATAGGGCAAAAGCAGTAAGAAATGTTACAATGAGAAGAAGACCTGCAGATTTTTTATTCATTTCTATATGACTTTTCAACGTACTAGATGTTTTATTCCATTTATCTATACAACAGTATCACCATGAACTCTGGCATGAGGTGGGCTCTGGCATGGAAAATCACATACCCTCATTGTTGCTAACATTTCAGCTGTTACCCTATACACTTACCAGGGAGTAAGCCCCATTGAACATAGTGAAACTTACTATGTTTAGCAATGGTTCCCAAAGTGCTGGGTTGTGACCCACAATCGGAACTGAAAGGAGGCATTCTCCCTTAAGGGGAGTGGTTCTTTTCCGGCAGCTCCGTTACTACCAAAGGGCTTATTTTTTACCTAAGGGACAAAACTGGCCTCTTGCAGCCCCCTCCAATGTCTTCAATGTCATGTAAACATCTCTGATTAGCAGCTAGTTTTCATGCAAAAACCAGAAGTAACTGCTGACCAGTGATAAGGGCTGTTTACACAGCTACTGAGGACATCTGAGGGGGCTGTGAGCCTCCAGGAGCCTACAAGACTCCAGCCCTGCTGCTCAGGTAAAAAACAAACCCTTGGTAGTGATGGAGCTGTGATTGCTGCAGTGTAGTCACTGCCCACATCACCACCTCTGCAAACACTGACCTGGTTTCCAACTACCTGTAGGGGTGTGGGAAGCACTAATATATAGAGATTTCACCTTTCTAGTGGCTGCAGCCAGGAAAAGAAAGCACAGGCTGTACCATTACATGAAAGAGCACACATTTTGATTGCAATTTTCACATTGCTAACTGAATATTTCTTTTTGGTGGAAGCTATTAGAAGATAGTATATCACACAGAATGCTCGCTAAAAGCTCACTGGGTTGAGAAAGTCTTTTCATTTCATACATCATTTACTATAGCAGCTGCACAAAGTCAGCAGATCATTTACACATATCTTTTAAAATTAGAATATTGCCATGACATATTCTGGACAATGACCATTATCCATTTTTTAAAAGCCTAGCTCCATTTGTCTTCAAGGAGTAGCACCATGTACTCCTTGAGACCCTCCACATGAAGTTGAAGCCTACCACTTAACAGATGGGTTTAATTGGGAGAGGGAGGACACCTGCTTGGCATGCTGATGGTCTCAGGTTCAATCCCTGATGTCTACAGATAGGATTGAAGAAGACCCACACCTGAAAATCTAGAGAGGTAGCCTAGAGAACACCAAAGTAAGAAGACCAATAGTCTGATGTATAAGGTAGCATCTCATGGACCCAAAGTGACCTCTTTTTGTTAAACAGAACAAGGGACCTTATCTGTTTTGGGATTATAGTACATGGGGAGGGGGTGCCAACATTCTGCTGCCCCATTTTCTCAATGGACCCTCCCCTTGCAAATCATGTACAGCATTGTTTCTCAAACTGAAGGTCAGGACCCACCAGGTGGGTTGCAAGCCCCTTTTAGGTGGGTCCCCATTCATTTCAATATTTTAATATATTAGACTGCTATGTGACTGCATTTAGGGAAATGTTACAGATCTGTACTTTTGTATATGCTTTTAACAATGATAGTCACTCCTGGGTAAGTGTGTGTAGGATTCCAGCCTAGGATTGCTAAAAAATTTCCTGCTTGATGATGTCACTTCTGGTTATGACATCACTTCCGGTGTGTTCTGACAGATTCTCATTCTAAAAAGTGGGTCCCAACGCTAATTGCTTGAGAACCACTGATCTACAAGGTATTTGCTGAAAACTGCTGCTTCAGGGGGTGATTTTCAGGAAACATACAGGGGAGAAGTGTGCATGCTCCATTGTGTTGTGGTTCTGAGCTGGATTGGGTCCCTCATGGCTGCCCCTGTTTTTTTAAAGCATTCTTCTGGTCCACTTCACATTTTAATCCCAGCTGCTAATTATAGGCCATGTAGAGATCACATCACATGTAGAGATTGCAGGCATAAATGTTCATGTGAAGGAACTATTTCTAGGAGTGGGACTGGGACACCACTACACTACAGTAGATGGTTCAGAGGTGATTAGACCAGCTACTTGGGATCTTTTCTAAGAGGTCTTTATCACTGACCCACAATCAATTTTAAGATACAAATACTAATATTATGAAAGCTTTCGTGGACTCACCTCCCAGCATTACAATCTCTGCACATGAACTGGAGGTTGTCCATGACTTTGTGTACCTTGGCTCAACGATCTCTGACACTCTTTCTCTTGATACCGAGCTAAACAAACGCATCAGTAAAGCAGCTACCATGTTTTCCAGACTCACAAAGAGAGTCTGGTCCAATAAGAAGCTGACGGAACATGCCAAGATCCAGGTCTACAGAGCTTGTGTCCTGGGTACACTTCTGTACTGCAGCGAGTCATGGACTCTTCACTCACAACAGGAGAGGAAACTGAATGCTTTCTACATGAGCTGCCTCCAACGTATGCTCGGCATCACCTGGCAGAACAAAGTTCCAAACAACACAGTCCTGGAATGAGCTGGAATCCCTAGCATGTATGCACTGCTGAAACAGAGACGCCTGCGTTGGCTCGGTCATGTCGTGAGAATGGATGATGGCCGGATCCCAAAGGATCTCCTTTATGGAGAACTCATGCAAGGAAAGCGCCCTACAGGTAGACCACAGCTGCGATACAAGGACATCTGCAAGAGGGATCTGAAGGCCTTAGGAGTGGACCTCAACAGGTGGGAAACCTTGGCCTCTGAGCGGCCTGCTTGGAGGCAGGCTGTGCAGCATGGCCTTTCCCAGTTTGAAGAGACACTTGGCCAACAGTCTGAGGCAAAGAAGGAAGGCCCATAGCCAGGGAGACAGACCAGGGACAGACTGCACTTGCTCCCAGTGTGGAAGGGATTGTCACTCCCGAATCGGCCTTTTCAACCACACTAGACGCTGTTCCAGAACCACCATTCAGAGCGCGATACCATAGTCTTTCGAGACTGAGGTTGCCAACTACTACTCTTTTTATCAATGTGAAAAAGTTTTTTTTTAACTTACCTGTGTTTGGTGGTGGTACTGACAACCTGAAAGTGCTGTACCAGCAGCACATACAGGTCCCCAGTCAGATAGCTACACTGATTGGGAACCAGCCTGAGGAGGGAGCTAGTTCTTTGCTGGCACGTGTTGAGGAAAGAGAGGGATGAAAGAGCTGAAAAGAAATAACTTGTCTCTAAGAGCTGAAGGAAGAACAGAGCCACAGGAGACCACTTACCTCTGATGCCTTCTGCAGGTCTCTTGCTGGTACCTTCCAGGTCTTCTGCTGAGGAGGACTTCATTAGCATTGGGAGATGTAATATAAATTAGTGTTTGCCTGTAATTTTGCTTTTGCTGTCTTTTTCTCTTTAGTAAATCTGTTAGCTGTTTTTACATCATTTTGCTGTCTCTCTGCTCCCTCATTCACATCACCTTCTCACAAGTTCCCTGTTGTGGAAGAAATTTCTGCAAAAGGAACCATGGTGGAAGGGCATGGCACACAAATGTACTTTCCATAAACAGCCTCTTGACCTTCACAACATGCAAGGCACAATAGTTTGTTAAAGGTTGTCTCCTCAGAATTTTTTTTTTTTTTTTTTTTGCAAGTATTCTGCCCAAGGAGGACTTCATACTCAAACACTCAGCTGGAACCTCTATTTCATCACTATGACTAGTTTTATATAATATCATATTACTGAACCTGAAACAAAAAAGAGTATCACTTGCAAACAATGACAATTCAAATTCTTTTCCCTCATAGGTAGTTTGTTATTAGCAAGATAGGATTACAGCCAAGTTTTACTGAACACAATGGGTTTACTTCTCAGTAAAATATCTTTTTGAAACACTTCTGCATATAGGTGAATGGTTAATGCTGCAATCCTATGTAAACTTACCTAGCATTAAGTCCATTAAACATTGAGAGGGTCTTCTCAGTAAACATGCATAGTACTTCACAGCAAAGTAAATGTAATGTAATTTTTGTTCTAATTGCATATGGTAATTGAAAATCCACTGAACTTCCTTCTTTTTTGAACAAAAGTACTCATTAAGCATTTGTCACATGCCACATGGTTGGTACTAAATCCAAATTTCAAAGCCAATTTTATAATATAGATAGGAAGTTAAGACAAAGGAAACAATTAGGTGGCAAATTACTAAACCTATAGTTAGACTTGTTTCAAAAATGTCATGTGTTAATTGTGCAACTTATACACTTACGTTCTGTGTTTCTAACTTCTTTTAGACATCCTCAAAAACACTGTGAATAGGCCTTCTTGTTCATCTACCCCTCCTCCCCCCACTGTCAGAACATATTTTCCATTGCTTTTACCTTTCAGAGCCACTGTGAATTTCTTATTGAAGGTTCATGCATATTTTCTTTTGAAGATCCATCCTTCAAGTGCACCAGGTCAGGCCTTTTGACTGTTCTTTGGTACATGAATACTGAATAGGCCATAGAACACTCATTCTTTTTTGTGTGTGTTTGATCCAAACTTTGAAAACCGTTTATAGAACGTCAAAAGGATGATAAAAATAGAAAAAAAACTTCATTCTTTCCCTTACTTCCTATGTCTGTGGAGTGATTATATTTCAATTGTGCTGATCCTTGGATTACCTGGTCATCTCCTCAGTGCAGAGGAAAAACTTTCGCCCATTTGCCCAAACCATGTATCTTACAACTTAATATTTAAATAAGTCATGTATAAATGTTCTAAAGAAAAAGTATTTAGAAAACTTAGGCTACAATCCTAGATGGCTTACCTGATAGTAGATCCCATTGAACTCAGTGTGACATGGAGCCCAATCCTATGGGCCTTCACTGCCAGTGCTGAGCTCTATGCTAGGTGTTGTACACTTACAGCAGCTGTGTTCTATGCTTTAGGTACACTTGTGGCAGCCAGAGAAGAGGAGGCAGTGGCGCTGAGCCAGCTGCAGTAGGTGATATACCTCAGCACTGCGTGGATGGCCGTCTGGCGCTCTTCCAGCACTGGCTAGCAGTATTTTCAGGGTGGAGGGGGTGGGATTGGCCCCAGAAGGGAGGCGTAGATGGTGGTAGGCTCTGCCACCATATCCTATCCTCCTTTCCAGCCTGGGCAGCCCAACACAGGCTTCCTTGGCTCTGTGCCCACTCAAATGCAGGCACTGAGCAGAGGAGAGACATTGCCGCCTGCTACTGTCTACTTGGTGTAAGGAAACAAACATTCCCTTTCCCCCAGGAGACCTCTGGTGGTAACCTGACACCCACAGGATCTGGTAGTTGCCATTTTGGTGCTGCTGGAGCCATGGGCACTAAGAAATATAGGACTGGGCTGTTACTTCTGTAAGCCTGCATAGGCTGAGCAATACTTAGCGATACAAGTATAGCTTAATGAGGTAGATTAAGAACACCCTTAATGAGGTAGATTATAGAAGATGCAGATTTCAACCAGCACCGATACAAAGAGAATTTTAATAATGTGGTGAGCACTGATTGAAGATGGGTCTCCTGCTACAATGTGCTTGCATGCTGAGGATGGAACGTGCGCAACAGTGCAAGTTTAATCTATAGGTCCATGGTGTCATGGTGCTATAGCTTGCTTTAGGCTGTTCCCTCAGATCTTGTGATCAAAGTCACACACACACACACACACAATTTCCTAGTCAAGTCTAATAAATAGCTTACATAGTGGCAACTATCTTGGAGCTAGATATCTTGGGCTTGCAAGATATTTGGAATTCCATATTTATTTAAATTATCTCTGTCATGGGGAAAACAAACTCTTCTGAAACCCAGCATTAAAAATCAAGTGCCTATTGAAGTGCATCTTTAATCTAAGGCAAAGGTCCCCAAACCCCAGCCAGGGGCCAAATCTGGCCTGCGGGAGGATTTGATGAGGCATGATGCATGTGGTGGGAAAGGTTGATTGTTTTGGCCCACAGCAACCTGCTGATGGACTGGAAATGCAGGGCCTTGCGTGGAGAGATGCTTCTGCTGAAGAGGCTTCCCCAAAGATTGCTCCAGAAGGCTCTGTGTGTGTGTGTGTGTCTGTTTCTGTGGAGGCAAACACAAGAGTAACGTCTGCCCGATTCTCAGCTACCAAAATTATAACACACCCTTTGAAAACCTGAGAGAAGGAGTTCCAGATACATTCAATACTCTGATCAGTCAGTCCTGTCTATCCAGTGTGTACTAAAAGCATGTTTTCTCTTTACAAATTAATTTCTCAGATTTATCCCAACTTATTACTCAATTGTTCCCCAACTGTTTATCCCTCCAATACATTAATTCTCTCCCCAATCCCTCCAAATAATTTCTGCATCAAATTTTCCCCCCAAATATTGATTCTTGACCATATTCCTCCTTTCAAAAATTTTACCCCCAAAATTAATTTTCCTTTTCAAAATCCACTCCCCCTTCTTGTACAATTTTGCCTTCTGCTCCCCCAAATCCTTTTTCAAAATCCACCCCCCCTTCCATCTCTATTTATCATTTTAATTTATTGATTTTTCCGACCCTCAGCACCATGTCAGATATACAATGTGACCCTCATGCTGAAAAGGTTGGAGACCCCTGAATTACAGTAAACATACACTTATAACCCAATCCTAAACTCCCTGGTGCTGCTGGGTGCAGTGGTGCCAAAATAGCTACACCTGCATCAAGCGGGGCCAGGGAGGCCTCCTTGGGGGAAGGGAACTTTTGTCTCCTTCCCCCAAGGAAAGCTACTGGTCCTGCAATGGGGCTACTCAAGTCTGCATCAGCTATTTTGCTGACACAAACTTGAGAAGCCCTGTGTCGGGCTTTGTAGCCCAAAGAGGGGGACGGGATCCCATGGAGGAGATATCTGCTGGAGTCCCTGTAATGGTGCCCAAGATGGTGGGGCAAGCATGGAAGTGGACACAAATGTGTCTGACAATTCTCTATAGGCTAATACCAATGCTTGTATAAAAATGGCCCAATCCAGACAACTTACTAAAAAATGAGGAGTATAATTCACAGATTTATGAGAAGAGAGTTTCAGATAATGGGTGGTGGGTGGCAATTCTGCCCCTCACAGATAAGCAAATTCACATAAAGGGAACTTAATGTATTTGCCACATTATTTTTAGCACTGTGATCTGAGGCAACAAAAATAAATTGGCAAAATGAATTCCTTTAAATTCATTTTCTGCTTTTCTCCTCTTCAATGCCCACTTAAAAGTCTAAGCTTGTAATCCTATACTCAGTTGCTTAGGAGTAAATCCCATTGAATTCAGTGGGGCTCACTTCTGAGTAGATATAAATGAAGCATTGTAAGTGTAACATGTGAATTAGATGCTTTAGCAACAGGCTGCTCTCACACACAGCTGGTAGCCATAAGGAAAGTTTGAAGAGGGTGGGAGGAACCTGGGTAGGGCACAGTCTTCATCTTTTTGCAGTTTAATGAACTGATAGAACATTAAAATGAATATCAACGAAATGAAAAATTCCTCATTCCATTGTGCCTGTAAGTAAAACAAGATTTCTTTTTTGCTAGGTTGGAGGGGAGAAAGTTGATTGTGGGGGGAGAGGGAAGAGGTGGGGAAAATGGTGGGATTAGCTGTGGTATGAGCATGTGCTCAGAGGCAGGTGGCTCCTGAAGTCTAAGTTTGTGGGAAAGTAGGAGACTGCAGTCATTCTGGGATGGGAGCAAAATACTCTGCACTTATCTTCCTCTATTGCAGAAGTCAAGTTCTATTTTTGAAACAGACTCAGAGGTTAAATTTGGCAGAATTTAAGCAGAGGGGAAAACAATGAGACCTTACCTGCAACAAAAGGGGGGCAGAGGAATTATGAGAGGAGGACGATAAACAACCTCTTTTGTGAAGAGTTGCTAGAGCAGGGAAAATGAGGAGGAGGAAAAGAGAGTACTGTAGTTGAAGTGTCTGGTTGTGACTTGCTTGCTGCAGAAGGATGTGTGTTTTTAATAGGAAATGTGCTGAGGCTTTAATCAGCATAGGCACACACCATCGCTCTGTAAACCCTGCTTCTTAATCTGAAGTGTGTGGGAAGGAAGGGCAGGAGAGAGGGTGCAATTACTCAGTGTTCAGGGAAAAGCATGTTGCATGTGCTGAGAGCTGCTTATTTAATGTTGTTTCTGCTTAGGAATTCTGTGCCTTGGATTCAGTAGTCATTTAGAGTTGTGCATTAGTGCTCCATTTATAGTGGTACATACAAGATCCTCTAAATGTTATGCATGCACAGGGTGACTAGATGTCCTCTTTTCCAGGATATGTCCTATTTTTTTTTTAAAGTCTCATATCCTGGAAAAGAACTTAAGTGTCCTCCTTTTGCCTGTGAGCGGGCAGGCAGCGCATAGCCTCTTATAATTAATAAAGTACATGTAATAAACTATATATAATTTAGTTGTAAATGTAATAATTAATATAGTGTTTAAATTAACCGTTATCAATATATGAGTGTTTTTAGCTTTTATTTTGTTATGCGCTCTCTCTCTGTATAAATAAATAAAATCTGACTTTTTGTGTCTTGCCTTGCTGCTTCTTGTCACCTGGAGCTGTTTGCTTGTATGCATTTTCTGGCTTTCATGTTGCATATCTCAATTATGTTATGATATTGGGCTGTTGACACATTTGCATGTGAATTGGTGGGGCTTAACATTTCATCTGTGAAATCTTGTGGGGGCAGAATTATATATCTTCCTTCCAATTCTCTTTTGTAATGTTTCTCTTTTGTGCTGTATCTACCAGATGAAGTCAAACTTTTACTCAAGTTGATAAAGCAAGCAATTGTGTGTGTGTTTTAATGTATGTTGGTAAGCATGTCTGTTGTGAATATGTGGTCATTGGTTCACTTCTTAGGGAGGGAGCCAATTTGGCTTCATGGATTATTCTGTGCTTCATTAAGTGCTGTGTTAGCCTTTGTTGGGGATACAGCAGAAAAAATTGCTGATGGTACTCTTAATGCTGACACGTCTGCAGTTGTTCCATTCAAGGGTATCTCCTTTTCATAAACAGGAGTAATTAGCCCATCTGACCATATCCCTGGGAATTGCTTTTCTTTGAAAAGTGATAGCTAACTCATGGATAGCTTCTAATTTCTGACCTATAAGGCTGATTTATTTGGCTTCTGTAGGTGTTCCTTTTAATTTTTTCCTGTATAGAATCATTTAAGTTTGTGCTTAACAATTTTTCATGTATTTACAGTTTCTAAACCTATAAGCATCAAACCGCATTCTGCCAAAAGCGATACATGTTTGTATAAACCCAACTGAAAATCTACCTAAAATGTAAATGGCCCAGGTTAGATAATTGGTGATACCACCAATTACACAGGTCTGCAACCAAAAAGCTGTTTCCATAATTTTATCTGATTCTTATGTTTTTTGGTGTGCTGAATTTGAAAATGACCACTGTTTTTTCCTGGGACATCAGGTTTTTTCACAATCGAAATGTGCCTTGGTCAAACAGGTAGCTGGAAATCGCTAAATTTCAAATTCATCATACTTGGGGGGGAAAAAACTGAACATGGAAAAACAAATTTATTTTCATTGCCAGTGCTCCCAAAAACATGAAAATACATGTTTATTGGTCCTGATGGTGATAAGATAAAAGTTTTTCGATTTGGAATTCCTATGATGTGGCGCGAGCAAAAGAATCATAGTGATGATTGTTATTTCTGTTCCTGTGATGTGAAGGGGTACAATTCAAAGTGGAAGTGCACCATCACGTATCCCAATCTTCCTTCTGCTATTCGTCCCATTCCCCATGGTCCAGACATCCCTGTGCCCGACCCTCCTACAAACCTGGATGAAGTCAATTGTCCTGACGAGAATGGAACTGTACCTCAGTATGAAGATGGATCAAGTTCTTCAGATGTTGAAGTTGACGAACCAAAACTTTTCTCACAAGAGGAACTCAATGATTTGGTGAGAGACCTAGATCTACCTAAGCAATCTGCTGAATTACTTGGTTCTAGACTTAAAAGCAAAAATTTGTTGATGGAGGGTACATCTTTTGCATGGTACAGACATCGGGAAAAAGACTTTCTGTCTTTTTTCATAAGGGCAATTTGGTGTTTTGCTCTGATTTAGAGGGGTTGATGGCTCAGTTCCACATTCAGTATGATTCTTCTGAATGGAGGCTTTTCATTGACTCTTCCAAAAGAAGCTTAAAAGCAGTTTTACTTCACAATGGTGGCCGTTATGCGTCCATTCCTGTTGCTCATTCGGTGTACTTGAAGGAGACTTATGAGAACTTGGAGTTGGTACTCAAAGTGGGTTATCAAAACCAAAACTGGTTGGTATGTGGGGATTTAAAAGTATTGTGTATGCTGCTTGGACAACAGGCTGGGTACACCAAATACCCTTGTTTTCTATGTTTATGGGACAGTAGAGACTGACAAAATCACTGGAAGCAAAAAAATTGGCCACCAAAAAGTCTAGTTGTTGGTGAAAAGAATGTTCTCAGAGATACATTGGTACCCCCTGAGAAGGTTTTATTACCACCACTCCATATAAAATTAGGATTAATGAAGCAATTTGTTAAGGCGCTTCCCAAAGATAGCGAGTGCTTCAAGTACTTGGGATCCAAGTTTCCAGGTTTAACGGAGGCAAAACTGAAAGAGGTTTTTTTTGTTGGCCCGGATATTAGAAAACTCATATCCGACAAAGACTTCATCAGTTCAATGACTCCAACTCAAAAAGAAGCGTGGGTTGCCTTTACTGTGGTCATAAATAACGTTTTGGGAAACCAAAAGGACCCAAATTTACAAGGAAATGGTGGAAACAATGTTGAAAGCGTTTCATAAGCTTGGTTGCTCCATGAGCTTAAAAGTCCATTTTCTCAACTCACACCTTGACTATTTTCCTGAAAATTTGGGAGCAGTGAGTGAAGAGCAGGGAGAACGTTTCCATCAAGATATAAAAGAAATGGAAAGAAGGTATCAAGGGAAATGGAGTGTAACGATGATGGCTGACTACTGCTGGTTGTTGTATAGGGATCTTCTGGAAGCCACCTACAAGAGGAAAAGCTCAAAAAGAAGTTTAGAGTTTAAAAAAAGACGATTTCACAAGCAATCTACTTGAATGTGGTGTTAATTTTGTTGTCACCTGTGCAAATGAGTTAATATTTTTCATGTAAATAAAATATTTGCGTTAAGAGATCTTTTAAAACGATGACCACCCGTTTGTTCGAAAACCTGACGTCCAAGGACAAAACTGCTATCGTTTTTGGATTCAGCGCACCAAAAAACATAAAAATCAGTCAACAAAACCAAAACAGCTGTCCAAAAATTTTTTTTTGCAGACCTTTGTTATTTTTCAGGACAGGAGGAATGAGTGAAGAAAGAAATCCAGTTCTTCACCTCCCCCCCCCCCCCCATCAGTTGGATCAGACTGCTAATCTTTGCCTTCAGTCATTTTCATTCAAGGGCTTTGTAAATGCAGGCCCAGTCGGAGGATGGTAGAGGGACAGCACAAAACCTTTTGCTGCCTTTTTTATTAGTACTGATGTTTTTATTAATGATTATTTTTGGGAGCTACCTTGGGTGGTAATGGCAAGAGACACACTCTGAAAATGTTTTAAAGAAAACAAATATGTAGATAAACATGACTATGGATCTATCTAAAGTTGTAAATGAAGAGCCAGTTTACATATTCAGCACACATTAACAGCACAATTCTATTCAGAAGTAATCCCCACTGAGTTCAATAGGATCTGTTTCCAGGTGAGTGTAGAACAGTGGTTCCCAAACTTTTTCAACTGACAGCTCCCTTGATCTGTTGGGCTACTGGGCATGACTCCCCATTAGGGCTACAGAGGGTTTTTTGCACGGATTCCTCAGCTCCCCTATGTGGCTGAGGGAAACACTGGTATAGAGGATTACAGTCTTAAGTATTGTATAATCAAATGATTGGACCTCAAGTAATATAGATCCCTACCCTTTTCTCACAGGGTAAAGAGCAGTTGCAATCTTTATAGGGAAAAATGGTACATTCTTCTCCTGCTATCTGTATGTTTGCTATGCAGATTTTCACCTAACTGCACTGTGTCTGGTTGTGCTTCATTATCCCACTCAGATATTTTCACTATAAAGTCTGAGACAAAAAGAGTTAAGCATTACCACCTCCTGCTGTCAAACAAGATAATGACACATGGAATCTGAATGTTTTTTCAGTTTGAATGAAGCTACTTGAGCTGCTGAGTGGTGCATTGAGCTGCAGAGTTCCCTCTAATTTTTGTCCCTAAGTGTGCAAAGTGCTACTGTGGCTATGCTCACAGTGCTCCAGAGAAGTCTCCCTCTTGGTGCTCTAATGGCTTCTCTCTCTCAAGAGAGAAACCAGTACAGAACCATAAGAAGAGCAAAAAACAGAAGCTGACAGAGCACCAGGAGAAAGAGCAAAATGAGAGGCACTGCTGCCTACAAGATTAGACCATCTAAGCCAGAGTGTGCATAAGAACATAAGAACAGCCCCACTGGATCAGGCCATAGGCCCATCTAGTCCAGCTTCCTGTATCTCACAGCGGCCCACCAAATGCCCCAGGGAGCACACCAGATAACAAGAGACCTCATCCTGGTGCCCTCCCTTGCATCTGGCATTCTGACATAACCCATTTTTAAAATCAGGAGGTTGCGCATACACATCATGGCTTGTACCCCATAATGGATTTTTCCTCAATGGAATTGAGCTGCCTTCCTTGGAGGTAAGGAGTACTTAGAGAAGCAGCCCACAAGGTCATCTGGTGAGCTGGGTGGGGGAGGTTAGGCAGAAAAGAGGGTAGCGGTGTAAGAAGGGCAAGAACATAAGAACAGCCCCGCTGGATCAGGCCATAGGCCCATCTAGTCCAGCTTCCTGTAACTCACAGCGGCCTGCCAAATGCCCCAGGGAGCACACCAGATAACAAGAGACCGGCATCCTGGTGCCCTCCCTTGCATCTGGCATTTCTAAAATCAGGAGGTTGCGCATACACATCATGGCTTGTACCCCATAATGGATTTTTCCTCAATGGAATTGAGCTGCCTTCCTTGGAGGTAAGGAGTACTTAGAGAAGCAGCCCACAAGGTCATCTGGTGAGCTGGGTGGGGGAGGTTAGGCAGAAAAGAGGGTAGCGGTGTAAGAAGGGCAAGAACATAAGAACAGCCCCGCTGGATCAGGCCATAGGCCCATCTAGTCCAGCTTCCTGTAACTCACAGCGGCCTGCCAAATGCCCCAGGGAGCACACCAGATAACAAGAGACCGGCATCCTGGTGCCCTCCCTTGCATCTGGCATTTCTAAAATCAGGAGGTTGCACGTACACATCATGGCTTGTAACCCATAATGGATTTTTCCTCCAGAAACTTGTCCAATCCCCTTTTAAAGGCGTCCAGGCCAGTCGCCATCACCACATCCTGTGGCAAGGAGTTCCACAGACCGACCACACGCTGAGTAAAGAAATATTTTCTTTTGTCTGTCCTAACCCGCCCAACACTCAATTTTAGTGGATGTCCCCTGGTTCTGGTATTATGTGAGAGTGTAAAGAGCATCTCCCTATCCACTCTGTCCATCCCCTGCATAATTTTGTATGTCTCAATCATGTTCCCCCATCAGGCGTCTCTTTTCTAGGCTGAAGAGGCCCAAACGCCGTAGCCTTTCCTCATAAGGAAGGTGCCCCAGCCCCGTAATCATCTTAGTCGCTCTATTTTGCACCTTTTCCATTTCCACTATGTCTTTTTTGAGGTGCGGCGACCAGAACTGGACACAATACTCCAGGTGTGGCCCTTACCATAGATTTGTACAACCGCATTATAATACTAGCCGTTTTGTTCTCAATACCCTTCCTAATGATCCCAAGCATAGAATTGGCCTTCTTCACCACCGCCGCACATTGGGTCGACACTTTCATCAAGCTGTCCACCAGCATCCCAAGATCTTTCTCCTGATCTGTCACAGACAGCTCAGAACCCATCAGCCTATATCTAAACTTTTGATTTTTTTGCCCCAATGTGCATGACTTTACACTTACTGACATTGAAGCGCATCTGCCATTTTGCTGCCCATTCTGCCAGTCTGGAGAGATCCTTCTGGAGCTCCTCACAATCACTTCTGGTCTTTACCACTCGGAAAAGTTTGGTGTCGTCTGCAAACTTAGCCACTTCACTGCTCAACCCTGTCTCCAGGTCATTTATGAAGAGGTTGAAAAGCACCGGTCCCAGGACAGATCCTTGGGGCACACCGCTTTTCACCTCTTTCCATTGTGAAAATTGCCCATTGACACCCACTCTCTGCTTCCTGGCCTCCAACCAGTTCTCAATCCATGAGAGGACCTGTCCTCTAATTCCCTGACTGTGGAGTTTTTTCAGTAGCCTTTGGTGAGGGACCGTGTCAAACACCTTCTGAAAGTCCAGATATATAATGTCCACGGGTTCTCCCGCATCCACATGCCTGTTGACCTTTTCAAAGAATTCTATAAGGTTCGTGAGGCAAGACTTACCCTTACAGAAGCCATGCTGACTCTCCCTCAGCAAGGCCTGTTCGTCTATGTGTTTTGAGATCCTATCTTTGATGAGGCATTCCACCATCTTACCCGTTATGGTTGTTAGGCTGACCGGCCTATAGTTTCCCGGGTCTCCCCTCTTTCCCTTTTTAAAAATAGGCGTGACATTTGCTATCCTCCAATCTTCTGGCACCGTGGCCGTTTTGAGGGACAAGTTGCATACCTTAGTCAAGAGATCTGCAACTTCATTCTTCAATTCCTTAATAACCCTTGGGTGGATGCCATCAGGGCCCGGTGACTTATTGATCTTTAATTTATCAATGAGGTCTGAAACATCTTCTCTTTTAACCTCTATCTGACTTAACTCCTCGGTTAGGAGGGGCCGTTCAGCAGATTTCAGCTGCACAGCACTTCTGATACAGCTGTGGCAGCGAAGCTTACAGGGAATGTAGGATTCACATTCTCCCTCACTGATCATTAGTGTTCCAGGGTTGTCCTCACCATCACTGTATATGGGCTGACTGTACAATGGATTTGACCACATTTGCTAATAAGGCAGTTCTAAGCACATTTACTTATGAGTAAGCCCCACTGCACCTGGTGGGATCGCCTTCTTAGTAAACATGCATAGGAAAGGCTGGCATAGAAATATGCTCACCAGCATTTAAAATCCTGCTTTGTCCATGTAGCTCAACCCATCAAAGTAGGCAGACTAACTTGTGACTTTTCAATTAATTTGATTCCTTTCAGTATCCTAAAGCTTGCTATATTAAAAAATTGGAAAACCATTCAGATTTTTAAAAAATTGTTTTATTATTTCAACCCAGCAAATGCACAGGTTGAACTATCATCTGCCAAGTTAGTGGCTTATTCCATAAAGCAATAAATATTTTTGACGGTGTATGTAGGCCTGTGTGACACATTTTCCCAGGATCAATGCTGAGACCTCTGAACTAAAGTAAAATCATCTTTCTAAATGGAATACTAATTTTTGCTAAGCTGCTTTTTGAAGACAAGGCTCTTTTTAAAACCCAAAGCTCCATACAAAGGATGGAGGGGAAAGAAGATGGAGACTGCAGTTGATGAAATGCAAATGAGACTTTGCTCAGACAGCTGGCTGCTTTGGGATGACATGTGTGATGAATGGCTCTTAAAACATGAGCAGGCATCAGGCTTCAATTCAGTGTCAGACTGGCAAAAACAGCAGCATTACTGGATGCTTCCTTTAATTAATGCAACATTTCTGCATTAGTCCGGACACCGCCGATAAATGGGAAAGAACTGATATCAGTGGTAATATCAGAAATCTTTCAACCTTGAAGCTGGGATGCGTTAGCCAAAAGCTGCAGTATCGTAAAAGGTTTAATTGTATTTGTAATGTACCAGTGCACCATGACAAAAATGGAAGATAGTGTAGGTAGGCCCGGGTAAGCCAGTGATAAATGAGTGTGAGTGAGTGATTACAAAGCAAAGAGGACTCTGAAAACAGACAAAAGACAAGCAAAAAGGGAAAAGGTGGGGGGACGAAGATATCAACAGCTATTCTGATGTGTGAAGTAGGTGCAGAGAGAAACCTGGTTATAGTTTCCTGTGGGGATGGACTCACAAAGCAGCTTAACATAAATCTCTCATCCTAAAGGGATTTCATTGACAAAAGTGAGATTTAGCACCTGAACTGCTTGCTGCTGAACTTTGCAGAGAAGAGCTTTTGCCAGGCAGTTGGGAGCTAGAAAGCATTGCAACTTCGTAAATCAAAAACCACAAGTCAAGGTTTTCTACTAATTACAGATTGGAACAGGTACTCCAAAAACACCCATAAGTCATCCTTTTCATGCTTTAAAAAGATCATTTTTGGATCATGTAGTACTATCCTGTTGCACAACAAGGTCACAATGTGACATTTAAAAAGTGCCTTGGAATGTCACGTGGCCAACCTAGTCTGAAAATGGAACTGAATGTACTTGAAACTGTTTACAGATACTGTAAGATGTGTATACAGGTACATACACCTGGGGAGATTTTTTTTAAAATTGAAAGGATACCTGTAGAATGTAATCTGAGAACAAGAATGTATCTAATATATATTGTTGCATGCCTACTACTTCCATATGCAGCATGAAGTTCTGGGGTAAAACTATTTGAATTTGGTGACTGATAGCATTTTAGATCCTGAGAGAAGTCAGTATTGTATCCCAAGATACCTTCAGCCAACTCCTGGTACTTTCTGTATTGCTCTGAAGAGGTCACTTTTGTACACACGCACAACACCTATTGGCCATCACTCCAGCTGAATGTGAGTGGAATATATTGGCAGCGGTGGCTTCGGCTTTGGAGGGAAGCCATGGGACCTTTTCAGGGCCCCCCTTGATTGTGACTTCCATGCACTTGTGTCAGCTACTCCTCCCCCCCCCCCCCCAGTGCCAAGGAACTTGTTAGCACAAGTTTTTCATACTGCCTGTTAGAATGGTGGCAGTGAGATAGTTTACTAGTCCACTGTCTGGTTCCTGATTAACTGTCAAGTGCGGGCTCTCTTGTAGGGCTGCATCCCATGTATGGAACAACAACTGTAGGGACCTTTTCCCAAATTCTGATGGCTTTAAGGTAAACCTGCATAACATAATGTAGATGTTTTCCTTGGAAATCTTGCTGGTTCATATCAGAGCTCTTAAAGCTTCTTTGAAATGTTTTGTCTGAGAAGAAAACCTTAAGTGCACTTCAGATTCTGCTGTTGGTGAAATTAGGTGGGAACTCCATAAGAGAAGCATCTTTGTGCAGCAGATACTTGCAGGATGTGAATGTTCAACATGATTGTGACAGCATATTCTTCTTCAGAGTGTCAGATTAAGTCATGCATTGTATCCATAAGCATAATATATTTGGTTCTGTACACTGTTATGGTAGTGCTTTTTAAAATGTGTATTACATGCACACACAGGTGAAAAACAACTGTGTGCCGGGATCTGTGTTAGTGGCCAGTGGCACAGTTGCGTGATTTGGCAAGGAAAGAAAAATGGAGACAAGAGTGACAAATGCAAAATATTTATGTTAGTGACAAAACCAAAAAGGGAATTCAAACTGGGGCTCTGTTAACTCACTCACATGTTACTCTAGATGGGAATTTCATCACTATGTTTTGCACGCTATGGAGCCTTGGGGAAAGAGGTTAGAAGAAAGAAGGGGAGGGGAACTCCTTAGGAGGAGGAGGAGAAAAACATGAGTAGAGAAGGGATATATGGAGATTAGATGGATTTTCCAGAGGAACACAGGAAGAGGGAGACTTTTGGGTACAGGGGGAAAAAAGGGGGAATTAATGGGGAAATTAGTGGAAAGGGAGAGGTTCCTAGACCATGGCAAAAGGCTTATAACTTGCTTGCTTCTTTGAATCAAGGGTCAAAGGCAGGGAAGTTCACCCACTTGCAGTGGGGTAGCTAGTCTCTCCCACTTAACAGATGCTCTTAATCAATAGCCCGAACTTCTGAAAGAAGGTTTCATTTGGCATGGAAGATTCTCCCTTTTGGAGCCCTTGGTGGATTGGTTAAGAGCAGTGGTTCTCAATCTTCTTGGTGCTATGACCTACCATATCCTCCATGGTGGGTCACAATACAGGAATGACTTACTGGAACGGTAGTGAGGCCGAGCTGGGTTGCGCTGGGCTGGTGACCCATTCTACTGGCCTCTGTGGTTTTCCAGTTTTTAGAAGCAGCCTTCCAAGGCTTCTACAGGTCATTCTTAGGCCCACAGCAGCTAGTAGAGTGGGTCGCTGGCCCAGTACAAACGAGAAGAGTCTCCCTATCCTCCCAGTGAGTAATTTGGCTTCTGGAATTGTTCCAATCTGTAGCCAAAACAAACAGGCGGGTGAGAGAGCCCAGGTTGTGACTCACATTACATGGGCTCGCAACAGACCCACAGCTTGGAAAACCTTGGGTTAAGAGAGTTTATTTGGGGAAGGAAGTCTGAAGCTGGTCTTAGATGTACACGAAAACAGTGCAAAGACAGAAAATGGCTTTACATGTTCAATCAATCAATCAAACAATCAATCAACAGTATTTATATACCACTTTTCAACTAAAAGTTCACAAAGCGGTTTACAGAGAAAAATCAAATAACTAAATGGCTCCCTGTCCCAAAAGGGCTCACAATCTAAAAAGATGCAAATGAATGCCAGCAGACAGCCACTAGAACAGACAGTGCTGGGGTCAGGTGGGCCAGTTACTCTCCCCCTGCTAAAAAAAGGAGCACCCACTTGAAAAAGTGCCTCTTACCCAATTAGCAGGGGTACACAAACCACACAACACTCAAAATAGACAGGAAAGCTACAAACCCTAAGCATGCAGTCAGTGTTAACTGCAAGAGGCCTCAGGCGCCTCTTTTCTAGGCTGAAGAGGCCCAAACGCCATAGCCTTTCCTCATAAGGAAGGTGCCCCAGCCCAGTAATCATCTTAGTCGCTCTCTTTTGCACCTTTTCTATTTCCACTATGTCTTTTTTGAGATGCGGCGACCAGAACTGGACACAATACTCCAGGTGTGGCCTTACCATAGATTTGTACAACGGCATTATAATATTAGCTGTTTTGTTCTCAATACCTTTTCTAATGAACCCAGGCATAGAATTGGCCTTCTTCACTGCCGCCGCACATTGGGGCAACACTTTCATCGACCTGTCCACCACCACCCCAAGATCTCTCTCCTGATCTGTCACAGACAGCTCAGAACCCATCAGCCTATATGTAAAGCTTTCATTTTTTGCCCCAATGTGCATGACCTTACACTTACTGACATTGAAGTGCATCTGCCATTTTGCTGCCTATTCTGCCAGTCTGGAGATCACTTCTGGTCTTCACCACTCGGAAAAGTTTGGTGTCGTCTGCAAACTTAGCCACCTCACTGCTCAACCCTGTCTCCAGGTCATTTATGAAGAGGTTGAAGAGCACTGGTCCTAGGACAGATCCTTGGGGCACACTGCTTTTCACTTCTCTCCATTGTGAAAATTGCCCATTGACACCCACTCTCTGTTTCCTGGTCTTCAACCAGTTCTCAATCCATGACTTGTCCTCTAATTCCCTGACTGTGGAGTTTTTTCATTAGCCTTTGGTGAGGGACCGTGTTGAATGCCTTCTGAAAGTCCAGATATATAATGTTTACAGGTTCTCCCACATCCACATGCCTGTTGACCTTTTCAAATAATTCTATAAGGCTCGTGAGGCAAAACTCAAGAAGGTTAGGCGGAAAAGAGGGTAGAAGTGTAAGAAGGGCAAGCTGTTTTAATCAATGTAGTCTGGTCTCCAAAAGGGTTCTTTTGTTCAAGATGGAGCCACTCTGAGGCAGCACTTATCAATTATAAACAAACTGTATTAAATATAGAACTAAGTTCACAATTGCCACGAATGGTCCACAGGTGTGCTGTGGGAGTTTGGGAGAGGGTCATTTATTAGTAGGGCCTTTTGGGGATGTGAGCCCTGTTATTTATGCAAGTTTAATGTACATGTTACACAGGATCGAAATCCTGCATAACCAGTTGGCCCAGTCTTATGGCTGGCCAATTGGGAGGTGGAACGAGATCCTACCTGTCTGATTGGCCCTCTTGTTTAACCTGCCAATCAGGTGGACTGAGACTGATTCAACAGCACTAATCATGGGGAATCTGGGCGGAGCTCAGGGGTATAAAGCAAGGCTGTTTGCCTTGTGTTTTCATTGCTAGGTTCTGTTCTGAAGATGAAATGTGTTGAGCTGTTATCACCTTCATTTATTCACATGGACCCACTATTTAACAAACTCCCTACCAGCAGCATAGTGTGTCTTGTCAATTGTCAAAAAACTGGTGGTGTGCATTGACATCTTGTCAGTGTGCTGTGAGATGAAAAAGGTTGAAAATGGATGATCCAAGTTAGAAATAAAAGACATCAGGTTGAAATATTTACTAAAAGCTAATTGGTGCAAGGGGATTGCAGCAAAGTAGCTAAAGGCTCTAACACCGACAAATTCATATGCTCAATAACACAGCCATTCTTACCATGCTAGCTAAACCATTATGGCTAAACCTGCAGCACTGAGGGTGAACCATGATGGAGTTGCTCGTGATAAGATTGTTCCTTTACTTCCTTCAGGTCTCTTACTTTGTGGCTTACCTTGCGGCTGTTGCTCCTGAAGAGCTTTTTCATGGAATGTGCTTCTTCTGTTTGTAATTTCCACTTTGTCTCTTGGACCGGAAGATTTTGTCTCAGCTGGCCAGCTTAATACAGGAGAGGTACGCTGAGGTCCCGAATAACCAAAATATATTTCAAGACCTTGCTGAGCATAACCTTGAGTTCTAGTAAGAAATTGTTCTTTCCTGCTTCTTCAGGGACCACTTTGTTTTAAGCAAGTTAGAGTCCTGCTTTATATCCCTTCAGTTCTCCTTTGTCAGTGTTTGATCTTTCTATTCAGCCAGCTGGCCATTCACACATTTGCTCCTTTTCATCCATCTAATTAGTAAAGTTCTAAAGAAAGAAGGGAGGGGGAATAAAAGGCAAGTCTTTTCACTTGCTAAATGCACCATAATGATATCATAATGAGATATCACAAGTTGCTGGCATTAAATAATATAGCAAAATGGAGTCTGGACACAATCTGGCTGAAAATTGCGCCCATTTCAGTTCTGACAGTGGGGTGTTACTGATCCTGGGTACCAGTGGGCATAGTTGTACTTTGCTGGAATGAAAGTGATTTAATGCAGCACCAGCAGATTAATGCTCCACAGATAATAATAATAATAAAACTTTATTTTTATCCCGCCCTTCTCCCTAATGGGACCCAGGGCGGCTAGATAGTAAGGCAAGGTGCAAGAAGAACAGTGGTATGTTCAAGAAATGAAGAGCACATGGCTCTAAAGCCCAGGATAGTATAGGTTTTTATCCCATAGAATCCTGTGGGATTGTAGGTGGGGTGCACAGATACCTCCGCAAGTTATAGGAACATTTGTTCCCTTACCTCAAGTCTGCGTTGAAGCTACATCGGTGCTGGAAAGTTGGATAGGATTGGACGATCAGTCAGTTGTTCCTTTGTTACTAGTTGAGCATCCCTATTGGATAATGCTTTTGTTTTCCTACCTAGTTGAGGGTGTGGAGTTCTGTTGCCTAGATTAATCGTGGAGTTGTGAGGACTGTTGGAGGTGTGAACATTTTGTAGAAGTTGTTCTTCCCAAACTTGGGAATCCTTAAGAGGTGGCTGTGGTCACAAGGTACCAGGTATGCTATCCCAGCAGGAGTTGAAGCTGATAGGCTTCATCTTCAGCCTACCATACTTCATTTTGGAAGTATGAAAATTCAGCATAAATTTGAGGAAGCAAATTGTTTTTCAAGTATGGAGTGTTGGGTTCCATGGTTCAGTGGTGGTGGTGGGTGATCACAGGGTTTCATCAAAAGTGTGGCCTTCCTGGCCTGTCAATCTTAGGCATGATCCTTCCCTTCTGCATGTCTACCTGTCTGGATTAAGAAGAAGTTGTGGACATTCAATTTGGCGTGCTGAGAGGCTACATGTTTAAAAGTCAACTCTCTGTTTTCAAGGCATTTAGCTGTGCCAGAATTGGAAGTAGTTCTTCCAGTTGAGATCTGCTAGATCTGGCTAGATCTGGTAAGGAAACCATGAAATATTCTGGTAGGCCTTACTCAAAATATTTATTTCTACTGCACTAAACTATTTAAATCCCTAACCAAAGATGTCTCTTTACACAAGATACTTAAATCTTTCTTCCCTACAATGAAACTGTAGATTTCATTAGAAAACCTAGTATTTGTTTGGAAGAAAAATGATTTTGAACTATAGCTTGGCATTCTTCTAAGTAGAAGGGGTATTTGTTAGATACTCTTTCTGTTCATTTTTGAATATTCAGCTAACCAAATTGACTGTGAAAGGGATCAACTCCCTGCTTCATAATGTGCTGTTTGTGAGACATGAGGTAATTGTCCCCTGGCTCAATTAGAACTGTGGTGTACACAAAACCTAAAATATCCCCAATGGTCTTCTATGAATGTATGTTGGCTTTGCATTCTAGACTAATGGAAGCTAGTCATGAAGAAAGGACTGTAAATCACTTTGGCCAAGCTGACCCAAAGATGTGTGCCAAATTTCAGTGTCAACACACATTCCACAATAAAAACAAAATTGTATTTAGCAGAAGACAAACAAACAACAATAAGGGTTAGACAGAAGTCATCCAACTGCAAAGCTACACACAGATGGCTTCATTTCCCCTTTGGGAGCCCAGAACAGAGTGCTAGTGATCTATCATGGACCCACATTCTAACATTATTAGAGAAATATGCTACTCATACAGTCTAGAAGAAAAAGTTACTAGAAAACACTGAATATTATCAAACAAAAATCCACAAGCTGAAAGCCAGCACAGAAAGAAAAACAGAAAATGAAATGTCACATACATTCTCAGTTTGTAATTCACTTACAAAAAAATAAAATGTTTAAAGGCTCTTGTTTTAGCCACTGACTGATGTCTCAAAGACCTTGGGACAACTTGAAGGCTGTGAACATGACCTCTGTAACCCAGTCAGCTTATTGTAGGATGTGAAACTGACAAGAGGCTAAGAATCCAATATGGAACATTTCTAGCTATGCTGAAGTTGATGCCTTTGCATGGTAGAAAGGAAAGGAGTTGAAAGGTTATAAGACAAAAAATACAAGTAGAGTTATGGATGAAATGCAAACCTGCCAGGAATATGGGGTTAAATCTAATATTCATGGTACAGAATTATTGGTGCTTTAGAAATGCTTAGCATTTTCAAATGTGTATTTAAATACTGACAACTATGGCTAAGTTAGGTTTATGAAGAATGTCTGGTCATGATGGTAGCAATTTTGGCAGACTACAATGTGTGTGTTTCAAATAGCTTCACATGAGTTTCCTGCTTCTATCTGTGTGTTAGATATAACAACCCATAAAATCATTGCTTAGTTCAGTCAAAACCAGAGACCTAGTAATGGAATTGACAAGTTTTCCACAGTAGCTCTTTATAATATGTGCCACAGAATAAGATGAATAGTGATGCAATTTTAATGAAATTAGTGCATATGCTTTGGAGTAGCATGTCCAGTCATTTTGACTAAGTTGAAAATAACAGAAGTTATAATTTGCTCACATTATGCAGTTTTGAAAATGATAGATGGTGAACAAATTGCTGAAAGCAGTTTCTAACCATACCAACACACACACACACACACACACACACACACACACACACACACACACACACACACACACACACAAATTTAACCAACAGAAGATACTTGAAACTGATCACCATAAATTAGAAAAGTCTACAATCATTTTGGGAAAGTGCTTTGTAGCAAATTATGGGAATAACTTAGCCAAAGACAGGTAAGTCAATGAATCTTCAAATTCTTTAGTGAAATATAATTTTAAGCACAATTTATATTTCCATTCAAATCAGCTGAAGCACTTGGTTTTGACTGGTGCATAATATTAACCTTACTATGTGGTGTTAACATGGTAATGTGTTTACCCCATCTATGTCTGATTTTATCATTTTTTAAATCATTTATCTCTTGTTATTTCTGTCATTCTTTATACTGTATATGACTTTCAATGCATTTAAGGGCACAATCCTAAGCCCTTGTGTCAGTACTTTCCAGCACTGACATAAGGTCAATGAAGCTCTGAGGTAAGGGAACAAACATTCCCTTATTTGAGGAGGACTCCGTGAGTGACACCCAACTGCAGGATGCAGCACATGCCCCATTGGCACCACTATGCCAGCACTGGAAAGCATTGACATAAGGAGTTAGGATTGCACCCTAAGTATATTCTACTTCTTTACAACTCAAAATACAAAAAGCAATTTTAAAAATTGAGTTTTCAAGAAATTTATGTCTACAATCTGTCCAAATGCATCAGGGGGAATAGCCTCCTTATATACTTTAAATAACCTGAAAACATAGCTATGAACAATTTCTAAGTTATGCATGCAGTAAGGTTTATCTCAAGGACAGGCTAGGATTGAAACACTGCAAAGCTCTGAGTGAATTTAGAGATTGGCAGCACCCTTTTCAACAGATGGTGTCCTTTCTGCAGATGAGCTGCAGGCTCCTTGGGAGCCATTACTCAGGGAACATCAACAAGCCAATTCCAGCATTCTTCCTATTCTCCATATTCAGCAGTCTTTGGGGTGCTGCCAATATTGGAATTTTTAGTCCCATTCAGAGCTCAAATGTATCCTATGTTTAGCTTCATTTTGTCTCAGAATAGCATCATATTAAATATGTAGACATCCATCTTATTCGGTAGTCATGTCAGCTTTTTTATTGTTAGAATAGTAATATTGCATTTCAAAAGGCACAAACAATGCAGACAAAAGTACAATGGTAAAAGATACTTTAAAAAATTAGATTTTTACTGTAAGTTTGCTCACCAGCATTGTGAGCTGAGCCTGGAAATGAGCAAGCATTCACTTTGTAGAATTTTCTAGATTAAATGTTCCCAAATGTTTTAGCATCAGAATCCACTTTAAAAAAAGTTTCGCTTTATCAGCCACTCAAACCACTGTGGCTACAATGGTGATTGAGCAGCAGTGCTCCCCACAGATAGCAGATTGTTTAACCCTTGATGCACATAGCCTGATCTGCCCTGTCAGCTTCGTGAACTACCAAAAACTAGGTTGCAACCCACAGTTTGTCAACTGCTAGATTGCTCTAGATCAGTGGTTCTCAAACTTTTAGCACCAGGACCCACTTTTTAGAATGAGAATCTGTCAGAACCCACCAGAAGTGAAGTCATGACCAGAGGTGACATCAAGCAGGAAAATTTTAACAATCTGAGGCTTCAATCCTACTCATGCTTACCTGGGAGTAAATCCCATTTACTATCACTGTTAAAAGCATATACATAGTAGCCTGTTAAAATTATAGATCTGTAACATTTCCCCATATGTAGTCACATGCCATGGTGGCATCAAGTCTAATATATTAAAAATAAAATGGGAACCCACCTGAAATTGGCTCACTATCTACCTAGTGGGTCCCAATCCATAGCTTGAAAAACACTGTTCTAGGTTGCTTCTGGGCAAATATTACTCTACTGAATGTTTCGTTGAGAGATGGGGCGGGGGAAACAGAAGAATTCTTGCTGATTGAAGGTGAAGAATAAGAAAGATTTACCAAGACATGGCTGTAGTTGGGTTTGCAAAGACAAAATCAGGCAACTAGAAGAATGAGAAGGAAAAAACCTCAGCTGAGTTGCACTATACATGGTTGACATGCAAGAACCTTGGAAATAAAGGGAATGGCTCACTGCCAGTGGCATTCCACTGCAGCCTGAACCCAAGGACCCCTTCTCCTTTCTATCCCAGTAATACTCCCTAATTTTCCTTCCTCCTTTCCTCCTTATGTTCCAAAATTACAATTTATGCTAGGTCACACTGGAAGCCCATCTAATGTCCCTATGACCTTATCCCCCTTCTTGGTCTTTCCCTTCTAAGGAGTTCCTCTCTCCTCATTCTCCTTCCCCTAGGGCTCCATACAGTGTGAATGTTAGCCATAAAATTCCCCTGTTACACCATAGAATTAAAGGTTTGAGTGAGTGAGAAGAAACATCTTGAGCACTAAATTACATCCTCTTGTTGTGCCTTTCACCATTGCCTCCGTTTTCCTTTGCCCAGCAAATTCTATAGCTGTGCCATAGGCCACTACACGGGTTCCTTCAACATGACTGCTGTTTTTTTTTTTGCCAAGTGTGCTTGTTACGAGTGTGTTTGTGTGCACACGCGCATGCGAGGTTTTTTTAAAGCCCTACTGGTAACAAGTCTGTTATGCACCTAGGCTATGGTATATTATGACTCTTCTTACTTTAGAGGTAGTTTTTGTGATTTGTTAGCTAGGCAATCTCTGTCCTGTAATAGGATATCATAAACTAAGGCTGCAATCCTAACCACAGTTTCCTGAGAGTTAACCCCATTGAACAAAATAGGATTTACTTCTGAGTAGACCTGGTTAGGATTGTGCCCTAAGTGTTCACTAGTAAATATTGTTAAGAATGGCTTTGAATAAGCATTACTCACCCTGTAACAAAAATAGGGAAGTGTGATAGAGTGAAAAGATTTACTTAGGACCCAGTCCTAACCCACTTTCAAGTGCTGGTGCATCTGCAATGCAGCCCCAAAGTAAAGAAACAAACATCCCCTTACCTTGAGGAGGCCTCTGTAACTGCCTCCCTGCTGCAGAATGCAGTGCACACCTGGTTGGAACAGCTGCATTTGTGCTGAAAAGTGGGATAGAATTGAACCCTTAATTTAGTTATCCACTTCCTATCCACTTCCTATTGACTTTGTCTTCAAAATATTTTCTTTGTCCTTCCTTTCTTTTTTGAAACTCCCTTTGGATGAAATTTCTTTGGATGAAGTTTCTGGCAGATTGTACTTGCAAACAAAACATAATAAATCACCTTTAACATGGTAATTTTCCCACCTTGGTTGTCACAGAGCAACACACTATGTTGTCGTAATATTATACCATCTTTCAAAAGATGACTCCATCTGCATTGTATATTATCGCATTATATGCATCATTACACTGTAACCATAAAAAGGAAAATGAAAATATGAAAAGGCCTCAATATCTTCATAACAATTTCAAGTTTGTGGGGCATGTGAAAAGCAATTCTCATTTACAGGAGATATATTCATCCCCCCCCCCCAAAAAAAATGACCTAAAACTGATAACAACACAGAGGCTAAACTGCAGAGCAGACATATTCACTATTTTTCTGCCCCAGGTTGTGAATATTGGTGTAATGAAAAATGTCACGTGAGTATACAGTGCCACAACAGAGTTGCTACAGAAAAGATTCCCAAAATTTCACAAGAAGGCTTTGAAGGATGCTGCAGAGCCTGTGATACCATGGGAGGCTAGTTAGCCCAGGCAAGAGACTAGAAGAGAGCTTTCCTTCTGAGATGTTGGCTGTGTCTACTTAGCAACTGGAGCAATTTGGTCTTGGGATGTGAAAGTGAAGGGCTACATTTTCCTTAGAAATGTAATGAGGTTTTAATTATTGAACATGTTCCATAAAGTTTATGAGCCCCCATCCCTAAGAAAAGGAAACACAAGACTGTTTAGTCTAGTAGTTCCCCTGGACTGGGATGGTGGGTCTTTTGTATTATTGTTGTAATCCTTGATTTTGATTGAAAGGGGATATACGCCTAAAAATAAAGTATTTTTGACTGGCAATTGTAACCCAGGCTCTTCCAAGCGATAACACATTTCTACACAACTTGATGCCATACTCCTAGGGCACTGTAGCTTAATCAGTATTTGACATCCTAATTTTGTTTATTTGTACTTATTGAAGTATGCATAGAGGTTTAAAGAATAAAGTTAGGTAGAAAAAAACATCCCAGTTCTCTGTTGTGTTTTGCTCACAGTCTAAATGTTTATTGATGGTTGACTAAGGGAAAGTGTACGGAAATGGGCAATAGAGCATTTGAGACAGTGGACAAATGGGTGAGGAAAGGGCCAGAACAGATAAATGTGAAGAAATGCAATATTTAGGCATAATTTCTTTTGGAGAAGTGGTCTGAGACTAATGTCAATTGTACCAGTGGGGGAAAAAGTTTTTAAAAATCAGTTTGAAGTGAGTAAAAGAGAAAGGTAGTACCATAGTGCTGGATATATAGTATTTCCCGTAGTAGGTGGAGTATATTCAACCTCGGAAGTGTGTGTGTTTCCAGGCATAGAGAACAACAAAAAAGAAAAAAGTACAGGTGGGACATCAATATCTACTGATTTGATACTGTGGTCCACATTGAAATGCCTTGTAACAAGGAAAAAAGCACCAAAATCCAATTTCCTACCTTCGCGCTGTTAAACCGTTCTGGTTGCAAGCCTCCCAGGCTTAAACATAGCATTAAAGACCCACTTCATGGTTTCTTCCTTGTCCGTTGTCGCCTCACAATGCATTGATGTAGATGTTATATTGCATTCAGCCGCTAGATGGGGTGAATAATGGAATCTAACTGAATTATTTACCCTGTCCAATGACTGAATGCAGTATAGCGTCTATACCTTGTTATAAGGCATTTTAAAGTGGACCCTGGTATCCACTGATTTTGGTATCCACAGAGGGTTCCGGAATGGAACCCCAGTGGATAATGAGGACCCACCTATATATTCAATGTAAGATTGCAAGAGACATGTGATGGTTGAGGGTAAGGGCAACAGAATGGTGAGGCTTGGAAGAGTTAAGGTCACAGATATAATGGGAAATCAGAACCAAAAGGTAGGAACAGAAAGGGTGGAGCAAGGCTGAAAGTAGCTTTAAAGGTATTTTAAATAGGGGTTTTAAAAAAAAAAAATGGGAGTGCTATGCTTGCACAGACAATTGTCTAAATGCAGGGGCAAACCCTTATGAGAGTTTGCTTGTGATTATCTATATTTAACTTAAACTGTAAATACAAGTCTTTTGTCAGAACTAAGCTCTTACTAGTACAAGATTAGTATTTCCAAGTACATATCCCCATTTTACTTCAACATGATAAATTCAAGATTAATGCTATGAGGATGCTAAACCAAATTCTATCTATGTATGCATTCTGGTCATCTGTTGGTTGACAGTAGGACATCTGTTCAGCTGACACTTGCAGAACCCATTCACGGAAATAAGGCTAATAAATGGCATTTAAAGCATCATAATTAAAACCAGGACATTTATGAAGTCCTTGGCCATTGACAATAATGTGTTTATATTATTTTGAAAGTACACAAGTGCAGTTAGAGTTAGGCTGTTGAAAAAGTTAGGCTGTTGACCGATTCTCGGTCACCTTCCAAGATATTAGTATATGATCATGACCTTTTAAAATTGTACCTGCTCCTTCTGGAAAGGCAGTATATGTTTCCTCCAAATGAACAGCGACTGTAGAATGTCTTATTATGAGATCTGCATAGCCAGAATTTGCAAACAATCCATATATCACTGATTTTATTATTTATCAATTTGTATCCCTCTTTTCAACTGCATAGAACCCAAAGTGGTTTACAAAAATTATAACATTTCTTCATTTTAGTAGAAATACACTCTAGTCTGACAATATGCTGGAAGGGGTTTAGTGTATACACACACAGTTTCCACATGTATGAGCCCCAGCTTTTCCTATTGCAGGGTTTCCTTAAGTATGAATCACAATCCACTGTTGCAGAGGTTCCCAAACTGTGAGCCCTGGCTTCCCAGGAGCTGTGGAAACCAGAAAGGGAAGCCGTGGAATCCTCGCAAAAAACCCGTCACCCTGTACAATGGATAGGATTGTAGTCCTAATGGGGGGCTGTGGCCAGTGGCCCAGAAGGTCAAGGGAGTCACCAGTCAAAAAAGTTTGGGAACCACTACACTAGTAGGTTGTGAGCCCATGTGCAGTGGGTCACAAGCTGGGCCCTCACACCTGCACCAGGACTGTTTGTCTCCAGATCAGAGTCATTCCAGAATGAGGGTGCTGGCCCAGCAATTTTTCCGACCACAGAGCCTCAAGGGAAGGCCTCTTCTGGATTGTGCCCAGCCAGCATCTCACTCTATTGGCCTTTATGGGCCTCAGAATGGACCACAGTTTTTGCCTCCAAAAACTGGAAGTCGCTTCCGGATGCTTCTGTGGGCCATTTTGAGGCATGTGAAGGACAATAGAGTGGGTCTCCAGCCTGGTGTGACCCAGAAGTGGCCTGTGAGGCCTCTTCCAACACCACCAGGGGCATCAGGACAAGTTGGGTTGTAGCATGGAAAACTTTGGGAACCACTGTCCTTCAGTAGAATAGTTCTGCATCCCTTCTTGTTCCTCTATATGAATAAGCAGACCCTTAACTGAAGTGAATGGGGCAGTTCATGCATACGGTTATGGAGTGTTCACAACAAAGCATGCATGTGACTCTGGCTTGAGATAACAAATTGCCGTCCAAGAAGTATTTCTGAGTAGGGTCATTCTCCTAAAGTCCATATAGTCTTGCATTGTTACCCTATAATTTCAGCATAGAGAACATAAGAAGAGCCCCACTGAATTAGGCCAAAGGCCTTTCTGGTCCAGCCTCCTGTATCTCATAGTGGTCTACCAAATGCTTCAGGGAGCATACAGAACAATAAGAGATCAGCATCTGGGTGCCTCTCCCTTACATCTGGCATTCTGAGGTAGTCTGCTTCTAAACTCAGGAGGTTGCACATACCCATCATGGCTTGTAATGGACTCTGATGGTCTTTTTCTCCAGAAATTTGTCCAATCCCCCTTTAAAGACATCTAGACCAGATACCTTCACATCCTGTGGCAAGGAGTTCCACAGACTAATTGCATGCTGGGTAAAGAAATATTTTCTTTCATCTGTTCTGAGTCTCCTGATAATCAATTTTAGTGGATGTCCCTTGATTCTGGTGCTGGGTGTTCTTTTCCCTCTCATGCCTCTATCCACTCTCCCACCCCCTGCATAATTTTGTATGTCTCAATCATGTCCCCCCCAGTACCTTTTTTTGTGATTGAAAAGCCCCAAATATTAAGGGCCCGATCCAGATCTCATAACTGGTGCACACTGTAACAAACGTCCTGTAAGTCACATTTGCAAACCTTATCGTGGGCCCAGCGCCAGGACAAGAGCAATGGGACAGCTGCGGCGCTGGGCCTGCAGTCCGCCCCAGGCACTCCTTGTGAGGTTCCAGGTGGCTGAGACATAAGACAGGACGTGGGGGAGGAGGCGGGGAGGAGGCGTTCGAGGGCAGAGGGAAGGTGTGGTGGGGGAGGGAGCGGGACAGCGGAGCTCGGCTCCACTGAATCCGGAGCCCCATGTCAGACCACGTGGCCCGACACAGGACTTCTTGATTCATCATCAGCTAAAGAGCTGCCGCAGAATTGAGTAGCCCCACTGTAAGGCTATTTTCTTTACCCGGAGGAAAGGGATGGATTTCCCCTTCTGCCGAGGAGCCAGCGGCAGAACAGAACACGTAGGATGCCACGGCAGCCATTTTGGCATCGCGGCTACCCCGCACGCTGGGCAGTTCAGGATTGGGCTGCCTGGGGGTGCCCCATCCCAGGAATCATTTTGGTCATTCTCTTCTGCACCTTTTCCATTTCCACTATATCCTTTTTGAGATGTGGTGACCAGAACTGGACGCAATGCTCCAGGTGTGTTTTCACCATCAATTTATATAAAGGCATAATATTGGCCATTTTATTCTCAGAACTTTTTCTAATGATCCCAAGCATGGAATTAGCCAGCCTTCTTCACTGCTGCCACACATTGGGTCGAAACTTTCATCAAGCTGTCCACCAGCATCCCAAGATCTTTCTCCTGAGCTGTCACAGCCACCTCAGAACCCATTAGCCTATATGTGAAGTTTTGATTTTTTGCCCCAATGTGCATGACTTTACACTTACTTACATTGAAGCGCATCTGCCATTTTGCTGCCCATTCTGCCAGTCTGGAGAGATCCTTCTGGAGCTCCTCACAATCACTTCTGGTCTTCACCACTCGGAAAAGTTTGGTGTCGTCTGCAAACTTAGCCACTTCACTGCTCAACCCTGTCTCCAGGTCATTTATGAACATGTTGAAAAGCACCGGTCCCAGGACAGCTCCTTGGACACACTTCTTTTCACCTCTCTCCACTGTGAAAATTGTCCATTAACACCCACTTTCTGATTCCTGGTTATCAACCGGTTCCTAATCCAAGGAAAGGACCTGCCCTATTATTCCCTGGCTGCGAAGTTTTCTCAGCAGCCTTTGGTCAGGGACTGTGTCGAATGCCTTCTGAAAGCCCAGATATATAATATCCACAGTCCTCCCGCATCCATATGCCTGTTGACCTTTTCAAAGAATTCTTTAAAGCTCGAGAGGCAAGACTTGCCCTTACATAAACCATGCTGATTCTCCCTCAGCAAGGCTTGTTCTGCTTACAGTAGTTTACTATTGGGATGTTTTAGTTATCTATCTCTATTAAAAGAAATTAAATTGCTTGCCCATTGTCTTGGGCTTTGTTAGGCAGCCTAATTTTGAACTGACCATGTTCCAAAGAGCAAAAAAAAAAAAAAAACTGATTACAAAAGCAAAATGTGTTGCAATGCACCAGCATTTGGCAACACCTGAACTTGCACACAGCCTTTTGAAACAATGAAGGCTGTTTTGCCAGAAACTGAACTATTTGTGTGATGGCCAGCACCAAGTGCTGAACTCTGTATGGATCAATGCAGGTGTATTTACCATTGGCACAAAGGAGTGTGAGTAAGTCCTCCATAATGGCTTGAATTGTATCTTTCATTGCTTGTTTACCTAGATCCAGATCCTGAATAAAAGCGATGGAATCACAATCTTATGAGGAGTTCTTCATTGTTTAAAGTTCCTTCTGTTGTTCTGTGTACTGTGGCACTAGAGATAACACATTTTAGATAAGCAAATACCACTACTGAGACAATCCAAAAATACAGGGAATACAAGTCTTTATAGCCAGTCTCTACTGGTTTGCCCATCTGCTTATGCAGCACACAAGCATGTGTCTGATAGGAGTGAACAATAAAAATGGAGTACTTCTGAGCATTTTTCTATTTTAAATAATAAGTTGGTGATAACCAGCATAATTATTTATCTCTCTGGACAGCTGTGTTGGTCTACCAAGAACCATCAAATGCATGGTCATCTTGATGGCTTTAATGTTGGATAATTTCCCTTTGCCCAGGTGGTATTAATAATCATTAGTCTTGTTATGTGCAACAACAAAAGGAAGTCCATCAAAGATTAATCACTAGAATTAAGTTTGTAGTAGCTTTTCTAGGGAAAATTGAAGTCTGTAGCAAAAGTGTGTCATCTAAAGATAATTAGCGTTTTGTGTTTGAAAGAGAAGAGGTGAAGAACTGAATGACCACAGACAATAAAATATATTATCCTCTTGCTCCATTACCAAATGGCTCTTGTTGGGTCCAAGCGCAGAGGCTTTATCAAAGCTGTTTTCTAAATTCAGAGCTTGCATCTGTCTGCTGCATCAAGAAGGATGAGAGCAAAAAGCTCATCCATGTAATTGTACTTCCCATTAAATTTGCAGGCACATTTCATCTTTGCCATGTGGTGGTCCCAAAATTAGCAGGATCTACAAACAGAAGCTGAACTTATTACTCTGAACAAAAATGAGTCCAAGTTAGCATCCGTGAGCAATTCATTGCCCCATAATTATATCAAATGTGAAACCGTCCATTGTTTACAAAAGCTGCCACTGCTGTCACAGACACAGGCCTATCATAAGTGAAAGAATGAGATTTTTCCAAATTACTTTCAACTGGTTGAGCAGCAGTTCCTTCTCTCAGTTCGACACATGAAGAGAGAATAATTTGGAAGCCTGGCATGCTTCGTGGCTTTAACTACAGCTGATCTAAAAATGCAAGTTAGTGAGAGTAAATAAAATGAAAAACAAATAAGGTTGCAATTCTAACCACACTTTCCTGAGAGTAAGCTCCATTGAACAAAATAAGACTTACTTCTGAGTAGACCAGGTTAGGATTGTGCCCTACTAGGTTAAAGTTAAAGTAAATTTAAGTATGTTTGTTCCTATGTTTTTAATGTTGCATTGGTAATCACCAAGAAAGAGAAACCATATATTATTTTTTTCTTTATTTAAAAGATTTATACCCTACCTTTCCTATTCCAATGGAAATGCCCAAGGTGGCTTACATAATCCATACAAAAATATATAGTATATGAGACAATGAATAAAGTCATTAACAGTGATAAATAAAACCATGAGGGGCAACTAGTTACACTGGGGTAGGCAAACATTTTGGTAGGAGGGCCACATCATCTATCTGACACTGTGTCGGGGACCAGGAAAAAAGAATTAATTTGCTACACTGTAGCAGCTTCCTTATGCTGATTAGCACCTTTAGGATATCACTGGTCCTGGAATGCGTGTGTGTCTTTTGTGTTTAATGTTTCTTGTGCCCAATTTGTAGCTTTTCATTTTCTCAAAGAAGTCTTCAAATTTTGCCATTTTTCTACTTCAGAGCAAAGAAGGAGAGCTGTCAACTCTTCAAATGAATTGTTAGGATGCCTGTGAGTAGAGCCCTCAAGGAGTGGAACCCACAGTGTTACCAGAGACAGGGCTAAACAGTGTTGGGCTCTGCCTGGAGAGTAAGAGGTTCAGTGCACTGTCTAAAGCACTGTCTAAAGCAGTGGTTCGCAAACGTACCTGGGTCACAATGCCCCTGCAATCCCTTCTTCCTGGGTCAGCCAGGTGCTGCCATCTTGGATCTCATGAAACCCAAGAGGGCGGCACCCAAATCTTGTGAGATTTTGTGAGATCCAAGATGGTGGTACCCAAATCTCTTGAGATTTGTTTTGGATCTCTCAAGATCCAAGATAGCAACACCTAGGGGAACAGGTAGGAAAACCTTAAAGTATCGGTAAGCACAAGCATATCATACAGTGAAAACATTTTTTAGCCAAGAGACAGTGGGTATCCTATCCAAAAGAGTAGCTTGTCAGAGAAAAAAGTGTTTTCATTTGCTGCTACCTATTGCAACCCCTTGTTTGTTTAGTTCTGTATTTACATACTGCTTTCCTCAGATTTCTTTTCAGGTATTACTCAAGGTAGTTTACATAGGCAGGCTGTCCTAGACTCAATAAGGGTCTTTACAATATTGTTACAATATTGTACAATAGAACCCTTCAGTCTCCAGATGTTTTCCTTTCACTATGTGGTCATGTCTTAGCTGCACAACACTTGTCTCGAGCTTCCATAGGTAGCGACAAATCATGCTAAACAGGATATTCCATTTGTTGTTGTGCTTGTCACTGATGTTCTCAGCATTCTAGTCTGTCCTCTCACCATGGCACGTGACTCCTCTCTCACAGAGAGTCCTGTTAGCTTATCAGTGACTTCTAGTTTTCCTTCCAGGAACAGATTGGGCTGCTCCTTAGCTTTGGGCAGTCTTCAGGCAGCTCAGCCTCCAGACCACACCTCCTGCTCAGGTCAGCTCTTATCATGTCCTCCAGTGACTAGCTGGTAGGCAGTGGGTTGGAACTGGTACACGAAAGAAGACATTTCCTCTCCAGAATTGCCTTCTGAGGAAGCGTGAAAGTTGTGAAAACTGAAACAGAGATTTTTAGGAGAAAAACTGTGCTATATTTTCCCCAACTGAAAGCATTTTTATTCATACCTTGCGTTACTCATTATATTCAATCCAGATTCTCTGAATATGCATGCATCTATTTGAGCAGGTAAAATTGCACCATCAGGTTTCAGTGTCCTTAAGTGAACTATAATTTGACAGGAGAGAGCATTCATCTTGATGTAGTTCAAAAGGAAAGAAAAATAGAGGCAAGAAAATAAACATAAAAAACCCCACCACACACACCCAAAAAACTATACAGTTTCAACTGTTAATCAGTAAAAACTATGGCATGTAAGCACAGGAAGCTGCATCTGCTAGCATAATTCTGAGCACTAAAATAATCCACCAATAGGAATGAAGAGAAGTTAGGTGATGAATTGCTAGCAGCTGCATCTTTACTGCATAGTCAGGATTTTATAATAAGCCTGTAGGTAGTTAGTCTCTGCATAATTTTTCTTTGGGATACCAAAAATATCCTTTCTGATGAAAGGTTTCACTAGCTTTCGGTAGCTTATCTGCTTTTTCTCTCCCCTAAGAGGAGAAAATGTTGAAAATGCATGGCTTGGCACATCAGGATGTAGGTTAGGGTGTGTCCACATCACACCATAATTGTACACACCATGATTTTGTTTTAGCACATGGGGATCTTATGCAAGTGTGACAGATCTGTTTTTGCACTTTTTTAGGACTGGGAAATACAATATCTGGGGAATTTGCTTTAAAGAAAATTTATGACGACAAAATCTTGTACACTAACTATGCAATCCAAAATTGTTTGAAAAATGAAAAGAATTTCCACCTTTTCCAAAACAGACCTGGAAGCCCCAATATGCATATTGCAGTGGTTCCCAAACCCTGAGAGCTAGGGAGCTGGTAAGTGTTTGTAGGGGGGGGGGGGAAGGCAACGCGATCACCACAATCCTGCTGCTACTGGGAGGAAAGGGTTTTTTTTTTTTAAACTTACCTGGGGATCACTGTGGCTCTCTCGGGAGCCCAGGGGCCCCTCTTCCAGTCTCCCCATACCTCCAAACCGCTGTAAAATACTTTAAAAAGTCACTTCCGGTTTCACAATGAAAACCAGAAGTGTCTTTTTAAAAGCATTCTACAGTAGTTTGGGGGTGCCAAGGAGCTCCTGAGACTCCCTGGAGAGCTATGGAACCCCCAGGTAAGTTAAAAAAAAATAAAAAATAAAAAAGCCCTTTCTTCCCTGGCACCAGTACAATTGTGGCAATCATATTGTTGCCATCACTGTTGTCCCACCCCTTAAGGGAGTAGCAACAGATCTTCCCTGGCTGAGGCATTGTGACCCCTGTTTAGGAACCTCTGGCTTAATGGGTCAGTACCTGGCCTCCTTTTGCATCTTATCCCTCTTCTAGGAAATAGCCATGGTATTGTCAGACTGCCTCAGTACTCTCTCTCTCTCTCTCTCTCTCTCTCTCTCTCTCTCTCTGAACCATAATCACTAAAGCAGGAATGGACTACCATCCATTCATGACCAGAATGAAAAATATTCTTAGGTTCCGTACTTAAAAAGGTCAGCTCAACCAAGTGCAGCGGGGGCCCTTTGAGAAGAGCCAACCTCTATGATAGCTAGGCTAAGGCCCTATTGTATTTTATCAGTACGACCACCCTGAATTCCCCAGGGTGTCATTTGAACAGGATGGATACCTTTAATCTCAGTTTAGGTCCCCCCTGCAATCAGGAGTCAGCTAGAATCCACTTGTCTAGCTTTTACACAGACCCCATCACATCAGCTAATCCTTGAAGTTAAGAATACATGGATAAAAGCTGAATTCCTCCTTTCTCCAGAATGAGACTCAAGTGGTGCCTCAGGTATAACTTATAGAATATGCTCACATCTGCCCTCTGTGCTTCAAGGAGCAAAGTAGGATCCAGGAACACAGGCAGACTACCAGCCAGGTGTATTGGAGCCACTGAGAGAATACCAATTAAGGGCCAAGGTGCCAAGCTTTACCTGGATGTAATTCTTATTTATCTCAGTGGGGCTTACCTCTGCGTAAATATGTATAGGATTGTTCTGAATCACTCATGAACGTACCTTGTGCTGAGTCAAAACATTAGCCCATCTTGCTCAATATTATCTATGCTGCCTGCCATTAGCTAGTCAGGGTTTGCTTGGCCTTACCCTGCATGCTGCCCAGCTCAGCATTCCCGTAGCATCCTTCCTGGGTTTCTGGCCCTCTGGGAAAGTCGAGCCAGCAGGCCTGGTCATAATGCAGCCCAAACACAGCAGGTGGAGCTAGCTGTCAGCTCAGCCATTATGGGGGTGGGCAGTGATGGGTGGGAGGGGCATACTGGTCCAGGAACAGAGCGGGATCAGTGGTGGTTCCCCAGCCCTGTAGTTTGTTGGGGTCACAGCATGAAAAATGTTGAAGATCCCTACAATATACTGTACAGCTAGCAGGTGGAGTTTAGCTTTCATTAATTTGAGTAATGGGGTCTTAGTCCTTAATCCTTGATATGACAACTGGGAGCATTAAAAGCATATCCTGCTGTCATCTGTTGCATAACACAGGCCTACAAAATTGAGGGTCAGAAAAGGTTTTCCCAAACTTTATGGTGGTTTGATATGAATTTGGGGTGCCGATTCCAAAAATGGCATCCGTTTTGCCCTTTCATGTCTAGTTTTGGAGATATAGTATAGCCTCATTAGTGAATGGTTCAAGCAGCTTCCTCATGAGGAAGTCATGGTGTAGGCCTCCTCATGAGGAAGCTGCTTGAACCATTCACTGAAGAGGCTATGCCGTGTCTCCAAAACTAGACGTGATACGGCAAAACGGATGCCATTTTTGGAATCAGCATCCCAAATATACCCAGGAATTGGTGTAACGTTTAAGGAAGCAAAATGTGTGTTGGCATGTGTAATCTCCATGAATCTATTTCAGAATGTTGGCTCTTCCCTGTGCAGATGACAGTAAGAAGGTTAGTCATTACTAAGCAAGCTCCACTAATTTAAAATTGGGCTTGCTTAGGATTGCATAGAACAGCAATTTTCAATCTTTTTCATATCAGGGTACACTGACAAGGTGTTAAAATTGTCAAGACACACCATCAGCTTTTTGGTAATTGACAAGGCACACCATGCTGCTGGTGGGCGCTAATATTCCCCAATGGCCCTAATAATAAATGATCCTCCCCCAAATTCCTGTGGCACAGTTGCAGACTATTTGCGGCACACTAGTGTGCCACGGCACACAAAAATCGCTGGCATAGAACATAGAAGGCATAAAGCCAATCTCTTTGTATGATTGACTCAAGATGTTTGAAATTTGAGAACAGAATTCATGAACAAGTGCTGACAGAAACCTAGTATCCTGGTTATAGTTCTTGTTTGAAAAATGTATATTTTCTAGACTAGTGTTGGCATTATATGTACACGAATACTCTCAAGGAAATCTGATGGAAGGAAAGCTATGGTATTCAAAACCTTCCTTACACTTTAAGGTCACAATCAAAGCCACCTTAAATTGGGGGGTATTTTGTTCATGGTAAGCAAAAATAAATGTTTGACATTCTGTACCATCAGTGCATTTGCATGTCATAATTTCTTGCTGTACCCAAATTACTGCAGTGCCCTGCTGACCAGGGACTGGTCCCACGGCAGGAGCACTTTACAAAGTGTGGTGGGGAGGCTCTACCTCACCTGCCTCCCCATCCACCACACATCCCTGCTGCTGACAAAATATTTTCAGTGTCTGTGTGAATTACCTCAGCTTTCCTTCCTTGATTTTCCAGGTGGTTGCTTTGGATTCATGCAGTGCAGCGTTCTGCTGTTGTGTTTGCCTAACAGGGCAGTTTTCATTTCCCTAATGCTTTCAGAATGTTAGTCAATTCCAGCATTCAGTTTTTCCTTTGTTTTACCACATAGACAGATTGCTGGGAAAATGGTGGTTTAAATAAGTCACACAAACTCTCCAGTACAGGTGACATAAAATCTACTTTCATAACTAAATCATGCTCCTTGCAAGTTAATGTCTTCTATTTCCAGTAATGAGAAAATCTAAGTCAATCTTACTTGCAGAAATATAGCACCAGTAATGTAAAATACAGTGGGGTAAACACAGCACTCATTAATAGAGCAGTAATTCTGAAAATGAATATACAACAGTCTGTGGCTCAAAGTGATAATGAATTAGGCTGCAGTCCTAACCACACTTTCCTGACAGTAAGCCCCACTGAACAAAATAGGACTTACTTCTGAGTAGACCTGGTTAGGATTGTGCCCTTAGTCAGACATGAAACCATAAAGTTCTATGGAGCATTTCAATTTTTTTTTTTTGAAGTGGAGAATCTTCTGGGTTGGAAAAATTCTTTTTGAAATACTTATTGGGGAGAAAAAACCCATAAGCAATTATTTCCATCATTTAAAGCTTGCATTTTTTTCCTAAGGTCATTGTGTAGTAACAACAAAACTGAAAATGTTTTATAAATATATCCTTTGTAGTGTTTTTTCAAAAGATTTTAAAAATGCAGGAAACCTAAAATGCAGGAATACCTATGTGGCATTTTTAATTGCATTAGAAAAATGTTTATCCACTTCTTTCAATTGGCTGTTTTATTATTTCATATATACATAGTCTCTGAGAACTGGAGAACAGGCAGAGCTCTGCTAACAAGGAACTCTTGAGAGTCCCCTTCAGAGGAAACCAATCGTTTATGGGCCCAGTAGTGAAGGTTTCAAAACTGCGCACAAAGTTTCCTGAAAATCTCAAGTTAGATTAAACAGTATGTACAGCTATTCAGAAATAGGGTTATTTCTAAATAGCTGTACATACTGTTTGATCAAACACATGAGATTTTCAGGAAACTTTGCACAGGTCGTGCCTAGTTATCCATGGGGGTTCTGGAACCTCCAGTGGATTAAAAAGTAACAACAGTAGATACCAAACAAGTGGAAAAAGACCCACTTTAAAGACCCACTTCCAGGTTCAGCTGCAATTATCATGTCAGCCACCTTTTCAGCAGTAACACCTCAGCACTGCTCAGCAGCTGAGAGCCCAAGGACCAGATAAAATTCTGCTGTGGGCCATATCCAGCCCCTGGACCTTATGTTTGACACACCTACTTTAGGTGATGACTACCATTACTTTGGCATTAAGGGGATTTCCTCCTCAAATTGCCCTGTCCCACTTCGGTTTGAGCTGACCAAAATGCATCTATTTTTCAGGGAATTTTGCTGGCATGATTAAACACTACTCACCAGCTGTCTCCAAAATGGAAAGGCAAACCATATAAATGCTGTAGCATCTGAAGGGGACAAAATCATATTTGTGTTTCTCTTCTTAGATTTTGGTAAGTTCCCAAGGAGCAAAGAAGCAAAACTGGTGTTTGATGACTTATCTTGTTTCCGTGAAAGAAACAGCTACTTGTATGAATAATGAGGTCAAAGCTAAGCTGACATTGTGTTACATAAATGGGTAAGAATGGGGGAGGAAGCTGTAATGGAGATTTATGAATACTTAGCACTTTTAGAGATTGGGTGCTAAAATAATATTTACAAAGTAATTGTTACCAACAGCAGGGAAAATGTAACTACTCGCAAGAGTGATAGGCATAACAGAGGCTTCTGCTGTACAAATGTAGTGTACAATGTCGGCTGCCATTGCCTTGAACCTTGTCTCCCTTCTAATCAGTTGTAGCAGAATTGAAATGATTGGCTTTTCTTGAAATGAACTTGGCAGCCTCAATTGGATTCTAATAGAAACAGTCCTGTAAAGAGATTCTAAGTGGTAAGGTTTCTGTTGATCATTATCTTATGAAAAAACAGCAAACAATGAATGTGTATCTTATTAGAAGAGTATTGCATATGGGTGGCTGTATAATTCTTGACTAGCATAAATAGTCTGTTCTGTGACTTTAGTTAATTTTTTTTCCTCTGGATAACCAGTTCTTATCATCCTGTGTCATATCTACAGCATTGATATGCATTGGTATGAGGAATAAATATAAGCCATACAGCAGAAATTCCTTCTTCAAATGATGCAAAGTATTTAAACCAAATAACATATAGCCTTGTTTTTCTTTATCTATTACAGAACAAACAACATCTTTATACATGAGAGATCTCCCTGCAGTCTATTTTAAAAGATATTTTTATTGGATTTTCTCATCCACAGTGCATTCTAGCCATTTATATTCTTAACTCTGTTGTTGCCCTTCTTTGCTTGATGAAATCACCATCCATTGCTGTTTCCAGTTGATAGCTACAGATCAGTGCAGTTCAGACATCTTCTGATCTACTGAATGGCACTAAGTGGCTCTGGTTGATGGTCATGTAGGGTTGTAGTTAATGCCACAGCTAAATGCCTGTTGTCTGCTTCACTGGAGAGATCAACGGAAGCAGCTGATTGAGTGCAACCTCATTTGAATAGTTAAACATCCTCTTCATTTGAACATTAACTAATTTGCATGACAACATTCCAATTTGCCATCTATCACTTAAATGATAGCTTGAGAAATATAGCTCTCTCCAGTACTCTGAATAAGTAAAGCTTATCAAACCTGTAGATGAAATATCTATCGCACGACTGAGAAACTCACAAATCTAGACTTCGGTCCAATTTCTGAAAATCAGTCCAGCCACTATGTAAAGGAGAGGTAGTGTAAGCACTGTAAAATGGAAGAAGATATTGGTGCCTTTTAAATTAAAGACAATTCCTTTCTACATGGAAAGGTGGCATAACGCACAGAAGCTTTGAACTTTAAAGTGCACCTTATGTTTTCTCTGAAAGGGATCTCTTTGTTCTGTTTAATCAAAACTGCTTCTCAATGTATTTTGCATTTTATTGCTTTTCCTTTCTTAGGGAAAGAGGTCACATGACTGGGTACTGGAAGCTATTCACACAGGCTAAACTTACATTTCTAATGCGTTTGGTTCATAATGAATAGTAAAGTTGTAGGCTTTCATTTTCCTTCAGATACTCCTTCCTCTCCACCCCACCTGCCCAATGCCCACCTCATCCATGAGGCGACATGGCTTTTTGAAGTGGCAGGTGGATATGGGCAGCACTCTCTTCCCATTGGCCACTACTACAACTGCCTTACCTTGCCGTTCTTACTTGCTCTGAATTTTCACTGTGCTGTCCTGGTTCTAAACAGAGCAGCAGAACCAGCCAGAAGAATGAAGTTGTGTGAAGCAGTGCTCAGCTTTTAAAATAAGGAGCAAACCTATCCTTTTCCAGAAGTGGTAGATGATTTTCCAGAATGGTAGATTACCCAACTTCCTTCTTTCGACTGACTCTGCTGCTGTTGTTTTACTCTAGGGCAGCAGATGAAAGACTTGGAGGAGCAAAGAAGGTAAGAATGAATGGGAGAAGGGCTGCCTCACTGCCAAAGATTGTGGCAGTGAAGTTATTGAGAGAGGGAGGAGATTGCTTCTTTCAAAAGTGTACTTTGCCATATGCTGCATAACACCAAGTAGTGACATTACCAAGTAGGGCAGGAGGTCTGGTCTAGAGGGTAGAGCCTCCGTTAGCCCGAAGATAACATCGGAAGGTTGCCAGTTCGAGGACACCGGCAGCTCCCTGAACGGCTGAGAATGGCGAGACCTTGAAGCAGCTGACAAGCCGAGCTGAGTGATCCCACCTGCTCTTGGTGTGAGCAAGAAACGTCTTGGCTGCCCTCCGTGTGAGAGATGGAGCTGCTCGTCAGCCTGCATGGGAGAACTGGAGGCCAGAAGTGAGACCAAACCAGGAAGATCCATTCAGAAATGTTGTTGGTTCTTGAAAGAGAGAACCTCTAGGATTGTAAAAATCCCCTTGAGGGATTTAGAAACGCCTGCCTATGTAAACCGTCTTGAATAAAGTCAGAGGAGTAATCCAATGACCAGAAAGGCAGTATATAAATACCTAGTTAGTTATCATTATTAATTAGAACCTCTGTTAGAGTATAAAACCGAATTCCATCGGTTTTCCATGTTTTTCTTTTCTCAATAAATGTTCTTGTTGTTTACCTGAAATAACTGCTTGACTAACCACCATTCATGCTTGTTAACACAAAAAACTCTCACATTGTATTGTCACAGGTGGCAGCCAGACTGGGCACTGGGCATCCATGCCCATTGAAGGAACCATCCAACTGAGCAGACCTCCAGAACACCCTTCCAGTGTAGGTGTGAGTCAGCTGAGGGATTCTTGCTGCTGCTGCGGCACTTGGGCACAACACAGGTTGTGCATTGTTATCCACTGGGGTTCTGTTCCAGAACCCCCAGTGGATAAAAAAAATCAGTGGATACCAAATCAGTGGAAAAATAGCTTTAAAGACCTACTTCCACAGTGGGTTTCTGATTGACAAGGTTTCTTTCTCCTCCATTGTCACCCCAGAATGCATTGGTATAGACCAGGAGGTCTCCAAACCCTGGCCTGGGGGCCAGATGCGGCCCGTGGCAAGCCTTTAGACCCCTGCAAGCCTCTGACCCAATAAACCAAATGTGACCATGATTGTGCTCCAATTGCATCTGGAGGGTGTTCCAAAGGCCAGGGAACACCCCTCAGAATGCCTTCTAAAGGCCTAAAAACATCACTTCCTGGTTTTCCTGAAAAACCAGAAGTGACGTTTTTGGGCCGTCTGAAGGCATTGGGCTTTCTAATGTATTTATGTAAAATTTATTTATTTTTTCCAGCCCTTGACACCATGCCTAATATTTGATGTGGCTTTCTGGCCTAAAATTTTAGAGACCCCTGGTATAGATGCTATACTGCATTCAGCCACCTGTTTCGGTGAATAATGGAATCGAATAGAATGAAATTATTCCATTAGATTCCATTATTCACCCCATCTAGTGGCTGAATGTGGTATGGTATCTATACAATGCATTCTGGGGCAACAATGGAGGACCCAGAAGTGGGTCTTTAAAGCTATTTTTAACCCCAAGAAACTTGCAACCGGTGTGGTTTAACAGCGCAAAGGTAGAAAATGGGATTTTGGTGCTTTTTTTCTCCCTTGTTACAAGGCATTTAAAGATGGACCCTGGTATCAGTGGTGAGTCAAATCAGTGGATAACAAGTCACTGGATACTGATACAGTGGATTCCTGTACTTATAAATGGGAGTGTCCCCCAAGGTCCCTCCATGTCACTGTAGGGACTTGAAAGGTACTCCCAGTGGTGGTAGGAGCTGCTGTCACTGGTAAACTTGGGGGGGGGGGAGGGCTGATAGTACAAGACTGCACTTGTTCCTAGGCAGAGGAAAACAAGAAATAATTATGTTTCTAAAATAAGATTAAAAAAAAATAGGTGTTGTTCTTATAGTTCATCACATTGTTATGCTCCCAGAATAAAAGTCCCTCTTTGCAATGATACATTTTAATCCTAAATGTGAAAGAGAATAAAAAGTTGATTCTGTTTTGTTATGAGAAATTGATCCACCTCTCATATTCTTTTGTTATCGTTTTGGGTCTTAGGGAATATAACACACACATTTGATTATGTGTACTGTAAATGTCATCTCAAAACAAAGCTGGCTCGTTTGCATAAAATGGGCCTTGTTGAATTTTTTTAAGCATGTGATTTCTTGGGTTTCCAGACCCTATAATTTTATGTCTCATTGATATTGTCTTTCATAAAGAACTTTCTGATGAGAGCAATACGCTTAAGGGGCTTGGGCTCCCCTCCAGTAGCTTGTGTCACAGCTCCACTGGTGGTCATCTTTTTTTCATCACCATCTGGAGGTCCATTCATTTATACTTTTAGTTTTTGCTCATCCTGATTATTGTATCCCACTGATCCTGTCTTATACCTTTTGCTTTTTAACAGGATCCCCCTTACATGCTCTGACACTATAAAGCAGTTAATAGCACATGATTAGCTTGTGCATCAATACCTGGGTCTTTTGAGAACTGAAATTGGTCTTTATCTTCTTTGGCCTGTGAAAACAAAGACTTAGGCTGTAGAACCATTGCCTTCCCTTGAGTATTAAGAGAACAGTGAAAGCTGAATAATTTCAAATAAATTTATTGGATGATACAGAGTCATAGATTATAAAGGCCTGGAGTTGTCTTTATGTCTGCTGGCCATGCAGTATGTGCATCTTGGCTAAAATGGCTATATAAAATATTAATATTTTGAATGCAACTATGCAATTATTGTTCAGGAATGGTGTGTGTGTGTGTGTGTGTGTGTGTGTGTGTGTGTGTGTGTGTGTATATATATATATATATATATATATATATATATATATATATATATATATATTGTCCTTGATGCCTTCTTGTTCTGTTTTATTGTACTGTAAAGAGTGAATGGATTTAATAGCCTTTGTCCTTTTCACAGGAAAAAACCCTATGGAGTTTTGGAATTATGATTGAAAAGCAAATTATTTTTTAAATCTTTCTATTTGACTGAATGAATTTACTTTTTCAAAGTCAACCATTATAAAGAGATTTGAGCACATGTTTAGCAAAACTATTATACTGCGACTTAAGAAATGATTCTGAAAATAGGATTTGCAGTTTTAAAATTAGTTATCCAGATTTGTGGTTTGCTCACTACACACAGCATTCAGTTTGCAGGAGCCTTCTATATTGGGGTGTCTGGAAAAAAAAATTCAGGACAAATTGTTGGAGTTTTTGAGGCATAAAATGCTCCTCTCACCTAGGGCAGCCAATGCTGACTCCAGTTATTCTCCAACATGTTCTCTACCATGATGAAATATTAAGTCAGGGAGCCCTGGTAAAATCTCAAAGGGCCTAATCTTATCCAGCACAGGAGCTGCGACTCCAAAAGGCCTCTGCTAGATCCTGCACTGAATCCTAGCCAACTGGAGGTGTTGGCTCCAAGGACTACTGCCAGATCCTGTTCTGGATCCAAGCAGGCTATAGGTCTCCTCAGAGAAGGGGACATTTGTCCCATTCCCCCAAATAAAAGCCCCAGCCTGCTCAATGGGGCTTCTTGAGTCAGCACCAGCTAAATCGCTGGCACAGACTCAAGAAGCTCTGTGTGGGGCTTCCAAGCCTGATATGGGGGATATGATTTGGCAGAGGAGGCCTCCACTGGTCCCACTCCCATCCCGAGCCGCTCCCTCCCCCTGTTCTGCCCTTCCCTCACTTAGGGAATGCCTCCTCCCACCATCTTCCCCATGCTGTTTGGCACTTATCTGCTCAGTGGCTGAAGGTTGTTCTGTGGCATCAATGGGGTGGTGAAGGCCTCTCCGCTGGCACTGGTCTGTTACCCCAGCAGGCTTTGTGCCTGGATTTCCAGGTGCCTGGATTTCCATGCATGGCTGGCCAGCGCAAAGGTCGGGAGGCATTCAGCAGCATGACAGAGTGGCCCCCAGGAAGAACTGTAAGCTCTGTTCACCAGGTGAAGGATTGTGGAAGGCACTGGAACTGGCCATGGGCCAGGGTTTGGCACCTGCTGATCAGTAACATCTGATACTTAATGGTGGACGTGGGTGGGCCTTGCCTGTTCACCTGGCTTCTAAGTGTCAGAGCCAGGACCTTAGAATAGCATAAGTAAGTAGTGTATGAATTTTACCAAGTAAGAGTAATCAGTGTATGCTTTATTTTTAGCTTGCCTTTTAGCATCATTGTCAACCTTTACTGTCACCCCATTTTATTGTGTTTGTGTCCCTCATTTTCTAAGATCACCGTCTCTTGTTTATTCTTGCAATTCCCCTTTGTTGCCTTGATACATTGTGCAGTCTTTAAAATAAATTTCCTTCCTTTTTTTGATTCCACCTGCCTGGTCTCGGTTCACTCAGCAGGGCAGCAGGTGACAGTCTCTAACCACTAGGTGTACTGCCTCGTCTGCCCATCATTTGAGAATCCCACTTCCAGCATAACTTAATTTTGCTGCTTCTGTGGCTGTTTGATGGCATGATTATCCCACTTTCCATCGTTTAGCACAGCTCTTCTGCTCCAAGACAAAAGTCTCATAGTGTAAGGTTGGCCAAACACCCCCATTTTGCCTGGGCAGCACTTTCACTATCTGTAATACAAAGTTGTTGTGTAATGCAAGAATAAGAAATGCATCTCTCCATTGCTACCAGATTTCCTTCACCCTTTATGCTATGCAATGTTTGAGTGTACCTGGCTTTGTAGCATCCCACCAAAGCATTGACCAAGGGTGGGGTCTAACTTCGTAACCTGCAAGTAAGACTGTAGAGTAACAGGCTGGAGCATAAGACTGTAAAGTTTTGGGTCTGTTTTGACTTGGCCCAGTTGGGTATTAAGAAATGTTTGATGTGTTCAATGAGTACATGTGTGTAAACCACTTTTCCTGACAGAATAGAATGGGGCTTCTTTGTTTGCATGGGTGATTAGAGCCCCACATATCCCTCAACTGTGGCTAGATAACAAAGATTCAATGAGACTACACAAACGTAAGCCATAAGCATAACTTTGCACACAGAGGTAATGCATTGGTAAAAGTGTCCACACAATGATCACATCTTTTTATGGGATTCAAATGGGATCCGAATTCTATTAATTGGCCTTGATGCTGAAACTGTACACTTAGGGTACAGTCTAAACCAACTTTCTAGCACTGACATAGCTGTGCCAATGTTTCTAAACCAACTTTCCAGCACTGACATAGCTGTGCCAACTTTCCAACACTGACATAGCTGTACCCCTGCTAATTGGGTGAGAGGCACTTTTTCAAGTGGGTGCTCCTTTTTTAGCAGGGGGAGAGTAACTGGCCCACCTCACCCCAGCACTGTCTGTTCTAGTGGCTGTCTGCTGGTATTCATTTGCATCTTTTTAGATTGTGAGCCCTTTTGGGACAGGGAGCCATTTAGTTATTTGATTTTTCTCTGTAAACTGCTTTGAGAACTTTTAGTTGAAAAGCGGTATATAAATACTGTTAATAATAATAATAATAATAATAATAATAATGTGGCATGCACTGCATCCTGCAGTGGGGAGGCAGTTAAGAAGGCCTCCTCAAGGTAAGGGCATGTTTGTTACCTTACCTTGGGTCTGCATTGTGGCTAGGTCAGTGCTAGAAAGTTGGTTAGGATTGCGCCCATACTTAGAAATCAGTGGAGCTTGCCCATCTGTAATTAGTGTTGTAACAAATGGCCTTTTGGTCATGCTATTTTTGGGCCACCCTTGAAGGCTGTTCAGAAATTGAAATCCTTCCACAATGCAGCTGCCCATACAGTCTTGGGCTTGGTGCTTGATTCTGCCCATCTGTTAGTCCTGGGCCATACTAGCTGCTAGTTCATTTTTGGTCACAACTTCAGGTGCTGCTTTTGACCTTTAAAATTCTTTATGGCTTGGGGCTGGGATATTTCAGGAGCTGCCTTATGAAGGGACTTACCCCTGAGGTCATCTGTAGGGGCCCTGCTACATACGCCACTTTTGTCAGATTGGTGGCAACAAGGGCCAAGGCCTTTTCTGTGGTGAAACTGTTAATACAGACCTCCTGGTGGAGTTGAGAACTCTGCTGTCCTTATTCACCTCCTGGTGGGGCCTAAAAACTTACTTTTTCATCTTGCTTCCCCACTCTTCTCTAGTTGGTTTGCTTCATTGTAGTTATTTTACTGTGTTTGTGGTCCTCCACTGTAGGCTGTATTTTTGGCTTTGTTTTTTTAACATACACTGCAAAGCTGTTTGTACAGGGGTGTCGCCGTATCCCCAGGCATTCCACACAGTTTCACGTATCCACGGAGCAGATCCATAGGTTCCTCTTGCGCATGCCCCTTCAGAGGCAAGGGGAGCCCTGCTTCCTTTGCCTCCAGAGGGTCTTCTGAATCCAGCAGGGGCCGTGCACATCCAATGACTATTATAGGCCAAAAAACTCACTTCCAGTTTTCAGTCAATAATCATCATTTGACCTATAATCGTTTTTTGGCTTATAGTTGTCATTCTGAGCTTGGCAGAGGCCGTGGGCAGATGTGTGTGGCCTCTGCTGGGCTCAGAAGACTCTCTGGAGGCAAAAGAAACTCAACTCTCTCGCCTCCAGAGTGTGTGGGGGAGGGTGTTCCCTCTTATCCATGTTTTCAATTAACTGCAGAGTGTTCTGAAATGTAACCCCCGCAGATACAGGGGCACGCCTGTGCTGCTTTTGATTTTTATTTATCTTGCTTTCTTAGTATGCTTTTAATGTATAATCAAGCGTATGATTATTTTATAGTGGTAATGAATTATTCGAAGTCTTGTTCAGCACCCTGACAATGGGGAGGGATGGCAGGATATAAATTTTATAAATAAATGTGACGTATTTGCTTTGAAATTATCTTGTGTGACTGCAGAAAAGGCAACCCCCCTCCCCCAAACTCTCCCCACACTGGCCTCGCCAAACATTCACTTTGATGCTGTTTCCTTCCTGTTAGTTTGCCTGGATCCTGCTGTTTCTTTGTCCTTGCTATCCTTGGCCTCATTTGTCCTCCCTGCTACTTAATCCTATTGACTGTGGAGCCCCTCATGGATGTGTTTTGCAGGTATGTGTAATAGTACCGTATGGGATATAGCACTGTGATGTCTCAAAAAAGGCATGAAGGTCACTGCCTCCTTTAAGTCTAAATGGCAGTAAGGACGAGAAGGTGGTGCGAAGAAGCCTCTGAACAGCACAAAACAATATGAATGAAAACATAGGAGCTGTGCAGGTAGGATTGAACCCTGTTTGCAACTATAGTAGTGATGATAACTTGCAAAAGCACCTTATACCATGAAACATTTTGGACAAAATTAATGTTCATACTTCTGTATTTGAAAATGCCATCCCTGTGAAATGCAGTTGCAAAATGGACCACAGCAACTCCCTCCCTCCTCCCACTGAACAGTATCTCTGTTTAATTGCTTCGTTGCTGTGCCCTGTTGTGATGTTCTTAATGTATTGGGAAGAAGCATCCATTCTGTACCCTGATTGCTTACAAAGAGATGCTGTGCCTCTTTGGTCTTTTTCCCGGAGGAGTCGGGCAGTTTGCCAGCATTTCATTTTCAAGTGCCATTGTTCACCTAAGGCCCGAGTGAAAAAGCTTTGGCTTATTTATTACTAATCCTTGCCTAAGTAATGACCATTTTAATCCCTTTAGTCTGTCTAACAAATTTATCAGACAATGACACCGAACGCACAATGTCACAAATACCTTTGACATTTATTTTTTTCCATTTAATAGGTAATTCTGGAATTCACACATCCCTTGAATGGCTTTATTGGTTCATGAAGTCTGCCTTTATGAGCATTCCATTGACAAAATATAGATCTAAATCACTTGGGGAGGGTTCTTTTCAGCGTGGTTTCATTAGGTACCATCTTGACAACGTAGCAATTGTATGAGTAGCTAGGTTTATTACCATCTTTAATCCTTCTGAATGTGAATCTTTGTTACATGCTGAGTACATATCCATATAGACTCATTCAATATTCATATGCATTATAGGTTTGGAAGAAAATTGTTTTACTAAATAACTCTTGCTGTTTTATTGAGATACCAGAAAGATGGAGTGGGGGGGGGGGGTTTGAGGACTTCCAAACAATCTCTATTTCAGAGTGTGGGTGGTGCAGTGCAGTCTGAACTGAAATAGGTTTTGCTGAACAAGTTTAATTCTGACAACCAAGATCCTACAGGTAGACATCACAATGGTGCACCAACTTTTTTTGTACTCTTTTACTTAAATTGGTATCCTGTGCTGAACAAAATCATCCTGCTATAACTCCATTCTGGTTCTGACCTCCTTAATCAGTGCTGTACACAAACAGTTGTTCATGACACAACACCTGCATGCCACATTGACTATCCCATCTAGAGAAGTTTATTTTATTCTGCTTCTCTTTCATGATAAAAACCCAAGGTGGTGTTCATGTGTTTCCCAGGCAGTCACCCATCCAGGTGTTGACCCAGACCTGCATAGCTTCAGCAAGGTGGCTGGACCATCTGTCTACTAGGAAGTGTGATTATCATCACTCTAAGGAGGCATCACTGATTAGAGGCATCACTCTAAGAAAGGAAAATGTGCATACTGTAAGAAAAGGAAGAAGAAATTTCATACTGGATAATTGTGTAGTTCGTTAAACAAAGTTAGGTTAATTTTTGATGCAGCTCAAGGTGTTGGAACAACAGTGTATTGAGGGTGGCGGTAGCAGTTTTGGCATTACATCAATGGTATCTCTGTGGTTCGGTCACCTGGTGTGGTAATGATGTCACCCTCTCTGATTGATGGTTTCCCTGCAGCCTGTTTTGGCCCTTTCCCTGTCCTGCTGTGCTCAGGCACCCTCCTCAGCAATGAGATTCACTGAACTTGAGTGCAATAAGCCAGAGGCTCTGGCATTTAGAGTGAGTTGATCATGGCAGGGCGTGAACTGAAGAATGCAAGTATTATTTTCCTGACGGTGAACCCTTTTGAAGTGAATTAACATGGCTACTATTAAAAATGCTTTCAAGCCATTTGGGTGATTATTGTGGCATCAGGAGCAGCTATGACAGTGGAGGATCATGTGGAAGGAAGAGATCCTGTTTGCCCCACTGCAAGGACCTCCTGTGGGCTGATCTGAGTGAGCCCTGGTCAGTTTCCTTTTGCCAACAAAGAGCAAAGAGGCTCTGTGGGGCTCCCCAGGACTTGCCCACAGCCACAGTCACCAATGCCCATCCAAAGAGCCTGGATTATCATCTAGCCACTGTCACTGAAGATCCCAGGAGGCATTGTGACATCTTGTAATGTAAATACTATCATAAGAGCACCTGATAGTCTCCTGCAATTGCCATTGAGCAGTGAAGGATGCAAAAAGAAATGGAGTTACCGTGATTTGACATTTTGGTGTCACCCTCCTAATTGTGTCACCCAGTGCAGTCCACATCCCTCTGGTGATGCCATTGCACTACACTGGTTGCACTGATGTGATGTTTGGGGCCAGCTTAAATTGCCCATGTGGTGTATTGGACACAACACTGTCTTTACATAGTTTGCAGATACCTGCCTGAAACTGGTATCTGCCAGTGCTGTACCCACACTACTTCTTATTGTGGTGAAAGTGAATTGTTTCTGAGCAAAACATCATTTAATATAACTGATGGCAATTACAGCACCTGCTACTATCCATTTATGGCTGTTGCCATTTGATGCACAGATATCCTTCCAGTTTCATGGTTGAGCTTTAAAATTGTTAAGGGATACTATGGATATTGGATGACGGCTTTTCCAATAGAGGCTAGTGTATGGCTTGGCAAGACAAAGAATGCATGTTTAGTCAGAAGTAAGTCCCACTGTGTTCAGTGGGACATATTCCCAGATAATGTGCAATCCATAATCATTCATTCACCTAACAGAAAATGTTTTCAATGCAGTTTGTAAGGAATACATCCCTAGGAGGTGTTTAAGTCTAGTATTTGGTATGGCATATTTGATATGGCATTGTCTGGTTTTGCTATGTAAACTGCTTTGTGGAATTCTTTTTATGTTGAAAAGCAGTATATAAAAATATTTAATAATAATAGCATCAAATTTGGTATCCATGTGTGATTGTATGTATAATATAAAGCAAATTATTTGAGTTCGTCATGGGTCATCCCATGTCAAGTCGTCTAGTTTTTGTAAAGTGCTCCGCGTGACCATCACGGATTTTAATGAAATTTTGTGTGTAGAGTCCCACGTTTGACCCCATACTGTGACCATGTTCAGTATGATTGTGAGATTTGGACAACTTCGAGACATTATATCTCTCTTTCTGTTTTTTCAAAACAAGTGAAACCTAGCTACCTTATACAACTTGTTGCGCTCTATTTAATGGAACTAATAGCAATTTTTTGTCGAGCGTGTCCAAAGTGGTTAAAATTGCAGCAAATTTGGCCGAAAAAATCAGTGATCAAAAAAATTCCAAAGTTTAATGTTGAATAGCTCCAGCAATAATTAAGTAATAATTGTGAAATTTAGAACATAATATCCCAATACAACTTTGTTTTCAAATATTTAATTTCAGCCTCCTTGCTCTTTCCATTAGTTTACAAATTAAGTGTAAAGTTGATGATTTTTGTAAAAAGGCCAAAAATAGGGTATTTTCAACCTGCTTTTACAAAAAAGTACCTTCTAGAAATGCCTTTAAACAGATCTCATTAGAAAGAGCATGTTTCAAACCCCCCAGAAAAATGGGTTTGATTTTCTAACTCAGGCAAACAATGCATGCAAAATAGGGACAAAGTTGGGAGACATTGCCATAGCAACAGCCTATATTTCAACAGGCAATTCTGTCATTTTTCAGGTCATGCTGATTTTTCTTTAACAATTTTTTTATCCAGCATTATAACTATTCCATGGTGACCTTGTCACTACCAGTTCAAGAACTTGAACTGGCAACCCCATTGCCGTAGGGGGTCACGCCCAATAGCCATGCAATACCAGCCGCAGGTGGGTTTCTTCATCCCTGTTCCCACGCCTGTCATTTGGTTTCTTTGTTGAGGTTCCAAAGCCTTGTGTGGGTATCTGTCTGGTTCCCAAGCCAGTGATTGGGCTGCTTATCCTAGGTTCCCAAGCCTAAACTGGGTATCCTATATGCTCACAGGCCTTTTGGGTGACTTTTTGCACTCCTTTATGTTGCCAAGCAATAGCCCGTGCCGCATTGAAGGATACGTTTTGTATAAATGACATGGTTATATAAGTGAGTGCTAATGCTGGATGCAACAATCCCTGGATGGTGGGACCCATCTAGACCCCTCCCATGTTTCATGAAAGATGATGCCTGGCCAGTCATTCAAATGCCAGGATAGTAGAAACTGAACTGTACACCTCCAACCTCACCCAAGTGCAATTAACAGCCCAATTCTGAACTCCCTAGCACTGGTGTTACGAGCATACCGCCAGCACTGGGTGTCACAAACATGCCATAAAGCATGTTGACAGCATCCAGAGAGCAGGGAGCACTGCCAGTTGACACTGGGCCTCCGTGCCTGGAGGAGGAGGATGTGTAGCTGCCAGGGGTAAGCAACACCACTGGGTGGTGATGTGGCTTTTTGGGGTGGGCGGAGGGCGGGGAGGGACCAGCCCGGGACTGGCAGAGGCCTCCTCGTATTCCCTGACACGGGACTTCTCTTGTCTGTGCTGGCAAAATAGCTGGTGCAGATGAGAGTAGTGCCATTGTGGAGCCAGGGGCTTTCCTCGGAAGAAAGAGACAAAGGTTCCCTTCCCCGAGGATATCTCTGGCAGCCTCCGTGGTCCTGCTGGGCCATTTTGGCACCACTGTACCTGGCAGCACCATAGAATTGGGCTGTAAGTCAAACTTTGTCTCTAATCAAGAGACTTAAAAGCTTCATCTGACCTGCATTCCAACTAAATGAGGCTTTCCCATCTGTTCAGGCCCTCTGGCCTTCTTTAGCATACCTTCATGCTATTCTTTTGTCACTCAGAAAGCCTCTCACTTCTTTTCTTTTTTGTTCGTTGTTTTGATGCCTTTGGTTGGCCCCTGAAATTCTGAGTTGTATTCTTCAGAAAGTAGGCTATTAGTGCACATGCTGCCTCAGTTTCTCTTGGAACTAGACCAGGGGTGCTCACACTTTTTTTGGCTCGAGAGCTACTTTGAAACCCAGCAAGGCCCAGAGATCTACCAGAGTTTTTTTACAATGTTCGCGCCATCATAACATATAACATTTATGCGTACAATGTATGTTGGTGTACCTTGCATAACCACATGAGCCAATATTGCACAACACAACATAATTAACTATAAACATTTTTTGTAATTACTTGAGTTTACTTTGATGACTTGCACTGAAATGAATCAGCCAAGGATGCATAGTCGGACAGTAGCTGCTGACAGCCAGCCTCAAGCACACTTTCAAATGTTCATCAGTCATGGTGGAACAGTACTTGGACAATGATCTTCATGTAGGAAAAGGCTGACTCACATAAATAAGTGGAGCCCTTCCTGCCTCAGGTGCTCTTATATCCCTTAGGGCCCTATTGCCTTCAAGTGGTTGCAGCTGTGCAGCACACTCTGCTGGATGCCCAGGCCTTACCCTTAAAGGAGCCACTGCTGACACCACATCTATCTCCTCACCAGATCTTCCTCGATTCCAATACAAGTGGGGGGGGGGGAGCAGATCTCTATACAGACCAGTGCAAAAACAGGGGAAAGTGGGGGAGGGAAGATCTCTATATAGACATCACAGCAAGACCAGTGCAAAACCCCTTGCACACAGAACCAACAGATGGAAGTTGGGGGGGGGGCAGATCTCCATACATACCAGTGCAAAAGCAGGGGAAAGGTGTGGGGGAGGGAAGATCTCTGTATAGACATCACAGCAAGACCAGTGCAAAACCTCTTGCACACAGAACCAACAGATGGAAGTTGGGGGGGGCAGATCTCCATACATACCAGTGCAAAAGCAGGGGAAAGGTGTGGGGGAGGGAAGATCTCTGTATAGACATCAAAGCAAGACCAGTGCAAAACCCCTTGCCCACAGAAGCAACAGATGGAAGTTAGGGGGGGCAGATCTCCATACATACCAGTGCAAAAACAGGGGAAAGGTAAGTCAGCCCCAGTAGAGTCAATGGGGCTCACTCCCAGGGATGCGTGGATGGGAGAGAAGCCTGCCAGCGGCTCCTCTCCCAGGGAGGAGCCTGCCAGGGGCTCATTCCCTGGGCTCGCTCCCTGGACTCACTCCCTGGGCTCGCTCCCTGGGCTCACAAGCCTGCCAGGGGCTCACTCCTAGGGATGCGTGGACAGGAGAGAAGCCTGCGATCGACTCATTTCACCTCGAGATCGACGGGTAGCTCGTGATCGACATATTGGGCACCCCTGCTCTAGACTGATGCGCTGTCATTGCATTCCATGAACTATGAGCTGTGCTCATGTCTACTTGGAATGTTGGACTGTATGTATGCCAATCCTATCCAAATGTCTTTGGAGCTCCAGGACCTGCCCCAGAACATGCAAAGTTTCCTCTGCTTGCTCAAACCCCTGTATCTTATGCATTTGCACACTTGGTTTGAAAGAATTGAGGCTCTTTGGAAAGGGACAGATTTGGAAGGGAGATAACAGGAATTATCCTCATTGTTGAGGTAATCAGGCCAATATTCTCTTGATCTGTTTTAGCTGAGGAGGGACATGAATACTGATATATGGCATAACTTTCAATAGGCTGTGTCTGCGGTTTTGAAACTCTCCGAGAGTTTGAAACACTCAGTAAGTTTTTGCGGAGGCGGGGGGAAGGCAGCAGGGGCAGGGGGAAGGCAGCGACGCAATCCCCAGGATTGCATCGCTCAGAGGGCTGCAGGGACTGGGATGCACTCACTAGTCCCTGCAGCAGCCATCCCTGTGTGCAGGGAGCCTTGTGTTAGCGCCTGCAGGGCGCCCCAGATCAGGGAAAGGGAGAGTGGAGCAATCTGCTCTGCCTCCGCAAAAGTGGAAGCGGAGCACGATCGCCCCAGTCTCACTTTCCCTGACATGGGGTTCCCTGCACACAGGATGGCTGCTGCAGGTACTGGAGGATGCACCCCAGTCCCTGCAGCCCTGTCAGAAGGGAAAGTGGAGCGATTGTGTTCTGCTTTCGGTTTTGCGGAGCGGGGCGCGATCACTCTGCTTTCACTTTTCCTGACCTGGGGAGCCCTGCTGAAGGTTGTGCAGGGCTCCCCGCACCCCTGGGAGGCTGCACAAGGCTTGGGCAAATGCACCTAAGCCCCTGCAGCCCCCCTGAGCAGCGTGATGTGATCCGCAGGATCACGCTGCTGCCTTCCCCCTGCCTCCTGGCTTCCCCTGCCCCTTAAGGGGGCAGAAGCCAGGACCCACAGGCTGGGGCATTGTGACGCCCCAGTTTGAATACCACTGGGCTATGTATTTGAATATTCATGTGAATACAGATGTCCATCTATGTCCTATCTCAACTTGGTTATGTGTCACTAGAGCCAGATTAGGACAAAAATCTTGGCAGGCTGTGAAACAGTTTAAAGTAGTGTGGCGAAACTATCAGTGTTGACCCACTTGGTGATAACAGAGACTTTTCCTCTTCTCATTCAAATTGAGGGCAATGAGAAGGATTCAGTATAATTGGCTAACTGGGCACTATGACATAGAAGCCATAGCTCAATATAAGCTTCTTGATTGTCCCAGATTTAATCCCTGGTATCTCTAGGAATTAAGGTCCTGGCTAGAAAAGGCTTCTACCTGCCACCCAGTGGCAGTATACAGTACTAAGTTAGATGAACTAATGGGTCCATTGGCTTGTATCATGCAGGGGAAAAGTCCTCAGGTCCTTAGAAAACAAACCTGGACTACCATGTGGATCTCATGCACTCTTAGAAGGAGCAACCTGTATCTGAAGCCCAAGTGGAAGATCTTACTTTTTCGTGATCAGAGGCTTCACACTCATGATGCACCAGAGGGCTAGAACAGAACAAACATGTGGAGATTTCTTATACAGCTTCTAGACTTTTGGTTTATCCTGTCTAATGCTGTCTGTTGTGGCTGGTCATAGGCAATAGCCTTTTAAACAATTGTACTACTTGGGATCCATGGATTTCACCTGAGACCTCTGGTATGTAAAGCATGTGCTCTTGAGATTGGGTATGTATGTGAAGCCTCCACATATTTCCCTTGACAAATGTTGAGCAGAAGCAAAGTTTCTTCTGTTGACAAAGGTAGACTCTGTTGGTAATTGACTAGTAAAATGTCCTTTTGGACAATGAGATCTAGTAAGACATTTTTGGGCAGGAACTAGAGAGAAAAATGTCAGACCTGGGAAGATAGATAACATGAAGGACAAGGGAATTCTGGGGGAAATGAAACTGGCCAAATCCAACAAATGATACAAAGGCAATGTTTCCAAACATTGGAAAGCTGGTGCTTCCCAATGTAAAAGAAAATTCCAGATAAGACCTGCAAGATAACATAAAATAAAGCATTTCGTTGACAGCAGTTAGAATATTTTATATGCACTAAAAAGGGATATCAGATATTTGGCTGCTTTCCACAGACTGATGATTCTGGACTAGCGCCATTGCCTTTATTTTCTACTTCAGAGTAAGGACTGCTGCAGATGTCACTTCAACATATACTTAAGCCATTTCTGCCCAATGTTGCATATACGCAACAGGAATCAAATGTGTACACCTGTAGGCTGGGCAGAAATGGGTTAATGTGGTGGCTATATCACAACTATTCATTTAAAATAAAATGTGAACATGGAAGCAAAAGGAATGTGGACTTTGCAATCTTTGTTCAACCAGCTCCACTATGAAGTTTGAAGGATAGATTTATTTTTTTGCAAAGCTTCCAAGAAGCTGGAAAGCTTGCTCCTGGAATTGCTTTCAAGCATGTTACATGCATCTAGCATCCTGTCATCATATAGTTACATATTTGTACCCAGAGGAATAATTTGAGCAACATTATATTAGGCCTGTACCTGATAATCCAAATAAAAAACTCAAAGCTCTGTTAGAAGACAGAATATATAAAGAAATCCTGGGAAACAGGAGAGTTAGACAAAGGTCTGATACTTGGAAATGCTGTGCTCTCCTTCTATCCCTCTGCAAACTGCAATGCCTACTTCGTACATTAGTTGGATTTTGTAATCAAAGTTTGCTGTGTTCCAGTCCAAATGGAAATCTACCTTGGTGGTCCATAGGGTTGGGACACTTTTTTAACATGCTCTTGTTATTGTTTGAAAAATAGTCCCAGCCATGTGGGTATCACTTCACATGAGCTATTTACTATGTGGGTCAAGTTCATGTTGTTGGACTCTTAATAGCAATCTGTTTGCCTGACCAGTAGCTAATCTAAAGTAGCAGAGAAGCTAAGGCAAGAGGCATGCATCTTCCTAAAGTTTGGTCTGTGTTTTACGTATCATAGCTTTAGTTTCCATGGTAGGAGATAAATGGTTAACTTTATGTTAAATGCACACAAGGAATGCAACAGAGTTTATCAATGCTGTTCATTTTTAATGTATTGAGAACTGGCATTGTACTTGCTATAAAAATATTTCCAAATTATAAGAACCTCTTTTCTGGTATTAGCAAAAGAGGAAAATTCTTATTACAGCTCCATTCTGAAAGATATAGATGAAGGAAACCATCAAGAAATTTGCTCACCAAGCATAGTGCCTAAGTATCGATGTCTATCTAGCAGTCTGGAAATGACTCCCTGCCATTAATGCTGTAACCATACTGAAGCCAGGCACCTCACAAAGCTCCTAGATGGTAAGGGCAGGGCACAACCAATTAATCAATGCCAGACTATTTGATTTATGAGTTGGTGCATTGTTCTATAGTTTGCTGTTTTGAACTGAAACCATTCCAAAGAGCTCACTGGCAAAACAGCTATACTTTTATTTAAAAAGGTATACATATATTGGATTCAATGGACTTTCAGATTGGAAGAAAGTATTGATGTAAATCTTTCTAATAAACAAAATGCAGAGTCCAGTACAGGGCATCTCTGATTTAAAAAAAAAAAAAGCTTTCTAGATGGCATGACATCTATTAAACATGTGGGAGGCTGTATTTTCAGTCTGTGGTAGCTGTCACACGATATATAATCCAGTGATGAACAACTGGACAAATCTCCAAAATGTAACTGAGAAGAGAGCAATCATTATGTTGGCAAAGTAAAATGTATGAGTGAGTTAAATATATTTGTAGAGAACACATTGGCTAATTGAGTGTCATATCTTCATAACCAGTGTTACTATTTTTGTTAACTTTGATTAGAATGGCATATAATATATGCAATAAGTTTAAAATTGAAAAAAAGCTAAAGTTCAGAAAATGGAAGCCTAGGTAAGACATGAGGATACAAAAAGTTACAGTCCACATGTTAAAATAAAAGAGATCAAAAATTCTGCTCAGTTCATACAACCAAACTGGCGTCATTCATAAAACTGCATTTCAGGCAGAGATTGACATGGAGAGGCAATTGGTGAGGTAGCACTAGTAGAACACAAAGGCAGAGGTGATGCTGGCTTTGATAGATCTGCGCTGCTTTCACATGAGCATGTAATGATGGAGAAGAGCGCTTTCCTGTTGTTTCTCAGCTGCAACAAGGCTGCAGGCTAACAGATGTGTCAGAACAACACAATCTTAGCTGATTCATTAGACTTTAGGAAAACCTAAACACAATATAGGAAAGATACAAGGAAACCATCATGTAAAATATCATGGAAAATATCATGTTATCTTGTTCAGTATCTGAACCAGGTTGCTGGCAAGAGCAGGGCAAAGCTAGGAGGTGTCCCCCTGCCCCACTAGCATATTGAGTTCTACCACTGCCACCAGCACTGATTATCTTCTCCCTGCAAGTTTCTGAAGAAGCAATCTTTGTATGATTGTCATGTTGTAGGGATTTTTCAGCTGTACTTTACTGACATTGTGTCTACTTCTAACAATTTGGAGTTCTAATTTGTAAGGTCAGATACCTATAGAAAAATATGTATTAGTTATGTTGGTTTAGTCTTGCAACATCTAGCAGATATAACTGTGTATTACTATTGAAATGTCCTTACAAGGACGTGCTGTGGGTTCCAGAACTAGAAAACTGTTACAAAACCACAGAATCATAGAGTTGGAAGGGGTGCACATGGTCATCTAGTCCACCCTCTGCCTATAGCAGGCAACCCTCCTAGAGCAGGGGTGTCCAAACTTTTTGGCAGGCGGCCCACATCAGCTCTCTGACAATGTGTTGGGGGCCAGGAAAAAAAGAATTAATTTACTTTTAGAATTTTAAAAAAATATACGTAAATAAATATTAGAGATGGAACATATGAATGAATGAAGGTTTTGCGATAGCTCAAGACCTTGCACAAAGCAAGGCCAGCCTTTCCTTTGTTGCTGCTGCTACTTTACAGACGTGGAACAGCAAGCAGTGGAGGGAGCCTTTGGCCCACAGCTCACGCAAGAGGACAAATAGTTAGTCCTTGTGCTAAGAGTAGTCACGTTGGGCCGGTATGGGCTCCAGCAAGTCTCTGGAGGGCCAGAAGGTCAGACTGGGGGCTCCTTGCGGGCCAGATTGGGGTCATCAAGGGCCGCAAATGGACCTGGGCCAGAGTTTTGGGCACCCCTGTCCTAGAGCATATCTAGCAGTCAGTCTTGGCAGTCCTTCACCGCCCCAGTTTGTCTTCCTCATAATATCCCTTAATTAACATGATGTCTCCTGAAAGTTCAGCATGAACCCCTTGCAAAGTAAAGTCCTGCTTGGCTCTCAGAAATGCCAGCCAGAAACCAAGATGGAATTAGGTTAGGCTGCACATATGCTGGGGATAGCAACTGTTACCCTGCACATGCCTGATCTTGTCTGATCTCAGAAGCTAAGCAGGGTCAGGCCTGGTTAGTATTTGGATGGGAGACCATCTGGGAATACTGGGTGCTATAGGCCTATATCATAGTCTTTCGAGACTGAAGGTTGCCAACCACGCTGGGGATAAAAGGACATTTATAACACCAAATGTGGCACGTTCCTCAGTTTACAGTCAAATCTTCAAATTAGTGGCTTGCATTCTACATACTACTGGTAAATAATATGCAGGAAAATGATGAATCTAATTCCCTGCTCCATCTTTCTCTGATTAGTATCGACTATGTAGATTGAAGATACTATACACTCAGACTAATCATAACCACATTTACTCAGTTCCTCTGATGGTGTTACTTATAGGTAAGTAGGCCTTACTTTGCTGGATAGGGCTGCACTACAGAGTGCTTCATCAGTGACCATTTGGGGAGTGCTGTCCCCTGGTAGCAGTTGTCCCCCTGGACAACTGTCAGACCTGGACATTGTCAGACCTTGTTGTGCCTGCCAGAGCAGGTAAAATAGGGTGGGGAGGGGCAAAACTGGGCAGCAGGGAGGAGCGGGGTTGGATCCAAGTGATAGTGTGTACCTGATCCTATCCCCTCCATCAGCAGCCTCCCCACCCCATCTCTGTCCTTGAAGTTGCTTTGGACTTGATGGAATTTACTAATGAGTAAATATGCACAGGATGAAGCTGACAGGTTTTAAAAACATTTAGAGCTGAAGTGTATTTGGAGGGGGGGGGGAAATTCTTGTAAAAATGACATTTTTTTATTTTTGTATTTCAGTTTATAAAAGACTCCTAGTTATGAATGCTGCTGAACTGATGAGAAATGAGAGGAAGGAGACAAGGCATAAAATTGGTAAGTTTTAAGTCAGTACCTAACAGTGCTGCCTTAACATCCATCAGCTACAACTGCAAACCTGAGAGCAATGGGATTTACTTCTTAGTAAACATGTGTAGGGTTAGACAGTAAATAAACTATTAAAGATTTCCTTATTTCAGTAAAATTTGAATATGTTTGAACCCAACTCTGAATATCAAAAGTAAACAAAACCTTAAATTTCTGTTGTAGAAACTTGTTTGTTACAGTGTGAAAGAAAACAAGATGAATACTTTGAAAAACTTATTCTGGCATTTGGACTGGTTTTAACAAGCTGAGTCATTCACAGAGGTTTGAAACAATGTGGTAATAGACACAATGCTGCTGGAAAGTCTCCAGGAATCTAATTGCAGCAACTATGACAGGCATTTCTGAATTATATAGTGAGTGTGTGCCAGCAAAAGGGTTGTGGAGATATTGGCATACAGGTCCACAAAGTATATGTCCTTAAGTGCAACCTGAGAATGTCAGCACATTCTAGCATATTTAGCATTCAACCCAGTAAGCAATCTAAGAGCCAGGCTACACATATTAATAATGTGATTAGCCCAAGTTTGACTTTTATAAAAAACAGTCATTTAAGTAGCATGGGTGGACTGTGTTGGGGGTATCCTTTAGCTCAGGGCTTTTCCTCAGGGGGCTGTAGGGGCTTGGCTGGACTTACCAGAGCCTCTTGCAGCCTCCTGGGGGTAAGGAGAGCCCTGTACGACCGTCTGCCGGGCTCCCCAAAGCTGAAAAAGTGAAAGTGGAGCCATCGCGCTTCACTTCCGGATTTGCGGAGAACATAAGAACAGCCCCATAGGCCCATCTAGTTCAGCTTCCTGTATCTCACATTGACCCACCAAATGCCTCAGGGAGCACACAAAAGACAACAAGAGACCTGCATCCTCATCCCTCCCTTGCATCTGGCAATCTGACGTAGCCCATTTCTAAAATCAGGTGTCTGCACATTCCCAATATGGCTTGTAACCTGTAATGGATTTCTCCTCCAGAAACTTGTCTATTCCCCTTTTAAAGGCATCTAGGCCAGATGCCATCACCATATCCTGTGGCAAGGAGTTCCACAGACCAACTACATGCTGAGTAAAGAATTATTTTCTTTTCTCTGTCCTAACTCTCCCAACATTCAATTTTAGTGGATGTCCCCTGGTTCTGGTGTTGTGTGAGAGGGTAAAGAGCATCTCTCTATCCACTCTGTCCATCCCCTGCATAATTTTGTATGTCTCAATCATGCCCCCTCTCAGGCGCCTCTTTTTTAGACTTAAGAGGCCCAAACGCAGTAGCCTTTCCTCATAAGGAAGGTGCCCCAGCCCAGTACTCATTTTAGTTGCTCTTTTGCACCTTTCCATTTCCACTATGCCCTTTTTGAGATGTGGTGACCAGAACTGGACACAATACTCCAGGTGTGGCCTTACCATCGATTTGTACAACAGCATTATAATATTAGCCATTGTGTTCTCAATACCTTTTCTAATGATCCCAAGCATAGAATTGGCCTTTCTTTACTGCCACTGCACATTGGGTTGACACTTTCATCGAGCTGAAAGTGTCAACCCAAGATCTACCACCCCAAGATCCTTCTCCTGATCTGTCACAGACAGCTCAAAACCCTTCAGCCTATATGTGAAGTTTTGATTTTTTGCCCCAATGTGCATGACTTTACACTTACTGACATTGAAACGCATCTGCCACTTTGCTGCCCATTCTGCCAGTTTGGAGAGATCCTTCTGGAGCTCCTCACAATGCTTCTGGTCTTCACCACTCAGAAAAGCTTGGTGTCATCCGCAAACTTAGCCACCTTGTTGCTCAACCCTGTCTCCAGGTCATTTATGAACGTGTTGAAAAGCACCAGTCCCAGGGCACACCGCTTTTCACCTCTCTCCATTGTTAAAATTGTCCATTAACACCCACTCCATTGACACTGTGGGGAAAGGATGACAATTCCTCCAGCTAGCCCAATCCATGTTGGATCTCCCATAGCTACAGATGAAGAGGCAAGCATTCTATGGCAAATTACATTATTATAGTCCTTAAACATGAAGATGTATATTTGGAGAATGTGGGAATGGTTAATATGTGAGGATACTTTCAAATGTGTGTGTCTACATGGGAAAACATAGTCCTGTTATGGAGGGAGCGAGAGACCTGCATGGTGATTGAAGGTATGAATGGACTTAAGAGATATAAAACTAAAATATCTGAATAACTTGTTCACTGTATGTGGACTTTGAACAAGTTCATATAGAACTGAACAGAAATGCTCAGCTTCCCTGGAAAATTGAATCTGAATGTTGAAAAAAGCCAGCAAATTCATTAACTATGATTAGTTAAGTTGCAACTTCGGCTCCATTGTTTTTGTTATTCAAACATTGTAACTTAGCAGTTTTTGGGTTGGCTGTTAGATGACGTTTTGGTACCAAGTTGACTGGCCCTACTCAACTTCCAGAAACTCCTATGGATTCCAGTCTAATCTCTGGGGGAAGAAAGAAGGCATGTGGCCCTTCACCTACCTTAATTTTTCTCTTTTCCTTCAGCACCTACAGTATTGATTTACCTCAAAATGCAAGGAATGGCACCAGGATGCAAGTCTCTTGTTGTCTTGTGTGCTCCCTGAGGCATTTGGTGGGCCACTGTGAGATACAGGAAGCTGGACTAGGTGGGCCTATGGCCTGATTCAGTGGGGCTGTTCTTATTTGGTGGTGAGAGAGTCTAGTTAATGTGCAGGAAAGGACTACCTATAGGTACAACCAACCAATCAATCTCATGGGGAAAACATTATAGATCCCAGGTTTGATGTCAGTGTCAGTGAAGTTGATGATTCTGAGAGTATAGAAAATCAAATAAGACTTCATACATCAAGTCTACCAATGTGGTGAACTACATTTCTTCCCATTCAGGAATAGAAAGACATGCTCCCACTGTGTTTTCCATTCACTTTTTGAAGATGTGATGTTAATATTCATTAGATAGTGCACCTTTTCACCAGGTTCTATATAGGTTAGGGGCATTTTGAAAGTAGGGAGCTCTTTTTTCATTTGAATTAAGTTGGTCTGTATTATATACTAAGGAATGTTCATGCATGTTGGCACTTAAATGAACAGGGACATTGCTATATGCAGGGAACAGATAGAGTAGTTGAACCCAGAATTATTGTCTGTAGGCCTGATATGATGGAAACATCAAACTAAGGGCACAATCCTAACCACTCAGAAGTCCTAGTTTGTTCAATGGGCCTTACTCTCAGGAAAGTGTGGTTAGGATTGCAGCCTCAGATGCATATACTACAGGCATGTGTGGCCTACTTTGGGAAATGTGTCAGAGAGAGGCGTTCAAGTACCTTCTCGGACAGTCTACCCAGTTGTACTCTAACAAATGAGTGTAGTAGCCTTCAACTGGTCATAAGAGCTGAGTTTCACTGAACTGTATACAATTTTAGAAATGCCTGTGAACTTTCAGAAGCTATGAACTGTTCAAGGCTCTTGAGCCAGAGTGGCAGTTTTTAAAAGAAGCAGTGGGTAGGAAGTGGATTGAAGGAATAGAAGAATTGATTGCTCAAAGAACCTGACCCTCAAGCACTGTATATAAAGGAAACCCTTGTGGAAATGGGCTAGGACAGTGGTTCCCAGTCTTCTTGTTGTTGCACCCCCCTCATCCTCTGTAGAGGCTCACAAAACAGGAATGACTTACTGGGTCATGCCTGGCCGATGACTCATGCTACTGGCCTTTGTGAGCCTCAGAATAACCTGCAGAAGCTTTGGAAAGCCACTTTCTGTTTGCTTCTGAAAACCACAAGTGGCTTTCTGAGACTTCTGTGAACCATTCTGAGGCCTGCAGAGGCTAGTAGAGTGGGTCGCTGACCCAGAAATGCCTCCCCATCCTTCCGGTGAGTAATTCGGCTTCTGGAATGTCTCTGATTTGGAGCCAAACTGGAGCAAGTGTGGGTGGGAGGCCCAGGTCATGACTCTCCCCACATGGGCTCATGACCCACAGTTTGGGAAACTCTGGGTTAAGAAAATTTCCTTTTCCAGCTTTCTATTATCTTTTCTCCAGAAATATTCCTGGCAGATAATAATAAATGATTAAATAAACACAGGAAAACAAATCAATTTTTTTTACATTTTCTTGGTCAGCATTTACAAAGACAGTACAAAAACTTTTTATCACGTTTATGGATTTTGTTAATGTGATTTGTTAACAGGGCCTCATTTTCTCCTTTTGCCTGGTTTGCAATGTCAGTGAAGTTGATGGGGTTGAGAGCAACGAAAACCACAGCAGGACTTCATAAACCAAGTCTACTTATGTGGAGTAGTTAGATGTAGAATCACAGTATGTATTTTTTATAATAACATGATTGCTCCCGGTTTAGGTTTATATTTACTCATCGTATATTGAGTGCTAAATTCAAGTTTAACATAGATTTGAAATGTGGAAGATTTTATCCCCCCCCCCCCCGTAAATATACAATACACACTCAACATTACTATTAACCAACTTTTATGCCCATTAAACTTTGCTTCACTAACACATGAAACACATTGAGGTCATAAACTTTTTTTGTGTGTGACTGAACAAACTGTAGTCAAGAAACAATTTTATAAAAAAAATTTAGAAAACAGTTCTAAGTGCTGCCACTAAACCCCATTCCGTTAGACGTATTATGCACAAGAAATTTTTTCAATTATAAAAAGGAAAAAAAATGCTTTTTTTAAAAAAAGGTAAATTACACTACATTTTAAAAAATATGTTCTGTGATCATTTAAGTACACTGAATTAGGTGAGAGAGACAGAATGCGAGAGAGAGAGAGAGAGAGAGAGGTTTCACCTCTAAAATTATGGGGATTTGCCATACGTAAAATAGGATCTTGTAAAAAATACACACAAAAACCAATAGATTTAGATATTAGCCAATAATAGGCAGTGATACCTAAGTAAATAGGCTTAATACTGACGTACACCTTTCAAACTGAAAAGATAAATACACACATCTGAAGTTATCTGGGATAATTGAATTTTGAAGATAAATTTGCTGGTAAGGTGTTCCACCAAAGCTCAGCACAGATTTCTCAGAGCTAGTTAAAAAGGAAGACCATGTCATGATATAATCCTGGTGGGCTTGTACAATGTTAAAATGCATATAGTTAATCGAATTTCAGTATGCCCTTAATTAAAGCCTTTCTGGATGTGGAAAAGCTGGTGCTACTCCATGCTTTTGGAATGTACAGACCTGTAAGAACTCTATTGTCTACACATTGTATCGTGGATCACGTGTAAAGTCTGGTTTTGCATAGTACCTGGAACACTGATTGCAGTCACTTCTGTAGTTGCTCCCATCCACTCTGAGCACTGGGTGCAATTTTCAGCAGCATGGTTAGGGCATGTGACCTACCACCTAATATGGTGGACATACCACAATACAGGTATGTGTTGCATAACATTTCGGTTCATGATGGACTCCATATATGACAGATCCCCCAAGATTAAACTTATTAAATCGCCTGCCACTATCACCACTGGTGTACCTGGGGAGTAAAGGGGGGGGGCAAATGCCCCAGAGTGCCATATCTCCAGGAACAGCAACGGCAGCCCCCCGCTGCCCAAGCGTGTCCCTGCATACCAAGGTAAGGGTGGAGTGACAGGTTATCTTGACAAGCTTGTCTCAAGTTTCATCTAGGTCAAAGAAACTTGGACAGTGATTGGTTTTGAGAATGTCCGTGAGAGGTGGCATTGATGGTGAATTAGGAGAAAAGTCAAATAAGGGAGCAGGAACTGTTCTGAGGTGGATCTTATGTGTCTGTAATGGAAGAAAATAAGCAGAGGAGGGCTTGGTAAGATGGAAAATGTGAGTACATGGACTCTGCTTCCCATCCTTTTGCCTAATGGGAGGGAGAAGTATGAGCAGGGAGACTGAGGATGGCCAGGAGCATGTCAGTTTTTCTTTTTGACTACTGTACTTCGTGTTCTGTGATGTTGGGACAATAATTAAATCTCATGATGACACGTTTCTCGGAATGTATCCCTGTCGTTAAGTGACACATACCTGTATTGTATAACCATGTGATCTGCTCTAACCACATGGATGGAAATCATATATGTTAGCCAGAGTGTTCTGAAGCAATACACAGGTGGTTGCAACTCCAGGAACATATAAATCAGTCCAACAGTGCTGGACAGTTAGGATGGATTACAGTGATAACTTCTGCCTGGTAGTTTCTTTCAGTAATCTTCCAGATTTCTTTCAGAAAATCCCTGTCAATAGGATCATATATTACTGTTTTGTGACTAGGATTCATATATTTGGAATGTTGCATACCTAAATATGGATTGGTCTCTAATGTCAATATATGGATCAATCACAAGATCAGGATACACAGATATGTGGCTCAAATTACCTTGTAGTAAAAAAAATTGTCATGGAAATCCACCTTTATAAAATTGTCACCCACAGCATCAAAAATGGAGGTGCATGCAATTCTGACTGAATAGCAGGAAGCCCATTGGAGCCTGAGCAAAACTCAGGTGAGAAGGGGGCTGAGAAAAGAGGGCCCTTAGGCAGCCCAGGAAAGAATATCCTCTATTCCAACCCAATCACTGCTGTGAGGGCTTCAGCATAAAGGAAATTCCCTCATTGGATGATCAATACAGTAAGAAAGAAAGGGGCATTCAGACTGCATGACCCGTTTCTGCCTAACAGCTTATTGGTGTTCTGTCAGAAGCCTCTCCAAATCTGTTTATGAAAGGGCACCAAGACTGTGCTCCAACACAGACCCAGCTGTGTGAGGTGCTCAGGCAGATTTCTCTCCCCTTCGCAGAATCATCCTGTGTCACTTTTCCCAGGACTGTGCACACACAGGTTACTATTGCTGGAACGTGGTGCTTAGCTGCACATCAAGAAAGTCAAGAAAAAAAGCCCACTTTATACATTTGTTGAATTTTTCTGTACATTTACAAAATAATGGCTTTAACTATATCCAGCATTTTAATAAGCAGGAAAAGTACATAAATTCCTTGGTCACATACACTCAAAAAATAAATTTTCCTTTTTTTTTTGGTTTGCCAATGCCCTGATCTTAAGAAAATGTGATAAATTTGATACTTGCAGTGCTGCCTTACAATTGGCAATGATAGTATTCTATCTTAGCAACAGTCCCCATATAACGTAATAAAAAAGCAACACATACTTAGCAAAGGTATGTGCTTGTTCAAAAAGTGTACTTCACTTAACAGCAGTGTGAGTGCCAAGGCAAAGAATAAAACAACATGGACTGACTGTACTTAAGATGTGTTTTAAATGCAGGCTTGGAATTAAATGATGCGGTTGAATGAAATAAGCTTTGTGATGTAAACTTTAAACAAAATATTTAATGCATTTGATATACATCTACAGTATTTTTAACAGATCTAAAAATACTGTAGAAAAGCTGGAGAAAGTAATGAGAACTAATGATGAGACAGGATGCTTTTGTTAATGTCCACTTACAGAGAGTTTGGTTTATTCAAAAAGTGTATAAACATGCATCATGTTTTCATAAGAGGCTTGAAATTTACTCATCAAAAATAGGTCAAAGATGTTGTTTTTTCCCCTTGTTTCTATCCAGTTACCGGTAATGTACTGCATTGCCAAGAGACATATTAACTTCAAACTTAGCATAAATTTAGCATTGCTTTCCTTTTCAAACATTTTAACTCAAGGTTTAATTAAGTACAAATTAATTGGGTTTCAGTTTATTTCAGATAATACAACACAAAATATGTCTAGACTGCATAAAAACAATGTTGTGAATTTCAAGTGATGCAGCTCTACACCTTCCATTGTACTGTACATGTATTGGAAAGATGAATTGATAGTCTAAATTTTTGGAAGCAGCTTGGATATCTCAATCATAAATTGCATCTTTAAATCTTGCTAGGTATTCTAGCTCATATGGTTTTATGTTTCCTAGAGGGGAGAGCAAATCAGTCATTCATTCATTAAAACTGTACTATATTTGGAAAAAAAAAACACAAACAGCTTTAGTGAAACACCTTAACGTCTTTCCTTTGTAGAGAGTTCAGCTGTGTTGAACAAATGAAAATTGATCATAAGAAGACGAGAGGAGGCTTTCATGATTCTTGTCTGGTCTTGAAACTCACACTTCCATCATTTGACCCCTTTTTTAAATGGTAAAAGCAACTTTCTGCTTATTTCTGATAGGATTCCATCTCTGATGCCCCAATAAGCCTTCGCTAACATCAGTTTTGCCAGTCATCCTAATTCTACACCCAAATGGAAAACCAACTAACATAATTCATTACATCCAGCATATTCCAACATAGCTTACAGTACATAGACTCCTTTCACATTCAGTCTTTTTTTCTTCTTCATGTCACGAGGAGTAAGAGTTTTGTGCTTATCACCAACAAAAAAATTGCAGTGCAAACTTTAAACATAAAAAGTTACACAATTAAAAGTTATTATATGGCACCACAGCCTATTAATTCACATATAGTACAACAGACCAATAAGAACAGACAATAATATGAACATAGCTAAAAAGAAGGTGAGATTGCATAGCAATGCAATAAAAAGAAATTATATACAAGAGAAATCCATTTCATCCTGGATGGTGATTTTTTTTCCTTTTATATATGCTTGATAAGAAATAGATTAAGGTGGAAGGTGTAGTAAAGAGAAGAACACAGGTAGAGTATCTGTGGGATATGTGTGGCTGTGTGTGTCTTTACATTGCATTTACAGTTCTTTTAAGTAAGTACATAAATAAAGAAAATTGTTCATTGCACTGTTTTAAGTGTCATCACTTCCATGAGTTCAGACCTTGATGGCCCTTGAGAGCAGCTCGAGATGTCTCTGTTCAACTACTCTGTTAAAACAAAGAGTGAAAACATTAAATGTATTTTAAAAAGTCTTCTTGTTAACTCGTATGCACGACACATTGAATAAAAAGACCGTTACATTAAAATTTGGTTTGTGTGATAACTTTGGTAAAGGTGAACAGCTTTTGGACTAAAGTCAGTTCTAGTATGACAGTATCTTTTTGCAATGCATACTAGGAACACAAATGTGCTTTTCAGCTATTTCCCCTGTGACTGCATTATCAAACCTGGAAATTTCTCAGAGTAGAACTAGGGACTTGCTCTAACATACTCGTAGAACTAGTTTCCTTGGAAAGCAGCATTCTGGAAGCACCAGAAAAGGCAGAAGCAAAATTTTAAGACTTCTGTTGTGCTTGTTTTTTTAAGCAGAGAAATCTGAATGTAATTGCAAGTGGCCCGCTGACATTGCTTTGTTGAAATATTCCCACCAATATTCCACTATACTGTAGTCTGAGGTATGTCTGGGCTGCAGCACTTGATACTGTAGATGGGAAGTGAAATTTCTCAGTATCCTTCTCATTCATTATATAATTCTTTTAAAAAAAATCTTCTGCACATAGACAACTGGTATCACAGAGAAAGGTTCCAACCTTGCCTTTTCCCTATCAACTTTTTATGTGGAGATTTATTTTTTGTATTTTTTGTATGGAAGAGCCTTGTTCTGTGAGGTCACACGTGACTGCTGAGGTAGCAGAGTCCAGACACAGGGTTTACTGTCTCAATCAAAGGTCTATGTGATATGCTGAAACCTTGAAGGGTATTTCAGAGATAGATACAGGTTGTACAATGTGGGAAGAAGATATTCTGTGTCCATGTACTATTAAGAATATTTACATACTGCTCTTCAACAAAAATGTTTCAAAGCAGTTCATGTAATAGTGCGAAGATCGTTCCTTGCTCACACTATAAAGGGAGTCACCAGCAACCACCCACTGGAAGGGATGCTATGCTGCATTGAAGAGAGGTTGTTGCTATCTCCCACTCAAATGCCCCACACTTGAACACAAGTGTGTCACACTTTTAAAAGAAGCTTATTGGCCACCTTAGAAGTCACCAGTATTTTCAAGCAGATGAGTTTTAATTCCATGAGATGGTCTGTGGTTTTTCTTAGGAAACATCATTTTCTGCATACGAAATAGATTTGTGTTGACACGTGCATGGTGGCTAAGTGGTATATTTATGTATTTTACAAAACTGGCAATTAAATGCAAGGTTTTCTTTTGCACAAAGTTTGCGAAGGAGTGGAATGGAATACGTGGAGTAAATGTGACCTAATTTAAAGAAGAATAACACTATAGGAAACATCTAAGTGGTAAGGGAACAGTAGCTTCTACATTGTTGGTAGTCCATTACCGCTGTAAACTCTCTCCACTCTCCTTCAATAAAATAAGGAGAAAGCTCCCCAAAAGATAACTAAAGCATAGATAACCCTGGCATATAGTTTTGAGTTTGGCTGACAAATTTGATGCTTGCCCAAGGGCTTGACTGAAAAAATGCTTGATGTTTCTCAATGGCATCTGTTTTTGGAATATAATTTATTTAACAATGTTGGAAAGGAATGGAGAGAGAGTGAAGAGAAATTTTTTGCATTTTGAATATGGGCAGATACAGAAAAAGATTTTCAGTGCACCCTATCTTCCACTGAACAGGCAGGCCAGGAGGCCTGTGCTGTATCCAGCGCAAGATTGGGGCCAAAACTGGCTTAGCTAGAGGCAAGGGGAACCTCTTCTCCTTACCTGCAGGTAAGCCACCACAGCCCCAATGGGTCTCCTTGGACCTGTGCCGCCTTAGGAGGTGATACAAGTTCAAGGAGAGTGTAGTGACTTGGAGCCATTCCACTGCTCAGGAAATGAGGTTGGGATCCAGCATAACTGTTGGTCCCAGCCCCGCCTCCTGCTCACCCGCCCCCGGAATGCCGCCTGCCCACCCTCCCCCACCTCAGAACGCCTCCCTCCAGCCTCCTCCCTGCCCTTCCCAGACCCCTGCAACCTTCCCTCCTCGCGTTGGTACGGAGGCTGGATGCAGTAAGTGTCCCTGCACCAGCCCAGCCAACTCATGAGGCAAAAAAATGCTTTACAGCACATTTGTGACTCTCCTGGGTGGGCGCAAGGAACTTGCGCTGGCCTAACTGATAGTAGGATTTCACCCTTTATCAATTAGTTGAACACTGAACCACTTTGCAGGTAATGTTGTTGCTGTCCTATGGAACTGATAGGAAATTAGAGTGGTCATGCTGTCTGGCTGGAGAAGCTGTTTGCTCTCAAAGTGCTCTGCTTCTATATTTGTAAATAGACAGATATTGCAAAATACATTGCAAGTTGGATGCTCTCTCTTCCAAAGAAAACTAAGCCTTGTAGCATTACTCCTGAACTTTACATGTTGGTGTACATGAAAATATGCTACATATGCTGAGTGTTGTAAGTACTTAAGTTTGTGTCCAATAAACAGCAGCATGGTACTCATTAAAAGCCATGTACCTAATGGCTCTCTGAACATACCCTGTAGGAAGCAAAAGGTAAGTGCAATTCCTAAACTGTAGAAATGTCCATTTTTTGTTAGCATTTTATACTTCATCTCAAAAGAGGCTTACATAATTCACCAGAAAACTGTCCTTGACTGTTTGTTCCAATATATCCTACATCAAGTAGATCACCGGCATTCCGTTGGTGACCTCCTCTCAAGACCTCGCCTTTCCTGGGTCCAGTTGATCCTTTAGAAGATGCAGTACCTGAAGAGCTGTGACCACCTGGGGATGGGAAGCTAGGCTTGCTATATGGCACCAGTGCCTCTTCTGGAAACACAAAGAGGAGGAACAGGGAAATATTTTTTTTATTTTTTTACAAATGTGCAAAGATATGTAGCTTTGTGGAGGCAAGGGGGAAAACAACAACATTAAACAGTATTTCTGGTTAATGAAAATAATGATTTTGTAAGATGTTATACAAAGATGCTTGGAACTGCCTAACTCACTCAATAGGCAACAACATTGTAAGAATACTATCATACCACACGTGTGTTATATACATTCAGTCTAAAATATTTCCATTCCCAGAAGTCTAAAAACCAGGTAGTTGATTCTTTCTCTTGAAAAGGGAGTTAGCAGTGAAGCCCTGAATGGGAAAGGTACTGAACCTTACTACATAGTAAGTATACTGCTAACTGAGTAAGAGGCACTTTTTCAAGTGGGTGCTCCTCTTTTATTTAGCAGGGGGAGAGTAACTGGCCCTCCTCACCCCAGCAGTGTCTTTTCTAGTGGCTACCTGGTTTGTTCTGTACTGGATGGATGTGATGATTACCACAGGATACATGCTAGCACTCCAACATGTGAACCAAGGCAGGATTATAGTTAGGCCATAGGAATTTTGTTCATCTTCACATGTTTGACTCTTGTCTTAGTGTTTCCCAGGGTTGCCAAGAATATGTAGCGATGCTTGCAGTTTTACAAGTATGCTATAGGAATTAGTGCTTTGTTCAAATTATGGACATAAACTTTCCCCATTGAATGTGGGCAGATATAGAAAACTTACAAAGGGATTTCACTGCAGAATTTTAGTAAAATTGTGAAACGTTGCCGTTTTTATTATTAAAACTTAGCCATGAAGTTAGAAAATGCATTCTGAAAATTCTTTTTGTTTAGGAATCTAAAATGTTTCACCTTTTTGTTTTTTTAAAATTTGCTTTTTTAAAATTTCTTTTAAATCCTAGCTAAGATGGCAATTCAATGTGAGTTTTGGTCTTTAGTGTCCCTTAGCAAAATCAGGTTTACTAGGTAACTCAAATGGCTGAATGCTTTAGAAGAAAACATATGCTACATTGATGCATATATTGGTACGTATTGTGTCTTTTGGTGCTATGCAGTTTCTTAGCTTTTGGTGCTATGCAGGATAGGCTAGAGACATATTTATACTTTGTCTCCTACTGAAATCAAGAAGCTAAGGTAGATTTAGTAGGAAAGCAGCATGTGTGTGCATATTTAAATCTCAGTATAATCATGTTTTCATCTAAATTTATAAATAGGTATGTATTAATTATAAGAATCTGGATTCATTATGGAAAAAACATGATGAGTTATAGATTGCTTAATTAAGTAGATACATATACAATTTGCAGAACAATAAGACCAAGATTATAGTTTGCTTTAAGCTTGCAGAAATGCTTCTTCCTTTTTTCATTTAAATTATGGTAACATTATCTCAATCAATTTTAAGATAAAGAACTATAGAATCTGCTAATTTAATTAGCTTCCTGGGGTTATTTCCAAGGATATCAAGCACACGGGAAATTACTTCATTGGACATATTCTGCATGGGGGGAAAAACTCTACTTTTACAAGTAAATTCCTGTCCTTAAGTATGATAGCTGCTGAATTTTACACTACTTGTGGCAGGATTCTTGACATGCTATGTTGATCCTGTGCTACACAATCCAAAAGCCTCAGTTACTCCATTTCCTTTACATGCATATTGAAAGATTGCTAAGATAAGCATGCAATGTGAAAAATGAAAGGGCAATCATACCAACAGCAGCAGTCAAATTCAGCAGCTCATTGTAGCACATGCATATTATGTCAGACACATTCAAATAAGAATAGACAAAATCAAGCATTTTCATTCATTGCAGCCACTGCAACACACAAACTGGGAGAGCAGAATGGAGTGTTGTATTGCCAAATGCCTGCTAGGGCATGTGACCATCCTGAATGCAGGTGCAATTAAAGCATAAATCTGTCATTCATGTGTAGATTGCACAAGAAGATATTCGCCCTTTTCCTGTAAGGAGAATGTGGCATCAAATGACTGGTTGATGCTGGTTTTGCATCAAACAATGTGTACAATTGTATATTTAAAAAGTTAGTATCATCTCCTCAAGGACTCGGGGGGGGGGGGTTCACAAAAGCCAAGCTATAACCAATAAACAAACCAAAAACATCCATCAAAGAGTGTATCAGAATTCACAATTCAGAAAATGCCTGCAAAGAGACTTCCGCCTTTGATAAAAAGGAGAAGACAGATGCACACTAGAAGGCAAGACACTGCAGGGGCCACTAAGAGAATGCTCTTTCACGTGATGCTGCCAATTGAACTTCAAAAGGAAGTAGAACGTGGAAAAGATCTCAGTTCTTAATGGATGGTAGATTCATATAGAAAAAGACAGGTCTTATTATCTTGACCTGAAGCTATTTAGAGCTTTAAAAGTAGCAGCCATCAGCTTGAATTATGCCCAGAAACAGTGGCATTGCTAGGAGAGGGAGCAGGCCACACCCCCCCACACGGGGGGGGGGGGTGACACCACTACTTGCCAAAAATTTTTAAATCTTGGTATTTTTGAACAATACCATCAAGTTATATATCAATTGATGTATAATTTCATTCAGAATGTAATGAAACAAGAATGCATTGAAATATTTGTATTCGATCAAACGTTGTAGCCAAAAAACCAGCAGGGCAATGGTACATCACCATGCCTACTGCCTGGGGCATTGCCCCACCCACTACATGGGAGGAGGTCCATCATAGGGATGACGCACTGGCCTCCTGTTGTTCCTAGTTGTTTTGTACAGCACATATAGTAGTATTTCAAATAGCCTATCAAAACCAGTTGCGTTTGTAGGAAGCATTGGTTTAAAATAAAAAGGAAAAAAACCAAACAAAAAAAAAAACCCAACCTTGATGAATATAATGAATTCATTCTGGTTGCAATGACCCATAACAATAACTGAAACGATTTGTTTATACTACAGATAGTAACATGAATGAAATATAGAACACTACAGTTATTTAGGACGTAGGGGGAGAATACCTTCCATGGATACTGGTTATAAGCTCAGATGACAACTAGGAAAACATTGCCATACCAGAATGCAATGCACAACCAGACTAGACTTTCCCATCATTGGTCATCACATAGTGTTCCATACAACTGCTATGGAAAAATACCCCTACCCTGGAATACCACACAGGAAATGACCCTCCAAGAATGCATCCATGAATGCCCTTGCTTGTCCAGTAACACTCAGATAAGGTATATTCAACTGCCAGATGAACTGTGTGAAAGCAGTCACTACTCTCCTATGCATCATGAAGGAAACTGGCATGACATCGACTGTCCTACACAGAATGAGAGGCTTATTTATTCATGCATTTTTAGCACTTCTGTTTAGCAATGACAAACCTACCCAGTACAAATGATGCAAAATAACATAGATACTGGCTGAATCAAACTGTCTGTATTTCTCTAAACTCTTATGTTGCCACCATTGTAACATTTGCTTAATGGCAAGTCTCTTGCAAGCGGCCTATTGGAATGTGAAGATGAATAAAGTTGATATAGCAATTCAGCAACTATTTTGTGTATTTGAAAAGGACTCTAAATTGTCCATTTAGTTCAGCATATGGCTATAGTTATGGAAATTGCACAAATGAGGGCACAATCCTAACTAGGGCTACTCAAAAGTGAGTCCTATTTTGTTCAATGGGGCTTACTCTCAGGAAAGTGTGGTTAGGATCGCAGCCCGAGTTACTCATATTGTTTTATATAATGTTGGATTTACAGTTATAGTGCAGTCCTAACTTGCGCTAGAACAGGTAGACTGGCTGCCTTGTGCTGTATCCAGTGCAAATTTGAGGCTTACCCCTTACCCGGGAGAGAGCCACAGCAGTCCCAATAAGGCTACTTGGATCTGCACCATATAAAGAGGTGGCACAGAGGTGGGACTGCCCTGGGATGCCCAGGAACCGGGAAAGGATCTGGCATAAGTGCCAGATCCTGGCCTTGCCTCCCGCACCCCTCCCATGGCCCTGCCCACCTCCTTCCCTGCCCTTCCCCTGCCCTGAAACACCTCCTTCCCTGCCTCCCCACACACTTCCAGACCCCCTGCGCTGACCAAGCTCTGCTGGCGCAGACTCACCAGTCTTGGTCAGTGTAGAGGCTGGATGCAGCCTCCGTGGATCAGTGCCACGCCCAGCTGACTTCAGAGGAGGCACAAACATGTTTTATGGCACATTTGTGACCCAGGCCAGTGCAAGGGATTGCGATCTTAATGTTCTAACCCAAGTAGGGACAAATATTGACCAAACCAGAAATTCATGACCACCATCTTGCATTCTAATATGGCAACTACAGCCTACTTCCAGATTGGCAACATGACTTTTATGGGACGTGACTGAAATCATGTTTGTGGTAATGGGTTTCCAAGATGACACCTTCAACCCTTTTTCTGTAGCCTATTAGAAATATTGATTGTAGCTTCCAGTGTTCCCACATGCCTGTGTTTACAGAGAATAAGCAGATAAATGGCAGTCCTTAAAAACCATTAATTAGTATTTCCTAGACAAGAAATAGTCTTCATAGTCTACAATTCAGAATAAACAGAATGAATGAATACTAATTCACGAATACTTTTAGTGTATGTACTTAAGTCCAATAACCATGTCATTTAAATAAAAGCAATAATATAGCCATTCTCCATACTGTTAAACCCAATCACATTTCATATCTCATGACATTTTAAAAAACAGCAAATCTTTAAAGTGGTAATTTTCAAGTAATAGTTTAATTGCTTTTCTTAAAATGTGATTCAACTATTCTCACTCTTATTAATGGGCAATCATTAAGCTTTTTGGGGGCATGCCAGTAAGATTTTGCAAGGCAAAACAAAGCAGTGCTCATGCTTTTGTTCTATATGAATGTTCTTTTTCAATATTTCTTTGAGTCTTTCTTTGGCAATGAGGCAATGGGTACAGAAGACACTCCACCAATATATTTGGAGTAGAGGGCCTGAATTCAAAATTACCACCTCTGGAAATCAAGCTAACAAATGATACTCCTGAAAGCTTGAAAAGCATCTGTAGATAAACCTAACATTCTGTAATTTTTTCATTATATGAATGGGATCAACTTATAAATAAAGCTCTGAGTTTTTCAAGTGAAAAATCAAAAGATCAAACTAGTTTGTTTCTGAACTTAAAAGTGAAAAATTATGAGATGCTGTTAACAGAGATGTGAATTAAGGATACTTGGTGTGCTGAATGCATGCAAAAATTCCATTCCTGTGAATAAAAACAAAAATCACAACCTATGTGTGTTCCATATTTATGTATTTCTCACAAAGAAATAAGATGTCAAGTACATTTCTCCCCTGCTGCATATAATAGTATTATTAACTCCCACAGGCACGCATTCAGAATTTTAGTAGTTTTAGGTGTATTCAAAAGCTTCACCATTGCAGGAGCAAACACTGAAGGTCAACCAATAATAGCAATCCTTTGACTGTTCTAATGTAAGCCTTGACCTTCACCACCTTGGGGATCTTATAAGATAATATATTGAGGAAACTGCCTAAGCTGCTTTGAGAGGTGCAGTCACACACCTGATCCAAATGCTTGTTTTTGCTGGCCTTGAAGTTCTGTGGAGCTTATCCATTCCTGGGTTTGCCGCTGCCACTCTAGTGACGTCCTAGCTTGACGATCCAAATTGCTCTTTGTTTCATCTACGCTGGATGTATGCGGTCGTTCTAGAGAGCTTCCTTTTCTCTCTGTCGAACCTCCACGTTGGCCAGGGCCTATCTGCTGCCTTAAACCCTGACCAGGGGGTGGGTCTGGTGGTGGTGGAAGATCTAAAAAATGTGAATAGACTCAGAATTTCAGTGACAACGTTATTTTTTGAGGATGTAGCGCAAAAAAAGGAAAGGTTTAAAAGACTTGTTATTCAGAAATATAATTACCCTACATATTTCACTGGTTTTAGATCACTACCAGATGTCTTTCCTTGTAACTAATAGCCTGTTCCAAAGCAGAAATATAATTTTGGTTGGCCTGCACTAAACTGGCAAGGTTAGTAACAAACCATACTTATGGTTTCAGTTGGTTTAGGTTTTGTTCCAACCTGGGGTCTGCAAATCTACGTTTTTCCCTTGGTACAAGTAGTTTCAAATTCTGATGACATCTCAGTTTAATATATATTTCCATAATATAAAAACATAGGTCATATTTTTGATGAAACTATTCCACCCAGTCAATAAAGATAGCTTCGTACTGAAGTTTTATCTAGAATGCAGTCAATATGCATTCAAATTTTTCACTGGATTTTTGAAGCGGTTCAGATTGCCACAAAACCAACCCTGAAAGATTTCACAGAAGAGAGCTAAACTCAGCTTTGTGTCACAATACCTGTTCAACAAATTAAAAAATAACTTACACTAACAAAATATTTTTTAGTATGTGAAAATATTCGTATTTGATCTTCCAAGAAAGTAAGATAATTTTACTCTGACATAGAGCACTTAAATATCTCAGCCATTGGGTTTGTTTGTTTTTAGCTTGAAGCTAAAAAAAAAATCCTTAGTGTTGTCTTTTATATATTTTTGGACTTTGCAATGGTGAAGGAATATTAGTAATTCAAAGTTTTTTAGATGTCTCATTTGCATTCCAGCACTCTGGCCATGCTGTTTCAAAACACACATGCAAGATTAGTACAAACAACTCATCATTTGAGTCATGGAAAAGTGGCATAACTTTTTTAAATAAATAAAATAACAGAATCCTCTTCTCAGAAATACAGTTTTTGTAGTCCTGGCTCTTGTTCATGTGAAATACTGCATTTTGTCTTTTTGTTTTTCTTTTTTCCATAAGCAGTACTTGAAAAAGACTTGTTCAAATGTGCTTGCCAACTGCTTTTTTTGACCAGGAAATCCCTCCTGACTCTCTTTAGGCGCAATCCTAACCAACTTTCCAGCACTGACCTAGCTGCAATGCAGCCCCAAGGTAAGGTAAAAAACATGCCCTTACCTTGAGGAGGCCCCCTGACTGTCTCCCCACTGCAGGATGCGCAGCATACTGCACAGCTATGTCAGTGCTGGAAAGTTGGTTAGGATTGCGTCCTTTGAGTATTGCATCATAAGAAGAAACTACAAGTGTGAATCAAAGCATATTATAACAATTTTCATGTTTGGTTTTCTCATTACATAAATTGTATCATTTCGTAATACTTTGATGTTTAGTTTGCTGTTCATTTTCATGATGAATATATCACCAGATTTATTCTCATATACTGTGTTTTTAGAAGCAATTTTTTAAAAATTCTTTTTCTCTTGTAGCACAAGCCTATGCATGTCTAGTCAGAAGTAAGTCCCATTGAATTAAACTGGACTTACTCCCAGATATGGCGCAAAGATTGCACTGCTGTTGGGCCAGTCTGAGCCACTGCAACAAAGTGGTAGCAGCATTGAAGCACTCAGCCACAGACCCTCAACTCTGCCGCTCCCGGTAAGTCAGTGGTGATAGGGGTTGTGAGGGAAGAGGGAGTTTGGGGGCAAGTCAGGGAGAAGGGGTGAATCCCAGTGACACCAAGGTGTACCAGAATCCTATCCTGTCTCCTTCATCTGGCCCCTTCCCTTTTTTCTCCTTGAACTTACATCAGCTATGAAGCTGGCGTAAGTGCAAGGAGACCCATAGGCTATCAGGAGGCCTCCAGAGAGGTAAGAGAAAAATATTTTTACTTACCTCTCTCAGGACTCCTGATTCCCCCCTCCCTCAGAGCACAGCTCTGGTCTCCTTCGGAGGGTTTAAAAGTGCCGAAACAGCAGATTCATTATCCGTGGTTTTTTGTATCCACAGGGGGTGGGTCCAACAATGGATCCCTCACGGATACCAAGGCACCACCTATGGTTTATTTAAGACTTTCAGTCATCAAGTGTACAGAAATCAGATGATGTATCTAGCTGTGTGTGAATTGGCCCTCTCTTATTGTGCAATAGTGTACCATAAGCAAACACATCTTAATCACAGAGCTCTTACTCATGTTTGTGGGGGATACCTCTCTGATAGTAATCTTGGTTTCACTGGATAAGCTATAGTTTAGGAAAACAGCCATTCTTGATGTTCTTCACACTGAATTCCAAAGAAATGCATAATAACCTCCATTTTTGTTTCTGATGCCTGTTAATGCCTCAGCTGACAAAATCAGATATTTTCGATGGAACAGAATTAACAAAATTAACAATGGTGTTTCAGTGCATTGAAAATAATTGTTTAACTACTTTCTTTTTTCATCTTGGTAAATCTAAGCATATCTGGTAGAAAATGAATAGCTTTTTTAACTTGGTCTATGCAGATAGGCAAGAATGAAGGAGCTAAATTGAGATCTAAATTGCTGGGCAAAGATAATTTGCATACAGGTAATGATAACATTTATTACTTCCCTGGATAAGAGATCTGAATGAATACAAACAATAAGATATAGGCATAACTGTGTATCTTATGGCTTCCTTTTGTTGTTCTGTCCCAGTGAGGCTCTGCCCCCATGAAATTTCAAACATTCTGTAAAAACATATTTGTCTGGAACACCTAGATTGAGCTGGCAGCCGTTTGCTTTGGTTGGAAGCCAGCCAAGTCATCAGAAGCTGCATCTAATGACAGCACAGTTCCGGAAGGAGAAATTTGCAAGCCAATTAGTACAATAATATAATATTGGAGAGTGATGGCTTTTCTTTCAACTCTGAAATTCAGGAGCTATAGATTCTGAGATTGCATGACAGTGAAAGCCTCAACAGTCTAAATGTGTTTCCATTTGCCTCACCTTGGATTAAGGAGAACATTGAACAATGTGAGAGATTATGGTACTCACAGTGACTGAGGACATCAGTTTCGTTAAAAGAGCTTAATGTTACTAACCTTATCCTGCTAACTCGGTAAGAGGCACTTTTTCAAGCTGGTGCTCCTCTTTTATTTAGCAGGGAGAGAGTAATTGGCCCTCCTCTCCCAAGCAGTATTTTTTCTAGTGGCTATTTGCTAGTGTTCTTTTGCATCTTTTTAGATTGTGAGCACTTTTGGGATAGGGAGTCATTAGTTATTTAATTTTTGCATAATAATAATAATAATAATAATAATAATAATAATAATAATAATAATAATAATAATAATAATAATAATGTTTTACCAATACCATGTAAGGGTAGTAACTTAACTGCAAAAAATGTTCTTGGGAAGAGGCTGTGGATAAAGAATTCTTTCTTTATGAGTGAAAACTGTTCTGAGAAGGGTGACACATAATGCCACACTATGAGTAACATGACATGAGTAAACTTGGTCTTGCATTTTTTTTTCTCACCTACACTGATTACGATAAGCAAAGCTGATGTTGGAAATATGAGATAACAATGAGACGCACAATTTTCTTACATAGCATATCACTTTGTTATTGAAACAACAAATTAGCGAGTGTAAAAATATGAAAATATTGAGTTATAAATTACAAGGCAGAAATCTTCAGATTGTTTTTTATGGGAAGCTCCATAAAAGATGCAGCATTTTGAAGATTCAAGACTGGAAATTGTTTATACAATTCATTGAAATTTAATTTGGTTTGAAAATCCCTAGTGTGAAATGTATTGAAGGTATTTCTTGTGAAATATATTTCTGTCAAGAAAAGATATAGACATAAGCAGTATTTGTGTAATTGTCTTAAAATAGGCACTACAGAAATTGTCTTGTGGGTTGCCAAAAAACAATTTATTATACCCGTTTTCAATGTCCATCAACTTCCACCTTTATTTACATAAGTGTGTCCTTCTTAAACCAAGAATGGTGACTCTTGCATCAAGGGATTTGACTTTCAGCAAATCAGCATTTCTTTCTGACGTAAATATTCTCAGGGCTTTTTTTCTAATAGAACGCACTGGAACGGCGTTCCAGCACCTTTTAGATGGGACTACAATCTACTGTCTGCAGCAATCAAGACCAGGCAGGACTACAAGGAGAGAGAAGAGGCACGTGATCTGCCCTGCAATGCTCTCCCTACGAGGTACTCACAATTCCATGGAGGGCGGTGCTTCTCATGAACACGCCCATTTCCTCTCAGCCAATCAGAGCCCTCGGGTGGGCGTTGGCTCAGAGCAGTTGAGATTCGGCTCTGGGTTGAGGAAGGCAGGGCAGGGTGAGCCAATCACGGCGCTTTATGAGTCAGAAACGGTTGTGGGGCAATGGGACTTCCCTTAACATAGCTGTTCCTAGGACAGTCCCGCAGTGGGCCAGCGGGACGTCGTAGATCCCGCTTGCCCACCCCGTGCCAATTTCACCCCCCTTTCCATTATACTCAGCGTAGGGACCAGCAGCTGCCGCGCAGCCATGAGCAGCAAGCAGGTGAGAGGAGGGTGGAGGGGGGCAGGCCTCAGAGGGACTCATCCTGCCAGCTCAGCTCCTCCCATCAGTGTCTCTGCCTCCTACATCGGTTGCCAGCCGACTAGTCCTAGGCATGTCTACTCGGAAGTAAGTCCCATTAGTCAATGGGGCTTACTCCTAGGAAAGTGTGGGCAGCCTCAGAGCCCAACCCTATGCATGTCTACTCAGAAGTAAGGCCCATTATAGTCAATGGGGCTTACTCCCAGGAAAGTGTGGGTAGGATTGCAGCCTCAGAGCCCCATCCTAGACATGACTACTCAGAAGTAAGTCCCATTAGAGTCAATGGGACTTACTCCCAGGAAAGTGTGGCTAGGATCACAGCCTGAAGTCCCCACACTTACTGGTCAACCAGTTGCCACTGTGAACTAGCCAGCAAAACCGATCTGCTGCTAGTGTGCAAAGCTTTAGCAGCAGGTTGATATGTAGAAATCCAGCTGCTGAAGCTTACCCTTGCTGATAAACACCACTGGAGTAAGAGCTGGTGGAAAAAGTTGGCAGTCTAATCCCAAGGGAACTCAGGCTACAATCCTGTTCACACTTCCTTGGGAGTAAGCCCCATTTAATATAATGGGATGCATAATATAGTAGGCACGCATAGGCTTAGGCTCTCAGGCTACAATTCTATCCACACTTTCCTGCGAGTAAGCCCCATTGGCTATAATGGGACTTACTTCTGAGTATACATGCATGGGATAAATAAATAAAAGATTAACAAGTTGTGAGTTCCTGCACCTTTTTTTTTTTTGTTTACAAAAAAGCACTGAGTATTCTAATCACCTGTTCTTAGTAATAGGTGATCCTGGTTTTCTAGAATTCCTAGTTCTCAGATGAATATAAGGACTATGCTGAGACTCAGTCCAAGGGGCAGTGGCAGCCAAGGCAACCCTCCCCCAGTGCTGCCATCCTTGCATGGAGGGGCATTCCTTTACCTCCTCAGTTTCAGTGCAGGCAAGGCAATTGCAGTGATGTTCAATTTCCCACTCTTTTTCCTGTAGTCTTTGCAAGTGTGCTCAGCTCTCATTTAAACCAGGTTGGGCTATGAGAAAGGATATGAAGAGGACAGGATGGCTGAGCTCTTATCTTCAACTGTAATGCCTGCAACTTTCCCAAACCATGGACTGAGCAGAGCATGCTAGGAGTGCCCACAGCATGATCTACCTAGCCTATGCACCTTAAGAAAAAACTGGATATGAAGCAGCAAGTGGCAGAGCTTGAGGTCAGGGGAATTGAGGGGTTGCCCTCCCTCTGCCTCCTTCTTATCCTTCTAGGCATGGAAGAAGTGGGGGAAGGTGACCCTGGTTTGATTGCTTGTGCCTGTCAAAAAACAGGACCATCATGCTGCTTTTTCCTGTGGTACCAGGTATTGAGACTGCTCATGACAGTGCCACTGGATGAAGAAGTGGGTTACTGCTGTCCCAATTCTCGTCTCACTTATTCTCAGTGAGGTGGTTGAATGGGTCATAGGCTGGAGGGGAATATAGGGCAGACATTTGGTGAAGGGCAGTTCACCACCCCCTCCAGCCACTACATGTCATTTCAGTTAGCATCACGGCTGAGTTGTCCCTGCCTATGTCTTTAAATGTATGTGACTATCGTTAATATTGCAAGCACCCTTGACCCTCTTTTTATACTGGTTTGTTTATACCCTCCTCCCCCCATAAACATACACTGCTTATGGTACAGCAAATCTCAAGCTTCTGAGTAAAGCAGGTGGGTGAGAACAATGAGCAAAAGGACGGGTGGAGGAATGGAGTGGAAGCTACAGCAGCCACAGCCTTACTCAGTAACTTCTGATTGTATCAGAGATGTGCACATATAACTGCCTTGCTGAAAGCTGGCTAGCCATATGCACAGAGCTTGTGAGGAAATGAGAATTGCATAGCTTCCTTCAATCTGAAGATGCAGTTTTTAAGGAACGTGCAATATGAAAATTTGCTCAAAGCCTGACTAGCTTTTCCTAAGGACAGGAAATGACACACTAATACTAAAAAGGATACAAGCGTTTCCTGATCCCTTACCTTTCATGCAAGTCTTTAACAAGACAATCCAAAATCCAAATCTGTTCTTCCATTCAGACCTGTGCATACAAACTGTATGATATATCTTGTGCCTCCCATTGTGGATAAAGAATAAAACTAACCCAGATTGAAATCAAACATATTAAGCAATGAAACATTGCAGGTCTAACATCAGCATTGCCCATTTGAGACTCTGCTGAGTTGACTGTGGCAAACAACCAGTTAATCACATCAAATGTTGCTTAAAGAAACCTTTTATGTTATGCAGAGAACTATGGTGGGATGAACCATTTTGTGATCACCATGAAAGTTACTTCAAACCTGGAACTTACCATCTGTCATCCCTTCCCTACGGTGAGGCAATGGAGGCTGGTCCACTCTACCTCCCTTGTGTTTTTTGGTAGGCCTAGGCCTTTGACTTTGATTCTGGGCAGCGCTTGTGTTGCTGTCAGTAGAAAATGGGCTGGTTGGTCGAGGCTTCTGAGAGGAAGAATATGGTTTGCCTAAAAAAAGTTGAAATTAAGAAGTTACTTCAGTCATGATTCAATTGATCTTTTGTGCCTTCTCTAATATTATTCAGTTTTATTTAAAGCAAATAACAAACAATAGAAGATGTCAATCAGCCTTCTCAAGGTAAGGGAGTATTTGTTTCCTTACCCCCGGGGCTGCATTCCTGCTGCACTGGCGCTGAAAAGTTGGATAGGATTGGGCCCATCTTCTGTAAGATGGCACCTTGTTTATTCTGGGGTCCAAACCATTTAAGAACAGTAATGGATCTTCACATTTCATTATTCTGAGTGCGCGTAAATTAATACTTATATGGAAATATTTTATTCAAATATTTTATTTTTCATAAAATATTATGGAAGGTAGCTATTAATTAATAAAACAGAACACTTTTGACAGATAATGATCCACTGCCTTGTCTGCTAATCATGTATGCCAGCATTTTTTAAAAATATGCATTGATTATACTAAACTAAATTTGCTGTTTTTGTTAAATTGAAATGATTCTCTCTCTCTCTCTCTCTCTGGGTTTTATAGTATTTTTCTTTTCGTTATTATATACACTGATCTCTGTAACACATACATTATTACACTGTTTTGTGTGTCTATTCTACACATTTATGTTGTCTACTACGGGTACATAATTTTTAACACGTATTTATTAGAGTCTTATTTCAAATCCACGGGAAGACATATTTGTGTAACCAGAATCCATGAATTTATTGGCAGCTAACATATGGTTAAAGTATTCTTAAGATTCCTGTATGCTATTATAAATTAGTCAATCTATTTTCTTAAAATTATCCTGTCCCCTTCCGTTCTGGAAGTTTAGATTTATTATTATTTCTTTCCATTTTTCTCATCAAAATATCTCTGTTAACTCTTATTAACTCAATGTTTCATGTGATCAAAACACATTCTAAATCCAGACTAGGTATAGATTCTTTAATTTGTGATCTATATTAAAGAGATAAACAAGAGGAAATTTAAAAAAATTCATGTCACTACAAGATAATTTGTACATGTTGGAAATGTTGTGAAGGTGTGATTTAGGCAAGATTCTGAAGGCACCACACATAGCCAATAGAAACATATATACAAGTTTCTCTAAAGTTGCAAAGTTTTATTTTTCACATAGGGAACAGTTAGAGGTCAAAATTCATCTCTTCCCACATGGGGAAGAATCACCATATAGCATCTATAAAGACCTCTTTTTCCATGCTCCCCTAAGTGCTAAATGCAGGGGGAGAGCAACTGTCTGTTCACCCTTATAACATCTTTTCTGGTGGTTGTTTGTCAGTGTTTCCATTGCAACTTTTTTTTTTAAATTGTAAGTGTTCTGAGATGATACAATTAAAAAAAATTGCTACCTACAGTCAGTTCTCTATATGTGAATTCACTATTTGTGAATTCGCTTAGCCATGAGGGGCAGAATTGCCACCTACCACTCATCTGCAACTCTGTTCTTGTTACCTGCAAATACTGTGCTGGTGCACTGGGGGGGGGGCGCTTTCTAGTCGATTATACTACTGACAGAAAGTTGTCTGGATTCGGTCAATTTTCCTCATCAAATGGGCACTGGTATTGGCCTGTGGAGAACTGACAGACACATTTGTGTCTGCTTCCACACTTGCCCCACAACCCTGGTGATGATGAGAGCCGATGATGAGAGATCTCTGGAAGGCTACCTGAGGGCTGATCTGCAGCTGGGGCAAACCCAGAGGAGTCAAGAGACAGGTGGAGAAGAAAGATGGGTGAAGCAACCCCCTCCCCACTGTTGAACTCTGAGGCACGTTGTTGGGCCAGCAACCTTCAGTGAGTCAAGGGATAGCAGAGAAGACGCATCAGATGTTGGAGATGTTGATGAGCCCTTGCTATCACCCAGCCCCATAGACTTCATGATTCAGGTTCATAAAGTGTGTGGTGAAGAGTGTCCCCTGGAACCTAACTCTATTTTTCCCATAGGGTCAATGATTTAGTATCTACTACTTCGGTATCCACCAGGTTTTCCAGGAACCTAATCCTAGCGGATAATGAGAACTGATTGGAAGCTGCCTTGTGAACTGTTTTTGTTGAAAAGTGCTATATAAATATATGGAACAACACAACAATAATAGTTTAAAAAAACCTGCACTGTTCTTTCTGCTGGCATACAAGACACTAGTGATTATTTGTGGGAGAAGCCTGTATATCAGGGCCCAAAGATGAATGGAGAGCTGCATAACTCTACTAGGGATATATAGAGGATCTATCATTGAAGGAAATGACTGATCACACTGTAATGCACCTGGAACAAAATGGGCCTGGAATGATGAGCCTTTATTGAATACTAAAAAGGCTACCCTTATGAAGCAATACATTTAAACTGACAGGATTCAAACTTTACAGCCACCATATGATGGAAGTGTGTTAAACGACTCCCCATGACCACTGTTAAGTGATAATCATGAGCAGTAACTAATAATATAGATAGATCTGTTTCACCATGCTATTGCAGTAGTGCAGTTGAAAGTTATTGACCTATGTGATAAGCCACTGCATACAGGTAGCTCATCACATAACACCACTCACCAGGTGAAGCAACTTACAGGGGCTGACATGTGACAGCTGTAATGTATAAACCAGCCCAAGAGTAGCCTTGAACTACTGTCCCAATTTTGCCTAATTTCCTCAATAATCATCTGCTGTCCATGAGCTATTTTAATGTCTATTTTAAAGCTATTTTTAAATGTCATGAATCTGAGCACATGCATATTTTGCTTTAATACCATGGTGTACTTACTCATATTATTTTGGGGGGGGGGGAATGACCATAGAAAAATAAGGTTTCTACCTCTGACATCACTTGGAAGACCAAAATTGATATTTGCTTTATTTTAGCAAAGCATTGCATTTAACTTGAAGCTATCACTGATACAATTTTAATTATAATTCTGCAGTCAAATATAATAAATGATTGGGTTAAGTGCCTTAAAAAGCAACCATTTTATAAGGCTGTTAAACCGTTGCGTTGTTAGAGTGATAAACTTTCACCAGTTCACCCCATGCTTACAGAGTCTTCCCAGAAAATACATTTGGCAAGAGAGAAGCAGTAATGGAGAGAAAAGCTGTGTGTGCAGTTCTTAACAAGAAATATCATTGATTGTGAGAAGGTTTTGGTAATAATAAATCATTAAAAATTGCACAGCAAAATTAGTTGTCTCCTTGAGGCAATATTAAAATGTAGTACGTGGTAGTAAATCTATAGTGAAGTCAGAACTGAGTGACATACCAAAGTAAAGACAGTGATAGAAAAATCTGTATTGCTTTGTTTTTTCCTTTGACAATGTGTCCCTTTTTGATTAAAATGGGCAAAAATACTCCATTGATTTTATTACATGCATGTTAAACATACTCTTTTTGAGATTTTATTTTGCTTTGAAGGATAGGGGAAGGGAAAAAAGGGGAAAAACCTCAGCATCATGCAAAAAGCATTGGCTTTGAGTCTACAAACCTGTTCTTGATAGGCTGGTTCCTTCCAGCCTAAACCCAGCTTTATCTGCTGCTGCAACCAGAGCTTGTGCAAAACTGCCGCTGGTAAAGATGGAGTCATCTGAGGAACTACCTACACTAGATCTATGACTAGAAAAGTTACGGTCCTCATCAGACGCAGAACCCCATCCATTTACAAGTGAACCTAAAAACAAATGTAGGGGGCTAGTGAGTTGTACACATTAAATAGCTTAACTGTTTATCTAAAGTTCAAAGGAGTATTCAAATCCTCCTTTTCCCTCCACCTCCCAACTCAGCTTGAAGAATTTGGTATTTAAAAAATCAAACATATTCAACTGAAAATTGTGTTATGTTCTATCCTATCCCTTGATTGGAATCTCAATCAAAAGAGGAGTTCAGAAATTGGCCCTATTTTATATAGAGGCATGAATTCAGCATTTCCAGGCATAATATACAAAAAGTATGAATTTCCTGTCTTTTATTAAACATTTACCTAGTGTTCTGTCTTTTGATTTTTAAGAAGGATATTCTACTAGTACATTTCACTGTTTATTAAAACCAGACTTGTATCACAAGTAAGTTTGTTTTGAAGTAATTTTGGAAGAAGACAATGAAATGTAACTCTGACACACCGACACATCGGGTTGGCAGATTGACAGTATATTATACCAAATAAGGCACTGAAGGTTTGTATAAAAGTATACATTCAGATACATAACCTTAACACTTATTTAAAATATATGCCAGCCAGTGGCAAAACGATACATGCACTTGTACGGTATGTTGCAGCCTTTTGTCATGACACACAAGAGCACAGATCTAGAGCACTGCATGTGCCACTATGCACATAGTGAGTTCCTGCATATGTGAACTCTGGAAGAGGAGGAAATTTGAGATTCATTAGGTTGCCCATCAGTAGTGCTATAGGACTGAAATATGCTGCAGCAGATGAAATTTTGTTTCCATGCCACATCACCTGATCACCAGAATATGTAAAGTCTAAACTGCAGTGATTTTAAACCTCATATTGTTTTCTAGGCCATATTGCTTACAAATGTTATTTTGGGCACACTAAAAATGGAAACATAAAAACCCAAAAAGGACTTCCAGAAAGGCCCACTTCATGTGAAGAGAAAGGAAGTAGTTTGTGTGTCAATAAGTTTGCCAAGACAAATAATATACTCTGATGCACAGGAGTCATCAGGACAGTGGCAGGCTGTAATAATGTAAGTTCGTATACTTAAAAATGTAAGAACAGAAACTGAAAACATCTACAGATATCTGACAGGCAGAAAGTGAGTTAAGCGCAATAGAGAGTGACAATTTGATTCTGTTTGCCAAAGGCACGTATAAAACTGTTACTTTCCAAATGGATTCTACCTGACACAGGCAGATGTGGGTAAGCCAAGATATCAGTACAAGCATATTGGAAAAGAAACTCTTTTGAAAGGCCAATTTTAAATCTAAAAACAAGTATATAAAGGCTTTTGTACAGAACGCATAGAAGAAGCAGAGCTACTGGGACTAGTAAATAAAAATGATAAACACATTACCTTAGATGGATACAATATCTCAGGACAGCTAATTAAAACAAACCTTGTTTAATGAACTTGAGCACCAAGTGACCATGTGGATTGGTTTAAAAAAACTGAGTCTTATGAATGTTAAAATAGTTCAACAATCACACTTAAACTGAGATATATAGGTGGGAAAAATGGGATCTATGATGACCAGCCTCAAAAGAGGCCAACGTACATGGGCGAGATCTGAACCTACAGCTTGAACTTTGCTGCTTTTGTCACAGCAGTTTCCCCTACTAAGGAGAAAACCGTGCAGTTAAAACACACACACACACACCCAAAAGCAAAGTACTGACCACTTTCTTCCCACACATCCTTGAAGCATCCTTGAATTACAGTCTATGACATTTAGGGCCCAATCCTAAAGTCAAGGTGGGCCAATGCAAGGTGGGCCCAACATTGTTGCAAATGTGCCATAAAGCAACTGCAGAGAGGTCAGCGCAAGGGACTTGCGTTGGTCTTCCCATGACGGATCCAGCCATGGCAGGGTAAGTTTGTGTCAGCCTTTTGGGGTGGAGGAGGGCAGGCGGCGGTTGTTCCTGGGGGGCAGGCAGGCAGGGAATGGAAGGCGGGGCCAGGATCTGGCAGTTATCCCAGATCCTGACCCCCATTCCCAGGCAGTCCAGGGCAGTCCCAGGCTTCTAGGATTTGTGGCATGGATCCAAGTAACCCCATTGGGACTATAGTGGCTCTTCCCGGGGTAAGGGAAAATGTTTCGCCTTGCCTGTGGCTGAGTCTCTGGCTGCCTGAAACTTGCATTGGATACAGTGCAGGCACACTGGCCTGCCTGTTTCACCACAAGTTAGGATTGCGCCCTAAATTGCATATTAATAACACAAATTCTTAATGAGAACGTTGATAATTGACCTTTTAATGCATATTCCTGTCTGTGTGATTAGATACTACAATTTTTTCTAAAATATGCAGTTTATACAAATGAACTATGCAACTACATTTGCGGCTCTAAACTAAGAAGCAACTGTATGTTCCTAACCTTAGCACAAGACATTTGTTCCTTCCTAAATTTACCAGCTGAACAATATTGTTGTTATACTTTTTGAAGGATGCTACTATAATGTAATAGTATAAACAACTTGATGTTTATAGATACAGTTAATTCCATAGTCAAAACTACAATACTTCACTGTAAAGTGTCAGTGCTATGCAGGACAGCCAATTAGTAGGGCCAAAACTAGATTTTCCTGATCTTTTTTCTAGTGACTTCTCGATACCTAGGGGTGTGTGTGTATAAAAATCACCACTTATTGTTGTAAATAATTACATTTATTAATTTATAATTAACTGCAGTAGGAGCAAGCATGCCATAATTGTGAAAATTCACCATGAGCTATCAAATTCAAGAACGAGCCATTTCAATGTAAGTCTCTTATGTTTCATCTTCAACTAAATCAGACAAATTGAGTGGGCAGCAGCAGCCACTAAATCCTGTCTTCCTGAACCCAATCCTTCGGTGTGGATCCATGTGGGCCTGTGCCATCTATTTAGCTAGTACAGTCTGAATAGACTCCTAATGCTACAAAGATTTATCCCTGGGTAAGGAAACTATTGTTCCCAAGAGGAGACTTTCACAATTGCAGTGAAAACCATTTTGGCGCTGCTGTATCGGTAGGGGGGACTAATAGGATTGGGCTGTTATTTCACATAAGATCTAGAGATAAGGGAGAACTCCTAATTTTGTTTTAAAACTGAGTTTAGGCAACTCTGGATATAATTTTGTTACAGAAATTGTTCCAACAGTAGAACAAGTAATGACATTTTTTCCCCTCTAATCAGCTGTGCCTTTTTTTTCAAATGCAATGAAATCAGCTGTAAGCAGGTGCTTTTTCCATACAATGTAGCTCACTCTATTTTCCAAGAGCTTGTTTGAATTTCCATGCTTTCTGCCAGCTGTAATTTTTTCTCCTGCTGAAAGCAGCAGTAAGCACTTTATCTAGGACAAAATCAGCTATTTGAAAAGCTTAATTCAGTTTTTCTTTTCCATAAAATATTCAAGGTGCTGAAGCAATCAGAAAGTTATAAAGAAAAGAGGAAATGTGGGAGGACTCAAATGTTTGATACTGCATTTAGTATTACCAGATGTTTTACAGGTAGTAAAAAGGATAACTATTATCTTTATTCATATTTAGTATCTCCTTCCAGCTAACAAACTCACAAAAACAGATGCATACACCTCTCTCTCTTTTGAGCACCAGTTGTTTTAACTGTATCTTCTGAATGTTCAACCTGAAAAGCAGTATTATTCATATGTACACTAAATTAATACTTACAATCAGAATTGGTAGTATTAATACCAGCCAGTCAAATTCAGCCTCAGTTATACTTAGCCTGCCATGTATAACAAATTCTAAAAATCAGTATAATTCATAATTAAATTTTTAAACTTCATTTTCTCTTAAATTTAAAAGCCAGGAAGCTAACAAGCTTGACATTCATTTAACTGATTATCCCTTTTTCCTCTAAGTGTCTACTCTTAATAGGCCTGAAAAGATATATGTGATTTGCATTTTTGTCTGAATTTTGCTATTTATTAAATTCAGTAAACATTATTTATGAAAGGATGATGTATTATAATAGAACCAGAATTGAAACCAGAATAATTCCTTTATACAATTAGGTCCCTGATGTATAATACAGTAAGACAAGACAAGTATAAGACAAATCTACTATAGTTTGAAATGCTTCTTATTGTAATCAACAGGAAGATTTGTAGGGTCTCTATGCACACAAATTCAACTCTGCTAGCACTTCTGAACAATTTCTGTGTTGGCAGTGACCATCAGTTTTCTGCTGCCAATGGGTTACTTTAGAAAAGACTACAGGTATAACCTAATTATCCATGGATTTTTCACCCCCAGTTTTATCTCAATGCAATGAGAAGGGCCCTTTAAATTAAAGGAAAATAAGTCATGTAACAATAGCCTCGTTAATGCAAGAGAGGGCCACTGGCTAACAATCCATCAATCATTCTCTGTCCCGGCACATAGAATAGCTTTACTCCAAGTCTAGGGACCCCTCCTTTCTCCCTAAGCACATGAAAGAATGATAATCACTTTGCATTTTTTCCCTGTGCTCTGGATGAAGGGAGGGGTCGCTGGCTCAAAGTAAAGCCTTTCTAAACACCTGGAGAGAGACTGATTGATGAACTGTCTGCTTAATGACTCTGTCTTACATCACAAAGGTCAGCATGGCTGTTTTTAAATTGCCTAGCAAAGGCACATTGTTTTTTTAAATGGATTTGCTTTTAATGCAATTTTTGCCATCCACTGAGTTCTGGGAACGGAACCATCACGAATACTGAGGCTCAACCTGTATCTTCAACTTACTTTTAATATGATCTTGAGTAACTTCAGAGAGCCAAATTTGAGTAAACAAAATGGAAACCATATTACCTTGGAGATAAGTATTAATGCTGAAACCAAGAAGAATATCTGTTCATTTGGGAACCTTACCAGACTAGTTGTCATTAAATTGCTGTTAAATGTTATTTAAACATTGTTTGTGAATTTTATGAAGTATTTTAATGATTTGGCTCTGGAAGATAACCAACTACCTTTTAAAAAAACACTGTACCGACATTAGTCACATAACACAATGGTATCAGAATCAATGACAAGGATTTGCACTCTTTGCTTTACATCCCTGAGAAGTTATTGCTATGTCAGTGCCCAAGTAACAGTGCCACTATCATGCCCCCTACAAAGGATGGTGTGTCCCCCATATCCACAGAGGTTCCATTCCGAGCCCCTCTGTGGATATAGGGGGACTCTACATAAAAGACTGTACAGGTTCGCCCCCATGTCCATTACCTTCATTTTTCTTCACTTTCTTTTATTTTCTTGCTTAATACAGAAAGAGTTTCTTCCTTAACACAGGAATGCAACATGCAGGCAGGCAGCCTGCATGCTAGAGGGACACAACCAGAATGTTAACAGGAAACAGGAACTGTCTTCTAGCATGCAGGCTCCGTGCCTTCATGTTTCATTTCTGTGTAATGCAAGAAATTTTTCCTATATTAAGCAAAAAAATAAAAATAAAGAAAAACTAAGGTAATGGGCATGGGGGGACTTCAGAGAACCACAGAGAAATGAAACTGCAGATAGCCTATCCTTGGATATGGGGGACAGCTGTATATTAGAATTGGACCTTGATGTTATAATTCAGCAGTGTGTGCCCACACAACATAGGGAAAAGCAGCCTGATATTTTAATTTTTTTTTTTACCAAGCATGCATTTTATGGTACAGGCAGTTTGGCAAATTTCATTTAGTAGAAAAAAGGTGCTCATAGTTGAACTAAGTGTTCTGAAAAGAGGAATCTGCTAGATTTCGTATCTCATAAAAATGGTAATGCAACAATTAGCAGGGTCATATTATAAAGCACAGATTTTACTCTAGCTTAATGGATCTAGGGATGTGCATTCATCAGCAAGGATGGATTTAGCATAAAACGACATGTAAATGAATTGATGACTGATCATAAATTAATTTTAGTGCTGAAGATGTAATGGAGGCACAGCAAGATGCCACTTTATCATAGTATTTTACTGCTCAGCAACATTGAACAACTACTTAATGTTCTATGTGCATGCTAACAGCTTGAATAAATTTGAGAAAATTTTGTGCCTTTCAGCAATGTGTAGGAGGAAAAAAGATTGTAGGAAAAGATTGAAATTTCAAACAGAAATAAATTTGGCTAAGTGGCATAAATTCATTTTTCATTAATGTTTATACATGCGCCTTGATGATGTTTGCATCTATTATGTGTCAGATATGTGTGTGTATGTGTGTACAGAGAGAGAGAGAGAGAGCGCACTTACATTTGTTTATTAAAGCTGCTCTGGCAAGGAAAATGTAAGCATATAAACATAAAAATTCCATCTCATATTTAAATATTTAACTTTAATTGGAATCTTGTTACTGATATATGATCAGTTTAGGTCAAAGTTTAATTATCCAACATTAACAATGTGTGTCATTTTGCATTCTTACATTCTTCTTTTAGCCCATTCCTCCACAGTCTATTACTTCACATATATGCAATTATGCTCTGCAACCATATCTGCTTCCTGTAGTAATGACAGCAGGAATTTTACTTTCTTTGATCCAAAGATGGCTTCCCATAGTACCTCTCGCGAAGAATCCATTCTAATTATGCTTTTAAATGCCTGTTCTTTATCAGTCACAAAAAGTTGGTTTCATAAAGTTTTTGTGACCTTAAATAGGACCCTAACGTTTCCAATTACATTAAACAGATCAAGCATTAAAGGTTCCAATTCCATAACTTGCAAGAGCTTTTCTGTATGCTATACCTTATTTGCCCCATTTGCATATCTCTGATGCCATCAAGAATACCTGCCAGAAGCAGAAGGCAATGTGCAGGGCCACACTGTGTGAGTGAATGAATTGTGTTGACTGAGAAGGATGGATACAAGCACAGCTCACCACAGTCTGTATATGGAATTGTAGGGGCAGGACAGACCTGGGTCCTTTTGCCTGCGAGTTTCCTGGAACAGGCTGCCCAGTGAAAGGATCATAATGGGAAGAGGAAGTGATGTTTAAGAATGTATGTTATCAGAACACTCATGCCACTTGTCCCTAACTCTTTGCTGGTCTCAGCTTATGCATTTCTAAATGCAGCTTATGCATTTTTTCAAGTGGGTGCTCCTCTTTTATTTAGCAGAGGGAGAGTAACTGGCCCTCCTCACCCCAGCAGTGTCTTTTCTAGTGGCTATCTGCTGGTGTTGTGCATCTTTTTAGATTGTGAGCCCTTTTGGGACAGGGAGCCATCAGTTATTTGATTTTTCTCTGTAAATCACTTTGTAAACTTTTGTTGAAAAGTGGTATATAAATACTGTTAATAATAATAATAATAATAATAATAATAACAACAACAACAACAACAACAACAACAACAACAACAACAATAACAATAATAACAATAATAATGGAGAAATACAGGTCGTGCCACATTATCCATGGGAGTTCCGTTCTGGAACCCCCAGTGGATAACCAATCAGTGTAAAAATATCTTCAAAAACCCACTCCCAGGTTTCTTGTTCCTTTATTGTCACCCCAGAATGCACAGGTGTAGACACTCTATCACATTCAGCCACTAGAGTGGATGAATAATGGAATCTAACTGAATGAAATTATAATTATTTAACAGCACAAATGTAGGAAATTTGATTCAGGTGCTTTTCTCCTTGCTAGAAGTCATTTAAAGGTGGATTTCAGTATCAGTGGTGAGTTGAAACAGTGGATACCAAAGCAGTGGATTCCAAGGTCCCACCTGTAACTCTGAGCTGCTCTTGGATTTTGCCTGCAATTTTCACAGTGAACCCAATAAATGCAGAAGTACTGCACAATACATTTCATTCACGAGAAGTAAGGAGCTGTCTCTGATCTGTTACTGAAGTGAAAACCAATGCTGCTGTTCAGATTAAACTGCTCATTTAAACTGTCCAAATAAAGAGCAACTCAAATTAAATAAGCATATTTCAGAAAGTGAATGGGATATTACTTTGCTTATGGAGACTGGGCCATTCAGAACACCCAAAATCTCAGATATGTCAAATCAAGATGTGCAATTAACTCCTCCTGTACCCTGAAAATGGACTTCAACCACACACTTTGAAAAGATGCTCCGGAATCATAGGGTTGCTTCCTTGCTCTTGAGTAGATATGCAGAGGATTGTGCTGACAAAAATGTAACTCTTGAAAGCCTTTCATTGGCTGTAGAGTCACAACAGCTGAGTTACAGTTCTTAAATCTTAATTAGCTTAGTGTGCTGTCTGGCCCCAGCGTGCAGAGAAGTGGGATACAGGAAAGTGGGATAAAGAAGTAGTTCCTTTTATTCACCAAGAGAGAAAGCGGGAAATTAGAGGTACTGATGCTTCATTACTGTCATATTCCCATCTCTCACAGTGGAAACTACAATATGTTTTCAGAGCTGCAGCATTTAGATAAGGTTGTAAAATATTCAAAACAACACATAAGGTACACAGAAGAACTGTGAAAATTAAGAGGCAATGTAGTATGGCTTTGGTGAACAGAAATATCCTGAAGATATATTCGGAAATTAGTATTGTCCCATAAAGACCAATGACTGAAGAGATGGACAATAATTTTAATGAGCTATATAGACCATGCATGCTTGGGCTTTAACAGACCTCAACTGAACTAGATACAGTACGTTAGGTACAGGTCCAACATCAGTGAGAATGATAGTCTGATTAGGGTGAGGAACAAGGTCATATATTCATGTAAAAACACCACTTTCTAACAAAATGAAATGGTTGCCTAAGTGTCTTCCACTTACAGTCAGTTTATGACCAGTTCGGTTTGTGGTCAGGCTTAGCTTTTTTAGGTTTGACTTTGACAAATCTATTTAACTTTTCTAACTCTGTAAGAAATAAGAAACCATATAGAAAAAGGTGTCTCATTAAATGGTGTTTGGCTGAAAAGGTACAAAGATGACATCTGAAGGTATGAAGTGGGCACAAAACAAACATATAACCCTGTATAAATTTCTTCATTCTGCCACTAAATGCCGGGATGATCAGCTGAGGGTATTCAGAATGAAGTCTTTTTTATGTTCTTGTGTTCATCACTTTAACACAGCTCCCCCCCATCTAGAAACCTTTTTTAGATAATGCTGGCTTTTCATGTTGCTCCTGAGATACAAAATATATTTATATTTTTAAGCTGAGCTTCTTTTTTCCCTCCCCTGTGTAATGGACTTGCTTCCCCAGTAGAACGAACTTTCCATGAAAGCTGGGATATAATTGAGTTTTCTTTCATGTCTTTAAAGCTTTTTAAAATTCATGAATTTTCTTATCATTTGCAGCAAAGCAAAAGCATTTTCAAATCCTTCTTTAACTGTTGTGCTGAATATTAGCACATTTTAATGCAACAGAAATAGCAGAATAAAATGCCCTTAAAATTATTTATGACATATTTGACACATTTGCAATTGAGGTTCACTATTACTTTTGTTTGCCTACCTGTCACTGAGCTGTCTAGATTGTCCATGCTGGAGCCTGGAGTATGTTCTAGTCCTCTCAGTGGCCGTGTGATGTCTATACCCTCTTCTTCAACATCATCCACATCTTCATCCTCTGGAATATCTGTTTCCAAATCTGATATTAATGTTCCAGACACATATCCTAATGGAGGAACTGGGGTCTGAGGAGGCTGACTATTGCTTTGAATGTGCCTAGAACAAAAGGGACAAAGCATATATTTAAACCAGAAACATGACCTAGTAAATGTTAAGCTCTTTGACGTCCCTTATATTCTCATTGCGTGAGATTTAAGTACATGCTTAAATATTCCTTTGGAAATTAAGCTGACTTAAATGTGCTGACTTTGAATGGCTTCTACCCTATGTGTTTTGCCGGCTGTTTCTCACAAAAACTAGTGAAATAGATATGTTGTAGGGGTACAAAGTCCACTTTTGAAGGATTTTGGGTCAACTCTGAAACAAGACTATGCACATGACAATCTTCAATGGTACAGCCAATACTTATTATGGCCATTGCTATGGTGTGCATCAGCTAAACTCAGAAAAAATGAACAAAGGGTTTTATAACTAAAGTAATGCTAGAAACATGAATACTATAGGAGCGACAATTCCAGAGAGACAAAGAAGTAAATCTCGGAATCTATTTTGGATGCATTTATGAGTATGAATCTAGAAAGGTCAAGTCTGATGCACAGGCCAAAACCCACATCATTTGGACTGTACTGCAAGAAAATGGCATTTCCTTTTAATCTTATTCTAAGCAGAGTGAGAGCTACATGACAGCTAAAGCAAATGGAACATTTATATCCCAATTCTGTTACAGTGATACAAATACTGGATTAATGTTTCATCTACTTGACCAAAATTATGGGGATAATTCAGATCACAGAGCAAATAAATACAGCCTCATACTTTGTTGTGAGAATAGCTACAATGAACACACTAAACAAGAAACCTTAACTGAAATATCAAGTGTGCATGTTGGAGCCACATGTGTTGTTGACTTATAGGAAGAAGGAAGGAAAGATCCCAGCTTAGGTATGAAAGAATTACAGGTGGAGCCTGTTTATCTGCAAATTTTCCATCCAAATATCTGGCTCCAGACAGGTCCCCTGGACCGGCATTGAGCCAGACACGGCTCCACCCAAGCCCTCCGAAGGGTCCTTTCTGAAGCCTGGAGACACAGCACACATCCATACACTGGGGGCTTCAGAATGGCCCGTAGAGGCAACAAAAAGCCACTTCTGGTTTTTATGCTTTTTAAGGCATTCTGGAGGGCCTTCCTGGGCCTCAGAATGTCTTAGAAGGCATAAAAAGCATCACTTCCGGTTTCCTGAGGGACATTCTGAAGCCCGCAGAGGCATTGAGAAGATGGGCACTGCCTTCCTGGGCTTAAGGGGGCGAAGATTATGGATTTCGTTATCCATGATATTCAGTATCAGGAGGGTTCCAAGAATGGCTCTCTCGCAGATACTGAGGCCCCACCTGTACTATGTCACAGGTGTACAAGAAAATCTGATTCATTTTTGAGTCATAGAACTCTTGTTCAGGGACAACTAACTAAGCCCTGCTAATTGGGTAAGAGGTACTTTTTCAAGTGAGTGCTCCTTTTTTTTAGCAGGGGGAGAGTAAATGGCCCACCTCACCCCAGCAGTGTCTGTTTTAGTGGCTGTCTGCTGGTATTCTTTTACATCTTTTTAGATTGTGAGCCCTTTTGGGACAGGGAGCCATTTAGTTATTTGATTTTTCTCTGTAAACCGCTTTGTGAACTTTTAGTTGAAAAGCGGTATATAAATACTGTTAATAATAACTGCTCTCTCCTCAAGGCATAACTAAAATTATCTTCTATTATCTGATAAGTATCCTATGAGACTGAATCACAGAACATGTCTTTTGAAGTTGCTTCCTCATATCTTTTCTGTTCTACAGAAGCCTCACATAACTTTAGTCAAACATAACTTCTCTAGACCATCAAGGGTATACTCAGTGCTCGTACAATAAGCATGTTTTTTTTGCATTCCTGACTACTAGTAATGCAATAGAGGTTTTCCAAAAAATTACAATAAAGCCATGCATTATATCATTATATGAACAAAAATGCATTTTAGGCTCTTTTATGATATTACTGTATTGAGGCAAGTCAATTTATCAGATAGGGAGTACGGTGGTGCATAATTCAAAGTCTAAAAAGCACAGAGTACATAATGAGATTCATGGTATTAACTAACCCCAAAAGTTGCACCTGCAGTTTGTATGCCACCACAGGAAGCATAACAGCTGCAAGGTACAGGCTGAAAGCATGCCAGGCCATGCATCTGTGTCCTGCCTGGCACAATTATACATTTAACCCAGACCCAAATTAGCTGATGCTTGGGCTTCTGGCTTGTTATATAAACAAGCTGTATCCCATGGAGGAAGTGGCCTAAGCACCCTGTCGATTGGCTGCAGATTGCAAACGAGGTTGGAGTACTGAAAATTGTCCAAGGAAAACAGCTGGCTTTGGCATCAGCAGAGAATATATACAAGCCTCTTTGACCTACAACAACATTTTCACTGTAAGTTGTGGCTTTTGTTTGTCATGGGACATTCCCACTTTTTGCACTGGCACTGTTCCATTCAGCAGCTAGTTTTGCTTTACTTAACATTTTTGTTATTTCTCATGCTGCCAAGGTTTTATTGCTTTAAATTGACACCTTTGCACCTTAAAAAAATCCAGCAACCTTCTACTTCTGTGGTTGCGGGGGGGGGGGGGGGGAGTAATGTGTGTGCTTTCTTATTTGAGTTTCTGAGCTGCCTGACTCTTTCACATTTGTATTACTTTGGTATTTCCCCTTCCTTCCTTTGAATAACAAAAAACAGTAATTCGATATTTTCGTCTGTATATATTTTCAAGTAACATCCTTCATGGTCTGCTTTGCATAGATGTAATAGTCAGCATTCTACAGATCTCCAGGCATGTCCTCATAAGATATCAACCTGTTATAAAACAATGGCTATTTAATTATTTTAATTAGAAAAAAACTCTTCCATTGAAGTTAGTGGGAAGACTTTTCCACCAATTAAAATAATGTGCAGAGGCATGATTAGGTTCATATCTGTGGAGGGGGCAACTTCCCAAAACCTCCTACTTCCATAGAAGTTTCATCCCAATTCACTGTTTTATAAAACCAAGGGGCACATTGTGCATTCTGGGTTACATTTACTTTAACTTTTAGAAAATATTGATTTATGAGTCGAGAACCTTTATTGGCATTAAAACAATTGTGAACAGAACAAACAATCTACCACAAGGTTCTACTCACAACATAAAAGGGTGGGGGAACACATGAGGATGTTTTCCTTAAAACAGCTAACAAACAGTCAGCAACCAAATCAATGGTAGCCACACAATTGTCTTCCAAAAGGGAACAGAGGAAATCATCAGGAGAGCCAGAAAGGGCAAACAAGATTGGGTCAAGGAAGGTATCACGAAGTGGTCGGAGAGCGGGGCAATAACACAGAATATGAACCACCGTATCAGGTTCCAGGGAACAGAATTTACAATTCCTACAATCAAACGGAACATTATGGAATCTACCCTCGAGAACTGCAGAGGGAAAAATACTGAGTCTGGCGAGCATAAAAGCCTGCCTCTTGCTTGGGTTGATTAGTTCCCTAAAATAATTGGCAATGAAGCCAGAGGATGGTAGCAGGCCAAAGTAATGGGGGGAGCAAGTGGGATTGATGTTAGACAATAATAACTGGGTTTCAACTTCCAAAAGTCTGGTCTTGATGATGGAATGGGCCTGATTGAGCCCAGTGTCGGCAAGTGATTCTAAGGTAATATCCAGGGATTGGAGTTTAGCTTCGAAGAGTCTGAACCAATTGAAGGTATAGGAATTTTAAAAGGTCATAGAGGAGGGAATCAGGCTGGGAGTTTAAATGAAGACGCAACCAGTATTTAAAGGCTAAAAACCACGCCAAGCTGGAAGGGAGATGTATCCCAAGTTCCAAGGCCATGGAAATATCGATTTACAAACTTAATTTTTCTTATTCCTCAGTTATGATAACTGCTATGATAAGACCTGTCAGAAAATGCTCATTACATAGAAAATTTTTTTATTTATATAATTGGCAGTTTCCATTAAGCCAGTGGTATTCAAACTGGGGCGTCACAGCGCCCCAGCCTGTGGGTCCTGGCTTCTGCCTCCTTAAGGGGCTGGGACAGCCAGGAGACAGGGGGAAGGCAGTGGCACGATCCACAGGATCCACAGGTGCATTTGCCCAAGCCTTCTGCAGCCTCCCGGGGTGCAGGGAGCCCTGCACAACCTTTGGCAGGGCTCCCCGGGTCAGGAAAAGTGAAATCGGAGCGATCGCGCCCCACTCCGCAAAACCGGAAGTGGAGCATGATTGCTCCACTTTCCCTTCTGACGGGGCTGCAGGGACTGGGGTGCACCCTCCAGTCCCTGCAGCAGCCATTTCTGTGTGCGGGGAGCCCTGCGCGAGCGCCTGCAGGGCTCCCCATGTCAGGGAAAGGGAGAGTGAGGTGATCGTGCTCCGCTTCTGCTTGTGTGGAGGCAGAGCAGATCGCTCCACTCTCCCTTTCCCTGACCTGGGGCGCCCTCCAGGCGGTCACGCAGGGCTCCCTGCACATAGGGAGGGCTGCTGCAGGGACTGGTGAATGCATCCCAGTCCCTGCAGCCCCGTGAGCGACATGATCCTGGGGATTGCGTCGCTGCCTCCGTCCTGCCCCCGCAAAGACTTACTGCGGGTTTCAAACTCCCGGAGAGTTTGAAAACCGCAGCATTAAGCTGTTAAGTCCATTTAGTTCCAGTAAGAGCAACTGATAATGAATCATGCCTGGATCACCAGTAGTACTAAATCTAGTAGCAGTAAATTTTATATCCAGAATTTTTTACTCTGAAGTGAAGCGATCCTGCAAGAAACAAAATTTCTTAATTTTGCTGATAAACACCTTCTGCAGGTTTTCAAAATATGGCTTTAATGCACATAGTTCATGCATGTCTGGAGTGAGTTGGCCACTTTTCCCCAGATGGCCCAGTACTGTTTATTACCTTTTTTTAGAAGTAATAAACTACAGTTTACAAAATAAACTGTAGAATTTGAAATTTTCTGGATTTGGAGGACCCCTCTTCAGATTAAGGAGAAAGGTTTCTAAAGTAGCTTCTTTCCCTCAGCCTTCCCTGCAGTGGTGGTGGCAGCAGAGACCTACCAAATCTCTCCAACCAGTGGGAGATGGAAGGAAGAGATAAAAGGTGGCAGAGCTGTCACTAAGCACTAGGTGTTGCATCTGTTTTGCCTTTTGCCTATGCATTCCTTCTTCCACCACAGCATGGATTTAGAGAAAGATAATGCAGCATACCATTGTGATAACAGAATACAGATCATAAATGCCTCTCTCCTGCATATCTATTAAAAGCACATAAACCTTCTTCTTGAGTCAAGAGTTAGCAATTGAACAAGTGAAGCCTTTCCAATCATAATGCTGCAAAGGAGATCACATTTGTATTGGGAAGTTACCAAAGGCACAAGTATATCTTCCAACAAGTATATCTTTCCAACAACATCTGGTATTGCTCATATTTACCATGTTTGCTTTGCGATATCAAACTGATAAGCCCTGGTCAGCTCATCAAAGTGGGCTTGGAGCATCGGTTGCATCTCCTCCCGTGGAGAAGGTGTAAGTGTTGCAGTGGACTGCTGTCCAAAAGAAATTGCAGGAGAAGAGGCCACTCCACGGACAGGAGGTGTAGGAACTCTATCATCTTCTTCTTCAAGTTCATCTTCCATTCCCTGATGCAAATATGTTTGAACTGGCAAAGGTGGGCACCAACCATCACTGTCGTACCTAAAAAATAAGTTGTTTAAAAGATTGTGGTCTGTCTCTTGTACTTATGTCAGATCAAGTTCCAATTCTTATGTTAACAGATGGTGGGCAATAAATTTTGAAAATGTTCAATTTTTTAAAATTATCGCACCTAAGCAACTTTAATAAAATAAACAAAATCTAGCTCTGCTGAAGTCAGAAAGTGATCCTCTGTCTATGTCAGTAAAGTCAACATTTCATTTTCCTTTTTGACAAAGAGCAAAAGGGCCCAATCAAGAGGGATGTAACATACTTGAAGGTTGATTCTGATGACTAAATAGAGAACCTATAGTACACTTACAAGCACAATAATACCTATGATAATAAGGCTTCTATTAGAGCTATTTCATTACAGAGCTCTTCACCATGGGTTGACTGACTACTATTGCAGCTATTGAAGAATACATTGCAGCCAATGTATTCTGGTCATTCACAACCAATTCCCTGCTATACAGTCAAAGGCATCTCCTGTAGTGATGTTCCAGGTATGATTCCCTACATTATTGGAAGTATAACTGTAAATATGTTTTGGATTTGGGCGCAATAAAGTGAAGTAAGAATGTGGTTCAGTAAGTTTCTTGTGAGAACATAAGGAGAGCCCTGCTGGATCAAGTCAAGGGTCCATCTAGTCCAGCTTCCTGTATCTTACAGTGGCCCACCGGATGCCTCAGGGACCACTCAAAACAACAAGATATCTATATTCTGTTGCTACTCCCTTGCATCTGGCTACCTTCAAAGGCTACCTCTAAAACCTGGAGGTTGCATACAGTTATCATGTACTTTCACCATGAAGAAATTCTGCTATGAAATCAGTCTGCCTTGTCTAGGGCCACAGATTGCCATATAAAAATCTGACATAACAGATGCCAGCTTATTTTGAAACAAGGATGCATACAAAAACAGTTTAGAAAGCAATTGTAGGCTAAAATATCCATGATGAACAGCAGCAAAATCAAAGTTGTTCTCAAAGGAATAATCGTTTGAAACTGATCCAAAGCATTTTGAACCAGCTGCTTTTTTCCCCAAAGAATAAGCTAAGTTTAGTATAGAGAAAACTCTCTTGGAACATATGTGCTACGGCCAACAAACTTCTTATATATATTGCACTACATCCCAAGCCAACTACAGACAGTGAACACACTTGGAGCCATTTAACATTAAACATTAGTACATGCCTGAAATTTCATAACAAGAGTATTGGGGGGGGGGACTCCCGTTGCCCCTGGCCAATGACTGTCATTACTGTCCCACACATTTTCCTCCTTCAACTTCTTTTTGCTTCATTAACAGACCAAGAATTTTAAATTGGCTTCTATAGACTGCCACTACTATCTTCAGGGCTTTTCAAACCTAGTGGTGAAATGAATTGCTTGAATATTGTACAAAGGGAGGAACAAAGTCCTTCCTGGTGGTGGTCTTTTCGTACTTGTGCTCTAGCTCCATTGTGACTGGGAAAAGGGAGTCAGTAGGAACAAGGCACCAGGTAGTGCCCCCCCTCTAATCAGGTGGGAATTGTTTAGTGCTGTGAGGCATCTGTGCACCTCCTTTCCTTGCAAATTAGGGTGCATCATTTTGATATAATTTTGCTGCAATCACAAGTCCTGCTGCATAATAAATCAAGTTCTATATTTTGGACAGTTGTTTCAGATACTCCAGGAAGTGTCTTCCACCATAAAATGATTTTTATTCTGACATATGAATAACACATGTTAATGTTTCCCTTCATATTTATAAACCAAATCATTCTGCAAAAAAAAACAAAAAAAAACTGGCAAAGCTTCATTCCTCCTATGCAACTGTGCTGAATGATTTGTTCTATAAAAGATCTGACTTTTCAAGTTTAGTTTGCATCTTATAAAGAAGTACTTTAGGAAAACTGTAGTCATTATGAAGGTGACATTATAAATAAGGGGAAAGTGTAATTAGAAAGACAAATACAGTAAAAGCTAAGCTTGAGTTGTGTGAAACTTGAAAGTATACTGTCAGCATCACTGATTATTTAGTTTTAAATAACTTGTGTTGTCTAGGTGACAAACATAATTCTCCTATTCAAATAACAGATACTATACACAACTGAGAAGCTAAGACCTGTGTCACAAAGGTTCTCTACAGATAATGCATCAATTTACCTGTCTTTTTTAATCAATGTGGCGTCTTTAAAAATATAAGGGGTTATTTGTCTTTTACAGCACAATTATCATAGAAGAACAGCAAATACATTAAAGTGCATTTATCAATTGGGGAGAATTATTAATAAGTAGTTACTTGCAGTAAATTTCCTAGTCTTCTTTTGTACAAAGACCGAATTCTGAATTGTCCATTTGGGGCATGCCTTTCAGAGGCAACTTCTGAGCACTGTGCAGACTGTAATCCAGATTATGAAAGCACAACAGGGGAACAATCTCAAATGTTTTTCATGCTGAATTTGGCAAGAACTTGATTCTTCAATCAAGGGACAAATAACTGTCAATAAGAGTGAATAAATTTGTTTAGAATTTCTACTTGTTGTTTAGAAACATTCTAAAAGAATGTCTATATAGTAGAAAATGTGAGTAGGATAGAAAGAGCTCCCTATGCAACCCCGAGTGCTTTCAAGTGCACACTTAAGATTCTCTAAATTTTCCATTCAAGCTACAATCCCTTTTGTTGCATCAGAAGCTGCTCTGGAGGATCTTTACCTGTGGCAACTTCTTTGGGAAACAAAGAGCTCAAGTGGGAAGGAATGGTTCAGGAGCCCAGGAGGATGGTCATCATTGCCCAATAAGTAGGGATGTTTGTTTCTGGTGAGTTATAGCCCAAATCTTACTGTACTCAATGGGCTTACTTATGAAATAAATAACACCATTTTCAAACACCCCTACCAATGAGGCATTTGTAATATCATGTAAAACACTTGCAACAGCTCATCTATACATAAATCATGAAAGAAATAAGTTCAGCAAGTACACGCTGATTCTTACAGCCCAGACTCGCATTAGTAGTAATACTAATCCTATGCTAGCATTTCACATGTATTACCATGATGGTGTCCGTAACAATAACCCTATAAAGTATTATCCCCAATAGCTTGCCTATCGCACCCTAGAGAGTTTATGGCAGAGGTGACAGTTGAACCAGGAATGTCTTGACTTGTAGCTCTGTCTCTGTCATTATGCCACAGTTCTCAAAGTATGGGTTATGACCAGGTGGAGGGTCACAAGCAGCTTGGAAGGGGATTGCAAAGCTCTAAAGAACTAGGTTCATTCCTTGAAAGTTCCCGGTAGGACTGGGGAAGACCCACCTGAAAATCCACTAAGCAGCTGCCAGTAAGATAGATGGTTCAATTGTCTTATGCAGTGCTTTTTTTTGTAAATAAAAAGGTGCAGGAACTCACAATTTGTTAATCTTTTATTATTTATTTATTTATTTATAAACCATTTTTTATTGGAGAAATAAAATATTTTTTATGTGCTTCCCCCCTAAAGATGAACTTACTTCTGAGTAGACACGCATAGGATTGGGCTGTCAATCTCCACATCCCCTTCCCCCTAGCTATTTTTTCTACACAAGGGGAAAAATACTGTACAGGTGCACTTGTAGCATGTAGTATGTAATGTGGCACTACTTCGAGTTGAGGAAGCAGTGAATGGCTTCTGAAAAATGGCTTACATGAGTTCCATGTAGTAAAATTACTCTAAGCAACTGTGAAAGTAAGAACAAAAAAGGAATTCTTACATGAGAGGGGTCCTTAGGTGCACATAGAAACAGCTATGTTTGCAAACAAGCGATTAAATATGGTTTAATTCAGGTATCAGAATACTCTGTGTCTTTGGGAAGGCACCTGGCATGCGATTGTATGTTCTCTGCTGTCCTGAGCAGCTGCTGTGCATTGCTGGAGAGGAGCTGCAAACGCTGGCTGGCGGAGGGCATGCTTGTGGGGGAAGGATGAGGAGGATCTCTGGCAAGGCTGGACAACACGTTGAACACATGTAGAATCCCTTTTCACCTGCCCTTAGCATGTGAAAACAGGTGCAGATATATATCTCTGCCAGGATTAAGAGCCCAATCCTAGGTATGTCTACTCTGAAGTAAGTCTCATTCTAGTCAATGGAGCTTACTCCCAGGAAAGTGCCTAGGATTGCAGCCTAAGAGCCCAATCCTATGCATGTCTACTCAGAAGTCCACTTTAGTGAATGGGGCTTACTGTGGATAGGATGGCAGCCTCAGGGCCCAATCCTGTGCCTGTCTCCTCAGAAGTCAGTCCCAGTAGAGGCAGTGGGGCTCACTCCCAGGAAGGTGTGGAGAGGACTGCAGCCTCAGAGCCCCTCCTGTGCCTGTCTACTCAGAAGTCAGTCCCACTAGAGGCAGTGGGGCTTCCTCCCAGGAAGGTGGAGAGGACTGCAGCCACAGAGCCTTTCCTCTGCCTGTCTACTCAGGCTGCAAGGCTATGAAACTTTCCTGGGGAGTAAGCCCCATTGAGCACCATGAGACATACTTCTGAGTAGACACGCCTAGGTTCCTGCTGCAGACTGGCACGGGGGCTGCACCAGCCAGCTTCTTACCCTCCTCCTCCGCCAAGCCAGTACCTGGGCGTTCTGTGGGTGCTGCAGTCCATCTCCCTGGCTGGCTGGCTGGCTGGCTGTCCGTTCTCAGCATCGGCGCGTGTCCCCCGCGCCCTCCACCGGCTTGGAAGCTGCGCTGGGAAGCAGAGCGCGGGGGGAGGGGAGGCAGGCTGAGCTCAGGCGAGAGCTTGGAGATGGGGGCAGGAGGGGGTCGTTGTGCGGTCAGGCAGGGGCCAGGCGACCGCCCACCCTGCACCCCCCAGCAAATGCCTCTATTTTTCTTCCCCCCTTCTGGAATGCCTCCAAAGGGGAGGGGCCCCTGCAAAAAGGTGCTGGAACTCCGTCCCCCCGCTTTCCATTAGAAAAAAGCCCTGGTCTTATGTCAGGGGATCTTTCATGGCCATAGCATGAAATGACCCAGGGCCCAATCCTAACCAGTGTGCACCAGCTCACCACTAGCGCTCACTGTTGCAAATGTGCCACAAGGCATGTTTGTGGGCCCTAGCACCGGTGCTAGCCCAGCGCTGGTTGGTGTTGGCTAGTGCTGGCAAAGCACCAGAGCTCCACCACTTGGCAGTCGCACAGACCACCAGGCAGCGGAGAGGTAGGTGGAGGTGTGGGGGGAGGCGATGAGGAGGTGTTCCGGGGCAGGGGGCAGGGAGAGGGTGGGGAGGAGGTGTGCCAGGGGAAGGTAGTGGGGCAGGACTGGTGGAATACAGCTGTCTGCCTGACTTGGAGCTTCTGAATTCTACACCGACCCTTGGGTCATTGTAGAATTGAGTAGCCCCATTGTGGGGCTACTCGCTTTACCCAGGGGAAGGGGACAAAAGCTCCCTTTTCCCAAGGAGGTGGCAGTGGCTGCTTGGGGCGTGCTGGATGCAGCAGCAGCCATTTTCGGCACTGCTGCAGCCCACATGCTGGGCAGCTCAGGATTGGGCTGCCCGTCGGTTGAAGACAATTGAAGTCTCCCATTATCACAACAATGTGTCTCATGGATGGCTTCTAGATTTCCTCCTCAAAGTTCTGCTCAGATGTTGTATACAGAAGATAATAGCATGCCCCAACAGTTACATTGCTTCCTGAGCCTGGCTATTTAACCCACAGTGATTCTACAGCAGAGTGAATCCCCTTCAATTTCTACTCTGCTAGATTCTACACCTTCTTTGACAAAGAAGGCCTCCCAACCTCCAACACACCCCTCTCTGTCCCTCCTATACAGTTTGTACCCTAGGACTGTGGTATTCCACTGATTCTCTGCATTCCACAGGTTTCCAGAATGCCCACTATGTATGTCTTTCCTAGCCAGCAGACATTCCCGTTCCCCCATCTTAGCTTGGAAATGTTGGGTATCTGCATAAAAACACCTATACACTGGTCCCTAGGGAAGGGTTGCTAGTTTGTGCTTTATCCCTGTAGCGTTTTGTTCTGCCAGACTGTCATGTCCCACTATGCTTCTACTCCTAAATTCTACTCTGTCCTTACCTGGATGCTGCAGAACATCTCCACCCTTGCCCCATACGGATGAACCGTCCAAAACTTGTCACTTGGCTCATCTGATTTCCCCTTTGGGCCATTTAAAAATTGCTGTGCCGTCTTTTTAATGTAATGTGACAGCAGTCTGGTTCTGTTTGCCTGTACTTCTTGTGCATGTCTGGCTTGTCCCAAAATGTTTCCTGGTATCTAGTGACTCTAAACCCATCTTCCCAATACCACTGTCTCATTCATGCATTGAGCTTCCTAAGCTCTGCCTGCCTAGCTGGCTCTGCACACAAAACAGGAAACACTTTTGAGAATTTTTCCTTGGGAGACCCCGCCCTTGTGCTTCCTACCAAGCAACCTAAATTTGGCCTCCTGTCTGCTACATTTTCCCCACATCAGTGTCAACATGCACCACAACTGCTACCTCCTCTCCAGCAGTCTCAAACTGCCTACTTAGACAAGACGTAATGCCCACCTTATCACCAGGCAGGCAAATTACCACGCGGTCCATATATTCCATCAAAGACCCACCCCCCGTCTATGTTCCTGACTACAGAATTACCAAGTACAAGGAACCCTTGACCCATCCTCCCCAGAAGAGTATTTGTAGCAGATAGGGGATGCATCTCCTGAGAAAGGGAATCCCCATGGAGAGCAATTTCCCTCTTCTCCAGAATGAAGTCCTCCATCCAAGCTTGCAGAAGACACCAAACAAGTGAAAAACCAAAGCAGATTATGAAGTGCTCCAAAAGAACCTCTCCAAACTGGCTGTATAGGCAACAAAATGGCAAATGCAGTTTAGTAACAATAAATGTAACATGATCCACACTAGGGCAAAAAACCTCATAAATACAGTGATGGGTTCTGAGCTGTTGGTGAGTAATCAGCAGAGATCTTGAACTGTGATGGATAGCTCAATAAAAACACTGATTCATCATATGGCAGCTGTGAAGAAGATAATTCAGTGCTAAGGAATGTTAGGAAAGGGGCTGAACATAAAACTTCTAATATGATAACACCTTTATTCAAATTTATGTTGTAACCACATTTGGATGGCTATCTATAGTTCTGGTCATGTGAGGAAAGATAGTATTGAGCTGAAAAATGTGCAGAAAAGGACAACCGAATTGATCAGGGGCAAGAGTGGCCCCCGCTGATTTGTCACTAAAGGTATGGCAAAAATTTGCTGCCCCTTTCCACAAATTATGCCACCCTCCTGCCGGTGTGTACATATCAGATAACACACATGCACGCAAAAATACCCCTTTTTGCTGCCCCTCTAGCCAAACCCACTACCCAATAAGGAAGCGAAGATGACAGCCAAACTTTTTCTTCTTGAGTCCGAAATTAGAGTGTGGTGGCAGTGGTATTAGACAAACTCATGGAAGACAACAGTCTAACAAATTACTTCTAGTGCTATGCCTCGGGGCTCAGAGGCTGAAAAGTGTACCTTTTAGTCCTGCTTGTGGACTTTCCAGAGGTACTTGATTAGCAACTGTGCGAAACAGTAGGTGGGCTTTTGGCCCAAGCCAGTAATGTTATGTTCTTATGTTCAAATTTTATCATCACATACCAATGGCATACCTTGTAACTTGAGCTAACTCAAAATTGACCTCTATCATAAGACCATTCCACACATTAGACAGCCAAGCACTGAACTACTGAATTCCAAATGATGACCAAAGAGAAAAAGAAATGTTACCCTGCTTCCTGCTGATCTACCCCATAGTGTTCTAGTTCTGTTCCTGGAAGAGGCTGTATAGGAGGGGGTGGAAGAGGAACGTTGGCCCAGGTTGACCCATTATTTTTTTGAGGCTTGGAAGTATTTTTGTTTTTCTTTTTCTTTCCTCCTTTCCCACCTGAAATCAAGAAACATTATAGAAACATGAAGAAATAAAGTTGATTATTTACATTTCCTGAAAGAGCTCTGATTCCAGATGGCATGGTAAAAAAAAGAGGGGGGATGGAGAGTATTTTTATCTTAGCAACATCAGCAGCAATGTGTTATAGTTGTCAGAAGGTTATAAATAATAATAGGGTAGAATGGAATGAAAATAGTCTGTATAATTGCCCAGAATTACTTCTTTTTATTTCATGCTCCCCGTATAGTCACAATGAAGCATAAGCTGAATAAAAGTTAAAATGTACTTGCTGTATCAAAACTATATTTATTGATTTATTCATGTCTGCTTTAAGCTGTGCAGTCATTGTTGGAAAAAAATAATAGACCACGGCAAGTTCTTTCAGACGGCAGATCTCCATGTATTCATAATACTATTTTGCATAATCTCCCCCCTTCTCTCTCTGTGGAAGGGAGTTGTAAACTCCCTAAACTAAAAAACTAAAAACTTTACTATTTGAGTCGATTTTTTGTTTCACTCATGAGAATAAGAGTGGTTGGTAAAATGTAATTTGTAAATGCAACTGGTTTCTTAATGGAACAGTATTAGGGCACTCAATTAAAAAGAACGAATAAGATTCTTTTTGTAACATTTTAGGCATATCTAATTTAGTGATCTTTTGGTGAACTGGAGGACGATACAATGAACAAACAAAATTCGAATTCAAGAAACAAAGACAGACAGAATACAAAGGCAAAGGAGAATTGGGGGGGATAAACTGTCATGTTTGTGGGACACACCCTGAGGAGAAGGAAGGCAACAAGGGGCAGAGAAGAAGGAAATCACAGAGGAGATGGGGGTAAGAGAGGGACTAAATGGTACATATAAGGGAATATAAGAATACATAGGGGGAAAGCAGAAGAGCAGTAAAAACAAATGAAGCCAGCAAGGCAAAATAAATTCACTCAATACCAGGCTTTTAAATCTATTATTCAAATGGCAGAATTTTGCACAAAATAATTTAACACAGCCAAGTTGTTACCAGGTAACCCATTACTTAAAGGAACAGGATAATACTGATAATGCAGCACAATGTCTATACTTTGTATGCAGCTCTGAAATGTGTAAACATCCACTGCCATAAGAAGTTTTTCTTTCCATTATAGTATATTGCTATGAGTGGGTTTCTAAGATGCTGAAGCCTCACAGGAGTTGCGGGGGAGGTGGAGGTTCAATAACAACACAACAAAAATATCAACCTCATCATGATGCTCCATGGAAAAAGCCAGTGCTATAAAGTGAAGATTGATTTATGAAAAAAGTCGGCATTGTGCTAGAAAACTGAGAATGCTATAAAATAAGATTTCCAATCATGCTGAAAACAGAGTACAAAGGCTACAAATATTTTCTGATTATCTCTAAATGGGTTTCTTGTTCAGTTAGGGTAAATAAGGTGCACTATTTTTCTGTTAATCAAATTGTTGGTTTTATAGACCATAGTGACACATTCACAGATGTCTAAATGGAAGTCACACTGCAATATTGGACTGCAGACTCTGAGTGCAGTGATAACTCTTTCAAGGTTATAATTGGGGAATACTATGTAGAGAAAGCTGCTTACAAACATAAACACTTCTCCTGACACGCACTGTATTGAAACCAACCTGAGAGGCTGCCACTTCTTTCTGAGCTGTTGTGAGAGCTGGTGGTGCTGAAATCCTGTGACTGGTTGTGTGGCATTCTATTAGACAATCCCTCAGCCAATCGGTAGTCAGGGATGTAAAGTAAGGCTAAGGGTTAAACGGCAAAGGTCATAGTGCCATCATGTGATTAGTTTATAGCACATGCACAACATGCAATTAGCTGGGAAACAGCTGATGTGGCAGAACTGTGAAAAGTATTAAATGTATTGTATCCTAATGGCAGCAGGGATGGGGAACAGGTAGGTTGTATCTTAAGAAAAGACGCAGTGAATAGAAATCATAGCACAAAACACTTAGTAGTATACGTAAGGTATAAGATGCATGCAAAGTATCTTATTAATTAAGGGAAATGGTAACAGAGGACAAACTAGCATTGTTTAATCCATGCACAGAAAAGCCTTCTAAAGAAGTTTCGTATGACAAAGTAAAAGCTGAAATCACCATTGTTGCCTTTGTTCTGATCAGGTAGAGAGTAGCCAAACCCCATCAGGTCACTTTTTTGCTGAATTGAGCTTTTCCATTGAGGGTCTGGTAAATCAACTGCCAGTTCATGGATGCTGTTGGAATGCAGTATTTGTGTTGTGGCATACGGTGTAGCCTGGGTTATTTGGCTGGAACTGTTGTAACTAGTTTTGGTAGTGAAGTCAATGCTGCTGTAAATGGCTCCGTCAGAAAGCATCGTGGCAGTTTTATCCCCTTGGCCCGGCACTGGGGGAAGTACATCTGTGATGAAAATGTATGAATGAACAAATCAGCAATGCAGGGAAAGCCAAAACTACCAAGGTTTTAATATGAAAAATAAATGTGTCATTCTGCACGTTTGCATTTCAGCTGAAACAGGATCCATGAGCCAATGAAGGGAAGATGATGTACAACCATCGTCTTGCTATCAACATCTGTGACAAACTTTCCACTTGTCCTTCACGTCTCACTGCTTAAAACCATCTTTCCTCCATACCTTCAGCTGTGAAAGTGAAGTTTGGAATATTTCTGTCCTGAGGAATGTTTTCAATTGTTCATTTCATGTCAGAGCCAATGAAACTGTCTGTGCTCCTGGGAAATGATGAAAGGAGTGACTCTACAAATCACAAAGGAAACCATCTCCCTCTGCTCCCCCCCAACTACCATGCACACACCTTCTAAATACTGCATGAAACTAGTGAATGAACACAGAACTATCCTCAGATACTTATTTTTTTATCTACAGTGCATTAAAAAGAAGATTTTACCCAACACTATCTAGCGATTTTCTTGAAGTTAAGCCAGACCTTTCTTCCTGACAGTAAAGGGAAAAAAGATATGAATAAATCATTTTGGAATGTGTCAAGATCTCAGCTGTGCTGAAGAGAATTAAATTGTCAGTCAATTACACTGATAAACTAAACTGTGGAAACCACAGGCCAGCTTCACAGAAAAGAACATATACCTAAAGTATAGTTACATAATAAAAATTAGTACATTTAACGTGATATCTGGTAATCTGTTCACACGCAGAATCATAAAACATACCTCTCCACTTAGATAAATTTGTAATATTAATCTTTGGTATACTTAAGACAACCATAAGTCCTCACACAGTGCCAATCTCTGACACAATGACAAGTTCAAAAAGTTAATGTACCTGATCATTGGAAATTGAACATTTACAAGTCACATAAGGTTGAATGGAGGAAGGTATGGAACCCCTTAACCTTGCATTTGTGCACTTACTTACCTGGGAGTCTTAATGAACACAAAACCACTTACTTCTGAGCAGGGATGGGCACTTAAGTCTTGACAACTCGAGTTGTGAAAATACACATTTCCTATGATTCATGTCAACTCTAGTCATGGACATCATTGACTCGGACGTGACTGGTAACTCAGGGCCAGTGACTCGGAAAAGAGTCATGACTCAAATTAACTTGAGTGATGACTTGGATTTTGTGTGTGCTTGGGGCTTGGTTTTTGTGTCTGTGCAAACGTGCTTATTTTTTCCATGTAGGGAGATCCAGAAGCTGACATTCAGACCAACAGCAGCAGCAGACATGGTGGGAGGAGAGTAGGTTGACTCCAGGGGCTGGGGGAGTAGAGGGGAGGAGGCTTAAGGTTTTGTTTTTTTTGGCTGCACAAAGCTAGGGGAGGAACCAGAAGAAGGCGGGGCAGCCAAAAGAACATGGGGGAGGAGACTCTCTTGGTGATCTGTCCATCCTCTCCCGCCTTGCTCAGCTTGGATGGGTCCCTGTTGGTTCATGGTGTGCTGCTCAGTGCTTCTTCTGAAGGCAGAATTGGGAGTCATGATGTAATGGGGGGGGTGGTCGTCACTGGAGTTCATAAGGAACCAATAGATTTTCTGCACTGCTACACTCACTTGAATAGCAGCACAGCTTTTGTTTACATGAATTTAATGAAAATGGTGGTTGAAATGAAAGACTTCAACACATCGTTGACTGTAGATGGGATGAGAACATCCCTACCAGCACCTCCATTTTTTTCTGCAGAGTGACACCTGACTCATGCCACATCTCATTTCTCATAATGACTCGAGTAAAAATGACTCTATAATTGGCTCAGGCTGAGTCGCGACAGCTGCCCGTTATGACTCTTGACAAGTCAGGGGGTCAGCAACTCAACTTGAGTTCAGTGACTCCAGCACATCCCTACATCTGAGTAGACAGGATTGTTCTATAAATGGACCTGTGGAATTATTTAAAAAACTGCACAGACACACTGATCTTTGTGAGGCTGAAGTGGATTTTTAAGTGTGTTACAGAATTTAAGGGTTAATGCAAGGAGAAGTCTAAGACAACTACCATTCCTTTTGGTTAATTTTTCAATATTCTCTCAGAAATATTAAGGTAAAAACACTGATGTTACAAACAGATACAGGCTGATTTGCAAACCCAAATTTATGTATTTTGGAAAAGTTCATTTTTTTCACTCCCTGGACAGTCATGTGTGCAACTAACATAACCTAAGGACCAATCCTACTTGTGTTCTGGGGACACAGGAGGGTTTTATGGCTGCTGCAAAAGGTGACACACCATACAATGTGGCCAGGCCACCATTGCAAATGGACCATCCAAGGCCCAGCTCAGCCAACCATCCCATAAAAACACCATGGGTGATGGTGCTAGAAGCTGCTGAAAAGTCTAGTACAGGGGTGTCAAAGTTTTTGGCAGGAGGGCCACATCATCTCTCTGACACTGTGTCGGGGGCCGGGGAAAAAAAGAATTAATTTACATTTAAAATTTGAATAAATTTACATAAGTTTACATAAATGAATATATTAAAGATGAACTTATATGAATGATTGAAGGTCTTGCAATAGGTCAAGGCCTATAAAAGGCCTTGCACAAAGCAAGGCTGGCCTTTCCTTTGCTGCCACTACTGCATCACAGATGTGAAACAGCAAGCAGTGGAGGGAGCCCTCATCCCACAGCTCACGTGAGAGGTCAAACAGTCGCCCTCATGCTGAGAGCAGTTATGTTGGGCCAGTGCGGGCTCCAGCAAGCCTACGGAGGGCCAGAGGTTCATTGGAGACTGTCGGCTCCCTGAGCGCTGCACTGGGAGTCCTCGAGGGCCGCAAGTGGCCCCAGGGCCAGGGTTTGGGCGCCCCTAGTCTAGTAGAACCAAAGGGGGCACATTCCCCCTTGCAGGTCATCCACCAAGGCAATTAAAGTCATCTCCATTTGGAAGGCTGACTTAGAGCCAGACTGAAAGGGAAACAAATAAATCTGTTTTATCCAGAACCCACTGGGATGCCACCACCTGCTTGGTCACCTTGCCCAGGAAAGGGAGGTTTGATACTGGCATGTAAATCTCCAGAACAGTGGGATCCAATGATATCTTTTTCAGGAGGGGGAAAACCACTGCCATTTCAAGAACTTCAGGTCAGTGGTTTTCAAGCTTTTTAGCACTGGAACCCACCTAAAAAAAAGTTTCACTTTACCAGTCACTCAAGCCTCTGTGACTATACTAGTGATTGGGCAGCACTGCCCCTACTCCAGGTTGTAGTAGGCTGTTTACCCCTAGCAGAGTAGCAGGTTGTTTAACCCTACATGCACATAGCCTGTCAGTTTTGTGAACTACAAAAAAAATTGGATGGTGATCCACTGGTGGGCCATAGGCCCACAGTTTGAGAACCACTGCTTAGGCAGTTCACTCTCCAACAAGGGTAATATTTCCCTACCCTTCCCATCCACTCAGCTACACCTCCTTGGGCTGATCTTATATGCCATGTTACGTAGGGGATGAATGGGCCAGTGGCTGGCTTCTTACTCTACATGTTCCTGTACACATCTTCAGGTAATATAGGCTGAAAAGAATCCCCCAAAATAGGACCAACAGATACCTGAGAAGAGAATGTTAAAAATGTCCTCCAGCCTAAAATTATTTATGAAAGGTATAACTGGGTAGTGAGAAAGAGACAGGTGAGGCATTGTTTAATACATATATGGGAATGTACTCTAATGTTTATATTTAATTAATGATTATTAGTGTCTTAAAAGACTGATGGGTTAGTAGAATAATTATACCCAGGACAAGCCCAGGACCTCCTCACATCTGAGGCTGCATGCTAAATGCTGCCCCACCTGCTGGTGCACCAGCCTCTGCTCCTCTGACACTCTCCTCTGCAAATCTGCTTTGTCTCCTCTTCCAATGTTTTGTCCCCCTCCTCCAGTGGAGGGAGGAAGTTTGGGAGGCAAGTGCATGGATGGAAGTGGGCATCCCCTATCAGTCTGCTGCCTGTGCCAACTGCTATAATTGGCCTCATGGATGAGCTGGCCCTGATGATGCCTTTTCAACTATATTACTTAGTTTGCAAGGTATGTTTCAGCAGTCATTAAGTTCTACAAATACAGGGGCTCTTAGGGGTTCCATAGCTGTATATTCACAAGCACACTTCAATATATTCTGGCCTGCAAATATTATATCACTATTTGATGAAACACTATGGCCAAACTCACCTCCGCGACCAAAATTGCCAAGCTCATTTGGTCCACTGGTACTGTTGTTTACTGGCAGGCTGGTGGCAGGCCAAGAGTCCGCAAGCCAAGGATAACCAGGGTCACTTGCATTTAACAGGCCTGGTCGACTGAAAAAATAAAATAAAAATGTCTGTGAGAAAACTCTGCACAATTGCCATTGAATAGACATTATAAACTTCAGTCAAATACAGTACTTTATGACATTTTAAATTTATTTCTTATTAAAACTGTTAAGTCTTTCTTGAGTTAAAAAGCTTCAGTCGTTTGATTGGAGCTTTATACAAATCAGTACTTTCTGTGGAAATGGGAAAAGTCATCAGTTAAAAGACTGCCAGAATCCAAATGAACGCTGTTGTCTGTCTTGGAAACAAGGAGTAGGCTATACATACAACTGAAGGATCCTAAACTAGGAATGAATGATAAATTGCTACCTCAAGGGAACAATCACTCAAAGTGACTGTTCTGTATCAGCCATTTCCAGGACTCTGGGCTACCGTTCCTTCACTTCCTGCATCCAAATGTATGTCTGTCATACACAAGCTGCCAGCTCTTCCTTTGAGCAGTCGTGCATGGTTTTAGAGGCAAGTAGGTTTGAGTGGGATTAATGGAAAGTTCAAAACACTATTTTTATCTGTGTCAACTGGCTTTCATGTTCATATGATTTGATTCCAGACTTTAAAAACTACACTGAAGAATGCGTGTATTTGAAGCAAATGGAACTGGTCACAAGACAATAGGAAAACTCAAGAAGTTGGCTTACCAAGCATGTTTCTCAGATTTGGCAATATGAATATAAGTATGATGAGAAGCAAAACATAGAAACACGTGTCCCCCCATAATGAAAGGCATATTTTGAAGCTGCATTTGGTTATTAGCACTCTTTAAAACAAAGAGCAACATTTGTAATCATTGTATTCCCCCACCCCATGAATCCCTTCTTGTAAAATCCCAAAGAGAAACATGGGTTTCTATGGAAACAGCAATAAGAAGATCCAGCAGCATTCTTGCCACATCTATGAACTCTCATTAGGCCTAATCTCTTTTTTGCTAAAATATTGATTAAATAGGAGATTGGAAGTTATTACCAGAACCTAATTACAATCTCCATATTGGCATAGAGAAAATAGATGAGGATATATGGGTCTGTTATCAACTTTTATCAATTTCAATTGAGTAGCCAAAGTTGTAGAATCCAGTCCTATCAATCTACAACCTATTCATCTTCCATGAATCATTTATTTTGTGATCGATTGTGTGTAATTGTTCACTCACAGCAATTTAGTGGGAGCCAATAAGGAGTCTTAAACAACAGCAACTTCATTTACTAATGCCTAATTAATGCAATAAACATCCAGGAACAAATGAACACATTCCTTGTGATACTTTCAACTAATTTTGTCTTGGACATCTGGGAGATATGAAACATCTGGACCTGATTCCCCTCAAGTGTACAAGACATATATCATTAAAATCTGGTCTAAACAATTTAATTCCTCCTAGAATTGTCACTCTTACAGTTGATTATATATTGTTCTATTTTTTTAAAATTCCAAACAAAAATTAAATATGCTAGACTTTGAACATGACAAGAGTAGAATTAAATTTTCAGTTACTCTTAAATTGCAAATTTACCTTCCATTGCTCATAAGTCCTCCATCTCCTCTTTGAAAAGTGACTGGTTTGGATTTTCAAGTAGACAGAAAATGGGAAAAGTCCATTAGGCAGAGCATATTTACATGGAGTACTATCAGAGTGTACAAGAAAATACATTAAATAATATAACCAAATATAAACAGGAAAGAGAAAGCTGCCATATCTCCTAGTTTCCCCTGGACAATATTGATTTAAATCAATTTGTCTCAGTCACTGTCCCACAGGACAACTTATTTCTGATCCCTTGATATTATGGATTTCAGTAAAGTTTTCTCAAATCAATAGACCTTTGGCTTCAAAATGAATGGAGTCCCTGAATTGCTCAGGTTTTGCTGAAATTTACCTTCACATCTCCAAGGTAAATCAAAATGAAATTGAAGTCTCTTTAGTATATTAGTATTTTAGTAAGTAATTAACCATGACCTGCTCATTCTATCACCTAGTAATCACGAAAGGGTAAAAGTGGAAATCTTGCTGAAATGAAAATGAAAGCAACAACCTACAAGTATATTCTCATTCAATATTGCAACATATAAAACCATTTGTTTCATACTTTATATAACAAATTGAAAGCACTTTGGAAACTGTAAGATTATTACAGAGTAAGGTTTTTAAGATTATTACTGATCTTTGTACTTATCTGTAATAATCTTAAAATCAATAATTAAATGATTTCAAAAGCAAAACTTTGTTATTAAATTAAATAACTTCAGAAAATTAGTTTTTATAAATTTATGGTACTGGATTACTTAAAACCTTGAAAATATCTATTGTATAATGTAAGTTGCAGAAGCCAGTTTTCAAGCAGTAAAATTGAAAGTGTGGCCAGATGCAGTGTCCTGTTTAGGTAAAAGAGGTTGAATACTGGAACTCTTGCATCATTTTTTCAAATGACAATCGTCCTAGCAGGTTGTGTTCTTGAGGCTGAAAAGTGTATCAACTCATAAAAAAGAGAAACACTCCAAGGTGAGTAGAACGCAAAGGTTTCAAGGCTGGCTGAGGAAGAATGGAGAAGCTTCTAAAGAAACAGTGGAGGAGGACGAGTGAGGAATCTGGATTTTCCCATTCCACTTTAACTATGCGCTCTATAGCACACTGTTTCTCTCTACTACCCTTACCATTACACAGCACACCCCTAGGCTGAGGTTTAAGGACTTGTCCTTTGTGAGACTTGAGCAGTAGCAAATGGACAAGTACTTCAGGAAATCAGCAGCGCATATATGGAGAAAAGTATTTTTTTGGTGAAATTTTCTGCAAAAATGCTTCCCTGCCAATGCAGAAACATTAATAAAGGTTGAACATGAAACAACTCTTGCTTGACCCTCTGTCACAAGTTCCACAATCTCAATGTAAAAACTATACAATATCAAGATGAAAATGCTATGCTCAGCAGGAACACTGACATATAAACCTGGATATCTGCAGCCTTCTGGTGATACATCACATTTTTGCCATGCTATCAGTTCTACAAGTGGCTTCACAATGCACATTTAACAACAATGAAGACAAAGAAGAGCCCTTTGGGATCCCATATAGAATGAACTTAGGAACTGATGATAAATGGCCTATCACCACAGAATGGGCAATTATTGCTGATAGAAAATAACAATAGGAATCTTTCACATTAAACGGTTTACTATCCATATTTGGAAAGGAATACACACAAATAAAGTTGGTGAGTATGTGTGAAATATTTTAAAAAAGCAAGCTTATTTACAAAATGGCATTAACACATACATGTGTTACAGTTATATTTCTTTTTAATAGACTACAAAACAAATGTTTAATTTAAAAAAAACAGTAACAAACAATTGCATCCAGTTTGCTAAAATAGATAAGCCAATGTTTAACTATATATTTTAGAGCAATATGCAGGGAAAAATGGGTGCTAGCTTATTTGTTAGTTTAATAGTACCTGATTTGATTGAGAGATTTGTTAATAAAATCTATTTTGAATGCTTGCCTCCCCCATCAGAATTTCTACATTGCTTTCTTACTATATATTCTAGATCTTATAAAACAAACAAGGCTTTAAAATATATCAAAAAACAGTTTGTGGTACATGGATATAATCACAACCTGCATATTTATTTTAAAACAGACATTGATAATTTGGTTTACACTATGTTGAAATCTAACTAAAGTTTGCCAGGTTCACATTTCAGAATGGTGTCATTGGTTAAACATAGTATGGATGGACAATAGACCATTTCTAGTTCAATGCCTGCAGTTCATTGGTTAAACATGATGGACAATAGACCATTTCTAGTTCAATGCCTGCCGTTCATCTTTACTCCCAAGTACAGTGGTCCCTCTGTATCACAGAGGATCCTGTATCCATGGATTCAACCAACCATGGATTTAAAAAAAAATACTGTATATGAAAAAGAAAAAAATCATCCAACTCTGAAAAGGGAAAGCAAAGACTAGAGAAGGGGAGGGCAGCAGCTGCAGGAGAGGTGGCAGCACCCCATCCCTTTGCTATCCCCCCACTGGCAGGCTGCTCTACAGTGGTAATAGGTGTTATGTCTTAGCCTAGCCATCTGTCAGAGCCTTCTTTGGGCATCAGCCTAGCATCAGGCACCCTCTGCTCCCCCACCAGCATCCTCCATCTTCCATCCTCCATCTTCAGAAGGAGGGATATTCTTTCATGAGGATTTATGGAAACCAATCATACACATACATCTGACAACAATCACCAATGTTTGCTTTTCATTTATATTTGTGTAAAAAAAAAGGTGGAACTTTCGAATATTATAATATAGGTGTCCTTTATCCCAGATGCTTTCTAATCTACTAAATAATCTGATGATATGCTGGATTTTTTCCGAGTTCCAGGATTTCATATTGTGCATCCTAATCATAAGAAAAGTGCTTGGACAAGCTTGAGTGAGAGAATGTCAATTTCACAAAAGTTCAACATTATGGGGAAAAGGCGGCTAGAGTCAAATGATACTGTTAAACATAGTGCTTAGTTTGGCAGTCTATCATTGCAGCCATATGTTTGTGTCAGCATTTTTGCCTGCAGTTTCAATTGTGGAATTCCAAAACAAGTCTAAAATGCTGAAGGGAACATATCTAAATACAGTAAATACTTGTAGACATCCATGTCACAAGACAATCATAACCCAGACTGACATAATTCAGAAATCTATATTTAAAAAATCTATAGGGATATCTTGAAAACCAAAACAATGTTTTGTTTTTGACATTTTTGACGAGAGGGTAAGTGTACTCTTTCTAACTCCTTGTCTTTCTAACTCCCTGTCTTCTAACCTTAACTTTAACTTTAAATCAGCCTTAAATCAAAATTGAAAGTTAGCACCTAAGGGAAGTACATAGGTCTACTCTGAGCAGCAGCAGAGTCCTACTTGTGAGTAAGAGCCCAAGGGTCAGGCACTTAAATCAAAGTTGAAAGTTAGCTGCACCTAAGTTAGCACCTAATCGAAGGAAGGGAGGAGGATAAAGTGGAAAGCAGGTTTTTCTACTTTGTCTTAAATTAAACCTATACTTAACCCAAGTTAAACTTAATCTAAGTTAGAACATAACCTAAACAGTTCAGTAAACTGTTCAGTAAATTGGGACACAGGAGCTTCCTGAGCTTTTGTAAACTCACCTGGGAAGACCAGCCCCCCTTTCAATCAGGAAGGAAGGAGGGAGGAGGAGTCAGCCAGGAGTATAAAGCTAGGCCTGCCATCGCGTGAGGCTCTCTCTAGATGCGTGTGGCCTCTGGGACCCCCAGTGCCTCTGGGAACTAAGTGCCAGGTAAACCGAGAGTTTAGCATCTGGGCAAGTTCAGCAGCAGGGCGAGGAGGCCAGGGCCCCATACACTGCTCTTCCTCTTCCCTTGAGAAAAGGGCTGCTAACCAGTGTAGGGTTTTTAAAAGTACCCCTAAATAAAACAACAACAACAACAACAACAACAACAACAAGCTATGCAGTCAGACAGCCAGCAGCAGGGTGGGGGCTATCCAGTGTTCTGCATCGAGTGCCACATGTATGATTATATGCCTCTGGGGCATAAGTCATGGGTGTGTCCTCGGTGTAAGGAGCTCCAGGGTCTCAGGGAACGCGTCCGCTCCCTTGAAGCCTTGGTGGCCGACCTGGAGAAGCGCAGGCAGGCAGAGGAGGACCGTGGGGAGACTTCCGGGGACGATCAGGCTTCGTCCCAACCTCAGGTGTGCAGCTCCTCAGCTGCCCGGGTGGGAAGTCTCGGGGCTGGAGGATGTCATCCTGGAGAGAGGGGAAACAATCCCCTAGGGGGGGATCCCTTCTCCAGGGGATGGGCCCGTATCCGAACGCACTTGGGATACTCCTCGGCGGGAGGGGCGTCGGGGGCTTCCTGTAGTGGGGGATTCGATTATTAGAAACATAGAGAGGGGGGTTTGCGATGGATGTGAGGACTGCATGGTGACTTGCCTGCCTGGTACGAAGGTGGCGGACATCACTTCTCGTCTAGACAGGCTGGTAGACAGTGCTGGGGGAGAGGTAGCGGTTGTGGTGCATGTCAGCACCAACGACGTGGGCAAGTGTAGCTGGGAGGTCCTGGAGGCCAAATTTAGGCTTTTAGGCAGGAAGCTGAAAGCCAGGACCTCAAAGGTAGCGTTCTCTGAAGTGCTACCTGTTCCACGCGCAGGGCCAGCTAGGCAGGCGGAGATCAGGGTTCTCAATGCGTGGATGAGACGGTGGTGTAGGGAGGAGGGGTTTAGATTCGTTAGACACTGGGGAACGTTTTGGGACAAGCGGGGCCTGTACAAGAGGGACGGGCTCCACTTGAACCAGAATGGAACCAGACTGCTGGCGCATAACATTAAAAAGGTGGCAGAGCAGCTTTTAAACTGATCCCTGGGGGAAGGCCGACAGGAGCCGAGGGGCATCCGGTTCGGGACTCCTCATCCCTATGGGATGAGGATGAGGATGAGGATGGGGATGTTAGAGAACAACAAGACAAAGGCAGAGTAGGAGAAGAAATTGGAAAAGGTAGCGTGATGGGATGTGATAGACGGTTTGGTACAATGAGAGGATGCGGGGACAAAAGAGCGAATAAGCAGCCCATCCTGGGGCATTCTGTGTACAAATGCTTTTACGCGAATGCCCGAAGTCTATGAGCAAAGGTGGGAGAACTGGAATGTCTGGTGACAAGGGAAAACATTGACATAGTGGGCATAACGGAAACCTGGTGGAATGCGAAGAATCAGTGGGATACCGCAATCCCGGGCTATAAACTCTACAGGAGGGACAGGCAGGGGCGTGTTGGAGGTGGGGTGGCCGTTTATGTTAAGGAAGGGATAGAATCCAGCAAAGTAGAGATTGAAGGTGGGTCCGACTCCACTGTAGAATCTCTGTGGGTTAAATTACCAGGATTGTGCAGCAATGTAATACTGGGAGCGTGCTATCGTCCTCCAGACCAGAAATCGGATGGGGACCTTGAAATGAGGAAACAGATCAGGGAGGTGACAAGGAGGGACAGGTTTGTAATCATGGGGGACTTCAATTATCCTCATATTGACTGGGTCAATTTGTGTCCTGGTCATGATAAGGAAACCGGATTTCTTGATGTGCTAAATGACTGTGGCTTAGAGCAGCTAGTCACGGAGCCCACCAGAGGACAGGTGACTCTGGATTTAATATTGTGCGGTACGCAGTTTACATCTGCTTAGAGATGTAAACGTTACTGAGCCATTGGGGAACAGTGATCATGCTGCGATCCGTTTTGACATGCACGTTGGGGGACGAATACCAGGCAAATCTCTAACAAAAACCCTTGACTTCAGACGAGCGGACTTCCCTCAAATGAGGAGACTGGTTAGAAGGAGGTTGAAAGGGAGGGTAAAAAGAGTCCAATCTCTCCAGAGTGCATGGAGGCTGCTTAAAACAACAGTAATAGAGGCCCAGCAGAGGTGTATACCGCAAAGAAAGAAGGGTTCCACTAAATCCAGGAGGGTGCCCGCATGGCTAACCAGCCAAGGTAGAGAGGCTGTGAAGGGCAAGGAAGCTTCCTTCCGTAAATGGAAGTCTTGCCCTAATGAGGAGAATAAAAAGGAACATAAACTGTGGCAAAAGAAATGTAAGAAGGTGATACGGGAGGCCAAGCGAGACTATGAGGAACGCATGGCCAGCAACATTAAGGGGGAATAATAAAAGCTTCTTCAAATATGTTAGAAGCAGGAAACCCACCAGAGAAGCGGTTGGCCCTCTGGATGGTGAGGGAGGGAAAGAGGAGATAAAAGGAGACTTAGAGATGGCAGAGAAATTAAATGAGTTCTTTGCATCTGTCTTCATGGCAGAAGACCTCGGGCAGATACCGCTGCCCGAACGGCCCCTCCTGACTGAGGAGTTAAGTCAGATAGAGGTTAAAAGAGAAGATGTTTCAGACCTCATTGATAAATTAAAGATCAATAAGTCACCGGGCCCTGAAGGCATCCACCCAAGAGTTATTAAGGAATTGAAGAATGAAGTTGCAGACCTCTTGACTAAGGTATGCAACTTGTCCCTCAAAACGGCCATGGTGCCAGAAGATTGGAGGATAGCAAATGTCACGCCTATTTTTAAAAAGGGAAAGAGGGGGGACCCGGGAAACTATAGGCCGGTCAGCCTAACATCCAATCTATGGTAAGGCCACACCTGGAGTATTGTGTCCAGTTCTGGTCACTGCATCTCAAAAAAGACATAGTGGAAATGGAAAAGGTGCAAAAGAGAGCAACTAAGACAATTTCTGGGCTGGGGCACCTTCCTTATGAGGAAAGGCCAAGGCGTTTGGGCCTCTTCAGCCTAGAAAAGAGACGCCTGAGGGGGGACATGATTGAGACATACAAAATTATGCAGGGGATGGACAGAGTGGATAGGGAGATGCTCTTTACACTCTCACATAATACCAGAACCAGGGAACATCCACTAAAATTGAGTGTTGGGTGGGTTAGGACAGAAAAATAAAATACTTCTTTACTCAGCATGTGGTCGGTCTGTGGAACTCCTTGCCACAGGATGTGGTGATGGCGTCTAGCCTAGACGCCTTTAAAAGGGGATTGGACAAGTTTCTGGAGGAAAAATCCATTATGGGGTACAAGCCATGATGTGTATGCGCAACCTCCTGATTTTAGAAATGGGCTATGTCAGATGCAAGGGAGGGCACCAGGATGAGGTCTCTTGTTATCTGGTGTGCTCCCTGGGGCATTTGGTGGGCCGCTGTGAGATACAGGAAGCTGGACTAGATGGGCCTATGGCCTGATCCAGTGGGGCTGTTCTTATGTTCTTATATGTTCTTAACGTTCTTCCTGTCACTATCCTGTTTGTGTGTTGTATCTATGATCTCCAAGAAAGTGTAAGAAACTATTTCAATAGTAATGAATCTCACACAGGTTCTTAAAAATGTTGAAGAACAGCTATCAACTAGTTTTTAGAACTATTCATTTTAAAATGCCACAATACACAGGGATTTATACAGAGATAGAGGAATTTAAGGAATCCTTTCCAAGTATGGATGCAAGGATTACAGAAACAGTAAACATAATTAAGTCTCTCAAACACACTCCAATTGAAGGAAAACCTTGTACATATAGTATATATTCCAAGGCAGTAGCTAAACTATTTTCAAATATTATCTGGCAAGTTTAAACGTAATCTTCATGCCTACTAGAACTGAAAACGGGGGAGGGGGAGAAAAAGTCAAAATACACAGTTGACATTTTGAGGCAAGAAAGCTTTCTGTGTGCCTATCTCTAGTAGGCCACATTTTCTTACTACAAATGAAAACTTTAATGTTGCCAGCCAAGTCTCGTTCCTTTTTCTGATAAGCTGTTCCTCAAATATGAATACAGATTAATCCTCTTTTAATAAGCATTAACTCAGAACAGATAATCAGCATACAAAATTCCATCAAATCTTCTGCCTGCATTTGGATGATTCTGTCAAATAATTTATACTCATCTACCACTGCTAAGTCTTGTGCGTGAAATGTTTAGTTAACCATTTGTAATTTGTTCATGTTTACTCAGTTTCACAAAATCTTTAATCCCCCAAGAGTGCTATTCACCAAAAAACTTACTACTCATGAGGCAAAAATGTACAATTTTCATACATGAGTAGTAGTATACGCAGCAATGAAAACACTTCTGCGTCCCTGAAAACGGATGCAGCCAAACTTATGAAACTGAAAACATATGAAAGATACACCACATTTTTCCTGTTTCAGTGGATGGATTTCAATGAATTTATTAGAAGGGGACAGGGTCAAAAAATGAAGTAGTCACCAGCACAGAAGAATTCATCTCAAAAAATGAATTCTATTTCATCATTCTTATGGAATCTCAAATGTTGATATCTGTTTAGAAGGGAGGTATTTGCTTTTGCCAGGTCACCTTCTTAGGGGCATATATAAGCCTAAATTTTATGTTTGTACATAAAGAATTAGGAGACTGCATGTAAAAAACAACATTAGCGTCATATTGAATATCTGCATACATTTATATGCGTACATAGTAAGTATGCAGGTAGAGTGTTTGGAGCAGGTGTCAAAGACATAGAGAAATACATTGTAAAGCTATCTGTGGGCTGTGAACATTAAATAAAGAACAGATAATTAAAGAAAATATGTGGAACAAACAAATCTACTTATTTTGCTTATGATCAGGAATCTCCCTACATAAGAACAACCCCACTGGATCAGGCCAAAGGCCCATCTAGCCTAGCTTCCTGTATCTCACAGTGGCCCACTGTATGTATGTAAAACTGTGTGTTTAAAAGATAAGGATAACGTTGTGGACATTTGTTGTTGACAGATTTCTCAACAGACCAAATTGTGCTAATAGTTAAAGAGAAAGAGACTGAAATAATGAACTAGCTGTGAGTTCTGGTGTCCCCCCCCTTTTTTTTAACTGCAGAGGAGGCCTGAGCCTGCTGTTGTAGTCTCCACTGGACAACCCAGACCAGCAGTTTTCATAATTTGTGGTCTCTGGAGCCCTTTACACTGGAGCCTTGGGGAGCCCCGCTGGGGCATGCATGAAATCTCAGGGAACTCCAGAGTGCCAGGGTGGAGTAGCACAGCACCAAGCAGATGGCAGCGACGTATGGTATGCTCATGGAGCTCCTGAAGGGGTCTTGGAGAGCCACAGGGCTCCTAGCAGCACACTGAGAAACAGTGACCTAAATCATGTTCTGCCCAGGAACACTCACTGCATAGAGGCAACAGAGAGGATAGAGAAACTAAATATAGCCATACCATCTTTCTCCCCTTTACTTGATATTCAAATATTCCCTGAGATAAGGGCAGTAGTAGATGCTTTTATATGTTTAAACTTTGTCACCTGATTTAAACGGAAATTCATTTAATGGTTTTAAGTTGGATATGTGAACTAAGGGTGCAATCCAAACCTGTGCTGGAACAGGCAAGCCAGGAGGCTTGCACTGCATCCAACGCAGGTTTGTGAGCAGCAGCGGCTCAGCCAGAGGAAAGGGCAAACTCTTCCCCTTACCCCTGGGTAAGGACTGCTGACCCCAATGGGTCTCCTCGGACCCGCACCACCTCTGGAGGTAGCGCAAGTCAGAGGAGAGCGGAGCGGCTTCAAGCCGCTCCGTTCTCTGCGGGGATGGGGGTTGGGATCCGGCATAACTGCAAGATCCCAGCCCTGCCCCGGCTCCCCGTGCACCTGCCCGCCCCAGGGCCACCCATCGCCCTCCCTTCCTCTGCCCTTGCCCCACCCAGGAATGCCTCTCTCCCTCCTCCTCCCCGCCGTCTCTGAAAACAAAGTCTATGCAAGGGTGATTAGTAGTTGCTGTGCAGGTAAACGTAACCATGTTGACAATGATGGGTGAATGACTTAGCAGCTTATAGCCATACTGTGCCTCTGATACTCACTGGGAAATAAGCTATTTAATATATTAGGAAGACTTGTTCAGCTTTCCTCTTGGACTCTTGCTTTCTGAACTTGTTCACTCTTCAAAGATCACCTGCAGAATCAATGCTTGCCCAGTCCCATTGTTCTGCTATTCTTTCTAACATTGATAGGATAGACCAGCATGAACTTTCTCTTGTCCACACCTTCATGCAGCCTCACTATGTAGCTCCCTTGGCCAAGTAGTCCAATCTTTTCTATCTTTTTAATATTGTAAATAATTCCCCCATTAATTTTTGTTGCAACATCTGTGGCAAGCTTTACATTTCCTCTTCATCTTAGTTCATACACTCAACCAAGGGAGACAATGAAATGGCACAATGAAGGAATGCTGCAAGATTATCTTCACTAGCCTCCAGGCTCTTTGAGTGAGTCCTTGATCACCTGGAGGCTTTGTTTATGTGATAGATGCCCTTCAAAACCAAGAAGGACAGGGAAATATCTAGTGAACTAGGCTAGGACACATACAGAAGGGAAAGTTCGGGAGAAATGACTCACACTGGGAAGGACCCACTTCTGTGGAGCAGAAATGATGCTGCTCTCTCACTATGCAATTTCAGCGCAACTGCTGGATATGAGCCAGCACTTAATCAAGCTAAGACTCATGCTAAAGATTTTAATTTTTAGCCCAAGTTGTCAAGATTCCTCCTAATGCAATATTATCTACAGTCTGAAAGTCTGTTTCTACAGTCAAGATTGATTTTTGAGTTACTGTTTCTTTTGGAAACAACATTCTGCATGGAAGAATTTCATTTACATGTTGAGAAGGTCTCAGCGAACTTTAAAATGTGTATTTTTGTTACTAATGTTAGATTCCAGTTTATCTTATGTCAGTGCTAATGAACATAATTTGCACTTTTATGAATTTAACTAAACCTGAACACATTTTGTAGTTTCATGTTGCTTGTTGATACAAGATAAACGGCAACTATAGTAGTAACATTTTGCTATCTGATGTATCTTCCTGATTATGATTCTCTTCTTCTTCTTAAAATAAGTACACCAAGGGCCTTTGGCAAAGACAGTTCTGTGTTTTCATATTTTATCATGAAGAACTACAACAGCCCAAGTCAAGATTGTCTTGGTAGGTAGCTCAACATCCTGCCAGCTGCCTCTCTCAGCAGGTAACTGTGGCCTCCTGCTAAGCATTGCAACTGAAAGGGGGGGAACTGAAGGAAGCAGCTGTTGTGCGCGCGCAAACACACACAGAGAGGGAGGGGGGCCTTTACTGTGGGGCCATGAAAGGAACAGCCTGAACATGAAAAGTAAATGATATTTTAAAGTACTTGAAAAAAGACTGGTAATACAGTTATGAGGAGGGTAAGATACATGTTTACTTTCAGAGAGTAGAAAAGGGAAAGGGGCATGCCAGTATTCAACAAGTAGACATGATAAAAATGTAAGGGGGGCATATGAGAATTGCTGGTGGAATTCTAGAGCAGCAGGAGTAATTGACATTTGCACACAGCAAATGAAAACTTCTAATTTCAGGCTTATCATTTTTTAATTATCCTTTTCTGAGACAAACAAGGACACCTAAATCTGAGCCACTTGCTAGATAACAGAATTTTGGCTGAAAAAAATGTATCAGGTTGAGTGCTAATGCAGCAGAAGTGGGGTGAAAGGTGCTCACACATATGGGCATAAGTTTCCCTGAAATCTATAATTTCCATTTGTTAAAGTGTAGCAACAATAAAGTGCCTTCACACTTTCATGATATCTACAAAGCCATGTATTCATGGCAGTGTTTATTTTTGAGTGCACTAAATGTTTGCAAGACATTTGCAAACTGCCACATTCATAACAGTATGATTTGCTTGATATCTCATACTAATCATGCAAATAGTGAAGGAATCATGTTCCAATACAACAGCTATTAGCAAGACAAAACTTTATCTTGGGAAGTTAGATATTGCACACATAACATGTATTATTAACCAGGGCAAACTGAATATGAAATGACTATTTACTCTCTAAAATCAGAATGGATGAGAGATGTCCATTTGGATACTTTGGCCGAACACAGTGTGAAATAGGAACAAGCAGATTCAGCAAGTAGTTGAAGAGTAATTACAAATAGTTATTGGCCTTAATAGTGACTGCTTATACCTGTGGCTTTACTAGGTCACGTATTTAATAGACAGGCCATTTGCAAACAGCTGTTTCAGCCACAGTTCATTTATCTGTCATATACTTTAATAACACTTCTCATAATATTCTGTATGTTACGCCTTCTAAAGAAATGATAACAAAGAAGTTATTCAATCAAGCTTCTCTCTTTAAAAATTAAGATTCACTTGCATGAATGTTATGTGAGATATGAAAATATTGTATTGTATGTGGGTTGTGTATATATGAACTTATATCTCAACCTGATAAATAAAATTTATGTTCCTGAGTTAATTTCTGACTCTGATGTGCATAAATTGAGAAACAGCCTAGAGAAGAGCGAGAAGCTAGGATAAGTTCCATTTTTCTGATTAGCAGCACACATCTTGAAAAATTTACACGTTAAGCATGGAGATTTTTAAGCATAAAATTTGGACTTTTAGGATTAAGACAGGCCCGTGGTGGTTGTGTTAGTTAAATCAAAACCCTATAAATTATCTTTCCAAACTGCATAAATTAAAAGAGCTGAATGAGTGTGAACTAGGCACACTTATAATGAAAGGTCTATTAATTATGATGCATTGTATACTTATGCTGGAATCACTGGTACAGTCAATGTCGTACAAGTGTAAGGGATGAGCAGACAGACTGTTTCTTCTTGCACATGTGATTTAATTCCTTGAACAGTCTGAATGACTGGCAGGGGTTAAACCACTATATGCTGCATTTGTATGTTGGTGGGATAAGAGACAGACTAATGGACAGTACCTGCAGGGGTGAAGGTGAAGGACTGAACTGAAAAACAAGAAAAGTAAATACATTATGAGTTACAAACCCTGTTAAGAAGTGCCAGTTAAAGGGCATGAATGTCCTTTAGAATTGACACATCTATGGAAGTTTAAAATCATGTGCAGGTTATAGAAATTCAGCTTTAAGCACTAGCCAGCCAGCAGCCCATGAGAAATAGTGAACATGATAATTTTTCACAACTGCATTAAATGTTAACCCGTTAAAGGTGAACATGCAGCCCTTCTTATGGATGCTATGATCAGCTTTGAAATGTAGCTCTTTATGAGCTTCCATTGTCAAGCAAATGCAACATTTGACAATTAACAGACAACTCTATGTTACAATACAACAGCCAGCCACATAGTGAGGGGTCACTGAAAATGACATGAACATAAATACCATATGTGTAAGTATTTTTGGCAATCTTAATTTTAGGCTTTTCACTGTTTAGTGCTGACAAATGGCAACTGGTTGTCAGTTAGGGACCCTATTTTCCACACATTTCCAGATAAACTTATTCTGCAGAGTTATTTACATATATGGTAAAATCATGGAATGTTAGATGATACAGGACTAATGACAGGAACATGCTGCTTGACATCACTCAGAGCCCAAAAAATATATGTAAAAAATAAATGCAACAAGTAGGCATATCCTATATTTAGCACATCTGATGTACATGAAAGATTGTCATAAAGGAGTTATTTTATTAAAATCCTAACGTGTTATTATCAGTACTCTTAACATAAGGAGGTGACAATACTGTAGCTTTCAATGTCAGTGATTTCAATATATCTAACTTCCAAAAAGAGCTTGGTATTTTGTCTAAAAAAACAAAAACAGAAAAACCCCACCAGACGAGAGCAGAAGCTACCATCATGTAAATGCACATTAATTAAAAGAAAAAATGTGCAAACAGCATAGCCTATGAATAATGTAATTTCACCACCATGGTCATTCAGGCTCACTGTATATAATTAATAAGAAATCAACAGGATCTTAGAGTCAGATATGCATGGCATACTGCCAGAAGTAAATATGCTTGAATTGGCTAGACTGAATAAATCAGAAATATTTTCTTCTTTGGAAATAATATGATGCCAAACATTAATGGCTAAAATCTGCAAAAGTTCATTGATTATTCAACAGAAGTTTTCTGACTCAGCTCCCATTGAACTCATGGTGCACAGCGCTGTCACTGCAGACTACATTAAAGGGCAGGTTGGTTTTTGATTGCAAAAAGTCACTGGACATGAGACACATTTCTAATGCCTACATTTTCAATATGCTTCCATATTCCTTCCAAAACAAGGATACAGAATAGAAATATAAATCAAGATTTACAGGTTCCAGTGTAAATCCAGTGAAAGGCCCTAGACCGTTGCGTTTAATAGAAGGGAACAGAAAGCCATATTCAAGAGTAGAACTTTGTATCATGCCTAGTGTGGTCAAATGCAGCACCTCTAAATAAGCCCTACTAAGGCCATCCCAAAAGCCAGTCACACCTGAAGTGTGCAATATTTGCCAACTCCATTGCTGTTGTTGTTGTTGCTGCCATCTCCTCCTCCTCATCCACTGAGCTAGAAGGTGAGCAAGGCAGTGATCCAGCAGCATGGCATGAACCCCTCTGTGCATTGTGATTTGATTGTTATTTTGTATTTAATTGGATTTTATTGTGTTGTAAACATTGTAAGCCACCTCAGGGAGGATATCCATACATATTTTAAATAAATAATAGGGTAAGATCAGTCAGTGGATTTATTATAAATTTACTATGATTAAAGCATGAAAAACATACTGGTTTTTCTGACCACACGTCATCATATCTGTACAATTAAAACCAACCAGACAGAAGTAACTTAGGGCCCCATCCTATCCAACTTTTGAATGCCAGTGCAGTTGAAATGCAGCCTTGAGGAAAGGGAACAAGTTCCCTAACTCGGAGGAGGCTTCCCTAACTCCATGATTGTCCCGCCTCCCCACAAGATGCAGCACATGCCCCATTGTCATGGCTCCAACGGCATTGGAAAATTGGATAGGATTTGGCCCTTAAACTACACCAGGACTCCAATGAAAAGCCAATCTAAAATTCTTGGTGTCTTATATCAGATGTACTCATTACATGAATATAAAGACTTCCTTGTGGCAATGATGAAATGTGGTGCAGAGCAATGCACTTGAAGCTCTTAAAACTCCTGTTCTTTTGCAGCATACTGAGCAAGCATACAGCATTCACCCATTCCACTCTTCATATCATCATGATTTTTGTACATCTGTTCTTACCTGCATAATTGCTGAGCCCCTTCCTCTTCTTTCTGCGCCAGTACAACCAGATACTGAAACCCATGAGAATTACCCAGCATGCACCACCAATTCCTGCTATAAAGGCAGGTTGCTTGACAACATCAGTGATTTGCTCAGTTATGCTATTGTTGTTTTCAGTGATCACAACTTCATTACGGCCTCCTAGTTAGAGAAAAAAAGGGTATCACATCAAGTGGAATGAATAATGCTGAATAACAAAGATGATGAATGTTCTGCAAATTCACAGAACACACACAAACATACAGAGAAAATGCCAATTAGTGAACAATTTTATCTGGTCCTTTGCAGCTATACCAAATTTTGACCAACAATGGTCAGTTGTTTACCCACAGTTTCATTAATAACAATAACAATATTTTCTGAGTTTGTGAAGCACTTCATTATCTTGATGCAATCTTGTAAGGTAAGTATTATTATTCTCTATGGCAACTGCGAAACTGAGGCTCAGTGGTTTCCCTAAGGTAACCTAGTGAGTTCATGGTAGAGGTTCCTCCCCCTTTACTGGTTAACAATAATGAATGATACAATACTATAATTGCTGAACAAAATAACAAACTTGAAAAGAAATAAAGGGGGGAAAGGAAAAAAGATTTGTAAAAGAGAAAAAAGACTATAAAAGGAATACACAAATAAAAGTATTTTACTTAAAAAATTAGTAAGCGCACAAATAAACATGGCCATATATAAAATAGATATTAATAAAGAGTCTATACATATACTTCTAAAAAGGACTTCAAAATATTCCAAAATTAATGGAGTTCATGGCAGAGATGGGATTCAAACCAGGGAAGTCCTTATTCAGAGCTGAGTGTCTTAGACACTATGCTACACCTGCAATTTGTTTTCAAGTTTTGAACTGAATACTGCTTCCAAGTTATATTAGAGATATTTCACACTTTGACATTGTACCTCTCAGATCAATTTGTGGAGTCAAATACACTTCCCCCATCATGCCCCACTCAGAAGAACAGTGTGACACTTTAGAACAGGGGTCGCCAAACGTTTTGGCCAGAGGGCCACATCAAATATCTGGCGTGGTGTTGAGGGCTGGAAAAAAATTTAAATATAAAACTTAAATGGATAAATTAGAGATGGAATTTAGATGAGTGAATAAATGAATGAATGGGGTCATTCATTCAACCTCTTTGGCCCTCAGAACATCCTCCAGACACAACCAGAGCACAGCTCTGGTCATGTACAGTTGAGTGGGCCAGAGGCTTTCAGGGGACGAGAGGCTGGCCGCAGGCCAGATAGAGGCTTGTCGCGGGCCGCATCTGGCCCCCGGGTTGGGGTTTGGAGACTCCCTGCTTTAGAACATAAAAGTAGGTCATCTCTATCTTATAGGAAAGAACCAGCTTGGTGGGAACAGAATATTTAAATTCAAATCTGAAATAGTGTGGTGGGGCACTTAGAGCCCTACTGCCATTTGCACAGCCCATCTTCTTGCACATGGGGCAGAGGTGGGAAAATCCAGGTAGCCTATTGGCCACCTGGAGGCATCAGGGACATGTGCAGCTGCTGCTGGGATTGATCTTTCTCTCCAGCTTCAAGCTGTGCTGTTTGATCAAGCCTTGTCTGCCCCATGTATAGTCTGAGATTAGTTGGTTGCTCTTTTGGGGGACCAGGTAGGAATTTTTTGGTTGTTAACATGATTGGCTTTTGGTTAGCAGCTTTTTCACCTACCCCAGACTGGCATTTGGATCAGGTTGTGTGAGGATTTCCTTAGAGTGGTTTTAACTTGGACTAGGTAGGTGGTGTGCTGGCAGGGTAGCCAGGAATTGGAGCTGGCATACATGCTGAGGTAAGCAAGGTCAGGGACTGAACCAGGACTACTCTGATAACACTTGTCTGGGTTGGTGAAGTTGGTTGGCAAGCCCTTGGCTGAATCAAGCAAAGGCCAACACAAGCCAGTGCTGGCCAGATGCCTCGACCCTTCAGGCTTGGCGGTGATAACCTAACTCAGAGCCCAATCCTGAGCTTGCACTGCTGGCAGTGAGTGTAGCAAACATGCTGTAAGCTGTGCACTTACTTGGCATAATGGTATAGCAGTCATGTCTTTCATTATGTGCTTGGAAAGATTACTATAGGTTGTTATTACATGGGTACCACCAAAGACGCATATGGGAGAGAGGCTTGGGATGATTAAACTTTTTGACTAATAACAACAAAGAAAAAAGTGTTTTGAAAAATGATACTGTTTTGGCATAAGTACAGTTACCACTAAAAACATAAAATAACACAAAAAGTGGTATGTGACTTCTATGCCTGTATGCACTGATATAGATCAAAACCAGTTTAGAAAGAACTGATGTGTAAAATAATGCTACAATAATTAGAGGTCTCTAACATTTATGAAGAGTATAAATAACTGTAGCACAAAACATATGCTGACTGACCTTGTTCTGGAAATCACTCATTCCCTATAGATGCTTAATTTCCAACCTTCTTTGAGCAGAGTAACTGGCTACTTACCAAATATCCAGGCTAAATAGTTGCTAACATGAAAAATAACAAAACATGGGGCCCCCCAAAATGAAAGATTCTGCAAGAAACTAGCCATTTGAATAGTTTAGGAAAATTAGGCTCCTTTCCAGGTTTTGCCACTGACTGTGAACAATACTGTAGTCATTAAAATGTGTAATCCCCAAAACAAATGATTTTCCCTTTAACGTAATCCTGTATTTTGCTCAGATTGTGTGGCTTTTAAAAATGACACCATTTCCAGTCCTTCAATGTTGAGTGAGCTATAATCCTAAACATTTATTGAAACAGAGCTGCCAAGCTATCAGATATTTACATCTATGAGACAATTCAGCATTGTATTGTTATTTGGGATAGTAAATGTTTGCTTAAATAAATTTGTCTCCTTGAAATGCAGGATAGAGAATGAGTGTGAAAGAAAACTTCCACAGCACAAATCATTAAAATATTGTATCATTGTGTCTTGCTGTGAAAAATCCTATTTTTCCATTCAGAATGATTAAGGTCACTGTTTATTTTTTGGAACAAAGCCAGTGCTATGTCAGCACATTGGTTCCAGCCTCAGGTAAACAAATAAGGTCATTGCTCAACTGGTTGCAAATGACTAAAAAGCTGAGGGCATACTTATTTACAGAGCTCTATCTTCTCCTGTGGCTGTGTTACTTCCCGTTCTTACCCTTTTACAGGTAAAGAGCTTTCTATAAATGGCTATCAATTTCTAGCAACATTTTAGACTGTATATCCTTACGACAGTTTGTGTACATATAAGCAGAAGCAGTGTCCATTTTGCTATTTGCCTTCCTATTGTTACTGACGCTGCAGATTCGCATGACTAATATAAATGAACTTTTTATGATACCAAAATGCTATCTGGTTGTGTGCATTTGTCAGTTATACATTTAGCAATTACCATTACTATGAAAAGTCCTGAGCGCAGCAGGGCACCCTGGAAAAATGGAGGTCCACTTCAGTACTACTTTGGAACTTATGAACTTATTAGGAGTGGCCGATTCTTTCTCCCTGCACTGTTCAAACAAACCAACAAACCTCCTTTTCATGGCTCAACATTTAAGCTTGGTAGGTCTCAATACACTGAAGTACAGGACTGGAGTATAAGGGCTGAACTACAGTGGGCCCAATGTAACCAAGGATTCAGGACCTGCGGATTTCATTATCTGTGGGTCCCTAAACCCGCAGATCAGACTCACACGGATCTGCCGGAGATGAGGGAAGCTGTGCTCCTCTCACCTCCGGAGGTTGTTCTGAGGCCTCTGGGTGGCCTTAGAAGGTCACTTTCAGTTTTTCATAAAAACTGGAAGTGACTATTTAAGGTCTTTGGAGAGCCAGGGAAGCTGTCCCCAGCCCTCTAAAGGCTTTTCAAGGCCCTCATAAAAACTGGAAGTGACCTTCTTAGGCCTCCAGAGGCCTCAGAACATTCTGAGGGGCCCCCCCGAAACCGGTGAATTTTGTTAACTGTGGGTTTTCTTATCACAGTAGTTCCTGAAATGGAATCCCTGCAGATAATTTGGAAGGCCCTGTAAACATCTTTGAAAAGATATTCAGTGATTTGTGAATCAATGGGGTGAATCACCACCCACAAGGACTTCTGAGTGTTGCAGAACTTGGCTAGCCTCTCCTAAATATAAAATATTACTGATTGATTTTTGGCTAAATATCTCTCATGAAAACTAGGGAGAACTAGGGAGAAATACAGAACACACCTCACTGCTCTTTAACATTTTGTCCTTTGGTTCACCAAGTCAATGAAAACCATGAAGTTTTCAGCCTCTAAACCACACAGATTTTAACAAAGATTATGGTAATCAATGATGCTCTGTTAGAGCAAAACATTTTAATTGGAAGCCAAACTTTCTAAATTTGCTTAAAGTACTATTTTCTAAACTAGATAAAACTTTGATGATGAAGCTAAAGTTAGCATTATAATATATTAATATATAATATGTCTGGTTCATGGACTGTCAATATTCCAAACCCCCAACCCTGACAGCCAACCTGAATATACTTGGCTGTCATTTCCCTACAGCTTTGCATTTGCTTTAACTGCCCTGGTGTCAGAGAGGAGCAGGGCAGTTTTAGGGTAGACAGCTGAATCTGAAGGCACAACTAGGAAACTTTTGAATTGGAATTCTGAGGTAAATGGGGTTTGAGTGCTAAATTAAACAACTTTAGCATTGTTTGAATGCCATGATTTTCCAATGGTACTTCACTGGTGCAAATCTGATGAATGGTCCTGAAGTCTTTCGACAGAAGCAGAAAGCTTCACTGCTTATTGTTTGTGACACAGATGGAAATTCTTAAAACCAAGGGGGAATGACACAAGGCCCTTGTGCCAAAGAAGTCGAATTTGTAGGGTCCACATTGCAGAATGCATTACTTTTCTCCTGACAGCCTGTTGAGTAGTGACTGTGGCTCTAAGTAGCATTAGCTTTCTTTTTCATTATCCTTTTTTCATTCCTCTAGCCTGCACCATGCTAGGCTGGTGACGGAATGACATTCTCTGTGTGCAATGCACCTTAAAACTGCACAAACCGCATCTCCTATGAGTTCAGATTCCCTTTTCATTTAACTGAAAAACAGAAAGAAATCTTCAAGGGAGTTTTCATAGGACTGTAAAGCCTCCCACAGGCTCTTCCTTGGGAAGGCTGGCTTCCAAATTAGGTCAACGTACTTTTAAGTTAGCAGCCTGGCAGCTTGTTCTACCCTTCAGTGCCTTGCAATTACATGTGCAAAGGTAATAATTCATTTAAATGTCAGAACAACATATGCTTTGTGATTTTAGCAGCTGAACGTAAATGAATATGGATGTACGTTTCCCATTGATGTTCAACAGAATTAATGTAAGTGTTCAGATATGGAGAAAAATGGCATTAATTTAGTATTTCTTTACGTTATATTTAATCAGAAGGAGGGAGGGAGAGAGAGAGAGAGAGGAAAATGTGCATGTGTGTGTGTGTGTGTGTGTGTGTACGAGAGAGAAAGAAAAAGTATCAGTGTGTTACTTTATATACTGCAGGTGTTTCTGTAACAATGCTGTCAGTTCAGCTAATTAGAACACAGGCGAGGGATGTGTGCGACCTGTAACGCTCCATTGTTTCTGCAGACAAAAATATAATGAAATATAATGTCTTCCTCCCATTGGAGAGTAATGAAGAACAAAACTAATTTGCTGGACCAAAAATTAATTAGACACATCAGATTCGATTGCACCTATTACTGTGAAAGTTTGCAGCTGTTTCTCATATTATTACACCAACAATGGAGTCTATGCACAAGTTAACTGTTGGGAAGCATCAGAACCTTTTCAAGGAAGCATGCCAGGCTCTCTCTTTTTGGTCCCAAGCTACTTCTTTTTCCTTCAATTGCAGCCTCTGGTATGTCCACTTTGTCCTGAACAAACAGTATGTTACTGTCCTGGTTGACGTTTAATATTTCACTCTTACAATTTAGCCCTTTCAGCGGTAGTCATCTTTCCATACTTGAACCCTGAAGGATGCGGTAGTTAATGGCTGGGGGTTAGGGCCCTTTCAATCTCCATTATGTCATTTTTAGTCTTTTCTTTTTTAACACCTTTCCTTGTTTGATTTACTTTTGTCATCTTCATCTCTCCTTCTCCTTGCATCTTTCCTCCTTGGCATCTGTAGAATGTACGATTCATTCAAGGTGATTCAGGGCCCAGTCCTGAACTTTATGCACTGGCTCACCACCAGTGCACAGTGTCGCAAATGTGCTGTAAGGCACGCCTGCAACACTTACTGCTCGGCCAGCGCAGGCACGGGCTCAGCAGGAGCCCACACTGAGCCAGTGCCAAGTGGAGGACAGGCAACCACTGCCTGGAACTTCAGGTGAGCAAGCGCTGGGCAGTGGAGAGATGAGTGGTGGTGTGGGAGGAGGGTGGTTCCAGAGTAGGGGGAGACAGGGGAAAGGTGTGGTGGTGGAGGGAGCAGGGCAGAATAGGGGCAGAGATAGTGGCAAGCCCTGCTGCTACATCTCGAGCCCCCTCCGGACCCAGGAGACCTGACACAGGACTCTTCGAATCTGCACCCGCTCAACAGCAGGTGCAGATTCAAGGAGACCCATCGGGGCCACCTGGAGTTTACACTGGGTAAGCAAGTGTACGCTCCCTTACTCCAAGTAGTCCCGGTGATGCTTCCCAGCCCCTTGGGATGCAGCGGTAGCCATTTTGGTGCCACTGCAGCCCTGTGCACTGACAAACTCAGGACTGGGCTGCCCAACTATAATGTTTCTAATGTAGCTTCTGAATCTTCTAGAAACTTTATTACTTCTGTGTTTCATGTACTGCCAAAAACAATTAGAACTATACAGATGCTTTTAGAAATGCTGAAATAATGTAGAAACTAGTGACAGGCACTTCTATGCAATGTATGAACTGGGCCTGAGAAGGCTGAATATGTTATCAATATATTCAGTGTGGTGGAGTGAATAAAGTACTGGATTTAGATTCAAACCTCTATTCAGCTAAAATATGGAGCAGAATATATGGAGCCAGACTATAAATATATTAAAGAGTTGGTATGATGAGTTGCAAGGAAGTTTAATAATGGACAGAATTTCAACATAATTAGAACCAATTTAAAATTCATCAAACTTTTAATCAGTATTGTAATTCAATTTGTGTTGAATCATAGAAAGTTTCAGATACTTTGTATGAGACACGCTTTTCTTTCCTTAAGACAAAGACCTCATTCACCCACCAAGTCAAATTAAAATATTCAAACACATTTTAACTGAAAATTACCAAGTGCCTATTGTCTTTATATCTGTGAATTGTTATATTCCCATGACTTTGTTATCTTCCAATTCTCTTTGTAAAATTGGGGGAAAAGGAAAAATAAATCCCCCTGATCTTGAGCCAGTCATGGTCTCTCATCCTAAGCTATCTCATATAATCTATTAGGAAGTTAAAACTAGAAAATACCATGTATGCTGTACTGAAATCTTTCAAAGAAGGATGGGATACAGATAACAGATATGTTATAGCTGGTGTAAAGTAGTGACCAAGGGGCTGAACTGTGAATGAGGACCTTTGCAGTTAAAATCTCACCTCTGCCATGGACTCACTAGATAGCCTTGGGCAAGCCACTCCCTCTCAGCCTCAGCTCCAATATAGGGATAAAAATACTTATTTTACAGGATTGTTTTAAAGACAACACCACAAATAATACATTGACTGCACAATCCTAATACACTGACTGCACAATCCTATGCATGTTTACTCAGAAGTCACTTCCACTATCTTCAAAGGGGCTTATTTCCAGGAGAATGTGTATAGAATTGCAGCCATAAACACTTTGCACACTCAGTAAGAGCTAGATAAATGTTAAGTATTATTATTTCTTGCATACACAGCTCTTCTTGCTCAGCACACCTACCCCCCCAAAACAGATATTTAATCAAGCACCTATATCACTCCTCTTTTAGAAGCAAATGATTTAAGCAAAAATTAAAGGTGGCATCCAAAATAATGCTTGCAAAAGAACCCTTCATGCAAGCGAAATGCTCCTTGCATTCATAGAGAGAGTTCGCGTTCACAGAGTGCACTTCCATTAATGGAAAGCTACTCTAGATGCAACCCAAAAGATATAACTAAAGCACAAATTAAGCATTGATCTATACATTCAGTACAATAATTTCATATAGCCCTATTGGGATTGTATTAGACTGCTGGTTGGAAGATTCCATACCTGAATGTTCCCCAACATTAAGAGAAACACTCCTTATTTAAGAGGTATAAAATTCACACTTGAGAACAAGGGCTACAATCTTTAATTTTTTTATATTGTGCTAAGTATAGCAACTTCTTCTACATGGTGAACTGTTTAAATACTCAGTCCCTCACCTGATCTGAAATGGTATAGTTCCAATAAACTATTGGATCCTATTAAAATAGCTTGATTTTCTTTATTGGAAATATTTCAGCACAACAATGTAACATACAAACAAGAGCAATTGTATTGCACATTTTCCCTCCTCCACTAATTCCCCCCCCCCCAATTTATGCTCAAAAAGCATCTCAGAAGGGTAAGGTTCTAGGTTTGCCTCTAGTCATGAAATTAATTCAGCATGGAGATGACTAATAAGAAACAGACTTTCAAAAGAAAGAGATAAGATTACCAGGTTTCCTCTCTCTTTGGACTAGAGACTTCTTGCGCTTTGGCATATGATAAAGCAGACCATCTGCTTAGAATAGCAAAGAAAAGCTAAAAGCTCAGAATACAAACTTTAAATATGGCCTTGGGCACCAGCAACATAAATAAAGCAATAATCTTGCAATCTTAACAGGCTGAAGAGAGAGCTTTAGTTAGCCGTTCTATAAATCTATCCAGCTGCTGGAGTGTTAAATTCATAATGCAACATTAGTTTCATGCAACAATCTATGTTCCCAATACATTTCAGAAAAATGAAGCTCTTTCACCTGCTTTTATTTTGAGAACTTTTCCAAAGAAGATCAACTGTCTGGCACACAACTGCATGTTATTTTTTCACTTCTGATTTCTTAAAGATGCATAAAATGCTAGTGACACAGAACACAAAAACACAACCAATGATCACATACCGATTATTATAGGTTGCGGCTCGCTTTTCACTCCAACACCAGCACTGGTACTTGCTGCAACTTCTACTCTGTACTGAATTCCTGGATATAAGCCCCCAATCACTACAGATCGAATGGCTGCATCCACAGTCTTGTTGACGTGAAATTTTGTTTCATTACCCAAACACCAGATCTTAAATAGGGAGATAAAATGATGGAGAAACATTTTTTCCCCCACATTTAAAAATACAGTATAGGAACAATAATCAATAAAAATAAATAAACATACGCAAATATACTACCAGTGAACTCAGATGGGATAGTGCCTAGCAATGGGGGAGTGAACTGGTGTCACTGAAAAAAAAATTCATTTCTACATTTTGGGGAAATACCTAGATGTGTAGATGTTTATAAATTAAAAGAAAAAAAAATATTTTTACTGCACTCCCAATGGCTTTGTGAATTTGTAGAACCTTAAGCTTCCAGGACCTCTAAAATATTGAGGATTATTGAGCCAGTGTAATGGGGGGGAAGGGAAACAAGATCAGGGGGAAAAGAAATTGGTCTGCTCCAACGTCTAACATCTTATGTTAAGTGCCTTGGGAAAGAGATCAGTGTTGTATGCTATGACCACAAACGAAAAACCCGAAAGTCTCCAAATGGGTAGCAATCCAAGCCTGCAGTATAGCCAGCACTATTTAGTAGTATGATGTGGATTATTTAAAGTCATTTCTTTAATTTTTATTTATTAATGTGTTTTTGGAGAAACAAAAGTGGTAATTTGAGAAAACTGCATTAACTATTTTTGTATTCAAAAATATCTTGGTATTCAATTCCTGTGGTAATGTATTCTGGACTAAGTAGCCTTCTAGGGAACTAAAAAAATCATGTATTCAACTGTGAAATTACAGTGCCAAAGAAAGGTGACAGTGGTCAAATGTTGCAAGGGGTGTTGTGTTTTGTCCCCTGTTCAGAATGATTCTGCTTCTTATGAAAACAATCAAGCAGAATATCCACAGTGAAGTCTATGTGTATATACTGGAGGCACTGGTAGAGGCTATACGTACTCAGAGAACTGGCAGGCTATATACATCTCTCTGATTGCATTAAGAACTTCCAAGTCTTCCTTATAAAGTTGAGTGAGAATGTGAATGTGTTTCAGCATGTATAAATATACTTGAACAACTTTTTTTTTTAAAGTAGATTTCCAAAAAAAGGAATAAATGTGTAAATAGTAAGTAGCGCCCAACTCAACAGATGGCCATAATGAGAGACAGCACATGTCAAGGGCATTCAGCCATCTCACCAAAAAGCTGTTATGTGTTCTACATACTAGAGTACCAAAAGAAAGACTGTTTTCTGCACTGATGTAGCCGCCTTTATCTCTGTAACAGTTTAAATGAACCAACAATGTCATCTGTAATATCATACAGTATGCCCTCAAGGAGAATAAATAGCATTTCATTGTTAAAACATGCAAATACTTATATTTAAATAAATAACTTCATACAATTTGATTAATTAATTTGTATAAGCTAATTAGTACAGCTGGCATGCATCTTACACGAGGGTCAAATTCCAGAGTCAGCAGCTAAAGCCAAAATTGCATATCCAGTACTCAGAAATATCTTGAAAGTCTCTTACAGTCAAAAATTATGTACTACCTCTTTAAAAAAATATGAGAGACAGATGGGAACTGAGACCAACTGAGGAAACAGCACCTACATTCTCCAATCTCAGAGTCACTCTGGGGCATGTATTTAACTCAGTAGAATGGTGGGCAGAATTGCCTGCACTATTTAAATGGTTGTTTTTATCTATTTTGTTTTCGTTTGTTTGCTGAGCACATGTAATCAATTCACGCAAGTAAAGTTCTCATTAGATGGAGGGTGACTATATTCTCTTTAAACCCAGGCTATTGTGACATACTAACAAATATAGAGAAGAAGAAAAAAAATTAGCCAGAATAACTACTGTTAACAGACTTTAAAAAATTAAATACTGCAGTTATGACCCTGGAGACAATTTCATATCAAGATAGTCACCAGCCTATGAATTTTATAACTCTGTATGCTCAGTGGAACTTCTGTGTTTTGTTTCTAGAACTGTGGGTTGCCTGCTCTGAACCACAAGGAGGACGCAAATCTTACCATGAAGCAACATGGTAAGGAACTGCTTTGGCAACAGATTCTGGAAAAGGTGCCATCCTACCTCCAATCCCATCCCTGAATGTGGTTAAAAAACAATGACATCTAGTTTTAAGTAGGATAGAAAGGGTGCTGCTGTCATTTTGCTTCAGGTGCAAACGTGTTAAAGCTTGGGTCTGATCACAAGATCTTTTGAAGAGCTTCAAATGTTTTCAATGCATCAAGGAGAACTGCTGCTAGGGGATAAAAAGTGTAAAACCTCACTGGGTGAATGCAAACTCTTGCAGGAGCCTGGGGAGAACTGCTTCTTTTTAGAACAGCAATACAGTGAAAAGGAAGGCTGAAATGCTCCTGTAGCTTGGAGTCTTTCAACAACAATGCATTTGTACATCAAAAATGGAATCTAAGATTCACCAAAAGTCGCACCCTCTTCAATGGCAGCAAGCAGGCACTTTTTTTTCTTTAGGATGTTGAAATGTTCAATGAAAGAGCACACTGCACTCCCAATTTCATATTTGTTGTTATATAGATTTTGGATGTGGAGTTATCATGATATTTTAAAATACACATTCCTGGCACTGCAGAGAGAGATTGGACTTTCAAATGAATCTCAGTCGTGTATGTTTATTGGATGACACTGGACAAATGACCTTCTGATAATGCTAACTGGGCTATTGGGAAATGTGCAGTGCAATCCAATCTGGCACTGGAACAGGCAGGACAGGAGACCTGTACTGTATCCAGCGCAAGACTGGGGCCTGAAGTGGCTCAGCCAGAGGTAAGGGAAAACTCTTCCCTTTATCCCCTGGTAAGCCACCTCAGCCCCAATGGGTCTCCTTGGATTTGTGTCACCTCCTGAGGTGGAATAAGTCTGAGGAGAGTGGAGCAGTTTGCAGCTCAGGGGCTGGGATCTGGCATAACAGCCAGGTCCCAGCCCCACTTCCAGCTCCCCGCCCGCCCACCCACCCTGGGACCACCCTCTGTCTGCCCTCCCCTGCCCTGGAACAACTCCCTCCCACCTCCTTCTCACCTTCCCCAGACCCTTGCATCCGCCGAGCTGAACCGACGCAACCCTTCCTGCCTGAGTTGGCACGGAGGCTGGATTCAGCCTCCGTGGGCTGGCATGCGTCCCTGCACCAACCCAGTTGACTTTCAAGGAGACTGACCCTCTTGGACCGGTGCAAGGGACTTGGCCTGGCCAAAGGTGCAGTCAGGAATGCACCCTAAGTAAGCTAAGAACTGACAAGGGTTGTTACACTAAGGGTACAATCCTACCCAACAATGGAACAGGCAAGCCAGGAACCTTGTACTGTATCCAGCACAGGAGAGGTGCCCAAGGGTAGCCAGAGGTAAGGGGAAGTCCAGGTAAGCCACCTGGCCCCAATGGGTCTCTACGGACTTGCACCACCTCCTGAGGTGGCACAAGTCTGAGGAGAGCAGTGGTTTGAAGCCACTCTGCACTGCTCAAGGAACGGGGTTGGGATCCGGCATAACTGCCAGGTCCCAACCCCCCCACTACCCACCAGTCTGCCCCCGGGGCCACCAACTGCCTGCCCTGGAATGCTTCCCTCCCGCCTCCTCCCTGCCCACCCCAGAAGCCTGTGTTGGCTGAGGTGCAAACATGGGACAAACATGCCCCCCAAGGGTCTGTCAGGATTGTGCTGTAAGTTGTCTGGAAAAGGCACTTTTTTGTTTTGGATCTGATCATTCATCTGTAACTAACATTAAAAAATGCTACAGAAATCCTACAAATATTGTTAATGATACTAATCATACAATAGTATCAAATGTTTTCTTCCTATTGTATGTCATTCTTACCTTGTATTCTTGAATGATTCCATTTTGGTGATCTGGAGGTGGAGGATCCCAGGAAATGCTGATACTGGTACTATTGTGGTTTCCTACGGTCAGAACTGTAACAGATTGCGGAGGAGCACTTGGAGCTACACCACAGAGAGATAAAAAATTGAAGGGGGAAAAGCATTTGGTTACGTATTGTAAAATGATATCTGATGGCAAGTTTAGATTTGACATCACCTGAACACATGAGCAATATATATTTATTGAATAACACGGTCTACTCCTCTAGTAGGTCTACTCCTACTAGATGTATGGAGTTGGTTTGGGTATACAGTGGTGTTGAACTTGAACCTCTATACCTGAGGTACTCTGTTCTTGATCATTGTTTCATATGGTCAAGAGCAGTGTGAGTATAAGGGTTTTTTGCTTTGTTTTTTAAAACATTATTCTAACATTCATACCTGGACTATTGTAACACATATTTTTTTTCTGCAGAAAGTCAGTACTACATATACACATTCCATTTTAATTTCTGTTTATTTTATTGTTTTTCAACATTGCAAGCTTGCAGGCAGAAGCCTTCTTCGTTTGCAGAAGCTTTACTAGATCTAGTGCATTTTAGGCATCTAACAGCCCAATCCTAAAAGGACATTAAGCCACCAGAACAAGTGTTCTAGCAGCACAAGGGCTCTTTACAGTTGTCACAAAACACAATGACCATTTAGTGAGGCCTGGCAGCGATAAGCCAGTTTTGCATGCTAGCAGGCTGTCCATGTCCTCTGGCACTGGTAGGTCAGCATGGGGGGAGAAGGGGAGGAACTGGGAGGATGGGGTGGAATGGGGGCAGAACAAGGCCAGGAAGGGGATGATATGGGCAGCAGCAGCCCCAGTGATATCCTGTCCCCCTTGTAGGCCTCAGTCTGCCTCCCCTGGTCCTCCCCTGGCGTAGGTCCAATAGATCTATTCAGGTGGTTTACTCCTTGGCAATGGAACAAATATTCCATTACATGGAGGAAATCTTTAGTGCCGGAAGCTCTCCTGCAGGACACAGGACAAACTTCATTGGTGCGGCTGCAACACCATGTGGGGAATTAAGTAGGACTGGTCTGTTAGAAATATTAAGTACAAGGGCCATAATCCACAGAAATATATTAGTAGTTCTGGACATATGACACAGCTTTGGTCTTTGCTTTTCTGTAGTAATTCCTACACATGGGAAATGTTAGGAGAAAAATGAAGAAACTAAAAAGGGTTTATTAATAAGTAAGCCTTCTTCCATGGGTAAATAGGGTTTCGGAACCATGGCTACTGACCAAGAGAAATAAGCAGCATTTCTCCAAACTGATAGGGGGGTCTAAGCAGGTGGGTTTTCTCAAGCTAATCCCCTCTCCTTGAACATCCAATGCATGAAGATTATGAAGCTCATCTAACAATCTTCTTTCCAGTCAACCAAGCTTGCATGTGGCTGCTGGCTTTGCAGCACCATTCAATTAAAAGACTAGCAATACTTTAGTAATAAAATGTTCCATTTGGAGTTTTCAGGGCTGAAAATATTTGAACGTCTCAAATTTGACTGCTGGTTTCAGAAATTTTGTTCAGCATTGTTCAAAAACTGTTGTTGAAAACTTGATAATTTGAGGGTTTTTTTTTTAACCATGTGGTTATTTAATTTATGTGTTTGCCCATAAGTACCATGTATTACTATGCAGTATATGCTTGTTTAACCCAACTCTGTCTTCCTCGGTAGGTAATACCATTCTAAAAGCTAACACTATAATATAAATTAAACCACTTCCCTGACAGTGTTGCAGTTATTAAACAGACCACATTGAAAAATAACATTTTTAAACCGTTTTCTCATTTCCCTTGCTGCAGACTTGTAGACAACTCCATGCCTGATTCTTGACAGGTCAATTATTCCAGTGCTCAGCTCCTTCCCACAGATATTAAAACACCCAAATCTCTGCTCATCTTTTCCAGACAAAACTAAACAGAATTCCATTTGTTACTTTCACAAGGCCAAAGAGGTAGGAGATGAATGGATACTGAATTGTGACAAATGTCCGGTCTTCAGGAAAAGGAAAAACAAAACTGTGCCAAAATCGATTTTTTGAGTTAGGCCCCAGAAGAAACATTGCCTCTAAAATTCAATTCAATGAAAAATGAGATAGCTATTTTATGCGTTTTCTTGGCTAGAAATACATATTATAAGAGTGAAAAAATGAACATGTTAACATCATGCCTCAAAATTATTCTAACACACATTTTTTTCCTATTAAAAAGTATTTTTCCCAAAGAAAAATCATGCAGAATATGACATTTCTTAAAAGACTGCCCTTTTTTCTTTGAGAAGGGAACCATATTCAGTAAAATAAAAAAATCTGTTTGGGATTATGTCCGAAAAAAGCATAAACCCAAGATAATTACAAAGATAATTAAAGTACAAAAGAAAATGGCCAAGGAATGACATTTTGTGAATGCAGTATTTTTTCTATATAAGCCTATAAATAGTCTGCTCCAGAAGCAGACACATTGCAGGCCTTTTCCTTTCACCCCCCCCCCCCCAGCACCTGACATTTAACTGTTGACAGTACAATTTGTTAAAGTCTTTTGTAGCACTGAAGGAGACACCAACAGGCAGAGTGGCTGAAGGTTACATTAATCTACACAACAGCTTAGGGTCTGTGAGTTTAACATATCTATGGACAGAAGCCGTCTTAAAAAACCTTTACTACTCAAAGAGGTAGCTTCTATTGTATGAAATTACCTGACAGACTTTCCAGAGAGAGGGCAGCTACAAACAAAATTGTCACATGCTGTTAGAGTGTAATCCTATGCACACATACTTGGGAGTAAGTCTCATTGTACTCTATGGAATTTATTTCTGAGGTGATGTGCATAGGATAGCCCAATCCTATCCAATTTTCCAGCACCGGTGAAGCCGCAATGTAGCCCCAAGGTAAGGGAATAAATGTTCCCATACCTTAAGGAGGCCTCTGTGACTGCTACCCCACCACAAGATGCAGTGCATGCCCCATTGGCACAGCTGCACCGGCACTGGAAAATTGGATAGGATTGGGCCCTAAGTAATTTAAGGAATATAATTGAAAATAAAGACTAAAATTTTTTTGAACTCTCTCCTATATACTGAGTTAATGCTTTCTTTACAACTTCAAAATCTCTTTCCTGAAGACAGCTTCCCAAGGGGCAACTATGCTACTCTTTTACAACAGGAACAACAAAATGTCTTGTGGCAACTTGAAGCCTGAAAAATATTAGCACAAAATTTTGAAGAAGATATTAGATGAAGTAGACTGTAGTCCACAAAAAACATATGCTGTAATAAATGTGTTATTCTTTAAGATAATAAAATATACTATATTGTCCTTCCTGGAAAGGCTCGTTGATATATAAAATTTTAGGGGGTGGGTTTGTCCAACATCTATCTGACTTCACATAACTTCATTAGCTTCTTTGTTGCCCATTCAAGACATATGGAGGATCTTTTGGAGCTCCTGCTCCTCCAATAAGAACTGCTTATTCCTACCTCCAGCTTTCTTTTATTTAACCAGTTACTGACTCACAAGAGGACCTGTCCTCTTATTCCATTTGTGCTAATTCTATTATGTGTAGAAATATAATGAATTAAAACAAAGTGGGATGCAACTGACCACATTTAGCTACCAAGGTATACAAATGTGGAGCTCTTATTGCACATATGGAACTTCACGTACACATGAAGAAAAACAGAACCACCACTGCTGGTGCAAAGCTCCATATGAAACACCAGATCATTACAACGGACTTATCAAAATGTGAGGGCTTTATTAAATAGTTTTTTCTTACCTTCTTCAGTGGTACGGGCAGATTTTGATTCACTGTCCATTCCTTGGAACTCATTGAAATATGGTCGAACTTTTATTTCATAAGTAACTCCTTTTTTCAAGTTGACAAGGACAGTGCTACGCTCTGCAGGAACTTTGACCTCCAGAATCTGCCAGGCAGTAGGGGAAGGTAATCCTGAAGTCTGACGATATATAACTCGATAACCTTGAATGAACTGAGATTGGCGGTCAACCTGAAAGAATATTAACATAAATATTCTCAAGTTACTAATCTTCTCTTGACAGAATTCAGCTTGGTAATGAAAAACTTCTACCCTGTGATATTTATTTTTAAAAAAAATCATACATAATTTACTGTACTAGAGATACAAGTACTTTTCACCTCCTGTAATTAGCAAGTTGTATAACAGCCCAATCCTAGCTAACTATTTATGACAGTGGAACCGTTTTGCTGTCACCAACGGTCATATGATGGTGCAAATGGAAATGGTGTTGGTGACCCACTGCCACTAATGGCTACCCACAAGAACATTTGTAAGTCATTATGGGGGGTGGGCAGTAGGAGGAATGGGGTGGGAAGGGAGAGGAACCGGAGAGTTTCAGGGCAGGGAGGGCAGGAGGAGGAACGGGGAAGGAGAGAATGGATCCTGGCAGCAGTGACTTGTGCTGATATCCTATCCACACTCCCTCTTACTCTCCTTCCCAGCAAAATAGCTGGTAAAGATATGAGGAAACCCATTAGGGAAGCAGAAATGTACCCTGAGGTAAGGTAATGAAAGTTTCCTAACCTTGAGGAGGTCTCCATGATTGCCCCCTCTTCAGTATGCAATGCATGCTCAATTGGTGCAGCTCCACTGGCTCCGGGGGAGTTAGGATTGAGCCCAAAGTGAAGCACAGAGCTGTCTAAACAAATCTGTAACTTTGTTTCCAAGACCAGTAAACAAGGGTTTGTGCAATAGTCAAGAAAAGTGTGAAAAAATGCAAGGAGTACATTCAGTCTATCCATGTGGTCATATAGCCAACTGAGTGGCTAATTCAAGTCAGAAAGCTGGGATTCGAGAATATTCTTCACTCTCTTGACATTTTGAGAAGTTCATCAAAGCATGAGAATTTCAGAATTCTATTGGTCTGGGCATTATCAAGAATGAGTGACTGCAAAGACCTAAACCATTTTCCCAATATCAATTACCCTTACTAAACTCTCTTTATATTCTTCATTAACTTATTCAATATGAGATCAAGATCTTATGACAGGATAAGCAAAACACAAGGAACAAGAAAACAAGGAACAGAAATCACATTTATGAGATCAAGACATAAATTCTTTTTATCACAACTGCCATTGTTAAAAACCTTGCAACATATATTATAACAATGTTAAGTTTGCATTTTATAAACTTCTCTAGATATACTTTAAAGGAATTTATGTACTGAACGAGGGACATAACTCACAATAATAGCTTGTTAATACTGAAAGAATCAAGCTGTGTTTTTAAGAAGAACATTAAGCAGCTGCTTCCAAATGAAAGGAGTCTGTAAATCAGGACAAATTGTTTTATCCACATTTGAGTTTCATTAATTAAATGTTTTATGGACACAGAGACTTTATGAACATAGTGTTTACCACAAAACCAACTTTCGATTCCTCTGAATAGTTGGTTATGCAGACTCAATCTATAGCATATAATGCAAAAAGTCATATTTAGCAACTTCCTTATATATTAATGTTTATATATTAATGTTTAAGATGCCAGTGGCTCCCAACGTCACCTCAGGGAAAGGGGACATTCATTCCCTTCCTCTAAGTAAGGGAAGTAGCCCCACAATGGGGCTACTCAACTCTGTACCAGCTATTTAGTTGGTGCAGAGTAAAGCAGCCCTGTGTCGAGCCAAGAGACCCAGCCGAGGCTACTGATCTGGCGGAGCTGAGCTCTGCTGGTCTCGCTTTGCTCCCGCCCTCTATCTCCCCCCCGCAATCTACCTATTCCTGCAATGCCTGAGCCCCCCTTCCCCCACCCGGAATGCCTCCCCCTATGCCTCACTCACCACTCCATCACCCAGCAGTTGCCACCCGGTGGGTTCGCACTGAGCCAGCACTGGCCCTGCACTAGCCTGGTGGTGTCACAGGCGTGCCTTACAACATGTTTATGACAGCGAGCTGGCACAAACCAGTCTGGATCAGGCCCTTATATGCTTAATTTCTTCATCAGAGATAATTCTAAATATATTTTCATATATCAAAGAAGTGGACAACAAAGGAACTTTAAAATGATAATTTAAGAACTAGTAGTTCATCACAAGCATTTTTGAGTGCTACTTTTAGGTTATGCAAGTTATACTACACAACAGGTCCCTTAGTAAGACATATGAAACAGCTGTTTGTTTCCAGTGAGTAAGATAGGATTACAGTCTTACTGAACAAAACCAGCTTACTTCCAAGAAAAATAAATAACAGTTTTCAAACACCTCTAGTGATAAATATCATCACCATAATGTTTGATACTGCCATAAAACATTGTTGAACTGTTTTGCTTGCATAGTCAAACTATAAATGATGTTCACTAATAAAGAATACAGACAGCTTCTACAGAAGACGATGTGCAAGATACTTGTTAGCCCAGTGATAATGTCAGATAAGATTCTCCCTATCCCCTATCAGTGTCATACAAGAAATATCAAAATCATAGACCAGGGTTTCTCAAACTGTGGGACCTGACTGTTGGTGGGTCATGAAGCTTTAGCTGATAGCTAAGAAGGCAAATGCAGGGAGCCCTAGGGAAACTGAGTCATACTGTGTGTTTACTCAGAAGTAGGTGAACTTGTCAATTGGAAAGAGCAGGTAAGAGGAATCCAACAACACCAGAATGGTCCTTATCGGATGCACAAACCCTCAGTGGCTTCCCTGGTCCTCCTAATCCTTTTAAAGGCTATAAAATGTCACTTCTGGTTTTCCTCCAAAAAACAGAAGTTGTGTTTTTCGCCCTTAGGAGGCATTCTGAAGACTGCAGAGGCCACGGGCAGATATACACAAACTCTGCGGACTTCGGAAAGTCCTCTGGAGGCAAACATAGCACAGCTCCAGTCACCTTCGGAGCAGAGGGGGTCCTGGGCTTTCCCATGTCCAGGGCCACCTCTGCCATTGCTGCCTCCTGCCCCTGACCGGGAAGTAACTGCAGTGACGTCATCACTGCAATTACTTCTGTGCAGCTGCCTCCTCCATTCCCCTATTAAAAAAAGGGGGAAGGAGGGACGCAGCCCAGGCTGCGATGGAGCCTTTCACATCGCTTCTAAGTGGTGTGAAGAGCTCCATTTGAGCATTTTGGAGCTGCTGGAAGCAGCACCCATCACAGAGGTGAGCACTGCTTCCAGGAGGTGGGTGGGGCTCACCTTCAGGCCACTGCTTCTTATAGCCCCAAAGCACTCTGATGGAGCCTTTCGCTCCACTTAGAAGAAGCATGAAAGGCTCCCATGCAGCCAGGGAAATGACGCACATCTCCTCCAAAGTCAGAGAAAGCGTGTATCGCTTCCTGCCATGTCTGAAGATCGTCCTTCTCTCCTTTTGGGAAAGGAGAGGGGCACAGCCCTCAGACACCGCTGGGAACCTATCTTGGTGCGCTGACTCTCTAGGTCGCCCTCTCCTCTCCTCCTCCTCCTATAAAGGAGAAGGGGGGCAGCCCAGTCCAGCACTAAATTGTCAGCAGCGATTCTGGGTCGCCCCTTCCTCTGTTGGGAAAGGCGAATGAAGCCAGCGGAGCTGCTGGCTTCTTTTGCTTTAAAAAAAACCAAGACAAATGAGCAGTGGTGGGGGTGAGGCTGGCAGTGGCGCCCCCAGAGGGGCAGCACCCGGGACATTTGCCCCTGTTGTCCTCTCTAGGTCCACCACTGCTTTGGAGGTCTTAAAGGGCCAAAAACTGCGGATTTGGTTATCCAGTTTTTTATATCCGTGGGGGGGGGGGTGCGTTGGAGAACAGATTCCCTGCAGATAATGAGACCCCGCCTGTACTTTGCATGTAATTTTAAACAATTATATGCTAAGATACTTCAACAATGCTGTAAGTTTGTCTTATATGCCTGTCTGAAAAGGATGAGAATTATAAAAAAAAATAGTATGTACTGAAAACTGCTAATGCAACTAATTCTATGAGCCACATTTTCAAGATGTGGATCTGCTAAGAGCTATTATATAACCAGTCACTACCACAATGACTGGGGCCTTTCCCCTCTTTATTGCACTTTGCTAAATATCTCATTTAAACTTTAAAACATGATACCGCTAAATTAAAATCCTGCAGTCGAATTCAGCATTTAGGATTATGTGATGGACATTCTGTATGAAAAACTCATGCGAGTTACTTGTACAGGGTGTTGCCGAATCATCTCACAGTTATGAATAACGAATTTCAGCTTTTTGGCTTCTGGTGAAATTCCAGAGCTTTTTATTCATGTATTATATTTCTGTAAACAAATATCTTCAGGCAACAAAAGATAATTTCCTTGTCATATCCAATGTCTTTAGAATTTATTCTCAGTGGCATATTTATTAAGATCATAAGGCAGCTAATTAAAAACTATAATGCAGAACTCATTACAATTGCCACTGATTGCAACTAAAGCTGAGCAAAAACATCAAAAAAAATTAAATGCCAAGGGATTTTTAAACTCTTTTTTTGGTCCCAGAAGTACCATAAAAAGAAAGCAGTTTTTTAGATTAATCTACTATTTCAAATTATTCAACACTTTTGGCGGTCTTTGTAATCAAATGAACTAATCATATGTAGCTTCAGTAACTATTATGTATTATCTAAGGCAAGTGATAATTTTTGTGTTATCGAGACAATGGCAGGCCACATGTTAACAATGCTGTTCCCTAATTAAGTGAATACTGAAGCAAGATAGATATAATGTGTCTGATTTTAATTCAAGAAGAGCATGAGCTTGACTTCACTAGTAATTTTGCATGTCACATTTATTGTCAGACCAACTGTATATCACTTCCGGGGAAGCGATAAAAAACTTTATTGGATTCTGCAGGTGGTACTATGACCCAAATTCCAACATGTGCATGAGGTTATGGGTGAAGAGAGATGACAACTGACCAAGTAGTAACATATTATAATGCACATGTAACCACTTGTTAAAACTCCTCTTAAGTGTTATACAATGTATTGAGGAAAATGTTCTTTAGGTTTCTTATAATATACAAATGTGCAAGACTCCCCTTGCTACTTGACAAAGTGACCTAATTTATCACTTAGAAAACTAATTATCTGCACTGTCCTATCAAGCGGTACACATAATCAGAAATCCAGGCTATTGGGAAACTGGTAAGATTCTCCATATTACCTGGCAGGTCAGTAAAGGTAAATGGTTTATCAAGTAGTTACATGACAGGACATGACATAGGCAAATTGTTTTTAAATGCACATGATATTATATTATCACTTGGTAAAAGAGTCATCTATATTAACCCTAAATTGTTAGCAAATGCAAAGATCTTCAAGTGCACAAGCTAATTTCCTTCAAGCTGCTTACTTTAAGGCAGGGGTCTCAAAATCCCAGCCCAGGGGCCAGATGCGGCCCGCAGCAAGACTCTTTCCGGCCCATGGCCAACCTCTTGTCCCCTGAAAACCTCTGGCCCACTCAACTGGACATAACCAGAACCGTGCTCTGATTATGTCCAGAAAGTGTTCTGAGGGCCAGAGAGGTTGAATGAATGAACCCATTCATTCATTTATTCACTCATCTAAGTTCCATCTCTAATTTATTTATTTAAATTTTACATTTAAAAATTTTTTCCGGCCCTTCACACCACGCCAGATATTTGATGCGGCCCTCTGGCCAAAAAGTTTGGAGACCCCTGCTTTAAGGAAAAACATCTTGGGAATCTTGGATTGCGGCCTCTGATTTGTTTATAACTCAATGTAGATTTTACAGATTCTTATAGATTCAGATAGAACAACAGCATATCAGAAGTGTGAAGTTCAGATTTACAATATGACTGTTCAACTTTTAAAAGGCTCACTCAGGTATTGTTTTTGTAAAGTTAGTGTACACTAGCCTATCAGAGGCAGCCATTATGCAATATTTGCTTGACAAAGGTAACTGCTGTACTGCTTCACAATCATTTTCTAACCACTCTGCATTCCATTGTATTTTGAATGCATGAAGTTATACAGTTTTTATTTTTCACACTTTCTTTTAAGCAGTCAGATTAAATAAATTTAAATTTAAATAAAAGAATGGGAAAAAAAGTTGCAAACCTAATTACATTATAGGAACATATTGAATGGATAAAACTGCTGTGCAACTGTAGAACTGGTTTGGTATGTAAATTAAATACACAGAAAAAAGTATTTTCTAGACTAAGAAAGTCTTGCTGCTTGGTGGTGGTGATGTTAAATATTCTTGTGCTCCTATTTAATTAACATTATGTAGTGCTACAGTATGTCAATGTGTGAGGTTTTTGTACTGTTCGAATATAAAATGATTCAGCAGAGAGGGTAGGGTAATTTCAACTCTTAAAAGGAATAGAATTGAAAAACAGAAAGTGGGAGTGGCAGGTGCTTGCTTGTCAGCAATCAGAATACCAAAAGTCTTGCTGCCTGCAATCTGCCAAACTAGATTCCAAACCGCAAGACATAAAAACAAAGTGTCATCATTCATTTGGCATTTGTCATCCAGTTGTACTGGGTCTTTATGTTAAGTTAATAATCCTGGCTTCATTCTCTGGATAATATGGATGTTATTCCGGATACTCTTGTTAATTAATTGGTTTTGTCCTGGGTGCTGGAAACTTTTTAATTAGCTGTTCTGGCTTTTCTCTTCCTTTTCTCTTTCCTCCCTGCAGCAATTTTCACTTGTCTCTAGTGGGTATTGTGTGCTGCTTGGTTGGTATTGGGTCACTGCTTTTCTCCTCTAGCATGTAAATTGGAATTAGTAATCATAATAATTGTTGTTTTGCTTAGCAGCAAAACCTCTCTCCTTTTGCTTTGTGGAAAAACGTAGCAAAAAGAGATGCTGCTCATTTAAACTTGAGGTTGGGTTAACCTATCTTATATTGCCTTGCATGGAGACAAAATTTCTTCTCCGCCAGACTTCACAAGACCCTGATGTTGTAGTGTGGTGTGTGAGGACATGACCTCCACAAACTCCCCTTCAAATCTGCCTAAAGCAGTCATATCCCTTGAACCTCAAATGAGAATGGACCTTTGTGTGAACTTAATGAAATATGCCTTCACCAGGCCTGAATCATCAGGGTGCCCAAGTGCTTAGGGCAAGCCGTGGCTGTATGTCACACTGCTCCACCACTTCTTAAATCTGTGTAATACATCTCCTGATATATTTATCCTCACATGTCTTAAATAAACATATGAAAATTCAGTATTCATTGCTTCCAACCCTACAGCAGATTTCATCTTACAGAAATATCTTGCTTCTAGCACTCTGCTCTGCCTTAGTGAATAGTTCTCAGATTTCCCATCTGGGATGCTCTTTCTTTCCTCTCTGTAGGGAAACTGCCTGAAGGACAGAGAGTTGTTCATTGAGAGACCCAGAAATTTTCTGCTTCTATGGTTACAAATTTTTTCCCTGAAGTAGTGGAAAAAGAAATGCTACATTTTGAAGTTCTGTCTTTAACAGCACTAAATCTGCTCATTTCACTGTTTTTACAGAAACATTACAGGTAATGGCAAGAAGATGGTGGCTTTGATACCACTGATGCTTGTACTGCATTCTGTGTCTTAAGCATGAAAAATCAGAGAATGTCCTTTAGGAAGGCAGCAGGATGACTACAAGGGTCATCAGAAACAGGGAAGTAGAGTCTTGCGGGAAGGCCCACTGCATTGATTTAAACAGGAGAGTAATATTAAAAAATCACTGGATATCATGCAGAAGGGGTAAACATGCTGAAGAAGCTTGTAAATATCATTGACACTTTCGTATACTTTTCAAGACACATTCTACTAAGACCACTTCATTGTAAAAACTATGCATATAGGTTGAACTCTCAAGTTTTCCTCCTCCTTCTACTGGAGGAAGATTTCTTGTCCCAAAGGAAGAATTATCCTGCAGAGAAAGAAAATCTTAGGATCCAAACCACTGTTAAGATGTTGTGTGCTGCATACCTAACCTTCTGAATCTGCCTGGCTTTGAAAGAAAAAAAAAGTATACTAATACCAATATCTGCAGGGCTATCTCTGCCTATTTTAATAGCCAAAAAGAATTATAAAGCACAGACAATAAGCTCAGAAAGATATTTATTGAGTGTATACTCCACATAAGTCTTACCGTCCAAGTCACTTGAACTGTGGTGGGGGTCAGGACAACAGGATTGTGCAGTCGCACTATCACATCTCCCAGCTCTTTCTGGACCTGTCTGTGATCGACACCTTGTGCTGGAGGGCTGATATCTGTCAGGTAAAGAGCACATGTGCACACACAAATTATCTTAATGGGAAGAGTCACTCAGAAAAATCAATTCATTATGACAACTGAAAAGTGTAATGATCTTGATTTAAACATTTTTACTAAATTTAGTTTATTTGAAACAATGCAGTAGATAAGAGAATGTAGTGAGGAAATGTTTTCTCTTATAAACCAAATAAAGTGTATTTTTTTGTTATATATGAAGCCAATTTAACCATTAGGGATAAATTCTTCCATCTTTTTAATGGTACATTAGATGCATGACTGAATATTCTGAAACACTCAATTAGCCTTGATTTTTGCCATGAACCTGCAGGTCAGACTTTTATATTATATAAACAAACTGATACAAAAGGAAGAGATTTGCCTCCATCTAAAATTGTGTGCGTTATTTGCTAAACTAAATCACAGTTTATTCAACTCCTTTCTTTCTGGTTGTATCATGGATATAAAAAAGTCAACAAATGGTAGAAACTGGCAAAAAGTATTTTTAACAGCAAGTTTCTTTGTTCAGTATTACTTAAGTTTCTTCCTGCACATTTGAAAGGGATTCAAAATGCATGGCAGCAAAACGCTTAGTATGCAATCTGCCACATAGCTCTTTCCCCTACCCCCCCCCCACTCACCTGCCACTGAAATGTAATTTAACTTGGATTAAACTTGGCAGATTTGCTGCCATAATGACTACCTTACAGATCTTGTAAGTCTTTGCAGGATAGAGGAGGGAGCAGCAATGGTGCTCCCACGATCATGCTGCTAAGGGAGGAAAAAGTCCTTTTAAAACTTTCTTGGGGTCGCTATGGCCCTTCAGAGGGTGTGGGGAGCCCGCAGCCTTGTCTGCATGCCTCTCCACACCTCAGAAGTGCTCCAAAATGTAATCACAACCCAATTCCAGTTTCTGGATGAAAACCTGAAGTGGGTTGTGATTATGTTTTGGAGCAGTTCAGAGGTGCGGGGAGGCTCGCAGACAGGTTGCAGGCTCTCCATGCCCTCTGGAGGGCCACAGCAACCCCCAGTAAGTAGCCCCTTTTCCCTGTTGGCAGCACAATCATGGGAGTACTATCACTGTTGTCACCCTACTCCTTAAGGGGGGGGGGGAACAGCCCGTGACTGGAGCATCACGATGCCTTAGTATAGGAACAGCTGCCTTACAGGTATGCAATGTATTCACATAGTAATGCCGCAGGTTGTCAATGATTGTTCATTACTGAACATCATGTGGAAGCTTACATGTGTGAATGAAGAATCAGTTATGTCTTCCCAACAATAACTTATCAGGTTCTGTCAGCTAATAATACTAACAATTTTTGTGAGGAAGAAAGCAGCTTTTTCCCCACTGTTTACAACAGTTTGAAAGCACAGAGAAACCTGCAGAGGGGTCATGAGCTCCCCAGACTCTCTTGAGAGCCATAGCAATCCCCAGGTAAGTTTAAAAAAATCCTTTTGTCCCCAGCAGAGTCGCAATCATGGCCTTCAAGCCACCGCCATCATTGTCACCCTACCCCTTTAAGGGGGCAGCAACAGAGATTCTTTGATTGGGGCCTTGTGACGCCCCAAGTTGGGAACCTCTGGAGTAGGAGGACTAGAGCCCAATCATAATCCCCACCCCACCCTGCTGATGCAGCAGTGCCAAAATATCTACTGCTGCATACTGTGGGGGGCAGCTGCACTCTCCTCTGGGCAAGAGAACAATCAATACCTTACCTGGGGCAAGCCTCTGTGGTGCCTCACTATTGGTAGGGAAACTTGAGTTAGAAGTATTTCAATTTTTTTTAAAAAAAAGTATTTAGAATATATAAAATGGTAATTGCTATAGTTCTTCCAATGTAGAAAGGGTTCAGATCTTAAGTGTGCTTACTCAAGAGTATATTCCATTAGGAATTTCAGTATTACTTGGTCTCTAGCAAATCTGCTTAGGAATACAGCCTGAAGCCTCTGGTCATAGTTACTTATTGCAACTGATATCATGCATCATTGCTTTTAGCTGATTCTTTCTTTTGAAATGGCTAGTGTGAAAAGGCATTTTCTTGGATGTCAGCTTCTTTTGTGAGACTGGGCTAGATGTGAGCACCATTTGAAATTACATCAAAACATTATGCTAAGTGTCACTTGGATTCATTATTTAATTTCACGAAACTCTCGGATACCACAAAGGCTGTCAATGTTATACATGCAAGAGCACATGTGGCTGGCAGACAGCTTGTGAAAATAGAACCTACAACGTGCATAGAAAGTAAAGAAAAGAACTGTTTTAATGAAGTAAAATCTTTTGTCAGTCTGTCAGGTGAAAAGAATAAATTTGACATATTGATGCAAAATGTGGTCCCTCCTTAAAGAGATGGGTGATATTAGCAACTTAAAGGCCAGCATACAGACACTCTCAGAAAAGGCCACAGGAGGCAAGTAGATTGTTTTGCAGACTTCATCTGATTCACTGAATAGATGACAATAATTTGAGGTCTTTCTCAAAAAACAGGCCAATGCCAACTCTAGCAAACTTATATAATCCATATTATTTGTTACACCATTATGACATGTACTTAGGACTTCAGCTAACATTAGGCAAGTATCATGATGACATGCCTGTACTATGGAGGGAAAACTACAACCAAGCTGCATGTTATGCAAGGGATAAGTTCTAAAGTCAGTATGTAAGGTGAAATAGGTTGTAGACAAAATTACCATTGAAAATCCCTGGAATCACTTGCATTTATGGGTTATGTTGTATGAAAAATACCATGTCTTTAAAAACTAGAATCGCACTTATGAGGGATGCACAGGAACCGACTGAGGAAACAGCAGATTAATGTCTCCTGTTCACTCTACAACATAAACTCACTGAATGGAATGGTGGGCAGAATTGCTCACAATATTTAAATTGTTTTCTCTCCCCCCCCCCCAGCAAATATACTTGAATTTGTATAAGTCACTGGTTCTCAAACTTTTAGCACTTGGACCCACTTTTTAGAATGAGAATCTGTCAGGACCCACTGGCAGTGATGTAATGACTGGAAGTGACATCATCAAGCAGGAACATTTTTGACAATCCTAGACTGCAATTCTACCCACACTTACCCAGGAGTAAGTTCCATTGACTATCATTGTTAAAAGCCTATACATAGTAGCCTGTTCAAAGTACCTATCTGTAACATTTCCCCAAATGCAGTCACATACCATGGTGGCATCAAGTCTAATAGATTAAAAATAAAATATTGAAATGAATGGGACCCACCTGAAATTGGTTCGCAACCCACCCTAGTGGGTCCTGACCCACAGTTTGAGAAACACTGGTATAAGTTAAATGCACAAATGACACAATTCCAAGGTATAGCTAATGTTGCCTATTTCTTTTATTTACCATATTTCTATTCTGCCTTTCTCCTCCTGATGGGACCCAAAGTGCCTATGAGCTACAATTTATGGGCTCCTTTCTCAACTTCTCAAGCTTTCTGATGCAGATTGCAGTGGTCTCATACCACATATAAAGAAAGATCTTCAATTAATCACAAGTTCAAAGGCTCTGAAAGGTCCCACCATATGTAACATCTAGTTACCAGCACATGGAAGCAATGGTGCATAATGTAATGTGCTGGAAATAGAAAAGCCTTCCGATCACTTTAACAGAAAACATTCCTATTCTCCAAATAAATCATCGTAATTGTGCTGGGCACACAGTCTGGTACCCTGAAAATGTTCTTCAGGAGCTGGATGGTAGGACACAGAGGGACTCCTAGTAAACTACAGGGAGTGAAGGAGATAGTTTCTCAGACTTCACTGAATTTAGATTTCCCTAAGGGATGGCAGTAGCTTGAGACATTCATCCGACATCCTGGGAACTGGCCTTTGTAATCCTGCCTCTGCCTCGGTGTGTACAAAGGATGTCTGGAAAGAGCTATCAACAGCAATTTAGCAAAGTTAGGACATGTGAATTTTAACCACATTATAGTCAGATACAAGGAAAAGATTTCTGCCAATCACTAGTTTCTGTGTTAGAGGGGAAATTCTGAGAAAATACTGCTTTCACTCAAAAACCAGCAATGGGGGCCTTATGCAGTGTGATCTGGATTACAAAACATTCACTCTGATCTAGATAAAGGTATCCATACAAAATGAATTTCAAGACACAAATCTGTTCTCCACATGTGAATCTGTGGGGACAGTGGTAGCATGGTTGAATTCCTCTAGAAAACTATTAAACAGCAGATAAGACAATTCACAAATTGTACCCTTATGGTTCAACATTCTAGCACTACTAACATCACACCAAAATATATTTCAGATCGGATATATTTCTCAGAATATGCTGAAATTATTAGTTCAGGAGAAGTAAAACATTTTGAAATTCATTTTTCACTTTGATTTTCAAGGAGTGAACATACAGCAAACACATCTGTCAAAACGTCTGGAACCGTCTCCCAGAACAGGTGTGGGATGCTAAACTGGCAAAATGTAGAAGGTCTATGTATGTTGAAGAGATAGTGGTCTACACAGGTTCTTCCTGATGGTCAGTCTGTTTTTCCATTGTTAATATTTGGGATAAAGCGCTGAGTCATGCTTCATTATTTTCCATGTATTAGTAAAAATGTCTCTCTTTGCCTTATCATGTCAGGAGATGTTCTGGGCACTGAGCCAAGATCATGGCCTGGATGAGGCAAAATTCCAGGGAACTGCATCAAGAATTTTCCTCAAGATTCTCTATAAAAGGGGGTTCCTTGTCTCTGTACTCAAAAATAACTTTTATCCTTTAGGCAATACAGATGGTGGGCAGCCCAATGTTGAGCTGCCACTGCATCCAACGCTGCCACTGCATCCAGCGTGCCCCAGGCAGCTGCTGCTGCCTCCTTGAAAGAAGGAGACTTTTGTCCCCTTCTCCTGGATAAGGTGAGTAGCCCTGCAACCCAAGGGTCAGCATAGAATTAAGAGCCTCTGTGTCAGGCAGGTGGCCCAACAAGGAGGCTCAGGATCTGGTCGAGCAAAGTTCCACTGGTCCCACCTCCCTCCCACCCTTTCCCCAACATCCCTCCGCCTCCCCCCTCCCTGGAGTGTCTCACCCCCGCCTCCCTCCACACGCCTACCTACCTCTCCGCTGTACAGCAGTCCACGCCACTGCTGAGCAGTGGACCTCCAGTGCTCCACCAGTGCAGAGGCACTTTATCTCAGGTATCTCAGTTACTTTAGCTAAAAAAGCTACTTTATCAGTTACCTGAAAAGTCAAAAGCAGTTACCTTGTGTTCGGACAGGATCTGACATGGTGCTTGGATCACTCAAACCTTGTGAGTTAATAGCTCTCACCATAAACAGGTAGATTGTATTTGGACGGAGTCCTCTCACTGTGTAAGGTGTTGTTTTTATGTGGTTAGCAACCGTTTGCCAGCTATTACTCACTGACTGACTGCAACAGAAATATATTAAGAGACTAAATAAAAATAATACAAAATAATTCAAAGTTTGGAAATGTACAGAGCAGAGCTCAATTTTGTGTCAGCGATAACCAAAATGGCAAAAGTTTAAAATACAATTAAATTATAATTGTATAAGTATAAAAAACTATAAAAACAATTAAATGGTTCTGACCATTTCAGCTGAAGTGACAGAAAGTACAAAACCAAAGCAAAGTTGTTCATAAAGAGTGATTGCTTTATTAATGTTGATAGTTATTTTAAAAAATTCTCTGTAAAATAAGGCTGAGAGGGTGACACATTAAGGGCCCAATCCTATCCAACTTTCCAGCACTGGTGCAGCAGTAACGCAGCTCCAGGGTAATGGAACAAATGTTCCCATACCTTGAGGAGGCCTCTGTGACTGCCTCCCCACCACAGAATGCAGTGCATGCCCCACTGGTACAGCTGCACCGGCACTGGAAAATTGGATAGGATTGGGCCCTAAGTGCCTTCTTGAACAGACATCTTGGAACAAATCAAATCCTCAAAAATATTTTTAAAAAATATGAAAACCATACTAAACGTCTTTTGCTGAATGACTTTGCTCACATCCATTAAGTTTACATGCAAAGTTACACCACCTAAAACACACACTTGCAAATGGGTAGCTACTTTTACTGAATTGAATTACTGAATAGCATCACACCTTAGTTGTGCTATGAAATCTCTCTCCACAGAAATATACAATGGAATGCCACAGCAGTTGAGTGCTAATAAAAATGGACACAATCAGAAGGCTGTTGGAAAATAGGTGACAGCAGCAGACTGTTGGCTGCCCTTTGCTATTGCCATTGCTCTCCACTGCCTCCCAGAAAGTCACATTTCCAATAACCATTGATGGGGGTAGTTGGCATGCACACACTCTTTGCAAAGCATGGGGGTATAGTGCCACTGAGGCACCCTCACAGGAATGTTGCCCTAAGCCCACTACTCTTGCTGACGCACTTGGCCACTTGAAACCACAAAATAAACCAAATTTTGTTTGGTAATAAACATGGCCTGAAGCTTCAGGAGCTTATGTGCACTATCTTCCCCACCCCCCTTGCCTTCTCAGGTCTGACGTAGTTTTGACATCATCATCCTGGTTTGGATAAACAACAGCTCTGGATTGTCATTCTACACCTAGCAGCTGTTTATACAATTCAGTCTTGGTTTCACTTCCTGGTTTGTAAACCACAGTTAAACAGCAGCTAAGATGACATGTGGAACTATTGTTTAACCAAACCAAGATTCTGAAATATGAGTTGAGGAAGTAAGAGAACAGAAGAGGAGCGGCATGTGGGCTTGCGAGACTTCAGGTTGCATTCACAAACTATGGGTGCAATCCTATCCTGCGCTGGAACAGGCAAACCAGGAGACTTGTGCTGTATCCAGCGCAGGATAGGGGCCATAAGCGGCTTAGCCAGAGGTAAGCGAAAACTTTTCCTCTTACCTCTGGGTAAGAGATGGCCCCAATGGGTCTCCTTGGACTTGTGCCACCTCTGGAGGTGGCACGAGTCCAAGGAGAGCGAAGCGGCTTCAAGCCGCTCCATTCTCCCCAGGATCCCAGTCCCGCCTCCCACTCCCCACCTGCCCGCCCCGGGGCTGCCCACCACCCGCGCTGCCCAGGAATGTCTCCCTTCCTCCTCCTCCCCACCTCCCCCATGTCTACCTTTTGTTCTTTCGTCAGCTCATCTGAGCTGACTCAAGACACTGGGAGGAAGCCAGTGTGAAGGCTTCCGTCAGCCTCCACAGGCCGGTGCTTCAGGGAGCGCCGGCCTGGACCGGCCTAACGATCTGTTAGGATTGCGCCCTATGACTTGTTTAGTTGCCTGAACCAGCCAAAACACGTAAAATGAAAGTTATAATGGAAGATATGAAGGAAGAATTTTAACATACCTAAAAGCCTCAATAATATATGCACTAGTTGGTAGATTACCAGGAGTGCCTGGCTGCCATGACAAAGTAACACTGTTTTTAGTGACATCAGTGACCTGAGGCTTGGACGGTGGCCCAGGGAGGTCATTTGAATCATAATTTCTACTGACTGCTGCTCCCCCTGTCTCTGCAGAAGACAAAAACGGCCACATTTTAATAATCTCATCAGTTTTGTAAAGAACAAAATAAAAACAAAAGTTCAAAAAAGATATTTAAAATACATAGTATAATATCCCAAACTGAAAGGAACTAAGATAAAATAATACCGAATATGCATGTTGCCTGTGAGAAGATCTCACTTTCACACTCAGTTTGGTAATATGCAGCTTCTTCATGTCCATAACGTTCAAATGTTGCTACATTTTCCTGCAAGTCTCCTTTAATAGTATTTCAAGTATAATGTTTGCACATGGTGACAACAATTGCTATACTACTTGATAATCCTCACACCTTCACAGTTTTACCTTGTGAAATGCATTCGCAAAAAAATGCCTATCTGGATTTTTAATAAGGAATATGGAACAGAAGAACATGTTACGACCCTAATATCAATTCAAGCCACCACAAAACAAAATGAATACATGAATGAAATCTCTGAAACTTGTTTTACTCAAATGTGCTTTACTGAAATCTGATTTCTGAAAGCAGACCTACAATCCGCATGTTTTAAATAAATTAATACAGTAAGCACTTTGATATTGTACCAAAAAATAAGTAAGTGTGACTTACCTGCCACATCTAGCACAGCACTCCAAGATGTTTCCCCACTTGAACTTGTGGCAACACAAGTGTACGTGCCAGTATCAGATATCTAAACACATAGAAATGGTTGAGGATATTTTTGGCAATGTTTTATATTATCTGTACGTTCATGACACAAAATATTTCATATACAATAATAGTATCTTACTTTTCATGAGTTGCAATAAGGTTACTTAATACCACTCAGTACATTTTCAAATCTCCCTTCCCCAAATTATGTCTCATGTTATTTATGTCACTAATTTGGGGTTAAGATTTTAAAGGGAAAATAATTCATGTTATAATATATAACACTATATTTCATTTAATTAATGAAATACAAAGGAAGAAGATACACGCAGCTAAATCTTTTAAATCTGTTCTACATTTCTTCATTAAACCATAATCAAAATTGAAAGTATTTTCTCTTTCATCTAATTTTATTGCTTTCCCTTTTACCTCTGATATGATAATTAATTCCTCAATAAAACTTGTTTGAGTTATTCTTTACTTTTGCCTCTTCTTGGAATCTTATAAATGCCAATCTGTGGGTGCATTGTGAACCAAAGGTCAATGATCCCTCATGTGCATGTCTGGGAAGCTGAGTGTGTTGGCACACATACATCAAAACTGTTAGTAGTTCTGTACCTCTTAGATGTTTCAAAGAAAAAGAAGAAGTTATTCCTGGTTGCAAAATTTAGGTAGAGTAAGAAAGCACACTCCTTCCATTCTTTCTGTCCATCATCCTTGTCATTTTTTCCCCAGGAAAAAGCTTTTAACAGTACTGAATGAGGCTATATACTTGTAAGAAATTGTAAAATCAATGAAAAACTGTAGTTGGTGGAGTATGGGGTGCCCCATGAAATCCTAACCCTGCCGTGCATGTTAGATGGAAGGAAATCAAGTAGAATGCTGACCCTGGTAGCAACAGAAAATCACACACACTACCTGCAGACTCTTATAGATCAAGAATGTAGGAATGGGATTAATGTCATGTTGGTTTATTGATTTTGAACAAAAAAGACACTCTGTGCACATACATGTGTGTGTGTGTGCATGTGTCTTGGTAGTTTTTTCTGTGCAAATTAATGTTCTCCATGAGATGAAAGGTAAACATCCACGTTCTTTGATTACTATGTAGAATCATAAATAGTAATAATTATAGAGTACTGATTCTGATCCAATGGTAGAGATCAGGTATTTAAGTAAGCAAAACATTGGAGTAAATAGCTATCCAGATAGTTCCAGCAGCTGACACGTGTGTTGACTTGGCAGAATCTCTGTCTCTCGCTCCATAAATGCATGATCTACATATATACTGAATATATTCTGTAGATCACCTCTCCCCTCCCACTCAATACTTATGAACCACTATGGGCAGGCAATCAGAAGCCTAACCCCCCCTTCCCTTATCAGAATTTTGGTGCACAGCCTCCCACCTCTGAGTCACTCCTGTTTAGACTGAATAAGACCAATGCATGCTGCTTCTATTCTCAGCATGCATTCACCCTCTTCAGTTGAAAGAGGAGTGGTACAGAGAAGAAACGCTGCATGCTGGAGCTTCTGGTAGGGAAAGAGAAGGGGAGTGGGGGCACCTTTCTCCCCCCCCCCCATTCACCCACTCACCCTGTTCCCGCTTATGGATAAGGGATGGCAGCTGCATGAGCATGCAAGGTAGCAAAATCTGGAGGATTCAGGCATCAGAGGCATGGTGCTCCCTTGGTATCCAGTATGAAGTTAAATGGATTTTTTTTTCTCCCAATCTGTTAATGGGGGGTGGGTGGTTGGGTGACTACTTTCTTCTGAAGCTGACCTTACTCTACAGACTTTGTTTTCTTTCATGCAGAGTCCTTCTTGACAAACTTGTGTTAGTTAAAACTAAGCCTTCCAGTTAAAATACTCCTTCTAGTTCATACTCCTCTAAATTTGTTCAACTCTGTCATCTCACCCACTTTTCTGAGCATAAATTCTACTGCAAGAAAAAGGTGTTAATTTTTTAAGGACCATTTTTGTAAATGGATCAGCCATCCAAAGATCAATATCAATTCTGCATGCTATAATGCTTCTTACTTTCTTGCTGATACTTTCCCACTGCTAAATGGGAATTTATTTTTATTTTACACACTTTTAAAAAGTGTTTAATGGATTTGGAAAACTCAACACACATTTGGTTGCCTACAAAGCTGGATGCATATGTGTATCCTACAAGCTTTGATATGTGGCTTCTTGTCAGAAGCTCATCATCACTACTCAGAGAGTTTGCTTGCTTCTTTAATTGCTGCTTGCTAACACTACTGGGGAATCTTGACTATTCAAGCGCATTCTTTAATCCAGCTCTACAGTAAAAACACATTAACCTTCATGGCCCAAACCTGCCTTTAGCCTTGAGAGGGAGGATAAATTGTTTACTCAAGGAAAGCTAGCATACATTTTTTAATAAGTTCTATTTTGTTCCAAGGAGGTTAACAATTCATTTACGAGTACTGATGAGATAGTGGCAGAAAACAAAACAGCCTTGCATTTCTTTACACTCTTTCTGCCCATTTATGAGGAGAGGGCAGAAGAAGTGATAATAAAAGTACTACTATTCATGCAACTAAATAGTTCTTGCACTAAAATTTTAACTGTGCATACAGAATCCTATAGTTACTAAGTTTTACAGGTTTCTACATATAATTATATCTGCACAATGTATGCATTCTACTGTATATCATCATCAAGGTAGTAATTTATCAGACATACCAACAAGACAGTAATGCATCTTACGGTATGATATCCTTAAATATAAAATAAGACATAATTCTGTTTTCTACTGCAGCATAATTGCTAATGCTATATTTCTATAGCATCCATACTTAAAGAGGATTAAAAATTTATCCTGAATTTATGAGCAGTATGCAGAAACAATAGTTCCCCTTCACACTATGGCCAGTGCAGACACAACACTGACTCTTTATTAAACACAGTAAGTAAATAAAAAACCAACCTGGGGAATCTTGCTCCTACTCTGCCACATTTTTTCTACCTGGAGCAAAACCCTTCCTATGTTCTTTGTCAAACCACTGGTGAGCACTTACATTAACTTTTAAGGGGTGGTAAATCATAACTGCAGCTAACAATGATGAACACCTGAGGGATGAGTGCCCCCACAGTGTGCACTCGGAGTAGTTCCTGTATGCTCTGAGCATCTGCCCTCTTTTTTTTTGCTTTTTTCCCCAAAGTGAAAGAAGCTGGCAGCCAATCAGAAAGGCTGCTGGCTTTTTCACTTTCAAAAAAAGTGAAAAGAAGCTGGTAGCCTCTCAGAGCAGCCATCTGCTTCTTTCACTTTGGAAAAAAAAATTGGGTGACTGCTCAGAACCTGCCAGAAGTAACAGTGGTGATGTCATCACATCACTGCAATTACTGCTGGGTCAGGGGGGCAGCATTGGTGTTCCTGCCCCAGGCGGCAGAAGAGCCAGGGACACAATTGTGGCAAAACAGTCTCTACATTTATGTCACATAAATATCTTCATTATTACTGGTAATATAATTTTCAATTCTTTAATGACAAATGAACTAGTTGAAACTTAATTTTAAAAAGTATATGAACTATTTATGAACTTTATGATATTAAAAATTGGTGGAATTCTAATGCCAGGTCCTGAACATTTAATGAGATATTATTGCCAGCTATCCCAATATTTCATTAGAGAGTCTATGTCAAGATTCTATAGCAAGGGCAGGAGATTTTGATGAAGTGAAAGGAAAGGTAATATGCTCAGCAAACTTCAAAGGCTTACTCTTTAAAAATTGTTAAAACGCAGGATAATAGCATATGTCAGTGGTTCTCACACATTTAGCATTGGGACCCACTTTTTAGAATGAGAATCTGTCAGGACCCACTGGAAGTGATATCATGACCGGAAGTGACATCGTCAAGCAGGAACATTTTTAACAATCCTAGGCTGCAATCCCACCCACACTTACCCAGGAGTAGGTCCCATTGACTATCATTGTTAAAATAGTAGCTTGTTCAAAGTACAGGTCTGTAACATTTCCCCAAATGTGGTCATATACCACGGTAGCATCAAGTCAAATATATGAAAAATAAAATACTGAAATGAATGGGGACCCACCGAAATTGGCTCGCGACCCACCTAGTGGGTCCCGACCCACAGTTTGAGAAACACTGGTATATGTTATTGTTCTTTTTTATTATAACCAAACATCACTGTTGAGGAACACTCGTGGGGGGGGGCCTGATATTGCCACCAAATGATGCCCCAAGCTCTTTATGTACAGGGGGTACTTTTTTCCTTCTGCAGTTAACCATTAAGAATTCCTTTTACATGCTGACAAGTGTCTCGTTGGCAAAGTGCCTTGACAGTAGGCAGCTTTACAACCTACGGTTAAGTAGATGAGTACTTGGATTACATTCAATTAATAATTAAATATTTAAACATTAGTTTCTCAATTTCAGGATGGTAAACAAGATTTCACACCCACCCTTAAAGGCTTAATTTGCAAAGTTCCTTGGTCCTGTATGGATGTCCTTGGATCTCTGCCAAGGAAAGTGAAGCCTTCTTTTAACCAACTAATAACAGGCAATGGGTCACCAGTAGCTTTGCACTTCAACAAAGCTGTTCCATCTACTGCCAATGTCTGGTTTACAGGTCCCTGAAGGATGATTGGTGGAGGCCTATCTGTTAAAACTGAGAAAGAACAAAGTTAATAAATACGTTTACTACTTAATATCCTCTGCCACTGAAAATCATGCTTATAACGTTACATTTGTCAAACAGAATACAAACAACTTGAACAGATATTTTCTACAGAGTACCACACTAATGTTGCTCCAACAACTATATACAAGAGCAGTCAACCATGAGCATAAAAATCATGAAGCCATTCTGAGCTCCTTGGAGGAAGAACTGAATAAAAATGAAAATATAATAATCATACTATTTTCAGAATATCCACTAGATATCAACATTCATGTACATCAATTCTTAGACACCAAGTTGGACCCAAAGGCACCATGCAATGTGAAGGAGTATTTTACTATTGAAAAAGCATTTACAACTTTTGCAAGTAAAGTGAAATAAAATTCACTTTTACTTTACAAGATTTATTACACTTTAGGAGATTTACCGTTTCTGGAATTTCTTGAACACTGTTATGAAACCTACCCTTTGTGTGAATGCTTTGCAAGACATTGCACAAATCTTTGCTGAGCAACACCAATTCATATTGATTCTGCTTATGGTTTCCTAGATTCAACTCAGGGCCGCTGTCAATAGAAGCTGCCTCTCACGGCCTAGAAGATTCCTCAAAGAACCCCACTGGCTGTCATGTTACTTGTAGCAACAAAGATGTTGACTAAGAAAGCCTGGAATTGCTACTCAACAGCTTGAATTCTGCAAGTCATTCTGTAGCTAGCCATGGGGAGGATTGTCCCTGGCAGACTGTAGACTCTTGGCACATTTCCAGGTAGACTTAGGGCGCAATCTTGACGCGTCCTTGGGCCTGCGCAAGTCCCGTGTGCTGGCCCAGGAGGGTCGCGAACGGGCCATAAGGCACGTTTGCGCCTCTTCGTGAGTTGATTAGGCTGGTGCACGGAGGCTGAATTCAGCCTCTGTGCCAACAGAGGAACCAAACCTTGGGACAGAGGAACCAAGAGTTTCCCCTTACCTTCAGTTGAGCCACTATGGTGCCCTATCTCACGCTGAATACAACGCAAGTCTTCTGGCTTGCCTGTTCCAGCACAAGATACGATTGCGACCTTAGCCTCTGATGCCACCCATGATCCAACCAACCAAAAACAGCCAGGATCTAAATAAACAATAAAACTAGTTCTGCGAATCTTATGGGGCCTACAGAGGTATTTTTTTCAAACTGAGGGGAGTTTAAAAAGCTATTTACAACACATCTTAAATAGTAACACGAAAAATTTCATTGGACTAGCAAAATCCCTTGTTTAAAACCAAGTAGTGTTCAGGATCTTGGTCTTTCTTTCCTGGACAACCAGAACAGACAACAAAATTGTCAATAATTGTTAATTAAAAGTTGCATAACTCAGACTTTTCTTCTAATTATTCTTCAGGGTAGTAATAATCAGAAGCATCATTTCTAATTGTTACAGACAAAAATCCCAATCCCAACTCTTCAATCATGTAATTGGCTCTCTAGTGAGAAACAGTTCATATTTAATCAACCTGTCTAACTGCTTACACATCAAATCTTTTCATCATATTTTAAAGTCATGAACTCTAATCTCTCTCTTAAATTTATACATTTGTATGCTTGAGTAACTTTATAAATGATTCTGTGACTTGTGTGCGCCTGGCTGCATGCATTCTTCATTCTGCCACCACTGGGATATCTCAGAATGAAGTAGGTGCTCATGTTCACTTTTCTTGCAAGAACAGTTTTTCATAAATAATTCTGCTGTTGAACATATTCCCTTTGCCATCTGTTAAGCAGAAAAATATAACTCTTGCTTCCTAATTCACTTGCTTATAACTAAAAAGACAAACATCAGGTTATACAAATGAAATTAGATTGTTGCTTGGAGTTAATGTAACCACATCTCATGTCAAATGCCTCTAGTTGCTGAGGTACTCATATTATTTAGTTTAGAATCTGAATGGAAATACCCTGAAATTCAAGGCTGACGGGAGCTAAAGGAAATTAGCATTGAACATAACAAAATTACACCAATAAACCAACCTATAAATTGATATTACAATAGATGACAGAAATGTTTGTAACAAATTCAAATTCATCATCCTGAAATATTTATTCCTCACTTCCCCCACCTCTGCCTCATTCACAGAATTTACAGATCAGAAACAGATAGAATTATAAAAAAAAATCTTAGGATTCATGGTTCTGGCGACTATTTTTTACTATCAATTCATCCACAAAATGGAGAATTTATTATTTACAGTTTAAACATTATTGATATTGATCTTAAATATTTGCTTTTGGACATGCTTTTTATGGTTGAGGTGCTATGGAATATCTTTCTTGGATCTTAACAACCTTAATGTCTTTTTTTGTTTTTAAAGCCCACAGAACAAAAAGTTGCTACAGTTAATAAAAGCTGGGCATCTCTTAGCTGAAGTGCTTAGGACCAGAAGTGTTTTGGATTTCAGATTTTTCCTTATTTTGGAATACTTGCATATGCATAATGAGAGATCTTGGGGTTGGGGCCCAAGTCTAAACACAAAATTCATTTATGTTTCATATACCCCTTAAACACATAGCCTGAAGGTAATTTTAAAAATATGTTTAATAATTTTGTGCATGAAACAAGGTTTGTGCATGAAACAGTTTTTTATTATTTTATTTCTTTAGGGAAGAAAGTAAAAAAATAAAAAGTTGGTGCTCAAAAAAGCTCAATATTTTAGGAATATTCCATATTTCAGAACTCCAGATAAGGGGTACTAAACCTGCATGAAACTATGAATGGGTTTACAGGTCCAACCCTGTTATACACTGATTTTTTATACATGGATTTTACTTATGGCAAATGGCCACTGCAAATGAAAAGAAATGTGCTGTTCCCTGGAGAAGGGGAAAAATGCACCTCTTTAAAATGCTTTTCTTGCTGTTGTAGAGATTTTTATCTCAACATGAAGAGAAGGGCCCTTTAAATTAAAGGAAAACAGTCCTTTACAATAGTTAGAGTGCAGCCAGTTGACAATCCATCAACCATTCTCTCTCCAAGTGACCCCTTCCCTTCCCCCTGAACATGAAAGAAAGATAATCCTTTCTAAGCACCCGGAAATAGAGTGATTGTTGGATTGTCCTCTTAATGACTCTATCTTAACATCACAAAGGTCAGCAAGGCTGTTTTTAAATCACCTGAGCAAAGGAACTTTTTTTTTTTAATTGATAGTTTGATTTTTGCCATCCAAGTGGGTTCTGGGAACAGAACTCTTATGAATAATAAGACTCAACCTGCATTAGTTTTTGGGAACCTGTATCATGTAATGTTAGATATATCAGAGCAGGGGTGTCAAACTCGTTTCATATAGAGGGCCGAAGTTAGCATTCAGGACGCCTGCTGCGGGACAGACGTGATGTCATTAACCAGAAAGTGACATCATTAAGCAGCTGAAGGCCAGAAATAAGCACTTTGTTCTCATTAACTGCAAATGATAGAAGAGAAAATACGCAAATCTTGATCATATTTCAAGATATGGGAGAGTCCAATTTTCATGTGCGCTGCTGTTTCAGCAGTAACACCTCAGCAGTGCTCAGCAGCTGAGAGCCTGAAGGTTGGAAAAAAAGCTTTCTGGGACTGCATCCGGAACCTGGGCCTTATGTTTGACACCCCTGTATTATAGTGTCAGATGAGGACCAGAAAGACCCGAGTCCCTTCGGGGAGAAAGGCGGGGTAAAAATAAAGTTGTTATTATTATTATTATTAAACCTCTCAGTCACTTATTTGAAGATCCTGGACCAGTCATCCTCTCTCAGCATCACCAACTTCACAGTGCTGTTATGAAAACAAATTTGAAAAGAAAGAAAGAAGTTTGTTTCACCACGAGAATACCTAGAGAAAAAGTATTTAATGTGATACATAAATGCCTAAGAGCACAATCCTGAGCTCGATGCGCCAGACCGCCAAGCAGCAGAAAGGAAAGCAGGGGTGTGGGGGGAGGTGGAGAGGAGGTGTTCTGGGGAAGGGGGAAGCAAGTGGTGGGCAGGTGGAGGGCGGGGAGGATGCATGGTGGTGAGGTGGGGAGAGGGCAGGGGAGGCATGCTGGGGAAAAGGGCCAGTGAGGGAGGGAGGTGGGACTTGTGGAGCGATGCTCCACCAGGTCCTGATTCTTCACATTGGGCTCGGCCCCTGACATGAAGACTCTTACCTCACCACCGACCTTTTGGGGCTACTCCCTTTATCCGGGGGAAGGGGACAAAAGTCCCCTTTTCCCAAGGTGCTGCCCATGGCTGCTGTGGGTGAGTTGGATGCGGCGGCAGCCATTTTCGGTGCCACCACAGCTGTGCACCCTGGGAGCTCAGGTTTCGGCTCTCAGGCTGCAATCCTATATACACTGTACAAAGGATAGGTCTAATTGATCTCAATGGAATTTACTTCTGTGAAAACATGCGTAGGAATGTGCTGTAAGTTTCATATCCACTGTGAATCCTCAAGGTCAGGGGTGCCCAAACCCCAGCCCTGGGGCCACTTGCAGCCCTTAAGGCCTCTCAATGCGGCCCTCAGGAAGCCCACAGTCTGCAATGAGCCTCTGGCCCTCTGGAGATTTGTTGGAGCCCTCACTGGCTTGATGCAACTGCTCTCAGCATGAGGACGACTGTTTGGTCTCTCGCGTGAGCTGTGGGATGAGGGCTCCCTCCACTGCTTGTTGTTTCACTGTGATGCAGTAGCGGTAGCAAAGGAAAGACCAGCATTGCTTTATGCAAGGCCTTTTATAGGCCTTGAGCTATTGCAAGACCTTCATTCATTCATATAAGTTCATCTTTAATATATTCATTTATGTAAACTTATGTAAATTTATTCAAATTTTAAATGTAAATTAATTCTCCCGCTCCTGACACAGCGTCAGAGACATGTGGCCCTCCTGCCAAAAACTTTGGACACCCCTGCTCTAGGTCATGAATCCATAAGGCCTGTGAACTAGTATTAACTGTGAACATAAGGCTGTTTATCTGGTCCCTGCGATAACTGATCTCCCCCATATCTTGAAAAAGTGATTGAGATTTGTATATTTCATCTTTTGTAACTAATGAGCTCCTAAGTAAGGAAAAAGTGCTTTTTCTGGTTATAACCTGCTAAAAGACAGCAGTTCCTGCCTAATGATATCACTTTGGCCTCAGCAATTGCCATGAATGCTATTTGGCGGGCTGTATGAAATGAGTTTAACACCCCTGTTCTAGGTGAACAGTTATAGTTTTAAAGTACTTACAATTAAGTACTTTACTTATTTGTAAAGTCATTGGTAGTCTGAAAGCCCCCCCCCCTTAAAAGATACCACTGTTTAGCATCTAATTAGTTTTTACTGCCCAAATGACGAGATCATCATCCTTTAAATGCAGCTGATCAATAATGTAATTGAAAATCTCCTGGTCAGAAGGAATCTTCATTTTCAAAAGGTATTATGGGTGAAAGATTACTACAGGTTTCCATGACATTAAGGGTAAAGGTTAAATGAACTCTTAGGGTTTCCAGTGATCTGTGAACAACTATATTGGCTTCATAACTATAACTTGTAAATTCTCTGAAGAATGTCTTTAAAATTCTAATTTTTTTAAAACCTATGTTTTAAAATATTCAAAAATGTTTGAAGTTCAACTTGCTGTTAGTGAGTACTTCAATGTGCCAATTAACACTTGCTTCATTTCTAAAACAATTTCTTTTTATGTATTCACAATCTTTGCTTTCTAAGGTATGTATACATTTAGACTTTTTAAAAATTATGTTTGTATCTCAAGTTTCCTCTAAGGATTCAAGTGCACACGTGGAAAAAAAGATGCTACAGAAATAAAATTAGATGAAACACATTCTATATAAAATTAATGGTACAAATAATGTGGAAATAAGCATTCATCTGGCCAATACAGAAGTAAGCAAGGCTACTATTTTTTAAAGCAAGACTACTCTTGAATGGCAAGTATAGATTACCTATATGCCAAGCAATTATTAATATGTCTATAGAGCCAAAAGTACAAAACAACAATAAATTCAGCCAACAACAGTGAATAATGAATAAATTAGAGGAAATTGAGATTGGCTTTTAATATTTAAGTGCACTGAAAAAGCTAAATGTTATAGAGTTAATAATTGAATTTTCTATATTACACTCATGCTGACAGGTATATTGAAGCTTTTAGTACATTTGCATAATGTGCCATTATAAAACTCAGGTGCTTACCTAGTTTTCCTTTGAAGAAAATTGCCCAGAGTGTCTTAATTTTAAAAAATGATTTCATTTTTCCATGAGAGAGAAAGAAAATGTATTTATATGGCGGCATTTCACAAAAGTATATCTGAATTTCAAATACTGTATATTGAATGCTCTTAGCAGAATCCATAATCAGCAAAATTATCACTCAGCTCAGCACATTTTATCAAAGCTAGCAATCTCTTCTCATATGAACACTTGAGTTAAAAATATTTCCAAAAGACTTTCAGAATGCAAAATGTAACAACTGAAACATAGCTATATATGGTATAATTAAACACTTGTTTTTCTGCTCTCATCATATGTTTTCATTCTGTACTGCCATTTCAATTGGACCTAAATTGCTCTGGAGCAAAACAAAAATGTGTTCAAAACGAACATGATAAGTTGCATCTATTATTAAATCATTAACCAAAAAGAAAAATTCCGCACTAAGAAAGAAAAATGAAATCACCAGCCAAACACCCAAAAGATATTACAAAATATGGCTAGTAGTAGCAATGTTATGTGCTTATATTTGTAAGATGTTAGATTGTGGCCTCTTTTATTACTTTGTCAACACAAAATACATATTTAAAAAATCTAAGCACAATGGTAAAACAGGATGCAGGCAATCTCATGTATGCCGCTCTGAACTCCTTGGAGAAATTATGGAATACAAATTTAACAAATAAGTAAACATATATAACAAATAAGTGGGCACGAGATGCCCTTTGGCACAGGTATATTACCAAATGTTACTAATTACTACTTGGACAAAATGATATTATGGAAAGTATTACTCTATGCAGAGTTATGCCAGGGAATCAGACAGACTCTGACTGTCTGAAGGAAGAATTTCTCATCATTGATATCCTTGAACCTGACTTGCTCCTTTCAACTTCTGTAGCAGTAAATCTTTTCAGCACCAGCAGGTGCAAACATTAACAACTCAATGTCTTCTTGGCCAATATTTGTGTGCTCTATTTATTCCAATCACAGCCACTGCACTGAATCAGACAGCATCATAGACAGATTTTAAGAAAATACTGCTCTTCCATTAATTTTAAATGTCTTTTTAATCTACATGTAAATTTGAGTTGTATGAAAATGCATCATTTTGTCATCAAGAGTAAAAGAAAGGGGAAGTTTAAAGAGGTCACCAAGGGAAGGTTAAGCTTTAATCTCCAGAAACTAGCAGCACATTTGTAAAGACTCAAGGATAAGAAAGAAATTATCTTTCCTAGTCATAAAAATATTCTCATCTTTTTGAAAACAAAAAGACAGTATCAAGCCCATGTTCAGTCCACCATAACAACATGCTGCTGAACCTTCTACCTGTCATTCATGATGAATATGCACTTGTGAGAAGCCAGATTATTCAGAATTAGCCATTTTTTCAGACTTTCACAGAGCATTTGAGTCTCTAAGGGGTCCATAAAAGCAGTTCTGTTCATAACACACAATTTTTAATGGTAAAAATTCATCAAAGTCTGTCAGCAGGTATTTAATGCGTCAGTTAAGACACAGTGTATTAAGGTGATAGAATGTAATAAACTGGTAAGCAAATTGGAATTTTGACTTTATTATCTCCAATAATCTTAACAGACAAAATTCCATGAGGAAAACTCTCATATTAACAACATTTAGGGGAGAAATCAAAAGCCATACATATGACTACATGAAAGCTTCTTATATATGATGTTGCTTTTTGCCAAATAATGTATCTGGACATTTATATTATAACATTTAGATTAATGTGTATAGATAACTTACTTATAATATGCATGTTGAGTATTTTGACTTCTGAATATTTGAAAATTTTTGAATCCTGAATATTTCATGAATTTTTATTTAACATATAAAAGAGAGTGCTTTAAAGTTACATTAAAACTCAAGAACAGCATATTTCATATCTTTAAAATTTTATTTTTTTATGATAATTCCTTTCCATATCTTGTACACACCTTTCCTGTTAAACTTTCTTGGCCCACTTCCTGTGATTTCCTTCATTTCAAGAATTTATCCTTGCAACACAAAGCCTTGCCACACACAGTCTTTTCCTTCCCTTCCCTCACAATAGGGGTAGCCTTGATAAAAAAATTCCATTTGAAAAACAGACATAGAAAATCCTCATGAGCTGATTTACCAAAAGCAAGTATTGTGAGGGAATGAGACTATGAAGAAATAAAAGGCTAGATATTTGAATAGCTGGGTTTAAAACTGAAACATCCCCATTTACTTTAATAGAACAAGACTTGAACCTAATTTTCTCAGCCTACAGCAGAACGGGGGGGGGGGGACTTTGTGAGTTATGCCTCTGATTAAAATCTCCTTTGGGATTTATTTGACTGCCATTAGATCTCTATGTACTATCTCAACTACTAGGTGAGGATCATCCTCAAAAGAGATTGCTTAGGGGAGTATATCCTAGATCAAAACAGATATAATGCTAACCATGCTATAATTTCTGCTTTTGAGTTCAATCCTATCTAAATTTCCAGGGCTGATGCAGTCATGCCAATGGGGCAGGTACCACCACCATCCTGTGATGGCAGTGGGGCAATCATGGAGGTCTCCTCAAAGTAACAGAAAATTTGTTCTCTTACCCCAGGGCTGCATTGTGGCTGTGTCAGCCCCAGAAAATAGGATAGGACTGGGCCCTCAGTTTGGTTTTCTTAATCAACATAAAAACCATGGCTCAGGGCACAGTCCTAACCCACGTTCCAGCACCGACATAATGGCAATGCAGCTTTGAGGTAAGGGAACAAACATTCCCTTACTTTGAGGACAGTGAGAGCCATCCAGTTGCAGGATGCAGCACATGTCCCATTGGCACAGCTATACCAGTGCCGGAGAGTCAGGTAGGATTTGAGCCTAAGCCTGATAAAGATTGGAACTGTGACATAGGTTGCATTTAACCCTTTCCTCTCATGTACAGTTTTGATAAAACTAACCCCTTAAGATTGTTACAAGTTCTGGAAAAGAAGTTAACATTTGCACCTATCTTTCCTGATTTTCACCTCGCCTTCCAAAGCTGCTATGTTGATGAATAAAAAAGTAAGTAGAAATGGCACAATTAGGATCTTATCTGTACTGACCTTTAGCTGGACCATACTTTTTCTTAGTGGGGTCTCTGAAAAATTCACTAATATGTATACACCATGTGATCAGTAATATTACTTGAATATATAGGGTTAGTATTGATATTGCTGAACTATAAGTTTAGGGAATTTAAAACAAAAAGTAATATTTTTATTGGTAATACTGACTTTATTGGTAATTTATTGGTAATAAAGGTATTAATTAAAACAGGAAATTTGTAAGAGAAACCAAGAGAAGTTCATAATTGTGATTTCCTTATACTGGTTCTACACTGACAATAGTTTTGCTACAGAGAAACTTTAGGGACACTAATCTTAGAAAATTATGGCCCATTCCTATACCACCCTTGCACTGATGGAACTTGTGCTCCATCAGTTCAAGGCCTGGGCTGCTAGTATAGGAACCACTGCAATGGCAAGCGAACTGGGGCTGCAAGCGCAACCAGCTGGCAGCTGTGTGCTTTCAGCGACCTCCAGAGACTTTGCTGGAGTAGGTAATTGGCAGAGGAGGTGTTCAGGGGAAGTATCCAGGTGGAGATTGGAACCAGATGGAGTTGTGTTCAGGGCTGTTTGGGGGTGAATATTGATGGCGGTGTGTCTATATCCTATGTCCCTTGCTTGGGCTCAACACACCCCCTTGGACTCACTCAGATTTATACCAGTCAAAGAGCTGGTGCAGATGTGAGTAGGCTCAGTGGGGACAAGGCAGAGTAGGTTATTAAAAAGGTTTTTTACTTACCTTTCCCCTCACTGCCTAGTCCCTGGCCAGCCCACATACTTCAATGCCAGTGCAGCAGCACACCCTAGGCTGGCCCAGGATAGGGTTGGGCAGTTAGTAAGAATTAGAATACAGGGAGCTCTCAATTTATGCAGGGGTTACATTCCTGGAAAATGGTGCATAAAAACACGTAAATGAAAATGGTTTTTCTCACAGAAAACAATGGGATTGGTAAGGGTTAGGGTAAAAGTCAGTGAACGTTTATGTTGACCACTGGTGATTATGGGGAAGAGACTACTGGGAGTGGGACAGTAAGGTTGTCAATGTCGATGGGCCAGACAGTACATTGGGGGAGTTCTACCTCCCCGGTGGAGTCATAATGATGTATACAATGCATAATTGTATAGACTAGAATTATAAGAAGCCCCTTAGCAGCAGCAGTTGATTAGCAACAGCTCATCAACCCTTTTTGCTTTCTAATGTACAACAGTGGGAAGCTTATCTCAGGCAGATTTACAAATTGTTCAAAAATTGTATGCTGCTGTTGGCTGAGAGTACGTCACTCTCAGCCACCTCATCAGGTTGGCAGCTGGTGTTTCCTCCACTCATGCCCCATTGCCTCAACAGCAAAGCCTTGTGCTGAAAATGAGCCCATGCAAATTATACTTCTGATCTTAATTTGAAAACCACGTTATTTTGAAAACATGCAAATTAAGACTGTGTAAATCTAGAGTTACCAGTACTCACAGTTGATATGAATCACGACAGCCAGCACTCCCTCTAAAATGGATGATTTCTCCCCATAAGACAAACCTCCTGCCTGCAATACTTCTTTTGGATGGAGAATGTTGCTTTAGGCCTCTTGGGAAGCAATCCTAACCTACTTTCCAGCACCGACATAAGGGCAATGCAGCTCCTAGGTACAGAAACAAACATTCCCTTACCTTGAGGAGGCCTCTGTGTGTGCCCCCCCAACTGCAGGATGCAGCACATGTCCCATTGGCACAGCTAGGCCAGTGCTGGAAAGTGGGTTAGGATTTGGGCCTTGATCAGTCAAGTTTGGGGATTGGATTCAGTGTTAATTGAAGATTTGAGATTAGGCATATTGAAGCCAAATTTTAAAATGTTTTGGTAAACAGAAAGTCTTCACTGTCATTGAAAGACATAGCCCATGTTAAAAATTGTACCAATCTGGCTTAGTTGTGATGGTTCAAGTTCTCCAATCTTTACTGTTCATATTTCTCTACCTTAGATGGTGCATCCAGAAAGCATATGAAAGTTGCCATCATGGATAGCACCTATGCCTGTGAATAACAGGGAAGACCACCACCAGTTAGCAGCTTGCTGGATTCTGGTAATACCTATTCACTGACTGACCATACCCATTATCAGATCATAGCTGAAGTTTCAGGGGCTGGGCTAGTTTTCTTGCCTCAGGAATGAGAAAGGTTGAAACACAATCCCCAGACAAACCGTAAGAAAAGGAAGGATGTTCTTAAGGAATTGCCTATTTGTTGTTTTGGAGAGGACTGTTATCTGCCCAAGCTGACCATCTAAAATGCCCTTCAGAGCACAGCCCTTCAGTAACAGTGGAATTTCAATGTGTAAGTAGATTTCTTAGTGCAAAGAATGTGTAGCAAGATACTGTTTTTGATTTCTGCATTTAGATCCGGGGTGTCAAACCCGTTTCATACAGAGGGCCAAATAGCATTCATGATGCCTGCTAAGGGCAGGAAGTGTTATCATTAGGCAGGAAGTGATGTCATTAAACAGGTCTTAACCAAAAATAAGCACTTTTTCTCACTTAGGAGCTCATTAGCTGCAAATGACAGAAGAGAAAATACGCAAATCTTGATCATATTTCAAGGTATGGGAGAGCCCAATTTTCATGTGGGCTGCCCTTTCAGCAGTAACTCCTTAGCACTGTTCAGCTGCTGAGAGCCTGAGGGCCAAATAAAATACTTCCGTGGGTCACATCAGGCCCCCGCGCCTTATGTTTGACACCCCTGATTTAGACGAAAGTTACAAAGTTATTTTATGATAGAAAACATAACACAAAATTCCTTACCATCTGTAACTTCCAGCTGAGCTTTTGCTAAAATACTTCCAGCAACTGTCAGTGCTTGGCAGATGTAGTAGCCAGCATCAGATCGCTGAATGTTAGTAATAGTAAGGTCCCCTGTAGGTGAGACAGAATACCTGGTGTTGGGCTGGAGAGGCTGGTTTGGAAAGAGAAGATTCTGCAAAGACAATGCAGACAATGCATTAGTACAATTCAAGAGGCATCAAAAACTCTAGTCATGGATACAGTTATGTTCTTTATCATAAATATGCACAAATATTAAAGTTTTCTCAGTTATATGGTGCTGCGTAACTTGCAAAGAGAAAAGAGGTTGGTGGGCTCTTGAAATGCTTTTGTTTTGTAAATCAGACAGAATGTTTAGAAATATCAGAATAGTTCTTTGAAAAACAGGGTGTTTTTTCTGTGATATAATGTTTTGGAGACATTTGAAATGATTTACTGAAAATTGTGGGTTTACAACACAGGGGGGAAAAACAATTAGAAACCACATGAACATTCTAGGTTTAGCAAAAGTAAGTAATTATACAATGGAAGGGGATGCAAGGTCACACCCCAACTTCCCAATGTGTGTTCACAGCTTATTTTCCCCGAGTGACCAATCAGTCATCCTTATTACTTAGCAAACATTATAACCTCTGAATGATCCTTCAAGATACCTACACTGTGTCTATTATAACACAGGATTATGTAGTGCTGAATACATGAAAATATCCACTGAAATGGTAATTCATGATCACGAAAATATATTGTGTACAGTAGACTCAAAACTTCATGGACTGATTCATGAATAGTGGTAATATATTTTGTTCCTCTCCGATTATCACTTTTATCCCTCATCCAAATCTATCTGTTCTAGAGGTACATCCTCTCCAAAATTTACCTACATGAGAAAGGGGTCATGGTACACATTCCCTGGCATCAAGCTGGTGCATTTTTGTGGAGTGGAACAGCTACCAAATACAAAGGACCAGCTGCTGATGCATAAACTGGCAATAGGCTAACTCCAGTGGGAATAGTTTTCCTCCCTTCCAGCTGGCTGTACTTACTAAGACAGGAGGGAGGAACAGGTCCAAAGTGAAGGGTGCCTTATAATTTACAGAAGTCTGCCAACCCAAGTAGCTGAACACAATGCTACCCTAGAACCATTATAAAAGAGAAAGTTTCTTGATGATGGAGAAAAGACACCGAAGCAAATTCAAATGACAAAGAAAAATGAAAAGACTACTTGGCACATACAAATTTGGGAAAGGTAAGAGAATCATGCTCTTGATTTTGATGATAAAATACAGTCACTAGATTTTAAAAAAAATTAATAGGGTGATGTCTCAGTACAAAGCCTAGAAAATTTCATATTAGGATGGAAACATTAACCTGGTTAACCTCTGTTGCTTCATTGCAGCTCAATTAAGGAAAAACATGTGGGTATAATGAATCACATTGAGCTATGTTTCAAGGTTTGATTATAAACAACTGAGGTATCAATTTTTATGTTACATTTATTTGCCAAAAAGGGAGAACATTCTAACCCTCTGGGATCTAGGTCTCAATATTGTAATTAATTCTGCAGGTTTGTAATTAAACAGCTTCAACATGTTACAATCAGTAGGTAATAACATTCAATTAAAGACACAAGACACATTTTCACCTTAAAATGTTTTACCCTTGAAGTAATACCAATGGAAGAGAATAAAATAGGGTATTAACACTTTTCAATTACGCTAAATGACTTTAATCCCGCAAATGATGTCCTACTTTAATTAGAAGCTCTTCTCTTTATTACAACATGATGGATGTCCACTTTATTAGATTCAAGTGTGACACTATAAGCCCACTTTACATAAACATTACCACGTTATTAAGCCTCTTTTACAAGAAGGTTTTTAAAATGTTTGTTAACATATCAGTTCTTCTTGGTTTTATTTCAAAAGTGGGGTTATATTTTCCTCTTGCAGCAATTTCATCCTTAGTGAGGCCAATAATATCACACTTTTAAAATACGTAAGCCAGGTGCTTTGAAACAGAAGCCTACTTAAGTGTGTAGCATACTGCATAATGAGGCAAAAAAAAACAACAAAAAAAAACCTAGCAAGCATAGGCATTAAAAAAAAGTTGTATAACAGTTCCAATGAGAAGCTGCAATAATCAATTATGCTACATTTTAAAGAGAGCACAGCCCCAACTAAGTTTGTATTCCTCAGGTCAAACCACAGGTGGAGCCTATTTATTTAGTTCCATTCCGTGACTTAGCACGATTAAAAAAAACAAGTTGTACTAAATTCCATAGAGTTAAGCAAATACGCTGCAGCCTGACACTTGGGGCTGGAAGGAAACTAAGGCAGCTGTTATCAATCCCCTCCCCTCCCTCCGTCTCCCCTGCTCTGTACTCAGCCCTCCTGTTCCCAGCTGTCCCGCTTCTTTCACAGGTGGGATGCTGAGCTTTTAAGAGTCCAGTCCTATGTGTTTCTACTCAGAAGTAAGTGTGGATTCCTGGTTTACTCCCAGGAAAGTGTGGATCAGATTGTAGGCTAAATCTCATGCTTTGCTTGCTGGGAAGGCTTCCTTGCTGGGGTGTTTTGTTTGATGCCTGCACCATCTCAGTGGGGGAGGGGGGAATTTGGCAAACACTCCCTGGGTTTTTTTTAAAGCAATCCCCTCTGTTGCTACCACACCTGCCCCTGTGTGTGTGTTAGTGAGAGAGAGAGAGAGACAAAGCACTCCACCTTGCTGCATGTGTTCTGGCTACAGAGGTTTCCCCCCCTTCCCCTCCTTTGCTGGCTCAGGGGCTCCAAGAATGTTACTGTTCCTTCGAAAGGGAAACCTCTTCCATGGCTCCAAGGCTATTTCCCTGCCTGGGCGAGGTGGAGCCTTTTGCAGTGTTTTGGGCTGCCTGGAAACCAAGTGAGATGCCATCGCAGGGCAAAGCAGGCAAAGATGTATGTGACTTTCAGTTCCCCCACCACATTCGAATTGAGACAAATCTGAAGATAAAAAGTCCGTGGATAAATAGGTTGCACCTGTACCTAAAGAAAACTACTGGGAGACCCATTACCACCAAATTTCAAAAGTACAAACAATGGTGTCTGTGGGTGCTTCTCTCCTGATCTGGGACAAACCTGATCAGATGTTGGAGCCAACAGCTTATCTATCATACATAATAAAAGATCTAAAAGATCATTCAAGGGGAACCTTCTTTGTGTACTGCCTTTAACAGAAATGAGAGAGGTGGTAGTGAGAAGCAGGGCCTTTTCTGTGGTGGCACTGCAACTGGAACTCCCTCTCTTATGTATTAAGAACAGACCCTTATTACAGGCATTCCAGTAGGAGTCAAAGACATTTTTATTTCAATTGGCATTTTGAGGGTGGATGGGATGTTGGGAGGATGAACTGTGTTTTACCCATGCCACTTCTGGCTTTATTGTTGTTTTAATGCTGCTGTTCTGCTGTTTCATTTTATATCACTAATTTTAAAAATAAACTGCTATATGCTGCTATGAGGTTAAAGGTGTTCATGCGCCAATGATTTTGAATTTTATTGATTAACAGCCCAATTCTAACTAAAACCTGTCTCAAAGTTGCAGAACTAAAAAGAGTAAGCGAAAGGGAATAGGATCCTGGTACAAGCTGGTTACACTGGGATCCACCACTTCTCTGCCTGTTCTTCCCCTGCTCACCGCCTTCCCAGCCAGAAACTCTCCCTCCACTTCCCTGCCCTGTTCTGTCTTGCACCCATCACCAGCCTCCCATGAAGGTTTGCCTGCCTCAATTTAGGTTACCCTCTGAGACAGCATGCTGAGGCCATGCCACTATTTGTGGCAGTGTTCCCAAAATGACCACCAGCATCACACTGACTGCAATTTCATAAAAGCATATATGCTGTTGTAATGCAATTTTGCAAAGCTTACTTAGGATTAGGCCCTAAGAGCTTGAATTTTATTATTACTTTCTTATGATTTACTGGTTTGTTATTTATTCTGAATTCTTGTTAACTGCCGAGCTGGAAAGTCAGGATATATTTTTGGAGGTTCTGCATATTCAGGGAATTCTTATTTAATTCTCATCTAAGAGAAGGGAAGTGGTCAGCTGCGATACTTCACATTTCATAAGAGTACAGTGTGAAATTATTGCACATAAAGAACAAAACAGTCAAAATTTCAGCATTATAGGCAATTGTTTCACAACAGAACTGACAGGATGGTAGACCACCATCTGTAACTGTGGCTGTCATTTTCTCTCTCGCCTGGCTCCAGGCACTCTTCTTACAGTACAGCTTCTCTATTTCTAAAAGCTCTCTAGGCAGAAGCTTATTTCGACTTTCGTCTCAGAACATATTTTACTTCTTTCATGAACTTCAACCCTGCCCACAACTCTTCGGTTGAACTCCCAATGACTTCAAAGATATTTAAACATAACAACAAGCAAGACTGCAGCTATGGGCCAGGATTTGCACTAGTCAGTGTGAGTGTGTGTGAGTGTGTGTTTGTGTGTGTGTGTGTGTGTGAGTGAGAGAGATAACCAACTGCTTTTCAAACTCCCCAGTTTCAGAAGCAATTTATTCTGTAAGATGAAAGCCTTCTTGGGTTCACTGAACTAACTGCATAGTTCTTTAACTCTTCCCCATCAAGTCCAAAGGGCCCTTTCCTGTGCATTAATTTGCTCACACTGAAGTAAGATGAACCAAGTTATATGCCTTCATTTTTGCTTATTTTTTTTTTCTATATCTATATAAATTTTAACAAAAGACATAGACTTCTGAAGGTAAGCATTCTGCCTGTTGCCACCCTCACCTGTCGCAACACTATGTGTATATAAATATGTTTCTAAACTTGAGGCGTCATTATAGATAGACAATACAGGTGGTGCCTCTATCTGTGAGGGATCCGTTCTCAGACACTCTCCCCCATGGATACTGAAAACTGTGGATAATGAAATTCATGGTTTTTGAAGCCCACCTGAGCTCTGAATGCAACTGGAGCCTTTCTCTTGTCAAGTCTGGGGCCGTTCTGAGCCTCTCTGAGGCTCCAAATGGCGCCTGAAACATTTTTCCGATGACTGCCAGTAAACTGCAAATTGTTGAAAAAAAAATACTCCGGGTGGCTTTCTGAGCCTCTGAGGTCCATAAAACATCCCAGAAACAACTGAAATGAGGTTCCAATTGTGTCGGGGAGGTCTGCAGGGGGTGATCTAGGGGTTCAGTATCCAAGGTGAGGTAAATCCACGGATGCCAGATCTGCAGATAAAGAGGCCCCACCTCCAAGTACATTATAGGCTATTATAAATATAATCGAAAATATCATTGGATTAAGATGATTATGATATCTCTTATTTGAAAAAAATTGCATATAGAAGTTAGCTGGGTACAGTACATTGGCTGCAGACTTATATCTACATATTCTATAAACAATAAGCCTAGACTGGTGGTAAATTCAAGATTCTTTCTGGAACCTGTATTTACTTACTTACTATATATCTTCTTCCCTGAAGGGACCCAAAGCAGCTTACAACAAAACTCAGAATACAAATAGAATTGACTGGTAAAGATACGTTTATATACTGACAGGTCTGCAGCAGCCACCAATGGACATCATCAGAGACAGCAAGCATCAGAAGTTCATAGTTCATAGGTGAAACACTGCAATGTTATGCCAGTAAACACTACTTTCTAATGTTAGAACATCTCTGAAAGGCATATGAATCTTGTATTGTCAGGTGAGCATCACAGCTTTTAAAATAACCTTTTAGGCACAGGAACATTTGCACATACGTATCTAATTAAGTGCAGTGATGATGTAAAAGAGGAGAAGCAAAAAAATAAGGTTCACACATAATTAGAAACCTATCTCATTGGAAAGGAAAGGTGTTTCCTAGAATTAGGTGCCTTTAAATGTACACCAACACTGATGAAATTAGCAAGACATAAATCAGTACAAAATTTCAGCAACTATCATATTAAATGATTTACCTGGCTGCCTTCTTTCTGCCAAAACACAGCTGGCTGTGGGTTTCCCTTAGTTTCACATGGAAAAGTCACTGTTCGGCCTTGGGAAACAATCTGATCACGTGGCCTTACCACAAACTGTGGCGGTGCTAGGATGTGAGAAGTTAAAGTATGTTAAAAAACTAACATTCTTCACAACTATGTGCAATATATAAAACAGAATAGTTAGCAAGTATGTTAATGAATCTTCATTCCAGAGAACATAATCATTAGCACAACACACATTTTCTATAGGCAGGAAAAACAGACAAAAGTTGGATTAAGGTGTAAGGAATGCACGTCCTTAGAGGTACAGAAAAATACCCTAGGTACAAAGAAAGGTACAGAAATTGTTTCAGACAAAAACGTTTGGATTAAAAGAACTGTGAGTGTAAGTAAATAGCAGCTAACATCATTCTACAAATTCTTGTGACAAAGAATTGGTTGGCTTTATAGCAGTTTTCATTATTCTGCTTGTGCAAGAGGTTGTACAAGTGGAAGAACATTTATGGATCTAATCCCACTTTTCTTGCACAACCAGCCCTTCTGGTTACAAATTGTAAACCAGAAATCTGGTTACAAATTGTAAACCAGCCCTTCTGTGAGTGGAAGACATGCTTTGTGAGTGGCAGGCACCTTCTGCATGTGGAAGGGCACTTCTGAATCCAACCTAAGATCTCAGCAGATTTTCAATATGGTTTCTTTCAAACTTCTCATTTTTTTTTCTTTTTTAGGATTTTGGAGTTTGTAGAGTGGCACAGATGAGTTCATAAGTAGCATTCTTCCATTTGGATTTTCTGACTTTTGCTTAGACAGCCGTACATTTACAAACAGCCTCAGTTTCCAACTTGCCATTTTTCTTTTTCCTTACAAGTTACTGATGTACATGGTGCATTTATTGAAAGATCTCACAAAGAGGAATCTTGATGAATGTACTTGAGCATATCAAGATCCATCTTTGTGCTGTTATTTAATACATGGACTTATGTGCACTGATTAAATTCACAGTGTAAAAAGGAATCCTGACACAAATGTGTGACTGCCTAAAAATTCCTTTGTGCAGTTTTCAATCATGCACAAAAACGCATTGATGCAAAGTTGTAACCTGTAAGAAAAAAATTAATGAAATTCAAACTGTCACAAATCTGACATGTGCCAATTCCAAGAATGCATGAATGTTAGCAATGAATTATATAAATTTTCCAACTTAAATTGGAAGACAGACAAAGTGTAACGTGGGGCAGAACTAACCCACACAACACTAATCATAATGAATCGGGGATATTATCTCTCCTCTAATTTTCAAATGCCTTCCCAGATATTCTCTCCAATGCTTTTAATTTCAACTATTATTGCCCCTAACAAAATAACACATTGATGGCAAGGTAGGAGACAGTTGCTGATTACCCATCACATAGTATCATTGACATTATTTAAACTTCAAGAGTATTACACATCCCAATGCAAAATTATAACATGATGAAATAGTTGGAGAAGGCATTCCATACAAAGACACATTTCTGAAACAAAGAGAGGGTATTAGTGATGAGTCTTAGCACTGCCTACAGAGGTGGTGTCAGCTCAGACACTAGCCAAGTGCCCATAGGACCTCTTTATGTTCCCTGTGTACCATGAGAGGGTGGATAAAGATGCCATGGGGGGTCTCCACTGCAGGGCTTTGTCCCCAGCAACCAGATTGTCCCCAGCAACTGACTGGCCATATGAAACATGCACATATTAAGGTCTATGATATTCTACCACACATAATCTGAAATGTGACATTTGAGTTCTCTTTTAAAAATTGCAACACAACATGAATTGCAACAAGTATATGTATGCAGGAACTAGTTGACAATAAACATAATGCTCAGTTTCAGAATTTGTGGTTTAGACACAAAATGTCTTCTTATTGAGTGTTCCAAGATCCAGAAGATAAAGGAAGAACACGAATTCTACATTCATAAATCATATGCATTGATGTACAAGATGGTCAAATGAAGAATGTTGTCTTCACAAACATCATTCACTATAAAACCTCTAGCAGCTGTTAGAAATGCTTGTTCTACTAGTACATCCCTCTCCAATTATCTAAAAATCCATCACATTAAAATACCTGTTGAAAGAAACATTTACAGTGCAATAAACCAAGCTTTTGGCTATGAAGCAATTACTATTCATTGCTTCTGCTTCACCATTAACTGGGTCATGGAAAAGAGAATAGAAAACAACTATGTTTAATTGACATTTGCAAGTCAAAGACAATGGCTCTAAGACAAAATAGACTTCCTCAAATTAGACAAGATTTGTCTTTTTTAAAGAACAATTAAGAATCAAGGCATGGGACACTTTTTCCTTGAAACCTGGTTTTGAAGCAATGCAAATACTGTACACAGTAAATTAGATTTGATTTCTGGCAAATTATGCTTTGATACTGCATTCAAGTAAGCGCTGGCTTCAATCAATGTCATGAGAAAGCTCTGTTATGCTAATAGCAGCATGGGAGGGCGAGTAGGCTGATATGGAAATGAGATGTTTGAACATGAATAGAAAGCACAGGCCAAGTACAAGGTGGGTTTGAGATGAGCGGATGGGAACCTAAGGTTAATCACATCATGTTCTGAGTTGTTTTTACAGCAAAAGATTGTATTGTACCAGCAGGAATTAAAAGTGAGATGGTAAGACAGGAGTTGTATGCATTGGCATGTTATTCAACATGGTAACTGTGGAACTTTTGCTCTTTCCAGATGTCCTTTTGTGCCTGAGTGAGTGGCCATTTTACTATTAGTTACTGATTTACATAGAGCCATCAATGTACATGATGTTTTACACAGAATGAGAGGCCAGGTCTCTTCTCTTAACAGCTCTGCAATTCAAACAGATACAAGAAAGTTAACAGAAGGAGAAGGAAATGGAAGCAGAGAAAAGCATTGAAGAATATGTGATTATTTCCATTACTTGAGCAAGTTTAGTTACAGTAGATAGGGTGTACAAAACACTGTGTCGAAGACTTTAAGGTCATAGGCATAAAGAAATACCTTTATTTTGTATCTTGTGCTTTGGTCTTCAAAAGTCTTTAAATGTGTCTTGCAAGAAATGGTGTGAATTTATCTGAAAGGAATTTTTCTGCAGTACAACAGAGTGTACTATGCCAGTATGGAGTGAAATCTTTTTTTCCAGCCCATTGATGTTACTGAATATTACATGTAAGCAAATGGACTCAAAAGCATCAGCTCAGCAAAAGTCTCACTTCCTTCCTCACTGAGCACAAAAGCAAGAGAAGATGAAGTTTATGGGTTCAAGTTAGCAAACTGTGCCATAGAAACCAATGCATGAATAGGTAGGAAATTTTTTAAAAAGCAGCAAATTTAGCATTGGTGATTTTACAGAATACATAAGACAACTAACAGCCCAATTGTAACCAGCTTTCCAAGTCTGATGCAGCCCTGTCAATGGGAGTGTGCTGCATTCTGCATTTGGGAAGCAGTCACAGAGGACTTCTCAAGGTAAGGAAACATTCCTTAACTTTGGGATTAATCTACTACTGACCAAACCCAAAAAGAAAAAAAATATTAATATTTCAGACAGTGAATGGGATAATGCTCATAAAAAGATCAGAATGACAACATCAAAATTAAGGTTTATTTAAAGCTAAAACTGACCTTTCTGAATGTAATTAAAATTTCTTTGGAAGCTTACAGTTCAAAAATGGGAACTCACTTGAGGCTTTCATGATTTATTAATACAATGTTTACCTCAAAGGAAATAGTGTTTCAAATGAGATCTTTAATTCATGATGGAACTCATGTGCCTTCAGGCTGGAAGATCTAAAACAAATACAAATATGTTCTAAAAGTCCTATTCCAATGGTAATTAATTTATTGTCTGCATAAGTCCTGAAAGTTTAGTTGCTTAAATCTTTTGGTGTTGCGATTCATCACCTTAATAACCTACTTTTCTTCCGTAATTTAAACTGTTTAAAGGTCTGCAGTCTTCTCAAGACTGCTTCTGGAGTCTGCTTGTTCTGAGCCCATGGACCTCCACTTCTTACAGAAAAAGCTACAAGTTAAAAGCATTCTTAAAGACTAGTCTCCAACTAACAAGATGCTTCCTCTGTAGTTCCATAAATGATGTGGATGAGAATATATGAGATAATGCAGTGTCTGTTAAGTATGTCAGGGGAGGGGAGAGATAGAGAATCAAATATCTGTGAGATGAAAAGGAGATCAAGCATGTGTGCAAACAAGTGAGAGAAAAGCAGAGCTGCTCAGGTACGAAATGAGAAATTTGGGTCTTCAACATGACCGTGAAAGTCATCTTTCCTAAGCAGTCCTACCAACAAAGACCAGTCCTTCTATCCCACTTCTAGGAACTGAACTTAAAGCTAAACATAAAATTAGTTTGACTGCTCACAGTTACTCATTCTATGACTGCTTATAATAGTAGCAGTATTCTCTGAGTTAAATAACTCTGTATAGCCAGAACCTGTATTGGCAGGTCATTTCCAACAATAGAAAAGTAGCTGTGGCATGACCATGTTTTGGATATTGCCTCTTTCTCAACAAGAAAGGGAAAGGATGTTATGACCTTTATAAGAGTGTCTCATACATTTATTTGAAAGAAAAAAAACCCTCATACTTGTGTTAGACAAAGAAATTGAAGATAATAATTTGAAGTTGAAATTGAAGAATTTCAATTCAAAGAAACTGAAGTTGAAAAGCGGTATATAAATACTGTTAATAATAATAATAATAATAATAATAATAATAATAATAATAATAATAATAATAATAATAATAATAATGGCCAGGGACAGAGTATGTTGTTCATGCACACAGACTTAGGTTAAATCCCTAGAAACTCCAAGTTAGGGATTTTTCTGAATATCAGGAAAAATTTCTAAATGTGAAAAGCAGTTTAACAACTGAACCAATTACTGAAGAAAGTGGTGTATTTTCTCTCGCAAGAGGTCGTCAAAGCAGAGGCTCAGCAGGTACCTCCTAGCACTGGCGATCCTGCCCTCTGTGCCCCCGCCAAGTGTCGCCCCTGACTACTTCTGGTTTTCAGCCAGAAGCAGTGTTCCTCAATCAGTGGTACTTGTACCACCAGTGGTACTTGAAGTGGTGTCTGGTGGTGCTTGCAGGAGCCCCAGAAGCCTGGCATGAGACCCTGGCATACCCCTGAAGCCTGACATGAGACCAGCAACACAATGCAACAAGCAGCAGTAGTAGGCTCAGCAAGCAGAGCTCCAGCGCACATTTTTTGTGCGCTCAAAAAAGCCCTCCCATTCACCCTAAGCCTCTAAAATTTGTTGTTGTATCATGTCTGCCCTCCCAATCTGGAAGTAACTGGTGATGACATCATCTCAAGTCACTTCCAGTGGTACTTCTACTTTGTAGACTCGGTAAAGTTAGTAAGGTGGGGGACAAACATTGAGAAACACTGCTCCAGAGTGGATTTTCCTGTTTCAAGCAAGGGCTGGACTACATAGCTGTGAAGTCCCCTTCCAATTCTATGATTCTATGAACTCAGGAAAATGAACTAGAAAAGTTCTTTATGTGAAACCCAGAGAGCTGTTGTCAAGCAGGAACAGACAATATTTAGCTAGATACAATGGCAGTATCTGGCAGATTCACATGTTCATATATAATGCAGTCTAATTCTGATAAGGCAGCTGTGTTGCTGATGAAAAAGCTATCACATGAAAACATATGACTCTTTGTCTACTCTTAGGTCAGATAATCTGAAAGCCATGTTATTAAACTGGCATACAGCCTGATGGTACTGAACACTTCATTTGCACAGCAACATTTGTCCAAATACAATGCTTCCATTTAGAATGATGCTTATGACTGTATTTTCCATTGTCTTTGGATTTATCTGGTGAACACCTACAAGCTTCACCTGATACTTTTGATTTGGGCAGTACAATCCTATGCATATCTATTCAGAAGTTAGTTTCATTATGTTCAATAGAGCTTACTTCCAGCAAAGTACGTATTATACGATTGCAATCTAAGTGAACAGACAATTAGAATGTAAATGAAATGGAGCACAATAAAACAATATATTTGGTATTCACACTCTACCAAAAAACTATACATTTGAATCAGAGTATAAGAAAGTAACTGATTTCTTGTACTAGTCCTTCCTGTTGCAATTTAATAACAGCAACATTTAACAGATATGTATTAATGACAGAATAATGACAGTTTGGGGACCCTCCCTTGGTCCTCTCCAGGTAAGTCAGGGCGGGAGGGAAGCAGTTGACCCCAACATACTGCTATGCTTTAATGATAAAACCTATTCTCCTCTCGTATACATTCAATGAAATTAGAGGGAGCTTAACCAAAAGAAGGTTCCAGTGTGTTTATGCATGACATGTACCTAGTTAGCATTCATAGCAACAGCACAAATTTTACAGTCTTAACTACAAGTGCCTTTTGTTCTGCATTTTAGTTTGATTTGTCCAACAGTATTTTTTTTCTATATAGATTGTAATTGCAAGAGTGAGAAAGATGTAAGTGTTGATAGGAATGTGTGGCATATCTTCTCCTTTGCTTCACAAACATTCCTCAAAAGATAATGCTGCAAAAGGCAGATCAAATTGGTTCAACTGGTTTTCTCAAAATGAATTTGAAAATATGAATGAATTACATTGAAAAGGAGCAAGATTTTATTGCATGACCAGAAGTGTAACAATCAGCCTATATCGCTACCTGTTTTGAACTTTCAGTTCAAATTCTGAATGGTGTGTGTGTTTGTGTGTATCTCTTATGTGCAGGCTGTTTCCACATCTCTTTATATCAGAGGGCAGCAAAATATTGTTAATCTTGAGGCTCAAAGAAAAAAATCAGTTTCTTTACTAACCAGGAAAGAAAATGACAGATCAGCCAGGACAGTTCAAATATTAAGTGTCCTTGTTTGTCTGTATGCTGAAATATTGGAGAACATGAAAAAAGGTATTACCCAGACCCTTAAGGGCCCAATTGATCCAGTTGCACCAAAAACATGCGTGCTGCATCTGGGGAGGGGGGAGACACAAGGGCAAAGGAAGTACAGGTCCAACCTTTTTATACACTGATTTTTTATAGATTTGACTCATCGTGAATGGCCACTGCAGATAAGAAGGAATGTGCTGATCCCTGGAGACGGGGGGGGAAAGGCATCCTTTTAAAACCACAGTTAAAAAAACAGCTTTTCTTATTGTTGTAGACAGACAGTCATATAAGTAATCATTCTGTTCTTCAACTGAGCCAGGCAAAGGCAGGGGGTCCTTTGCATTTCTAATCACCAACTGCCTCTCTACAACAGTAAGAAAAGCTGCTTTGAAACCACAATTGTAAAGGAACGCACTTTTTAATTTTTTTATACTGGTTTTATTTAACATATTTTAAGGTATCAGCAGGGAGTCCCAGAATCAAACCCTGCGGATGTCAAGGCACTACCTTATTCCATTAGGAGCAATAGAGGGGCAAGAAACCTTTAAATCTATTTTTCCACTGCTTTTTTATCCACTGATTTATTTATCCACTAGGGATAAATCCAGAATGGGTATCCAGAATGGAACCCCAGTGGATAATGAGGGACGAACTGTATAACACATTTATACTTACCTCCTGGTAAGCCCTGGAGCTGCCTATGGGTCTCCTCAAACACTTTTGGTGCATATATATGTGGAGAGAAAAGGGGCAGGAAGCTTCAAAACAGAGGATCTGGCTCACACCTTTTCCACTGATGCTCCCTCCTGATGTATCTCTGTCTCCCATTCCTCCCCTTCCCCACCCAGTTAAGCCCCAGTCCTCATCCTCCTCACCCACCTGTGTTCCATACTGCTGACTTACTGGATCCAGTGGACACAGTAAGGTCTAGCAGTGGACCTGTAGTGCTGCTGCACAGAGTGCACAAAATGGCCATTGGCACAATGCTGCGTGTGCCATTGATAGTCATTTTATTACAGCAGAAGTCACTTCCACTGTTGTAATGCTCTCTGCCTGGCAGTCCAATCCTGAATATGATTGGGCTATAATGCTTATTTTTTACTACAGGTTTGTTCATATTTAGGCCTATATCTCGTTGATTTAAACAATGAGTTTTAAGCAGCCTGTGTGCAGGACTGCATCCTTTGCTAATTTCTTTTTGTGCTAAGAATGGCAAATCCATAAGTATCACTTGCAAAAGGTCTTTCTCCATTTTGGAAGTAACTCTTTTCCTATTCTCAGATGCATTATGACTTTCAAAGCCATTCTCAGGCTCTTAATTGTTATTACCTAAATTGATGTAAGACCGTTTTTTAAAATATAGCATAATTTCCAAAAATTTCTTGTGCAAATGTAGCCATAGTGAGCTGTAAAGTGATTTGTGAATAGCCATGAATATGTGTATGAATGAAAATACTGGTGCAAGTGGTCTTTATGCTTGCTATTAGTTCCTTTCCCTCTACCGAAGGGATTCTAAGAGAACACAACACCAGTCAGATATATCCATTACATAACAATGTTCTCCAGGGGATACACATATCTCTTCTCACACATTATTAGTGGAAACAGAAACATATCCTTTCCTTCAGGTAGAAAGCTACATGGTATCTAGTTTGTAAACCTCAACTAGAGTTCTTGATTTAAAGTACCAACTTTTACACAAGCATAGGGATAGATAAGGAATGTAGGACATTATCTACCAGTTTAATGTAATCCACTGGCCCAACAATCCTCCTTGCAAATAAAACACGAAACTTTTCAAATCCTTAGTGACTGCCGCCGTGTGGCTGGTAGCCTAAGTTTGTCTTCATAGGTTAAATGTTTTCAGGGTTGAGATGAACATAAGCAGGTGGATGTGACAACTTCTTTGAAAAATCTACAATACATTCAGACATTACATCGAAGCAGTGGTGTACCTAGGGGGTGCTCCAGGGGGTCAAGTGACCCAGGGTTGCACATCTGCAACCAGAGAGGCCATGCACTGTCTTCCCGATCATCAGAAGGCCTTGTAAGGCCTTCGAACTGAAAGGCCTCAGTTCTGAGAAACTGAAAGCTGCAGTCATGATCCCAGGCGGCACCAGGGTCAGGATTGTTACTCCATCTAAGTTAGAGTAGATAGCTCCAACTAAACTATCTACTGGTTAAAGAAAGTCCAGTTGAGATAAATTGCCTACTGAAGGGAAGAAATATATTAGAATCTGTACAAGTACACTAAGTACACTTCCAATTCTTCAGACATTATTTAAGGGAGTTGATTTAAAGCTCTTCATTCCTTGGTCCTTAGATGTTATATCCTATTTTATATTCTTTTACATAGCGACTATCCTTACGTAAACTGTTCAATATACTTTCTATACAGTAATGCACTGAGATATACTTGGTAGTTATTTGAAGGAAATCTGTTTTCTGGAAGGCTTGTCAAAGTCTGTACTGGTATTTTGCAGTGCTATTAGAGTTTCTTACTTGGACTTAATAGTATTAAGTTGATTTGCAGTGGAAAATTTTTATTTTGGAATATCCCCTTATAGATTCCCCAGCTGGCAAAATAACCAGATTTTGTTGGGATCAGATATTGTTGGGAAGCATTTTACATTCTCAAAGTTCGCAATATTTTTCATCCTCTAAGTTCTCTCATGAAAATAACAAAATGATGAATGAACTTCATTTCTCCCCAACTAAATTGTCACTCATTATATTTGGAATAAAATCTTTGCATTGCATGAGTGAAACATAGCAAAAATAATTTTTGTGAAAATATTAACTTGTTCATCTGGAAAACGCATCTGATGAGTGCAATAACAGAAGCAAATGATTTAAACGGAATAAATACCCTGCTTCCAGAACCCATCTGCTGTTAACTCCTGCAGGAAATCTTTTCAAAAGCTTAAAATAAAAAGAACAGCTATTTCAGAGATGAGCAATACAGTTATTACTCATAATGTTTTGATTTGCTAATAGGAATCTGGTACAGAGCTGTTATATTCACCAGCTGCCATCTACCTCAGGCAGAACCATACTTGGCTTTGCATATGTACTTGCAGTACCATATGCTAAGAATGGCTTGCTTAGACGAAACAGACAGAAATAATTCAAGCTTAAATTTTCACGCCTCTACAAAAAAGGATATGACAAATACAGATAAAGACTTAAATATCTGAAACAATCTACCATTTGACAGTGACCCTGTTCTCAGCAACACATATGCCCACAGGAATTGTACACTACTAATCATATTAGAAGAGCATGTGTTTTTCTTTCATTTGAAACACCTTAAAATAAAGGTATCTGTTTCAAAACCTTTAAAACTTGCACTGGTGTTTTAGAGCAGGGATCTCTAAACTTTTCAGCAAGGGGGCTGCGTCAAATATCTAGCATGGTGTTGAGGGCTGGAAAAATAAATAAATTTTAAATATAAAATTTATATAAATTCATTAGAGACAGGATTTAGATGAATGAATAAATGAACGAATGGACTCTAAGATCCGGGATTTTTTCAAGCAGCAACACATAATCCAGAAATAAAGCACACACTTAAATGGACTTCGGGAAAACCAGAAAATGATGTTTTTAGGCTATTAGAAGGAGTTCTGAGTCATGGCCTCCTTGGCCCTCAGAACAGCCTCTAGATATGGCAAGAGCACAGCCTCAGTCAAGTAGGCCAGAGGTTTGTCCCAGGCTGGATAGAGGCTGACCGTGGGCTGCATCTGGCCTCTGGGCCGGGATTTGGGCACCCGATTTTAGAGCATGTTCAAGGCCTGGCTGACAATTCCATATAATCATTTAGATGTCATCCGTCTACTAAACACCACATGCATGTTCTCCTGAATATTACATATTCATTAGATGTTTCCTGGACACTTTAAATGCAATTTTTTTGAATTCCATCAGAAAATAAAAATAACTTTGAGAAAGGTTGCTTCCACATTACAACCCCATAGTCCTGCTGAGGCTCTGCTTTTCTGTAATTATCTGGAAATAAATAAAATTGAAGTTCCACCCAGCACTTAATATAATACTATATTGTCAAGCAATGTTCTTCCCCATGGCCATAATCCTTCTACAGTCTCAATCAGCAAAGGGTCCTAACAACTTCAACTTCAACTTTATTGTCTGCAGATTCATGCCAGTTTTTTGCTTCCTGTTTAGCATGGCTGAGAGTTGAATATTCTGTTTATTGCTTTTGGAATAGTCTCGCTGAATTTCCCCAATGTCACATTCTGTATCCATCCACCCTCTCCCACATCCTCTACAAAATACAAATTGACAACTTCAGTGTATTCCCAGGGACAATTCAGGATGTCTTCCCAGGGACAATTCAGGATGTCTTCCCAGGGACAATTAACTGGCACTTCACAAATTTCTCTGCCATGCTTAACAGGAAACAATAAGACATGCAGAATCTGCAAATAGGAAGCATTTAACTTAAGGCACAGTTGCCCTGAAGAACTTTAATAGTATTTTGCTTCCCACACTGGATAAATCAACAATGCAGTCACATTTACACTTATTTTGATATGAAAACTGCCTTAACTTTTTTTTTGAAAAGCACTATATAAACTAAAGCATGAAGTAAATAAGTGTTATTAAAAAAAGAAATCATCAAAAGAACCTGAAACAAAACACAGAAAACATTGGCCTTCAAGAATTGAAAACAGTGTTATTCAGATGCTCTGAATCAACTGAGTGACGAAAATAGCTGGGAAAAAGTTAACAGGAAATCAAGAGATTCCTTAATATTTTGGCTCTTACTTCAAGCGTGTCTTTTTTTAAAAAAAAACCTACACTCTCATTGTAAATTATACTCAGTTTTCAGACTTTTTCACATAGGAATAATGGTTTTTATGAAGCTTAGGTATGCCAACAGTTGTTATTTTCAGGTCTTTCAATGGGTCCTTAAATCTACAAACTGGGAAGTAAAAGTGAGTTTGGTCCATAATATATCAAGTACTGACAGGTTCAGCCTAAACCAAGTTGTTTGCAAGAACTGTGAAAATATTTGGATACACCATGGCTCAGATTAAAAAGTACAACTATAGAAGTCTATATCAATACAGAAGACATACATTGATCTGAATAAGTGAGAGCACTGGATAATCAAGGTCCAGGAGTTTATAGCAGGTAGAAAACAATAATCTTTTCTGGCATGTTGCTTGTCGAACGAAATGTTCTACTACATAACAGCTATTTAAAACAATCCTACACGGCTACAAAATAAAAAGATGATTTGTATGAAGCCATGCTAAAATGGATAGAAGGATGGTTACTTACCAACAGGGCGAGCTGTAGACATTACAATGGTGTGGTGAGAACATGAAGAAATTAAAGGGGAAAAAAAAGAAATTTTGTCAGAATGCATGATGCAAAATACTATGCTTAACTGTGGATACTCAGTTGAACACTAAATTCATGTCGGTCTGAGTTAGATGCCCCTACTACTTCAGTTATGAGAATTACAATGGTTAAAGACAACAAGCGGCAGAGGATTGAGAAAGCTTTCTGGAACCAACTGCATGGGTAACATTTTTGATAAGTTCATATAATGTCCTCAAAAATGCCAATGCCAATGCTGATGCTTAATAAGAAGTACGTAAAATAGCTTTGCATTAGGACAAACTTCTAGATGTTGATGAATACATCATCCAAAGCTTCAGCCTAGCAAAATGTCAATCCAATAAAAGAGAAGCATCACTGTCTGATTTAAATACCAACTGAGTTTTAAGCATTGCCAGTCAGTATTGCACTACAGGATGGAGAAAAGCCCAAGACATCAATTCCTCCTTATTCAGTAACAGGCATGAAGGCTCACACTACATCTGATCTCCTATCATTGACAGAGCTGATGAAAATATAATGACCTATGACCACAGGGATTTCCACTCACAACCTCCAAAACTGCTGTTTAGAAAACTTTGAGATTCTTTTTAAAAAGTGGAATGATCGACAAGTTAGTTCTGCTTCAGATGAATAATAAGATTGAAAGCAGTTGCTGCAACAAGTGATTCAACTGTATCAGCAGTTTTTCAATACTTTAGAGCTTACCCCTTCCCCCCTAACATGGTCATAGGACATAAACTACCTTTTAAGGAGGAGAAGAAAAACACATTTATTGTTTTATTGCATTTGCACTCTGTGCACTTGCAAGGCTGTCAATTATAGCAGGGTTCTCCAAAGTTTTCGACATCAAATATCTGGCATAATTTAAAATTTAAAAAATTTAAATAAATACATTAGAGATGGAACTTAGATGAATGAATAACAGCCCAATCCTAACTTGCGTTGGAACAGACAGGCCAGCGGGCCTATGCTGAATCCAATGCAAGTTTGGGGTCAGAATGGGCACAACCCGAGGCAAGGGAAAACTTTCCCCTTACCCCGTGTCATGCAGCACTGGCCCCAATGGGTCTCCCCAGATCTGCTCCACCTCTGAGCAGAATGGAGCGGCCAGAGGCTGCTCCGCACCGCCCAGTAACAGGGTCAGGATCCAGCATAACCACCATATCCTGGCCCTGCCTCCCGCTCCCTGCCTGCCCCGGGGAACACCTGCCACCAAACCTTCCCCCTGTCCCAAAACACCTCCTCCCCACCTCTTCCCAGACCCCTGCATTGGCTAACGCAAACTTACCCCGCCGGGCCTTGCTCCAGCACAGGGAGGCCAATGCAACTCCTTGGGTTGGCCTCCTCGACTCTTAGGTTGATGCAAATGTGACTTACAACACCCCGAGTTGATACAAATAACTTATGCTGGCCTAAACCAGGGATTAGGATTGTACCCTTAATGAATGAATGGGCTCTAAATTCCAGGATTTCTCTAAGCACCAACACACATCACAGAAATCATCTTTTAGCCCTAAGAAAATTCACTCTGGGATGTGAGCAACCTTTTTCTATATTATTTTTAAGAATCCCATTACTCTACCAAAAATTTCCAAAAGGAAAAACCTAATTTCTTGGAAATTACACTTGATTACCAATTAAGCCTTGTTGCAAAAAGGAAAATGTTTTTCTCCCTTGGTCAATTCTATGTCTTGGCAGGAAAAAGCCTTCCTACTCTTTGCTAGCACAGAAATTATGAGGAATTTTCTCCAATTCCAGCAGCTCGAACCTATTAGGCAGAGGAATATGATTTGAAAGAAGGTTTTTCTCAACAAAAAGTTGTTGCCACCTACTTCCCAGGATAACTTCATCACAACTACCAGTTTCTATGTTCGCTACAGGACATCGACAACAGTAACTGGGTTACAGAACCAAGGGAACTGGGAGCTCTATTCTTATAGCTGAAAACTCCATCACAACAGCTAACAGGTTTCTGAGTGGTCAGGTTCTTCAACTGAAGGGACAAATCAGGGGACAAATAACTGTTAAGAGTAAATAAATTTTTTGCAAATCACACAGATTTTTAACTTGTTCTTTAGAAACATTCTAAAAGAATGTCTATATAGTAGAAAATGTGAGTAGGATAGAAAGAGCTCCCTATGCAACCCTGAGTGCTTTCAAGTGCACACTTAAGATTCTCTAAATTTTCCATTCAAGCTACAATCCCTTTTGTTGCATCAGAAGCTGCTCTGGAGGATCCTTACCTGTGGCAACTTCTTTAGGAAACGAGTTCAAGTGGGAAGGAATGGCTCAGGAGCCCAGGAGGATGGTCATCATTGCCCAATAAGCAGAGGTGTTTGTTTCTGGTGAGTTATAGCCCAAGTCTTACTGTACTCAGTGGGCTTACTTACAGAGAGAGGCAATGATGGGCAAAAGCACAGATTTAAAAACAAAAGGTAGACTGGACATTGCATAAATGATATTAATATTGTTCATAAACTGCATAATTTGACATTATTGAAATTGTTAAGAATCGAACAGTAGCTGACAAAACTGCAGGTATCATGCAGAAATACTATACATTAGTATAGTATTTACTAATACATTGTATTCCTGTTCCATTGAATTCTAATGATATAAGACTGCAACCTTATGCATGCTGGAAAAAGAACTGGATAGAACTGGACTTAATTTTCATGTATACAGCCATATAATAGGACTAGAAGTACATAGTATTAGATACTTGACTGCAATTCTAATTTTTGTTCTTAAAGTCTTATGGGGACCAAAACTACAATTTATGCCATTATATACACAAAGATATAATTTTGTTAGTCATAGAAAGAATGGTATTTTTTCCTATGTCACTTAATTTGCAAATTCCCAGATTCGTAACTTAAAATTTTATATATCCTGCCTTTTCTAATTCTTTTGTATCTCAAATGTTTTACATACACGTGCAATGCAGCATCTTAATCGTGTTAAATAAACACTATGCCTATGGCTAGTTAAATTAGAAAGCTGGGGGAAAGATAATGAGAAATCTTCTTTCATGTAGGAAAAATCAATTAAATTATATATTTTCCTGTTTCACCTTAATTTGCTCAAGTTCAAGCTCCATTGAGTTCAACAGATTTCTTCTAGTCCCCTTTGTTCTACTCACACCTCATAAAACTATGCTAAGTTTTATCAAAAGGAAATTTGTTTCTATACTGTGTATGGTGGATGAAGTCATGATGGAATCTGAAGTGTGCAGCCAACTTATTTCTAGGATTATTTGCAAAAAAGGAGGGGTTTAAGGGAAACATGCGACACTATTTTTCTAAAACGAAATCTAGTACCTGCTTATCTCAAATCATTAAATGGAAATCAGATCTCATCAAAAACTGTTCTGCTGCTTATAAAAGAAAACCTCTGCAGTGTAATTTATTATCTAAAGAGACTATTACAATAATATTTTAGCAGCTGTATTACCATAAAAACCTTCCATCATTTTTGGTCAGTTCCTTCCTCCCTCTCTAACCCCTTGTAAAGCCACTAGGTTAACTTTTTCCTCCAAATTCAACAAATTAGACTGAACTGTGCCCATGCATTAAATGGATGGAAATGGAAGCTGGCGTCTGAGGTCAGTTGACCCCTGTTCTAATAAAGCAATCCACAGAGACTTGGATCATCTGATTTAATGTGTATGAAAGAAAAGAAGCACTGATAAAGCAAAAAATGTTTTTATTAACCTTTCACAGCTTTGCTGAACCTTCAGCATGTGCGGCTAAATTGTGTAATAATGCCTGTGTGGCATTCACTGTAAACACACACAGGAGTTTTGTCATAAACATTTAGAACAATATTTTTAGAATGGAGTCGTGCCACTATTTGTCTTTGCATGATAATAGCACGTCCAACTGGTTTCATATTCTGGTATGGAGAGGTACATCTCAAAAAATAGATACTTGAAGCTGAAGTATTTCATAATGAACTACGAAAAACAATTTCACTAGAGCAGCTTCTGCTCTTAAAAGAAACTGATAAAATATAGTCAACAATCCCCTGCCTCTATTTCATCTTTCCCTCTCTTTTTCCTTGGAAATTTACCAAGTCACACATCATCTACTTTTTCTCCCAATCTTAGATCACGTTATTTCCTCCCTTTGTTCCACAGCATCATGGAACAGATATGCTACCAACCCTTTCCCTACTTCTGTATACACATCTCTCTGAAGAAAAAAAGAAAAGAAAAGAAAGGAGTTTTAAAAGAAGTATTATGTTATTTTCCAGTTTCTCCATTTTCTAATATTAAACCACATGGCACAGAAATAAAATTTAGATTCTTGTCTTGAGGACCAATAAAAGTGTATGCTGAATTGAATATTTGTAGATTTCTTTCTTTTAAATTGTTCTAAACCAGCAATGGAGGAAATTGTGTGGCCTAATTCTGCCTTGAATGCTTCTCTCATATTCAAACTCATGCAGGACAATGAAAACATCACTTTTTCCTGCACATATTCCTGCCTCAATGTAAGTTTCTACGTACAGAAATGCAAAAAGTCTCCCTTCGTAATCTTCAATTACATTGATTTGGAATGACAGCATTGTATATTCATATATTTGCTTTTTTCTGCTATAGTGGGCACACAAATGAATCATGTTAAAACAGATGTGGTATGTACCTTACTTATGAGCAAGCTGGGTGATTACCACTTGGCTCCCTTCCCCACAAAAAGCAACCCTCAACAACAAGCAAAATATCACGTAATATCATGTAATATGTGAACATGCCTCAAAAAGAATCAAAATAATGGAGCAATTCATGTACCATTCTTGGGTACAAGAGTACCAGATAATAGGTACATTCTTTAAATCTCAGATCACTTTCTCAGGTATAGATTCAGAGTTGATAAACTTGATTCTAGAATAGCATCTTATAGATTAAAATGTAAGGCATAGGATTAGTTATCTATAAACATTTTATAGACATGGATCTATATGTTGCCAGTAGCACATGCTTTTCATGTACAATGTCCCATGTTCAAACCAAAGTATCTTCAAGAAAAGGGTTCCTGGTACCAGAAGTCATCCACTACTGAAAACCTACAGCCGCTATAGGCTATATTGTATAGTATATACCAGTTACTTAGTAAGCAGTGAAAACAACTTGGCTTCCAACTTCAGCCAATTAATCACTCTTATTGAGTTTATTGAAACCAGGGGTAATTAAAAAAAAACACAACACAAAAATGGATGAAAAAAGCTGGTTTTATAGTTTTAAACCATGACTTCTCTTTAGTTACCGACAGACTCTTCCTACTCTCTAAAATAGTAAATATCAAGTAAATTATAAAGCACAGTTTATGGATTCCTTCAAGTACTTCAAACTCACCTCGAACTGTGAGAGTAGCAGATGCTTCAACTTTTCCAACTCTGTTTTCAGCAATGCATGCATAGGTCCCTTCATCTGTGCTCATAGCCTTTTTAATGCGCAAGGTGTAGTCGTCTTTGATGTCATATCTGCATTTCAAAAGAGAAGATAAAAATCACTGGTCAGCTTAATTTCTCACCTGGAATATACCAGACTTATTCTATCTTGGATACATCTATAGAAGATAATTTATTATGTGGAATTAGATAATTCCACTGAACATTAATCTCCATGACACTTTTATTGCACCACACATTACTTAAAAACTTTACAGCCGTAAAATTAGTATTGCTATGTTCATGTGGTATCAAGGCTTTATTAATAATATCAGTCATTCTGCCCTTGATCTAGTGTACTATGATAAAACAGAGCTAACATGCATCAGTTATCAATATATGACATCCCAGGTTTATCCTGGCTTTAAATACATGAATTGCATACTTTAATTCTGGTGTCCTGAAGAGTGCCTTTAAAATTCATAGAAATATCCTAACAAAGTTGACAGAATCCTTTACTGTAAGGAAAATGCATTGCTTTAGATATACTTAATAAAAGTACAGTTAATGAGAAACATGTGCATAAGTTAATTATTTTCAGTAAAATATGTAACTGGATTCTTTCAGATAAACCTAACCTAATAAATAAATAAATTTAACCTAATAAAAAAGGTTATTTTATGTTGTATATTTTTAGATTATTTTATGTTGTATATTTATACTTTTATATTATGTTGTATATTTATGTTGTATATTTAAAAATATTTTATATTTTTGTATATATTTATATATCCCTGACCTCCACCCGCCTTCTGCCTCCCCCCTCCCCCCCACACCCCTGCTTTCCTCTCCACTGCTCAGTGGTCTAGGCTACCGCAGAGCAGTGGAAGCCGGGCGCCTGCCCTGTGCTAGCCCAACACTAGCCAGCGCATTAGGGTTCACCTTACAGCACATTTGCAACAGTTTGTGGAGCTCAGGATCAGGTTCTAAGAGTTGCTTCTAGCTTTGCATATTTTATGTTCAGAAACAGATATACAAAACAAAATATACACACTGCATTTCAGGCCAAAATACTTTATGAATGCCTACATTCACCACTTTTCTCAGCAAAACTATGCTGAAGTGGTGGGCTAAACCTTTACTAGTTGCTATTTCACTATATTTTGCTGTGAAAAGAGAGGAGTGCATATTGTATACCCGTATTTGAATACAAAATATAAAGTGAAAAGTAGTCCTTGCTTCAGTTAGGGGAAGAATGATGTAGTACACAGGATGTCTTTATAAAGAGAGATTTATGATTGCTGATTCTTCCTGGGTTTTCCTAATCTCCTTTTACTGTGAGTCTTCACATGCAGCATTTATCTTTGTATGTTTTTAATCTAGATTGTAAACGGTTTCCAAGAAATAATAAAGTGAGTAAATAAGTATAATTTAAAAGTATAATGTACACTGAATCATGTAACTGAATGACTCAAAAAGAACAGGCAGTCCCAAGCCTCTGTCAAAGCAAGAATATCCATCTACCAATTTCCACAGTTCTGCTTATGCAATCTAGGCCACAATGTGTACAAGCACAGATAGCCAGAGCACTGAAATAAAGACCTTACAGAGCAAACAGGTCAAGATGTCTACACACTGAAAAGTCACACATTGTTGTCACTGATCACTGCCAATGTAAGAGCTTCTTCAAACTTTATACAATAGCCTGACTGGGGAATTTGAAGGAGAGAATAGGTGGGATATCTCCTCCCCCCCCCCTCCCAGTTCTCTCCACTAAATGACCCCTTGCAGTAGTACTGGGAAAAATACAGGATTTGGAACCCCATATTTTTTTTTATAATGTCTGCTTCTGCCCTGACCATACCCGTACCCTTGCGGTAGTTGTACAGACTACGAATTCAAATATATGTGCTCCCTTCCCTCCCATAAAAAGACAGCAAGAAAAACAACAGTTTAAATAGTGCTGGTGACTCTGCCTGCCATTCAGCTTGCTCTGTTTATGTCCTGAAGTGAGCATGAATCAGGGGAATGAAGTTACTATTCCAGCAGCTGCTGCATGTCCCTCCTACTGTGCTTTTAGTTCTTAAAGAGACAGGACATATTTGTCAGCTTTAAGGTAGTTTCAACTATACAGGTGCAACCTATTTATCCATAAGATTTTTTTATCTTTAGATTTGTCTCAATGCAAATAGGGTAGGGGGAACTGAAAGTTGCACACGCCTTTGCCTCCTTTGCCTGCGCTGGCATCTACTCCCTTTCCAGGCAGCCCAAAACACTGCAAAAAGGCTCTGCCTCACCCAGGCAGGGAAATAGCCCAGGAGCCATGGAAGAGGTTCCCCTTGCAAAGGAACAGTAACACTCTTGGATACCCTGAGGCAGCAGAGAGGCTGAAGAGGGGAAGGGGTGTGTGGAAAACCTCTGAAGTCAGAGCACATGCAGCAAGGTGGAGCTCTCTCTCACTCACACACACACACAGGGGCAGGTGCAGTAGCAACAGAGGGGACTGCTTTAAGGGGAGTGTTTGCCGAATTCCCCCCCCCCACTGAGATGGTGCAGACTCTCCACGCTCCAGCCCAGGGGTGTCCAAACATTTTGGCAGGAGGGCCACATCATCTCTCTGACACTATGTCAGGGGCCAGGAAAGAAAGAATTAATTTACATTTCAAATTTGAATGAATTTACATAAATGAATATATTAGAAATGGAACTTATATGGATGAATGAAGGTCTTGCAATAGCTCAAGGTCTATAAAAGGCCTTGCACAAAGCAAGGGCAGTCTTTCCTTCACTACCACTGCTGCATCACAGACACGAAACAGCAAGTAGTGGAAGGAGCCCTCATCCCACAGCTCAGATGAGAGGTCGAACAGTTGTCCTCATGCTGAGAGCAGCTGCATTGGGCCAGCGCAGTCTCCAGCAAGTCTCTGGAGGGCCAGAGGCTCATTGGAGACTGGGGGCTCCCCGAGGGCCTGATTGGGAGCCTCCGAGGGCCACAAGTGGCCCCCGGGCCGGGGTTTGGGCACCCCTGCAGCCTATGGAAACAAAATAGCCCAGCAAACCAAAGCAGGAGATTTAGGCTACAATTCTCTCCACACTTTCCTGCAAGTAAGCCCCACTGACTACAATGGGGCTTACTTCTGAGTAGAAATGCATAGGCTTCAGGCGTCAACCACGGGGCAAAATCCGAAGCCGGAGTCCCTAAGGTAGTTCATGGCTGAACACAGTCACATTCTGGCAACTCTTGCAACGCCGCTGGAACCAACTGTATTGGCTTCTGCCTTTCCATTGGACCATTTCAGCAATGTGGAGAGGGGGGATTTGCTGCATGGGAAACAGTCTATCCTCCATTTCTACTTTACCCAGCTTCGCGCACAGGAGAAGACACTCTGTTCCAGAACCACCAATCAGAGCGCGATACTATAGTCTTCCGAGACTGAAGGATGCCAACAACAGGACTCTTTAAAGCTCAGCCTGTGAAAGAAGGAGGGGGGGCAGCTTGCACTGGCAACAGGGAGGGCTGAGTATGGAGCGTGGGAGGGAGAGGGGATTGAAAACAGCTGCCTTTGTTTCCTTCCAGCTCCTGCAGCCTATTTGCTTAACTCTATGGAATTTAGCACAACATGTTTTTTGTTAACAATGCCGGGGTCATGGAACGGAACTAACGCGCTCCACCTGTATTTTATTTTGGATTTACTTGCTGACATAAGTAAACCACATGTAAGATGCAGGTCAACTGTAGTTTCAAATACATTTCAAAATGGGTTTAACGTAAAGGATGACATGATGAATTGATTAAACTAACTAGCAGGTAACAAGAACTTTGAAAGAGGGCCTTTCACTTGCCACAACTATCATAAACAGTTGCCCTGGATTATGTAATTTTCTATTCTTACCTGTTCTCATCACAGGGAGAAAAAATGTTCATTTAATAGAAAGTGCACATGCAAATAGAAGTATCACGTTTTTAAAAATTGTGGATACAGTGTTGACTCAGGTAATCAACAAGTAACAAACAAACAAAATACAGCACTGAGGAGGCTTGGACAGTGGAAGTGAATCAGGAGCTAGACTCTTCTCTTTCAGATCCTTACATGTTAAGATCCTACTATGATCCTAAGCAACAAGGACTTTTAGCACAGACAATCTGGGACATGATTCTGATATAAGCTTTGGGCTGCAGCTAACTCATTCTCAATGATGTGCAAGTCCGGGCATGCCAGTCAGTTGCCTTGTAAACTTCAGGAGACTTTATGTTCACACCTGTCAATCATGCAACTGTGCAGAAGCTGAAGGGTGGATAAACGATTTATTTGGCATGCCAGGGAAGAAAATTGGCCACAACTATTATCTTAAGTACTGTTGTGAAGACTACAGAGTGAATGTGTGCGTAATGTAGTTAAATCAGCTTCTATTTCAAGCAGCAGCACCAGCTCATTGAATTCCAGTCTGTCGCATTATCAGTGGGCTTCTAGACCACCCTGAAAAAGTATTCTAACAAGCAGCCATAGTAGGGCTCAGGGGATATTGCAACCATCTGGTCTCTTAAAGAATTGATGCAGTGCCCCATAGTCATCTGTTCTATTCACATGGCCCACACAAGTCATTATGGTTCAGTGATAATCTATGACAGGTGAACGAGGCAAACAACAGGCTAGAAAATAATTGGCTCGAAGTATGATCTACAGTAGCAAAGGAACACTGTGAAATACATTTACACTTTAAAGTGGCTTCTGGAAAAGAGAAAGGCAGTAGCTTACCTGTAACAGTAGTTCTTCACCTGTACAAACACATGTAGTGCATGTGTATAGCCCATTCCAGAAATTTCCAGAGCTCAAGTGGAAGACCCATGTGCAGTTATATACTGAAAACATAGGCATAACACTGAATCCCTCAGTTCATCTGAGGATCACCCCCAATTCAAGTGTTCTACTTAAAAAGAAGCATGTGAGTATGTTTCACCTAAGTAGAGACCACTTGTTGGCCCTTTCCATATACTGATGAAAACCCCCTACGATGAGCCCTGTCACCATATGGCTGATATTTCCTAAACATGGAGTATTGACCTTGTTTGCTTTTGAATTTGAAGGCAAGGTAGATTTATGTCTAAACATCTTCACTGTCACCTTGGTCTTTTTCAGATGCTCCAGAGCCTCACCCATGGAAGTGCTGAACAGTCCCCTCCATCAAAAGTCAACTCTTAGTATTGGGGAGCAAAGAGACAAAAAGCAGCCTGTTAGGCCTTCTCAACTATGGAGCCTGCCTTTGATTTTAATGAGCAGATATTGTACAGAATTAAGCTGTAGTCTTGCAACCCTGGAGATATTAATTAACTGTTAGACTTCTGTTCATCTTCTGGAAGCTTGTTCCAGAACACACCACATTTCCCCATGGCTTGTATTACCCACATGAGAGAGGAAGTTGTCCACTGTTAAGTTCTCAGCCAAAGTGGTGCAAAAATTTCTTCACTATGTTGCCCAGCTTCCTGTCCTTAAAGTCAGTGGGAGGAGATATTGACTGTATATTTATTCTTTCCAGCAGGGAAGTGTTTAGTTAGAAATTAAAGAGGAGCAGACAGGAGCTGGTGCCAGGAGTGGAGAATTCACAGCCAGCCAGCCCAACTACAGAGACTCTGACAGTAGCAGCACTAGGCAAGAGAGTCCTTCTGAGGTGAGATAAACTTCAGATTTTAAATCTCTCCCCCTCCAGTTACCAGGATTGCTTACATACCAAATCTTAGCTTTTTAAATGTACTATGAATATATTTAAACACCCATTATGCATATTATTTAATATATACAGCTCTGCTGAGAAGTTAAACTTTTTATTTGAACTGACAAAAGTTGAGTCCAACTGACTGGCAACTGACTTTTTGAAGCTCCATAGCACATTTTACACCCACAGCACTAGTCGGAAAACACACCTTAAAATTCCAAGTAAACTATGTGCCATAATAAGAAGAGCAACTGTTAAATACAACATACAGCTATTCCTGTTCTGAAGGAATGGTTGAAGTTTTTCTGCCTTTCATTAAGTAGGACAAAAAATGAAAACGAGAATAGTTGAAAAAAACATCATTGGCAAGGAACTTCTTACATAAATGGGGTGATTTTGATTTTGAAATGTGGCAGTCTCTGGCTCCCATGAATGCATTCTTTGTCACTGGTTTGATTAACGACAGTTCTACAATGGTGCGCTGACAGTCCCTGCCATAGAGACACATTTTTTCTCCGATATGAAGCACTGCTGAAAAATGCAACCCAATCAAATTTGGCCCCCAGACAACATGTGCTATCATCACTGTACCGTGAATTGAGATTGATTGGTAACCAGCTGTGACAAAGTGGGGGGAAAAGAGCTTTGTATTTTTCTTGGAGAAAAAATAAAAATAAAACTTAATTGTGTCAAAACCACTACCATCTGTAGGTCAAATAATGAATAAAACAAAGCAAGCTAATCTATAATATCTACATATAGTTTGGATAGAGGCATTTGTAAACTGTGGATTTTTCAAAAATCGAAATTATTTTTCTTTTCCTCTTTGTTTTGGAATAAAACTCTTAGCACTATTAAATTGAGTGGTACTTGAATCCTAAAACTAAGGCTATCAGACTGTATGACAGGATATAAAATCAATCAATAAATTGCATTATGTTGGAGTGTTCCACAGGAATGACTACTACAGAAATTTAGAAGGAAGCTATTTCTTACTGAGTAGTCACACAAAGGCAACACATGATCATGTTTTGCACTGAAATCTGCTATCGAAACTTCAATTAGCAGTTGTAGGTAAAAGAAGATGGAAGTTTTCCTATACAGCACAGATGGATGAAGGTACAAAGTGACAATGGATTCTTCTTCTTCAATGTTGGTGCTGCTGCTTCCTCACAGTCAATCTGAAGTTTTATGTGTTGCAAACTCCATAACAAATCCTGTGCACTTGAACATGAACTTCCCTAGTGCATCACAATGTACAATGCAAGAACAACTACAGCAGGGGTACTCAAACTTTTCTGGTAAACTTTTCAAACTTTATATAATATTATATAATTATAATTATATTTATTATAATATAATATTAAATATTAAATATATATTAACTATATTAATATTAATTATATTAATCATATTAATTAAATGCAGATCTTAAAAATATATTATTAATACACAGCAATATACATGCTTTATGAATGATCAGCTGCTGATCACTGTTGGAGACAGGATGCTGGAGTAGATAGATTTTGTCTGGTCCAGGAGGACTCATTTTTTAAAACTTTGTAAGCATACCAATAGAATTGTTTTATCAAATGAACTTTTTGAACAACCAGTCTGACCAACATTACACACACACACACCCCTGTGGACCCCAATCCAACTAGTCATATCTCCCATTCTCCTTGGATAGGATTGAACCCTTTAGTAATTTAATGAAATTAAATTTTTCCAGCAGCTGGTGGGGAAATCAAAAATAGACCATGAAAATATATCAGAGCTGATAAGGGTTTGGTTAGGAAGCTGATTTGTCTCCTATACTAGGGGATGCACAGCTCAAGCCTATGCATGTCTACTCAGAAGTAAGTCCAATTAGAATGAATGGGGCTTTCTCCCAGGAAAGTGTGGATAGGATTGGGCTGGCAATCACTTCATCAATGGCTGATAAGTATTCCCTTCAAATAGCAAGATTCATCACTTTAAAAATACAGCCTTTCCTTTTCAGTCAAACAACAAGATTAATAAATCACTTTAAAAACAGTACCCTTTCTCTGCTCTTGGCCAAGTAAAGTGTGTGCTTCTCTCTCCCCCCCCCCCCCCGTTTGCCAACTGCATGGAAACAACTTTAAGACCCCTGGTGACTGGTAAAATAGGAAGCGTTTTATTTGGGGAGGGGTTTAGAGATTGAAAGGGGGAAGTGGAAGAGGGAGGGGGTTGAAAAGAGAGATTTCACTTTGATGAGCAGCGATCCCAGGCTGGGAACTAGGAACCAACCAGACAAGGATCAGCAAGGGTTAAGGACTGCAAGCTGAGCATGCTCGGTACTTGCCAGATGGGGGTTGGAGTCGAAGAGCTTTGGAAACAACATGCAGCGAACACAGAAGGCGGCAGCCTCGGAGTGAAGGGAGACGAGGGTGGGGCGGTAGCAGCCACTTTCACAGCTTTCTTCTGCTTTAAAAAAAGCGCAGACAACGGGCAGAAGACAGGCTCGTATCCTGCCCAGGGGTGTGACTGTATCGCTGCGAGAGGACATCCCGCGCCTCCCCTTTGAGTTCCTGGTGCCTCCCTAAAGAGCCGAGCCACACCGTTTGAATAACACTGAACCACAGTATAATGCCAAGAATACAATGCAAACACTAGCAAAACAAGCATGTGCAAAATGCTGTCTAGTGTCTGACACACACAAGTTGCAACAAGTATGAAACACTCCTGTGCCAAGAAACTAGAATCCTGTTCATCATGCAGTAGTGATGCTAACAATTAATTGGATGCTGCAGTAACTGGACCAAAAAATGCCTATAAAAGTTACATCACAATGATTTGTAACCAGGATGGTTCACCCACTTAAAACTAGGGTGAGAACGCGACATGTAAAGATTCAACACGAGTCACCAAAAAATGAGTTTTTCATGACTTGAATCATAGAAATCACTGTCTTGGACCAAACTCACAACTCTGGGCCAGCAACTTGGAAAAGAGTCATGCTTTGAATTGACTCGAATCCCAACTCGCTTTTGTATGTGCTTGCAACACTGTTTTGTGTGTGTGCTTACTTCCTTTTTTTCTGCACCTTACTCATGCCATGACTCATTTCTCGTAATTTCAGACTCTAGTCAGAAATGATTCTACGGTGGCTCAGAACAAGTCACAATAGCTGCCCGTTATGACTTGCGAGTTGACTCAAGTCAGAGAGTTGGAGAGTTGCAACTTAGTGCAGCGGTTCTGGCACATCCCTGCTTATAACTGAAATAAACTGAACTCATTCAGTGGCCTCGAGCTAGACACTGTTTCTCACCTTGACAAAGGATGAAAATGTATACATTTATGTCCCATCAGTTTCATCTGTTTCATTTCCCATCTTTGTTAAACTAAGATAATAACATTCCCAAATTAGTGAACCAACTTTTTAGTTCAAATTCCTAGCATCCCTGTAGAAATGCTGGCTGGCATGTACATCTCTTTCTGCTGTGTTACAATTTGCTGTTACTATTCTTAGCTTTTATTCTGCCCTAGTCTTTACTGCCATGCTATTTTAAATTGTTTTGTTTTAAACTTGTTTACAGTTTCAACAGTTGTAAGCTGCCCTGGTGGCCTCTGCAGGGTGGAAAAGTGGGATATAAATTTTTAAATAAATAAAACAATAAACTCGTGAGTACCTCTTCATATCTTAAGCTCTCTCAAGTAAACAGAGAGAAGGGCTCTTGGGCTTGCATGCTTATTGTGTTACATTCCTCACCATACTGAGATGTGAACAAAGAAATTTTAATTTTCTATTAATGTAGATCTCCCTGACTTTGGGAGATTAAGAACCCAATCCTATCCTTCCCCAACCCCAGTAAAAATGGGCACGCATGCTGTATCCTTGGGGAAGGGGAACCAGGAGGCTTCAGAGCTGTAAGGGGACTTAAACTCCCTCTGTAAGCTTCCTGCTCCACAATGGGACTCCTTGGACCTGCACCAGCAAAACAGCTGGCATATGTCCAAAGAGCATGGCACATGTCCAATGTTAACCAACCTGCAGCTTGGGAGAGCACTGCTGCCCAATCATAGCCACACAGGCTTGGGATGCTGGTAAAATGAAACTTTTTTAAGGTGGATATCAATGCTAAAAAGGTTTGGGAACCACTGTTATATATTTATTTATTCAACATAACTTCCAGTAGGCCAAGATGTGTTTGAAGATTACTGCATTTTGCTTCTCAATCGTATGCTTAGTAACAAAATACTCAGATGAAATGATCTACTTGAACACTACACATATGCTTCATCTAGTTGGAAATTTAAATAAAACTATTCAAATAGCAAAACATGCAGTAGTAATGTACTCTATTAAAAATGAGATAACAAAATAATCTAGACATTGCCAATAAACTCTCCAGATGAACATATGCAAACAAATAATACATTAAATTTCTTCTTTCACTGACAAGCTGTTAAGAACATCCTGTTGTCTTCCCTGTGCTTCTCATAAACGGAGTTAATCTCTCCTTGATGGGTAGCACAGGAAACCAGAAAACACAACAGATTTAGCAAGAGACTATATTGAAAGCTCTATGCTTAATAGCAGAAACTAGCTTCTCCCTCCTGTCCCTTTATTTAAGATGGTTAATTGTTATTAATTAAAATTGAAAATCTGCTGATGTAACCAAAGATTAGATCCCTCATGCCATGGAGAGAAAAGACTTGTTTCTAATTAATTTGCAATACACATAGGGCTACATTTAGTTACAATCTGTGATGTGATTAACTCGACCAAAGCACATAACACCATAGTGTTATTAACTCATATTTCATTGAAAGGTCATTTTCCCCTTGGTTGTGTCTCACTGAAGCTTTAGTTAAATATCTAAGCATTCCAGCTTCAGAATATATAGACCCAATTGGGCCCCAACAGATCACCCACAGCCAACACTTTGCAGGTAAGTCTCCATGCAGAGGCATCAAGAGGCCAGCATGGCAAGCAGAACTTTACTGCTGTATGGCCCTCCTGCCCACCTGCCCACCCCAGCTCCCACTGGCCTGAAATTGGGCACTTAAGAAGCAGTTGGCAGTGAGGCAAGAATGTCATCCCATCTCTGCTAATCTACTTCCAGATGCTGCACTTTATGCCAGGGGTCTGCCACTTATCATTGTAAGTAGGGGTTCTGTGCAGTGGGAGAGCGTGACACACATTCCGGGGACCTGCAAAAATTGTTTGGGGCCCCATAAATAAATTTTCAAATTGGGCCACATAACTCCTAAGGCCAGCCCTGCTTAGCATTTAAAACACACACATAGGGCACAATCCTAACCAGGTCTACTCAGAAGTCCTATTTTGTTCAATGGGGCTTACTCTCAGGAAAGTGTGGTTAGGATTGCAGCCATAGTTTCTTAATGACCTTTTGAAATAAATTTCAGAGCTTGAATTCAAATTTCACAATTCAAATTTATATAGGGAACAGAGCTTGTACTTTCTAGTCCAGCTCCACATAAATTCATGCAGAATGTGTTCTATCTTTGTTCTATCAAAAGGTACAGCCAAAAAACCAGTGGGGGCGGAGTGATGGTACATCACCATGCCCACCACTTGGGGTGTTACCCCGCCTGGGATGTGCTGGCATCCCGCACCGAGTGACATGAACCCTAGTGACACCACTGCCTGCAACCATAAGGTGGTCGCATTCTGCACTAATTACAGTTTCTTCAAAGACAGCCTCATGTAGAACATATTATAATAATCTAATCTAGACATCACTGAGGCATGGGTCACCGTGGCCAGGTCTGAACAATTCAGGTTTGGCTGTTGCTGTTGGATCACCTGAACCTGAGGAAAGGCTCCCTTTGCCACAGCCACCACATGGAAATCCAGGAGCAGCTGCTCATCCAAGAGAACTTACAGTCTGCAGACATGCTGCTTCAGAAGGAATGAAATCCAGTTCAGGCAGACAATAGTCCAATACCTGCATTGTGGATTTCTGGACCAGGAGAATCTCTGTCTTATCACAATTTAATTTCAGCTTGTTCACTCACATCCAGCTCCCAACTGCCTCCAGAAAGTGATCCCGGACTTCAACCACTCCTCTGGAATCAGATGGAAAGGAGAGAAAGAGCTAGGTGTCATCAGCATGTTGATGACGTCTAACCCCAAATCTCTGGATGATTTCTCCCAGCAGCTTCATATAGATGTTAAACAGAATGGAGGATAGAATTGGGCCTTGTGATACCCCCACACCATGTCATGAGCAGACATCCCCCAGAACCACCTTTGGGGATCTGTCAGCCAGGAAGGAGCAAAACCAAAATGGTGCCCCTAAGCCCCAACTCAGCCAACTGACCCAGAAGGACACCATGGTTAATGATGTCAAATCCACCAAGAGGTCCAGCAGGACTACCAAGGGCTCTGATCCCTGGTGCAGATCACCAATCAATATGGTCAAGGCTGTCTCAGTCCTGAACCCTGGACTGAAGCCAGACTGAAATGAATCCAGATAATCAGCTTCCTCCATAACTCTCTGGAGCGGGGATGCCACCATCTGCTCAATCACCTTGCCCAAAAGTGGGAATATTTGAGACTGGTCAGAAATTGAAAACCACCATCTGCAAACAATCAGCAGCAGCATCCTCTCCCTTAAGGTGAATTCACCACTCTCCCTGTCCACTCAGCCAGCCCCTTCCCAGCAGACCTAATTAACCATGCCAGGCAAGTGTCCAGAGAACAAGCAGAAAGTCTCACACTACGAAGAATCGTATCCACTTCCTCACTTTTACAAGTTGAAAGGAATTCCAAATGATAGAACTAACAGATGCCAAAGGAACATCACTAGATACCCCTTTTGTGAGAGTCCAAGTCATGCCTGATCTGATCAATATTATCTGCAAAATGCTTTGCAAACTCATCACAGCAAGCCACCATGTATTGCTCTCCATCCACTGGAGGAGCCAGATGGGGCAGACCATGTACAACACTCTCTCTCTCTCTCTCTCTCTCTCTCAGCAGATATGATGGTGGGAGAGAAGAATGCCTTCTTTCAACACAGCCACAGAATAGGCTCAAAATGAACTCAAGCCCATGAGTGGTCAGAGACAGCACACATTTTCTGCCACATCACTCTAGCCATCATCCCTGCTGCTTCATCATCTGCAATTCCTCAGTAAACCAAAGAGATGCTCTCACAGCAGTTGGGCAGAGGATGTTCAGAAGTGATTTGATCAAGATCCCAGGTCATCTGATTCCAGAAGTCAATAATTACAGTGGGTTAGTTGTCAGTTCTGGCAATGGGAAAAGTACCTCAGAGCCCCCAGGAATCCCTCAGGCCCAAATCCTAACCAACTTTCCAGTACTGGCATAGCTGTGCCAATGGGACGTGTGATGTATCCTACAATTGGGTGGCACACATGAAGTCCTCCTCAAAGTAAGGGAATATTTGTTCCCTTACCTCAGAGCTGCATTGCCCTTATGTCGGTGCTGGAAAGTGTGTTAGGATTGCGCCCTCCGTCTCTGGGAGCAGAATACGCAATGTAGTCATCCAACCTGCAGAGGCAAAGAACTGCAATAAGCATTAAACCCACCAGGAAGTAATATGTCCATGACAAAGAAGTGATCTCCTTCACATCCAGATCACTGTCTACCTCCCCAGCAGTAAACTCCAGGTCCAGTGTATGTCTACTGTCATTATGGGAATATCCTCCCTGAGATAGCTTGAACTCATGATCTGAATGGCTTTAAAAATCGAACTCAGGTTCCTCAAATTGTGCCTAGAAATTAACTGACACTTATTGGAGGTCTTTCAAATGTGCTCCATGCCATAGCATGGCCTCTGCTATGATTCTAGTACAGTTAAAATACCTTAGGTGGTATTTTACCTAAGTTACCACATGGACCTGGTTTGGACAATACAGGTTGAATCTTATCCATGCAAAAACCGCATTAAAGCAAATCAATTTAAAAAACAATGTCCCTCTGCTAAGCAATTTAAAAACAGCCTTGCTGACCTTTGTGATGTAAGACAGAGTCATTAATCAGACAATCCATCAATCAGTCTCACTCCAGGCACTTAGAAAGGCTTCACTCTGAGCCAGTGACCCCTCCCTTCAACCAGAGCAAAGTGATTAACTTTCTTTCATGTGCTTAGGGGGAAGGGAGAGTTCTAAGTATTCATTGCTGGTATTCATTTGCATCTTTTTAGATTGTGAGCCCTTTTGGGACAGGGAGCCATTTAGTTATTTGATTTTTCTCTGTAAACCGCTTTGTGAACTTTTAGTTGAAAAGCGGTATATAAATACTGTTATAATAATAATAATAATAATAATAATAATAATAATAATAATAATAATAAGTGCCAGGAGAGAGAATGATTGATAGATTGTCAGCGGCTGCCCTCTCTCGCATTAATGAAGCTATTGTTAAATGACAGTTTTCCTTTAATTTAAAGGGCCATTCTCATCCCATTGAGATAGAAAAACCCATGGATTTTTCCACAGGTGAAAAACCCATGGATAAGTAGGTTATACCTGTAATTGCTTGCATGATTGTCTCTCTACAACAGTAAGAAAAGCAGCTTTTTAAAACTGTGATTCTAAAGGGATGCATTTTTTTCCCTTTATTTCAGGGATCAGCACATTCCTTCTCATTTGCAGTGGCCATTCGTGTTGAGTCAAATCCATGTATAAAAAATCCGTGTATAACAAGGTTGGACCTGTATAGTCCAGCTAGTCCAACATAATAGAAGACATGTTCACTCACGCAACATGCATGTCCCAGCCAATTCCTTCCCCTTCTGGGAAAATTTGAGAAATTTTCTCTGATTGCATGAGTTTCTTCAATTATGTGGATTTTTTTTAGTTATTTAATTGCCTTTCAGAGTAGGTTCATCTGTAGGTTCATTAGAGAAACTTCCCCATTCCCTTAAACAGAAAAGGAAGAGCTAGAATGCACATATTTCATGACCATGCATGTCTTTTACAAAATAATATTGATACAAAATGAGTAAGGTATCATCTGGGCTGGTCTATTGCAAACACTGCAGTAATTGGGCTTGTACACAAGCTGTTCAACTGAACTAGAGGTATTTAGAACCAACTGAAGCTCTTTGAACCCAAAGGCAAATTCATATCACATTTTAGTCTGTGAGGGATGGGGTTTAGCACATCACAGACTGACTTGAGCGCATGGTAAGGTCACAAGCCCTTCAACTGTTACAGCTGCAAAAGCTGTAGCTGCAAAAGAGCTAGGGCTACATTACTCACAAACAGCATAGTTGGAATGGTCTGCATCTCATCCACATCTGGGACAGGAGTTGTTATATCACTAATGTTAGGAATATTTAATTTCATATTTAATTTCATATTGCATACTTCATAAAATCAGGGTCTAATAACTGTGTTCCTTGGAGCCTTTCCAGGAGAAAAGTTAATACGTATTATTTTTGCTTGTTTGCTTTTAAATCAAATCTTACTCAATCATGTAGGAAAACAAAAACAAATCAGAAAGTTTGTTCTCATACATGTCCAACAAGAATACAATTCTGCTTTTTAAAATTTTAGAAATACTTGCTATGTATAATAACCTACAATCAGGTAACATTTTAGAATTACACATTGTGTAACATATGATAGACTGCTTTCATGCTGAAGTGCATCATAATGCTCCTCTACCTTCTTACACTGCAGAGGAAGCATCGAAACAAACACCACTTGCTTGCTAGTATGGTTGCCACTTTCAGTTCCTTAGGCTGATACTCATCTAATCAGAAAACAACCGTACATGTAATTCACTAGTACAGATTGTAATTTCATTAAAGATGTATTTACTCTACGGTGCCAGCTGCTCAGAGCAAGAACACAAAAAAAAGAACCATGTGACAGATACTTAGATATTTTTAAGGAAATGCATTCATTCAGTGTAGTGGCCTCCGTCTCACAAGAGCTGGCACTGCTATCTTCTTCCATGTAAAAGGTTTAAACAGTTATTACAGTGTGTCATAAATTTTAACTTGTAATTGAAAATCTCTCCACTTCCTCAGGAAAAAAAAATCCAGTATCACTTGCTACATAATTACAGGCTATGCAGCTGGTCTCTTAGGCTTTGCTAGAAATTTGAAGACATGAAATGCTGCACAAACCCTAATCAAATTTTATTAAACGTTAAGCCAAAGAAATGTCATCCTCTACACCACAGAATCTCAGAGAATAACAATAGCTGCAGATCTAAGCCTAAATAAAGCAGGAGATTCAAGACTTGATTTGGGACGTATTTAGTTAAAAGTTATTACTGATACTCTCCATCATTTAGGGAGATGCCCTTCAATATAAATGTGTCAGTTCTATTTGTGGCAAACACATATCAAGGAGAAAACTAGTCACATTATTAAACCACTTGAAATGTGCACTATTCTGATCAGTTTACATTTTACAAACGGAGGATGATATCCAAGCTACTTTGATTCAGTGCCTTTGGAATGGCCAACATTAAAACACTTTATTGTTTTAACTGCAAAGCAATATTCCATAGTAAAAACTATTATTTTAGCCATATATACACCAGGTGTCTTTATCCTTGATTCAGAATGCATTCTAGTCTTGGGTCACTGATTCAGAAGGGGCAGTTCCTCTAACAAAGCTTGGAACAACCCAAAGCACAAATTCTGCACTTTATACATTATATCCTTCAATTCTAATACCACTTGGGGTACAATCCTACCCTGAGCTGGAACAGGCAAGCCAATAGGCTTGTGCTGTATCCAGCGTGAGATAGGGGCCTAAAGTGATTCAGCCAGAGGTAAGCAGAAACTTTTCCCCTTACCTCTGGGTAAGGCACACTAGCCCCTATGGGTTTCCTTGGACTTGCACCACCTTCTGAGGTGGCACAAGTCCGAGGAGAGCGGAGTGGCTTGAAGCCGCTTTCCTCCCAAGAAGCAAGCGTTTTTTAATTTCATGGCTGCAATCTCCATCTGCAGTGATCTTGGAGCCCAAGAAGATAAACTCTGTCACAATTCAATTTCTTCCCCTTCTATTTGCAATGAGGTTTTAAGACTGAATGCCATGATCTTCGTTTTTTTAATGTTAAGTTTCAAGTCACATTTTGCACTTCCTCCTTCACCCTCGTCAAGAAGTTCTTTAGATTCTCCTCACTTTCTGCCGTTAGAGTGGTATCATCTGCATATCTGAGATTATTGATATTTCTTCCAGCAATTTTAACTCCAGTTTGTGATTCATCCAGACCAGCCTTTCACATGATGTACTCTGCACATAAGTTAAGTAAGCAAGGTGACAATATACAGCCTTGTCATACCCCTTTCCCAATTTTAAACCAATCAGTTGTTCCATACCCAGTTCTAATGGTTGCTTCTTGACCTGCATACAGATTTCTCAGGAGACAGATAAGGTGGTCTGGTACTCCCATCTCTTTAAGTACTTGCCACAATTTGTTTAATTCACAAATACAAACTGAGATGTTGGATGTGACATTTTTTGAACTGTCATAATTGCCTCTGAAGCACCATTACAACACCAAACTATCAACACTTGCTTTCATGGAGTTACTCAGTCAAACACTCATTAGTCAAATACTCGTTGACTCTAACAGACATAATGTAGCCTCCAACTAGTGTAATGTAGGACAATTAGATGCAAAGGAGGACATAGTTTCACTACTTTTAACTGTGGAGCAGAACAAGGAATTTCAGCAGGGGAAGCTTTTGTCACACCACCATGACACACTGCATCTGTCAAAACTTTCACTTCTACGAACTATTAAAGTTACAGAAATGCTGACCTCCATTGTGTATATTATCCTAAGAGTATGAGTGTAGCCAACTATAAACTGTGTGAGCATGTGTCCACTTTATACAAGCAAATATAGCAACCAGGACTACCAGAATGGAGACTAACAATTAGTGTTCTTCCTACCTTCCTCTTGGCAGGTCGTTGTCATCTTTCTTCCAACGCACTGTTGGCTGAGGATCCCCTTGTACTTGGCACCTGAATTCTACAGCTTCTTCCTCCAAAACCACCTGGTTGATTGGTCTCCTGAGAAATGTAGGTCGCTCTTGAAAACAAGAGTTCCAAATTAAACAAGTCAATTTGATTAAATTTAAAATGTTTGAGAATGATCCAATCCACAGTGGACATGGTGACTGTGTGCAGAAGATTCCCATAGGCTCAACAGAACCCTGTTCCCCTACTAGGAAGCATTAGGGGAAACACAAACCTCCTAAATCCTCAAACATCACTCTTCCTCTGCTTGGAACAGAGATCTGGAGGGAGTGAAAAAAGACGACTTCATTGAGCCTATGGCAATCTTGCCCAGGTCCTGAATCTATGATGGACTAGACCCTTCATTAATAACTAGAGAACTGTTCTGAATTTCTTTTTTACAATACTCTGAATACAGTTCTAGACATCTGAAATTAGAAAAATTAAAGATGAGAGATAAGATACTAAGTAGGTGATAACATTCAAACAAAGAGTAACAGTTATCCTATGTCAGATAGTTTAGTCATATCATGCTGGGAGACAAGATGGGATTGTATAGGTTTTGATTGCAGTACCACAGTTGGTGATGTGAATCAGTTTTAACTTTTCTTGTGACCATGCTATAAAGTCAAAGCCAGCCAAAGACCTTCTGACACTAAAGATGGTGCATAAAAAGCCACCCTCCCTTACCCAGCAGTAGCTTCTGCTACTGCTAGCAGCTGCCTCTGCTACTCTTCCTTTAGGTCCTCCTCAGAAAGAAAGAGGAGAACAGAAGAGAACGTCCAGCAGAGACGTGGACAAGTGTGTTCTAGCCCGTAATTCTCCCCGCCTCCACACCATTGCTCTCCCCACCTCCATTCTTTCAGGGGGAGCTAGAAGAGAAAGAGCAGCAGAAGAGGCTTTCCCTGCCAGTGTGCTGCCTAAGGGGTTCCGTGCTGTGTGCTGTTCCAGTGTGCTGTTTCAGTCAGCGTCATGGATGGACTCACCTTGGGCAAAGCACTTACATGTTTCTTAAAGCAAAACACAAAATGTTGTATTTTCAGTAATAATAAAAAGGGTGCAAGAAAACAAAACCACAAAAGTTCAGGTTACAGATACTAAAGATGCTCAAATAGCAATTCCATTTTCCATCATCTCTGCAGTTTGCTGAATATTAGTCAGGAAAGAAAGTAATTTCCCTTGTTGTTTTCTGCCTATGTAGCATTCAGAATGCCTCCTGAATGTGTCCAATAGCTAATTATACTTCTTTAGAATGATCACAGTGATTGTCATTGCCAATACAATTAACAGTCTTTATGTGCGATTAACTGGTTTTGAATCACCTGCATAACTTGCTTACAAAGTTAATCTCCCAAGAGAGAAAAGAATGCTGCTTGTGGTGCATACTGAATATGTTTCTTACATAGGTCAATCTAATTCCATAGCATTTTTTTTTTAAATTACTTCTATTAAAATGTCTGTTTATCAGTTCTGATGGCATATTTAAAAATTGCAATTCTGTCAGCAATAGTCAACCCATAAATTAAAACCATATTTTGGGTCCCTTTGGGGAGAAAGGTGGGATAAAAACACTGTAAATAAATATGTTTAATGCTACTGTTTTATCATCTTTAACTGAGTAAATAAACAGCAAACACTTTTTCTGCAGTGAATATTAAAATCCTTTGAAGGGTGTTATAGAACAGGCTACACTTATAGGTCATGTCAGACATTTGGCCTATTGCTGTTATGTCCTTTAGAACTTCTGAATAAACTTTGTTTGTGGTTATAAGGTTGGCTGGTTATTAACATTCACAAATTTAGAAAAAGTTATGTTAACATGGTATAGAATCTGAGACACATACTACAATTTTGATTTACCCCATTGAATGCAACGATAGAAAGCTTTCAGAAAACAATTGTGCCTGAATAAGCAGAAAAATCCTTGCCTGGTTTTGGAAGTTGGTGATTCATAGCTTAATCCCTCACTTTTCCCTTAATACAGTGGTTTCCAATCTTCTCAGTGCCACAATCCACCTCGTCCACTGTGGTGGGTCATGATGTAGGGATGATAGGGTGGGTGGGGAGGCTCTTCTGGGTCTCAACAGGCCAGCAATCCACTCTACTGGCCTCTGGAGGCCTCAGAATGGCTCACAGGAGCCTTGGAAAGTCTAGAAGCAACTAGAAGTGGCTTTCCAAGGCTTATGTGGACACAGAGGCCAGTAAAGTGAGGTGCTGGCCTGGTGCGACCAGAAGAACCTTCCCACCCTCCTGGTGAGTAATCCAGCTTCCAGAATGGCTCTGATTTGGAGCCAAACTGAAACAAGTATGGGTGCTATCTGAGAATTTTCTTATCTGTGAGGGGAAGAATTGCTGCCTGCTCTTGTTAAGCGCGACTCTGTTCTTGTGATTTGCCAATACTGTGCTGGGGCCGCATCAAATGGGCATTGGTATTGGCCTGTGGAGAATTGTTGGAGACATTTTTGTCTGCACTTGCCCTGGCATCTTGGACTCCATCTCAGGGACTCCAGCTGAACTTTCACAATACTGGCGATGATTAGAGATATCTGAAAAGCTACCTGAGGGCTGCTTTGGAGCTGGGGCAAGCCCACGGAAGAAGCCAAGAGACAGGTGAAGGAGGAAGAAGGGTGAAGCAACCCCGTCCCTATTGATGATTTTTTAGGAAGTCATCTGGATTAGGTCAATTTTCCAGATCAAATGGGCTCTGGTATTGACCTGTGGAGAATTGTCAGATACATTTGTGTGTGCTTCCACACTTACCCCCTCCCTCCAACAACCCTGGCAATAATGAGAGATTGATGATGAGAGGTCTCTGGATGGCCAGCTGAGGCTGCTCTGGGGCTGGGAAGTCCAGGGAAGGAGCCAAGAGACAGGTGGAAGAGAAGGATGAGTGAAGCAACCATTTCCCCACTGCTGATCTCTGAGGCCGAATTGTTGGGCCAGCAACCTTCAACATATCAAGGGATAGCCAGCACGGAGAAATCACTATCACCATTGCTACAACCTTCAACTCATCAAGAGGTATCCAGCAGGGAGGAAGAAGCATCTGATGTTGGAGATGTAGATGAGCCCTCACTATCAACCATCCCCATTCGTAATAGAGTGTATGGTTCATAGAGTTCATAGAAAGTATGGTGAAGGGTCCCCTGGGATCTAATCCCATTTTCTGCATAGGCTTAATGATTCAGTATCTGCTAATTTGGTATTCACTAGGTTTTTCAGGAACCTAACCCTAGCAGATAACAAGAACTGACTATAAAACGAATAACAGCATATTTGCTTAGCAGTTTGCTAAGAAAATTTTTTGCCTAGTACAAATCTGCGACCTTCATTAACCTTTCTCTTCACCTCTGAGTACCTGACAAGTGAATAACAGCTAAACCCTATCTAAATTCCTGCACTGTGATGCAGCAGTATCAGCTCCACTGCATCCCATGGAGGAATGCTGCCTGTTGGAGGTCTCTCTGGGGTAAGGAGACATTTGTCCCCTTGCCACAGGGTAAACCCCAGCAGCCTCAGTGGGTCAACTTGAACCTGTTCCAGCAATATGAATCATGAATAACAATGATTATTTAGGAACAAGATATAAATTAGATATTTTGATGTATTTCAAACATAAACATAGTAAGTTTTCTGTTTGTATTTGACTGGAAAAATTAATTCCCACATTTACACAAATTCTCACATTTATGCAAACCCTTCCCCTAAATAACTGCCTTGTGGTTGTTGTTCAGTTGTTAAGTCATGCTCAACACTTCATGATCCCATGGACCACAGAATGCCAGGCCTCCCTGTCTACCACTAACTTCTGGAGTTTGTCTGGAATACTTGAGTATCAAATAACTGCCTACCTGATAACAAATATAATAATTTTGGACCAAATTTTAGAAAAAGGTTTCCTGAAAACACACAGGACAACAATTTGATGTAGATATTAATCAACAATTACCATACCTTGATAGAATATTCAGAAAATAGTTTTCCTTAAATATTCTGAGAACTATTTTACTTTCTCTCCTGTTGTTCTGACTGTCCACATTTGCATTTTTATTCCAATGCTGTTTTTTGTATTACATCTGTACATGGTTGTACAGTTAATAGTCTGGATTTCCCTTTCAACTCTTGGTAACCACCCCTATATACTGGAACTCAGTTTCGTTAGAGGCTATACCATAAGCTAAATTCACTGCATAGAGAGATCAGCTGTGAGTGGCATGCTAAAATTCATTTTAGATATTGGTAGAAAATATTTCAAGTCAAAAATAATGAGGGACTGAATCCTGGAAATCTAGAATTTGAAATTTCAACATGTAGAAAAATTAAACTGAAGCACAAAAATCTCTTACACATGTATTTTAAAGTAAGAAGAATGTTTAATCAACAATGGACTAATTAACTTTTCTGTCCCTTATTCAGCACTTTCTTTCACTTACCAGAAACATTATTAAAATGCCTTCAGTTTCTCACACACTGCACCTTAATATCCTGTTCTGGGTTTATTTTAAGTACATTGCCAACATTTACAGGACTGGGATGTTAGAAGCAGGCTTTTCAATCAATTTTAAACCCCAAGACAGGATGTTCAAGTGTCTTAGGAGTTTAGGGAACACTTCCTGCCGCCAAAGTAATAATTACTAATGTTAACTTCAGTGTCTCTTTACCAGAGTATACTGCTTAAGTGACATTATAAGCTGGGAGACCAAACTTCTAACATGGAGAAACCCTTATATGGTGATTTTACCACATTTTAATTATAGATTGAATTGTCTGTGGAAAATGGTGCCCAAGAAGTAAAAAAAAATATTTGACTTAAGTTAGATTTTTTTTTTTCAACATTTGAGCTACTTCATACTTCAGCATGGTATCTAGATTTGCTGGGTAAAATTTTAATTCTCAATGATAATTCAGTGTCTCGGCTCTGTCATTCATTCATTCATATGCATGTGTAATGCACACACGTGTGTACGCACACATGCACACCTGTACACAAATACATATAAAGCAACACATAAACACATGTCCAATCATTTCCTCTAAGACTAGCCACAGAGTGCTTAAGGGCATGTCTGAATATTGCTGAGATTTGAATTGGGTCGATCATAAATTCAACATCTACTTTGTAAAAATGACATGGGAAAAGTCACCAATGTAAACACTTCACAATGGGTTGTATCTAAATGAAGTCGATTACATACAATTGAAATTAGCGCAGAGACTCGCCTATAAGGCGAAAAATTCTTACAAAAAATCCTTACAAAATTTTTTTTTACAAAAAAGCACAGACCATCTCCTCGTCCTATCTGCGAGTTGCTCAGGGGCTCAGGGCGGTTCAGAGATTTTGCGACAGCCTTAAGAAACCCAGAGAAGAGGCAGGCACGAGCTCACCCTATGCAATGTCACGCTCCAGCTGGCCATGCTTTACCTCTCCCAACAGTTTCCTCCTGCGGGGAGACTCTTTGCAACTAGCCAGCACAAGCAGGCAGGCTGCCGCTGGGTCTTAAAGCCAAGTTTCTCCAAACTCAGTACAACTGCAGATAGGAAAAAATTCCCCTTCTCTCCTCTCTCGCTCCAGGCTGTTCCATTACACAGAAGGGGGAAATGGCACACAGTACTGCATAAGTTTTACCCCCCAATTTATCTGAGGGTCATGGAACATTCCATGATTTTTGGGTGAAAACTTGCCCTTGCCTTATCTGTGAGATTGCCTTATAGGCGAGTAGTTAAAAAGAAATTTAGTCATAATTAACTTACTTTGGATACAATCCAGTGCCAAAATATAACACATTAATAAAGCCAAAATTGATGTTGACATATGCCTGTGACAGTTCTGAAAGAGATATCTATACTGCATTATTTCTGGGTGATGTGTTGTGTTTGCACTTCCTTTCCTTATCTGTTCCTTCTTATAGTCCTGTCAACATGCCATGGGGGAATGAAATGATAGCTGGGTTATCCGCGGGCATATGACTTTTGATTTCCACTCAATCTCTGACAAAAGATAAAATGAGCATATTCCTGAGAATCTAGATCTATGTTCTTATTCACCTTCAAATAAACCAGCAGCACAATCTTAAACATGTTTACTCAGAAATAAGCCTCTCTGTTTTCAGTGGAGCTTACTCTCAAATCGTGAGTATATAATTGCAGGCAATGTTTGTTGTTCCTCATATTTTTAAAAAAGTGTCAATGGAATGCCCAAGAATTATACAAGATGATCTGCCTACATCAAGGATAGACAGTGCACGGCCTGGAATACTTAGACTGCAAGACAGCATCTTGCTATCTGTCAAGAAAGTTAAAAATTCATTGTAACCTGTACTGTACTACATTTTGACAAACTGGGAAACATTTTGAGTAGCAAAGAGACACTGTGCCTTGCTGTGCTTGAGAGAAGGGCTTACCAGTGTTTCCTAGGCAGTCCATCTGTGATATCTACTCTTATCCCAATTTGAAAGTTTAAAAAAGTCAGGCATTACAACAAAAACAGCTACAGCTGAGATTCTTCATTTGGGAGGGATGAGTGTGGTTGCATCAGCCAGTGACATCAGAGTTCTGGAAAGTTCAGATAACTTAGGGTCTGAATTAGCCACAGCAGTATCGAAAGGTAGCAGGTATAAACCTCTGCTGCCAGGGTCCATCAGGATCCTCCCATCATTGATTCCTGCCAATACTGCTATTGGTGGTATTGCAGATGGGAAGGTCTGTCCTTTGCTTAAGCTCAGGGACTACACAGGTGGGAGTCATAGGAGATTAGCTTATTTGTTCTAATTGCTACAAATGCTTAGAATTGTAACTTGTGACTTTATTTAAATACTATTTGTCCTGTATAGCCTAAACATTTATTCCAGCGATAAATTTATAAATTTTGTTCTGTGAAAAGGAATTGATCTACCTAAATAAAGCCTTGGCTACTTCAGCCACAGGACTGACAGTGTATTTTACCAGGGCCTTGTGGATGGCATGCTCTGAACTTTAGTGGACTGGGGGTGCCTAAAGCCCTTCCGTTTCCCCTGGACCAGAGAGCTGATAGGTAAAAAGAGTGATGGTGGCCTGCCTTTGTGGACAGGTGTGTCTGGGAACAACCCCAATGTGCACAGGACTGGGACTCGCTGTGCTTTGAGTTTGGGTCCAGTGAGTTTCAGGGCGTAATCCTATCCTGCGCTGGAACAGGCAAGCTTGGAACAGGCATAACTGCAGGATCCCAGCCCTGCCTCCCACTCCCTGCCTGCCCAACCCAGGGCCGCCCACCCCCCCTCTCCCAGTAACACCTCCCTCCCGTCTCCTCCCCGCCTACCTTTTCCTCTTGCGTCAGCCCAGCCGGGCCAACGCAAGACTCGGAGCGGAAGCTGCCACAGAGGATGGATTCAGCCTCTGTGTGTCAGTGCATCTCCTTGCACCGACGCGGCTTCCTTCTGGGGAGGCGCAAATGTGCCTTATGGCACGTTTGCGACATTCCTGGGCCAGCGCAAGGGACTTGTGCCGGCTCAAACCTGGGTCAGATTGCGCCCTCAGTCTTGTAGGACAGCATGGCATTTTCAAAGAGATATGTAAGGGGCTCTCATTAATTCAGGACAGGGTTTAAATTTGGTTGTCGATATCCACTGACTCATACTGTTCTGGTGTGGATGAGATTAATATTAAAAACAATGTGTAGTGAACTGTCAGTGAAGACAAGTCCTAGGGCCTAGGCAGGAGGTCTCCAAACCCTGGCCCGTGGGTCAGATGTAGTCCCTGGCGAGCCTCCAATCGGCCTGCCATGAGCCTCTCCATCTGGCCCACGGCAGCCCCATAATCCTCCAGAGGCAAGCTTCCCTCACCTCCACAAGACGTTCTGAGGGCTGGGAAGGCTGCACGCATCCTTCCAGCCCTCAGAAGGCATTCTAAGGCCTTTGAGAGGCCTAGAAGATCACTTCCGTTTTTACCAAAAACCGAAAGTGACGTTTTAAAGCCTTAAATGGCCTTCGGAGGGCCAAGGAGGGCTTCCCCAGCCCTCTGAAGACCTTTTCAGGTTTTAAATTTTACTTTCAGTTTTTCAAAAAACAACACAGAAGTGACCTTCTAAGCACTGGTGGACCAAGAGGGGGCAAACGGGGCAAATGCTCCGAGCGCCGACCCTCCAGGGGCACCTCTCGAACCCTCGCCCCCGTCCCCCCAGGAGGAGCGCCCAGGAGTGCCCAGTAGCACCTGCTCCCTCTCCATCAGCACCGCCCCACCGACCGAGCCGTCTCCCTCCCCTCCTCCTTTATAGGAGGATAGGAGAGAGGCGCCCTAGAGAGGTGCTGATGCTCTAGGGCGCCCATCTCGTCTCTTCCTATAAAGGAGGAGGGGAGGGCCGACGGACCGGTCAGCACCGAGACGCTATCTGAGAGGCAGCTTCCTGCTGCCTCCCAGGAGCACTCCTGGGCGCCCCAGCTTCGCCTCTGAGGGGGTCCCTCAGAGGAGGAGCAGAAGCGGCATGCGCCTCCTCCGACTTCGGAGGAGACGCATGCCGCTTCCCAGCCCCCACAGAGCCTTCCATGCAGCTTACAAGCAGTGCAGAATGCTCCGCCAGGGCGCCCCACCTCCGCCTCTGAGAGCGTCCCTCAGAGGTGGAGGGGAAGCAACACGCACCTCCTCCGACTTCAGAGGAGACGTCTGCTGGTTCCCAGCCCCGACAGAGCATTCTGCGCTGCTTGTAAGTAGTGTGGAGGTCTCCACTGCAGCGGTCTGGAGCCGCTGGAAGCAGCCCAGACTGCTACCATGGAGACCCGCGGCACAGAAGGCTCCATGGGGGTCTCGGCTGCCTCCTCCATTCCCCCTTGTTTTCAAAGGGGGAACAAGAACAGCCCCACTGGATCAGGCCATAGGCCCATCTAGTCCAGCTTCCTGTATCTCACAGTGGCCCACCAAATGCCCCAAGGAGCACACCTAATAACAAGAGTCCTGCATCCTGATGCCCTCCCTTGCATCTGACATAGCCCATTTCCAAAATCAGGAGGTTGCACATACACATCATGGCTTGTAACCCATAATGGATTTTTCCTCCAGAAACTTGTCCAATCCCCTTTTAAAGGCATCCAGGCCAGATGCCATCACTACATCCTATGGCAAGGAGTTCCACAGACCGACCACACACTGAGTAAAGAAATATTTTCTTTTGTCTGTCCTAACTCTCCCAACACTCAATTTTGGAGGATATCCCCTGGTTCTGGTGTTATGTGAGAGTGTAAAGAGGAGGAGGCAGCTGCGCGGAAATAATTGCGGTGACAATGACGTCACCACAATTACTTGTGGGTCAGGTGCGCGGGGGGGAGAAAGGAGGCAGAATACTGGGGGCTGCCCCAGGTGCGGGGACCCCCAGGAACGCCTCTGCTTCTAAGGTTGTAAATGGGCCTCAAGTGTGTCCCAGGGCCAGAGGAGATGCACAGGGTCTGCCAGTGGCAATGAGCTTGAAACAAGGGGCTGCAGGAGAGAAGGTGCCTCTCCTTTTTCCTTTACTGTTGGGGGGGAGTGAAGGATGTGTGTGCGTGCGTGCGCGTGTGTGTGTGTGTGTGTGTGTGTGTGTGGGTGAATAGGGGGGAATGATGAGCGGGGAGCTTTAAGGCTGAAATTCTATACACACTTTCCTAGGAGTAAGCCCCATTGGACACAATGGGACTTACTTCTGAGTAGACATGCATAGGATTGTGCTTGAAGCTCAGGAGGAGGAGCAGGAGGTGGCTAGGGAGGAGGTATGCTGGCTCCCCAGACTACTGGGCTTTGAACTCCAAGAAAGAGAAAAAACCTCCTGCTGCAGCCATGGGCTTTTGCCCAATGGCAATGCCCAATGGGCTCATGCTGCATTGCCTCCTTTACTATGCAGGGAGCAGGAGAAATAAAGAAACTAGGAGGGTGAGAGAGAGGGGGTGGGTGGGCAGGGAATGCCAAGTGGGGAGTTTTAAGGCTGCAATCCTAGGCACACTTTCCTGGAAGTAATCCCATTGGATACAATGAGACTTACTCCTGAGTAGACATGCACAGGATAGTGCTCTAAGCTTGGGAGGAGGATGTATGTATGCATGCAATTTGTTTGTTTGTTTCCCAGCCCTTGACACCATGGCAGATGTGCAATGTGGCCCTCATGCTAAAAAGTTTGGAGACCCCTGGCCTAGGCAATATCTCTAAAATATTCACCTGTTCCCTGTTGAGTTATCTAACTCAATAGGATTAGAGCAGTGGTTCCCAACCTTTAGGAGACCGTGGACCACTGAGGCAAATATTAGAATTGCCACGGACCACAAGCAACCTCCCCACCCCCTCCCTTACACAAAAAATACATTTAAATTTGTAATACAGGCGGCCTTCATTATCAATGGGGGTTCCATTCCTTATCCATTCCTGTAACTCCCATGGATAAGGAAAACCACAGGTTTTTGTCTCCCCAAACCCGTCTGGAGCTAAGTTCCGGTCAGTCCGGAAGCTCTTCTGAAGCCCTCAGAGGCCACAGGCAGTTGCACACGGCCTCTGCGTGCTGCAGAAGATTCTCTTGATGTGAGGGGAGCACTGCTCCCCTTATCTCCAGAGGCTCCAGGATGGCCCTCACCACAGGTTTGGGGACCTGCTATTGAAGAAATCCACAGGTACCGAGCCTGCAGAGAACGCGAGCTGCCTGTAATGGGAAAAGATTTATTAGAGATTTATTATTAATATTGAAGATTTGTGGTTTACAGCTTTTGCTGCCATTGCAGGCAGTCCATTCTCTACCTTTTCTGGTAGTCCGTGGGAGTCTGCTTGCTCAGAAAGACACTGGAAGGGATCAAAAGCAATTTTTTTTCCTGAGAGCTCACGGACCACTTCTCAGGGTCTCGTGGACCACCTGTGGTTCCCGAACCATAGGTTGGGAACCAGTGGATTAGAGCAAGAGGGATATCCTCAGATTGAACTGTTCAGATTATTCATTTAACAAATAACTCTTGGAAAAACTGACATCACTTTTGGTTTCTTGTGCTTAGTAGCAAGCTCAGTGGCAGCTCCAGCTGTTTTATTTAAATATATATTCAATATAATTCTAAACACACACACAAACACAGACACACACACAGAGATCCTAACCCTTAAATCCAGTGAGACACTAATCTAGTACCAGTCGGCCCTCAGTATATGCGGGAGCTCAGTTCCCAGAATCCCCAGGATGCAAAAATCAGCAGACAATGGGATTCATAGGCGGGTCCATAGAGGACCTCCAGACATTTTTAGAAGCCTGTTGGAGGCCTCTAAAACGCACTTCTGGTTTTTCCGACCCATGAGTTCTGGGTTGGTGACCCATGTTTAGTTGAATCCACAAGTTCTGAATCTGTAGGTTCTAAACCTGTGGATAATTAGGGCCAACCTGTATTAATATTTCACTTGATACAGCATGATTTACTCAGTGAGCCACTAGCTACTATGAAACATTCTTGATTGTTGTTCTACAACAATCACCTCTTTGAAAAGTCCACATTAAATTAAAATAAATTGAAATTTTTTTCAGGGGGGAGAAGAGTGATTCTTAATTTCAATAATCAATTTTGATTTTTTTCTCCTTTATACACTATAAAAAAGAGTTCCATATTAGAAAAGCATATTTTCAAACACAAAGTAAGCCAATTTACAAAAGACAGTACTGGCATTTACTAGGTCTATTATCTACTGGCAGACCTGTTACAGAAACAAGATCAAAGTCTGACATTCTCAGAGCGTTAAAATAATATAACATAGGAGAGTACAGAAATTATTATAATTTTACACTAGCTTTCTTTTTTCCTATTGATTTTCTTTGGTCTTATTTAAGACCTCTGGACTGGTGCCTACAGAAACCTTGCTAATGGTATACAGAAATGTCACCACTGAGAGTTCTGCTACAGTAAGGTTTTATAATACTATCTATTATCCCATTGTTAATAGGACAGATTTAGATTTAAGATCATTCCAGTATCCCCTCTCTACTTTTAACTCTTCTCATGGGGGAAATAATCCTGATTTTGTTGCCTGACATGTTCAACTTAGATGCTTCACCAACCTGTGTATCAACTAGCAGATGATTCAATCTTCAGCACAAGGAACCAGATTGCTATGTAAATTGTATTGGAAGGGAACATCATGATAAAAACTTCCAAACTTATGAAGAACAGAACTTGTGAAATTATCTGCAGACCTAGTTCTTTTAAGCAGCACTACAAAAGCTTTGATCTACCAGCACAAGGGAATAAGAAATAATTTAACCAAGCTACATGAATCTAAAAATCTCCAAAGCACAATCTGTCAGCTATGTTAAAGGTGTCTCAATTACATTTGATAATTTTGTGACAGCCATATTACCACACTAGATTAAGGTTTCTAGGTGTATGAAATCATTGAAGGATATCTGATTGGGCTTAAACTATGCACTCAAGGCAAAAAAAAAAAAAAAAGATGTTTCACTTTAGAATTTTACTAACAAATTAGAGCTCTTGAGATTTGTGCTTCACTGTAAATTGTGAGATGCAGCTTTACCCAAAAATTACATAATTAGCCTTTAAAGTTTTAGTTTGATATTTTGTTCTTTGCCACAGAATTTGTTCATTAATACTTTGTTTCTGCAGTACAAAAGGAGAAGCAAGCACATATTTCTGAAGTTTCTTTACCAAAAACAGTCAGTTCTGCTGGATCACTGTCCCGTTCTCCTACCATGTTGGTACCAACACACGTGTACATCCCAGCATCACTCTTTCTGGTGTTGGAAATCATAAGTTTTCCTCCTCGTATCTATTGCAAAGAAATGAAAAATGCTTACAAGCTTGAATATATTGTGACATATCTTTCCCATATCTAGTGATAAACAGAATAAAATTTCACATGCGTTATTATGGTAGTTAACTATTTCTATAGCTTTTTTTGGTGTATAACATGGTTTACAATTCTTAACTCACATATTTCACAACATCCCTGTGCATAGCTTAGGCTGGCAGACAGTGACTTCACTAAAGTTAGGGCAAATCCTAACCAACTTTCCAGCACTGGCGTAGTCACAATGCAGCCCCAAGGTAAGGTAACAAACATGCCCTTATCTTGAGGAAACTTCCTTGACTGCCTCCCCAGTGCAGGGTGCAGTGCATGCCATATTGGCACAGTTATGTCATTACTGGAAAGTTGGTTAGGACTGTGTTCTTACCCAGTTAGCTTTATTGCTGAGCTGAGATTTCAATAAGGGTCTCCCAAGTCAAGCATTAAATGCTGTACAGGCAAATACCTTTGTTTTTGTTTTGTGTAAAGGCAATATACCTGAAAAGGGGGAGATTTGAGCTTACTTGGGAATGCTGCAACCTGCTCCAACAGGGGCAATGAGAGCCCAGGTAGCAAAGAGGTTGTGGGGGAAACTCTGGGAGAGTTTGAGAGCCACTAAGTCTTTGTGGGAGAGGGAGGGAGGCAGCGAGGGCAGGATGAAGGCAGACGTGATCCTCAGGATCGCACTGCTTGGGGGCTGCAGGGACTGGGATGTATTCACCAGTCCCTGCAGCAGCCTTCCCGGGGTGCGGAGAGCCCTGCGCGAGCACCTGCAGGACTCCCCAGCCGCGCTGAAGTGAAAGTAGCGCGATCACGCTCCACAAGTGGTCTCCACAAGTGGCAATCGCTCTACTTTCACTTCAAAGTGGCTGGGGAGCCCCGCGGCCAGAGCCCTCAGGCTGGGGTATTGCGACGCTCCGGTCTGAATAACACTGGTTTAGGGGATGGGACATCCAAAATATTTCTCTGGTTTGGCTAGCAAGTATGAAACCCACAAGCACTACACACTAGTTTATCCCCTCTCCCAAAGGACCAATTCATAGAACCATTTTTGAAGTGCAAAGCAGTCACCTTGTGGTTGCAATTTTCTATGATATGCTAGTCTTACAAAAGAACCCTGTGTGACTGAAAATTATTTCATGTTGAAAAATACGGAAAAACCACCACTTTTTTGGCTCTAGCAATTTATAGTTTTAGCCACAGGAGACTGACACAAAATCACTTTCCCTAGACAACTGATGGGAAAAGTAACTTTGCGATCATCTTTCCACCTGAAAAATATTTATGTGTGGAAGCTCACACATCTTAATGAAAACAGCATCTCTTCAATGTTGTCATTCCTTCAAACTCTGTGACATTTAACTGCAATGTCTTGAAGAAACAGTAACATATAGGAAGTCTTGTAACATTAGAAACCAACTGAAATCTGCATGATTGTAACTTGCAAAGTTGTGTTCCATTCCTAAATCCGTAAACACTGGTACAAGGGTTTTTAGAACAATTTCCATTAGGATGATTGTGCTAGCAAACAGTTACTCCAGTAGTTCTTAAACTGGGGCTTTGTGACGCCCCAGCCTGAGGGCACTGGGCTCTGCCCCTTTAAGGGGTGTGGATGGGTGAAGGCAGAGACGCAATTCCCTGGATCACGCCTCTAAACAGGGCACAGGAGCGCACTTTCACTCACCCCCACATGCAACAGCCTCCTGGGGGTTGGAGGAGTCTGGTACCAGCCTCAACAAGTGTCTCCATGCAGCGCAGACCCCTGCAGAATGCAATCATGACCACTTCCAGTTTTGCAACTGAGATGCTGGGCGTCACAGCCTCCCCCCCCCCCATCCCTTAAGCAAAGACTCACAGGCTCTCAAACTCTCCCAGAGATTTTGAGAACCACTGAGTTACTCTATAGTATTTTATGGCCTCACAGTATGGCACTTCAAAGTAAGCCTAGTTCTTGTGTAATACAGATTTTGCGGTAGTTTTCTAATATTACTACACATCTACAGTGAATATCAGTTTTAGCAAACCAGTGTGATTGTCTTAGGTTCCCAAGTCAGCGGGATGGACTTACACTGATTCTCTCTTCTCTGTCGTCAATTCGAATTTTATCTTTTTTCCAGTAGATAGTAGGCTCAGGATGTCCTCTTGGAGGCTGGCACTCTAAAATGGCTGGTTCACCTGCTGCCACAACAACATCTGTGGGGTTTTGGCGGAAATCGTCCCGTAGCACTGAATTTTTAAAAAGATGGAAAAAGAAGAAAAAATGGCAACATTACAAGACATGGCAACATATGAAGAAACAAATACTTCCCCTGGTAAAAGTTCATTTTAGATATTTAATAAGCACGGTAAAAAAATCCACCCAGAATCAGCTATTACTGTAGAATTAAAGCCAGATTCTTTCCTTATCATGTGAGTAGAGGCCATACATGTATATTGTGCAGGGACACATTTCATATAATTGCACTCACATACACACAGTTACAGTTCCCCTTTTATTCTGCAGATACACCTGCCAAGTGACATCTGGCCAGAGTAACATTCTGGGAAGAAGAAATCCTCATAGCAGTACTCTTTTCATTAAGGAAAGCAGCATGCTGGACCTTGCTTGTAACCTTTTGAAAATCTGTTATGCCTGGCTGTCAACTGATACCTATCTCCACAGCAGCTACTTCAAAGCCAGCTGGGCAAAAGGATTGGTGACACAGCTATGCAGTTTACCTTTATGGTGGCAGGATTATTACTTTTCATGCTTAGCAGTTCTGATGGGTGCCAAGATACTCGGCATACAGTCATTTGCACTAGCTGAGCACCTGCTCTTTTATTTTCTCTTAATATTTTTGTATTAGGCATTCTGAGATAAAACCAAATCAAAAAGAAATATGTATAGGGATACTCAGCTCTTAAAAATGAGATCAGTCAACAAATACTACTCTTACGTAAATTGTGCTGTGCCAAAGAGGAATTAGGCTTTAGTGTACAGAAATGATAGCCACTTCATTGTTATGCTTCCAACCATATCCTCTAGGTTAATTGGCACATTTACCAACACAAAACTGAAAATGGCTCCAAAATGAGCTTATAAAATTTAGGGCATTTCTCTCCTTGTAGTCCAGCTATGTAAGAGTCTCATTACTGCTTTAATACAGATCTCACCTTTAATGGAAAAGGGGTCCTCTGAGAAATCAAGAAAAGCCTGTATCTTACTAAAGGAGCAGTCAGGAACAGTTCAGCAAAAATCGTTCACTCTCAGCTTATAAACCGATTTAATTTACTGCTTTTGCTGTTAATAAAATGTGCTCCATTTTAACATTTTGAACTGCACATTTCCCGTTTTTGTGAGTTACACACAATGATAAAATTTATATGCACAAGGATTAGCCATTGAATGGGCTGAGGTGAGCATGCATATAAATCTGGCTCTCAGCTCCAGATATGGGCTTCTGCTTATTGTTTTAGCATTTTCAAGACACACAGGTAAATCCTAAGAGGGGGTGAAACTAATTAAAGGTTAATTTAGTTTCCAATATAAAAGGAGTGGGCTATGTGTGCCCTGTCTAGACTGAGAAAATAAAAATAAAGAAATGTGTGCAAACATCATCTGGCAAAGATTCTGATTTCAGTAAAGGAGTGCATCTGGCAGGGTGAAGGTCAGCCTTTAGAACCACCTTCCCGCATATGTCCAGCCAGCCAAAAGCTTCTAACCAAAAGGTATTCTGGACTAAACTAAACAGTTCTCAGTTATGCCAAAGGCTGAAACTTCAGAGTGTTAGAAACTTCTAGAGTGTTAATTCTAGACAGGGTCTAGGAGATGGGGGTAAAGGGGGTAATTTGTACCTGGGCCCAGGGTCTAAAAGGGGGCCCAGAAGCCAAAGGAGGGGGCCCAGAAATTTCCTGGGATCTGACATTTTCCTATCTACTCAGACTTGTTGCCTGCACAAGATGCTGGAGGCACTACTGTGACTATGCAACTGCAGCTAATGCAGATACTGGCAAGCCATATATACTGGTTCAAGGAATGCATACATGACACTCCTTAACACAGTGTCAAATCTGGGAGGAAACTGACCTACTACAGTAGTTCTTTGGCTTGTGGATCAGTTTACCATGAAGGCGTGTATGGGAACTCAGGGACACCGTTGCAAAAGCTGCTGCATAAGCAAGTTTTGGTATGCACAGGACACTTGTCCATTCTAGTAGGAGCCTAAATATGATGATGCTAATTTTCTGATGATTTTCTGTGTTTAAAAGATTTTAGAGAGTCTGGAGTGTGTTTGGTTTTCCATATTACTGAATCTAGCTGCCGATGCCATATGGGTGGGTAGACCTGGACTCCAAAGACTTTTCCAGCTGTCTCCACCCTCCCCCCATTATGTATCACCCCTCCCTGCCCCCATTCTGCTTGCTAGTCACCACCCTCTTCCATTCTGTTTCACCCCTCCCCCTTTGAAAGGGTCCCAAAAGTTACCTCCTGATAAAATTCCTCTCAGAGGCCCTGATTCTAGAGTCAAAATGTAATTTCTCCCAACGTACAAGGAAGAGGAAGCATATGATAGTATCTTCTGGACATCAAGGCAATTACTTGCAATTACTTGCAGCAGAGTATAGCATCGGAAATCCATGCCACCTCTCAATGCTAATCTTCAAACATTCTTGTTCTGTAATATTTTCTATACTGGCATCTGCCACTTAACAACCTTCAGCTTAACGACAAACCGCATATACAGTGGTGGTCAAAGCACAACAAAGAGGCTCTTAATGAGGCAGTCAGGTCTCCCATAGCCTGCAGCAAAGCATCTATGGCCCTATCTAAAATATGAACAGATAACTTTTAATTAAAAATGCAGATCTTTAATACAGTCCTATTGACACATCTGGTACATTCCAACAAACTTACCACAGAACTACAATAATATATATTGCACAGCAACTTTCACATGCTACAGATGATAAGATCAAGACTGGCTGAAGGACTGATGGCACTTCCACTGTTTTCAACTTTGACTGATAGTAGCTGAGCATAGACAGAGAATCAGTATTCTTTAAGTAAGGTTGCAATCCTATCCACACATACCTGGGAGTAAGCTCCATTGACTATAATGGAACTTACTTCTGAGTAGACATGAATTGGGTTGAAAGCATTTTAAAATGTCATAACTATGACATGCTAAGGAAAGGAAAATGGACTTCAAACTTTTCCTTCACACCCAATTTTGGATGGGTCAAAAAGTTACACATGGTACGCATACAATGCTGTTTCAATTTCAAACAAAGTTGTTTCAGTTATTGAGACATTCCATGTAACTTGCTGTATAAAACACTGCAGAGGCTTCCTGCACAGCATCATGGAACATATACAAAAGTACATGGGCAGAAAGTCTGGTTTAGAGGGTGGAGCTGACCTTAAGCCTCAAGACAACATCTGAAGGTTGCCAGTTCAAGAACACTGGAAGCTTCTGTATATGGTGAGACTTCAAAGCTGATGAGCTGAGCTGCTATTATTATTAACTATATACAACCTCATTTCACAATAGAAGTATGTACTTTCAGCTAAAGCACATGCTGTAGTGGAAGTAAAGGTTTGCTTTTGCCAATTTAAGGCTCAGATCCAAGCCCAGGTAAAATAAATTCCAGGAATTGCATTCATTACACCCCCTCCATGGATTTCACAATTTGTTTAAAGGAGTCTGAGTACATTACAGGGGAAGTGAATAGAAAGGGCCAAAATTATTCTGTATATCCAATACTTAATCTTTCCACTATAGAAGCTCTCAAGTCCCAAGAAAAGAAAAAAAAAACCCACACATTTTAATAGGATTTACATTTACATGATTACAAATAACCATCTGTCTGCTTCTAGTTTTTCAATCTGGTATATGTCCCATGAGTCCCTAGTCTATGGTCAAAGGAGCTAAGCTAGAAGGAGAAAGTACAAGTCTGTCAGGAGGTTTGGAATAATTTGCATTCTTTTCCCATAGTGGCCAGTTTCTTCTTCTTTCTGCTCAAAGATACCACAGCAATTTTTAACATACATATAAATACATAAATTTATAGGCATTTCTATCTTTTAACATTGAAAAAAATAAGGCTAATGATTATCATACTGACTAAAGGGCATAGAACAGACACCATGTCAGCATTAATGTGCTGCTGCAAGTTTAGCAACTAACAATTCATTATCTTGTCTCTCTCATCTAAATTTTTAGAAACTAAATTTTTAATTATATAATAAAATGGTAGAAATTTCTTCTAGACTGTTAACATTTATTATTTATTGAAAAGATTTATAGACTGCCTCAACTCAGTGGTTTCACTAGTTCAGAGTTACAGCAATCTTACCTCTTTGCTACTTGTCTTGTTCAGAGGATGCCAATACATTAGAACTAGGGCTGCAATCCTGTACACACTGGGAGTAAGCTGCATTGAACTCAATAGTCCTTACTCCTCTGTTGACATGCATACAATTGCACAGTGAATGAACTGGTTCTGTCACCCACCCAGGACTTGAATACGTTTTAGACACAGTCACAAAAGGAAGTCACAGCTGCAAACAGTGGCTATGACTGTTGCAGCAGAGTTCTCTCTCAAATAACACTTTCACTCAGACTGTGTAGTAGATCAGTGGTTCTCAAATGAGAACCAGGATCCACCTTTTAGAATGAGAATCTGTCAGGACCCAATGGAAGTGATGTCATGATCAGAAGTGACATCATCAAGCAGGAAAATTTTTAACAATCCTAGGCTGAAATCATACCCTCACTTACCCAGGAGTAAGCCCCACTGACTATCACTGTTGAAACCATATACATAATAGCGTGTTCAAAGTACAGATCTGTAACATTTCCCCAAATGCAGTCACATACCATGGTAGCATCAAATCTATTGAAAATAAAATGTTGAAATGAATGGGCACCCACCTGAAATTGGCTCGCGACCCACCTAGTGGGTCCTGACTCACAGTCTGAGAAACACCGATGTAGACTCAATGCAAAGTATAAAATTTAGAAACATACAGAAGAGAAAATGAAGTAATACACAAAACAAAAAAAATTACACTATATTACTTATACATTACCTATACATATACTATATTACCTATATATGAGTAAATAAGGGGAGGACCTGGTATTAATTTCTTCTTGAGCACTAACTATTCCTCATCACATCAAACTGAAGATATAGTTGCACATAGTAATACTATGTATATCCTTCCTTGAATTCATGATGCAGGGTGGCCTCAGAGATTTGGTCAAAAATCCATGGCATCAAAAGGTCATTCTGACTGATACCAGCAAGGAGCGGACGGAGGTAGCCCGAGAGTTTTTCCTGAGGCACTGCCTCTATATAAGGATCTGGAGCTTGAGTACAGATGGTCAATATAGCTCTCTTGGTTGGCTCCAACCTCAGGCTATGAAGATATCAAATCCCAGAGTCCTTAATTAGCAAAACATTGTAAAGCAAAATAATCTGTTCATTTGGATTATCTTGGCAAGACAGTGGCTGACCCCCAGCAGAAAGCTCTGAACATTATCTCAGGATAACTGTGCATGAGGCGAGCGTGGCAAAGATGGCATATTGACTATCTACAACTGGACGCCGTCTGCGAGGAAGACCAAAGAAGCGGTGGCTCGACTGATTGAAAGAAGACATGCTGGCACTAGACGTCGCCCCAGAAGACACCCTGGACTGTGCCAAATGGTGTGCAGCTTGCAGAACAGCTGACCCCACACCAACGCGGGAAAATCACTAAGACAAAGAACTGTGCAGCTATCACCAAAATAAAAAATAAAAAAATACTGAGCTGTAATCCCAAATACACTTTCCTGGGAGTAAGCCTCATTAAAGTAAGTAGAATTTACTTCTAATTAATCATGCATAGGACTAATAAGCTTTTAGCAATTTCTCTGTGGGATCTTTTAACTCCAACCTAAGGGGAGGGGCCAATGAAAAATGTGCATATTGCAGTGATGTACTGCCAATGAAAGATGTACTGATTGCAGACTTTCCTTGCAACCTTTCATTCTGAATTCATTGAGTCCAATCTATTATATTACTCAATATAGGGTTTTGAAAACAAAATAAAAACAGTATTTCTGGTCTCCATCTTTTATTGAAGAACAGCAAATGTAAATCAAATGAGCTATTCTAGAAATGCACAAGCATGCACGCACACACACTGCAATTAAAGTCTGCAATTAATATATATATATAGCTATTGTATATTATAAATATATAGCTACTATGAGCTGCTATATTTTCTTTGATTGTGGTTCTGGCTATTTTTTTGACTTTCAATTCCATAACATCATTTTGTTAGGAATAGCAATAAGTATTTCACCAATTGATCATTTCAATTTGTCGAAAACCACTGTAAACTTTTTGTGTTGAAAAATGATATATTAATATGCATAACAGCAACTAAACACCTGGGGAATCTTTCATAGATTTGCCAAGCCCTTCCATTAACTGCCTTACTTTAGAGAAGATTCCACACTCCCTTGACCTTTCTTTCTCTTGTGGTGCACCAGGTGTTGCAATCATTAGTTACAACCACTGGGAGCCAAACTGTGAAAAATATCATCAGCATTTAAGTGATTTAAGGAAACGTAGCTTTCTCTCTTTCACCAAGAGATTTGTGTTGATGCATTTTATCTTTCCCAGGCCAATAAGACAGAGAGAAGTGCATCACGCACCTGTTCCCATGATTCACTATGTTCAGCTGAATGCAAGCTGACATCTCCATATTTTCTTGAAAGATTTTATTTGACTGCTGGATGACATGAGGAGTGGAGGTCTTTCTAATCCAGAATATAAAATATTTATGAGTAAACTTGGAGATTGAAAACAAAGTTATATGACCTATCTATACTGCACTGAAGTCTTAATAACCTTATCTCCCCCTCGTTTTTTAGCTCCTACTGAATTCTGAATGCTGCAGTTAACATTCAGCAATCTCATTATTCATTGGCCATAAATCTTCAAAGGTGTCACTTTTGTTTTGACAGTCAAGCAAAGGAGAGAAAGCAATGAGCATTTCCAAGTATTTTTTATAAGTAGATTTTCTAAAAATCAAATCTAAATAATTTTAGATACGTATACATGTGACAATCAACTGTTTGGAGATTTTTTTTATTTTTACAAATAATAGACATAGCCCTATATCAAATAGATATTAACAAAGAATCTGTACCTAAGTTTCTAGAAAGGACTTCCAAATATTCAGAAACTTATCAGATATGTAATTATCTTCTATAAACCATAGATTCAGATTGTGAGGGCCTCCCTGTGGGGAAAAGGGAGGGCCCACCCAGCCTTTCTGAGGGGGATCCCCTTGTGGAGGCCTCAGACTATTTCCCCAGAAGATAGGGGGGTTGTATCACCCGGCTCCCCCTCTTTGGGTTGGCAGCATTTGCCAGAGTCAGGAGCAGGGGCTGCTGTCAGCAGATGCTCCTGCCTGCTCTTCTAACTCCCACCTGCCTTGTCATCCCTGGCCTCCAGGTTTATGTAGGGCAGACCCCTCCCCTTTGGCCCCTCCCTTTCCCTCACAGGGATGGTACAAAAAGGGCCTGTCTCTGGGACTGCCCTCCCCTGGGATTACCAGCACTCCTCTCCTTCTTCTCCCTGTTTCCCTCCCACCTCCTCTCACCTGGAGCTGCCAGGGTTGCTCCTGAGATGGCTGCAAAGGTTGTTGCCTCTGCTCTGGTGTCTGCCTTTGGGGGTGGGCTGGCCCTGCCCACCTGGGTCCTGTAGCTCTGCAGACAACTCGGGGAGGTCCAGCTCTGGGCTCCCGATGTCACAGCCAGGTGCCCTGCCCGGCAAGGCAGGCCCCGGCTGGTTGGGCAAGGGAGTGCTCCTCTTCTGTCCTGAGATGGGGGAGGGGCGGCTGCCCAGCAGCCAAATGGCCTGCGTCCTGTCTCCCCCCTCCAAGGCGGAGGGAGAAGCGGGGGGTTGGCACGCAGTGTTCCTCTGCTGCGCTTTGCCGCCCACAGGAGTGAGCAGGCAGCCTATGGGGAGGTGGCCCCCTGCTCCACCAGCTTCCTCCCTGATCCTCCAACCCAGAAGTCCTCTCCCTGGGTAAGTTGGGGACCTGTGGGAGGAGGAGAACCCCGACACAGATATTGACCGTTTAACCCCTGCTAATTGGGTAAGAGGCACTTTTTCAAGGGGATGTCCTTTTTTTAGCAGGGGAAGAGTAACTGGCCTTCCTCACCCCAGCAGTGTCTTTTCTAGTGGCTGTCTGCTGGTGTTCTTTTGCATCTTTTTAGATTGTGAGTCCTTTTGGGACAGGAAGCCATTAATTATATGATTTTTCTCTGTAAACCGCTCTGAACTTTTCCTTGAAAAGTGGTAGATGATGATGATGATGATGATAATGGTCCTAAATCCATTGAAAAATAGTGGGACGGCATTTATCTTTCCAACATTTCAGCATTTTAGCAAAGGTAAGGGCACAAAGAGTCAATTTCCATTTTCCTTCAGATAGCTTCTGTAAAACAGGGAGATGAGAACAAACAATGATGGTTGTTATAGTACCTGGTTAATACAACTAATATGCTGGCAGCCTTCAGTCTCAAAAGACTGGTATCGCACTCTGAATTGTGGTTCTGGCACAGCGCCTAGTGTGGCTGAAAATGCCGCTTAGAGAGTGACAATCCCTTCCACACTGGGAGCAAGTATAGTGTTTCCCTGGTCTGTCTCCCTGGCTATGAGCCTTCCTTCTTTGCCTCTTTGCCTCAGTCTGTTGGCAAAGTGTCTCTTCAAACTGGGAAAGGCCATGCTGCACAGCCTGCCTCCAAGGAGAACGCTCAGAGGCCAAGGTTTCCCATCTGTTGAGGTTCATTCCTAAGGCTTTCAGATCCCTCTTGCAGATATCCTTGTAGCACAGCTGTGGTCTACCTGTAGGGCGCTTTCCCTGCACAAGCAATCCATAGATTCTTTGGGATCCGACCATCGCCCATTGTCACGACATGACCAAGCGAACGCAGGAGTCTCTGTTTCAGCAGTGTATACATGCTGGGGATTCCAGCTCATTCCAGGACTGTGTTGTTTGGAACTTTGTCCTGTCAGGTGATACCGAGGATGCGTCGGAGGCAGCGCATGTGGAATGCGTTCAGCTTCTTCTCCTGTTGTGAGCAAAGAGTCCATGACTCGCTGCAGTACAGAAGTGTACTCAAGACGCAAGCTCTGTAGACCTGGATCTTGGTATGTTCCATCAGCTTCTTGTTGGACCAGACTATCTTTGCGAGTCTGGAAAATGTGGTAGCTGCTTTGCCGATGCATCTGTTTAGCTCGGTATCGAGAGAAAGAGTGTTGGAGATCGTTGAGCCAAGGTACACAAGTCACTGACAACCTCCAGTTCGTGCGCAGAGATTGTAATGCAGGAAGGTGAGTCCACATCCTGAACCTGTGTTTTCTTCAGGCTGATTGTCAGTCCAAAGTCTTGGCAGGCCTGGCTAAAACAGTTCATGAGCTGCTAGAGATCTTTGGCAGAGTGGACGGTGACAGCTGCATCGTCGGCAAAGAGGAAGTCACACAGACATTTCAGCTGGACTTTGGACTTTGCTCTCAGTCTGGAGAGGTTGAAGAACTTTCTGTTTGATCTGGTCCGGAGATAGATGCCTTCTGTTGCAGTTCCAAAGGCCTGCTTCAGCAGGACAGCGAAGAAAATCCCAAACAAGGTTGGCACGAGAACACAGCCCTGCTTCACTCCGCTTCGGATGTCAAAGGGGTCTGATGTGGAGCCATCAAAGACTACAGTGCCCTTCATGTCCTCGTGGAAAGACCTGATGATGCTGAGGAGCCTGGGTGGACATCCAATCTTGGGGAGAATCTTGAGGAGGCCGTCCCTGCTGACCAGGTCAAAAGCCTTTGTGAGATCTATGAAGGCTATAAAGAGTGGCTGTTGTTGTTCTCTGCATTTCTCCTGCAGCTGGACCTGTTGGCTCAGAATCCGCACTGCGATTCTGGATAGATGCTCTCTGCAAGTACCTGGAGCCTCTTCAGTGCAACTTGGGCAAACGGCTTTCCTACAACGCTAAGGAGAGAGATGCCGCAGTAGTTATTGCAGTCACCCCTGTCGCCTTTGTTCTTTTACAACGTGACGATATTTGCATCCCTTATGTCCTGTGGTACTCCACCTTCTCTCCAGCTGAAGCAGAGGATTTCATGCAGCTCAGTGGTGATGATCTCTTTGCAGCACTTTAGGACTTCAGCAGGGATGCTGTCTTGCTCAGGTGCCTTGCCAGAGGCGAGGGAGTCCAGGGCCACGTGAAGTTCTGCTAGGGTTGGTTCACTGTCAAGCTCCTCCAGCACAGGGTGACGATGTCCATCTGCGGTCTGTTCAGCTCCATGTCGATGACAGCTGTTTTGCGTGCATCGTCTATTTCTTGTAGGTCATCAGAGAAGCCAGGTGTCATTGTCCTAACATTCCAGGTGCCCAGCTTTAGGGCAGGAGTTTTTTGTTTTCTGTTGCCATGTGCAGAGTTGTCGATCCGCTTGTCGGTTTTCACCCTAAACCCCATGCACCCCGTGAGGTTAACGGACCGTGGCGAAGCAGCACCTGACTGGCTGGGGACTGCCCAATGAGATGCAATGATCTCTCCCACTGTCTGAAGCAGCACGCTCTATGCCTGGCATCACGCTCTATGCCAAACGAGCAAAGACTTATAACTGGTAAACTGCTGCTTTCCGTGTTGTGCCGATGTTGTATGGTGAAGTTGGAGTGTCCTCTCCAGTACGCAAGGCCTGGGTAAAGTGGGTATGGAGGATAAACTGTTACCCATGCAGCAAATCCCCCCTCTCCACGTTGCTGGAATGGTCCAATGGAAAGGCAGAAGCCAATACGGTTGGTTCCAGCAGCGACACAGGAGTTGCCAGAGCATGCATAACCGAGCCCCCCCCCACTCCCCCATATCCCACAATCCTCTCCTCCCTCTGCTTTCTCTATCCACCACGACCTAGCCCTCCCCCTCACTCCTCCATATCCCACAATTCGCTCCTCCCTCTGCAATCCTCTCCCTCCACAACCCCAGTTTGGCTGTACTTGTCGTAAGAGGCGACTCAACAGCCACCGGGTAGATGAGGCTCGTCAGCCTGGGAAGGCAGCTCATCTAAGAGAAGGAAACTCTGACCTCAAACCTCCACTGCCTTGTGGCTATATCCAGTTGTGGAAAAGGCTTCAGGAGTCAACCTCAAGGCAAAATCAGGAGCCGGAGTCCCTACAACTAATAACCTCCATCCAAAAGGGTTATATCACTACACAAATCCAAAACATGTGCCTAAATGGTGCATCAAATTTGCCACAGTGCCAATTGGGTTACCTGATAATCCTCTTGCTATAGAGCTGTTTTTGCATTCAATAAACTCCAAAAATAGTTTTTGTTGAATCAGGGCCCAATCCTATCCAACTTTCCAGCATCAGTGCAGCCGCAATGCAGCCCCAAGATAAGGGAACAAATGTTCCCATACCTTGAGGAGGCTGCTGTGACTGCCTCCCCACCATGGGATGCAGTGCATGCCCCACTGGCACGGCTGCACAGACACTGGAAAATTGGATAGAATTGGGCCGTCAGTCACAGTTTAAGATTCATGATATATTTGGAGATAATGATTTTTTAAAAATCTTCTCAAGCCCATACTGAGAGCTACTCGATTCTTCCCCAATGTAGCTGAATACATTTTCCCTTGTTCACAAAATAGTTGGGTAAATTATATGATGGAAATATTAGAAAATTCCATATTAGAAAATTCCATATTAGAAAATTCCATGTTTTATTGTCTTTTGTTTTAATGTTTACTATTCCTTAAGAGCTGATGCTTCACTGATTTGGAGACAAGTAATTTGTGCTGCTGTTTCAGAAAATAATGTATGTTGCAGGCATTCACTTTACTAAGGGCCAAATCCTATCCAATTTTCCAGCACCAGTGCAGTCGTGCCAAAAGGGCATATGCTGCATCCTGCGGTGGGGGGGCAATCATGGAGGACTCCTCCAGATAAGGTAACATTTGTTCCCTTTCCTCAAGGTTGCATTGCAGCTGCACCAGCACTGGAAAGATGGATAGGACTGGGCCCTAATTCATGTTATGACTTCAAATTTAACATACTCTGAAATTAAACATACTTTTAAATTGGAGAGTTTGTTTTTATGTGCTTTTTCAATGTAATATTTGTGAATACATATTTGTGCAATCAGTGGCAATTTACCATTTGTTTGCTAGTATACATGAGAAACATGCAGTCACACAGAACTAATGAACAACGTAGGTGATGTTTGCCTGCTTGACACATAAAAAAAGCAATGAAAATCTATATATATATTTGAAGAAGTTGCATGTTTACAAAAAGAATGTTAAAGTATTTCATAAAACAGAAACAATACTAGCAACTCCACAGTGCCCCAGAATAGACGTCACTTTAAATATACATTTTGTATTTTCTACTCCCATTCTTACAGCCCTAGCCTATGCAGGTCTACACAGAAGCGAGTCTCATTGAGTTCAGTCAGTCAGGGTATTATGTCATCTAATAGTTTTGACGCTTATACAGAATCTATACAGTTTCGAGTATTTATTAGTAGCCTATAAAATAAGAATCCAAAGTACACATTCCAACTCCTATTATCATGTGAAAATATCATGAAGACTTCTGAGTATCTTTCAGATGGAGGGGGAGAGGAATATTTTATAGATACCTGCAGCTATAGGAATCTGAAGATAATACAAGCTGTAAGAATCAAATGATCTACTGTAGCCTTTAGAGCACACTTAGGGCCCAATCCTATATAATTTTCCAGCACCGGTGCAGCTGTAATGCAGCCACAAGGTAAGGAAACAAATGTTCCCATACGTTAAGGAGCCCCCTGTGACTGCTGCCCCACCAGAAGATGCAGTGCATGCCCCACTGGCACAGCTGCATTGGCACTGAAAAAATGGATGGGATTGGGCCCTTACACTGCCATCCCAGGCATTACTACTGTGAAGTAAACCCCTTTCAGATTAAGGAGACTTACTTCCAGGTACTCATATAAAAGATTGCAGCCTCAGGTATAAGGTAGATTGAGTTAAATCAAAGCAACTTAAAACTGATTTAAATCACCACGAAAAAAGACATTTGACAGTAGAATCTTAGGTGTATCTACTTCAAAGTAAGTCCCATGGTTTTCAACTCCCAGGACAGTATATACAAATGTATCTTAAATTATTGATTTTAATTAAGTTTTCCATATGTTCCCCTAACACATGCTTTTCCTGAACAAAATGTGCACTGTTTGCTGTAACAATTAAACCATATTGATAGTGAATGAACAGAGCTTTTATGCTACCTAGGAGCATAATCCAATCCAATCCCTTCTGTAAAATTATATCATAAAAACAAGGGGAATGCTTATGAAATTGACAGGACAAAATCATCTGGTAGATGTCAATAGATGATCCTATATGGTGATTCCTGGATTCTAGCACTAGAACTCAATGCTTGTATTAAAGAAGGATATCCAGAGAAGGTTCATTTCTTAACTTTTGTGATGGCTGCCTTAGCTATTATTTTCAGAAGACTACTTGGGAAGGAGGAATTATTTAACTCAAATGGGGCTTGGTGCATTTCATTAAGGGCCTCCCTAATTTTACCCCCACAAATCTAAATACTTCACCTGTAATGACTTCCCAGTCCCTGGATTCAAGAGAAACTCCACAGCTACTAATCCAATACATGACCCACTGATACAATATGTTTTACTTCCAAAAAAATAAGATTTTTTTCTTTCGTGATTTTATATAAAAAAGCAGGTGTTATTTCAATTTGTCTGAAAAAAATTATCATGATTTCACTTTGAGATGTAGATGTTACTATGTCAGTATGAAATTTAGATTTCATTGTAAACCAAGCTATTTTTAAAATGAGGCATTTATAGTAGATGAACTGAAAACAAAGAATAGTTCAAATTAAATTGTTTATACCATAAAAACAATGCCATTCACAATCCTCCATCCAGGCTGACATTTTTTGTAAGCCTAGATTCTGGTATGCTCATGTTAAAAATGTGGGACAAAGAAATTTCTCACATGTAGACGTTGCAAGTCAGTTTACCAGTATAAAGAATTCAAAAGCAAGGTTAACCAGAGGCAATATACTGAACTGCAGTTTGTGCCTAGGGTGAAATTTTCAATTTCCTCCTTTGCAAAAAGCACACTGAAATCTGGTCTGAGGATGAAGCTCAATGTAGACAGCCAGCCATATTACTAAAAGGTGCACATATGAGCCAGAGGTAACTGTGCTAAAAGATATCAAGTGATGATAGGGGTTGGAAGATAATTGCCAGAAATTAACAACATATCAAATTAAGGATACACAAGTTCTATTGCAACAAACATTTTTTTCTAATTAGGATGAGGGACTTGGTGCGTACAGGTTGTGTCTCATTATTCACGAGGGTTCCATTCCCAGAACTCACATGGATGGCAAAAAATGCAAATTTGCAACTAAAGCAAATCAATTTAAAGAACAAAGTCCCTTTGCTCCAGTGATTTAAAAACAGCCTTGCTGACCTTTTGAAATGCACACAGAGGCAATCAGTCTCTCTCCAGGTGCTTAGGCTTCACTAGGAGGCAGCAATTCCCCCCTTCACCAGGAGCCACAATGAGGGGGAAAGAAGGAAGACATCGGTGCCCTGTCTTCCCCCCCCCCCAAGGCCCAGGGAGTAGCGGTATCAGTGCCCTGCCACGTCCCTCTGCTACACCTTGTTGTTCAAGACCAATAAAGGCTTCTTAAAGGATCAACGTCCGGGTTTGCTTGATTTCTGGAAAGCTGCCTGCCATCCCAGCCTGTATCCTCCTGCACCATGTCCAAGGGAAACCCTTTCAACGCACCACTGCCTTCCTGGGGAAACCCCACCCTTACGCAAGACACGAAATAATCCTTTGGAACTATGATGGAGGCATAATGTAATGTGATGAATTGCCATGTATTTCTGATTTTATTCAGGAATTCAGCAAGAACGCAAGCAGACAGATGCCACAACCAAAGTTACCTCTAATTTTTCCTCCACTGTGTGGAACACTTAACAACCTGAGCAACACATAACCACCGTAATCTTAAAATGGGCAATGGCCAGACTGACCACTAGGAAGTAAGTGAGGTGCTGCTGAGGAATCACAAGAACAGGCATATTCACATGTTTGTCAGGCATGATAAACAACTATGTAATCCAGGAGTGTCAAACTCATTTCATACAGAGGGCCAAAGTTAGCATTCATGGTGCTTGCTGAGAACCGGAAGTGACACCATTAAGCAAATGATGGCTGGAAATAAGAACTTTGTTCTCACGTAGAAACTCATTAGCTGCAAATGACAGAAGAGAAAAAGTGCAATCATGTTCATGTTTTCAAGATATGAGAGAGCCCAATTATCACTCTTGGAGAACCCAATTATAATGGGGGCTCGATAAATTGCTTCTGGGGACTGCATCTCACCTACAGGCCTCATGTTTGACACCCCTGATGTAATCCATATGCAGTTTGCTTTTTTAAAATAAAACATTGATAGAACTCTGTGAAAAGTTCCTACTCCCATTGCAGTGCAATATATTCCATGTTCAGCCATATATGAAGAATGTATTCACTAGAAGCAATTATGAATTATTTCTAGTAATGTCTGCAATATAAAAGTGCTTATGAAACACAGGCCGGTAGTACAGCCCACATCCTGATGAATTCATATTTGGAGGAATTCAGATAGAAACTTAGGGTGCAATCCAAACTTTTAAATAGGCCAGCCCAAGTCCCTTGGGCTGGCCTGGGAGGGTTGCAAACATGCTGTAAAGCAAGTTTGCGCCTTCTCGAGGGGAAGCCAGGCCGCCTGCAGAGGCTGACAGACGCCTCCGCACTGGCTTCCCCTCAGTCACTTGTGTCGGCCCACCTGCACTGACACAAGCAGAAAAGGTAGGCGTGGGGGGTGGGGAGAAGGGAGGGAGGTGTTCCTGGGCGGGGGGGAGGGAAGGTGATAGCAGCCCCAGGGAAGGCAGGCGAGGAGAGCGAGGCAGGCCTGGGATCTGGCAGTTATGCCGGATCCCAACCCCATCCCCGAAGAGAACGGAGCAGCTTCAGGCCACTCTGCTCTCCTCGGACTTGTGCCAGGAGGAGGTGGCACAAGTCTGAGGAGATCCATTAGGGCCAGTAGCCCTTACCCAGGGCTTACAATCCTGAGCTGGATACAGCGCAAGCCTCCTGGCTTGCCTGTTCCAGTGCAAGTTAGGATTGCGCCCTTAGTATTTTAAGCATGTCAAGTAACAGATGTTTACAAGAAAATCCTTTCTTTGTCATATCCCTAACCCTGTCACATTATAGAATTAATAAAATTTAGCAATTCTAGAAGGACTTTGTTACTAGCAATTATTGCTTTTGTTAACTTGGCACTGTGCTTATATAAATTTAACTCACACAAAATGTCATGACCATTTGGCTCCACTACTTACATTTTTTAATGTACACTTGTGTGAGTGATACAAACTGACTAAAAAAATTCTCCATCTAGTGTAGTCTAGGTACAGACAGCCCATGTTATCTGCAGATTTGAAACCAGCAGATTTCTTCATCTGAAGGATCCAAACCTGCGGGAAAGGGCGCACCTGCACCCTCCAAAGGTGACTGGAACAGTGCTCTGGTCACCTCCGGAGGCTTTCTGGTTTTTTTTTCTAATTTTATTTTAAACCACCCAAAAATAACAAATACAAACTCCAAAAATTAGAAATAGCAATAGAAGTAAAAATGAAAGGCTTTCTGAAGCCTACAGAGGCTGTGCATGCCCACCTGCAGTGTCTGCAAACTTCACAATGAAGCATTTTAAAGTGAACTTCCTGTTTTCAGCCACAGACGGCCTCTGTGGCCTCAGAAAGCTGCCCGGAGCATTTTAAAGTGAACTTCCAGTCTTTGCCAAAACCACTTTTCACACTGCTTCCCGTTTCTGCACTTCTCCAGTCACCACTGGAGGCTTAAAGGGCCCCCAAAATCCATGGATTCAAACATCCGCGGATTTCTGTATCCTGCAAATAACATGGGCAACTGCACTCTGCTAAAATGGTAACAATTCCTCTGAATACACAGGTTTACAGCACAATCCTAGGCATTTCTACTCATGAGTAAGTCCCATTGAGTCAAATTAGCCTTACTTCTAGGAACGTGTATATAGGACGGTAACCTTACAACCCAAACTAAGAGCTAAATTCAATGAAGGGCATGGATTACAAGTCCCATTAACCACTACCTACATGACTTCTTATGGAGGAAAATTCTCCATTATAAGTCATTTTACTCCAAGACCAAGCTTTCAAGGCCCTATAAAGAGAACCATCTGTACATGCAACTGAAACAACTGCTTGTTCATTATTTTGCTATTTATGAATGTCCATGTTAATACCGGTCCAATTACAATTTTTGTTCTTTTGAAGTCAGCTAGTGTTAGAAGAATATTTTTAAAGTTGGTACCAATTCAATACATTAGATTTCATTAGTTCCTTATTCTTAGAATTTATTCTACAGAAAAGAGAATAGTCCCATAAATAGTATGCAGTTAAAGGGGGAAAGAATGTATGTACACTCGTGCATGTGTATGCATGCAGACAGACAGAGACTAAAATAAGTATCATGCTGGATAACTGATTGGTTTCTGAAAGACCAGATAAAATATAATTATATTGTAGCATAGACATTGGAATTGTCAGTGGTTTCATGGCATCTTATTATGTGTTAAACCTAATTTTCAAAAGAAAAATTATCATAATGAATAAATAATATTTTTACAACATCAGTATCCTGCGGATAGGAACCCATGTGGTTTAAATAATTTTCCTTCCAAGCTATTTGTGATGGTAGAAAAGAATATTAAGTTATCCAGCTTCACAAAACACTTAAAACTATTTATATGAGTGTCCTGTTATACAACCACAGAATCCTATTCTATGCAAAATAGTTGGTTTCAGTGCATGAACATTGTGGAGCTAGTTAACAATCTTTGGAAACACTACAATAATCAACTCTGAAGGGAAGGGATTTTCGTTTTTTCATACTATTGTTTTTAAAGTGAAATGTTACCAAGGAGAAAAATGTATGTAGTTTTCCTTTTACTTCTTTATACAGAAATGCTCCTTAAGTGATGAAAATAAAACATGAAAATGTGTTCATTTTAAATAGGAAGGCTTTCAAGAGATTCTATTTATGTTATGTTATATGATACAATCTTATTTGTTTCACTATATTGGTTGGACCATAAAACTTACAAGCAACACACCTCTCTATTAAAATCCATGGAAGAATAATAGTCCATGTGTCATGTCAATGTAATAACAACATTATTACTTCTATTAGTAAGCATGGATATGTAGGTGGGCTCTTAGTTAAGGGGGCTTCATAAAATGAATATTCCTTTTTAAACAATATAATTAACTCTTAATGAACCTTTCCCTTTTCTCAGTAAATTCAATTTAGTCTAATCCTTGGGTTTATGGTAATGTTGAGCTCATTAAAACGTTACTTAAAATTCATTAAAATGCACACTGAGAGGTAACAGCTTCATTACGGTAATATATGGTAAAAGAAAAAAAGAAAGCTTTATTATCATTTAATTGTTTCCAAAACTGAATACATTTGCATAGTGATAAGGTTCACAGGATACTTTAGATGGTACTCAATAATTAAGCAGCTCAGTAATTAAAAATGCATTTCTAAAAATAATTTTATGTTATTGCTTATTTCTTGTTGTTTTTCCAATTAGGAAAAGTAGCCATATCAATCCAGCTCATGAAATTGGGTGGAACAGATAGACTAGCAGACAAGATCAAATTACTTTAGTTTGCGATCAGGCGCACTATGGTGCAATAGTTTTCCATTCAAAAGAGGTACTTGCAGAAACATTAAATATTGAAGAAATATTATGTAACAATAGGCAGCCTTCAACCAAATCAGTAGAAAATTAGACACATAATTAGGTTGTGTGTCCAAAACATACTGCTGGTTCACTTTTCACAACACAAAATAGATAACACATCAGATATTCCAATGTGTTTATGCCCACCTTCAGATGATTATTTATGACATTTCATAAAACAACTCAGGTCAATTGCTGACACACATTTTAAAAAGAGCACCAGTGGCCAGTTATTGTTTGGTATACCCCCATATAAAGCTCTGGGGACAATATATGACTAGCTGCTGAATCATTCTAATGCCAGTTGAAACACTGCTTTGCCCACAAGCAACTTCTTGTTATATTACACTATGCACGATCCTATACAGATGGTACTCCCTTTGCTATTTGATGAATAAAAATTACGTGAAACAATCTGGGCGGCTCTGAGAATATTATAGGGTGCAATCCTAACCCACTTTCCAGCACTGGCATAGCTGTGCCAGTGGGGCATGTGCTGCATCCTGCAGCTGGGGGGCAGTCATGGAGGCCTTCTCAAGGTAGGGGAATGTTTGTTCCCTTACCTCAGAGTTGCATTGCCCTTATGTCAGTGCTGGAAAATTGGTTAGAATTGTGGCCACAGTGTCTCAATCATACTGTTAAAGACAAAAAGGAACCAATCAGAGCTAGTGTAAGTAAGAAAGACAGAGTCCTAAGAGCATCAGTTAAGTGGTGGTTCATTCTATCCAGAACTGGTTCTTAAACTAGATTAGGAGAGGTTCTTGTTGAATGTATTGATCCTAACCCCAAAACTGTGTGGCCCAGGGGCATCACCACACAGGCATCCTGGATTTGGTTCAAGACCAGAACTGATGACTAGACCCAATTCAAAGTTATTAGGTCTTGGATAGTCAAGAACAAGTCCCAAAGAAATGACGCACCAAAGAGGACAACTTCAGAAGTCTTCAGAATGCCTAGGCCAAATGAAACAAGGTGGATATTCAAACACACATCTCTTCTATAATTAAAGAAGTCACAGGGTAGTGCTTCACTCCTGATATCTTTGAATACTTTTATACAAGCTTGTGGATGGCTTAGAGCAGGGGTGCCCAAACCCCGGTCCTGGGGCCACTTGCAGCCCTCGAGGTCTCTGAATGCGGCCCTCAGGGAGCCCCCAGTCTCCAATGAGCCTCTGGCCCTCTGGAGATTTGTTGGAGCCCACACTGGCCCGACGCAGCGTGAGGGCGACTGTTTGACCTCTCGCATGAGCTGTGGGATGAGGGCTCCCTCCACTGCTTGTTGTTTCACATCTGTGATGCAGTAGCAGCAGCAAAGGAAAGGCCAGCCTTGTTTTGTGCAAGGCCTTTTATAGGCCTTGAGCTACTGCAAGACCTTCATTCATTCATATAAGTTCATCTTTAATATATTCATTTATGTACACTTATGTAAATTTATTCAAATTTTAAATGTTAATTCTTTATTCCCCTGACACAGTGTCAGAGAGACGATGTGGCCCTCCTGCCAAAAACTTTGGACACCCCTGGCTTAGAGCAGTGGTTCCTGTCATATAGTAGAAGGGCTTGGGTCCTCCTGACCCCTAACCCTTCTAAATGTTTTTTCGTAGTACTGCCACCAAACTGTATTATCCAGTGACCCAGTTCAGGGAAACTGAGCCCCTCCAGGCTTCTTTCTAGCCCTTGCAGGTGCTGGGCTCCCTTACCCAATTTGGGACCCAGCCCTCAAGGCTCTAGGCCTCAATGAGTACTTGGCAGCTTGACTGAACGGCTAGGCACGATTCTGAACTTCAGTCCCCAGTAGTCAATAACCCAGGCTTATAAAAGAAATTTTGATTTATTAAGGTACATAAGGTTACACAAAGCCAAGTCTTTGTGGTAAGTCTTGCCTCACGAACCTTATAGAATTCTTTGAAAAGGTCAACAGGCATGTGGATGCGGGAGAACCCGTGGACATTATATATCTGGACTTTCAGAAGGCGTTTGACACGGTCCCTCACCAAAGGCTACTGAAAAAACTCCACAGTCAGGGAATTAGAGGACAGGTCCTCTCGTGGATTGAGAACTGGTTGGAGGCCAGGAAGCAGAGAGTGGGTGTCAATGGGCAATTTTCACAATGGAGAGAGGTGAAAAGCGGTGTCCCCCAAGGATCTGTCCTGGGACCGGTGCTTTTCAACCTCTTCATAAATGACCTGGAGACAGGGTTGAGCAGTGAAGTGGCTAAGTTTGCAGACGACACCAAACTTTTCCGAGTGGTAAAGACCAGAAGTGATTGTGAGGAGCTCCAGAAGGATCTCTCCAGACTGGCAGAATGGGCAGCAAAATGGCAGATGCGCTTCAATGTCGGTAAGTGTAAAGTCATGCACATTGGGGCAAAAAATCAAAACTTTAGATATAGGCTGATGGGTTCTGAGCTGTCTGTGACAGATCAGGAGAGAGATCTTGGGGTGGTGGTGGACAGGTCGATGAAAGTGTCGACCCAATGTGCGGTGGCAGTGAAGAAGGCCAATTCTATGCTTGGGATCATTAGGAAGGGTATTGAGAACAAAACGGTTAGTATTATAATGCCGTTGTACAAATCTATGGTAAGGCCACACCTGGAGTATTGTGTCCAGTTCTGGTCGCTGCATCTCAAAAAAGACGTAGTGGAAATGGAAAAGGTGCAAAAGAGAGCGACTAAGATGATTACGGGGCTGGGGCACCTTCCTTATGAGGAAAGGCTACAGCGTTTGGGCCTCTTCAGCCTAGAAAAGAGACGCTTGAGGGGGGACATGATTGAGACATACAAAATTATGCAGGGGATGGACAGAGTGGATAGGGAGATGCTCTTTACACTCTCACATAATACCAGAACCAGGGGACATCCACTAAAATTGAGTGTTGGGCGGGTTAGGACAGACAAAAGAAAATATTTCTTTACTCAGCGAGTGGTTGGTCTGTGGAACTCCTTGCCACAGGATGTGGTGCTGGCGTCTAGCCTAGACACCTTTAAAAGGGGATTGGACGAGTTTCTGGAGGAAAAATCCATTATGGGGTACAAGCCATGATGTGTATGCGCAACCTCCTGATTTTAGGAATGGGTTAAGTCAGAATGCCAGATGTAGGGGAGAGCACCAGGATGAGGTCTCTTGTTATCTGGTGTGCTCCCTGGGGCATTTGGTGGGCCGCTGTGAGATACAGGAAGCTGGACTAGATGGGCCTATGGCCTGATCCAGTGGGGCTGTTCTTATGTTCTTATGTAAGTCAACACAGTAATTGCAAGAGGCACAAAACATCTATGAAACACATCGGTTTAAAACAAAAACAAAGTTCCTAACCTTTATATCTATCTCTCACCTGGATTAGTCACCCACTGAAGATCACTTGGTTCCAGGGCTACCTGTCAGGCCTGGTGCCCATGTTCGACAATGGAGCTAACCATGAGAAGCAGATGGTGCTACACCCAAGACTCTCAGTCTGAGAGGGAACACAACACACTCCTTAAGTCCACATATATACCTTTATGCTAATAATTACTGAAGTGACTGAATAATTATTATACTAACCAATCAGGATCCTTGATGACCAGAAACTTCTCAAAGAAGGCCTGTTGCTAATGCTACTAATTCTTACCTCTCCCAATTGGAGATCCACAGTTGGACTTACTCACTTCTGATAAGAATACTTCTGCCTGCAGCACACTAATTGGCTGTTACTTGGTTATCTGCCCTTTCTGGCCATCAGTGGGAAGACAACACACTCCTTTCTTCTCAGCTAATTGTTCCCTTTCTCACAGCTGTGAAAGACTGTTAGCAACTTTTTTAACTTGTTCAGGCCTGGGCCTAGATGGTACTTGTTCATGACAGTTCCCAGACTGTGGATTGGGAACCTGATTTTTTGGTGGGTTGCCAAAGGGTGATGTTAAGATGAGATAATGAATTGTTTCAAGTTCTGAGGCTATTAAAAAAAAAACAGATATTGTAGCTGCTAATTACCCTCCAAAGAGCTCAGCTCCTGCAGTTTGTGTAAAAACTCAAGTAAATGTTTGAGGAACTTTTTCTGGTTATTATTACTTATATAAAAAACAAAGTATTTCCTTCTAGATAACCTTTCTATAAGTCTGGTAAACCTAGGTGTTGTTTAAAAAAGTGGGTCCCAATGCTAAAAAGTTTGGTTTAGAGCCCCAAACCCAGGCAGATAGTTTTAACAATCCACAGAAGCTGAAATGGCAACAGCTGTGGTAGAAAGCAGCATGACCCCTGAAGCCAAGACAACAGTGGATGCCTTGCCAGGTTCAGTGGATGCTCTGGAGGCTGAAAGAAAATTGACAGGTGAATATAGGCCTTCTTGCTAGCTCTGAAGCCCCATGGGGGATCTCCAGAGGCCAAGACACATTCCCAAAGGGACCTTGAGACATGAAGTTGACAATTGTGGCAGGTCTGTTAAGTGAAGCACTGGCAGTGTTGACAGGTCTTGTAGACTTTTCCAAGCAAAATATACAGTCATGACCATCTGAGAAAGGGAGTTACCCATCACACAAGCAGCACCACTTAAAAGTTAACCATCATGCATGTGTGAGTCTCTGCACGGGAGATTGCTTCAATCAACTTCTCTGTCTCCCTTGAAGCCAAATTATTCTCTAGCTTCATGAACAGGTAACACCCTTTTCTGTTATGCATCGTCTCTGCCAAGAACCCTTGGTTTTCCTGAGAGACGTTTTATTAGGATATTTAAAAATAAACTTTTTGTTTAATTTACAATTGTATGCTTTGATAATACAATTTATTGTTTGATATTTATTGTTTGATAAACAATTTATTGTTTGATATTGCTTTAGTCAAAATTTTTCTCAATAAATTAGTTATTTATACTCTAATGGATTCTGAGTCATATTTTATTCTTTTATTCTTATGGTAACAGTTTGTGGGAGTGTGCATAACAACAAAAGACTACAAGATCCATAAACATGCGTATTTGGGGGCACATGTATACACACCCTGCATGAATCTCCACAGCATGTGTATTAATAGACTGCAATAGATTGGAGCCCAATCAAGCTGATCCAATTGCTCTAGATAGCTTTCTGGTTCCACCTGAGTATGTGAATAGACTGCCTGAAAGACTGAGGCCTATTTCTATTCTCGACCCTTGTCCTCCGTGGCTAATTAAAGCTGCTAGTGTTGGCTTATGAACTTGGGTATCAGAGGTAGGTTAAGTGTCTCAGAAATCAAGGAAACATGTGTGATCCTCGAGCTGAGCCAGGTTGAGCTGTGCAGGTGCTCGTGCTTTCCTCAGTGATACTGATGGTTTTAGCTCTATCTAAATTTTGTAGTCACAGTGTAATCACTTCAACTTCATAATGAAGCATACACAACAAATTGCATGTTACAGATGTCCAACAAATCTACAGCTTGTCTTCTCCCAGAAACAAAAAAAAATAGTCTAAGTTGGAGTGCATTTAATACTTTCCACCATGCAGATGCTCCTTCCATTCAGGGATGGCGACAGGCTGCTAAAGCATCTGGAACATATCCCTGCATTTTGCCTTCATCTTAGTGGCAGTGGGTAGAGCCATTTAGTTATTTGATTTTTCTCTGTAAACTGCTTTGTGAACTTTTAGTTGAAAAGCGGTATATAAATACTGTTAATAATAATAATAATAGAGGCTCCTCCCACCCTCCCCATCAGTGCATGGAGGGAATCCACAGTGGCTGACTGGTACCAGGAAGTTCATAGTGCGAGCATGGCTTGGTAGGCTTTCTGATGGATGTGGGCCCTCAACCAGTGCCTTATGTGACTAATTCCTCCTGCCACCTTTGTTTGCAGACAACGTATTCATTATGGTTTCGACCACTCCTTTAACATTTTTCTTTTGCCTTATTCCAATAGTAACTCACAGGAGCAGTAGTGGATGTTGAGAGAATGTGCAGCAACAGTAGGAGGTCACTCCTTGAATGGAGAATGGTGTGACAAAACGTGAGAACAACTCTGCACAATTCAGAAATGTGGTTCCACAGTAGCCTAATATGGCAGAACATGAAGTTATAAGCAGACATTTTAGCTAATTATAAGTATCTTTTTTGTCTTTGGAAAATAGAACCAGTTTAAGAGAATTTGGACTACTAGATTTGTGTGGAATGGGAATATACGCGTATACAGCTCCTCACTCACAGGTCTACAAAATTGTTATATTATACAGTAAGTCAGGTCATGTTTCTAAAATTTCTGTTGATGTATTTTTTAAATGCATTCTCCATCTTTGCAGAGATTTCCATTTCTATAATCTTTCACATTTCATTTTGTGAGCCTTTCGAAAAGAAAACAAATAACGTGCCTCTCTAGCCAAGTAAACAATCTCTCATTTTATCTTTATCGCACATTCCTGTAGATAAGTCATGTCATTTTTCTCAAGCCTATTGTGAGATGCCTGAAAATAAAAAAGCCAGATGGAACTAAATAATTGGAATAATAAGTATTAATGTTGAAAACTCCCTCCATTGTATTTCGATGTATTCAATAAGTAAGGTTAAATGAGATACCATAAATACAAACTAGAAGATAGATGATACATTTGAAAACAAGTAATTGCATATTATACTTACTAGCTTTTCCTTATGTAAGCACAATCTAAATTGAAAAGCAAGCAACAAACTCTGTAAATAAATGGAAGACAAAACCAACTAGAGACTCAATTTTTAACTGATATTTATGGCAGGGCATGCACTCTATAGTCTAAGAAGCAGTTGCTTCACATCGTATACACATTAAAATCACTGTTTTCACATGATTTGTAAGATTATGCACCCAAGCTAGGTTCTGCTTTTTGTATTCTTTGGTTTTTAAAAGGATGTTCATGTTCACAATATGCAGCGAAGAGAACAGACACAGTGTTACACAGGAAGCAATACGCCTTACTAAGAAAATGAACTGGCGTGAGAGAATGAAAGACAATATTAGACAAATAAAGAAGAGGACCAGCAAGAACTCATAAGAACATAAGAACAGCCACACTGGATCAGGCCATAGGCCCATCTAGTCCAGCTTCCTGTATCTCACAGCGGCCCACCAAATGCCCCAACTCCTGGGCAAATAGAGTCTGCTTGGGTGTAAACAAAAAGAAACCCATTAATGTATGAAAGCATTATTGCTGGTACTAACACACATAGAACTGGACAGGGAGAGAGTGGGTTGGAGGACAAATTGGGTCCGGGAGGGGGTAGGGAGAGCAGTAGACTTTGCTGCTGTATCCTCTGTTCCCTTCTAGGTCGGAAAGCCCAACACGGGTCTCCTTGGTTCTGTGCCAGCAAAAAAACTCGCATAGTTCCAAGGAGTCCCATTGGGTAAGGGTTTCCTTACCCTGAGGAGACTCCAACATCTGCCGTAGCCCCATAGGATGCAGCAGCGGCTATTTCAGTGCCACTGCTCCTATGGGTGCCAGGGCAGTTTAGGATTGGGCTGTAAGAGTTTTCTTGATACTGTTCAAGTAGTGGAAATTAGATATTTGCAGATGAATTGGTACAGACACTATAGTTCATCTGCAAAGCTTTGAACTTCATACATTAAAAAAGCAGGGAATGAGACCAGTTTTCAACATCTGCTGGAAGACGAACTTGACTAAGAATGGGAGATTCAAGAAATTCTTGCTTTGCCCTGCTGACAATTTTATCCTTCAAAAGGTGGAAGGAGTAACAAGGAGGTCAGCTATCTTCAACTTATTTCTCATTAACAGGGAAGAAATGGTTGAGTAGGTAAAAAGGGCAAGAAGTTTAGGGGAAAGTCGTGGTCATCTAGAAACTGAGGGAACGAAAAGCTAATCAAAAATGTAGCCTGGATTTCAGGAGAATGGCTTTTAAATAGCTCAGAGGAAAATCATTGTAGGTACTTGCCTATAAGTTGATCTCACAGACAAATCAAGGGCAGTTTGAGCAAAAAATCATGAAATTCTCTATGACCCTCAGTTAAGTCAGGGAGATTTAAACTTGGGGGGGGGGGATGCCTGACTATAATTTTGTCTGATTTGATCCAAGGCCAGATGCTGAAAAATAACCTATCAGTCATTGTTACCTAAGAACTATACAGTCTCTAATTTATTAAAAATTTAGTAAAAGATTGTAAGATACATTTTTGTTCATTTTAAATTCAGGTCTTCATAACCTTTTTGTAAACACTATCAGAGTAAGTGCACTTACACAATCACTGCCAGAGTAAGGGCTCTATCCTATCCAATTTTCCAAAGCCAGTGCAGCTGTGTCAATGGGACATGCACTGTGTCCTGTGGTGGGAGGCAATCACAGAGGCCTCCTCCAATATGGGAACATTTGTTTCCTTACCTCAGGGCTGCATTGCAACTGCACCAGTGCTGGAAAGTTAGATAGGATTGGGCCCTAAGTACACTTACATAATCACTACCAAAGTGCACTTTAAATAACATACCAATAAAACCATTAAACATATCCTTCTTTAAGGTGACTGGTGTGTTAAGCCAGAGGCTCTACATATAACACACAACATAACAGGAATGGGAAAATCCAGCACGGCTTGACTAGAGTTGAGTCACCAAGTCACCACCCTCCGCGACGTGATTCAAAAATGATTCATAACGGGGGCACTTTCCAAGTTGCTGAGTCACCCTTTACTGACTCGACCCCTTTAAAAAGCCTGCCATGGAAAAAACAGGGCTGTTGCCAGGATGTGTGTGTGTATCAGAGCTCTCTTTGAACACACTTCTGCTGACCCCAGCCATCTGTAAAGAGGGAGGGAAGGGGTGGGATGGACTGCATAGGAGCTGGAACAGAAGCAACAAGAGGGAGAAGGGTCACATGCAGTAGCTGCAAGGCTTACTAGGATGACCTGATCCTTGGCAGCTCTACTAAGAAGTAGTCCCCCTTCAGCCCGTCATTCAATGCGGCTTCCCCTTCCCAAGTAACAACTGAACTCAGTTTACAGCAGCCAGCCATGCAGTAGAAAGAGTGATTGATGGGACTCTTTCAAAAAAAAGACAGACAGCAAAAAAGTCTGTTCTGCCTCCCCCCTCCCACTTGGCTGAGAAAGGAAGCATTAACCCTTCCTGCTTCTCAGCTGGAATTTTCCTACTACTCGACCTGTCAGAATGCTGGTCCCATGAGGTTTTTCATGCCATGAAAAATAGTAAGTAAGTGCACCCAGACTCAGGTAGACTCCAGTAAGCATACATGAGGATGAGTGCCAAGTCAGGGGAGCCTTGACTTGAGTCTTTTTCAGAGTCTTCCACAAGCGTGGTTCACAAGTCGCCGAGTCTCCCAAAATCACGCATTTTTGCAACTCGAGTTCCCAACCCATGGGATGGGATTTTTTAAAAGTAAGATACTGACAGCAAACAGTTCTCATTCTAAGGAAAATTGGGAGACATTCAAAGAAATCCATGTGGCTGCACAGATAACTTTCTGAGAAGTTGAGAACAGCAGGTATAAGAAGTGGAAGGAGGGACCTAGATAACAAAGGAACAATACATACTTAAGTATAGCCCATACCTGCAGGGATAACACCAGGAAAGCCAAAGCACAGAATGAACTGGTGGTAGCAAGAGGAGTCAAAAACAACAAAAAAGAGTTTTTTAAAATGTATGTCTGAAAGAAGGCAAGAATCAAGGGAGTGGAATGTATGTTGCTTAGAAAATATGGTGAATAGGTAACAGACGACAAAGAGAAAGCAGAGCTGTTCAAAATTTACACTACATCTATCTTTTCCTATAAAAGTCGCCCAAACCTTTCTTATATTCTTAAAATAGCTGCACTAATGAGGAAGTGGGGGGGGGGGAGGGAAATCATGACTCAAGACAGGTAAAGAGATAGTAAGGGAATACTTTAAATGAATTTAAATCTCCAGGACCAGATTGACCACACCCCAGGATACTTAAGGAGCTTGCAGATGTTATCAGTGTATCTTCCTTTAATCTCAGAAATATATAGGAGAATGGGTGAGATGTAGGAGGGCTAAAGAAAGCAAATGTCTTCAGTCATTCTGCTTAACTCATTTTTGCCCGGCCCACAAGTGTACACATTTGATCCCTGTCATATGGGCAGACCCCTGTGTTGGGCAGAAATGGCTTCATGATCTGCTTCAGGTTCTTTAGCAATACTGAATTAACCTAACCAGTCTGTAGTTTCTTGCCCACTATTCTTACAGATAGTGATATCTGTAAAACTACTGCACGCAGAAAGTAATGGAGTGATTTCCAGGAGACAGCATGGGTTCTATTTCGACAATACAGAGACCCCGCGGGTACAGAAACTGTGGATATGGGTGATGCCATAAAAAAGAAGGCCCGCATCCCCCACACAGCCATTACGTTTGTGTTTCTTCCTTTAACTTGTTGGGCAACTTCTATTCAAAAGAGTTATGCCCAGACCTTGATTCCATGGTACCTGAATGAGGCTGTAGGACAGAATCCTCTAGTGCTGTCTCTCCAAATTTATTTGCAATAATTAATGGCCAATATAGTTATGTGATTTGGCCCTCAGTAGCTGACTCGCAAAGTCCAATAAGCTTTGGGCCAAACTTAATTTATGACACATGGTTGTGAAGATATAAAAGGATAACTCACTTTATTCCACAGCTCTTTGTAGTAAGAGTAGGATAATAGCAGAGTATCTAAATAACCTCTACTCTGTCTAATGCACATAACACACATAAAGGAGTACTCTTATTATATGCCGACATGATACAAGCACACCAGAACTTTGGTGAATGCCTGAATTAGCAGCTTTTGGACTAATCCATTTGGGTTGTTCATTTGCATCATTTTATTCTGAAAGGACTCTTTACATATTTCTGTGCTTCCTAAAAAAGCTAAGACTACGGCAGTGTTTTTGTTCTGAAATTGGGTCTCAACCCATACACACTGAGGTTTAAAAATAATTTTCAAGGATGTGTGTTTTGCAAACAGAAAGTTTACTCAAAGATTGGTAGAACGCACTACCTGGAAAATGATTCATTACCATAACTATTTATAAGTACATGTACTTACAATTAGACACCGATGCTCACCATTACAAATAATAATTTGAGGCTGACACCCTAAAACTAGTACGAGTTCAATCTCCAAAGCTCATTTGAGAAGATATTAAACAGCTTTTATTTGCGATAAAAGGATCCAGTAACAGAGAACATTTACATCAGTTCAGAAATATTGGCTATCTGGCATTTGTCACTTTCTAATGTAAGCAATAGACTTCTTTGCTCTGCCTCATGCTTCCACATTAACTAATACAAACTGAAGTCACTTGGCAGACATCAGCTTCCTATGAAGTGGAAAATCTGTCAGGACCTGTTTTCAAAAAGGGGAAGGTAGGAAAATGAAAGGAATGCCTGCCAAACGACAGAGGGAAGCAGTCTGGAGATTTTTGCTTGCACCTACTGAAAATGCTAACATCACCTGTCCTCCAAATCCCTGCGCTCCACCCCCTAAGGATTGTTGTTAGTCAAAGGAAGCAGCCTGGCCTACCTCCTGAGGTCTTTAATTGACTTCATAGTGAGTGTTATCAAGAGCTAGTCAAGCAGTGCTAATGGTTCCTGCAGATTGTTCACACATGGCATTGCTGGCATACGTTGGTCCTTAAAAGGACTAATAGGACAGTGTAATCTCTACTCAGTGTGTGAGCAAGAACCAAGGGCTATCTAGAAAAAACAACAAATAATTAGGTAGCACTCTTCTCTGAGCGATAGGGGAAGTATAGCAAGGACAAGCACACATTTTCAGCTCACTCACTGTTCTATACAAACATTTAAAAAGTATATTATTTTATTTGTGTGTTTTAATTTAATTTTTTAAATAAAATTAACTAATTTTACACAGGATGCTTTTAAGCATTTTTGAAAAGTTTATAGAATGATGGAATTGGTTGACGCTCATTAATTCAGAGTCATTTAGAACTATTTCTCTGTAGGCACAAAAATAGGATGCGTCCATACTCTGTTTTGTGATACTATACTTTTGTGATACCATTGCACAATGGGGTTATTGCAAAGTAGCCACACATTTAGAGAATGACAGTGGGTGGTTATGTGAGTACCAAAAACTATGTGGCTAACTCTGTGAAAACTAGCAAGAGGTGGATTCAACAATTCACTTCAGAAATATTTTGGACAAAACAATGTCACATTAGACAGGCAAACACACACTTTGCTAACTCACAGCCCAATCTAATGTTTCCCAGCACCCAGGACTGCAGTGGTGCCAAATTGGTAACCACTGCACTCAATGGGACTGGGAAGCAATGCCAGGACTACTCGGTGTAAGGGAGCTTATGCTCCCTTATGCTGTGTAATTCCCAGGCGGCCCCAATAAGTCTCCTCGGATCTGCGCCCACTATTGATTGGGCACAGATTTAAGGTGACCCACGTTGGGTCTCCAGGGCTGGAAGGGGGGTTAAGATATGGCAGCAGAGACTGCTGCCATCTCGGCCCCTACCACCCCACTCCCTCCCCCACCACGCCTTTCCCCTGCCCTCCCCCTGTGTTGGAACACCTTCTCCCTGCCCAGACTTACCGCTCCACTGTCCGATGCCTGTCCGAACCTCCAGGTTGTGGTCCTCCGTCCTCTACCTGGCACTGGCTCAGTATAGACTAACACTTAGCCAGCTCTGGTGCTGGACAGGCACAGAAATCGTAGGCGTGCCTTACAGCATGTCTGCAACACTGCACACCAGCACTGGCCCGGCACAAGCCCAACTGGATTGGGCTCTTAAAAGTTAGACCTATTGCTGGATATATTTGGGGTGCTGCATCGGTTTTGCCCTATCGCATCTAGTTTCGGAGATATGGCATAGCCTCATTAATGAAAAGTTGAAGCAGTTTCCTCATGCCACGGAAGCCTATGCCACGGCTTTTTTGAATCAGCGTCCCAAATTCATATAAAACCACCATAAATCATGGAAAAGGTTTTTCTGACCATCAAATTTGCATTTAAATTTATGAAGCTTGTTAGGTTTGTCACCTAAAAGTAACTGCTGTAGGAGGAATTTAAGCTAAATATGAATTATAACAGACACTGGCCTAGCTAGAGGGGAGCGGCAAGTTTTGTAAGGAGCCTCCACCTCCCCTTGGGAGCCATTTGCCTCCATTTTCCCCCCTGCCCACATGGCTCCAAAGCAGAGGGGATGAACTGCTTGTACGCTGCAGGGAGGCTCCCTGCAAAACTTAGTGTGCTGCCCCCCTTCTAGCTACGCCAGTGATAACAGACCATGAGAAATTGCTCGGAAATCATGGATAACATCCATATTCATAGACTATAATCAAATGTGATTGTCAGTAGTATTTTAAACTTAATTAGAAAAACAATGCATAAGAAGTTCATTTAGAGGGAAAGGAACACCAAACATTTATATATATTTGTTAAATATGTTGTCTTCTTCATATCTAGCTAGCACTACACAACATAAAAAAGGCCTAATTGGAGACACATACAGCAAACCCTAGGCCTTAGACTGTTCTTTTCATAAACCAACTTCACTAGTAGAATAAATTATGCTACAGAATCCACACTATTCACATATTTTTATTGACTTAGAGCCCAATCCTGGGCTCAGTGCACCGGCGCACTGTTGCCTTACAGCACGTTTGCGAGGGCCATAATGCCGGGCGAGCGCCGGGTGGGCATCCAACCTCCACCACTCAGTGGTCATGCAGACCGCCAAGCAGCAGAGGTAAGCAGGGGCATTGGGGGAGGCGGGCAGAGGGCAGGGAGGAGGCATTCCAGAGAGGCAGGAGAAGAGGAGACGGCGAGGAGACGCATGCTGGGGAGAGGGAGTGGAGAGGGAGGGAGGTGGGACCAGTGAAGCGGCACTCCACTGAATCCAAAGCCTTTGTGTTGCGTGCACCGCCTGACACGGAGGCACTTGATTCACCTTTTTTGACCTTTTCGTTGGTGGTGAATTGAGCAGCCCCATTGTGGGGCTACTGCATTTACCTGGGGGAAGGGTACAAAAGTCCCCTTCTCCCGAAGTGCAACCCACAGCTGCTCGAAGTGTGCAGGATGCGGCAGCAGCTATTTTCATTTTTGTCGCCACCACAGCCCTACGCCCCAGGCAGCTCAGGATTGGACTGTTAATCAGTTGGTTAATTAACTAATCAGCTGATTATAAATCCATTAAACATAAATAGGATTAAAAATGAAAAATCCTAATGAATTTGCAAATATGAAGTTCAGATGTGCTGAAATACAAAATCTGCTGACAAAGAATAAACTTGACAACAATTACCACCATCCAGAACATTATCCAAAAGATGCAAGTCACCATGTAAAAATGATATCTATGCGCACTAAGCAGAGTCCTTCCTGAGGATAATTTCAGGAAGCTCACTTTGAATGAATAGAATCCTTTATTGGCATATAAAACACACAAACAAATCTTCAACTAAATACAATTGATCAATCGGTCAGCCAGGTAGCAAATCGACTTCTTGATTGCGTAGCTCAATGAGCTGATATAGGAAAGTTGCCACAGTATGTTATTTCCACCGAAAAGTCACTTAGGAGGTAGCATATTCTTGCCACATCAGTAAATCCTCCTCTTGTTCTTAATATAGGATCCAGATAAAATAGGCTCACTTGAGGAAGATACACAGACAAAAGAAGAGAGCATTTACTCGTAGATGTTGTTGATTATATGGTTCCAAATCACTATAGAGCTATTACACTAGGTTACTGATCTCACTGTAGATTTTAAATTATATTTATAGTACTTTATATATACTGGTGTGACCCTGTATCCATGGGGATTTTGTTCCAGACCCCCCCCCCCCATGGTTAAGTGAAACCAGAGATACAAAGGAATGCTCCGCACCCTCGGAAGGCAAGGGTAGCTGAGCTTTCCTCGCCTCTAAAAAGTCTTCTGAGTCTGCAGCCACTGCCAGGCTCAGAATATCTCACAGAGGCAGAAAAAGGCAATTTCCGGTTTTCGCCTGAAAACCAGAAGTGACATTTATGCCTCTGGAGAGTGCATGTGCGGGGGGGGGGGGCGCAGACCCAAACCACGGATAAGTGAAACTGCAGCTACGGCATCCATGGACATGGGGGACCCCTGTATTTACAGTACATTTTATTTATTATACTGACAATAAGTAACTAAACTCTGGTATTTCATTGATAATGTCAGTAGCAATTGGCATCTAGATTTAATGCTTATTTTGGTGATCAGGTTCTACTAGCGAGTCCTCCTTTTTTATGTCCTATATACTTGATGTCCTCTTAAATTCTTCATTTTGGTGCACTTGTGCAATAAATAACTAAAAGGCAACTCTCAGTTATCTGTTAAGTGCTTCCAGGAAAACACACACACACACACACACACACACACACACACACACACACACACCAACTTGGCATCTGCTGCAGAGGATGACCATGTTATGTTATCTGTAGCCTTGGTGGTAACAAGCACCCCATCCAGCACTCAGATCAGGGCTATAAAGCATCTCTTCCAGTGGTGCTGTCTGGAGTCAACCAGGTTGGGCACTAGCAAAAGGTCATTGGGAACATCTATCCAGATAGGCCTCCAAGCCCACAGTATCAGTGACAGAACCCAATATGCCATCAAGGAGTGGGTAGAAATTGCTATGGGGATCCAGTGCAAGATTTTATCCCAGGGGCCCCAGAACCTGGCACCAGCACTAGTCTTTCCACATATTTAACATGACCATCTACCTAACTGAAGGATCAGCAATGTAATAGTTTTCCTGTGGAGTAGGCTTACTTTTCCTAGTCATAGGAAACATTGCTGTGTTACTCTGGCTAGCTACCTCGTAGACCTGGCTGCCTTCCATCTTTTCCAGGAGCTTCGTCACTGACAAAGAAAGTTTCTAACCAGATAAAGGACATTGAACTTCCCTATAAGGATAGGCAAAACATCAAGTCCTGAGGTTCCAATGAAAGTCCCTAAATCTTCGAGGCCAACAAAAGGTGAAGGGTGCTATTAGAGAGGATTAATGGAGTGCTGGGAAGAGAATTGTCTTATTTGCATTAATCTTTACGATTACAGATGAGGCAAATACCTTTGTTACACAGTAAGATACAAGCGTGCTGAAGCATTAGAGAAAATCTCTAAAAGGAAAGATTAGGGGACATCATGGGAATTCCAAATCCAGTAAATCACCATGGCTGAGGAATTTAAATAGGCCCTAAATGCAAATGCAGCAGGAACAATATTTAAAGATGTATATAGTTGCCAGTATGATGGCGAACACTGAAATTAGAGACTGATGAGTACCTCAGTCCTATTCAGGAGAGGTTGCATGAAAATGTAATTAAGGACAGAATTATACACTACTCTGATAATCATAAATTGATAAGGTCAAACCTCCTTGAAAGGAAAATACTGCCTCTCTGAGCCATCACAATTCTTGGAAAGAGTTAATAAAACAGAGGATAAAAGGGGGTCTTTTAGAAGTAATTTACTCGGATTGTCAAAAGCCTTTGATGAGACTATTAAGGAAAATAACCACAGGGTTGAGAGGTAAAATCCTGTTGTGGATTAAAAATTAGCTAAGTGATAGGAAACAAAGAGTTGTAATTAATGACTGCTTTGCAGAGTGGAAAGAAGTTGAGTGAAGCACTCCAGGGATCAGTATTGGGATAAGTGTTCAATATATTTATTAATGGTTTCAGTGAGGAAATCAGTTGAGAGGAAGGGAAACTGAGAAACAACCCAAAGCCTAATTATATCTCTGAAAGATAAAGAGAATTGAGAAGTTCCAAAGAACAAATTCAAAATAAAAATCAGTGCTGAATTTTCAGGGAATGACACAACAACAGACACTGCTGAGAATTATTTTATTTCATGGTTCATGCCAATTAGTGCATGAAGGGAAACAATATACATATAAAGGCTAATATTTAAGAAAACTATTCGTATTTACCACTTTGTATTTCTTAAAAGGTATTAGATTGACTGCACAGGTAGCTAATTGGCTGCATTAGATCCTGATATTCATGGAATTCAACCCTTAAAATATTTATTTGATTTATATTCCACTTTTCCACTCAATAAACAGAGCACTCAAGGCAGACTTCAGAAGACAAATGCAAAAGAAATGAAATATAAAGTACAAATATTTGAAATAAAAAGCAATAAAGATTATGTAGAGCTAACACAGGGAGGGAAAACAGCATATAGTTTGTACTAAAGGCCATTTCAGAATATATCTTGTGCCACAAGGCTACATCTAATGAGAATGTTTTAATATATACAATAATTATGAATATGGTTAATGCAAAGCCCTGGGTGGCACACATTGTATTACTTCTATTATTCTTTGTGTAAGACAGTTTGCTGCCTGAAGCAGAGAATCAAATGACTCACCATTACTGATTCTTTGCAATATAGTCCTGTGGTTAAGACAAAGTGTACAACTACTGTGTTTTTTAAATTTTATCATCTGTGTAAGCAGCTATGAGACCTCGTCATACTAATTGGCACAATACTAATAAGCAGAACAACTTCCATGCTCAACTTCAAAGCATGTAAGGATAATGTCAGAGAAGTCACACCGATGTATGCCACAATCGGTTCAATGGAGGAAAGGTGGGATAAAAATGTGAAAATATCATAATTAAGAGACTGTAGGTTGCCTTTAGTGCCCTACTGGGAAAAAGGCAGAGTAAAAAAATATATTAAACAAACCCTACAGAAATGTGTATGGTCATTTTCATGTGTTTTTGTATGTAGGGCATAGTGCACACTGTGCCATCCATGGTGACTTCTACCTGCGTCCTAATGGTATAGTGGACCACCAGTACTGAGGATTCAGGCATTGACCTGGCCAGGTGGACCCCCTAATTGATGTGGTCCTTTAGTAAAGGTCCATCCTGGCCAATGTTTGACACCATCCCTGTGTTTGGAACTGAGAAGTGAAAATCAGGCAGTGATTCTTGCTATGAAAATTAGAGATACCACAAATGAGCAAGAAGAATTGCTCAAAAAGGCATATACCCATCTGAAAGTTTGTGGGCACAATGAAGACAAACACAGGCCTGCTCAAAAAGCCTCAATCTTTTATGAGCGAATGAATCAACAAAGGCTTAAATGTAAACCTCCCACCACTACTTGTCCCTGCCACTACTTGTCCCTGTATGCGCAACCTCCTGATTTTAGAAATGGGTTATGTCAGAATGCCAGATGCAAGGGAGGGCACCAGGATGAGGTCTCTTGTTATCTGGTGTGCTCCCTGGGGCATTTGGTGGGCCACTGTGAGATACAGGAAGCTGGACTAGATGGGCCTATGGCCTGATCCAGTGGGGCTGTTCTTATGTTCTTATGCCACCTTCCCATTCCTTTCTCCAAAACAAAATGTTCAGCTTTGAGGTGGGAAAGGTAGCGGGCACCTTCAGGTAGCATCTTTTCATGGTGAGATCATCATAGAAATTCCAATAGGAAACTACTATTTCCATCATTTCTACCTGGGGAAAGGTCTTCAGAAGTCCTCCTTCTGGGTGGAAATGTTGGAACAGCATTAGTTTGCTAGAGCAGGGATCTCCAAACCCCAGACCGGGGGCCAGATGCGGCCCATGGCAAGCCTCTATCCAGCCCACCGCCAACCTCTTGTCCCCTGAAAGCCTCTGGAACACTCAACTGAACATGACCAGAACTGTGGTCTGATTGTGTTTGGAGGGTGTTCTGAGGGCCAGAGAGGTCAAATGAATAAGAACAGCCCCACTGGATCAGGCCATAGGCCCATCTAGTCCAGGTTCCTGTATCTCACAGCGGCCTACCAAATGCACCCCAGGCAGGAAGGGTTCACTCATCTAAGTTCCATCTCAAATTTATTTATTTAAATTTTATATTTAAATTATTTTTCTGGCCCTCAACACCACGCCAGATATTTGATGCAACCCTCTGGCCAAAAAGTTTGGAGACCACTGTGCTAGAGGGTATTCCTAGACTGAGATTACAGGCCCAGTCCTCACTGGAAAAGAATGCTGCTGAGGTCCTAGATGCACCCTTCATTGCCTCTCCATCCCCAAAATTAAACACCTTGCTTTGGGAGAAGCACTGCCTGCAGCAGTGGGAATTTGTATTTGTGCCTTTGTGAGAAATTTGATCACAAATCTTGCAACATGCTCGGAACACATGTTCCAAAAAAGCTCAACCCCATTTCAAGCTGAACATGAAGGTACTCATGCATCCCATGTTAAGAATACAGTTGTTACTAGGGAAGAACAAATGTTCTGCAGTTTGTCCTGAATGAGACACAGAATCAGAAGGTGTCCCCAACAGTAATAACTGCCTGCTATCATCTGTGGTGCCCATTTCTCCTACCCCTTTAGAAACACTTATAGCGCAATCCTATTTTGTGTTGGAACAGGCAGGCCAGGGGGCTTGCACTGCATCCAGCGCAAGATACGGCGCCAAAATGGCTCAGCCAGAGGTAAGGGGGAACTCTTCCCCTTACTCCAGGGTAAGCCACTGCAGCACCTATGGGTCTCCTTGGACTTCTGCCACCTCCTGAGGTGGATAACAACTGGATCCCAGTGACACCTCCCCTCTCCCTGCCCATCCGCCAATGGGACCAACCTCCCCCCGCCCCAGAATGCCTCCCACCTGCCTCCTCCCTGCCCACCCCAGAGCCTTGCATCAGTCGAGCTCGCCTGACACAAGGCTTACTCTGCAAGCTGTCACGGAGGCTGGATGCACCCTCTGTGCGCTGGCACAGCTTACTCCCAAGGAGGTGCAAACATGCTTTACGGCACGTTTGCAACCCTCCTAGGCTGGCACAAGTCCCTTGCAAGGTTAGGATGTGAGGTTAGGACTGCGCCCTTAGGCAGGGAGAAAGCCGAGGCAGTGATGAAATACTCAAGAGGATTTTAAACCCCAGTAGTGTCTACAGAAGATTCAGGTTACCTTTTGTTAATGAATATCATTTTTCCAGTGGGAAATATTTCTTGGTACAGAGAAAAGGAAAGCAGTGACAGAGAAGGTAGTTCATAGGACTAAGGTGAACACTGTCCAGAACTGCATATGCCCTGATTTTGCTTTTGTGAGTCACTTTTGTGAGTCTTCCTATGTTTATGCTTGTGATATTCTTAGATATTACACATGTAATGCTATTCACACCTGTGATCACAATGCAAACAAAATTCCTATAGTGATATATTTCTAGGACTAAATTTACTGTAAAAAACAGTTAAAATAACTATGGTTTGCTTAAACAAGAAAAACAAAGATAAGGAAGGTGAGATCTTGTATTCTCACAACCATGAAATCTCTCTCTGTTAACATATTCACTATCTTGCACATAAAGGTTGCTTAAAAGCACTCAACGCGATTTATTTTTCAATCATGTGGTGTGCCAGTGCTCCACAGCAGTCAAAATGTTTACACTACATCCACATGTACATCAACTGCAGATGAACATTCAATTGTATCATACAATTGAGACATTAGTATTCAGAGCCTGTGCATAAACACAATGACTAAGGACAAAAACAAATGTGCAAAAACCTACATGGAAATTAGTACTGCCCACTGATGTAAGCACAGGTTTGGATGCTCACATGGGCTTCCTTATTCATGTGTTATCCAGAGTTTTCCCCCCATGGAATAAGCCAAATAACTTCTTCACTGTTTTAATCCATCAGTTCAGAATCTTTCCGATGGGTTTTGAACATTTGGTTGGAAAATTCATGTCTGATATCCTCAGAGGTGAGATGGGATCCTAGACTGTCTCCAGGGAAGAGTTTGTAGAACCAGAGGTTTAATGCATCAGAAAGACAAACTCTCTGGGGCAAAGTCCTACCCCTTTCAGACAGCAAATGCTGTTGGAATACATGCAGACACAAGAAGACAGCCAAAGTATGACTGATGGCACTGGAGAAGGCACTAGTGTAGCTTTTTGCACAGACAACCATAGTATGTGTGGTTGCAAATCCCACATGGGTTGAAACTCACTTTGAATGAAATGCAAATCCCACATGGGTTGAAACTCATGGATGTAATTTCCCACAGAATAACTGCATGTCTGGTGTGGACCTAAGAACAGGGATATTAATTGGGAGTATGAGAACCAAATGTTAGGGATATATGACTTGATCTCTGAATAATTTTGAAAAAAAAGGTTTTTAGATTAAGATTATTAACTATCACCATTATCAATACAAATTGAGGCGCTCTGCTTCTAGCTATTCATGTGTAAAGTAAAACCAAGCTATCAACATCTTTTAAAGTCATACTGGTACCTAATAGGATTGGTGATGATTATTTTGACAGCTGAATGAAGGAGATATGGGAGCATATTGGGTAATGCATGTGGGAGGGTGTCTGTAATCATACAAAGGTTAAGAACCTCTGCTTAACAGCCTTTTAAATGCTATGGCTGCCACTTAAGCACAGACATGAGTTACTGCTTTCCAGAAGCCTCAATATAGGAACTATTGGGACTTAATTGGACCACATTATTTAACAGTACACCTGTACTGACTAGAGTTCATTCTTTTTCATTTTATATCAACTATGATGCAACAACTGCAACAACAAACTAATACTTCAAATAGTAAACTGACCTCATGGAATGCATCTTAAATGTCAATGAACTGCTGACATTGCCGAGCAAATCAAGTATGTTAAAAGAACAGGTAATATGCATATAGCCATCAACATCCTGAGACTTGTAAAGTCATGTTTTTCAGAATTCCTAAGAGGTCCCATGGTCTACACAAGAACTCTTTGGATAATAAATCATGTAGGACCAATATAGAGTAACAGTATTATAAGAGCAATAAACAGCCAAACATATAAATGACAGAACATTCTTTTTGACGTTGTGTAGTATTTGAGGAGTATTAATATAAGTCCTTTTCCATAAAAAGCATGGAAATGTTTTGAAATACAACACACACAAAAAGGAAGGGGAAAAAGGAGAAAGCAAGGAAAAAAGGAGAAAGAGAGAAAAGAAAACGACCACTGCTGTGCTTTATATCAGCATTTAGATCTATTAGCTACCTGTGCTGGCCTGTTTAATTAAACTCTCTGCTGGAAGTGAATAGCTTTTTCTATCAAACACTACCATTTTGAGTTTCACTGCAAGATATATTTTCTTTGAAAGTAACAGTACTTTCATAAGGATTTTGCTCCAGCAGTGTTAAAGGTAACTATTTTGAGGTTGGTTTTTTTCCCTAAACAGTTTGAAAGAGATTTTGTGTTTTCTGCTAAAAGCGAGAAAGCTATTTTGACACGATTTGTGGGCTTTGTAGACCCAGCCAGCTAGTCTTTATATTTTTGGTCTTACATAAAAGTGGTTCTTTGAAGTTTGGGCCAGATGATATGACACCTGTTATTCAAACAAAGCATTCCATCTCAGTTGTTTCTGCAGCTGCTGGGTTGCATTAACCTTCAGAAAAATGCTAGCATATTGAATGATGCAACTGTGATGGTAATGAATTTTTTTCTACCTCTGAAGCAACAAATTGTGACTTGTGCTTCCCCTCCAAGTTATACAAATCATTTTATCATAAGTTTCGAAGCTCCAATGGGTCAATATGGACACAATGGCAAACAAAGTGCTAAAAAGGAAGTAACAAGCGAATACTAACCTGGAAGGAAAAGAATGAGTTCAGGGAATACATGGTACTTTCCCAATCTCCAAAACCATGGTATAGACAGGGAAGTTCACCTCCAAATCAACCTAGAGTATTTTTCAACTAACTGAAAATATTAAGTAACATTTTTCCCAGAATACCACATTGGTGTTGTATGTTTTTAAGGATAAGTTACAATGAAAACCATCCACACAATGTTGTCTCTGCTCTGGCTTTATCAGATCTAGGTCTGATTAAGTGGTGTACATATACCACTTAATGGTGTACATATACCACTTAATGTCTTAATGAAGACAATATACATATTAGAACAAATAACAGGTAACAAATAAATGAGAACAAAGCAGCAAAAGCAAACACACACACAAGCAGCAAAGCACAAACTAGGGGAAAGGACAACTATTCCAGACCAAAGACACAACAAAAGGGTTCTAACTGAGTATTAAAAATCCTGTAATGTGAGGGTCAAGCAGGGTCACTGAAGAGGTCCTACCCTTCATTCTGACCAATCACAGAGTGGTAAAACATAGAGCAAGGCCTCTGCAAATGATGGTCCCAGTGAACATGTTGACTCATATTGCAAAATGTGGTCATTTGCTTCCAGTCTGGCTAACTTACTTCTGGTACTGGAATGTGACTGGGGAAAAAAAAAAACACCTGGATGGAGCAGCAGGTTCAGCACTTTTAATTTGCATCTCACCCCCCACTTTACACATGAATTGCCAAATCCATTTTTAAAGATGGAGGGCTGATGCCACTGTGTGCAGTTTGGGTCCAGTGAAGTCAGCATAAGAAAGTAAGGGTTGTGCTTTCTTGAATTCTGAAGTCACAACATAGAACTAGATGGATAACCCTGAAAGAAAGGTTGTCCAAAATTAAGAGGTCTCGCCACTGATTGTTACTTTAGATTGTATGTGGAGGTGCCCATGATTGAATTCTTCCCCATAAGAAAATAAAACAAAAACAAGCCCATATTCCTACACGGATAACACTGGAATATCAAAAAGAAAGGTAAGCCAAAATCTTTTTATGTAACATCTTCTATTTGTGGCCAAGATTTGCTGGGGGCCTGTGGCCAAGATTTGCTAGCGGGCAGGAGGTCTATCTAGAGGGCAGAACTGCTGTCATGCCCAAAGATAACATCTAAAAGTCACTAGTTTAAGATTGCCAGAAGCATCCGTGAGTGGCGAGACCAAGAAAGGCGGTATCTCCAAAATTAAATTTAGGAATAAGTGATCCAAGATTCTTCAAAAGTTCATTTATAAGAATAACAGGGAAAAATGAACACTAAAAAAAGACAATTGGGCATGAGAGACTTTCAAGACAATAGGCATTTTTTCCCATGAAACAGTCTGTTCAGGAAGATAAGAAAACAGTTGTTCGGGACATCTGACATCAGACTCAACAAATTACTAGAAAATCTAGCACAGGAAGCCATCTTTCTCTGGGAGACTGAGTAGACTAATAATGCCTCAACTCTTCCAAATGTTACAGGATGAAGCTGTCAATCTTAAGTTCCTAATTCAATATCGAATGCCATGAGTAAAAGCCAAATGCATTTCAAATTGTGTAAACTCTCCTACACACCATCTCCTAGGTACACAGAATGAGTTGCTTTGCTTGTGATGAAACATAAAATTGCTATCACTATTGTGATCAGTATAAGCCAATTTTGTAAGAACAGTTTATGATTCCTTTTAGAACCACAGTCTCTATGTGAGGAGTGAGAAAGCACATCTCACTAAGTAACAGATGAGGGAACTTGTTTTTAAATCCGGCATCCTGCACTTAATTGGGAAATCTTCTTAAATGGGATGTCTCCCAGGAAACCAGTTTTAACTCAATAATACTTTGCAGGAAGGATTGGTGCTTAGCAAACTGAGATCTTTTAATGGCAAAGCCTAGGGCGATTTTGTGGTGCTTAGTCCTTTATGTTCATACTCAGGCTCATACTATTTCTCTGTGATTTCTTCTTCAATGGCTTTCTGACCTCCATAACCATTACAGTAATGAAGAAAATATATACAATGCCATCTGTTCCTGTTTGCTTGCTCTTTTCATGACAAGTGTAGGTCAGTAGCAAGGATTGGGCATTGCTTCAGTAATTATCTCATTCATTTAAGTTAAATGCCTCCTGTATTTGAACTACTTAGAATTCTAAGACCTAAGAAATAATAATAAAATATATTCCTTATTTAGGTTTAAAATAACTTCAACAACCTTTGTCTCCCTTATGTTCAGGAATACATTTTCCAGTTTTATACAGAAAATTTTTTTTTTCTTATTTTACTTTGAATAGCACTTCCTGTAACAGTCCATCTCTCTTCTCAGATGAGACGAAATGCCTTAAGTTGACTTTGGGCGCAATCCTACCCTACGCTGGAACAGGCAAGCCAAGAGGCTTGGTGCTATATCCAGCACAGGATAGGGGCCCAAGGCGGCTCAGCCAAAGGCAAGGGGAAACTTTCCCCCTTACCCCTGTGTAAGTTACCCTTGCCCCTATGGGTCTCCTTGGACTTGCTCTACCTCCTGAGGTGGCACAAGTCTGAGGAGAGCCGAGCAGCTTCAAGCTGCTCCGAACTCCCCGGAACAAGGGTTGGGATCCAGCATAAGTGCTCTCCACCCACCCGCCCCTGGGGCCGCCCACCAACCGCCTTCCCCACCTAGGAACACCTCCCTCCTACCTCCTCTCCACCCAGGAGGAGGAGGCCAGAGCGGAGGCTTGCATCAGCCGGAGCACCTCCGTGCACCAGCCTGGCTTCCTCCCGAGGAAGGCATGTTCACAACCCTCCTGGGATGGCACAAGGGACTTGCGCTGGCCCAAGGGCGCTTCTGGATTGCGCCCTTTGTTACTTTAGATTGTATGTGGAGGTGCCCATGATTGAATTCTTCCCCATAAGAAAATAAAACAAAAACAAGCCCATATTCCTACACGGATAACACTGGAATATCAAAAAGAAAGGTAAGCCAAAATCTTTTTATGTAACATCTTCTATTTGTGGCCAAGATTTGCTGGGGGCCTGTGGCCAAGATTTGCTAGCGGGCAGGAGGTCTATCTAGAGGGCAGAACTGCTGTCATGCCCAAAGATAACATCTAAAAGTCACTAGTTTAAGATTGCCAGAAGCATCCGTGAGTGGCGAGACCTTGAGAAGCTGACAAGAGACGCTGACCCTTGGGTGAGAGACCTGATCTAGTGGGGTTGTTCTTATGTTTCTTATGTAAGAAGTTGGCTGCAGCTATTTGTCAGCATGGGAGGTAACGCAGCCAGAATGATTACCAAACTGAAAAGATCCATCTGGAATGTAGTTTGTTCTTGAAAGATAAAACTTCTTTGTTTATTGTAAAAAAAACCCTCCCCGGGGGTTTACAGAAAGCCTGCCTATGTCAAACACCTTGGATTAAAGTCAGAGGAGAAATTCCAATGACCAAGAAAGGATGTATATAAGAAGAAGTTGTTGTTGTTTCCATGTTCAACTCTCCAACCATTACATCATTCTCATCCTCTGAAGCCTAAACTAGACAAGATGCGCAGTCACCGGTATCTTCAGATTTCTTTTCAAAAATAAAAAAGCAAATATTTCTGTTTGCCATTTCCCACTCAAAACTTTACCATTACTCCATGTGATTTCCCACCTCCTCTGCAAGAAAATGTACAGGTACTTATATTTTAAAGGGCATGCTCAATACTACACCAAATGATATAGTATGCAGTTTGCCTAGTACTCTATTAAATGCTGGCTACCTAATTTCCAGATAACCAAATTCAATACATAAATTACTAAGATCATTGCAAGATATGCTTTCCCCCTCAGCTATTTCAAATGGACCTACTAGGATTTCTTTAGGATTAGCAGAGGCAATTTCTTACTTACTCCTGTGGGTAAAGCACTAGACCGCAGAAGGAAAACATGCCTCTCAGATTTAATTTCTGTTGAAGTTTGATGCCTTCTGATTGATTTTCAAGAAAAAAATATAACAAACAGAATGGTAACTAACAAATGAAAGAGGTAGGAAATATATGGAAAGGATCAAAGGCTGTAGCTATCAACACTTATCAAATAAACATTGATCATAAAGTACATCAGTCAGTGACTAATTGCAATTTGCTCTCCAGGAGGTTACAAGTTTATCCCAACTCTACAATCGATCTAGAAAACTACACTCATCTACACCCACATGCAATGTTTTATGTGATTGCTTCAGCATTCTTACTGCTTATCAAATCTGCATTAACTATTGTTTAACTAGTAAATTAATACCACTGAAATTGCAAGCAGTGGTGTAGCTAGCAAGGGACAGGGGGCTGGACACCCTGGGTGCCACCCTCAGGAGGGGTGACACCAGTAGTGATCAAAATAGCTAAAGTCGCAGATATTATGAATAACACCATCATGTTATATACCACTCGATGCATAATTTGCAGCAGAATGCAATAAAGAAAATGGAGTGAAATATCTCTTTTCTATCAAAGGTTATGGCCAAAAAACCAGAAAATGAAAATATTACTCTTATGCAACAAAAAGAACATGTCTAACTCAAAGCGGACCAATGAGACTGATTTTTCAAAGAACCAATGAGATGTTATTATGACACAGCATGGAACCAATAAGGTGTTAGGAAGGTGACACCAGAGGGAGGGTTACACCACTAGTTACCAAAATTGTGGAAATTGTGGTTTTTAGGAATAACTCCATCATGTTATATATCATTCTATTTGTAATTTAATCCATAATGTAACGAAACAAACCAAATTAAAATATCTGTGTTCTATCGAAAACTACAGTCAAATAACCAGCAAAGAAAAACACAACTGCCTTATGTCACAAAAAGTGAATTTCTTTAACTCAAAACTGATGAATCTGAGACACAGACTCATATTATGAGACAGCATGGAAACAATAAGATGTTATTATGAATCAGCTCCCTTTTCCATGAATCAGAGCTAATACTTGAACTCCTATTCAGTTGTATGAGTTTCATCAAGTTGGCCACTTTTTTGTTGTTTACTGATTGGTTGGGTAACCTCTACTGCTCTATAGTTAAATAAATAAATAAAATTAATGGGTATGACACCATGAGTTATCTAATCGGGTAACAACCCTAGTGCAGGTGAGGATCCAGTGTTTGTATGGGGGGGGGGATGGGCACTATCTTAATGTCAGAGCACAGGTCAACATAAGAACAGCCCCACTGGATCAGGCCATAAGCCCATCTAGTCCAGCTTCCTGTATCTCACAGCAGCCCACCAAATGCCCCAAGGAGCACACCAGATAACAAGAGACCTGCATCCTGGTGCCCTCCCTTGCATCTGGCAATCTGACATAACCCATTTCTAAAATCAAGAGGTTGCGCATACACATCATGGCTTGTACCCCATAATGGATTTTTCCTCCAGAAACTCGTCCAATCCCCTTTTAAAGGCGTCCAGGCCAGTCGCCATCACCACATCCTGTGGCAAAGAGTTCCACAGACCAACCACATGCTGAGTAAAGAAATATTTTATTTTGTCTGTTCTAACTCTCCCAACACTCAATTTTAGTGGATGTCCCCTGGTTCTGATGTTATGTGAGAGTGTAAAGAGCATCTCCCTATCCACTCTGTCCATCCCCTGCATAATTTTGTATGTCTCAATCATGTCCCCCCTCAGGCGTCTCTTTTCTAGGCTGAAGAGGCCCAAACGCCGTAGCCTTTCCTCATAAGGAAGGTGCCCCAGCCCCGTAATCATCTTAATGGCTCTCTTTTGCACCTTTTCCATTTCCACTATGTCTTTTTTGAGATGCGGCGACCAGAACTGGACACAATACTCCAGGTGTGGCCTTACCATCGATTTGTACAACGGCATTATAATACTAGCCGTTTTGTTCTCAATACCCTTCCTAATGATCCCAAGCATAGATTTGGCCTTCTTCACTGCCGCCGCACATTGGGTCGACACTTTAATTGACCTGTCCACCACCACCCCAAGATCTCTCTCCTGATCTGTCACAGACAGCTCAGAACCCATCAGCCTATATCTAAAGTTTTGATTTTTTGCCCCAATGTGCATGACTTTACACTTACTGACATTGAAGCGCATCTGCCATTTTGCTGCCCATTCTGCCAGTCTGGAGAGATTCTTCTGGAGCTCCTCACAATCACTTCTGGTCTTCACTACTAGGAAAAGTTTGGTGTCGTCCACAAACTTTGCAACCTCACTGCTCAACCCTGTCTCCAGGTCATTTATGAAGAGGTTGAAAAGCACCAGTCCCAGGACAGATCCTTGGGGCACACCGCTTTTCACTTCTCTCCATTGTGAAAACCAGATTGGAAGGCTTCCAACCAGATTGGAAGACTTGGGCTCCCAGTTGAACTTTGGCCTCTGCGGTTGGTCAAAGTTTGCTGGGTGGGTCGACATGGGCCCCTGCCGAAACTTGGAGCTCAGATCTAACTGCTGGGTAGATCTGGGCTCCCATTCAGAGTCTGTCCTCTGGAGCCGCCACTTCCAGGTGGGTAGACCTTTCTCCTTGTTCTGCTTGGGCTGCTCCTCATCCTGGCAGGTACCCTTTTCCGCTGGCACGATAGTTTGGGGGGAGCACGCACCCATGGCTCCCCCTTGAATTCTCCTTAGCTTTAGTAACGCAATTAATGGGAAGGTTGGGTGCTGTTGGTCACTGGCTTAGATGTTTCTTAAAGTGGATTCTAAACATTTATTGTGGACTGTAGTTTATCAGTGGTTATTAAGCATGATGCCTACACTGAACTTCCAGATGCAGGGGCAGTATGTCACTGAGTGCTATGTGCAGGAGAGCAATAGTAGGGGAGGGCACTGACATTCATCCATTGCTTGTGGGGAAATATTCACTTCATTTATTTAATGGCCATTATTACTATTCATTTCATGTCATGACTATTACTATCTCTCAGCTTCACCTACCTCACAGGGTTGTTGTGAGGACGAAAGAAGGGGAGAAACCATGCATGCCATCCTGAGAGAGGAAGAGGGGTATAAAAACGAGAGAGAGAGAGAGAGAGAGAGAGAGAGAGAGAGAGAGAGAGAGAGACACACACACACAAACATGAGCAATACATTTATGTCAAGAGTTAATCTTAGTGATCCAAACATAAGAACATAAGAACATAAGAACAGTCCCACTGGATCAGGCCATAGGCCCATCTAGTCCAGCTTCCTGTATCTCACAGCGGCCCACCAAATGCCCCAGGGAGCACACCAGATAACAAGAGACCTCGTCCTGGTGCTCTCCCCTACATCTGGCATTCTGACTTAACCCATTCCTAAAATCAGGAGGTTGCGCATACACATCATGGCTTGTACCCCATAATGGATTTTTCCTCCAGAAACTCGTCCAATCCCCTTTTAAAGGCGTCTAGGCTAGACGCCAGCACCACATCCTGTGGCAAGGAGTTCCACAGACTGACCACGCGCTGAGTAAAGAAATATTTTCTTTTGTCTGTCCTAACCCGCCCAACACTCAATTTTAGTGGATGTCCCCTGGTTCTGGTATTATGTGAGAGTGTAAAGAGCATCTCCCTATCCACTCTGTCCATCCCCTGCATAATTTTGTATGTCTCAATCATGTCCCCCCTCAAGCGTCTCTTTTCTAGGCTGAAGAGGCCCAAACGCCGTAGCCTTTCCTCATAAGGAAGGTGCCCCAGCCCCGTAATCATCTTAGTTGCTCTCTTTTGCACCTTTTCCATTTCCACTATGTCTTTTTTGAGATGCGGCGACCAGAACTGGACACAATACTCCAGGTGTGGCCTTACCATCGATTTGTACAACGGCATTATAATACTAACCGTTTTGTTCTCAATACCCTTCCTAATGATCCCAAGCATAGAATTGGCCTTCTTCACTGCCGCCGCACATTGGGTCGACACTTTCATCGACCTGTCCACCACCACCCCAAGATCTCTCTCCTGATCTGTCACAGACAGCTCAGAACCCATCAGCCTATATCTAAAGTTTTGATTTTTTTGCCCCAATGTGCATGACTTTACACTTACTGACATTGAAGCGCATCTGCCATTTTGCTGCCCATTCTGCCAGTCTGGAGAGATCCTTCTGGAGCTCCTCACAATCACTTCTGGTCTTTACCACTCGGAAAAGTTTGGTGTCGTCTGCAAACTTAGCCACTTCACTGCTCAACCCTGTCTCCAGGTCATTTATGAAGAGGTTGAAAAGCACCGGTCCCAGGACAGATCCTTGGGGCACACCGCTTTTCACCTCTCTCCATTGTGAAAATTGCCCATTGACACCCACTCTCTGCTTCCTGGCCTCCAACCAGTTCTCAATCCACGAGAGGACCTGTCCTCTAATTCCCTGACCGTGGAGTTTTTTCAGTAGCCTTTGGTGAGGGACCGTGTCAAACGCCTTCTGAAAGTCCAGATATATAATGTCCACGGGTTCTCCCGCATCCACATGCCTGTTGACCTTTTCAAAGAATTCTATAAGGTTTGTGAGGCAAGACTTACCCTTACAGAAGCCATGCTGACTCTCCCTCAGCAAGGCCTGTTCGTCTATGTGTTTTGAGATCCTATCTTTGATGAGGCATTCCACCATCTTACCCGGTATGGATGTTAGGCTGACCGGCCTATAGTTTCCCGGGTCCCCCCTCTTTCCCTTTTTAAAAATAGGTGTGACATTTGCTATCCTCCAATCTTCTGGTACCGTGGCCGTTTTGAGGGACAAGTTGCATACCTTAGTCAAGAGATCTGCAACTTCATTCTTCAATTCCTTAATAACCCTTGGGTGTATGCCATCAGGGCCCGGTGACTTATTGATCTTTAATTTATCAATGAGGTCTGAAACATCTTCTCTTTTAACCTCTATCTGACTTAACTCCTCGGTTAGGAGGGGCCGTTCGGGCAGCGGTATCTGCCCGAGGTCTTCAGCCGTGAAGACAGATGCAAAGAACTCATTTAATTTCTCTGCCATCTCTAAGTCTCCTTTTATCTCCCCTTTCCCTCCCTCACCATCCAAAGGGCCAACCGCTTCTCTGGCGGGTTTCCTGCTTCTAACATATTTGAAGAAGCTTTTATTATTCCCCTTGATGTTGCTGGCCATGCGTTCCTCATAGTCTCGCTTGGCCTCCCCTATCACCTTCTTACATTTCTTTTGCCACAGTTTATGTTCCTTTTTATTCTCTTCATTAGGGCAAGACTTCCATTTACGGAAGGAAGCTTCCTTGCCCTTCACAGCCTCTCTAACTTGGCTGGTTAGCCATGCGGGCACTCTCCTGGATTTAGTGGAACCCTTCTTTCTTTGCGGTATACACCTCTGCTGGGCCTCTATTACTGTTGTTTTAAGCAGCCTCCATGCACTCTGGAGAGACTGGACTCTTTTTACCCTCCCTTTCAACCTCCTTCTAACCAGCCTCCTCATTTGAGGGAAGTCCGCCCGTCGGAAGTCAAGGGTTTTTGTTAGAGATTTGCCTGCCTAGCTGGCCCTGCACGTGGAACAGGTAGCACTTCAGAGAACGCTACCTTTGAGGTCCTGGCTTTCAGCTTCCTGCCTAAAAGCCTAAATTTGGCCTCCAGGACCTCCCAGCTACACTTGCCCACGTCGTTGGTGCCGACATGCACCACAGCCGCTACCTCTCCCCCAGCACTGTCTACTAGCCTGTCTAGACGAGAAGTGATGTCCGCAACCTTCGCACCAGGCAGGCAAGTCACCATGCGGTCCTCACATCCGTTGCAAACCCCCCTCTCTATGTTTCTAATAATCGAATCCCCCACTACAAGAAGCCCCCGACCCCCCTCCCGCCGAGGAGTATACCGAGTGCGCTCGGATACGGGCCCATCCCCTGGAGAAGGGATCCCCCCTAGGGGATTGTTTCCCTCCTCTCCAGGATGACGTCCTCCAGTCCCGAGACTTCCCACCCGGGCAGCCGAGGAGCTGCACGCCTGAGGTTGGGACGAAGCCTGATCGTCCCCAGAAGTCTCCCCATGGTCCTCCTCTGGCTGCCTGCGCTTCTCCAGGTCGGCCACCAAGGCTTCAAGGGAGCGGACGCGTTCCCTGAGAGCCTGGAGCTCCTTGCACCGAGGACACACCCATGACTTATGCCCCAGAGGCATATAATCATACATGTGGCACTCGATGCAGAACACTGGATAGCCCCCACCCTGCTGCTGGCTGTCTGACTGCATAGCTTTTTTGTTGTTGTTGTTGTTGTTTTATTTAGGGGTCCTTTTAAAAACCGTACACTGGATAGCAGCCCTCTTCTCAAGGGAAGAGGAAGGGCAGTGTCTGGGGCCCTGGCCTCCTCGCCCTGCTGCTGAACTCGCCCAGATGCTAAACTCTTGTGCCTTACCTGGCACTTAGTTCCCGAGGCACTGGGTTCCCAGAGGCCACACGCGTCTGCAAAACATGTAATGCATTTTGGCTGCTACTTTACCCTACACCACACAAGTGCAAGTCACAGCAGATACACGCGTATAAGTTGATCCCACAGATAAGGCAGTAGCAGGTTTTCCGCCAAAAATAATGGAATACCCCATGGCACTCAGATAAGTCGAGGGTAAAACTTGGAGAATGGTGTTTATAAGGAGGAGCTGCAGAGCCTGATTGCACTGGAGCCTGACTGAAAGGGGGGAATGAATCTGAGTCACGCCACTGTTTTTAAAGACATTAACAAGGTGCTTATGTAGCACTGCATGCCATTTCCCCCCCCCCCCCCAAAGCAAAAGAATTGAACATTACATTGAATCGCTTAAAAAAAATCCAGGTTTGAATCTGCAGAAAAGTATTTGCAGTTTTAAAAACTATATGAAACAAATGCTACACCAAAATAAAGCAACATAAACAGCTTACCTCAGAACAACACACTGCTTCAATTACCACCAGACAACTTTTTAAACTGTTCACTGTCGTTTTAAGAGGCACTCCTGTGATTGGAGTTAACAAGCATGCTCAGAAGACTCTCCGAAAATGTAAACAAAGTTGCGTGTTTGTAGATCACTCACAATATTTCTAAGATGCTTCACACACCCTCTGCAGTACTTTTAAAACTCCTCTCGGCTTCTCCTGACTGCCTCAATAGCCCCGACCCCCTGAGTGACCCACATACAAGAGGAGGTCTCAATCTATGCTTCATTTTTGGTAGAAATTTCTTGCCTTATAGGCGAGTATCTACTTGTGTGTCCATAAGGTACACATTTTTTAGGCTTTATAGTGCAAAACCAATGTATCTCATTTCACTGCCTTCGCATGCAAACATGATGCAACTGCAACCATTACGGTTAAAAGGCTGGTATGTTAACCAACTATGCAAATTTTAAGAAAGTGAAAAAGAGCACAACCAATCCAGCAAACATTAAAGTTTTTAGCAATTTGAGTAAAAATTCTAGATTTGATAAAAGAAACAGACTTAATATAAGAATTCCTGGAAAAAAATATAGCAATAATTCAGCAAAGTAAGTGATACCTGACTGGCTTGTTCAGATACTGTCATTTCCCAAAATTATTTTTGCTTCATTTACTACAGTTTTTCACTGTGTGTGTTTGGGGGATTTCAAATGGACTCATTCTGTTCTAACAGATGTCAAAGAAGAGGTACATTGGTTTTAATGCCTATTTGGGGGCATATGGGAATAGCTTTTCCTATGTAAAATGTTTTGCTGTGGGCATTCAGCAGGATCTTGCTATTCTTCACCACATTTATAAATCTTCTAAAGTTATTCAAATTTATGGAGCTATTGTTGTTTACTACTACACTTACAATGATATGTTAGTTTACTAATGTGCTCCATTATTTATAACACCAGTTCAATTACTAGAGTGAATGTACCACACTTCCACATCAGACACAGAGTTTGCTTTAGTTAATCTCTAACTTTCTAAGTCATGTGAAGGAAAACAACTGAAATAAATGTTTGTTTTTTAAAGATGGTTTTTCAGTCATGTTGCTGTGGTGGAACCTATGTAGAAAGCAGTTTTTAAGGAGGTCCACTATGACTGCAGCTCCCCCAACAGCAGATATTTTTAGCCTTCTGAAACATGGGAAAGTGAGCATGCCAGTTACATAACATATTCATTCTCTCTTGCATTACTAGTTAAAAATGTAAACAAAGAAAATAAGAAAAAATTACCATAATTCAGGGACACAACTCTGCAGAACACATAAGCATTATGCTTGCCTGGATGGACATCCAAAGCTAGATATTTAGCATCTAAAGAATTAAAACAAAATATCTGCATGTGACTGAAATAGAAGAGCTATGATCCTGCAGCTCAATGCTAAGGCAGGAGCTGCAATGCACACTTCTGCTCCCAAGCCAGGAAAATTGTCCCATTTATTTCAGCACAGAAGGCAGCCTGACAGGTGCATTCCAACTGCATGCATGCAATTGTGTCTGACACTGAAGGAGAAAAGGAAACTCTTGCTAGCACTCAAGCTGCTGTAGCACTTTGGGTCAGGTCAGGCTATTTATGTGCTCTTATTCACATGCATTAAGCATACAGATAAGATAACCAAACAGTCTGGTTATTCTCATGTTTAAAAGCAATACATGTAAAGCAGGCAGAAAACTCAAATCATGCCATCTGTGCACAGTTATTAGCATCTGGCTCTAAGTGTTTTTAAATTACAATGTAGATGTTAAAAGTTGTACCTCCAGATTTAATTCCACAATAAATAGCCTTAAACTGAATTCATCATGTTTTGCAGCTCAAGGCCTTATAATAGAGATTACCTTGTTCCTCTCTGGCTTTGAGAAAAGTATTCAGCTGTCAATCACATCAATGTTTACTCCTCCCAGCAACATGGTCTCTGATTTTTCTACTTTTAAGGCTCCTCTGAAGGATTCTGAGACAATTAGGCGGTGCCACAAAGTCGTTAGTAACCGAAATTGTGATGCTATTACCATCAGTCAGAAATCAAAAGATAATCAATACAAATTTTACTCACAATTAATTCAATTGTCCCTTTTGTGTCTTTCAGAGGAAAAGGTGTGATAAGATGCTGAACCAAAGATCCCGTTTCAAATTAACAGGGTTTCTCACATAATTATGCCTTCAAAAACAGGCAGCCCAATCCTAACTGCTTCCTTACAACAGCAGAAGAGTTCCACTGTCATTAGAGACTATATGGAGGTGTGTGCAGTTGCCGCTGGCAGCCATTTTGGGGCTACTATACACAACAGCTGTGTCAGCAGCCCACTGCCACTACCGGCTACCTTCAGGAGTGCAGGTAAGCTGGCACAAGTGGCAGGCAGTGGGAGAAACAGGACTTCTAGAAGGGGGTTGTTCCTGGCTGGGGAGGGAAGGGGCAGATGGCAGCAGCTTGCACTGAGATCCTATCCCCATTCCTTTCCCCCTTCCCTTTCTCTTACTCTCCTCAGAATTACACCAGTACTATACCTAGCATAGATCTGACAAGACCCATTGAGAACAAACTATCACCCCGAGCTAAGGGAATGAAAGTATTCGTACCTTGAGGAGGCCTTTGTGACTTCCCCCATCGCAATTTTTAGTATGCACCCTGTTGGGATGGCTGCATTAGTGCTGGGAGAGTTATGGCCCAATCATAAAGGTGGCTAGTGCTGCTGGAATGAGGATTCTGACAGTGCTAGGAGCTTCTGGTTGTTGCAAAAGGCAACACACTAGAGTGCACAGCCTGGCCAAGACCGCAAATGGTGAATGGCCAGCTCCATGAGCCTGCGGCCATGCACCATTACAGGTAAGCGTGTGCAGGGGATCGGCGGAATGTGGTGGGAATGGTAGCAGGAAGGAGGGTCAATCAGAATCAGGAAGGAATCAGGAATCAAGTTCAGTGGCATCCATCGAATCCTAACTCGCTCCCCAGCCTTGATCCCCCCAATCAGGTCCATACAGACTGGCACCAGCAATACTGCTGGTGTAAGTCCAGGTATACCCAGCAGTCTGGCACAGGCTTACCTTGGGGCAAGGCAATGTTCCCTTACCCTGAGGAGGCTTCTGGAATACCAAACTCTTTCACAGGATATACAGGTGCTGCTTTATTGCCATGCAGGGAGTTAGTTAAAAGTGGGCTCTAAATGAAATACTACTATGAACATTAGTAGATATTCCTACTACAGTTTATGATAATGTTAAGCAGGATTGTACCCAGGGAAACCTAACCACGAGACTGGTGGCAGGTAGCAGGCTGGAGAAAGTAGCAAGCTGTTGGGGAGATTCTGCCCCTGCTGCCTTCCCCAACCTGCCCAACAGTTGCCCCATCCTCTTCAAGCATGCAAGAGAACAGGGAGGGCTCTGCTCCCAAGGCTTCCTCTGGCTGAGCCACTTTATTAAAACAATCAGAGGAGCAGGAAGACAGCAGGTGTGTGACAGTGAGGGTGCACTAGAAGGGGTAAGGCAGCAGAATTTAGAAGGGGGTTCAGGCAGACTTCACCATACATGATTGTACCCAAGACAATAGGTTGGAAACTAACCAAGTGACAGTTCTAGGTGATGACTTGAAGGCAGTCCTTGTTAGCATTAGTTATACTTTATATGATTCAGCATCAATCAAACTTAGGTTGAAGAAACCAAAGGAAAGGAAAGGGAATAAGAGCCCAAGCGGTATGACACAGTTCTGAGTAGGGATGGGAAAACCCAGCATGGCTTGACTTGAGTCAAGTCTACAATCACCTCCCCCCTGCAATTCAACTTGAAAAAGAGTCAAAATGGGGTACTTTCCAAGTCTCGGAGTCACCACTTCATGACTCTAAAGGACTCAAATCAAGTCACCCCCCTTTTTAAAAACCTGCTGCAGAAAAAACAGGACTGCTGCTGGATTGTGTTTGTGTGTGTGTCGGAGCTCTCTTGGAACACTCCCCTGATGTTCCCACCCATCTGTAAATAGGGCAGGAGGGGATGGGAGGGACTGCAAGAGAGCTGAGAGAGAAGCGGCAAGAGGGAAGAGAGTCACACGCAGTAGCTGCGAAGCTTACCAGGATGACCCAATCCTTTGGAGCTCTACCCAGAAGTAGTCCTACTACAGCCAGTCATTCAATGAGGCTTCCTTCCCTCCCCCCAAGTAACAACGGAGTCATGACGAAGAAAACGTGAGCTATGATCTGCCTCTCCTGCCTCCTTCCCCTCCCTGGGCTTCTGCAGCCAATCGTAAGGCAAGAACCTCCTTGGCTCCTCCTTCTGCCCTCCCTCAGCCAAAGAAAATACCAAACTTCCCATCCTGCGTCCAATGATCATCTGTTCCTTCCTTCCTATGAGAAGGCCTGCTACTGCCCCCCCACTCAGATGCAAATGCAAACATTAATCCTTCCCTGTCTCCCGGTTGGAACCTCCCTGCTGCTTGCCTGGTCGAAACGATGGCCCCACGAGGTTTTTCATGTCATGAAAACAGTAAGCAAGCACACCCAGACACAGGCAGACTTGAGTCAGCACATGTGGGGATGAGTGCTGAGTCAGGGGGGCCCCGACTCAAGTGTTTTTCCAAATCTTCCATGCGCACAACTCACAAGTTAGTGAAAACAGGCATTTTCACAACTCAAATCCAAGTCATCAGAGTCGAGTTCTCATCCCTAGCTCTGAGTCAGTATTGTACAGCACTGAAGTCCTCCTTGCCATTCAGAGTTTCTTTTCAGAAAAGGGTAAAAAAAATCCCTATAGGCTATTTCTAGAATTACAGGGAATAGTATTAGCTATTTCCTAGCAGGAAGGAGTTCTAGAAGGAAGACATCTAGCTCCTGTCTTCCTTTTCTTGTGGCAATTAGAGCCTGATTCTATGCTGGCTACCACCAGTGGAACAGGCATGTGTGCTGTTGCAAATGTGCTGTAAAGCACATTGTGGCCATGTGGAGACCAGTGCCACTGGCGCTGCAGCGTTGCCTGCCAACCGGGATAAGTGAACCAACGGGCAGCAGGGAAGTGGGAAAAGGCAAAATGCTGTATCCTATCCCCCCTCCCGCACCTGAAAGCCCGACACTATTTGAATCTGTGCCAGCTATTGAACTGGTGCAAATCATGGAGGCTGCCTGGGCTTGACGCAGGGTAAGGGAACCAATATTCTGAGGAGACCTCCAGCTGCCTCCTTGGCCCCACAGGCTACAGCGTCAGCCATTTCGGGCAGAAGCCTCAATAAGATTGGGCTGTCTGTCACTTTATGCTATTTTTGTCTTTGAAAAATCTTTCTCCCAACTCCTATTTAAATTCAATGGCAGTTGGACATCTAATCCCCTCAGAGAAAAGACAAGCTAGAAACTTCCAAGTAACATTATTATTAGAGAAATAAATTAGATTGCATGTTCTTTGTATTACATCTTTTGGGGGAAAACCCCAGAAATGAAAATGCACTTCTTTCCTTTAAAATCTATCACTTTATCTGTAGAATTTATTATATTTCATGTTTGTACTGCACATTTCTTCCTTTTCTATTCAACTATTCTGACCTTTCAAGATGTTAGAATAAGTCAAGGTTGAATCAAAGCTACTGCAATTGCTATGGTGCATATATGAAATTATAGCAATAAATGTTAACCTTGCTTTGTAGGTTCACTTACACTTTTCAATTAAAAGCAATCTTCAGTATTAGAGTACAGTAGTACCCAAAAGTCACCTTCTGTATTAGGAGAAAATCTCATTTTAGATTTGTTTTCATAACAGAAAAGATATTACATATGCAGATAATGTGCTTTATCTAAAATAGCATGCAGACAGTTTATTTCTAAGTAGCATGGTCTTCTTAACTATGTTTACTTCAAGAGTGAAAAAGGAGTGATACATATATTGAACAAAATAATTATTCTGTTTGGTTTGAGGACATCATTTAAAATCCATAATGAAGATAACTGCTGGTTTTGACCTTTAAAGCCCTATACTGCTCTGGGCCAGGGTATCTCAGAGACCGCCTACTCCCGTACAATCCGGCCCGTCCTCCTAGGTCATCAGAGAAGGCCTTTTTACAAGTGCCACAGCCTAGGGAGGTACGTGGGGCAGCAGCAAGAAATAAGGCCTTTTCAGTAGTGGCACCAACACTATGGAATTCCCTTCCCCTTGACTTAAGAACTGCTCCCTCTCTTGAAACTTTTCCACGAGGCCTGAAGACCCTTCTGTTTAGACAAGCCTTCTGAGCTCCTGGTCTTTTTAACGTCTCTTTACAGGCCTGATCCTTTTTTAATTTGCTGCACTATGCTCTTATCTGACTAGTTTTTATCTGACTACTGTTTTTACAATATGTTACAATATGTTGTACGTATGGGTGTCAATGGGCAATTTTCACAATGGAGAGAGGTGAAAAGCGGTGTGCCCCAAGGATCTGTCCTGGGACCAGTGCTTTTCAACCTCTTCATAAATGACCTGGAAACAGGGTTGAGCAGTGAAGTGGCTAAGTTTGCAGACGACACCAAACTTTTCCGAGTGGTGAAGACCAGAAGTGATTGTGAGGAGCTCCAGAAGGATCTCTCCAGACTGGCAGAATGGGCAGCAAAATGACAGATGCGCTTCAATGTCAGTAAGTGTAAAGTCATGCACATTGGGGCAAAAAATCAAAACTTCACATATAGGCTGATGGGTTTTGCAAGCTTACAGGTACCATACAAGCTTTTGCTTGTACAAAGCTTTTGCAAGCTTACAGGTACTTGCTTTTGCTCTTACAGGTACCGTCTGCCTTGGGGTGTTGAGATCATGCCCACTCTCTAGTAAAAGGATCAATCAATATAAACTATAGGAAGGCTGAAGAGTTAAGGCACAGTCACACCAGCACACAGAAGGCATAATCCACCAGTCATTTCCTGTCTGAAACCTGGACAGACAGGGAAAGAATGCACAGTCTTTTTTAAATTTCCGAGTTCATGGTTAGGTTATTGCTCAACAAAACAAAAAAAAAACACAGGAATATTACACATCCTTCATTTTGCATAGCTGGATTAATTTTCTGTAATAGCCATACTACCCTCTTACCCCCATATGAAACTATTCAGAAATCTGTTGAGATATCCAGGAAAATAATCTACCACTGAGACAATACAAGTGTTTCTTCAGCAAATGGAAATTACAGGTATTCACTGAATCACTTTTAGTGACTAAATATGTATATCAACTCCACTAAAGTCTATTGAATTTTATTTGATTTCTCATTGAAGCATGACGAGAACATAAGAACAGCCCCACTGGATCAGGCCATAGGCCCATCTAGTCCAGCTTCCTGTATCTCACAGCGGCCCACCAAATGCCCCAGGGAGCACACCAGATAACAAGAGACCTCATTCTGGTGCCCTCCCTTGCATCTGGCATTCCGACATAGCCCATTTCTAAAATCAGGAGGTTACTTATACACATCATTGCTTATAACCTGTAATGGATTTTTCCTTCAGACAAGTAATAAATAAAAATATCTTGATTTTATGCACCTCCCTGCATCCACTTTTGAAAAATCAGAACACGCAGCTTTGATCTGAAGGCCCAAGAAGTCATAAAAACTTTTCTAATTTCTAAAGATTTTGATGTTATCCTCTGGCTTAATACACTGATGGAAATTTCAAGTGCATAGTCCATAATCCTCAAGCATCTGACATGCCCATATTTAAGAAATGAGACCCTAGACCAGGGGTGCCCAAACCCTGGCCCAGGGGCCATTTGTGGTCCTCAGGGACACCCAATTCAGCCCGCAGGCAGCCACCAGTCCTTAAGATCCTCTGGCCCTCCAGAGACTTGCTGGAGCTGGTGCTGTCCCAACGTGACTACTCTCAGCTCGAGGGCCAACTGTTTAACCTCTTGTGTGAGCTGTGGGCCAAGGGCTCCCTCCGCTGCTTGCTGTTTCATGTCTGTGAAGCAGCAGCAGCAGCAAAAGAAAGTCTGGCCTTGCTTTGTGCAGTCTTTTATAGGCCTTGAGCTATCGCCAGACCTTCATTCATTCATGCAACTTCTATCTCTGATATATTCATTTATGTAAATTTATTCAAATTTTAAATGTAAATTAATTGTTTTTTCCCCGTCCCCTGACACAGTGTCAGAGAGATGTTGTGGCCCTCCTAACAAAAAGTTGGACACCCCTGCCCTAGACCAACAATTTTTGAAATCATTTGAAATTTATTGAAATTGATGTGCTTGTCTGATAAATCACTTTCTTGTGGATATCTATTTATCCTATCAGTGCCATCGGTGGATAAGAAAAATGCCACAACTGTCATTTTTCAGTCAATACTAGTAGGGCTGCCATTCATATTTCTTTATCTTTTTCTTTCATTCTAAAGGAAGATGTCAAGTCCATTGTCCAATCTTTATCTTGCTTCAACTGCAGCTCTTCTTTGCCCATTCCTGTGCAAGTACACTACATTTGCGCATGTCTACTGTTAAAGCGTGAACAGTACTATCCATTGTTATACCACCACAATATCGTAGGTCAGCATGCAACAATGACACAGTGCTACATGTTGCTATAAACAGTTCCTGAGCACTTCTTCCCTGAAACACCAAAATGTTGAGAATGAGTTTTAAGGCACTGATAGTATACACCAGGTATGGTAAAATATTATTGCCAAAGTCTATGATTCAGAATAATCATGCATTTTTCTTTTCACTTCTCTTTACCAACTAATTACAAAAAGATAAATCATTTTTTAAAGTATTCTTCATAGATGACATTTCATACAGGCTGATCTACACACACACACCCCATGGCCAAAATTTTATGCTGAATACCATGAACAAAGTGATAATTTATATGCAAAGAGTAATATCAAATAACTGTTGCGTTAAATCCAAACTTCAGAAGAGACACAATTTAAAATTATTTCAGTCTGTAACAGTTTAACCTCTAATGAATGCATTATTTGGGATATATCCAACATAGTTAATAAGGCAATGTTTGTAAAAGACTAATATTAATGGCTGTTCCTGCAGCTACCTTACTGCTTATACAAATTATAGAGCATATTGTGCATATAAATGGGGGGCAGAGGGAGATTAGGCATGCAAAAAAAAAAAAATTCCTTCTTTATCTCCAAAGTAGGTAAAACATACCATGGAAATAATATGCACTTGACATTCAATAGCCAATGGACTTCAAGGATGACTGATACCTCCCATGGATAGAGGCCAGTGCAGCTTTTGAATTAATATTCATTAAATAAATAAAAGGTGCCAGGGATTTCTGAAGGGGATTCAGTTAAAAAACAAAGAAACAAAAAGAAAAATCCCAATGAGATTTTTTTAAAGGGGTTTATCTTCTTTTAATTTGTAAAAGCTGGTTTTGGTAACCATTTTAATGCCATTTTCTAAGCAAATGAATTTTGAATTGCTGTATTAGGGATGGATGAATTCCCTTTGCATTATTTGGAATTGAGTAGACTAGGGCATTTCGGCCATCACCATTCCCAAAAGAGGATGGTCAGTTTCCCCCAAGCCTAATTCCAAAATTGAGTTCAGTTGTGCTTCCAATGATGCTCTTGGAATAAAATCCAAACTTCAGAAGAGAGGCAATTTAAATTATTTCTCCTTGAATAATTTTCAGCCAAACTATGTCTGAATGCGTATTTAAATACCCTACAAGCCCCTAAAATGTGCACTTCCTTGTTTCCACCAAAACATACCATGCTGCAGCAAAGAGGTGCAGGGAGTCAGTCAGGGAAATCTCTCTGGAAACCACTGTGCAAGTTCTCTTTCCCAGGGTGACCAGATACAATGGAGGACAGAGTGCCTATACCTTTAACCACTGTATAGAAGAGGGAATTTTAGCAGGTGCTGTTCAGCCTGAAAGGGTTTAAAAAGTTGCACCTGCCAAAATTTCCTTTTCTATACAATGGTTAAAAGGATAAGCACTGTGTCCTCCATGGTATCTGGTCACCCTGCTCTTTCCCCTTCTTGATACTCAGAATATGGAGATTTAAAGGCACCTGACATCCATAGGATGAACTCAACAGCCTGAAAGACTAGATCAGTGTTTCTCAAACTGGGGGTCAGGAACCATTAGGTGGGTTGTGAACCAATTTCAGGTGGGTCCCCATTCATTTCAATATTTTATTTTTAATATATTAGATTTGTATGTGACTGAATTTGGAGATAAGTTACAGATCTGTACTTTTAAGAGGCTACTATAAATATGCTTTTAACAATGATAGTCAATGGGATTTACTCCTGGTTAAGTGTGGGTAGGATTGCAATCTAGGATTGTTAAAAAATTTTCTGCTTGATGATGTCACTTCTGATCATGACATGACTTCCAGTGGGTCCTGACAAATTCTCATTCTAAAAAGTGGGTGCTGGTACTAAAAGTTCCAGAACCACTGGACTAGATTTTCCAGGCAGTATTTAAGTCAGCAGGGAGGTGCAACAGTATAAATAATACTGATAATATGATAAGTACTAAGTTAGAGAGAATAACTTTAAAACAATGATGCTCCCTTTGTAATGTTGCCAGCTGGAGAGGTTTTCAAACAACTTCCAGTTTTACTAGAAGTCATCTGAAAACTGTTCCGGGAGCCATCTGAGCCTTGGAGAGGCCACGCCCAGTGGTGCATGGCCAATCCAAGACTCAGAAAGTCAACCAGAGCATTTTTTGGATGACTTCTGGTTTTATTGGAAGTTGTCAAAAATGCTCCAGGTGCCATTGTGAGACTCTGAGAGGCCACACGTAGCCTCTCTGAGTCTCAGAACGGCTCTGGAAATGACCAGAGCAAGGGTTCAGTCACATTTGCAGCAAATGTGGGCTCCAAAAACCACAGTTTTCTTTATGCACAGTTTTCAGTATCCGTGGGGGACCCAGGAATGAAACCCTTGCATCTGCGGATAATGAGGCTCAACCTGTATGTGTGTACATATAACTATTTTATTTTGAATGGCAAATCAAATTCAGCAGAAAATGTTTGTTTTTATAATTGCTTACACAACCCAAATTTGCACCTGACTCATTTTAAAAATACTAAGCAGGACCTTACCAAAGAAGACTAATGTGAGGTGGTGTTGTATGCTTTTAAACAGCAATCTTCAAAATATATGTAACATATTCCTAAAAGTATTTAAAAGGTTAAAATGGAGGATAGAAGAAGACTGGACAGGGAAGAATTAGTGTTATCCAAAAACACAAACCACTGTAAATCCAAATTGGAGGAGGGGGACATCCTTGCAACTTACATTTGCTCTGTGTTTTAATTTGTAAAATACTGACACTGAATATATATACAGGTGTGTGCCACTTAACAATGGGGACACATTTTCTGCTGTTATGTGATTAGGTCAATAAATGAACATGCAGTCCAATCTATTGCCTTTGTTGTGCAATCAGACACTCCCTGCCAGACACTAGCTGGATGCACAGGCTACTGGAGATGGATTGTCTCTTCTTTGCATTAAGGACCTCACTGTTGTATAAACAGACACTTTGCTGTAGGACAGGGGTCAACCTTTTGGCCAGAGGGCCGCATCAAATATCTGGCGCAGTGCTGAGGGCCGGAAAAAAGTTTAAATATAAAATTTAAATAAATAAATTATTATTATTAATTATTAACAGTATTTATATACCGCTTTTCAACTAAAAGTTCACAAAGCGGTTTACAGAGAAAAATCAAATAACTAAATGGCTCCCTGTCCCAAAAGGGCTCACAATCTAAAAAGATGCAAAATGAATACCAGCAGACAGCCACTAGAACAGACAGTGCTGGGGTGAGGTGGGCCAGTTACTCTCCCCCTGCTTAAAAAAAAAAAAAAAAAGGAGCACCCACTTGAAAAAGTGCCTCTTACCCAATTAGCAGGGGTTAAATTAGAGATGGAACTTAGATGAATGAATAAATGAATGAGTGGGTTCATTCACTCAGCCTCTCCAGCCCTCAGAACACCCTCCAAATGCAATCAGAGCACAGCTCTGGTCATGTTCAGTCAAGTGGGCCAGAGGCTTTCAGGGGACAAGAGGCTGGCCATGGGCCGGATAGAGGCTCCCTGCGGGCCACATCTGGCCCCCGGGCTGGGGTTTGGAGACCCCTGCTGTAGGATATGGGAGATGCAATTGCCTCATTAAGAGCATCTTTATTGTGCTTTGACCACCGTCATATATGCAGTCTGTCATTAAGCAAACAGTTGTTAAGTGGAGCACTCCTGTACCTGCCAGCTTACAATTAGAAAAACGCATTATAGGCAATCTCTGAAAATTCTCTCTTCTCACTCAAAGAATTCAAATGCAATGTTACACAAGAGTCACAAGGAGTTCCTCAACAGTGAGTTTGTTTTATTTTTTTAAGTACATAATGGGAAGGAAAGAGTAAAGCAGTTTCTTTTCCTGCTACTCTGACACTCTCCAACACAGCTTGACCATCTATGAGGCCAGCTCGTGCAGGTTGTATCTGTGGCAGATTGTGAGGGGGCAGTGGATATAGGAGCCATTCACCCCAAGTCTGCCATCCCAAGTCCCTCCAACCTGCCGCCAGTGCAAGTCACAATAATCAGCCTTCCACCTGCTTGAGCTGAAGCAAATCATTCCCCTCCTTACTACAGTCTTTGAATACTGTTTTCAAACCCAGAGGAGTGCAAGACTTCAGGTTTTATTTAGCAGGACAGGTTTTATTTAGCAAGACAGCAAGTGAGAAGTAAGGTAAGAATGGGGGGGGGGTTGTGTAATGGAAGATCAGAAGATCATCAGGAGGATGATGTGGTGTTGACATCAATTCCCAAGTTTTGACAGCTGGTTGACAACTCTGGGAAGGGTAGGGCTGTCTCCACAGCTGCAATCAATCAAGGCCAATGGAGACTCTGATGGACACCTGAGCTTCATTTGACCTTGATGGGACTTTGAATGGACATGGACTGAAGGGATGGCACACCTGAGCCTAATTTGGACTTAACAAGGGGCTGCAGGAATAAAAGGCAGCTTCAGAAGAAGCAAAGACCTACAGGACCCCTGACCCAGATCTACAGAACCCAGACCTACAGAACATGGACGGACCACGACCTACAGGAGAAGGGGACTGCCAAGACTCTGCTGGAGGGGATACAGAGGAGGGACTCTGCTGCAGAAGATTGGACTGGGAAGACTGGACTATGCTTTGGACACTGGACTTGACCTGGAGGCTCTGGACCTTTACCCACTAAATTAAGTGGAGTTTTGGGGAGGGAAAGCCTCTGGACAAGAGGACTTGCAGGGAATAAGTATTTGTAGCAATAAAGTTGGTTAACTGCTATAGATAAGGAGTTCTGTGTTCATTCCTTTGTACACCACAGCTGTTGTTTCTAGAGATAAGGACGTGTTAATTAGCCAAAAAATTGGGCAATAGAAGGCAGTTGGAATAATTGGACGGGACAAATTGGTGTAGTCGGCAGGATTGCAACAAAAATTGGCATAGTCGGTGTTGGATGAAATTAAAATAGTTTCCTCTTTGGGGGTGAAGCAGAGTAGCTTAAGCAGCGGACCCCCCCTTTGGGTATCACCCTAGGGAACCTTCTTCACCCGGCTGACTGCTAATCAATAAAAACTGTTCAGCTAACACTGAGAGACAGCAAGGCCCTGGAGCTGCCTGGCCCTGCGTGCCATGTGCTCAAGATGGCCTGGGCATCAGAGCCCTGGTATGCCCATCTTAACAGGTCGGTGGTCAGAGGACAAGAGGAAGTGCTCAGAGGAGAAGGGAAGGATAAAGGGTTAGGGCCACACCCCACAAGGATCACAGAGAGAACAGGTAAAAAGGTCAGAGTCACTGGGCCATAGCTTGACCCCTTCTGGACAGCATCCTGCCCCCTCTGGACAGCAGATGGAGTTGCATCAACTCCAACAGTCGGCAGGATAGGGAAAATTGTACGGGACAGGTTGAAGCACAGAAGCAGTGGACCCAAGTCACCATCAGATCGTGTTTCACCCCATCCACCCCTGCTGTTCACCACAATATTATATGCTCCGTTTCAATACAAAGAAATACTGTACTGAAATATGCCCTTGACTAATTAAAAGTGTTTATCAAGGAACAGCCACATATTTTCATTTTCTCACTATGTGACTTCTTTAGTTTTCAGACTTTCACCACCAGTTACCACTGCAAACCTCTCTTTCTTCACTTATGAAGCAAGTTTAAGGCTATGTCAAAACATGGTAAGCAAGTGCTTTGCATGAAGGTAGCCCAGGAAAGACCACTGTCTGAAACACTGGAGTGCAGCTGACAGTGTCAACAATATTGAGTAATGGATAGACCAATGGGGTCTGAACATTTTGTTGCGAGTTTGTCTCAGTTTGCTTTCTGTTGCTATTCTGGCCACTCTTATGAAATAGATACTTCATTCATTTTTAGATTTCATGTAATCAGCATGCTGCAGACTACACTTATTTTTAAAAACCAGTTTTTCATGAGTTGCACATATAAACATAGGAAGCTGTCTTACGCTACCTTACACCATTGGTCTATCTAGGTCAGCTGTATCTACTCTACGCTACTTAATAGCAGCTGTCCAGATAGCAGTATTCCCAAGGCCCACCTGAAGAAACCAGGGATTGAACCTGGGATCTTCTGTATGCAAAGCAAGTGAGATGCTGCTGGGCTATGGCCATCCTTCTGGTTGCAAAAACCATTAAACAATTTTAATTCATGCATGAACTCTAAGCACTTTTACTTAGGTGTAGTAAATACAGCTTCCAGGATAGAATCAGAGACATGTTCTCAGTTACCACAAGAAATCCTCCTATTTTTCAATCTGAAATGCGTTCTGAAATGTATATGTAAGTGATTTGTTGAAGCTCCATTTTACGCTTCGCTGAGCTCCTCTTTAACCTGGGCCAGATCTGAAATGGCACATCCTACTTCCCAAAGGGAAAAATAAAATCCATACCTTTAGAGGAGTGGGTGACATATAGCAGAAGAAAAACGGCTTGCCTTTTGTGTCATTTTCCATTGGATTGCAGTCGGACTACTCATAAGAGCCCTAAACTTTTGAAACACACACTGCATACTCCTGCATAGATGGGTATCTTTCAGTTTCAGTAACAGCAAAGAATATGAAAATTACACCAGAAGGGAAAATCATGCAGTTGGGAAAGATTCAGAGACAGAGAGGCAGGACAAAAATTTAAATATCCTGGGGGGAGCGGTTTTATTACTCATTTTTATCTGAAGTATGAGAAGAACAATAGTTCATTTGTAGATCCATTTTCATTTGGGAGAAAAGGGAAAAGCCCAGTTTGCATGGGGGGGGGGATTGCATGGGAAGAAAAGAAGGGACAATGTTTGCGTGATTGAAAGGGAAGAAGGTAGAAGAAAATGTCTCCAAAGACTGCCACTTGCTACTAAGTTCTTTATGAACAACTGTCAGGTCTATTTTATGATATGTACATTTCATTTACCCAATAATTTCAAATGCTCTGTTCGTTTGCTGACCTTTGGTGGCCCTGTTTCTTTCTTAACTGGTCTATACTGTCCATCCACATCGATCTGTGGACAAAGGACTGTCAGATAGAATCAATATATCATTCCTTTAGTAACAGGACTGGGTTTTGCTCAGTTTTCTTTCATTTTTTAAAAATCAATATTTCTAAAAAGGTGCATTGTAAATTAAGGCAGAATTAATACTTGTCTTCAGGCAAGTTATGTATAATCATAAGTGCAGTTTTTTAAATGACAAAACCCTTTTGAATAAATATATAAGCCATTTACATCTACAGAACACAGAAATCTAAATTAATAGGCCTACAACTCTGGCTTTTATCTAGCACCATTATGGAGTTTGATGCCAATCAGTTTTAATTATGTTTATATGGGATAGTGATTTGTCTACTTTCTTACAGTTTTACATTCACATTGCTTGTTGTTTAATGTAGAACATTTGTTCTATATATACTCATTTATCACAGTATCACCTAACAAGATGGCACATTTTTCTCATCTGTTATCTCTGTTCTGTAGTGCTGAAACAATTCTTTCTGGCAAAGTTAAAATTGATAAATATAGACAAACTACTACTTACTGTTCACTGCATGTTTTGAAAGTACCATTCCAAACAGAAGTGAACTCACTAATCTTAAACTAAACTTTGAATAATAAAGTGATAAGATTTTGAATCCATGTACCACATATATTCATCTTTCTCATTGACAAGTCAAGGGTCGGTTTTAAGCCAAAAGTCATAGAATTTGCTATGATCCATGGATACGTTGAGGGTAAAACTTGGGACACTTTGCCTTCTTCTCCAAACAGGAAAGGCGCTTTGTGACGTTATAGTACAGAACTTCCGCAGCAGCAGCCCTGATAAAGACTACAATTCCCATAAGCACCTTCACCTCTATTCCTATTTGGAGACGTTAAAAAGGCTACCATTTTTCTTTTTTTCCCCTTTTTCTTTTTTTGCTTTCTGTTCCTGCTTCAGAACAATTACTGGTAAATAAAATTGCTCCATTTTCTTTTTCCACCTCTCCCTCTATCCTGCTTCTAAGCCCAGTCCCTGCATTTCACCAAGCAGCTGCTCTTAGAAGCTTTTTTCACCTCATTGACCCATATATAAGTCAATCCAAGTATTCAGGGTCAATTTAAAGGCATATTTTTGACTTATACATTATCTTGTTGGCATCCTTCAGTCTCAGAAGACTATGGTGTCACGCTCTGAATGGTGGTTCTGGAACAGAGTGTCCTCTCCAGTGCGCGAAGCCTGGGTAAAGTAGATATGGAGGATAGACTGTTTCCCATGCAGCAAATCCCCCCTCTCCACGTCGCTGAAATGGTCCAATGGAAAGGCAGAGGCCAATATGGTTGGTTCCAGCAGTGTCGCAGGAGTTGCCAAAACGTGACTGTGTTCAGCCATGAACTGCCTCAGGGACTCCTGCTCCGGATTTTGCCTCGAGGTTGACTCCTGAAGCCTTTTCCATAACTGGATGTAACCACAAGGCAGTGAAGGTTTGGGATCAGAGTCTTCCTTCTCTCAGATGAGCTGCCTTCCCAGGCTGACGAGTCCCATCTACCCGGTGGCTGTTTAGTCGCCTCCTACGACAAGTACAGCCAAACTGAGGGCCTATTCTTATCCCTAGCCCCCAGGGGATGCTTATACATTAGTATATCCAGTAATCTGTGAATGAAATCACGTTCCTTCAGTGACTGAATTACATATAAATCATTTCATGAACCTTCTCTTGCAATCCATGTTATTCTGACTTTACAGAAAGGGGACAGAAAGCAATAAGCATTACATTTTTGCCCAGCCCAAAGGTGTACATATTTAGAGTGCAATCCTAACCAACTTTCCAGCACTGACATAGCAGTGCCAATGTGGTGTGCACTGCATCCTGCAGTGGGGAGGTAGTCAAGGGAGCCTCCTCAAGCTAAGGGCATGTTTGTTACCTTACCTTGGGGGCTGCATTGTAGCTAAGTCAGTGCTGGAAAGTTGGTTAGGATTGCACCCTTAGTCGCTGCTGCAACATTGGGCAGAAATGGCTTAACATACAAAAAAGTATACCAGCAACATTACATCACAGAGTTGCTGGGAAATCATTAGAAAAGTTTCTTGTTTTTATACATCTATCCAGAGAGAAACATTGCTAGTAATCTGTACATACACCAGAAGCCAATATAATTTTTACATACAGAATCATGTGCAGGGCCAAAACATCTGGCTATAGGAAGCCAAGTAATGCAAAATCTATGCAGAAATCACAGCTTCTGAATGTCAATTATGTCATGTGTGTACAGTGCCTTCTGGTTTAATCTAACTAATCTCTTTTGCTTTTTGTTGAGATACTGAGCTCAACGAAACAGTACTCATGTAATGTTTAATATTTTGTTGCTCATGTATTCTAAAGAGGTATGCTATCAGTTAGTTGATGCCATGCGGCTGGTTCCATGGGGAAAAAACTCAATACTAGTGGGTGACATAGGGCACAATTCAAACCCACTTTCCAGCACCGACATAAGAGCAATGCAGCTCCTGGGTAAGGAAACAAATATTCTCTTACTTTGAGGAGGCCTCCATGAATGCCTCCCAACTGCAGGATGCGGCACATGTCCCATTGGCACAACTATGCCAGTGTTGGAAAGTGGTTTAGGATTTGGGCCATAGTATGGCAATGCACTAAGCTTGAAAATATGCATATGCTTCATCAGACAGCTTAGGAAAGACAGCAATTTATATTGCAACTAGTTAAAGACTTGTAGAATTTCATCATCAAGCTGGGAAAAGTTTATTGTCACCAAAGTGTTTATGCAGATTTTTCTACTGAAGTAGTTGTTAGCATTGGAAGGGTGGTGGGAATCTATTTAAAAGAAAAGGAAGAAAAAAATATCTGTATGGGTATGCTCTGTAACTTTACATATTCTGTCAGAGATAGAAGACTATGAGGGTATTGGAAGGCAGGAAGAGAACAGAATGTATTAATGAAGTTTATTAGAGTAATTCCTGAAAAAGAGTAGAAGAGATTAAGGTTGGATTCTCTTTATTGATTTGCTTATCTATTTGTGCACATCTTACACACTTCTTATATTAAAACAAGATCAGATTTATCTGGATCAATGAATCATTAATACATTATTTTATAAAAGCGTGCTACATGAGATTACAACATTCTCCTACAGGGACAATAGGGAGACTTGAAGAATGTAGAAAAACCGAAATACTAAATGAGAGTACAGGTGGGACCTCGATATCCCCCTTTGGATACCGAAATCCATGGATACCGGTGTCCATGTTGTACAAAGTTCCCACATGCAAGAAACACAGAAAGGGAACTCTTGATGATTATAGCAATTGTGATGGTGCCAAGTACCAAAGCCCTGGGAACTGTAGGTCTTTCAGAGCAACAGAATGAAAACTTTGGGAAGAAGCCTCCTAGGCCGGGAATTTTGGTGGCTCAAGGAGCCAGCCACTTTCCTCCTACATAGCTTCCAAGGCTTGCTACTGTTCTTCCTTCTGCTTGCCCAGAAACCACTTGACTGTGTTTTGCCTGTTTAACTAACCTGTTTGGGTGCACCTACTTTTCTATTCTTTAATTTGTTTTGCCCAATTCTGTTATATCAGACAGGACTAATTTTTCCACAAACTGGTTTTCTAGGAGTGACATTTTGACTTCTCCTGGAGTTCAGCTAGCCTGAACTGTGTACTAATGACATGTCTGAACTAGATCACCCAGGCCTAGTATACTGTCAGGTGGAACACAGGGAACAAGATTAGCATTTAAGGTAAGGAAATTGTTTTATTCATAGTATTTTAACATATCAGAAAATTGTGAAGCAACTTTTGAGTCTTTAAAAACTTTTATAATGAGAAATTTGACACATTTTTATGATCTTTGTACCTATTAATCAAAAACATTGACAACAGTACATAAATAAACAAAGAAGCATTTCACTAATTATTTCCATCACATATTACAGATGGCAGTTTCTTACCACTTTTTTCAGTACTTTATAATTTTCTTTAACTGAAAATCCATTTCTTTGTCCAGCAACTAAACAGACCTGATTAATTTAAGCAGCATGAGTCAGCAGAGTACCAGGTGCAAAAGAGTAAACTTGGAAGTGAGGAAAAATTCACATGATGTGAATTGAGAAACCTGCTAGGCATTCTTGCCATCGCATTGTTTCAATACTGGCTACTAAACACTCATCTAACTACATAAAAGCTTGTTTTTCATAGTGGACTAGCAGCTGCCATTTCAAAAGTGGCTTATTATCAATTATCAATAATTATATTTTGGGAAGATAACCTGTATATTTTTAAGATGTTGCACAAGAGGGCTGGTTGAATAACAGACACATGAACCAAAGATTGGGTACCGTCCCAATGTAGCCATTCATGATGTGATTTTGAAAGAGATGCGATTACCTAATGGACACTACCAAACAGCAATAAAATGATGAGACTGATGAGTATCTGGAACCTGCAGCAACTATGCTCAAACTGTGAGGATGCAAGCACATAATAACACAAGACATTTATCTGTATACTGATAACACAGGCCTACAAAATTGAGGGTCAGAAAAGTTTTCCCAAACTTTATGATGGTATGATATGAATTTGGGGTGCTGATTCAAAAAATGGCATCTGTTTTACCCTATTACATCTAGTTTAGGAGATATAGTATAGCCTCTTTAGTGAATGGTTCAAGCAGCTTCCTCATGAGGAAGCTGCTTGAACCATTCACTGAAGAGGCTATGCCATGTCTCCAAAACTAGACGTGATAGGGCAAAACGGATGCCATTTTTGGAATTAGCACCCCAAATATACCCAGGAACTGGTGTAACGTTTAAGGAAGCAAAATGTGTGTTGGCCTGTGTAATCGTGTCCATAGTCAATAATAAGATTTTATCAAAGGAGTACTAAAATGGCATATAAAAAGCAGTATGGACAAATTGTTTTAAAAATAGAGAAAGCATGCATTTCAAAAGAAAAAGTGAATATTCACACGTTTTCCTTCCACATACTCATGAGACGCAGCCGTGTTCTCAAATATCAGTGACCATATATATGGTCTTGGTTCATAAGCAACTACTATGACTTTCAATCTTTTATTCGATATTGGTATCTACAGCAGTGGAAAAATAAGCTCAGGTAGTGAGGAAGAGGAGACAGTTTAAATCAATGGAACTGTGTGAACATTTTCAGGCGCCACTTCAAAGTATTAATGACATACAGTCATTTGCTGACGATATGTCGATTCTCTAGCCAATGGAAAATTACCAGTCGTGAATCAAATAAACATTTACAGGAATCTGCAAATGAAACAGCTATATCCATGATGACAAGGAACCTCATAAAAGTGGCCCATTTATTCTCTCTGAGCACTCATCCCCACTGTAGGGGATCAATAACAAACCTCATGCATTTCTGACTGTCATGTTGCAAATCCTCTTTGCATTTATGCAGAAGGAAATGCCCCACCTACCCTTCATTTCAGAAACTTTAAAGCTATTAAAGAACAAAACTGGTATCTATCAAAAGAAAACCCCTTTCATTTAAACCTACAAGTATTCTGTTGTACTTAGGCTGCCATAATGACACTGCTGTGCAGTACATAAGTTCTGCACAAATAGTTAGCTAGCATAGGAGAAATGAAACCAGTAATCACAAATAAAACACAAGTCTTCTGTTGTTAGACACAGAGATTCTGAAACAGCAGTAGTGAGATAAGCAGCTATGGTTCTGCCCCATTTGTTATCTAGAGCAGGGGTGCCCAAACCCCAGACCAGGGGCCACTTGTGGCCCTTGGGGACTCCCAAACCAGCCCTCAGGGAGCCTCCAGTCTCCAATGAGCTTCTGGCCTTCCGGAGACTTGCTGGAATCTGCGCTGGCCCAACACAACTGCTTTCAACATGAGGGAAACTGTTCTACCTCTTGTGTGAGCTGTGGGATGAGGGCCCCTTTCACTGCTTGTTGTTTCACATGTATGATGCAGCAGCAGCAGTGAAGGAAAGGCCAGACCTACTTTGTGCAAGTCCTTTTATAGGCCTTGAGCTATTGCAAGACCTTCATTCATTCATGTAAGTTCATCTTTAATATATTCATTTATGTTAATTTATTCAAATTTGAATTGTAAGTGAATTCTTTTTTCCTGGCTCCCAACACTGTGTCAGAGCTCCCAACAATGTGGCCCTCCTACCAAAAAGTTTGGACACCCCTTATCTAGCACAAGTCATCACTAAAATATTTTGCAGCCCATTCTTGTTGTAAGCATTCTTTACTGTGCTCAGGAAGTGGATATCAATGTAATCAAATTATCATTAAAGAAACATTAAGCCATACACTTAAGAACTAGATGTCATTAGTGGATGACCTATATATATATTGAGTAAAAGTGACATTTGGTCCTAATAAAACAATATTTGATGTTTAGGGCTATACTGTCAGGGTCTTCTAGAGCAGCGTTTCTCAAACTATGAGTTGGGACCCACTAGGTGGGTCACGAGCCAATTTCAGGTAGGTCCCCATTCTCATTGGCATCCTTCTGTCTCAGAAGACTATGGTATCGCGCTATGAAAAGTGGTTCTGGAACAGTGTCTAGTGCAGTTAAAAAGGCCAATTTGGGAGTGACAATCCCTACCACACTGGGAGCAAGTGTAGTCTGTCCCTGGTGTGTCTCCCTGGCTATGGGTCTTCCTTCTCCGCCTCTTTGCCTCAGTCTGTTGGGCAAGTGTCTCTTCAAACTGGGAGAGGCCATGCTGCACAGCCTGCCTCCAAGTGGGATGCTCAGAGGCCAAGGTTTCCCACCTGTTGAGGTTCATTCCTAAGGCCTTCAGATCCCTCTTGCAGATATCAGTGTATCGCAGCTGTGGTCTACCTGTTGGGTGCTTTCCCTGCACACTCAGATCCATAGAGGAGATCCTTTGGGATCTGGCTATCGCCCATTCTCACAACATGACCAAGCCAACGCAGGCATCTCTGTTTCAGCAGTGTATACATGCTAGGGATTCCATTCATTTCAATATTTTATTTTTAATATATTAGACCTGATGCTACCATGGTATTTGATTGCATTTGGGGAAATCTTACAGACCTGTACTTTTAACAAGCTACTATGTATATTCTTTTAACAATGATAGTCAATGAGACTTACTCCTGGGTAAGTGTGGGTACGATTGCAGCCTGGGATTGTTAAAAATTTTCTTGCTTGATGATGTAACTTCGGGTCATGACATCACTTCTGGGGGAGGGGGTCCTGGCAGATTTTCATTCTAAAAAGTGGGTCCCGGTGCTAAATGCGTGAGAATCACTGCTCTAGCGAAAATGAACAACTGTTCAGCATGCCAGGCCTCTTGAATGTGCCATGCAGATAGCTGATAGGTGTACCTGCTGCACTGCTTTGGATTCTATCAATCAGAAAGCCATTAGGAGTATGCCCAGTGGTTGCTACACAACCACTCATGAATCCTGTCTATGAATCAACTAAAAGTTTAAGTGCAGCTGCTGGCTTTGCTAACAAAGAATCAGAGAAGGAGCTACCAGGAAAATCTGGAAGTGAGTCAAAACAAAAAGTCAGCCATCCATCTTTGCCTCTATCTAGGGCTCCAAAGCAGCTGTAGTTACCCGTATGTGGAACCACAATATAAATGTGTATAAATAAGCCAGAGAGTCTCAGGATTTTACCAGTCTAGTTTTTCTTCCTAATATTAACAGTTATTAATATTGTATACCCTGACTCTGCATGTTTACTTGAAAACAAAATACTCTAGCAGAGCTATGACTCATGTTTCTTGTGCTAGCTTTCAGATCTGAACAAAAATGTCTTCTTTTTACAGTTTTAAATGATGAGCTTGGACAATCTACTGACATACCTAGAAACCTGATTCTGAATTTATGTACTTGGAAAGAAATCTCATTGTGCTCAGTGGACACATGACAAACATTTTTTCCTCAGGCAGGTATAAAAATATAGAGAGATTTTTTTTCAATTATAATAATATAGCCTCAAATCTACACGTGTGTTTCTTGCTTAAGTCTTACTACTCCGAGATTCATCAATAGTGATGTTGTTTGTATGGCAACTCCTTTAAGAGCTACAAGAAGGGCCTCTTTTTAAAATCTGTATTATATTTGTCAAATGTGCTCAAGGACTGTCATCAAACACCAAGGATGTGCATTTCTGTCACACATCCCTCAAATCCAAGAAACAGAATACATTATAATTTCATGAACGTTGTTAGAAACATGCATTGTGAGTGGATATCTCCTAATTTTTGTCAATTACAGGAGAAACCAATCTAGTTTAATGCTTTTTTTTAGCAATGCTATTTTGTAACATTTGAAATAAAAGGGGGAAAAAGGTGACAAACCTTTCATTTTGCCTTGTTACAAGCATCCTGTTTAAAGGATTAGATGCAATGTTTGTAATAAACATGAGTATCAATTTTTAAAATGTGTTCAAAGAATGGCAACATATCACAAGCTGTGAAAAAGACTTTAGTTCAGGGAATGGCCTGAGAGGCAATAGGCCAGCAGGATAGCACTGGGATTAGCCCTAATTATCTCATGTTTCACCTTAATTAACTACTGATACAGAAGGTAAACTCTGCAAGATCTATAGAGAGACCTTAGGCCAGTAGGCACCATATCTAAACTGCCATTGTTTACACATTATAATCTCTCTTTTGAATTCCCTTTAATTCCTTGAAAAGATTAGCTTTGGGATACATGGTGCATGCTGATGAGCTATGCTATATAGATAAACTGTCATTTTTATATTTCTTGGACAAATAAACACACACCAAATAAGCCCTGAAGTTATTATTGGCCTGTTGGCAAGTTGCCAAATGAACAGAACATGAACTTTGTAAATGCTACATGCACCATAACATAAATATGAATTGGCCTGGAAAAGATCCATAAAGGGTCTCGCCCTACACCCAACCACATGGCTGTGATACTGTACTGAGAACAACAATAACTCTGAATGTGTTTGGGAAAAGAAGAAATTAAAACTACAACTACAAGCACCAATACTTGGAGAAAAAAATGAATTTCACATACAGTTGCTGCTTCATTTGAATGTTTTCTCAGTTATCTGGTTTTCTCAATCCAGAACAATGCAGAGAGAAATGAGAAATTGGCACTACACCTGATCAAATATCTTGAAAGTCATTTGACTGGGGGGAGGGGGGGAAGGTTTGTCAAGCAATTTTCTGCTCTCCCTCTCTCCTCACCAAAACACTAGGATCAGGGTGTATATAAAATTGTTCTTATTACTGTAATAAGAACATTTCAGTATTAAAGCATTGGGTTTTTTTTTTAAAGAACTAAATTTGCCCTTAATTATTTTTTTAAAATGGTGTTTACAAACATTGAATGGTCTAAGCCAGGGGTCTCTAAACTTTTCAGCCAAAGGGCTGCATCAAACATCTGGCACAGTGTTAAGGGCCAGAAAAAAAAAAAATTAAATTTAAAATTTAAATAAATGCATTAGAGATGGAACTTAGATGAATGAATAAATGGGCTCAAATGTCTAGGATTTCTCCAAACACCAACACAGCCCAAAGCACACACTTAAACGGACTCCCATTCCCCAACCCCACAAGCACATCTCTGCTTGTGTTTGGCCAACTGGGCCAGAGGCTCTCAGGGGTTCAGAGGCTGGCCGCAGGCAGATAGAAGCTCGCTGCGGGCCACATCTGGCCCCCGGGCCTAGGTATGGAGACCCCTGGTCTAAGCCAAAGGGCAAAAATGATTGTGTGTCCTGGTTTCCCCCACCTTTAAATTTTACTTGTGGGGGACATATCACACCCATTTCAGAAGCACATCTCCATTAACAGAAACAGCAAACTACAAATACAGGGCCTCCTCTCTGCAGGTGACATGTGGAGTCATACTAAGAAAAACAAAAAATATTATGAGAGAGGAAATAAACCCAAAATACATGCATGAAGTTTCTGTGAATTTGTTCCTAACATGAACATTTTGTTCTAACCTGAACACTTAAACACAAAAACAGAAAATCTCCCAAACAGTGAATTTTAATGGACAACACAAGTCAGAACAAATGAAGACACAGGAGAACTAGAATAGTTGTAGGGCAGCGGAATCATTTAAAATATCATGATTTATTTTCAACCGTTTTTGTCTCATGGCACACTGACAAGGTACTAAAATTGTCAAGGCACACCATCCATTTTTTGACAATTGACAAGGCACACCATGCTGTTCGTGGGGCGCTCATATCCCCCAATAGCCCTACTACCCTACTAAATAAATGACCCTACTAAAAAAAAACACAAGGTTGTGCAGGAGGCAGCACAGCACTGCCAGCAGCAAAAGGGCAACTCTTGAGTCACCGTAGAATCAAGAGCCTCAGTGCTGAGCAGCAGACCCGACACAAGGCTCAGGATCCCTCCCTCCCACCCTGCTTCCTCCCTGGGCATGCCTCCTCCCTGTCCTTCCTTCGCCCACCCCAGAACACCTCCTCCCCAGCTCCCCTCACACCCCTGCTACCTCTCCGCTGCCCGCTGGTTCGGGTGACCGCTGAGCATCAGAGCACCGGTGATCCACCGGCGCTAGCCCAGCATGAGCCAGCGCTGAGCTAGCATCAGGCGCTGGACCGGTGCTGAGAGCAGCAAACGTGCTTATGGCACATTTGCGACACTCACCGTCAGTGGATTGCCGGCAGTGCAAGCTGAGGATTGGGCCTTGAGACTCTCAAGTGCTGTTCTCATATTAATATTTCTCTTTATACAAATAGAAAGCCTTACAAATTTAGTTTCACTGCCTGGCTATGTGCTGCAAACAATACATGCTTAAGCCATCCTGTCTTTCCCAGTCAGATGTTACTTTATAAGCAAGTCAACAAAGCAACAGTAATTTGGGTTCATGCACACCCTCTTATCAGTACCCCTTACTGCACACAGAGGCGTTGCATACAGATAAATGTGGTGGAGCCTGGTATGTATAATAAACTATATGTTTGATACTAGGGAGGACACAGGAGTGTTTGAGCTTGAATCACTCCCATTATTACCATTAGCTGACTTCCTCTTGGAAAAAAAGTAACATCTAATTCATCCCAACATTTATTGCAAACTCTCTTATATGAGAATTTGGTTTATTAGCTATTGGAAGAGAGGTTTGTGACAATTTAGAAGGCTCTGCTTATTGGAAATGTCTAAGGAACTGAGAACTTTCTCTGGGATCTCACTTTCTTCATATGAATGACAAACTGCCATTCATTGAGGGACAGTGTAATTTCACTGGTGACTGGTGCCCATTCCGGATCACTGCTTCATTTCACTTGTGGTGTCATCTTATGCTCTGGCCAAATTGCTCAATGGACTGATAGGGCTTTAGAAGAAATTTAAATAAAATACCGAACACATAATGGAAGACTGTCAATTATATTGTGATAAACATTGATATAAAGAAATTGATAAAAATACAGAAGTTAGCTTTTTTTTTAAATAAAGGGCAAAACAAAATGAATACATAAGCTACTATTACAAAGGAGATTTTGTTATCTTTAGCCTGTGCATCTAGAGAAAAACACAATGTGCTGTCACTTCCCTTTCCCTATGTTCTTTTCTGTGTCATATTTACATAGTATTAGTTCCTTTATAAGAGTATATAATTTGTTTTGTCAAACAAAATTGAGAATTGCATAACAATCACTTATGCTATCTATTCCAATTTTATATTTAAATTTTGAGGGCCGGGAAAAAATTTAAATATAAAATTGGAATAGATAAATTAGAGATGGAATTTAGATGAGGAATTTAGAGGGCTCTCTGGCCCTCAGAACACCCTCCAGACACAACCAGAGCACAGCTTTCAAGGGACAAGAGGCTGGCCGTGGGCCAGATAGAGGCTTGTCGCAGGCCGCATCTGGCCCCTGGGCCGGGGTTTGGAGACCCCTGACTTAGATGCTTTAAATCAGGGGTGCCAAATTTAAGGTCCCAGGGCTGGATATGGCCCTCAGAAGCTTTGTATCCAGCCCTCATGATAACTGGGCTCTTCCAGTACCACCATCAGCTACTCTAAGCTGCAAAGTGAAGCCTCCATAAAAGCAGTGCTGCTGAAAGGGTACCCCACTTGATAATTGGGCACTCCTTTATCTTGATCAAGGTTTGCATATATTCTCTTCTGTCATTTGCAGCTAATGAGTTCTTAAGTGAAAACAAAGTGCTTATTTCTGGTTTCATCTGCTTAATAACATCACTTCTGGTCCTCACAAGGCATCATGAATGCAATTTGGCCAGTTGTATAAAATGGATTTTACACCCCTGCTTTACATCACCTTATAAAATAATGCATTTTCTTTGGGGGAAAAAATCCAAACACCTAAAAGCTCCTTTGAATGTTTTAAACATCCATCATATACAATTCTGAAACATTCCAGCTTTGAACAACAATACAGTAGTTCATTAGGACAATCAATGGAGGTCAGGATTCTACTAGTAGTAGCAGAGAAGAAATGGAAGATTCTAGTCCTTTTGCTAGATATAAGTAAGTTTGTGTTCATGGAAATGTGAGAAAGAATGAAGCATGTTTGTGAGAATGCACATGAGACGAGTGCATGCATTTCTGCCTCAGCGCGATACCATAGTCTTTCGAGACTGAAGGTTGCCAACAATATGAAAAAAATTACATGTGAATATGTACAAAAATTCCCTTTTGTCCTTCTACCCACAAAGAGTCTTTGTATGTCCCTACTTACAGACATTATTCACATCACTGCTTGTTTTTGGTTTTTTACTATGACCTGTTATTTAAATGTTTATTTCCAATCTGACTGCTAAAATTTTAATTACAACACCTGCATGCACTTAACTCATGGCAATTTTTGATGCTTAACAGATCCCATTAACTGACTGGAAACATATTTATAATGTAAAAAATAATACAATTTTGTAAAAAAAAACAGAAATAATTTTCTGTCACAAATACACAGGGAATGATACATACCTTGGTTATGTTTGCTACTTTAAAGAATACTTACACTATAATAATGCAAGAGGAAGCTATGATCTCACATCAGGAATAATAAGCAAAACAGGATGGCGTTAAGGAAATGCTGAGATGTGGGTCTTCATAAGAGGTCCCCCCAGAGTAGTCAGTGAAATGGTAGTACCTCTCTTTCTTAAACTTCTTTCTTGAATCAATGCATTTGAATCAATGAATCGATATATTCTTTTAAGACATTATGGAGATTAAGGTTCTAATCACAAAGGATCCAATTTCAAAGTGAAATGGCATTATAGTGGCTCTCTGTTCAAACTGTCTACAGATGACTAGAAAGATTATATTTTTGAATCTGTACTTAAGAATATTTTCCATACTAATCAATGACATGTATTTATTTTTTAAAATGGGCAAAGCTTTCATATTGTTGAAAAGTAGTACATACTTTTTTCAACAGTAAGCATTGTCCTTCCATCATGCTATCTGTCCCCACAGTCTATTTTTTTATTTACAATTTCTATACCTCTTTTCCTATGCTCAAAGTGTTGTACAAAATAGAAATTAAAAGATAATATATGTTATAAAAACTATGGGCCTGACTGAAACACAAACTTATTTAACTGTAACAGTAGGGAACTGTAGTAGCTCCAGCAGTGATCTAAAATCACTCCCAAACTTTCTGCCTGCCCACCTTCCATTTAAATGGTGTACTTTTTTCCCCCTTGTGTACTCTCTAGTTCCTGAGAATTCAGGTTCCAGTCCCAGCCCAGTTCATTGTTGGACCATGCTCACAATATCAATTCTCGATTCTGTGTGTGTATGAAACAACCAATACATGCAACTTATCATACAATCTGCCATTTTGCATCTGAGACTGTCTCACCAAGCTGCCAATTCATGACACACTTCATCGCCCCAAGCTGCCAATTCATGCTGGTAGCTCCAAATGCTCTGGTCAAAAACATTAGTTCTTGGAAATCTAAAGCCTGCCTATTCTCGCTTTATAACATTTGGCAAGACTTGCAGTTCACTGCTCTAAGTGCAATGTCTTTAGCTATGCCTTTACTCATCATATACCAATGATGGCTTCTTATTCAGGCACTCCAGTTGTTGGAACCATAATATCAACAATGAACAGATTAGACAGTTAATCCTTTCGTGCTTATATATATATATCACGTTAAAGATCTTGAAACAAAACCTCTGCTATTGCCTCAGACTGAAGTGATGTAGTACAAATAAACCAAAAACTTTTGCCTAGTTCCTGAAAGTATATTATTGCACCCTGTAAAGTTCAGATAATTGCTTCAAATTCAGATTGATGTAGATTTTCTTTAGCTATGTTAACTATTTGATGTGTATTTTATCTTTTGGATAGGGGTCAAAAGTTCATAGACACAGATCTTTCACTTTTGTCAACATGAAATCATGCATATGAATCTTATTCATTGAGTGGAGAGACAATCCACAATAAATAGAATAGGAAATTTTATACTCACACAGTCCAAGAAACCCAATTACTAGATTTATTTTTTAATATCTATCACTCAAAACATGACCATCTTATATACAGATAGTGAAGGCAATGGTCCTAGCACTTTAAGGAAACATAGCTCTCTCAAGAATTGAGAACCAGTAGAGAAAAAACAGGAAGTTGCCAGAGGGGCAGACTGGGCTGCCCTGCTGATGGAACTAGTGTTCCTTAAGCACTGGATGCCATAAGGCAGCTGTACTATGTGCTCTGGCAGTGCACATTGCTGGAGTGCCAGTAAGAAGACCAGAGGCTTCACATGCATACCATTGCCATCCTAGCCACCCAGTGGAGCAGGTAAGCCAGCATTAGAGGGTGGAATGGGGTAGGCAGAGGGAGGAAAGGGGTAAAGAGACTGTGGGAGGGGTGGGTATAGTGGCAATGGTACATGCCAGATCCTATCTTCCTTCTCTGGAAGATAGGAGGCAGGAGATGTGGCCTGGTGGTTAAGTTGTTGCTTTGCCCAAAGAGGCTGACGCAGCTGAGAGGACAGAGCCATAAGGAGTCGCTGTCTCTAGTGATCAAGCTGTTGAGAGGGTGCAGGAATCAGTGTGATAACTGGGTAAGAGGCACTTTTTCAAGTGGGTGCTCCTCTTTTATTTAGCAGGGGGAGAGTAACTGGCCCTCCTCACCCCAGCAGTGTCTTTTCTAGTGGCTGCTGGTGTTCTTTTGCATCTTTTTAGATTGTGAGCCCTTTTGGGACAGGGAGCCATTTAGTTATTTGATTTTTTTCTGTAAACCGCTTTGTGAACTTTTGTTGAAAAGCGGTATATAAATACTGTCAATAATAAAAATATTATTATTATTATTATTATTATTATTATTATTATTATTCATCCGAGATGGAGGAGTATGGCAGTCAGCTGCTAAGAATGAATAACAGCTGGCTGATCTTTAGCTGTTCCTGCTGGAAGCTCAGAAGACAAGTGTCCAAAAAAAAGAATTTAGACCACACCATGAGGGAAAATATCTGGAAATGAGTTCTATGAGTTATTCATAAAACAGGGGTTCCCAAACTGGAGGGTCACAACCCACCAGGGGAACTGGAAGCAGGGCATAACCCCTTAACCCATTTTTACCTGGACCACAGGTGTACACATTTGGTCCCTGTTGCGTATATGCATGAAGCATTGGGTAGAAATGGCTTAAGGAGAATGGCCCTGCTCAGATGGCAGTGACAGTGCTGCAGCGATCACATCACTGCTGCTGCCAAGGGGCTTTTTTACTTACCTGAGGTGAGCAACGCTGGCCTCCTGCAGGGTCCTGGAAAACTGCAACCCCCTCTCATCTTCTCCACAGATTGTTTACAAGTTCAGGGAAAACAGGAAGTAGCTTTAGATCAAAGATAAGGACTTTGTAAACAAGCTGTAAACACGCTACCCCTAAAGGTCCTTCCAAGTATCCCTGGGGGTTCATGTACCCCAGGTTGTGAACCATTGTTCTATGTGATAAAATGGTTCACTGGCCACCAGGGACTTCAACAGGTCAGCACTGTTTGGATCCTTCATCCAGCTAGGTACGCTCAGAAAGTCAGAATATATTTTGCAGGATGGAAACATAATTTTTCTCAGAATTGTCAACTGGATTATGGTTAACCAAATGAAGCATTACTGACATACGAGGGTCGCCCAGAAAGTAATGCACCACATTTTTTTTTCTTCAACAATTATTTATTGAACACAATGAAACTTACACACAAGAAAGAATGATGTTTCTTCTACACTCCCTATTTTTCCACGTAATCCCCGTCCAGTTCTATGGCCTTCCTCCAGCGAGACACAAGGGCATGTATGTCCTGTCGGTACCACTCCTTGTTCTGGTCACGAAGCCATTTCTGCACTGTGCGAATCACCTCTTCGTCATCCTCAAATGTCTTCCATGAAAGGCATCCTTTAATGGCCCAAATAAGTGGAAGTCTGAGAGAGCTAGGTCAGGGCTGTAGGGTGGATGGGGTAACATAGTCCAACCCTGTTTAGTGATGTGTTCCGAAGTCCTCAAACTTGTGTGAGGCCGAGCGTTATCATGCTGAATCAAACATTCACCTGGGTTGTTATGGCGCCGAAGTCGCTGGAACTGCTTCTTGAGTTTGGTTAATGTCTTCACATAAGCTTCAGAATTAATGGTGCTGCCTCTTGGCATCACATCAATGAGTATGATGCCCTCACAGTCCCAAAACACAGTGATCATGACCTTACCAGCGGAAGCAGTTGCTTTGAATTTTTTTTTCTGTGGAGATTGAGGATGACGCCATTCCATCGACTGTTATTTTGTTTCGGGCTCAAAATGGTGAACCCAGGTTTCATCACCTGTCACAATCCTGAACAAGAATGCTTCCCCCTCATCTTCAAAACGTTTCAGCAACTCAGAAGAAATGTTTTTTCTGAGAGATTTGTGGTCCACTGTAAGACAGCGTGGAACCCGTCATGCACACACTTTTGAGTAATCAAGAGTCCGGATGATTGCATCCACACTTCCTTTGCTGATTGACAGCTTCAGCGCCAACTGCCTAGTCGTTATGCGTCGGCCCTCGCGAATGAGCACATCAGCAAGCCGCGTCTTGTCAGGTGTGACAGCCGTGGATGGCCGCCCCGAACGCTGCAAATCTTGGAGCTCTGACGAACCGCCTTCTAATGGCCTCACCCTCTGTGCCCAGCGACTAACCGTACTTCTGTCGACTGCAGATTCTCCATAAACTGTACACAAACGTTTGTGAATGTTCCCAACAGTTTCTTTCTCCACAGTGAGAAATTCAATGACGACATGCTGCTTGTAACGTACATCACTTACAGATGCCATTTCGAAACACTGCTGCAGCTACGCTATCTGTCTGAAGAAACCAAAAATTTGTGTGCGCACTCCTGAAAATTCAAATAATGTATATCTAAAGTTTCGCATTTGTACCATTACTGTAGGCTGAGAAAAAAAAATGTGGTGCATTACTTTCTGGGCGACCCTCGTACATCCCAAATTACTGCTCAGATTCAATGTCCACTTATGGTTCCAAGCCTATTAGTAATGTTCATCTAAAAAGTCCAATCACTTTCCATAGAACATGACAGAAATGGGAAATCTCTGGGCCAGGTTTTTAAGCGTATTATCTGACAACTTTTTATTTTATTTCATATTCAAAAGTAACTTAACACTTCTTCAGAATACAGTTCAACAATTAATTAAAAGTGAGACTTAGGGCTGAGTTCCCAGCTGCAAGCTTGATTGAGGGGGAGGGGGAGGAGACTCCATGATGCAGGTGGGCAGCCTTTAGGTAAGGGTACATTGCACAACTGAAATCTGGGAAGGCGGAACCTTGATTTGCAAATTGCACTGTTTCAAAAACATGGAAATTAAGACTGTGTTAATTTGAGAGCTACCTGCATATGTTCCCCCAATGCTAATTAGTAATTTTGTTATGAATAGGTAGGCATTGGCTAAAGGGGGACTCTGTGGTATTGCTGTTTACCATAAGTTACAATACACAGCAGGCACAGACACCATTAGTTCAAAATAAACTTGTTTTTAAAGATGAAAAGAGAGAATTTAGGGATTGGCAGCCCAAGCCTGAGCTGCCCAGTGCCCAGGGCTGCAGTGGCACTGAAAATGCCTGCTGCTGCATCCTGCATGTTCAACGGGCAATGCCAGAAGCTCCTCAGGAGAAGGGGACTTTCATCCCCTTCCCTGGGATAAGGCCAGTAGCCCGCAATGGGACTACTACGGCAACCCAAAGGTCGGCATAGAATTAAGAGCCTCTGTGTTGGGCGGGCTTCACTCCATTGGTCCCATCTCCTTCCCGCCCCACTCTCTCCTCACGTCCCCACCTACCTCTCTGCTGCCCAACAGTCCATGCAACTGCTGAGCGGAGGAGCACCGGTGCTCCACCGGCACTAGCCTAGCACCGGTCAGCGCTGGGCTAGCACTAGCGCTCCACCAGTGCTGAGGGCCATAAACGTGCCTTATGGCATGTTTGCAACAGTGCGTGCCAGTGGTAAGCTGGCACGTACTGCATAAGATTGGTCCCTAAGATCTCTGAGTATTAATGAATAAGAATATTACAAGCAGCAAACATTTGTATTACAAAACCGTTATTTCTGAATCTCCTATTTTAGTGATATAAAGCACTATATTAAACTGATTTCAGCAGAACTTTTGTTGTTTAAACGCTCCCTCTCTCTCCCTCTCTCTCTCCCCCCCTTCTGAATTGAGTTTATGAACAGCTGAAATCAATATTTAAATTCAAACATATGTGAAAAATATAGAAAGTCTTGAGTCAGAGCATGTACATGCTTTTCTTTCCTGGTTCTCTGACTATGCCTGAACAGTCTCATTGATTTGTATTGTCTGTCTGTCTCTCTGTGTTACATAGGGTTTATCCTGTGACCATCTTATATTTCTTAGATACAGTTGTAAGTTACTGTGATAAATGAAGTTTGGTTAGTATATGAGAAAACACCCATCCTATGGAGTACACTTAAAATACGTTCTGTTAATGAATATTTCAGTGGTGGACCTGTTGGCTCGGAATCCGCACTGCGATTCTGGATAGATGCTCTCTGCAAGTACCTGGAGCCTCTTTAGTGCAACTCGGGCAAACAGCTTTCCTACAATGCTAAGGAGAGAGATGCCGCAGTAGTTGTTGCAGTCACCCCTGTCGCCTTTGTTCTTGTACAGCGTTATGATGTTTGCATCCCTCATGTCCTGAGGTACTCCACCTTCTCTCCAGCAGACACAGAGGATTTCATGCACCTCAGTGACGATGATCTCTTTGCAGCACTTTAGGCCTTCAGCAGGGATGCTGTCTTTTCCAGGTGCCTTGCCAAAGGCAAGGGAGTCCAGGGCCACGTGAAGTTCTTCTAGGGTATTCTCCCTTAGACAACTGCAGGAGAAATGCAGGGAACAACGACAGCCACTCTTTATAGCCTTCATAGATCTCACGAAGGCTTTCGACCTGGTCAGCAGGGACAGCCTCTTCAGGATTCTCCCCAAGATTGGATGTCCACCCAGGCTCCTCAGCATCATAAGATCTTTCCACAAGGACATGAAAGGCACTGTTGTCTTTGGTGGCTCCACATAAGACCCCTTTGAAACCGAAGCGGAGTGAAGCAGGGCTGTGTTCTTGCGCCAACCTTGTTTGGGATTTTCTTCGCCATCCTGCTGAAGCATGCCTTTGGAACTGCAACATCTATCTCCGGACCAGATCAGAGGGAAAGCTCTTCAACCTCTTCAGACTGAGAGCAAAGTCCAAAGTCCAGCTGAAATGTCTGCATGACTTCCTCTTTGCCGACGATGCAGCTGTCACTACCCACTCTGCCAAAGATCTCCAGCAGCTCATGGATCGTTTTAGCAAGGCCTGCCAAGATTTTGGACTGACGATCAGCCTGAAGAAAACACAGGTAATGGTTCAGGATGTGGACTCACCTCCCTGCATTGCAATCTCTGCGCATGAACTGGAGGTTGTCCATGACTTTGTGTACCTTGGCTCAACGATCTCAGACACTCTTTCTCTCGATACCCAGCTAAACAAACGCATCGGTAAAGCAGCTACCACGTTTTCCAGACTCACAAAGAGAGTCTGGTCCAACAAGAAGCTGATGGAACATACCAAGATCCAGGTCTGCAGAGCTTGCGTCCTAAGTACACTTCTGTACTGCAGCGAGTCATGGACTCTTCGCTCACAACAGGAGAGGAAACTGAACGCATTCCACATGCGCTGCCTCCGACGCATCCTCAGCATCGCCTGGCAGGACAAAGTTCCAAACAACACAGTCCTGGAACGAGCTGGAATCCCTAGCATGTATGCACTGCTGAAACAGAGATGCCTGTGTTGGCTCGGTCATGTCGTGAGAATGGACGATGGCCGGATTCCAAAGGATCTCCTCTATGGAGAACTCGTGCAAGGAAAGCGCCCTACAGGTAGACCACAGCTGCAATACAAGGACATCTGCAAGAGGGATCTGAAGGCCTTAGGAGTGGACCTCAACAGGTGGGAAACCCTGGCCTCTGAGCAGCCTGCTTGGAGACAGGCTGTGCAGCATGGCCTTTCCCAGTTTGAAGAAACACTTGGCCAACAGACCAAGGCAAAGAGGCAAAGAAGGAAGGCCCACAGCCAGGGAGACAGACCAGGGACACACTACACTTGCTCCCAGTGTGGAAGGGATTGTTACTCCCGAATTGGCCTTTTCAGCCACACTAGACGCTGTGCCAGAACCACCATCCAGAGCGCGATACCATAGTCTTTCGAGACTGAAGGTTGCCAACAACAATGAATATTTCTATGCTGTAGAGACCAACAGATACTGAAGGAAAAGATAATATATTATCTAAACAATGCAAACCTGCCATTATAATAATACTACATCATAATAGTACAGCATATTTAAAATGTTCAAAGCACTTCACACACATTATGCCTCTGTAATAATCTGTTTTCTGTAATAAAATTAACAATATCAAATCTCATGTTGTCTATTTTTATTTTTAACCTTAAATCATTACGATACTCATCATCACCTTCAAAAACCGATTTGTTTTTATTCTCAAGACATTCAGCCTGTTCCTTTCTTTTCAAAGAAGTAGATGTAAATGATACACCAATATGTGATAGAACCTCTACTTTCTTACCAAAACGCCAATTTTCTCCTATGAGCAAGCCCAATGAGTGAGTAAATTCTTGTATCTGTTTTACTCACATGGACACAAACCAGGGAAAGCCTAGTGACGAACGGCTCACTTCAAGTGGTGATTTGGGCATAGAGGAGTGGGAATCTGATGAGTACCCCCAGTATGCCTGTTACTGATGGATGTTGCCACCACGTTTACCATGACATCTCTATGCAAGTGTGCTGTCTCAGACCGGGGTTATGGTTGAAAACACTATTTGTAAATAGCACTGTTTGGAAAGGAATGCGCTGAAGTGAAAGAGGGAGAGCCAGGCTACCAGCTGGACTAAGTTTCCTGCCCCAGAAGTGACCCAACAGAAGAGAAGGAAAGAATTATATTGTCCATCTGACAGCAGCCGAGCATATGAACAATGGGATTTTTAAAACTGATTTTTGTTGTAGATAGCAGACACATACACACTACCACCCCATACTTGTTGGTAGTTGTCAACTGCTACATTAGTATATTCCAGTGGTTCTCAAATGTTTAGCATCAGGACCCACTTTTTAGAATGAGAATCTGTCAGGACCCAACAGAAGTGACGTTATGACCAGAAGTGACATCATCACGCAGAAAAAATTTTTTAAAATCCTAGGCTGCAATCCTACCCACACTTACCCAGGAGTGACTATCGTTGTTAAAAGCATATACATAGTAGCCTGTTAAAACTACAGATCTCTAACATTTCCCCAAATGTAGTCACGTACCAGTTTAATATGTATTAAAAATAAAATATTGAAATGATTGGGGACCCACCTGAAACTGGCTCATGACCTACCTAGTGGGTCCCGACCCACAGTTTGAAAAACACTGGTATTTTGCATGTATAAAACATAATGTGATCATTGGCTTCAAGCATATGCTCTTGTGCAAGATATTCATCTCCTATCTTATTCTTTGCTAATATAAGCTGTGCCTGGACACTAGCTGGAGGGTAGGATGGGATTATGCACTGTCAACATACATACGTACATGTACAATTATATGTGAAGGGGCTCTCTCAGATTCTGATTCAGTGGAGAACACATAAATGTGATTCTGCTTTGGTCCGCCACACACTCACAGCACAATCCTATGCCTGTCTACTTGAAAATAAGGTCAGCTGAATTCAATGGAACTTACTCCCACATAAGTGTGTATAGGACTTCAGTTTCAGTTAATGTTCAAACCAAGTCCTCACCTTAGTTAATTACATATCTGAAAGTAGAGATGCTCTTTAAATCAGGAGCAAGCTGGATTAATGAATCCTCTGGAAACCAAGAATGAAATGCTTTTTAAAGCAACACATGTTCATTTTACCCAAACTTTTGAAGGATATTAATATTTGCCATCATGCTTGCATTTCAATAAGGCATTTTCATTACATTAAGCAACAATGATGCATTACCCAGTGAGATTGCATGTCTGTATTTTAGAGACCTGTATTAACTTATTCATTTCATGTTATTCATATAAAAGATAACAGTATCATTATTTTAAGGGGGAAACAAAGACAATTGTACCACTGCATAAGAGTCCTTTCTTTGTAGCAGAAACAGCAGCTTAACTTTTGTGTGTGTATGTTTTTAAGCAGCATTATATATCCCACTTCTTTTAACTGACATTTTTTTTACCCCGTTATTATCCCTAATATATTCCACTGAGAGTTTTCTCCTACTGCAGGAAGGGGGAGGACACTAGCCAAAGGCATCCCCCATCCACTCTTGCCTTCTAAGCTTGCTCACTAATCAGAACTGGGTCAAATGGTCTTCACATGAAAGCATCTAACAAGGTCCCAAAGGAGGGCTCCCTTTAGTGGCAGCAAGAAAAACACAGCTCCTCTTCAGAGACAAGAAACATGAACTTCTTTCACTCAAGTGAGGGGTTGATACAAGCCACTTTGAGCCAGTGATATCCATAGATGCTTTTTGAAACTCATCTGTATTTCTGGAAATGAGGCCTCTAAAGCTTGAATATTTTTTAGCAACCCTTTGAATCAGAGGAAGAATGAAGGCAACAGAATAAATTTGGCTGCTTGGCATAGTTTTGCACCTAGATAGCATCAAATTAGCATCAAATCAATCATGCTTCATTTCTTGTTTATATATATTCATAACACTTAATAAAACAATGCTTACTTGATGTTTTGTTTTGTTCATTTATTTATATGATAAAAAGATATTTGAGACTAGAGTCAAATCACAGGTCTATCAAAGGAGGTTTCCTATAGTAATATAGTAAGAAAGAACCCATGTGTGAACACAGAAATTAGACTGATAAAGGAACAGGAGTACGTAGTCAAGTGATTTGACTGTTGTACAAGGGATAAATGCCAAATTTTGATAATTAGGGTTGTTTACACAGAACAAGAAGGATTATATCAATTAAACAGACAAATGGCATCAAAATTACATCAAACCACTGATTTGCAGCTAAGGCTTCAGTTAACAGAGTCTTTCATACAAAAGACAGGAACTTTGCATACATAGACACACACCAAGATACCCTGCACCATATACTCTGTTTGTGGTGATGTATCCTCAGAAGTCAAAATAGTATGTAAGACTACTCATTTTGTCATGCATCACAAACACGCAGTCAGTTCTCATTATCCGCTAGGGTTTGGTTCTTGGTTCCTGGAAACTCTAGTAGATAGAGAATTCGCAGATAATGAACCATTGATCCTATGGGATCAATGGGGGTAGTTACAATGCGGTTAGTTAGTTAGTTACACCCTGATTCCAGGGTGTTCTGAGGACCATTTTTACTTTTGTTTTTAATCCAAGAAGGTCACATTACTATTGGAACTGCTTAAAAGTATTTCTATTATTTTACAATCCAATCATTTACTTCTTACCTTACACCGGCTCACCGGCTGCTGTGCTGGCCTGGGTGTCACAAAAGTGCTGTGAAGCCCAGTTGTGGCACTGTTGAGTAGGCTGCGCCGGCAGGAAGGTCTGTACCATTCCACTGACTCTGAATTCAGTAGCACTGAATCCAATAGCACTTTAATATGAGGAGTCAAGTTTGGCACACAAAACTCAAAAAATTATCTTGTCAAGAAATAAACTACATTTACGCCTACGTTTGCTGCAACTGGTGTTAAATTTCACACAGAATCAAATTAAAATAATCATTTCATCATGATCTTACATACAGATATTCAGCAATATATTTTTAGAAGTGTATATGGCACAAATACAACTGCATTAGCACTAAACAGAAACTCTTGAAAGATATTTTTTTTGGGAACCCACAGTGCACTGACTCACTTACAAAAGATCCAGTATGAGAGTGTATAGCAATGTGGCATACTCCAACAGTCACAGAATATAGGTACATAGCAGTTAATTCACACTTTAGAAGAGTGTTGACACATATGCATTGCTGTTAGCAGTGGTAAATACCATAAACTGTAAAGCAGAGACACATGTTAGTAAACATGCAGTGGAACATACTGTTTGACTCTGGTTCCCTGGAGCATACTCATATAAAATATTTACAAAACACACATCACTTTTTAAGTACTGTTTCCTGCTGTTAAACCAGTAAACAAATATACCTGTTGTACAAAATGAGATTATTTTTATGCGTTGCATAAAGATACACAGCAATCTTGAGGCAAGCAAACAAAGCCCAGCAAGATTTCAACAACCATGTGATGATTCTGAGTTCTCCTTGTTCTCTACTTTTCTCCATATATTTCCTTTAAAGAATGTCTCCGCATAAGTTTCAATAGGAAAGAACTTTCCTGACACACTTTGAAATTAGTGTCACTGCAGAAAGATGGCACGGTCTAGCAGATAGGTACTTTGGGGGTTGCAGGTCTTCATTATCTGAGTTCACCAAGAACAAGAGGACCTGGCCTGCTGACTGGGCATCTAAGTGCAGCTGAACTGGTCAGAGGGCAGTTAGGGATGGCGGGCAGCTCAATCCTTAGCTGCCCGTAACCCAGAGGAGCAGCTGCACCAAAAAGGCTGCCATTGCATTCAATGGCTGCTGGGCAGCCGCTGCCAGCTCCTCGGGGGGAAGGAGACATTTGTCTCCTGCTTCCCCTGCTACTCGATTCTGCACTGGTTATTTTCCCCCACCCCATTTTGTGTTTTAACAAGTTACTGTTATGCTTTAACTGTTCATTTGCACATTCATTTGCAGTTGAGTTCAGTCAGAGCCTTAATTCAGTTCTCCTAGATCGGGGTGCCCAAACCCCGGCCCTGGGACCTTAAGAACTCCCAATGCAGCCCTCAGGGAGCCCACAGTCTCCAATGAGCCTCTGGCCCTCTGGAGACTTCCTAAAGCCCTCACCGGCCCAAAGCAAGTGCTCTCAGCTCTCACGTTTGACCTGTCGCGTGAGCTATGGGATGAGGGCTACCTCCACTGCTTGCTGTTTCACGTCTGTGATGCAGTAGCAGCAGCAAAGGAACGGCCAGCCTTGCTTTGTGCAAGGCTTTTTATAGGCTTTGAGCTATTGCAAGACCTTCATTCATTCATAGAAGTTCATCTTTGATGCATTCATTTATGTAAACTTATGTAAATTTATTCACATTTTCACAAAGTAGTTGAAAATGGTTGGAGTAGATATTCCCTTCACTTTGAGCTCTCGTGACAGAGAAGAGAACAAATTTTTATGCCCAGGAAGAAGTTCTAGGAGATTGGATCCAATTTTGCATTTCTCCCCCTTGTAGGACAGAGGTCCATTATGTGATGCTATAAATTTGGAAACATTTTAATCATAAAATTAAAATTGAGAGCCAGGGTGGTGTAGTGGTTTAGGAGGTGGACTTAGACCCGGAAGTTCCAGGTTTGAATCCCCCCTCAGCCATGAAGTTTCCTGGGTGACTTAGGACGACCTAAATGCACTTTCTCTCAGCCTCACCTACCTCACAGGGTTGTTGTGAGGACAAAAGGAGGGGAGCAGCCGTGTACACTGCCCTGAGCTCTTTGGAGGAAGGGCGGTATAAAAATGTGAAAAATAAACTTTATCACATTATTGTTGCTGCATAATGTTAACTGTTGTTTGATATGCACAGTTAATATGCCTCAATTACAATAAACAGTAATTGGATGGCCCACCAAAAGATTACTTTTGCAGTGACATCTATAGGAAGATAGTTCGGCATCCTGGTGTTCAATCATGGTCAAGCAGAATTCAAAGAAGGGATTGCTTTTGAATTTGTCTCATATTCAATATAAAGTACTTGCTGAACCATTCAGGCTCCTCTAACACTCCAAAGTGAGGAAACTTTATGAAAAACTTTTCTTACTAAATGCTTTTATCATTCCTCATTTTTGCTGCAATAAATATCTGAAAAATTATGTGTCAGATTTGTTGTTTACTTATAAGCTAAGTGCATGTGACCATCACAACCACATTTTTGCATTATTAAAAAAATAATCACTTTTCACTGGTGTATACACAACATATAGCAAAACAGAGTGTGATTCTGTAATATACAACTATGGCTGCAATCCTAACCACACTTTACTGAGTGTAAGCCCCATTGAACAAAATAGGACTTACTTCTGAGTAGACCTGGTTAGGATTGTGCCCTTTGTACAGTAATATTTTATTTCTCTTCTCTCTGCCTTGTATCTTTGAAAAGTTATTTGCTCTTCAGGGCATCTCTCATATTTCTCTCTCACATGAAAGCATACACACCTTCTCTTGATAAAGCTTTGCCAGAACTGTGGATGGGACACAGTCAGCTTCTAGGTGGGTTACATGACCTTTTCTCTCCCTTGCTGGGAATTTTCTCCCTGCAGTGAGGTGCTGCTAGCAGCTACAATTTTTTGTAGCACGCACTATCAAAACATACGTTTCTGAGCTATCCACTTGGAGGGGGGTAGCTCTACCAGGAGAAAATAATTCACTTGATGCTCTCAAAGTTTGGTTGGCAACCTTCTGTCTCGAAAAACTATGCTATAAGCCTACAGCATCCGGCGTTCCCAGGCGGTCTCCCATTCAAACACTAACCAGGCCTCACCCTGCTTAGCTTCCGAGATCAGACGAGATCAGGCATGTGCAGGGTAATGTTTCTGTCAATGCTACTCTTCAGAGAAATATTCACCATTGCTTACTATAGAGCACACAGCTACTGGAATTATTCAATAAGATATAACATTTCTCCAACCACTGGGTTATTCCATATAACCTATAAAAGACACAACATCTTTGGGTGTATAAAGTTCAAAAACAAATTTGTGGAGTTAATTTATTAATATGCATTACAAATGTAAAATAGATTATGCATTATAATTATATAACTATTATGTATTATGGCTGCAGATGTATTTAGCGAGATACTATATATTTTGTTTCCTTTGATTTAAATTACCTCTTTTTAAAAGTTATGGGATTTCAGCCTACCTTGAGTTTAATTATGCTTTCACTAAAGTGAAGCAATGCACTTGGTGGGGTAGATATACCTTTTCTTCTCAAGCTATTAGATGTGGAATATATAAACCTGGCAGCAATTAACCCACTGATCCCAAATGAAATGGCCCCAATTCATAGATATTTGAAGTGGACTCCTGATCTAACAGAATAGGAGTCCACGTCATAGCATTCTATCACAACAGTAGACTTGCCAGGGAGCCAAATTTCACATTTTTCAGCAAACACATATTGACAGAACTCCAAAAGTCCCTTCTTCCAAGGAGAAGCGGCTTTAACAGGACTTGCATGTGTACAAGCTGCTTCACTGGCATTGGTTTTCTTTCATTGGCTTTCCTTTCTCAAATTCAATACAACTCTCCACAAATTAATTCTGCTGTATCCAATGCAGTGCACACATCCTGAAAGTCAAGATGGCAAAAACACAGAACTCATCTCTTTCCATTTGATCAAGTTGTACAATACAAAAAAAAAAAATTATGCTGACCAGTGATGACCAACTTCATTACTCTGTGGGGAGTAGGGAGAACTGACCAAAATATATGGGATACTACACCGTTGGCCACCAGTACATGATTGAAAGCGAGTAGAATTGTCTTCCAGTTCACATTCGTGACTTCTGGTCAAGTTCAGGAGGTGTTCTGAGGTGTGGGAAGGCCCATGGAGTGGGCCACTGGCTTACCCATGCCTCAGAACACCTCCTGGACACAAAGGGAACCAGACATGAACCAGAAGTAGCTTCTGTTCACATTCTGGAGGTCTTCTGAGATGTGGGGAGGCATAATTGGAGGGTAGAATCCATGGATACTGAGCCCATGGATAAGGAGATCCCACCATACTCAAAATTACCTTAAGAATTCCTTATGTCCAAAAATATATCCAAGAGGCAGGTGGGAACTGAGATTGACTGAAGGAATAGCAGTTTCATTCTCCAATCTCATTCTCATTCACAGGCTTGGTGTTTTGTAGTGGAATGGTGGGCAGAATCACCTGAACTATTTAAATTGTTTTCCTTTCTATTTTTTTTACTCAAACTATATAGCTGAATTTATGGAAGAAAAGGCACCTATCAGGTTGATTATAGTTAGATCACTTCATCATCTAGTCTCAACTAGTGAATGAGATGGTACTGTCAGGAAGAGGGGTTTGGATATGTTGGGCAGTAGCAGCATGCTTCTGAATACGAGTTGCAGGAAAGCAATGATGGGAAAGAAGCATGCATTCTTTCCTGCTTGTGGGCTGCCCTGAGACAGCTGGTTGGCCACTATGGGAAACAAGGTGCTGGACTAGACAGTCTCTGACAATCAAGCAGAACTTTTCTTATGTTCTTATGAGGTTGGCATTACTTTTCATGAGAAGAATGGCAGGCGGATAAGTTTTAGAAGTCATTCGTTAGGCTTCCTTGGGTTTATGGGGCAGATATTTACAAGAAATCACTACTTGTGTCATATGACCTCACATCCCAGAAACTTCTATGGCAGCGCAGAGGCTCTAAATATTCCATCTCTTATTCTGGGTCTAAAACTGTTATTTGGGACCATTCTGTGTTGCTTGCAATTACATGGGCACTCAGGGCCCAATCCTACCAAATTTTTCAGTATCAGTCCAGCCGTGCCAATGGGGCATGCGCTGCATCCTGTGGGGGAGGGAGAGAAACAGAGGCCTCCTCAAGGTAAGGAAACATTTATTCTCTTACCTAGGGGCTGCATTATGGCAGCACCAGTGCTGGAAAGTTGGATAGGATTGGGCTCTAAGAGCCCAGGTCTACTAGGCAGGTCTACCAGATCTAGGCAGGTCTACTCAGAAGTAAGTCCCATTTGAGTCAATGGGGCTTACTCTCAGGAAAGTGTGGATAGGATTGCAGCCTCAGTTACTTGACAGTTCATTATCAGAGTAAGTGTGCGTTATTATATACATACACATACAGACAAACAAAATTCCCATTTTTTTTGCTTTAGCCAAGAGATAAGGAATAGAGAAGTAATTTTTCTTTACAAAACATACTATTTGTATAAAACAATCCAATGCATGCTTACCAAGCAATAATTCCCCCTGAATTCAACAGGGCGGACTCCCACATAAGTGTGCATCGGATTGCAAAGCCTTTGGGTGTAATTGTATAATTATAAAATAGTACAGGAAGTAACACAGGATATGATGTTCTTTGTCTCCTGCTGTGGCTGGGGGCATTAAGCAAGCAGGTCTGTGAACTGGCCAGCATGGGTACTAGGATCTGGTTCCCTCTGTTCTTTTGTCCCTGCTAGCCAGTCATGCAAAAGGTGAATGCACTGCACTTAAGGTAAATGCCTTAAACTGAGCTGAAATCTGTCTCACCTATTTCCCAGCCTGTGGGCTGTGCAATAGGCTACCATTACCCTGCCTTACTTAACTACTGCTGGAACCCCCCTTGTGACTTTGTCCTGGTCCTTCACATGGCAAAAAAGTTCCTTCTAGCTGGGAGACACAAACCCTTGAGAGATGTGTGAATATTTCCCTCTTCCAAGGGAACTGTCCTCCCTCCTTTGGTCTGCTGTGGTCAAACAGGGATTTCTTGGAAGTATGCATTTACATGAGTGGCATAAGGAGTGCAGAGATTCTCTGAACCCCATGTGCAGAGATTCCTAGCAGTTTTCTGCTTTTGCCCCTTTGCTGTATATGCTTCAGTAGCTCCTGAGGGGGTGAGTGAGGCCTCTCTCTATAGTTGGTGGTGTTGATGGTGATGACTGTCGTTGTGGTACTCATTCTTAGGGGCTGCAGGGAAGGCATCATCCTGGTAGCAGCTGCTCATTGGACCTGCACGTCTCTGTCCCCTGCTTGGTTCCCCTTGATAGACACTTATCTGGGGCTGGGTAGATGCAGCAATTGGCTCCTTGCACATCACACCAATGTTGGAGCAACCTCAAACTGAAATTATTCAGTCAGATCACCGTTCCACAATTGATGGTGTGTGTTGGGGTTTCAATGGACCCCCATGGACTGTGTTGGCATTTCAATGTATTACTGGCAAGGATGCACATGTTTGTTTCCTCTTCCCTTGTTGTGTTGGATGGGTTTAAGATATGATAGATATTGCGCAGATATAGTGGTAATATCAATGCAACTTCGGCATAGGCTTAACACTGTAGATAGACCATGGGTGTCAAACCGGTTTCATACAGTGGGCAGAAATGAAATTCAGGATGCCTGTTGAAAGCTAGATGTCACTAAACAAGTTATGACCAGAAATAAGCACCTTTTTCTTGTTTATGAACATTAGCTGCAAATGACAGAAGAGGAAATATGCAAATCTCCAGCACAGCTCAGCAACTGAGATCCCAAGGACCGAATATAAAGATTCTTCAGCCGAATTTGGCCGCCGGGCCTAATGTTTGATACCCCTGCTGCAGACACTCTCACACAGTCCCCAAAACACACTGTAGCAGAATGCCAAACTTTTTGCAAGTTGTCAGTACATGAAGGGGTTAACCTGAGCACTACATTTCTTTGAGAGTATAAACGGAATAAAGTTCAGGATGTTAGAGGTAATATTTCAACCTCAGATTTTATTACATACACTTTAGTTGCTAAGCATAGTGTGTCCTGCAGAACTGGAGAAAATTACGATCTCCCATTCACAAAGACTGAAATCCTTTATCACTCTCATGCTCCCTCAGTAAGACACAGAAAATCACTTTCAACATCTCCATAACACCATTAATTTTTCATGGTGAATGTCTTTTTTTTATTGCTCATTTAAGAAAGGTGCCAAGATCACAGTTATTACTTATTAGTCCAAATCAGTTTATTACTGGGTCTAAAATACCATGCTCCCATTCTCCTACAATGTAGGAAAGCCATTTTAGTCTGCTTTCAAAGACAGAGTAAAGGTAGAAAGAACACTTTGCATCTAAGCATACACATTTATGAACCTACCTTAGTAAAACTAAAAACCAGAACCAGTCTCATCACATACAGTTTTAAGCCCAGTTTATGAAGTAACAGAAAAGAAAATTACCATTTTAAAAATTGCAAATTTGGGGAAAAAAATATGTTGTATTTTAAAATTTCCAGCATTTCAATAGGAAAAGTAAAATTAAGTGCAAACATTTAGTAGTTTTCCAATCCATAACAGTGGCCTCAGGTTCAAAATCTTGAGTGTGGTTTGTTTTGTTCCTTTATTTTTTTATGACATTTTTACCCCACCTTCTACCCAAAGCAGCTTACAAAAGTGCAGGTACAGAAGCACTTAACTTCTTTTCCTTTTTTCCCTTCAAATTACAGATACAACCAGGTTTTAAAAGATTATCAATCTTCCCATTGAGCCATTTCAGCTTTTGTTCTCCCAAACATATAAATGTTAACAAAAGATGTTAAAGATCTCCTGCTTTCTTCCCACCCACATCCTAATCCCCTACTAAAGGAAGGTGGCAATCCAAAAGCAAGATAGCCTTTGAGAATAACTGGTCTCAAATGGGACCTAAATCAACACAGATCACTTGTCATGATCTTGCAAAGTCACAGTATCCAAGTTACTGACATGAGTGTAATTATATATCAGTCTAAGTTCCATTATCTGACACAGGCCAACTAAATACTAACCAAATACTGTATGTTCTTTTAAAAATATATATATAAATGTGTTAATTTACCCATCAAAATAAAGATTTTATTTATTCTGCCTCTAAGCAGCTCTGAAAACTCAATTGGAAAGACACTGGCATTAACCTAATTTTCTTCCTTCTCTAGTCCAACCCCCACTCCATTTGCCCTAAAAGAGCAACAACATCTGGGACAGCATTTCTGAAAATAATCTTAATGGAAAACTACTAAGATCTGAATGCATATTAATGAAACTGCACAAGACTGCCTGCTTTTGTTTTCTAGTGACCTCACTGTGAGCTTTCAATCCAGGTGTTGAGGGAACAAAGCTGACACATCCTACGCTTTCAAGGCTTTAATGATGCCCAGAGCTTTCATTTTCCTTTACACTCTGACAATGGAAAACATGGCCTCCTTATGTACAACATAAAACCTTATAAAGCATCCAGCTGTTCATTCCCTAGCGATTCTTGTTGCTGCCGACTGTGCTGTAGCAGTGTCAGATTTTCAGAAACACCACTGAGTAACTGTGCCATATCTGAATGTGTGCAGTGGGCTTGCTTTTTTTCTCCTCTCTGCTTGTCTGTATATATCAAATACACATACAGCACTTTATTTCCCAGTGGTCTAAAGCAGCAGAAATACTACTTAACAGTAGCCAATTTCAGCACTGCTCAATGAGAATTTTGCTGTCATAACACTGCAGCAAATAACCCTTTGTTTTCTATCACCTCTTGTAAAGTTGCTGTTAGCAATACAAATGGACATATCAATTATACCTCCTAATCACTGCATAGTGTATTAGAAGAAGAATAGTAAAACCACTTGAGAAGAGTCCTCAGAAATATGTTGCTAAATCAGAATCATGCTGCAGACCAGGTACTTCTGAAGAAGTCTACGAAAAACAGTATTTTGTCTTCTTCTTGTGAAGGTGCTCATTTGCCCTTTTAAAAACTGTTTTAAGAACTGTAAGGGTTATGTATGCATTAAGCTTAACAATGGTTAATGCTAACTTCTGGTTCTGAACCAGCTTCCTTGTAACCAAAATCTAGAAACTATTCCAGTTAGTAATGACCATGATTAAAGGTAAGTGCACACACAGCCTTGGTTAAGAGTTTTCAGAACTGCTGGAGTGTAAAGGGGAAGGCGAGATGAAGGAGCATGTGATCGGTCCTAATCTATGAACAAAAATTCTGCATTTTCACCTGAAATGAACACTAATGGCTTATTTATTTATAGTATTTTTATCCCGCCTTTCTCCCACATCAAAGGGGACTCAAGGTAGCTAAACATATAACATAAAAATACAATTAAAACATTAAAAACAATTGAAACATTAAAAACACCCAGGATCACAACAATTAAAAATCATTAAAAGGTACAAGCCTCCAGTATTAATTAAAAACCTTCAAGAATAAGAAGGTCTTGAGGCCCTGCCAAAACCTCTCCAGAGAGGGAGTTGTTCTTAGTTCAAGGGGAAGGGAATTCCACAAATGGGGTGCCACCACTGAGATGGCCCTGTTCCTTGATGCCACCTTCTCTCCTCAACTGGTGGTGGCACAGTAAGGGCCACCTCAGATGACCTCAGGGGATGGGTAGAATTATATGGGCAAAGGTGATCCCTCAAATACCCTGGACCTAAACTGCATATAGGGCTTTAAAAGTCAAAACTAACACGTTGAATTCAGCCCAGAAATGAACCAGCAGCCAGTGCAGCCGCTGAAGCAGTGTCAACTGAGTTGAACCGACAAGCCCTAGCAACTACACAGGCAGCTGTGTTCTGTGCTAGTTGCAGTTTCCGAACCATCTTCAGAGGCAGCTTCACGAAGAGCATGATCCAGTAATCTAATCTAAGTCACCATGGCATGGGTCACCGTGGCCAGATCTGAGCAACCCAGGTATGGTTGCAGCAAAGTCCAATACCCAAGTCGTGGACTTCCAGACCAGGAGAACCTCTATCTTATCAGGATTTAATTTCAACTTGTTCGCCCGCATCCAGCTCCCAACTGCCTCCAGACAACAACCCAGGACTGCCTTTTTGAACTCAGAAGGAAAGGAGAGAAAGAGTGGGTGTCATCAGCATATTGATGGCACCCCATTCCCAAACCTCCAAATGACCTCTCCTGGCGGCTTCATGTAGATGTTAATCAGCATGGAGAATAGAATGGAACCTTGTGACATTCCACACCAACAAGACCAGAATGCCAAAAAAGCATTCCCCAGCACCACCTTCTGGGATTTGTCAGCCAGGAAGGAGTGAAACCACAGCAAAATGGTGCTTCCAATTCCCAACTCAGCCAGCCAACCCAGAAGAACACCACGGTCAACGGTACTGAAGGCCACTGAGAGGTCCAGGAGGACCAACAGGGACACACTCCCCCTGTCTGTTTCCTGACGCAGGTTATCCACCAAGGCAACCAAGGCAGACAGGTCCCCAAAACTGACCTGAAGCCAGACTGGAATGGATCCAGATAATCAGCTTCCTCCAGGACCCTCTGAAGCTGGTATACCACCACCCGCTCAACTACTTTGCCCAGGAATGGGATATTTAAGACTGGTCAAAGTTGTTCAGATTAGTGGGATCCAGGGAGGGTTTCTTCAGCAGAGAGCAAACCACCACCTGAAGCTGAAGGCAACACCCGCTCCCTCAGACACAAATTCACCATCCTCTCTGTCCACTTGGCCAGCCCTTCCGGGCAGATCTAATTAGCCATGCTGGACAAGGGTCAAACAGGCAAGAAGATGGCCTCACACTCTAGAGAGTCCACATCCTCAGGTTCTACAAGCTGAAAATAATCCAAGAAAGAAGGATAGATACGTGCCCAAGGGACATCACTAGATACTCCTTAATGTGGTGTCCAAGTCATGTCGGATCTGATTGACCTTATATTCTGGAAGAAACGATAGTACAATGGCCCTGCTGAGGTTCCAAAGTAACAACAGATGGTACATAATAGTTTATCTATGTAGACAGTTATATTTCTATTTTCAGCTATTTTTATTTTTATGTCCATTTTTTTGTTAATTTTTATGTCTAAATTCACACTCAATTCTGATGCAAGGAGATCTAAAATAATCACTCCCCATAGTCATGAAGCTCTCTGGGTGGGCTTGGACAAGTCTCTCTCTACAAAACTAACCTATTTTTCAGTATAGTTGTGAAGATAAAATGTGAACTTGGTGAAAGGCAGGAAGCAAATGTGTACTCAAAAACTGTCTGAAAATAGAAATTCAGTTTGAGAATTGTAGCCATAAAAACATATTTTGCATGCAATGAACAAGAGAGTGGTAGGTAATGATTTATGCTTAGCTGATATTGAGTGGAAGTATATTATTTTCCCACTCAGCATAGTTTGGTTGCAACATTTATACTACAATATACTAAAATAGGTTGTAGCTAACAAAAAATAAATACAGTTACAGTACTTTTAATGTGCCCTTTTTGGTACATATAATACTGGTTTACTGCATTACAACTTTCCATTACATATGTTTCTAGAAATGGCCTCTTGTGTATCAGATATTCTTGTTTGTTGATTGTTACAATGATAGACAATCACTATGATTCTCTTTACAATTTTACAACGGCCACGTTTTCATGATAGCCAGCTATGGAACAAAGTGTGTTTACTAAAAAGGTGCCCAAAGGTAAAGCCTCCTTCTTTGAGTGACTAGTTTATTAATTAAATTCTGAAACCACCCTGTTTCCTTTTACCGCTCTACACATTGCACAAATGTCACTTCTTTAATGATGAAATGCTCTCCCTATTACGTAGCTGCTCAATTTAACCCTAAAGACTGAATCAGTGCGATAGAACAACCAGCAGAGCAGAAAACTAAAGGTTCAGCTCCCATGAGGCTAAGGTCAGGTTTGCCACATTTCTTTCAGGAAAAGGCTCAATGTAAGATCAAATAAATATAATGAGAACAGGCTTCACCGATATATTTGAGGCTTTTTTTTTTTTCCTGAGGATGTTTTAACTCATTCTGCAACTTCTAGGTCTAGACTTTGTAGTTTTTCTGGATAGATCCATCATTGTGAAAATTAGTTCAGTACCTACAGAGTTGCAGTTGTAATACTAAGAAATATTATTAATCCTTTACACCTGACTACATCAAAGAAAAAAGAGATACATCCTGCTTGATTTGTATTTGATGTTAGAAACTATTTTGTGATAAGGACAAGAAATGTCATCTCTATGTTAAAAATGTGATGGGTTATTTTCCATTTTACTGGATATCTCAAAATTATACTATAACAAGAGATCTATAGTGATTTAGTTACTCACCTATTGAATTAACAGAAAGACAAAGTCAGTTGTAGATCACAAAGGTTATCCCATTCAGGAATCCAAATTGAAAATCCATTGATGACATAGAAGAAAGGCAGAGAAAATGACAAGTTAGTGTCTATTCTTTCTTTTTAGTAACAATACAACTATGTTGACAAATGAAATACTATATTTGACCATAAATATGGGATGTATTGATCTAAGGCGGGAGTGGGCAAACTGGCCCAGGGGTCATTTGTGGCCCTCGGGGTCTCCCAATCCAGCCCACAAGAAGCCCTCAATCTTCCATGAATCTCTGACCCATTGGAGACTTTTGGAGTCCGTGCTGGCCCACAACCGCTGGACACGACCACCAGATGCAAGCTGCGGGCCGAGTTAGAACAAGGCCTTTTATAGTCTCCATGTGTTTTCTGCTTTTCCCTGACATTATTTTTAACCCCCTCCCCCCACTGCCTCTGAACAACTTATGTCTCCATGTATTTCTGGCTTGGTCTGTATGTTTTCACTGTGCAAGAGGTGTGTGGCAAATAGTTCATGTGGTTCTAAATCCCTGTATTACAGTTCTCATGTGTATTATAAACAAGCTGAGTAAAATTCATTCATTCACTCATACAAGTTTCATATCTAATGTATTCATTTATATCAATTTATGTATATTTATTCACATTTGAAATGTAATTCTTTTTTTCCTAGGCACTGACACAGTGTCAGAGAGATGATATGGCCCTCCTGCCAAAATGTTTGCCCACCCTTGATCTAACGAAGCCCACTTCTACCGTACTTTTATTTTTTTCTTCATCATCCATCAGCAGCATAGGTACGAAATAGAAAATACATGAATGATGTGAATAGTGCTTGTATTAGATCTAAATAAAAATTGAACAATTTTGACAGTTTTGATACCAGGTTACAAGGTAACAAGTTCCCATAGTTAAGGAAGAAAATGAAATGAATTCTTTATCTAAATAAGAATAAGAAGATGGAAATTAAAGCAATGAGAAGGAAACTGAACAGTTCGGATCTGTTTAAGGAAGCATCACATTGGAGGCATCTTCACTTTTCACTAAATAAAGCCATTTTCATAACATGAAACAACAAATAAAAGGGGAATAAGCTATCGACAATAACCGCTGTTGAGAGAACAGAGCCAAACAAGTTTTTGATTACATGAAAGAAAGAAAAGGGAACTTTCTCACTAGATATGTGAACATATATGGACATGTTCCTCAGTAGCACACAAACAGAGAGAGAGAGAGAGAGAGAGAGAGAGAGAGAGAGAGAGCAGCCACTACAAATCTTAAAAACTGGTACATTTTAAAGTAGGCACAACATTCCATTTGCACATCAGCAGATTCTGAAGTGAAGCAGAATGTCAAGTGATAATAGTTTTTACCAGCCCCTTGGTGTGTCACAAACCTTTCCTACTTAAATGCAAAGTGTGTATCCATATCTTCACACTGTATTTGTTCCCTCAATATGAATGTCTCCTCAATACACTATATACTGGATGTCTCCCCAATACACTATATACTGGAAGTCTCCCCAATACATGAGGACCCCATGTTTAAAAAAAAAAAAAAAAACGTACCCTGTCTCCTGAGATATGTATTGCACTCCATATCCCAGGAAATAAGTTATCTGATCCAGCAAAGAGTCAGTTAAAACAAACAGCACATGAGAAAATGCTGTGCTAGACTCCAATCTCACATAGTCTAAGGCAGGGGTGCTCCCACTTTTTTGGCTCGAGAGCTACTTTGAAACCCAGCAAAGGCCCGGAGATCTACCAGAGTTTTTTTACAATGTTCGCGCCATCATAACATATAACATTTATGTGTACAATGTATGTTGGTGTACCTTGCATAACCGCATGAGCCAATATTGCACAACACAACATAATTAACTATAAACATTTTTTGTAATTACTTGAGTTTACTTTGATGACTTGCACTGAAGTGAATCAGCCAAGGATGCATAGTCCGGACAGTAGCTGCTGACAGCCAGCCTCAAGCACACTTTCAAATGTTCATCAGTCATGGTGGAACGGTACTTGGACTTAATGATCTTCATGTAGCAAAAGGCTGACTCGCATAAATAAGTGGAGCCCTTCCTGCCTCAGGTGCTCTTATATCCCTGAAGGCCCTATTGCCTTCAAGTGGCTGCAGCTGTGCAGCACACTCTGCTGGATGCCCAGGCCTTACCCTTAAAGGGGCCACTGCTGACACCACATCTACCTCCTCACCAGATCTTCCTCCATTCCAATACAAGTGGGGGGGGGAGAGCAGATCTCTATACAGACCAGTGCAAAAACAGGGGAAAGGTGTGGGGGAGGGAAGATCTCTATATAGACATCACAGCAAGACCAGTGCAAAACCCCTTGCACACAGAACCAACAGATGGAAGTTGGGGGGGGCAGATCTCCATACATACCAGTGCAAAAACAGGGGAAAGGTAAGTCAGCCCCAGTAGAGTCAACGGGGCTCACTCCCAGGGATGCGTGGTCGGGAGAGAAGCCTGCCAGCGGCTCCTCTCCAGGTCTACTCACGAGTCAGCCTCAGTAGAGTCAACGGGGCTCACTCCCAGGGATGCGTGGACAGGAGCTCACTCCCAGGGATGCGTGGACGGGAGAGAAGCCTGCGATCGACTCATTTTGCCTCATGACCGACTGGTCGATCGCGATCGATGTATTGAGCACCCCTGGTCTAAGGCTTCAAGGACAGGGGAAAAAAAACACCCTGAACAGGAGGGCACCCAGTATTTCCAAAGAGGGCTGAGAACTTGCTGAAAAGCAGAGCTCCTGCAACCATCTGGAAATTTTCTTTCATAGCCTCCAATTTCCCAGACCATTGGCAGCAGCTGACATGTCACTGTGACCTGTGGGGTACCAAGTTTGAAGACTGCATTCCATTTTGTAATTGTTATACAAAATATTAAATGGTAGTGAAAAATCTGTCCCCACTGAAAGAAGCAACATCCAGGATACAGGTTTCTCAGAGTAATAGAGAATAAGTGTCAAACAAGTGTGCACAGGACTGTGGCCCAAAAGTAAATGTATGAAGGATTAGGCTGTATATCCCCTAAGATAAGTACAATAATGTGAAATGGCCAGCCCCTCAAATGAGACCAGGCAGAAATGAGAACATTAACAAGGAGTAAGTGTTGCCTATGAAAATAAAACAGAAGTCAAACACATGGAAGGTGCAAGAATAATAAGAGCTGTGACAAGAAGGTTGACAAAGAAGACACCCAGAAAGGAGGAAAAAAAGTCTGGAAGAATGAGCATTAATAATTGGAAGTCAAGCACGATTCAGAGTCAAGGTTTTCTTTTAACAACTGCAGTGTACAATGCTTAAATTAGTTTATATTATTTCATTTCAGCATCTAGCAACTGCTAGTATTTCAAAAGGGTAAAATCTTATTAGTTAATATTTTACTCATTGTCCTGGTTCCTAACTGCATGGGTGATTGATCGACCCAACAGGAGCCCGAAAGTTCCCTATTCAATATCCATCAAATAATCCATAACTTCAAACTGGCTGGTTTTTTTCTCTGCGGCCAGTTGTGAAATAAGAATGAGTCAGAAATGATATCCATCTTTTTGCTAATGAAAACGTTTCCAAATGGACCTCTATATCCTTCACTCTTCTCTGTCATCGCATTATATGACATGTTCATAGACTGCTTTGATTTCATGTCACTTTCATTTTGACAGTCCTGTTTGTTTCTTCCATCATCTATCAACTCACACCGATGTTTATCAATTTATTACCTCAAAACAGTAACAAACTTTGCCTCCAAAAGTATTGCATCTATTTTCCAAAGATACACTACCTTTCTACCTCTAGCTCTTGTATTCCTTTCTACCTCTGATCTTGGGTTCTTATTTCTGGGCAAAGAGGCACCTTTGAAAGTGACCATCCTCTTATATTTAGTGGGGAGATAAGCAGCATGACACAGGGAATACCAGCAGAATCCTTATTCCATCTCGCCCCTCCATCATGGCATGAAGACACTCAAATGCAGTAGACCACTGGACAGAATACCTGGTGAGATGGATGACAACCTGAACAAGGGTTCTCCAAACTTTTTGGCACAAGGGCCACATCTTATATCTGACACAGTGTCAAGGACAGGAAAAATATCATCATCATCATCATCATCAAATCCTGTGGGACTTTCGAATACAGACTGACAGACGCGTGGAGGTCAATACTCCAGATATTACCATCATAGAAGCCATGCGCATGTTAATCATAGATTAACTTTGAATTGGGTTTATCATAATCATTATCATCAGTATTTATATACTGCTTATCAACAAAAAGTTCACAAAGCGGTTTACAGAAAAAATCAAGTAAATAGGAATTTAAAATTTGAATAAATTTAAATAAATAAAAATAAATAAATACATTAGAGCAGTGTTACCTTTTAGCTCTGGGAACCACTTTGTAGGACAACAATCTGTTGGGACCCACCTAGGGATGGAATTAATTTCAGCAGGAAGTGGCATCAGGGCCAGAAGTGACAACATCAAGCAGGAAGTGACATTTTTGTGATGGCAGGGTCGGAATTAGGCAGGAAGTTAATGTTATTGCTCTTACCTAGGAAGTGATTAAGCCCTGCATTGTGCCTCCATGGTGCCCCTGCCTGCCTGTAATGGGGAGTTGAGCATAACCACCAGCACTGAGGGTTCAGGGGATTGTAAGCCAGGTGGGCCAGTGCCCTGAGGCCAAACTATGAAGAATAGGGGTCAGTAAAAAGGTTGGCAGCTCTTATGAATGGTTCCTGCTGGGATATGCTTAAAGTCTCCTTCTGCTCTTGCTGGTTATAGCAGGACAAATCCTTGTTTATAAGTTCCTTTTGCTTCCAACTGTGCAAACACCTTCCTTGTCTCCCTCCTGGAGCAGTTTCAGGTTCACAAAGAAACAGCTGAAAGGATGGAGCAACGCAAGATCCCATGCAGGACACTGTGCCGCTTACCCAACAATATAAAAGTGAGCTCTGGCTCCTTGGTATTTATATCCCCACATCCCCCTTCATGTCAGTCCCAGCAAATTCCTCTCATCCAGTTCCAGTCAGACGTGTGTAGATAGGTCAGGAAATCCGTCTTCCTTCCCCCTCCCTGCCCTTTTTGAAAATCTATTTCAGGTATTATATAGAGGAGCTGGGTTCATAACATAGATACCAAGTCTCATTCCCTCCCTCCCTCCCTCCTGGCAACAAGCAGCAGATAACAAACTTACAAGGAACAGGACCACCTCCCCCTCTATGCAGGAATATGTTTTCATTCATTCACACACACAACTCTCTCTTTCACTCTTCCCCCCCCCCCCATGCAACAAGCAGCAGATAAACTTACAATGAACTTAAAGGGACCATGTCCAAACTCCATGCAGGATCCAGTTTTCACTCATTCAAACACAGAATGCTCTCTTTCTCTCCCTCCTCCCCCCTCCCAACAACAAGCAGCAGATAAACCTACAAGGAACTTAAGACCACCACATCCAACTTCTGTGCAGGAGCATGTTTTCACTGACCTCATCGATCTACACCTCTGCTACAGAACACATGCTTTCAGTGTTTTACAGCCCCAGCAACAGGCAGGCAGTGGGAGCAAAAGATTGAAAGGAGACAGCCAGGGAGCAGCCTGGCTGCCCTCTTCCCTCCTCCATGCGGAAAAAAAAAAACTTTACAAAGCTGGAAACAGCTTGCACCCACTTCCAATCTGATGCCTGGCCTCAGCAGCAACCTCCCAGAATCTAACAATGGGTGTGTTTGCTGGATGGGCAGCGTTACTGCAGGACCTGCTAAGCCCTGCAGAACTCTCACACAAGAGCTGTTGGGCTTTGCAGGGCTGTGAGAGCTCTGCAGAGTTCTACAAGCCTCTCAAGGCCTTCTCAAGGTCAGGCTTCCTGGTTTGTGCCCACATCTACAAGATTGGGCTGAGGTTCGCTGCTGGTCTCCGTGTCCTGCTGGGTCTCTAGGGGATGGATGTAGGGTTTTCCACAGGCTGGTTCTGGCCTGCAGGCTGTACTTTGAAAACCCATGCAATAGACCACCACAACTCCACCTTTCCACTCCTGTAGTAATGGCTGCTGCAATTCCTGGAAACTCACAGACAAATCTGGCTTACACCTCCCACCTCATTCAACAAGGTTTCTATAATGCACACCAGGTGACCATCTTCATCCACAATTAAATCCTGGACTAAACAGATTTTATTATTCACTGACCTGGCATTCAAGAGAAGCAACTTCAGATTCAGAGGACAGCTGCCAAAAATGCCAAGGGTTGGAGAGGGACAGTGTCTATGGCTGACTTTTGTTCTCATGAAATGGCTTGCCCATCTCCCACTGCCCTATCTTCCATGGCCCGTCACTCTGCTAATGGCAGCTCCCCTCCCCAAGTTTCCTTTGAGGTGTCAAGCACATATCAATTCAGCAGACCCCAGCTTTTCAACAGCACTAAAATAAACCTGCACAGCCCTCAAAGGCAACAGAAGAACTCTGGCACATTCATCAAATGGCACCCCCGACCTGCCTACCAGCACCCTTCCTAAAACAAGCTCCACACATCCCATGTACACTCACACACATCAGTGATCACTACCAACCTCCCACAGAGGCCAAGTTACACACTCCTTCCCCCTCTCACAAGACTAAACCCAATTCTCCCTAGCAATCCAAGACAAAAAGCCATGACGAAGCCCCCATCCTTGCACTTCCATGAAAGGGACAGCCCCAGTCAACACGGGAAAATTTGCCAGCCTGGAAGCAGATGGAACAGATTGTAACATGGGGTAGGATTTCCCTCTCAAGGCTAGAGTCTGATGCCAAATGCCACACCCACTGCTACCACTGTAAAATTATCCAGTCTCCCTTAACCACATGCAGTATCTTTGTCTTGATAGCAATGTGATTTTTTACTCTCTCCTGTTGAATGTCTTCCCCCCCCCTGCAGATAATAAGTGCAGGGAGGGGGGGATGACTGAGGGTTGCTGATCCAAAGAGCAACCCAAGATAACAGGCCTGCCCAGGAGAACAGAATGTCCAACCACAGGAGTCTCCTATTCTCCTGGCTCTTTGATCCCCTGCTTGAACAGCCACAAGCAAAGAACCCTTAGGTATGCACCAAAGGCTTTTGCCTCTGGTATGCCAGATGGCCTGAAGTACCTGTGGGGGAGGGGCAAGACCCAGTCAGCAAATAAATTTTAGAAGTAATTCATATTCTGATGACACTCAGATCTATTTTGGGGCATTTTTTTCCCACTAACCAGAGAACAGTTGTCTCTGTTCTAAGATAATGCTTGGAAGTAGTGGATGAGTTACAAATACAGTTACAATTTAAAAAAAAAAAATACATCAATCCTGACCTATTGAACAGTTACAAAGGAATTCAGAAATCAATCTCCACCATCAATACCGCTTCTCCTTTTTCTTACATTTAGACATGAATGCTTTGTTACCTGCAAATAACATTCCACTAACATGCATTCAGAACTTTAATATTCCTAAATTATTAAATAATAAAATCCAAACCTCAGAAGTTAACTGAGGCATTTCAAGAGCACCAGAATTGGAGTTCAGCAAATATCAACAGATTTATAGCATAGTACACCCATCTGATCTGCAGGGATGCAAGTTCCAAAGATGTAGTTCAAAGGTTGCTGGTATGGAAATAGTAACTAATTTAAGTTGATGTGAGCTACAAGCAGGTTAAAGGATCCCTGTTCAGGTCATGGGCAGCAGTAAATTATTCTATCTTTTTGCACTGTTAAAGTAACAGATTAATATTTCAGAAGCGGCTTTCTTCAAATGCAAAAATTCTGCAGAAGTGCACCATGTAGCCCAGTACAGATTTATGCTGCTATTGTGTTTTACATGAAAGAGTTTACTGACCATCTATGTAGTGTTCTGCATGTGTACTTCCCTCGCTAGCCTTCAATGTGAAAACATACTGCAAATGCACTTCTGTATAAAGCATCATATCTAAAATAGGTAGTAGTTATAAAAGTAGGAAGTTAGAGTGCATTTTGATCTAGACCAGCCATTTTCAACATTTTTCAGCTCACGGCACACTGACAAGGCAATAAAGTTGTCAAGGCACACTACTACTTTTTAATTACATTATTATGTTACAATTAATTGAATTAATATAACTAAGGGCACAAGCCTAACCAGGCCTACTCAGAAGTAAGTCCTATTTTATTCAATAGGGCTTACTCTCAGGAAAGTGTGGTTAGGATAGCAGCCTTAGATCATTACATGACAATGAAAGAAATTCCCCAGAAGCTTGGAGAGGGAGGTGTATGCGGTTTCTGGAAAGGAAGAACAATGTTTTGAAGCAGGTCTGTTCAAACTGTTATCAATTGATGTGCTCTGATATGTCAGGAAGTGGCAAAGAGAGATGAGACTGAGCACACTGGAGAAATAGAAATGTGCTGTGAGGGACAGTGAGGAGATGTGGCTGAAACAAGTGAAGGATTCACTGGGGTGGGGGGAGAGAAGGAGAGAGAGAGAAAGGGAATGGGAGGCACCTTCTGAACTTTGGAAGGTGGTGAAGAGGGAGGAGAGGGGAAGAAAGAGAGGGAACTGCAATTATGATGGGGGATGTGTGTGCAGGAGGGGAGGAGGTGGGGTGGGGAGGAAGAAAAGCATCACTTGCCTGCTCATTTATTCAAGAAAGAATGCAACCAAGCTACTGAACGTCTACTCAGAAGTAAGCCCCATTATAGTCAACGGGGCTTACTCCTAGGTAAGTGTGGATAGGATTATGGCCTAGCGCCCTTCCTGCCAAAGCCTTGCCAGGGGAGGCAAAGCAGGCAGGGTCACTGCAGACAAGGAAAAGGGTCTCTCCAATCCTTTCCAGTCAGCTGCTTCTGGCTCCTACCTGCTTCCACCTTCAAGCTCACTCTCACTCCCTCCTTCCTCTTGCTGCTTGCCCTCACTCCCTCCACGTTTCTCCAGCTTTTCTAGCTGCCTGGCTGGCTGCCCAATCAGGCACCAGCAACAGCAGGAGCATTCAAGCCCCTGCGCAGCTGCCCCTTTCTCTCCTGCTGCCATGCGAGGCTCTAAGCCTCTGCTTCTCCCCTGCGCGCAGCAACAGCTGCTGCTGCTGCTGCTGCTGCCGCCACCGCCTGACTCCTTGGACCCGCGGCACACCTGAGGCAGCCTCATAACACATCAGTGTGCCGTGTCACAGCAGTTGAAAACCGCTGATCTAGACTGTTAAAAAAGACAGTTCAATAGATGACACAGGGCCCAAGCCTAACCAATTTTCCAGTGATCCACTGGAAACACTATCCAATTTTCCAGTGCAGGTGCTGATGTGTCTATGGGGCATGCACTGCTTCCTGTGTTGGGGATGCAGTCACAGAGGCCTCCACAGAGGCCTGGAAGTTTTCCTGCACCGGTGCAAGCACAATGCAGCCCTGAGGTAAGGAAACAAATGTTCCCATTTCTTGAGGAAGCCTCTGTGACTGCATCCCCACCACAGGGTGCAGTGCATGCCCCATTGGCACAGTTGAACTAGCACTGTAAAATTGGATAGTGTTGGGCCCTAACTGTGCAATCCTAACCTGCCCTAGAGCAGGCAGGCTGGTGGGCCTGCTCTGCATCCAAAGCAGGATTGGGGCTGAAAGCGGGTCAGCCCGGAGCAAGGCGAATTACCCTGGGCAAGGGTAAAGCCACAGCAGCCCCAATGGGGCTACTCAGACCTGCACCACCTCAAGAGGTGGCACAAATCCGAGCAGCCTGGGACTGCCCTGGGCCACCTGGGAATGGGGATAGGATCTGGCATAACTTCCTCCCACTCCCCGCTTTCCTTCCCCTGGGATGTCCACTGCCCTCCCTCCCCCCACCCTGAAACACCTCTCTCCCACCTCCTCCCTGCTGTCCCCAGGCCCCTGCGTCAGCTGAGCTCAGCCGCCACAACTCATTTTGTCGTTGGGACCTGCACTGGCACGGGGGGGGGGGGGGGGGCTGGTGCAAGTGCTTTATGGTACTTTCATGACAACAATAGGCCAGCACAAGGGACTTTTGCTGGCCCAGGGCACCCTCTGGATTGCACTCTAAATCAAACATGGACACATTAATGAAAAGAAGGAATGTTGATGCTAGGAGAAAATACAGTGAGAAAGTCAGATATGTCAAGACTGTTTCTTAAATTTGATCCATGGAATGATAGGAGAAACAACAATTTAGTACCACACTTGGAAAAAAAGTAAGTAATCTGAATTGTAGGTTAAAGACAAGAAATCTACAGTTACATTTTGTCACTGATTCTTCTCAAAGAGGGTACAAAATACTTCAGGCTGGGAACAAGCAGCATACATCCCACACATCTGACAAAGGAATGTCTTATAAAATAACAGAGTATCTAGCAATTATAGAAATATCCATCTTTGATCTGGCTCATGACATGAAGTACTAACATTACGTAGAAAAGCAGATTGGCTAACCTCACTAAGAATGGCAAACTAGAGACCCCACAAATGTTAACATAATGAAAGCACTGAATGCTGCAATAAGAGAGAGAGCTGATAATGCTGAAAATATGTCCTAAGTCAAAGAAACACTTATCCTATCTTCCGATAACCTGTTGATAACCAGCAGTTCTCTCAGATAATTAAAATGAAATAATGTGTTATGTATTAACATACTAAATATTATGATACCACCTGCCTCCACTCAGTACCAGCCAAAAAACATTTCCCTATCTGTTGGTTATGAAGCAGCCAATTTTGGTGCTGCATTCAGTGAGAGGTCAGGTTTTTCCTTTGACCTTGAGGTGATGCTATGACAAAAGCTGGCAGTTCTTGCATACCTTCAACCACAGCATTATTTATCACCTGAATACCTGACATGTATGGTTGACTTTATGGTGCTACACATCAAATTTGCAGTCCATGTTGTAGACCAGTGGCTTGGCTCTTACAAAGGAACAACAGCTAATTAAAAAAGAGTCTGCCCATTGCTTATTCTTTGCACATTCCACACTGAACAAAATGACATTTATGACCCCAATCCAGAAAAAAGATACCCATCACTAAGTCCCACTGAACCCAATGGGACAAGTTATTCACAACTAACAAGTTCCATTAAATTTCAGTCAAACTTAAGCACAAATCATTTTCTCTGCATTGAGACCCATATATTTACTGAAGACACTCAACAGAAAAGTATGATTACATTAATATTTACATATGCATTTACTGTATACTACTTGTTACAACACCCATATAAAGAAGACAAACCATCTCTTTACACCAGCCTTTAATTAAATAATAATTGCATTATTCTTCTGGTTCTGTGTCATTAGTAAAGAAAAAATGAAACAACAATATAAGAATAGCTAGCTTTCATTCTCAAATTGTGATAATTAGCAGACAAAGGAATTTCAGCTGGAATATAAAAATATTGCAGCTTGTTGGAAAGCTTGACACAGTGAACACATGATTTAAATCTTTGAGCAAAGAGCAGAATCTCAGTTTTTGTAAAAATTCATCTGATGGTATCAAACCAAGCTAGTCACAAACTCTGAACCCTAATTTATTCAGTGAAAAAAAAGAATAAGCAGTAACCTACATTAGAAAATTTTTGTGAGGATAAATGGGATCAAATGTGTACAGCCCACAGGTATATACATTTTATCCATGTTGCATATATGCAACGTCGGGCAGAAATGGCTTAAGAGATAAAAAAAATAGTACCTGTCTTGAGGGAACAGATTTGTGAATACTGGCTTGGCTTACTAGCTAAGCCCTATCTTGTCTTTGTTATCAAAATTAACTCAAGAACAAGGGATTTTAATTTAATGCTGTGCTTGGAGAAGGCAATACAAGGAAACAACAGAAATCACTCCTGCTGTTTCTTACATCTCTACACTGCATTGTCACAGAGGAAACCTTAACTTTTTCTCAAACCCCCCAGCAGGCCCAGCCTAGGGAGAAATGATGCCTGAAGCTATCCTCCTAATACTGCCTCATGGGGAGGGCACCCCTGCCTCCTCTAGAATTGATTAGAGGGGACATAGCAGTACAATTTTTCCCCAATCCTTTTTTTTTTTTTTTTTGCTTTTATTTTTTTCCATTGCCAACATCTCTCTCCAGGCTGGAAGGGGGGAAGGGGGGAGACAGGAGGCCCTGCACCACTGCTACCTGCTTCTCCCTGCCCTCCCCCTTCAAGCACACAGGCTGGGCAGAACATGCTGAGGGTAGGACTCCTTTGTCAGCATGCTCAGCCCAGCCTGTGTACTTGAAGAAGCTATAGGGGACAGCAGAAATTGAGGTAAGAGTGTGAAAGAATTTCTCTATCTTCACCTTCCTCTTTCCCTCCCATGCAAGGAAGTGACATAAGGGAAGTGAAAATAAGGAAGTGAACAATCCTAATTTGTTTGGTTGTGGAATCAAGTGAACAAAACAAGATAGCTGTGCTGCTGCTCATGCTGACAGAGCCTGAGGAAGAGTTGGGCTACTGCCCCATTGCTCTTCTCCTCGAATGAGAAGAGGATCAGCATGCCAGTTGAAGCAGGAAATCACTTTGCTACTCCCCTCCAACTCACTACTCAAAGCAACAGCTTTAGTCAGACTCATGCCTAGGCAGGCCTTGCTCTCCACTAAGCAGAAGACTTCAAAGAAGAGTGGAGTCTTGCTTCATGTGTTTGGAGTTTTTGATAAGGAACACTTCCGCAGCTTTTTTTTCTTATTCAAATATTGACGCAAGTCAGAAAAATATCCACCTTAATTCAAAACTGTCTATGTTTGCCACGAAGTCCTGAAGTAGAGATGGAATCTCTTCTTATTTGTCAAGTTTCTTCCACAATGTCCTAAGCTTCCTGAGCTGAGGAAGCTAACTCTGCCTCTTCCTGGAGCTCCATGACAAACATCAAGAGTTTGAAAGGCAGGTTTTCTACTTCCTTTCACTTTTGAATGTGGTTTGAATAAGGAAAAAAAAGAACAAAGGAATAATATCTTAACTAAAGCTCTGTGCATGAAATAAGACACTGCTTGCCACTTTTCAAGCCTCTAATTGGGAGAGATGAGGAATTTACTCTTACTTTCAATACAGTTTCGAGAAGGGGAAAGCCCTTGCCTTCTTTTCAATCTGCAACACAAAGGCTCCAATCATTTTGGGGGCTGGACTTGTGCTGCCAAACCTAGTGTTCCATCAGTACAAGGTCCTTTATGGTGGTGCAAAAGCTGGGCTCATGTTGAACACTGTCTGCCAATGCTGTAAATGGCAAAAAGCACATTAGCGGAAGACTCCACAGGTACCGGTGAGTTGGTGGCATGGGCACAGTAGTTCAGGGGCATTTTGAGGCAGGAATTGGGAGGGTAGAGGGCAAGGAGCAAGAGGATCTTGGTGAAAACATGCAGATCCGATCCCCCATTTTTTGGCCCTCCTCAGCTCTTTCTCTCCTTGGGCTTACACCAATTATCTAGCCAGTGTGGGACCGAGGAGACCCATAGGTTGCTACACAGAGATAAATAAAAATATTTTAGCTTACCCCTAGCAGGTCTCCTGAATGCCCCCTATTGGATGCAAGGTGCATTCCACCAGTATGGCTACAGCGGGGGATAGGATTAGGAAAAAAGCCTGGCAGAGGTTTCAGGGCAACCTGGTATGTGCAGTTATAGAAGCCTGCTGGAGAGGGCTAAGAAATCTAAAAACGCTAAATAAAGGTTTTTAAGAACTGTGAATCATTTTTAAGAACATATCATCTAAATATGAGGAAACTCAGAAAAATTACAAGTGGTGTTCATTTTCTATGACAAAGTGTTTGGTCTATGAAGGACAATTAACAGTTTTAAATTTCCTTCTAAAGATTTCACAAATTTTATAAGGATTAATATGTCTGAAGTAACAATTGATTTTCAGACTTGCTCCTCTCCAATCAGTTGAGACAAATGTAGCATCCAGTTTCAACTGCAGATGTTCAAATATGTGTGTGTGTGTGTGTGTGTGTGTGTGTGTGTGTGTGTGTGTGTGTATTTCTTTTATATATATGTGTGTGTGTGTGTGTATACACACATACTTCTTTAGTTTTCTATGCTCATGAACCCCCAGTTAAAAATTACATACTCTAAAGGTGCATCCTGAAAGAGAAATCTTGCCTTTGGATCATAAAGAGCCTGTCAAGTACATGTAAAAATTGCCCAAACATGCATGACACTTTCTGGGAAATAATACTGTATGCAGGGAAATACCCTGGTTTATTGTTCTTCCATCTACCAACTGCAAGTGTCCTCAAAATGTCATACACAATAAACCATAAAAGGGTTCACATCAACTCATTAAAGAGTTTCCTCAAGGCAACAGACTACAATCTGAAATTGCCCCACTACCTTAGATGTCATTTACACAATGGAGACCTCTAAGCACTTCTACCTTAAGATATTTCATATCATATGCTAAATGTATGTTTAGCAAATGTTAGCTAGAAAATAGATACAAGGCAAATGCATAGTTTGGTCACTGTAATTTTAGGTTTTCACAGAAATCTATTGAAAATCCCTAAATTCAATTTCAGGGCTACAATTCCTAAACCCTCAAGGCTGTTCACCTGTCAGTTTGTACTGCAAAGACTAATATGACAGACCCGCAAACTACAGTTGACAATGAATAAGAGAAAGACTCAAGACTTGTCCTTGCTAATACTGATGTACTTAACCAGCAGTAGAAAAAGAATTTAAGAGAAAATAGATGCTTCATACTTCAAACACGGGTTTGGCTTGAAAATCTAGACAAGTCTGTGAAAAGAATTCTTAAGACTCTCCTTGGGGGGGACACGACCTGCTTTGTTCTCTGACCACTGTGGCACTTCTTCTTTTTTAAACTTTATTTGCTTTGCTTTTGGATGGGTATGAATGTGCTCTCTGCAATATATTACAAGTTTGCAACATAATGGGGGGAAGGAGAATGCATAAGATTCCTGAAAATCAGAGATACATTCAAGTGATAACTGAAAAATTTATGCAGTGCTACCTCCCAGATACAGTACTGTGGAAACACCCACTCAATTATGCAGTATACACCAACAGTCAAATCCTGTTCAGTGCTGGCACAACAGGGCTGCACAGTCCACACCATTCCCAGTGCTGAAATTGGACAGGCTGGAGGTCTCCTTGGAGTAAGGAAACATTTGTTCCCTTACCTCATGCTGAGCCCCAGCCTGCCCAATCAGGCTACTTGGAACTGCATCAGCAAAATCACTAGCACAAGCTGAGTAGCTCCATGTAGGGCTTTCAGGTCCAGAATGGGGGGTTAGGATAAAGTGGAGGCCTCCACCACAGTCCCTTTCCCCTCCTAGGCCTGAGTTATCCCTCCTCGCCCAACCTGCCCCCAAACCCCCTCCCCGCTTCTATTCCACCTTCCTATCCTGTGCCAGTTGGTACTGTTCTCACTGATGCCAGTGGCTGTTTCTTGGGATTCAGTGGCAGCAGGACAGTGCAGGCCTTCCAACTAGAGCTTACTTGTAGAGTATCAAAAACCACTTTATGGCGCTTTTATGTCACTGAGTGCCATCACAGTAGCTGTTGCGCTGGCAATCACCGAGATTAGGATTGGGCCATGTCCCTACATATAGGCAGGTTCCTAGGGCCTGTATGTAAGTTTAAATATTAAGTAGGTTGAAACATTTGGCCCAGCACTATTATGCCTGCACAAAAGCACCACCAAAGGACATACTGTGGCTGTGCAAAAACACCAACACAGTCATCCGTAACTTGGGAACCAACTGTATCTATTTTGTAATTATCTTGGTGCTGACTATGTCAGAGCAGGCTAATGGATGTGAGAATGGTGCGGGGGGGGGGGAAGAGAATCAAAGGGGATTGCTTGCAGTAACCTAAATTGCTACAACGGAGAAGCTCTTGTCTAGGGGGAGGCTGAAGACACAAGAGGCTGAATGGATTCACAAAGAAGTCCAGCAATGACAGTCTGTGAAGTGCTATAGTGCAACAGAATTTCCATGTGCAGGGGACAAAGTTGCCTGTTTCCATAACTTTTTGGCTGCTGCAAACAAGATACTGGACTGCAGGAACATGGTGTGATCCAGAAGGTCTCCATTTCTGTTCTGTTACTATTGAGCCCTCTATAGGGATTTTATTATTTATTTTTATTACTAAGAATATTTGGTTGGCAACCTTCAGTCTCGAAAGACTATGGTATAAGCCTATAGCACCCAGTATTCCCAGGCAGTCTCCCATCCAAGTACTAACCAGGCCTGACCCTGCTTAGCTTCCGAGATCAGACAAGATCCAGCATGTGCAGGGTAACAGTTGCTGCCTAAGAATATTTATATGCCACCTTTCAACAAAAAAGTTCACAAAGTGGTTTACAGAGAAAATCAAGTAACTAAATGGCTCCCAAAAAGCCTCACAATCTAAAAAGATACCGAACACCAGCAGCTGCCACTAGAAAAGACATTGTGCTGGGTGAGGAGGGAAGGTTACTCTTCCCCGCTAAATATAAGAGCATCACTTGAAAAAGTGCCTCTTTGCCCAGTAGCAAGATATTCTGCTTCAATATTAGTTTTCAGTTGATATTGAAAAAAGCACAAATTAAGGATTTACTGATCCTTTCCTAGGTGCAATGGAAGTTATATGCTAGTACTGAGAGAAAAAATGAGAACAGTTAATGATCGGCCTCAACACTGATGCAGGGGGCTAATATTTACTCCTCCTTTGCTATGCCTGTGGTGCTTGATGACCCAAATGTTCTGAAGGCTGACAGATGTCAACTGTGCTTAATTTTCCATAGGGCTTTACTTTGGAAATTTGGAGGTTCTATAACGGAGAACTATGGTGTCCAAGATAACAGATTAAAAAATAAAAATAGCTTATTGAAATCAAAATATAAAATACATGTTCAGCTTGATGTATACTGAGATCCATTATTAAATGAAACCTGAAACTGAAGACCAATCTATACACTACTTTACACGTTATTGCTCTCTGTGTGCTTTTTACCCCTAAATACAATGTGTATATTAGAGTACTATGAATATGCCTAGGGAGAGAGTGGTTTTAGGGCTCCAAACTAAGGACCTTCAACTTGAAGAGGCATAGGATTGAGATATTTATTATTAAGTAGGGTCTGCTGGCCCTTTAGGGGTTTCTCCCCATGAAGCCACTGGAATCTGTCCTCCAGGAAGAACTTTTGTGGAAGGCTTACTAATGGACTGCAGTGCCAGGTATGCTTTGATTGAAAAAATAAAAAAAATTGTCATGTCTCTGTAAGTGGTTACTTGGACTCACCTGGAACTTTATTATTCCATTTCTGATAAGATGTTGCTGAAATTAGTATTATTATGTAAGTATTATTACATACGCATTTAAACAGCTTCCCGTGAGTGTTAGTTTTGCTTTTTTCAGGAGCTGCTTTTACACACTGCTTGCCTTTTTGGCTAGACCAGGGGTGCCCAAACCCCAGCCCTGGGGCCACTTGTGGCCTTCAAGGACTCCCAATCTGGTTCTCAGGGAAACCCCAGTCTCCAATGAGCCTCTGGCCCTCCAGAGTCTTGCTGGAGCCTGTGCTCGCCTAACGCAACTGCTCTCAGCGTGACGGCCAACTGTTCGACCTTTCGTATGAGCTGTGAGACGAGGGCTCTCTCCTCTGCTTGCTGTTTCACATCTATGAAGCAGCAGCGGCAGCAGTGGAAAGGCTGGCCTTGTTTTGTGCAAGGCCTTGTATAGGCCTTGAGCTATTGCAAGATCATTCATTCATATAAGTTCCATCTCTAATATATTCATTTATGTAAATTTATTGAAATTTGAAATGTAAATTATTATTTTTTCCTGGTCCCTGACACTGTCAGAGAGATGATGTGGCCCTCTTGCCAAAAAGTTTGGACACCCTTGGCTTAGACATACAGAATGTTTAGAGTAACTGGTCTAAAATGTAATAAGATTGGAACAAACCAATATGGTTCAGAAAGTCTAACTAAAATCAGTGCTTTCCAACACTGACATAAGGGCAATGCAGCTCCAAGGTAAGAGAACAAAAATTCCTTTATTTTGAGGAGGCCTCTGTGAGTGACACCCAATCCAGGATGCAGCACATGTCCCATTGGCACCACTATGCCAGTGCTGGAAAGTACTGACATAAAGGGTTAGGATTGCACCCTTAATAAGCCTCAGATAAATTTAAATATGTTCAAATCAAAAACTCAAATATTTCAAAATCAACCAATGCTACAATATTATTTCAGTTAGAAATTATGAGACGATGTGTGAAGTTCCCAAGTTTACTATTCAGAACCTACGAACTAGATTGTATATCTCTGTTCTTTCTTTTTCCAAAGATTTACAGTATTTGCTTGGGGGGAAAAGAAGCACACAATTAAACCATTATTTAGCTTGTAATAATCGCAGAAATAGAAACAATGTTTTGTGCCAGGGAACCAGATTGTGGGGAGTTGACTGAAACTCCGTCCAGGCTGCTCTATCTGGTTCTTTTCACTGAACATGGTTGAGTAGTTTTAAATATAAAAACTCAGTCTTAACCTAATCAAAGATTCAAAAGGGTCAATTTAAGCATTATTTTTATATTTGTATATTGCCTCCAAAGCTGTTATGTGATCAAAAATGTACTACACCAATTGGTCACATCTGGCTCTAGCTCTAATAGAACTGAGTATTTTTGGAATATACTTTGGAGTTCTGAACTTCATAAGTCTGCTCGAAGTCCAGAGTCCTGAGTAAAACGCATGCAAGATATTAATGGCTTACAGCCCAATTGTATTGAAATTCTCTGTGTGGGTGCAACGGGGCCAGTGCAGCTTGCACTGTATCTTGCAAGGGAATTTTGTAGTACTTTGAAGTCTCTTCGAAGTAAAGGGACATTTGTTCCCTTGCCAAAGGGAAAGCCTCAGATGTGGCAATGGGTCTAATCAGATCTGCACCTGCAAAATCTGCTCCAGCACACGCTGGCTCCTGCATTGGCACAGGTGGGATGGCACAGGACTTCCTGCTGGCGCTACTAACACCTATGCTCTCACAATCTGCTTTACGGCATGTTTGTGACAGTCTAGGCTAGTGGAGTGCTTGCTCTGCCAATATTAAGGCACCATAGAATTGTGCCATTAGAGGGCATTTAGAGAAATACTTGTGCTAAAGCGCAAACTACATGCTCCAACCCTTTCCCACAATAGACACTTGTGCCTCTGAAAAAATATATACTGTTGACTTTCGGGGAGATCCTCAATAAGGGTTTTATAAAATAAAAGAGATACAAAACAGGGGTTTGCAGGATAAATGCTACTCCCCACACCAAGTTAGGTGATATCATCACTCGTGATGTTTCACTATCTAATTTCAAAGATTTACTCATATTCTAGGGATTTCCTTGGCCGCCTGTGCCACATTCCACATCACTGCCAAGCATTCCCCAGCTCTCAGGAGTGACATTTCTGGGGCACACAATGAGTTGGATAAGAGGGTTTGCGCTCTGGTGCAAACACTCTTCTGGATGGCACTTATCCAGATATTATTACAGGTCTGCTAACAAGAATACCCTAACTACAGAAATAAAATAGAAATCTCGGTATTTAAACATATTACATGGAAATACATCTGAATTGGCTTACAATTAATCTGGCCACACAATTTAGCTAACAGCCCAATCCTGACTAAAATTCTATGCTGTGATGTACATCCTGTGGCAAGGAGTTCCACAGACTGACCACACGCTGAGTAAAGAAATATTTTCTTTTGTCTGTCCTAACCCGCCCAACACTCAATTTTAGTGGATGTCCCCTGGTTCTGGTATTATGTGAGAGTGTAAAGAGCATCACCCTATCCACTCTGTCCATTCCCTGCATAATTTTGTATGTCTCAATCATGTCCCCCCTCAAGCGTCTCTTTTCTAGGCTGAAGAGGCCCAAACGCTGTAGCCTTTCCTCATAAGGAAGGTGCCCCAGCCCCGTAATCATCTTAGTCGCTCTCTTTTGCACCTTTTCCATTTCCACTATGTCTTTTTTGAGATGCGGCGACCAGAACTGGACACAATACTCCAGGTGTGGCCTTACTATAGATTTGTACAATGGCATTATAATACTAGCCGTTTTGTTCTCAATACCCTTCCTAATGATCCCAAGCATAGAATTGGCCTTCTTCACTGCCGCCGCACATTGGGTCGACACTTTCATCGACCTGTCCACCACCACCCCAAGATCTCTCTCCTGATCTGTCACAGACAGCTCAGAACCCATCAGCCTATATCTAAAGTTTTGATTTTTTGCCCCAATGTGCATGACTTTACACTTACTGACATTGAAGCGCATCTGCCATTTTGCTGCCCATTCTGCCAGTCTGGAGAGATCCTTCTGGAGCTCCTCACAATCACTTCTGGTCTTTACCACTCGGAAAAGTTTGGTGTCGTCTGCAAACATAGCCACTTCACTGCTCAACCCTGTCTCCAGGTCATTTATGAAGAGGTTGAAAAGCACCGGTCCCAGGACAGATCCTTGGGGCACACCACTTTTCACCTCTCTCCATTGTGAAAATTGCCCACTGACACCCACTCTCTGCTTCCTGGCCTCCAACCAGTTCTCAATCCATGAGAGGACCTGTCCTCTAATTCCCTGACTGTGGAGTTTTTTCAGTAGCCTTTGGTGAGGGACCGTGTCAAACGCCTTCTGAAAGTCCAGATATATAATGTCCACGGGTTCTCCCGCATCCACATGCCTGTTGACCTTTTCAAAGAATTCTATAAGGTTTGTGAGGCAAGACTTACCCTTACAGAAGCCATGCTGACTCTCCCTCAGCAAGGCCTGAGAGACTACTGGAGGTCTCCCCAAAGTAAAAGGACATTTGTCTCCTTCTTCCAGGGTAAGCACCAGCAGCTGCTATGGGGTAACTTGGGCCTGTATCAGCAAAATTACTGATGCAAGTCCAAGCAGCCTTGTGTTGGGGAAGCAGGCACAGGATCAGATCCTGCAGGTCCTGTCCACCCCTGGGCCCAATCTGCCCCCTTTCTGCCCTACCCTGCCTCATTACACCCCCTACCCACATTTCACTTTTCTCCAGCTGGAGCAGGACTTACCTGCTCCAGTGAACAGGGGCCCTGAACTGGTGGCGGCAGGCCTTCATGCTAGCGCCTGGGCTATTGCTACATGCTTTACGGCAATTTTCAGCAGCATGCAGGCTCATTCCACTGGTGCTATCCTGGTTAGAATTGTGTTGTGAAACAGACTGGATTTAAGTCAATTTTCCATCTATCCTATGCTAGTTTGCCAATGGAGTCGGACCACAGCCACAAAGTATTACAAAATTTAAAAAATAGTTTTAAAATGCTATACAAGATGTGTCTTTTCCGCAAGAACCGTCAAATAATTTTAAAATCACAATTTGGTAAGCCTAATACAATTTTTTTTTTTGAGAGAGAGAGCTCTGAATACCAAAGGAATCATAATTCAAAAAGGTGTGGGCCATAGCCCTTGATCTGTTGATATATGAAAACAGTTAATGAGTAGATCAAATTCAATAATTCATTAAGCAGTAGTACAGTTTGAGAAAATGTACTTTATGGAACATCCAGTTTCACAATCTAGTAACACAGTTACAGTCCCATCAAAAGCTTTCTAATTGAGAATAGGATTGTAATCTGGGTTCTTACATAATGCCAGACAGACATATGGTTTATACTGAGTCCTGTTCCTGTCACTTCAGTTTATTCTTTCAGAAAGGGAAAGTTGTATTTCCTAGATAATAAAATGACATAAATGGATACCAAAATAATATATTAAGTAGTAATTTAAAATTATCCATATTAACCCTGTCATGAAAAAGAAAATGTAGGTTATCTTGTCAAGGTCAACAATGCCAAATTGTGCTGTTGCTAAATGTCTAACACAAAAGCAGCCCAAGGCTTCTGTAACTTATTCAACTATTAAAAGGTTTCAGAAGAAATATCAGGGATATGAGAGCAGAGCACCATAATGTGGCATTTTCAGCTATTTGCCACTCTTTCACAGTTTTCCCCAGGCTCTTTCAAAACATATGCAGCATGGATTACTACTGCACCTAGCACAATCTCTTAGACATGCTACAATAATATCCTGAAAGGAAGCAGAAGTACTATAAACCATTCTGATTTCTCATTCAAATTATATTAGAAAACTGAATATATAAAGGCACAGAATAGACATCTACAGCCAAAAAACAAAACAAAAAAAATTGGCTGATAGTTATTGCTTTCATGGCCCAATGGTCTGATCAGTAGAGTGAATCCTTTCGCTGTATCATGAAAACAACTGTGAGTTTTATCGCAACACACAAAACAATAGAATCATGAAAATTCATTTTCAAGGGACAGATGGATGATATCCATTATTAATAGATCCCTAAACAGGCCCTTTCCTACAAACAATGCATGCGTGAGGCTTTATCAATATATGTCATACAAGACAGTTGATACTACTAAAATAATAAAATGTGGGCTTGGAATAATAGACACCTTGCATAAATATGATTAATCACAGCTGGCTATTCAGCAACAACAATCTGTGAACAGGTACCCTTTGTCCAATTTCTTCTTTACTGTGTCAAGCATTCTAAGTGTCCTTGTTTTTTTAATCTATTCTGTAAGACACTGTGCAAGAAAAGAAAAAAATAACACCAACTTCTGAACAAAACAGTTTTCAGGAAGAGGGAAAAAAAAGAAAATAGAGTAGTGTCAGTTGAAGGCCCTTTAGCCCACCATACAACAAGCAGCAGAGTTTTGTATAGAAAATCTACAGCATTTTCTAATTATAGTGAATTCTCAATGTTGCCTGTCCCTTATGTACTCCCACGAAAGCAAGAACTAAAATGACAGCAAATGACCACTAAAACTATCACCTCTAGCTTTTAAGTACAAATGCAGATATTTGTACAAATTTGTGGTATAACAAAAATGACATTATTAATGTGCATAATAGCCCAATCCTACCCGATGGAGTGGTACCACTGGAGCATACACTGCATCCTGCAGAGAGGAGCGGTCCAGGAGGTATCCTTTAGGTAAGTGAGCATTTGTTCCTTTGCCTGGGGGTAAGCCCTCGTTGCCCCACTGAGTCTGGTTGGACTTGTCTCTGCTGACCCAGGAAGATGGATCAAGACTGGGAATGGGGATAGGATAGCAGCAGTGCCAATGCTACCTCCTGTCTGCTGTGCTGATTACCCAGCACCAGGGGTCATGGATGGATCACTGGAACACTGCCACTATCACTCACAGCAATGGGCCAGCTGCGCAAAACAGTATATCACTTCTTGTGACAGTCAATAAGGCATTCTGGCAGTACAAGGCCACATTAGGATTCATAAAATTTGTGAGGGCGCATGATATTGCTACATTGCTGAAACTAAGAAGGTCTAAGTCTGGTCAGTACTTGGATGACTATCTGACAAGCCCATGTACTATGAGTTAGAAAATAGGAACCACATGTGATATCAATTCTAGAAAGAAAATTGAAGCAGAGAAGGGAAGTGCCAAAAGATGAGTTGGTATCAATAGTGGGAAGTTTTCAAAACAGGAAGAGGCAGGAACAAGGAAAGGAACATAGTTTGGTGCTTTGCTGCACAAAGTCAGGAAAGGTCATTTATACGTGGACAGGAAAGGATAGTAACCAATCACAATGAAGGGATGAGCAAGATAAAGCACCAATTAAGCTCTTTGGTCCCCAGGAGTCCTTTGAATTTTGACAGAAATGTGGTAGCTCAAGGAACAAGGCTCCAGGTTGAAGTCCCAGAAGCACTGAGGTTCTCATCTTACCTATAGTTCAGGCATTTTCAACCACTGTGCCGTGGCACACTGGTGTGTCACGGGTGGTCTGCAGGAGTGCCGCGGGAGTTTGGGAGAGTATCTTTTAATAGTAGGGCCACTGGGGGATTTGAGCCCTTTCTGTCAGTGCAGTGTGCCTTGTAAATTGTCAAAGAACTGATGGAGTGCCTTGACAATTTTCGTGCCTTGTCAGTGTGTCATGAGATGAAAAAGGTTGAAAATCGCTGCTATAGTTGATAACCTTGACAGAACAATTAAAAGGATACTAACTACAAATGTAGGTAGCATTATGTATTTAAGTTAAAACAAATGCGTAAGTAGATTGCACTCATTCTTATTACAACTACTTTCCCCTATAAACGAATAAGCTTATATTATCCCTATATATAGCTAGAACAAAAACTGTGAATAAAAATCACAGTTTTGTTTAGTGTTATTTGGATGAAAGTGAAAAAATCTTGTTTTCACTTCTTTACATTTTATTGCCCTTCCCCTTGAGAACACCAGTCTCCATCCCTTTAATCGTGACCCTAAGTGCTGTATTTCTGTTTATGTGAATGCAATTCTCGACATAGCTTAAGGTTTAATATAATAAATATCAGATTCCTCTGATCATGATTGCTTTCTTGATCTACAAAAACATTTCCATAACAGAATCCAGTAAACAAAAATAGCACATGAGCAGTGTTCCATAATGCCCCGCAAGGGAGATGCAGAAAGAATTAGCTCGTGTTGAGTTAGTTCATGTCCCTGAAGAGCTGTGTCTGAGCTGTTTGAAGCTGCTCACTCAAAGGGATTATCTTGTTCAATCTGCTTTAATCTCAACTAAATGCTTTCAATTGGTATATACTGAGACAGAATTAGAGAAATCAGAAGCCCCCAAGACCTGTGTGATGGCTTGAGGAACAAAGAGAAACAAAACATCATAATCCCACACATCATAGAATTAGAGAGGTTACAAGCCAATGTCTATTTTAAAAGTCCACACAAAAGGAAACATTGCACCTCAAATGAAGGCTAGGGTCTGATGAATGCACAATGTTCCTGAATCACCAATGTGGCAGTCACAGCAATGCAGTGTATCGCAGTATGCCTGGGCTCATTATAATATCACCATATGAGATAGCTTTGACTCCTCAGACAACAATACACTCTAGATCATATTCATACGACTATCAGCTGCACTGCCACCTGTTCCACTACTCTGTTAAATATTCTGAAAAGCCTTCCAAAGGTGATGTAAATAATGTCATATTTAGTTGCAAACAACAAAAAAGTACCAAAGTTCATAAGAGAATCATTGCAGAGGTAGCTATATTTCATCTCAGTGCCACCAGATATTCTACATCCATTACCCACCCAGGCAAACCCGCATGAAGCATAACGTATTGTTGATTGTATGGGGGGGGGGCAGAGTCTGCATGGATACATGTGGACTGAGTCATATTTAAACTGGGTCACCAGTTCCTATGCATACAACTTAAGTGCAGTACCAGGCCTATCGGTCCATGACCTTGATGAATGCTAAGATGGTATGTTAAAGTGTGGCCTGTCCAGCATAGTATTTAAAATAGGTCACAGAATGCCTGACCTCAGAATTCACATAATGCTGGACAGACAGGCGATGCTGTCACATTTACATTAAAACACACACAGTGGATTACAATTTAACAGACTGTGTATTTGCTCTTTGGTTAGGAATCTCTCCAATCATCAATTATACAAATATTGACAAAGGTCTGTCTCATCATCCATATAAATATTGATAAGTCACCAATTTGATTTTTGATTTGTTTTTGTCAATAGTCATCCTTTCCCTCGGATCTGAAGCAATCAAATAATTTTGTCCTGACATCAGTTACCTCCTTGACAGTTCTAAAATATGAAATAACAAGCAGTTAGTGTCAGCACTCTTAAATCAAGCCCAAAAGCCCCCATGGCACGCACTATGGCAGCTTGTTACTGCTAAGCAAATGTCAGTCCACTCAATGTATGTAAAAGGTTGTCAACTCCCTAGCTGTATCTCCCCTAATAGCTAGTATTCTAGATGGTGGAATTCTTAAAGGTAACAGACTACTGCCTCAAATCCTAGAATGAACTAGAATGGAATTGATAATACTGTTTTTCAGGTTAAAGAATGGTTGCTAGCCTTTGATCTCTTCAGTATCACATATAAGTATTATTAGACTCCTCCAGTGCTTCTTTTCAAGCTGTAAAACTGTATGTAGTGATTAACACAAAATAATAATTAATCTTCCCACCAGCATCATATTTTATATTATCTGATCTAGCAATATTAGTGTGTGCTGTTTCAATAGTGCAATTTAGCTCCGCATGTAGCTAACTGTAAAACTTCATAAGCACACTGCCCTTTGCATTAATCCCCTGACCACAATATAACCACAATCTCCCAAAGTAGATGTGGTACTAAGTGGAATATGATCATTTTTCTACCATTCAGCAATTTGGCATTCAGTTGCAGAACCAAATCTTCTCCTTTCCTGTCAGCTCAGACTTCTAACCACATGGTAATTAAAACACTACAGGAGGCTGGAGAAAATGTAGTATGAGGTACAGCAATTTCTCCCTGTTTTTCCATTCCTTGTAATACTACTTTTCCTCTGAGCAAGGGATCTTGTGCAATGCTTCTTATCAATACCACCCATGTAATCAGCATTTCTGATGAATCAGAATGTTTGTGAATATATCTCAAGTGATTAGTATTATGTGGAATCAGGAAAGATGTTTCCTTGATGCCAAACTGTTTGATGATCAGCAATGAAGTAGAGAGAAACTGATTCCCATTCCTGGTTTTGCACATTCCTGTTGTCTGGCATACAAATCAACAAGGTGACATTAAACATTTCCCCTCCCACATGTTTCTGCTTCACCCCAGATGTCCTCTGGTGAGGCCATTCTGTACATCTCACCAGCCTTGGAAGTGTGCTTGGGAGAGGCACATGAAAGGACCTTCACCATTCTGATAAATAGTCTATGGAACTCCCTATCTCATGAGATCAGGCAACCCCTATCCAAGCTGGTGTTCCACTATCTGCTGGAAATGTTTCTTTTATAGCAGCCTTTCTATTTTTCTGAAAGCTAACTCCTATTATTGAATTTCCTCAGTTGTTAACCAGATACCCTCCTATAAGGCCAGGTTGCCTCTATTTTGAATGCTGAATGTTTATGTTTGCTTGCATGCTAGCATATGTACATATTGGTCTGTGTATATAGTGCTTCCCTTCTTAAGGTTTTTGTGAACAGAGAATTTAGTCAGGAGTAGAGAAAGTCCTCCTAGCTATACAATCATATTTTGTAAAATAGGTATCCACTGGAAAAGGGTTTTTGTCATTGTGGAACCCTTTTCCATAACAAAGAAGCACAAAGTAGCAGCAATTTATCTTTAAAAAAAGAAAAAAGAAAGTTACTCATTTTATAATTGGCCAAATAAACCAAAAAGCGAAAGAGGTTGTTATTCTTACAAGTGGCCTGAGAAGAGCTGTATATGTAGCTTCTGCAATTTGCCTGTCCCCAGGGGCAAATGTATGGGAATCTAACATCAGAATGCAGAAGGGACATAGGGAGGGAATGGGGAAAAGGAAATCAAGAGTGAGACAGAGACAAAGCGAGAGCCAGTGTCCCAGTACAATTCTTTTCCTTCACCATCTGTCACAGTCACAGTATTCCCTGAAGGCCGAGTTTGGAAAGGCCACTACAACTAATGAGCACTGGAAAAATGTAGAATCTCAAATCAAGATACCTATAAAAATCCAAAAGCCAAATAAAACTGGCAATGCTCTTAATAAACCTTCAAACAGAGCAGTACAAAGGTGCAACACTATTGGTCCCACTGGTGGCATCTTTGAACTTATATTAAACCCTAAAGAAATGCATGTCTAGTTAAAAAGAAGCCTTGTCATGCCAGGGCTTGATTAAATTTATTACTTTGTTCACACCAGTTCCCAGGTACAATTTCATCAGTTATTAAGGCCCCCTGCTGAAGCTGAGGGAAAACATTTTGTATTGGAAATGCTCAACTGTGGTACAAAAGCTGATCAGTCAGTTTTGTCACTGAAGTAATATCCAGTCCGTGTTTTGAGGGCTGTTTCGGACTTTTCAGCAGTCTTTGTCACCTCAATGGACAAACTGCAAACCAGCTCAGATCTTGCAAACCAGCAACAAATTGGAAAAAGTTGCAATGGACACAGTATTTGCCACTCAATTAACAAGCCACTCAATTAACAACAAGCGACAAGCTTGAGGTGCTTCTAAATAGCTTGCAGTAAATGAGTAGCAAATACTGTGTCCATTGTACTTTTCCCCAATGAAACATATTAGATAGGTGCACAAACATGTATTTTCCTTGCTTCTAATGCGAAATTCTGCACTCCATGTGATGATGCTAATAGAAAAAGCTCAAATACTGTAATGATAGATGTCAACAAAGAAGTTTATTTTTACAGGTGAGAATTAGGGCAAGGATCTCACCCTGAGAGCATTGGGCTTACATTTCAGATGTAAAATAGGAATTCTAGCAACCTATCTTAATTTATGTTAAGACAGCAATAAATAAAAGCACTCTGTAGAAGAGAGGCATAAATCAATAATAAATGTGACAAAACTAAAAACAGCACATGAATTCAATTTTTGCTGCTGGTTTGCAGATTCCAGACTAATATTCAAGGCAGCAAACCTGACACTTGGAGTCATCTGGTTTGCATAGTTGTTCAGTAGCTGGGTACAGAATGAAGGGGGTCACGTTTATTCTGGGAAATTCTATCCAGCTTTATTCATCTGTAACCTCCATTACAGCAACTATTGGACAATCCTTTTATCTCCATTATAAAATTATTTCAGATCTGCATTTGTCTCCGTATTCATAATTGTCTCTTGCAGTATGCATGAAATATGCAGTATTTATGAAATTAAAAAGGCACAGTTTTCAAAGCAGTACAGAGAACCTTGAAAGCTGGTCAAGGGTTCAATATTATTATTAATGTTTATTTACTGTTTTTCAACCAAAAAAGTTCAAAGCAGCTTATAGAGCAAATTAAATAATTAAATGGTTCCTGTACCAAAAGAGCTTGCAATCTAAAAAGATGCAGAAGAAACACAAGCAAATAACCCCCAGAAAAGACACTGTGTTGGGGTAAAGAGGAATAGTTACTGTCCCCCATTAAACATAAGGTGAATACTGGTTGCAAGAAAGCCTCTTTGCCCAGTTAACATGGAACAACAGTTTGTGTACCACTACTAATCTTCCTATATTATGCATACTGTAGTTGTAGAAAAGAGGTATATTTTTCAAGGGTATACTGCAATTGTTGGGGGGGGGGGCGCAATAACATTATGAGGCCCAATAGGCCTGGCCAGGTCCAGTAAGAACAGAGTGTTAATGTTGGAACATGGGTGGGCCAACTTCATATTTGTTGAATCTACTTTCTGCGCAATCCTGTCTTGCGCTGGAGCAGGCAGGCCAGGAGGCCTGCGCTGTATCCAGCGCAAGATAGGTGCCCAAAGTGGCTCAGCTGGAAGTAAGGGGAGACTCTTCCCCTTACCCCCAGGTAAGCCACTGCAGTCCCAATAGGTCTTCTCGGAGGTGACCCAATAGGTCACCTCTGGAGGTGGTGCAAGTCTGAGGAGAGTGGAGCGGCTTGCAGCTGTACTGCACTGCTTGAAAATGGGGGTTGGGATCCGGCATAACTGCTGGATCCCAGCCCTGCTGCCTGCTCCACGCCCACCTCCAGGATCGGTCTCTGCTCGCCCTCCCCCTGCCTGCAACACTTCCCTCCCCAGACCCTTGTGTCAGCTGAGCTCAGCCAATGCAAGGCTCCTCCATGAATTCGGCGCAGAGGCTGCATTCAGCCTCCACAGGCTGGCATGCATACTTGCGCCGGCCCAGCCAACTCTCGAAGAGGTGTCAACAAGCCTTATGCAAGCCTCCTGGGCCAGCACAAAGGACTTACGCCAGCTCAACGGTGCCTTAGGATTGTATCCTTTGTTTCTTTACTAGAAGCTCAAGTACTATTAGCCAGAACCAGGTGCAACAAAGCAGCGGCATGGGGTGCCAGCCAAAGACAAAACCATTCTGGTATTGGTCAGAAAACATACGGTCCAAATTTAATTCAGATGTTGCAATGATGAAACACCAATGATGATTCTGCCTGATATTCTCAACTGATCAGAAAAGGGTCAATCATATCCAAATTTCCAGTGCCTATACAGCCCCAAGGTAAGGGAACAAATGTTCCCTTATCTTGAGGAAAACTCCATGACTACGTCCCCCACTGCAGAATGTAGTGCACGTCCTATTAGCATGGCTGCATCAGCTCTGGAAAGTTGGATAGGATTGGGCCCTTTGTTGTGCTGCTGCATCAAAGTAATGACTCAGCTAGCGTAGCATTCTGTTTTCAAAAGGAACCAGTCATATGCAGTAGGAAGAATATGGGCACTTCCTGTTATAAAAGCCATCCCCGGCATATTGTCCCAGGACCCAGAAATCAGTGTTCACTGTCCCTAATTGTGGAGATTCCATTTGGGTATGTATAACTATGATCAACCAATTTTCCATAGTGTCTAAATCCTTTCTTTACACCATTTAAGCCACAAGGCCATCACCAGACACTGAGGAAATGAATTACATGAGTTGATTAAGTGGTGCTTGCTAAGATTAGTGGTAGAAGACAGTCTTATTTTATAAAAGAGACTCAGATAAACACATACTAAAAGCAACAGAATGAAACAGAATACTGGAAAAGGTTTATTTCCATTTGTGGAGAATTAGAATTAGATTGAAAAGACTTACAGTTACTCTAACAGAATTAAAAAATAGTCCTAATGAAACAACAGAAGAAGTTGTTTCAGAAAGAAAATCTCTTTAATTAAATGATGATAAGACAATACTAAGTTAATGAAATACAAATGATTCCAGAAAAAAAATGTTTGCACTTTTTAATAGCATCATAAAAACTGCACTTGATTAAAACTAGCAAACTGCTACATTGGGAGTTTTAGAAGCCATTGACAGGAAGTTCTTTGCAGCCACATATTCTAGCTGCTGCAAGGGAAAAAAGTGTTATTTAAATTCCTGTCTGTCAAAACTAAGCCCTTACGTCATACTAAATAGATCTATGTTATGATAAACCTGCTGATACTGGTGGAACTACCTATTTTCACATTTATAAACCAGGCTTTGTTCAAGGGCAGGGTAGGTGGTTCTTCTCCCTTCTTTTATTATTATGATATCCTTGTGAAAGCCCAATCCTAAGGGAAGCAGTACCGCCACCGGTGCAGCAGTGCCAAAGCAGATGCTGCTGCATCCTGCTGCTCTGCAGAAGCTGCCAGAGGTCTCCCCAGGGAAGCCCCAATCCTCACAAGGGGGCTTCTCAAGTATGCACTGGTTATTTTGCTGGCACAGACTTGAGAGACTCTTGTGTCAGACTTTCTGGCCCAACACAGAGTTCAGGATCCAGCAGAGCAGGGCTCCACCAGACCCACCCCCTCCCACCCCAGTTTTCCCCACCCGCCAGCGCTGAGCTGTCGCAGGGTGTTGTGGCACATTTGTGACATCTAGCACCTGTGCTGGAGGTCAGCGCCGGCACTAGCCCAGATCAGGATTGGGCCCTAAGTTACACTGAGAAATAGTGATTGGCTACTGTTCACTCAACAAGTGGCTGGTTGAGGGGGTGTTTTGAACTCAGCTCTCCCTGGTCCAGGTACAATACTCTTCTAACCTGCATGCCACACTAGCTCTCACACCTATGTCAAATGTTAATACAGTTGTGCACCATTTAACGACAAGGATTGGGATCCTGATCCCTGTCATCAAGCGGAAGTGCACCCCGGTGACCATGTGGCCACATGTGGTCGGCAAATATGCGATCCTGGCATTAGTCAGAACGTTGCTAAGAGGCGCACACCTGCATATCAGTTACAGAATCATAGCCTTGCAGCCCAATTCTATGCCTGTTTATCAGGAATTAAATTACACAGATTTCAGTAGGTTTACTCTCAAATGTACATAGGTGTGCAGGTTTAGTTATATCAATAAAGAAATTAGTCTTATATTCATTCCAATTCAAAATCATCAAAATTATTTTATTTTCCCTGCATCTGAGGCTGATCTCCTTGCAATGGACTCACCTAATATGAGTTATTACCCACCACCCAAAATTGAAAAATAGTTTTTTTGTTCTCTCTGAGCATTCTTCTAAATTTGAAACACTGGGAATAGGATGGAACCAGAACGTTCTCCCCAAACCAGGTCCTTGTAAACCTCACCAGTCTTAAGCTGACAACTTTGTACTCACAACCCAAAATATTTGATGTGAACATGCAATAGTATCAAATGCTGTCATCATCAACCATCCATTGTCAACAGTGGTTAACTGTGAGCACTGCTTCTTATATAGATGGGTGCACTCAAAGAGTTTCAGTTCTACGTATGGAATTTGAAGGCCTCACTCCATCCTACAGCACACTTCAGTTGTTTGTGTTAACTGCAGTAACTATAGTATTTTAATGTTATATAATTTTTATAATGTTTTTATTTTGAAAGAAATGTCTCGATGTTGAATAGTTCTTAATTTTGCATCAACTGCTTTAACTTCAGAATCACTCCAAAACAATGCAATTTATTTAATTCACAAATCAAGTGAAATAGCTTTATTGGCCAGGTGCTTTTTGTTAGTTCTTTTTTCCAGTAAATAACCCAGTCGTGACTTCTATGGCTTTCTGGGAATATTTTGTTTATTTGTATATGCTTGCCCTTGAAAAAGCACTACAGATGCTTAACAATAACAGCACACTGAAAAAAAACTCTGAAAAAAACTCCAACAATATTTTGTAGTAAAACAATCAAAATGCCAAATAGGACTATTTTTGAAATATTTTGACTATTGAAATAGGACTGCAATGTTTCATTAATTAATGAAAAATCTTTTGATCAATTAATTGTGCATTAAAAGAAGATACTTTTTAAAATGTTGCATACTTACAAATTAAATCCATGGGTGAGTAGCAACTTCTCAAAAAGAGGCATTTCTCTTTCTCTTTCATAAGGACAGAAAAATCTATTTTGAGACAGTGCAAGCCGTGACACAACTATGCATCATCTAAGAATAAATATTGTTCAGTACAATTATTTTATTCACTTGCCAAGTTATGTGCATTTAACTGGACAATCAGCAGATCAAAACTCACAGGTTTTGGTTGCAGAGACTGATCTGATCTCTACAGCAAAGTGTCGCAGAGGTGAGAAGAGCTGAACACTTCTGAGCAACTCCCCATAGTCAGCTGTCCTAGGCACCTTCTACCCTACTGAGCTTACTTCTGGTTGCAGAAACAGGTTGAGGAAAAGGGAGTTTAGGGATGCAGCCCTAAACATAGTAAATGTAAATCACAGTAAATCCCATTGGTATAAATGAGGCTTACTTCTGAGTAACCATGTCTATGAAATATTGGAGTATGGAAAATATGAGGAGTAGTATTTGGCTTTGTTCAGCCATGTACTTCTTTTGATTTATGCCAGTGGCCTCCAAACTCTGTCCTGCAGGCCTGACCCAGTACACCAGAAACTCAGCTTGGGTGTGGTATGATGGTAAAGTGTTACCATTCCGCCCTGCAGTCTCCTATCTTCATGCCTGATCTTTGCAAACTTGCACCAGGCAGTCACGTCCCCCAGGAAATTGGGGCACAAAGCCTTCTGAGGCAGTGTGCAGTGGAAGTGGCTGCCCAGCGCACGTTTCTGCAAAGATTGGGTGCGAAGATAGGAGGTTGTGGGGCAGAAGGGTAATGCTTCCCCACCACACCCTGATTGATAATTCTGGCATGCCACAGGCTGGTTTGGAGACCGCTGATTTAAGTGAACCTCCTACTTTATATATAAATTAGCAAATATGTGACTAAACAAAGGTAGCTGCCCCCACCAGCACTTCTCATTTGGAGTAAAAAATATCTTAGGCTAATATGAAATTATGACACATGCTTGTCCCTCTCTTTTCTTTTCTACCTTTCTGTGTATTTATTTAATACTTTTTGAGAAAGGACCTCAGATTTAAAAATAAGTATAATGACTGAACTAGTCATAACCAAACAAAAATAGCGGAAGCAAGTAACAGTAAGCGGTTTGCTGTTTATATAGATTTCCATAGTTTACATTGCAGACATCAAGGGTGGGGGGGGGGAGAGGGAGAGAGAGAGATCATTCCTATAGTCTCAATTGGCTTTTGTATGATGATCTAACAATTTTGAATTCTCCCGAAATTAAGATCTGAAGTCACTGCCTGCTTTGGAAACAATACAAAATACTTCATCTAGCCTAGAAAATACTACTCCTAGTAGTCAGGGCACTGAAAAGTGTTCACATTATTTTATTCAGTCAATACTATAAACAATATTTTAAGGTAAAGGGAGAGTGGGGGCAGAGTAAGGAAAATGCGAGTAGAATAAGAAGAATTATTACTTTCGCATAATAAGATATTTCTATTTGCAGTTTAATTATTTTTCTCATCTGAAAACAGCTAACCTCTCTGACTCAAGATCTCTATGAATGAAATCCATATTCCCACTGAGACACAAAGACAAACATTACAAAGGTTCTGAATTGGGAATAATTCAAGGTTAACTTTCAAGCTGCGCTGGTGCTTTAAGCTTTTCCCCCCCTACAGAATGTTTTTGCCCCATGCTTTAATTTAATCTTGATATTGTACATGGGAACCTGTGCGAATTCACAGCACTGAACTTTATGCTTCAGGGTGAAGAGATAAGAAAAAAATGCTATCAAAGTTCCAGAGATGAAATCCCTTTGTCCTTTACATCCCACCTGAGGACTCCTACCAGTTCTGCAGCATCTCTGGGTCTTGATTTACTGCTGTGTGTAGAATCCACAGAACATTTAGGTGTATTGAACCTTCTGAATTCAAAATTGCACAGTGAAAAGAAAACAAAATCATGGTTGTGACAAGATAATTAGAAAACTACACGGCAAAGCAATTTGGAAGAACAGGAGTACCTAAATCAAAGAGTCCAACATTTTCTTCACACTTAAGTGTAGAAAAGGTTCCTAAGAGATCAGCATTTTCAAAGTGGAAGCTCTATATTGTAAAATACTGGTAAAAGACAAACACAGTGGCGTAGCTACAGGGGTGCAGGGGGTAAATTCACCAGGCTGCAGGGTGGGAGGGGGACAACATGTGGGCTACAAATGGCCGCAACATACATTGGGCTGCAGGCGCAAGGTGGGCAGCGAGGAGGAGTCGACCCCGCAGCTGAGATGGTGGGGATGGCGTGTGCTGCTGCTTGCTCACTGCGACCGCTCCAGCAGCGCACAACAAGCAGTTCCATCTCTGCTGCTGGCTGGGGGAAAGGAGGGAACAGTTTAGCCCACTGCCGCACACACAGGAGAGAGGAGAGACTAAACTGTTGCCCCTGCCCCCTCCCCCAGCCAGCAGCAGAAATGGAACTGCAGCACTCACCTTCCCAGTTGCTGCTGCAGCTGCCTCTGGCACCACCACCTCAGCTGCCAGGGCCATGTGCTGCTACTGCTTGCCGCCGGTCCCAGCACTGTGTGTGTGCTTTGCTAGCACTGGGGCCAGCAACTGAGACTGTGCTGCAAGCACTGCAGAGCGGAGGATCAACAAGAAGCAGTTCCGTCACCATGCGCCTCTCTCTCCTTCAGCTGAACTGTGGGCCCCTTGCCGTGCCCACAGCAGAAAGGAGAGATTCCGTTTTGTCTGCAGGAGAGAGGAACATGCGACGATGGAACTGCTTCTTATTGCTCCTCCACTCCGCAGTGCCTGTAGTGCAGTCTCAGTCACCAGTCCCAGTGCTAGCAAAGCACACACACAGCTCTGCGACCAGCGGAAAGCAGCAGCAACACACAAACCTGTGGGAGAGGGCAATAGTTTATCCCCTCGCTCCATGCCTGCAACTCACTAGAGTTGCAATCCTAGTGACACTTTCCTGGGAGTAAGGCCCATTGACTATAATGAGACTTACTTCTGAGTAGACACATAAGAGTTGGTTTGGCTGGCTGTGATGGGTTGCCTGCACCTGCCTAGGAACCTGAAGTGGGGAGCAGCAAGGCAAGGCAAGAGGTGCCAGGTGAGCAGGGAGCACAGAGCTGCATGTGCCGCCCAAAGTAGGCCTGGCCTGGTCTGGCCTCATAGTAGCCATCATCATCATTTCTTCATAGATCCCTATTATATTCTAGTTTCTAAAGGTAAGCTGCTGGCTGGTACAATCATCTCAGCCCCCTGCACCTCTCAAACTGTAAATATACACTTTCCTGGAAGTAAGCCTCATTGAACACAATGGGACTTACTTCTGAGTAGACAGGCACAGGAATGGGCTCTAAATTAGATATGCCTTTTAGATTTGTGGTCAATTACAGAAGTAAGTAAGGCTGAAATCCTATCCACATTTAACTGGAAGTAAGTTCCATTAACTATAATGGGACTTACTTCTGAGTAGACATGCTTAGGATTGGCTCTTAGGACCCAATCCTGTCCAACTTTCCAGCTCCGATGTAGCCACAATGTAGCCCTGTGGTAATTTAATTGATTAAATTTTATGACATTGTGGGAGGGGGGGAATACAGAATCTTCTTTGCACCAGGTAGCAACTGGGTTCGCTACACCACTGGACAAACAAACAACTCAACCAAGTACAAAATAGAAAATGTTCATAGGTTTCAATTTCAGGTCTGATTAGGAATCAAAATTTGATGCAAAGGGTGATGTTATCTCCAAGCATAATAGTAGATTTGTGAATAATAGTAAGTCAGTCATATGTTCTGTTGATATAGATTATGCTGTTTTAACCGTCATCTTAACCATGCCAAGTGGTTACAAATGCACTTAAAACACATTCCTTTTCTACCTTTCTGCATATTTATTTAACACTTTTTAAGAAGGACCTCAGATTTAAAAATAAGGAAGTATAAAGACTGAACTAGTCATAACCAAGGAATTCATTAAGCAAGGGGGAAATGGAACAAAAGATTTAAACACTAATACATTTCATGCCTCATTATCCACTGGGGTTCTGTTCTAGAACCTCCAGTGGGGGGGGGATCAGTGGATACCAAATTAATAGAGAAATAGCTTTAATGACCCAATTCCAAGTTTCTTGTTCCTCCATTGTTGCTCTAGAATGCATTGATATAATTGCTATACTACATTCAGCCTCTAGATGGGGTGAATAATGGAATGAAATTCACCCCATCTAGTGGTTGAATGAGGTATAGTATCTATACCAACCCATTCTGGGGAGACAATAGGGACACAAGAAGCCCGGAAGAGGGTCTTTAAAGTTGTCTTTAACTACGGGAAGCTTGCAACCAGTGTGGTTTAACAGTGCAAAGCTTGAAAATTGGTTTTGATGCTTCCCCTCCCCCGCCCTTGGTAAGAGGCATTTGTGGACCCAGATATCAGTGGTAAGTCAAATCAGTGAATGCCAATCATTAGATACTGAGGCCCCACCTGTACAACATGTTAAATATAGCTAAAATGGAGCTTTCAGACTATACTGCACTTTGTATTTAGAGCAACATACCTGGCTATTCTGGCATGTAAAGTTCTAGAGATTAAAGAGTTTTTATGGTAGCAACCACTTATTAATTCACAACATATAAATTATATCAGTAAACCAATTTCAGATCACCACTAACTACACTAACTTGTAATATTTATCATAATAACTAGATATGATCAAGCTAACAACCCATTGCTATTGGTCTGTTATGGTGGTGGATCTTGTAACCCACCACTGTAAGTCCTGGTGCAGTATACAACAAACGCCACACCACAATTGTGCACTGTGGAGTCACCAATGCAAATGACTTAGGGCTCCATGTGTACACCATCATTTCCCAGGTGCCCCACAAGGGCAGAAGAGGCAGTCATCTGGGAGGAAATTTACAGCTGAAAACAGGCTAAACTGGGGGTAGAAGTGGAAAGGGGAGGATCTGGGAAGCAGCAGTGCACATCAAGATCCTATCCCACCTGACCCGTCCCCAGGAGTGTCCTCAGATTTATGCCAGCAAAACAGCTGGCATAGGCCTGAGGAGAGCAACTGGAGGAAAGGAAGTCTATGGAAAGGTAAGTTAAAATGTTTTTGTTTTTTTTTACTTATCTCTCCCAGGTCTTTTGGTTGCCTCCCACCATAGCATGCAGCGTATGCTCCATCATCAGCGCTACATGCTCTAGGCTGGTGGGGGATATGATTGGGCTGTAATGCATATAAATTGGAAATGGTTCTTCTAATCTGAGACCATAAAGTTCTTATGAAAGGTCAAAGTAAGTCAATAGGCTTGTATTGAATTCTGTAGGTGCAATATGTTAAAAATTAAATATATTTTGGTGGGAAATCTTCCTCTTTGCCACTTTTGATAGTATAATAACCTGTCAAATTATGTTTGAAGTTCTTAACCTGAGTGAACTGGCAGCCCTCTATAATATATGTGATAAACTCTTTCCAGTACAGTAATGTCATTGCTCTGTCTAATTGTACTTATAGCCTGCCTGGCACCAAGAAACTTCTTTAATTGTACAGTTCCTAAGCCACTGGTTGCTAATGTTTCTTATTTTGAGAAACTTAAAAGAGTACCTGGAAGGAAAATGGCTAGTGATACAATTACAAAATATCTGTATGCAGATTAAAAAACAAAACAAACATTCCCCCCTTTTTCCCAAAACCATAAAACAAACACGTGTTATAAAAGGACCATCTTGAGATTTCTACACTGTCAGCAATACTATGCTCAATACGGCAGATGCAGAACATAGCACTATTTTTTCAACACCATCAAACTTTTCACAAGAAATAGATGGTAGTGATGAATTGCTCTACATATGGAGCTACCCTTAAAGACTCCATGGAAACTCTAGACTCTATCTAGAATGTAACAGCCCAACTGCAGTCAGGGGGAGGGGACATGCTCTGGGATCATGACATCCAGTTACAGCAACAAATACACAGCCTACTGGCATATTTCCAAGCACAATTCAAGCTGCTAATTTTCACTTTAAAGCCCTAACAAGGTGACCAGATACAATGGAGGACAGAATGCATGTACCTTTAACCATTGTATAGAAGAGGGAATTTTGGCAGGTGCAGCTTTTAAAACTCTTCCATGTTGAGCTGCACCTGCAGAGGAAAATTCCCTCTTCTCTATGATGGTTAAAGGTACAGGCACTCTGTCCTTCATTGTATCTGGTCACCCGGCCTAAATAGCTTGGGCCTAGGCTACTCAAAAGATCACCTTCTCTCATATAAATCTGCTTGAGATGGACAGAGGATACCGTCTAATACAGTGATTTTCAACCTTTTTCATCTAGTGGCACACTGACAAGGTACTAAAATTGTCAGGGCACACCAACAGGCTTTTGACAATTGACAAGGCACACCATGCTGCCAGTGGGGGGCTCACATCCCCATTGGCCCTTCTAATAAATGATCTTCACTCAAATTCCTGTGGAACACCTGTGGACCACTCATGGCACACTAGTGTGCCATGGCACAGTCGTTAAAAATGGCTGGTCTAATAAGTCTCTTCAATATCCAACATCCACTTGGTTGGACCCTGGGAGAAAGCCAGAGTCAAACCCAGGTTCTGGAACCCCCTGCCCAGAAAGACATGCCTGGTCTCATCTCCGTTTGCCTTTGACCAAGTGATAAAACCTTTTTATTCTGGCTTGATTTGAACCTGTGGTTGCCAATTGATTTTACAGTATTTTTAATGCTGTTCTTCCTTTCATTGTGATCTTAACTATTTTATTATTAATAGTCTAGTATTCTATTGTTCATTGTGCTTTATCTGATTTGTTTCATTGTAAGCCAACTTGGGCACAAATTGTTTGGTGGAAAGATGGATAATAAATATTTGAAATAATGCCCCTTCCTGATGCTAATTCTTAACAAGATATGCTATTCATGTGTATTGTTTATTCATTTTTTAATTATATTCTGCCTTTCTCCAGAGATTCAAGGCAGCTAACATGAATTATGAATACCATACAGTTCAGTCAAAAAGAACAGCAGTGCACCCAATAAGCAAAAATCAAAAAACCCCAACATTCAGCAAGAAGAGAGAGATAAAAGGAAAACACAATAAATAAAAGTAATTAGGGAAGGCCAATCAGAACAAGTGTCTCTTTAACTTCTGTAAACATTAAGAGAGAGGGAGCATAACAAACTTGTGATAAAGAGGCCTTAGATGCATACTGCTTAAGGTAACAAGTCAACTGATGAATTAAAGACAGACTGGATATATTATTTTTAAAAACAATCCGTTCAGTTTCACATATAAGAATAATAGAGCAACTGTGTGCTATGGATGTCACAGTGGTGCCAGGAACAACTTTCACTTAACTTCAGTTGGTGTACATGTAGCAACAACTTCTAGGAAAAAGATTATCTTGCTTACCATTATCTGTACCTTGGTCACTTCTAGGCTGGATTACTGCAGTGCGTTTACATGAAGCTGTTTTTGAAAAAAATTAAGAAGCTCTAACTAGTACAACATGCATTGGCTAGGTTTTTAACTGAACGCACTCTGAATGCACTTAGAGCACATAACTTGAGTGCCTAAAGAACTTAGGGCCCAATCCTATCCAATTTTCCAGTGCTGGTGCAGCTGTGCCAATGGGGCATGTGCTGCATCCTGTGGTGGGGAGGCAGTCACAGAGGCCTTGTCAAGGTAAGAGAACATTTGTTCCTTTTCCTTGGGACTGCATTGCGGCTGCACCGGTGCTGGAAAGTTGGATAGGATTGGCCCTTAGTGACTTTCAGCTTTTGTCAGGATATAATTCAAACATGGCATCTAGGCTTTTCAGCACCAAGCTAAGACAAACCTTTATACACATGAGTGTTATGCTGGTTTAAATTTCTTGTTCTGTCTTAGAGCTGTTTATTTTCATTTAGTTGAACTTTTTGCCTGTTTACTATAACTTAAAATATAAACTTAAACAATTGTTAGCCATATTGGAGAATTAATAGTGCATTTGAAAAATATTTGAATCAGACAGATTACAGCACATTACTACTTGAAAAGATGTGTGAGATATGTAAGTATCCTGATTAAGTGGAGAAACAGGTGACACCACAGTTTAAATCATTAAAGTCACTGTATTACATTGTTGGCAACCTTCAGTCTCGGAAGACTATGGTATCGCGCTCTGGATGGTGGTTCTGGCACAGCGTCTAGTGTGGCTGAAAAGGCCGATTCGTGAGTGACAATCCCTTCCACACTGGGAGCAAGTGTAGTGTGTCCCTGGTCTGTCTCCCTGGCTGTGGGCCTTCCTTCTTTGCCTCAGTCACTGTATACAACCCATATATTATTACTTCCCTCATCATGAAGTTGGTTTTCCATGCAGAGCCAAACATAACAGGCAATTACAATAACCTTTTATTTCCATGGGGGAGGGGGGGAAATGAAACTTGGTTTATTAATTTGAACACCACAGCTAGTGCAAAATTCCCTCCCTGAACGAAGGGTTAATGTGGCACTGCCAGAAAGTTCTGAAGTCTAGCTTTTTTCTCTAGAACTGCCTGTTCTTTTTTCCAACATCCAAAATTCCTGCAAGGAAAACCAACTGGATGCCATAAAAATGATGGTTTATTATACAGTGAAGAGAAATGAACAGGAACAAACTCCAAAGATTTCTAGAAGAAAGTTATCATCTTGATTCCTTTAAATTCGACTTCAGGACAGATTTAGGAAAAGGAAAAGACAGTCTTGAGCACCTTCGTGGATAATGTATACCAGGAGCTGTGCAGAGAGAGTGCAACCCATGTTGGTTCAGCTGGACCTTTCAGCAGCCTTCAATACCAACTCTGATAACCTTCTGGACCTCTTTGCTGGGACTAGGCTCGAGGGCATTATTTTACAATGGTTCCATACCTTCCTGGAGGTAAAACTGAAGAAGGTGGTACGACTGGCCTTGTGTTTAACATCTATATCAGGGGTGTCCAAAGTTTTTGGCAGGGGGGCTACATCATCTCTCTGACACTGTGTTGGGGGCCGGGGGGGGAAAAGAATTTATTTACATTTAAAATTTGAATAAATTTACACAAGTTTACATAAATGGATTTATTAAAGTTGAGCTTCTATGAACGAATGAAGGTCTTGCAATAACTCAAGGCCTATAAAAGGCCATGCACAAAGCAAGGCTGGCCTTTCCTTTGCTGCTGCTACTGCATCATGGACATAAAACAACAAGCAGTGGACGCAGCCCTCATCCCACAGCTCACGCAAGAAGTCAAACAGTCGCCCTCACGCTGAGAGCAGTTGCGTCAGGCCAGTGTGGGCTCTAACAAATATCTGTTGGGCCGGAGGCTCATTGGAGACTGGGTGCTCCCTGAGGGTTGCATTGAGAGGCCTCAAGGGCCGCAAGTGGCCCCAGGGCCAGGGTTTGGGCACCCCTGATCTATATGAAGCCTCCGAGGGAAGTCATGTGGGATTTTGGGTTGGGTGACAACAATATCTTAATACCACCCAAATCTTGCTCTCATTTTCATTGTTAACCAAGAAGTCTGTGGAAGTTATGAATCAACATTTGGAGTTGGTGATGGGCTGGATGAGGGGTAATAAAATGAAATTAAAACAGGATAAGCATTGCAGTCCCTCTGAAGGATAAGGCTCATAGTCTAGGGGTGATTCTGGATTCTGGACTTGTTTAAACCCCCCACCGGAGGATGCAATGTACACCTTATTGGCACAGCTGCATCAGGGTTGCAATGTTGATAGAATCAGATCCTTTGGTTTGAATTTGAATCGCTTTTACAATTTTTTATATTGTTTTATGTTAATTTTGTATGCTGACTCAAACTTTCCAGCAGGATAAGAAAATCCAGGTATAGTCATTTTCAAATAAATAGATAAATAGATAAATAAATAAATGCAGATTTTAATTTTTTTTTTTTTTAACAGAGAAGCATAAAAAACTAACAACGTGAGAGGGACCAATACTGGAATTTCCAATCAGTCTGATCTACTAGCAAAGAATTAATTACAAAAAGACTGATGTTGAACCCTCACAACAAAACTGCATTTCAAATGCTATGTCATAATTTCACTGTGATATTCCAGTTGTAAATGCTTGAAATTGCAACTCATAAAATATAAGGCCTCTTTCACTTTTTTTTTGTCTGTTATTACATGTTGCTACATGTGAAAGTTAAGAGAATTTTTTTAATCAGAAGCATATATGGATAGTGATTTCCACAATTTTTTGAGTCACTCCATTCAAAATCATTACATGTGTACATGTGAACATTAAGCTAACTGGTAACCAGAGACTGATGGAGAAACAAATGTCACAAATTCACTGAGTGAACTGGTCTTTAGGCACAGTTGAATTTTGTTGAAGTAATAAGATTGGAACACACTGTTAAACATTTAACATGCATGGAGATTTTCAGCTCTTCACTTTGTCTAGATTGTGCTATTGACCTGGAAATAACTCCCAGTACTCTTACGGGAACTTGCTTCTACCTAAGGCCTTGATATTCTTATTTGGGAAGCAATTCAATTGAATGCAGTGGTATTTACATCCAAGGAGCCTCACTTAGGATATGCCTGGAAGTTGGCATAAGAACACACCTTTACATAATTGCTAAACATTTAAAAACCAGTAAACCAAGTGTGCTGTTTAGTTTTTTTCCTTCAAACTTGCCTATAATTTTCTCATTGCTCTGATTGCCAATTTAAATATTGATTATTCTATGGCAAAGTTTGAAGGTTCAAAACATTTTGTAAATGTCATGTTTGTTTACCAACTGAAGAAAGGTCAGAATGAAAAGTATGGAAATGCAATTTGCAAGGTTCTAATATGAATAATACAAATAAATGAGAATGATAAAAAAACATAATAAAGGCAAATACATTATTTCCTTGTATAAATTTATTATTTTTCACTATCTTGGGAAATGTTTATGCTAAATTGATCTTCTGAGCAACTGTATAGCATGGTGATTTATACTTGTAGGTTGATATAACATTTTTCTTTAAATCTTAAGATACTGTCCTCAATAATACAGGATGTACTGTATTACTGTATTACTGATATGCAAGAGATTGGATGACGTTAAGGTTATCTGTGGAATTATCAAGGCTCATTTCATCTGAATTTTGTAATGAAATTGTGAAGTTTCTACGAACTTAAAAGAATGATTTTCCTTTGTTTTCTCCCCTAGAACAAGCACACATATTGTGTGAGCTTTACAGGTATCAGTGCTATAGACAATTTATGTGGTTCTCATTAAATAAATGTTCTCTTGGCCTCTTCAGTTATTTGTTGGGAGGCTGGGGTGCTTGAATTATATGCCACTTGCAACAAGTCAGAATGTTAATCATGTCTGTTTCCTGTATAGTTATGGGTCAAACTTGGGTTTACTTAGCCATCATTTAATGAATAAGCTGTAGAATACTCACACACACACCTCTCTATATTCTGAACTTAACAAAGAGAACAAAGGAGGTTAAAGAAAACAAATAAATGGTATCTGTGGGTCAGCACACAAATACAGTAAAAGGAAATGGAAGTATAAAAGACTCTTTACAGATGAGATAATCTACAACATATTCTTGGGTCAAGAAAACCACATACAGTTAGTTTATTCTTTTCAATCTGGGAAACAAAAGTCCATCTGCCTAGGGGGTTGGTCTCTACAATTGTTTCCTAAAGAAAGCATGGAAAGTGTTTGTGTCTTTCCTTGTCCTTCTTACTAGGCCACCCAAGTCACTCACTCTTCTCTGTTCCTGTGCTCCTCGCCCCCAACTTTCTACTTTTGCATAAAAAGCAGTAGGGTTCCCCCCCAATAAAAGTTCCTGTCTATCCTTGCTAATCCTTAGCTTCTAATTTAGCAATCTTTTAGCAGAAGCATGATCTATTTTACATCTTTTCCAATCAAAAGCTTTAATCTATGATGAGAAATAGCATAACTATATTGGACATGAATCATTGTAACATTGGTCCAATGAGTATTTCAAAGTTAAAATGTTTAATGATCAATATAATGTATAAATGAAATATGGACAGAACGCAGACAAAACATTTCCCCATGAACTGAATGATATGGCAGCAGTTGGTTATTATTATTCCAGTCAGTGGATCATGTTTAAGTATACACTCTTCATTGTTTTATCCAAAATTTAGCATGAAATGCAAGATTCAGATGAAGGTGGTGTTGTATACAAGAATATATGCAGTAACTGATCTAGCGACATAGCCCTTGTTGTTCTCCACCTAGTTATTCGATCATTTTCACTAGTTTTTGAACTGATTCTGGATGTTCTTTTCAGACATACACTATCATGCACATAAGGGGGGAAATCTAAGTTGTGTGCCTGCCTAATGACCAATGGTCCAGCTTAGTGGTTCAGTAGGAAAGGACGAGAAAGGCGATGGTGAAGGTGCAACAAAAAACATTTATTGTGGGGATAAGTTTACAAATTCCATGAAAGAGGAATCAAAATTAAAGAATTGAATGCCTCTTAACCATTCACACAGATTCTAAAAGTTGGCAGCTACTAATATACACAAAGAAAACAAAAAGCAAAAGAAAATTCTTAAAAGGTAAAAAAGGCACATGAAGGCATATGCACAGAGTGGAAGAGAAGGATGTATGGAAATTAAAAGGATTTACCAGGAGGCACTGGGCAGAACAACCAGAAGTTTAGCAGTTATGGAAAAGAAGTGGGGAGGAGAGAAGCTGGGGGAGCAAAGACTTGCTGAAGGGTCCTGAGGTTCTGGTCACCGCAAAGGTGGCTGAATTATATTCTCTGCAGCCTGAACCAAGGGCTACAAGCAAGGATGAGGCCCATGGTGGGTAACTACCCACTTGCAGTGGAGGAGGTAGTCTGCCCCACTGAATAATCCTTTTCAATGGAACAGGAGCTGCTCAATGGGCAGCACTATACAGCATGATACAGTTGTTTGAGGAGTTGGTGTACTGGTTCCAGGTGTGTACCTATTATGCAGGCCAGAGGCTGGTCTCTAAGACTGTGAGTTTCCCCTAAGGCTGTGAAAAATAGATGCTAAAACCACACATACACAGCACTCGCAGAACAGAGAAAAAAGATAAAAGCACTACAGTTGTGCACTGGCACACAAGTGAATGCTCTGCTCCTCCAGAGGCTTATCTGAGCCTACCAGAAGCACAGCGCATCCATGTGCTGTCACTATGAGGCTCAGAATGCCAGAATCGTGCAAAAGATGCAACTTCTGGTTTCCTGGAGGAAGCCGGAAATTGTGTCGCGTGCGCGATTGGGGCATTCTGAGCATGTGAATGCGTACTGCCTCTGGAGGCGAGGGAAGCAGAGCTTCCCTCACATTCGGAGGCTTGTGGGTGACCCAGATCCGACCACGTGACCACCAGCAGCCGTCGCACATGCAACCCGTCGCTGGCCTGAAGGTTATTAAGGAACACATGCCTGTATAATTGTCATCAATTTGCCTGCACATGAGACAAGGGAAGACAGAGGGGAGTTTGCAGGTTAATGACAAGAGTACACTAAGAACCATGGTTACCAGTCCACTTTGACTGTTTTGTGGGCACCATGTAGAATAAGTTGAACAATGACACTACAGGAAATAAAACTACTTTATGTTCCTACGTTTACCTCAGCTCTGCTTTTCATTCTAAGTAGCATTTCGATTACAAATGCAAATCAGTTGTGCATGGGTACATACACACACACAAATGAATTATAACTGCTGGGTGTTCAGTAAATGTTTGGCGGTAACTCTTCAGCAGGATAACTTATTCATTACTTCTTTTTGCAAGCAGAATTTTCAGTTAGGTATATATTGAGAACATGTAATTAATTGTCTCTATTTTCACACATGCAATAGTACTGCCTGGTTGGGATAAAAAAAGAATCACACACACAGAAGTCCTCTGAAGCTCCATGTATGGCTTATTTCTTCAACTGAAGCGTTACTTCACATCTCTAATTTTTTCTCCTATTTGAGTTCAGTATTAAAATACTATAAAAAAAATTTTCATCTGTGAGAAGTAGAAGCTAAAGAAAGTTGACAGATTTTTCACTGTTGTTCCTTTTTAGTGTTGTGTGTGTGTTTTAAGTGCTGAGCTGCTTGTATGCTTCTTTCGACTGTGCTGCAATTAATTTGCTGGATGATTGTATATTCTCATTTTTGTTTTACTATGCTTTGGGCACTTACTGGGGCAGAAATAGCAAAATTGCTCTATTAATAGACTTGCTGTTTCTCACAGTGCAGAAGCAGCTTGTAACATGAGTGGAAGGGAGGTAAGCCAAAAACAGCTTGCTTGCCCCCCCTTCTTTTCCATTCCCTCCCCCCCAAAGATTCTCCACTACCACCAAGTGGGCATCCTTTATAGCTTCCTCCAACAGAGCAGTCCTATGCGTTGGGAACAGTTAGCCACAGTACCAGTACTGTGAAATTGGATATTAGGCATTGAAAATTCAAAATTCCAAAACCAAGGTAAATGAACCACAAGAATAATAATTACTAGAGTTTCTGAAAAAGATTTAAATCATGAGAAAAGCAGATTTTTAAAGCAGTTTAGAAAAACATTTTAAATAATAAGAAAAGCAGATTTAAAAGCAGTTTAGGGAAAAAAAGATAAAGGTATATGAGGTAAGAAAATAGGATATACATATTCAGCTAAACGTGACAAGGCTTGTTCCCTCTTGTAGTAAGTTTTCAAACTAAAGCAAAGTGCATACATGATTCCAGTTTTCAGGTCCCATCTAGACTGTAGACACAAAATAGTGAGTTAATTGAGGATCAACCAACTGATAATACATGGATGACAGGGACAGTCAGTCAAAGAACTGCAAATATGAAAAGACCCGTTGTATGACAATTGAAACTGAATTGTATATAGAAATTAAGATACTTCCTTGTTCATTGCCTTATTAACTAAGACAACAAAAATCAGTTTTGTGAAATATATTGGCAATTTCAATTAATACATCAGCTGAATCAAATTCAGTTTGAATGAGGAAAATCATAGAATCATAGAGTTGGAAGTATCCTGAAAGGTCATCTAGTCCAACCCCCTGCTCAGTGGAGTCACTAGGGTTTGCGTCACCTGGTACGGGATGGCAGCGTGTCACACTGCATGCAGTGGGCGGGGCAACACCCCAGGTGGTGGGCGTGGTGATGTGCCATCACTCCACCCCCACTAGTTTTTTGGCTGTACCGTTTGATAGAACAAAGATAGTACACATTCTGCATGAAACTACACATTGATTGATATATAACATGATGGTATTATTCCACCAAACTGTGATTTTAATGATTTTGGTCACTAGTGGTGTCACATCACCCCCCCCCCAAGGTGTCAACGTACTAACACTTTATTGCAGCAGTTCTCAAACTTTTAGCACTGGGACCCACTTTTTAGAATGACAATCTGTCCAAGATCCACCAGAAGTGATGTCATGGTGGAAGTAACATCATCAGGAAAATTAAAATAAATAAGTATAAATAATTAAAGCAAAACAAATAATTAAATAAGCAGAAGCCAGCCCTGGTCCACCAAGTGACCAGGTTTCCTCTGTAGCCTGCCTGCAATAACACCCCCCCCCTCCAAAAACAGTAAGGTTTTCAGTCCCATCCAATGCCCAGTTCAATTTAAGAACTTCTGTTTAAACCAGATCACTGTCACTTTGCAAGTCTCAAAAATGTTCACCTTATCAGCTGAAGCCTCTGTTTTGATCCTTTTTAGTGGGGGGGGGGGGAGGGCTGCCTTCTGGAGCATTTGTTGAGCTCCCGTTCCATCAGATCAGGACCATTCTGATGGTTTCACATTCCCCTTTGTCTGGCCTGACCACCAGCCAAAGCACATTTGCTTACTTGTGGGTAAACATGACCCTGAGGCTTAGTTTTGCTTCCCACAGGGCTCAATACATTCGTCTGCTTGGAGGGAAGGACTTCCTTCTCAGGTGTTTTTGGGGGCTGCGTTCATTGGATCAGGATCATTCTGGTGTCGTTGGATTCCGCTCAGCCTGCTCTTTCTGATGGAGTAAGGCTAGTTCGCTTACTCGCGAGTAAACAAGCAGTTCGGCTCAGTTTCACTTTTCATAGGGCTCCATGCATTTTTTGTTCTCCTGAGTTTTGACCATAATTTATGATAGAAAGGAGATATTTCACTCTGCTTTTTGCATTGTATTGTGCTGGACATTCTCCATCCAATGGTATATAACATGATGGTATTACTCCTACCCACCATGATTTTAGTGTCAGCCCCCTGTGCGCGTCATACCCGGTGAGGCCCACACCACCCACACTTCCCTAGCGACACCACTGCCCTGCCTTAGCAGGAAATCTTCCTAGAGCATCTCTAAGCAGGTGCTTGTCAAGCCTCTGCTTGAAGATCTCTAGTGAGGGAAAATCCACCACCTCCCTCAACAATCCGTTCCACTGCCAAACTGCCCTTACTGAATTTTTTCCTGATATCCAATCGGAATCTCTTCTCTTGCAGTTTATGCCATTGGATCTAGTTCTACTTAAAGAGGTGAGAACAAATCTGTCCCTTCTTCTATATCACAGCCCTTCAAGTATTTGAAGAGCGCAAACATATTCCTTCCTAGCCTTCTCTTTTCCAGGCTTAACACACCAAATTTCCTCAACCTTTCCTTGTAGGGCTTGTTCTCCAGTGCTCTGATCATCCTCGTCGCTGTCTTCTGAACCTGCTCCAATTTGGCTGCACCTTTCTTAAACCGAGGTGCCCAGAATTCGACATAGTACTCCAGGTGAGGTTTAACCAATGCAGAGTAAAGCGGAACCACAACTTCTCACATCTTGAAAGCTATGGTTCTATTAAAATTGTATTTAGTAGGCTTAAAACTGTGAATTGCATTCACCTTCTTTGCAGCCGCATCACACTGCTGACTCATGTTCTTCTTGTGATTCACTACAACTCCAAGATCCCTCTCACATGTTGTGCTGCCAAGCCAGGTATCTCCCATTTTATACCTGTGTCTTTAGTTATTTTTGCCTAAGTGCAGAACCTTTTATTTGTCTCTGTTGAACTTTCAGCCCAGTATTCCATTTTGTCTAGGTCTCTGAAGGCTTCTCCTGTCTTCTATTGTGTTTGCTACCCCTCCCAGCTTGGCGTCATCTGCAAATTTGATGAGGCCTCCTTGTATCCTTTCATCCAAGACATTAACGAAGATGTTAAAGAGAACCGGGTCCAAGACACCCCACTCGAAACTGGGGCACCCTGGGGCATCCCACTCAAAATTGTCTTTCAGGTTGTGGGAAGCCAATGATGAACACCTTTGCTGAAGCTGAAGGATATTTCCTCACAAAATTCAGAGACTAAAATAATTTAGATATATTACTAAATACTCTTTGGAAACACAAAATTTAGTCAATCAGATCAATGAAAGAATGCAAAACAAGGAAGAAAGCAGCTTGCCTAAATAAGTTTGCATTATTCATAAAATCAATACTATCCCTGAAGCTTAACAGCCTGTCTTAATTCCTCCTTCTCCTTAGTTTTAAAGGTCTGATTAAAGATGTGACTATGGTTTGGGCTTGCAGGTTAGCAAAATATGGTTGTTAACCAAAGCCTGGGAATTCCTCAATACAGTTAACAGTGAAAAGCAGAAGTAATTGTGCTATGTCTAGGAGATCACATTCTGCTGGTAAAGAGATACTATATACCAGAATAAACTTAAGACAAGGACCACTTCAGCATAATAATATTGTAAAGTATGCTGTAGGCCACTATGACCACTGAGCACACTGAGACACCTGAAGTGCTTGTGTGCATCCAGCAGGGTTGTTGACATTTACATGGCACATCACAATCCTGTATTTCAAGCAAAGGAGAACAATGAGCATTGGTTGCTTTGTTTTTTAAGAATGTTAGGAATAGGAATGTTAAGATTCACTACTAGAAAAGAAAAATAAATGCCCTGGTAATATAGTTTCTTATATCTCATACCAAAACTTATCGCTCAATAGGAACAAAACTAGGGAAACACTGCTGGATTGTAATAGCAAGCAATTGCTGAAGCACATGGAAAATATCTTTAATCATATTTCATATTCCTGTTTGCTGTGAACAACAGCTTTTCCTTATTTCTTCAGTTGCTCCTTATAAATACACTGCAGGGTATGTTGATTTGCATCCAAGATTGCTCTGTATTGTGAAAGTAGCACATACACAAATCAATACACCCTGGAACTCTATTGTATTCTTCAAAACTTGTTCCTGGATATGTTTTCTATGAAACAGCCTCTCTGACCTTTATTTTTAGGTATTAGTGATCATGATAGTAGAGATGAATATAGCTGTAAGAAGCTGTGTGCTTTAAATAACTTTATCATGTAGGAGGCCCAGAGGAACAGCTTAGGGTAAAAACAAATTCGTGGTTTCACAGTATCAAAGAGAGAGTCTGATTCAGCTGGGATTCCTTTGGCTGAAGTAAACAAATGGGAGCCAGAGAAATTAGCATCTCTGCTGAAGTCAGCAACAAGAAATAAGCTATTAAGTGCCAAGAGCTGTTCCTTTTGTAATTGTTACCAAACCTTTCCACAGTCTTTACTTCTCTCTCTCTTTTTCCCCACATCTCAGCTGGAGCATGATCAGTCTTTTTGTACATACGTATGTATGTAAATTTTTGGGCATATATATGTGTATATGTACACAACACACACACACACACACACACACACACACACATATATATATAAAGACATATTTCTTTTGTTCATTAGAATTTTGCTCTTAACACTTCATGATCTGTGCTTCAGGTTTTATAAAGCCATTGTTCTGTTTTCACTAATTTTGAATTGGAGATTGAAGCAATACACAAAGTTATATCAGAAGTTATCAAAGGATATTCTACCATCCATTTTCATAAACTCTGTCTGCATATTTTGGCTCAAAGATTGTGGAAAATTCTTCTGGTTCTCACAAGACTTAACTTTTCATTTCATACTTCACAACTTTACACTTGGCCCAGCGCCAGCTTGCTGATTACTCTAAAGATGCAGAAATTTCTGGAAATCTTTACATAACAACAATTTCTAAGTTATAGCAGGAAGCCATAGGAGACTAAAGGTGAACTGTTGAAACTGTCCTCCAACACACATGCAACTAAGCCTGAGATGTGGAAATGGCTAATGTTTCAGTTTGGGTTTGTAAAAAATTCTCAGTTTCCACCCCACCCCAAATCAATTCTGAGTTGTGGTCAGCAAAGTTCCTTCCTTCAAAAGTAAGTAAACCCTCACACAGTTCAGTATAGTCTTCTGCGTTCAATTACTGTATACCCCAAACTGAATCCTGTTATGTCTTAATGACGCTATCAAAAACAGCATGGACCAATTCCCTCTCACTCAATCTAAACTTTTCCCCTCTCATCTATTTATGTGATTGCTGCCATCCTGCTGTGGTGTTAGCAAAGAGCAGCGAGATTCCTGGCCCACTAGCTCTTCAGTAGCTAGAGTGCTCCAGTGTCCCAGAACCAGCCATCAGTAATCCATAACATATCCCATGTATGTTGATAGCCTTGGAAAAATTATGTTTCCCAGAGTTACTGGTACCTTGCTCCCTGCTACAGAGGCCTGCAGGCCCTAGAGAAGGGAGAGGGAAAAGAGAAAGATGCAGGTTAAGCAGACTGAAATAAGCACTCCTTTGTGAGGTGGAAGGGATTGGAAGCTCACAGTGAGGGCTTGGGGAAAGAGGTGGGGGATTAGACTTGCATTAAAATCTAAACCAGAGAAGAAACCAGGGGTCATAATGCTTCTCATATTTTAGAAAATTGTTACAAGTCACCAAAGATTCATAATCTCAGTCAAGGAAGAATGAGCTTATGCAACTGCTCTATATAAAGAAACTCTGCTTTGGCATTAGATGTTAACGAAATCTTTATGGTTTGAACACTTTTGCTGATGGGCAGCTCAATCCTACTTCCCACTCACCAGTGCAGCTGTGCCAACAGGATACACACTGCATCCTGCAAGGGAGTTCTCAGGCTGCAAAGGTCTCCTTGAAGTAAGGAAAAGTTTGTCCTCTTCCCCCAGGATAAACTATATAGCTAGTATAAGTCTGAATTTGGCCGGGAGGGGGGGAAGGATCTTGACATGCCATTGCAATCAATACCGCCCCTTTCCTGACTCAAGTTGCCCCCTCCCACCCCCAATCTTAACCCTGCTCCTTCCCCTCCCACCTCCCTCCCTCAGCACTGACTTACTGGTGCTGGGGCTCCTTCCCTGTCCACTGGCGTGGGGACCCAGCCTCTTGCCAGTTGTGGGCATGTCACCTTTTGCAAGAGCCATAAGGAACTATATGCTGCCAGAACACCAGTTACGGCAACATAAAGCCCTGTTAGGCTTAGGCTATAATTCAGTGCAACAGACACTTGGGCATTAAAAAAAACCACTACTACTTATAGCCACAACTGAAGTTTGTTTACATTTACGTAAATTAAAAAGCACCTCTATGTTGTAGATTACCTGCAGACATTTACAATAATTTTCAAACAATTTCTGTTTACAGAAAAAAGAACGTCACTTCTTAATACAAGCTTACTTCAGTGTGACTGATTTTGAGCTAGGTCCGAAATGCTGGAACAAATTGCCTCTTTCCAAGCAGGATTTTATGAGGCAGGACAGTAAATAATTTATGCCTCACTTTGCAGCACCTAAGCATGGTAAAATGAACTAATGAATCATTTGAGAAATTTTCTGTAACAACCTTTCACTTTTAATGCCGTAATTTTCCATATAGGCTTCAGCTGCATAATTATCATTATGGACGACAACAGTTTATCACCTATATATTATTTTAGGCATGAAAAATGTTTTATAGTTTTAAAGTATCCTCAGTGAAGCCCTGAACTTTTAAAAGGTTAGCAACAATATTTTTACCTTTACCAATTACTTCTAGATTATTTTTGCAAAATACAGCACTAGAAGTATAAAAACATGGATATAATTTAAAAAAAAAAAAAAAAAGGTACAGCCAGTGTAAAAATCAGAATTTCTGATAGAATTTAAGAAGCTAACATAGATTGTATTTTTAGCTACATACATTTAGGGAACTGACTCTTTTTTATTTGCTCTTTTCACCCCAAGCCAGCCTGCAAACTGGGGACTTGTGCACATTGCTCTACTTGAGTAACGCCCCAGCTCCTTCTGCTGTGATATCTTTTGCATCTTTTTAGATTGTGAGCCCTTTTGGGACAGGGAGCCATTTAGTTATTGATTTTTCTCTGTAAACCGCTTTGTGAACTTTTAGTTGAAAAGCGGTATATAAATACTGTTAATTAATTAATTAAATATGCCAGTTATTATATCTAATTTAGTCAAGCTTTTTGTGTGTCTGTACATCCATATTCAGGCATTTTCCATAAACCTGCTTATACTTTTTTACTACCCCCCCCCCTTTCCCCATTTTGTTTCATTCTTTTCTTTTGGGTTTTCAATCTGCTACAGGTTGTGCCTCATTATGCACTGGGGTTCCATTCTGGAATCCAACATTCCATTCTAGAAAAAAATCAGCGGATACCAAGTCAGTGGAAAAATAGCTTTAAAGACCCACTTTCAGATTTCTAGTTCCTCCACTGTCAACCCAGAATGCATATGTATAGATTCCACATTCAGTCACAAGATGGAATGAATAATGGAATCTAATGGAATGAAATTATGCATATGTACTGATATATTTATACAGTATAGCATCTATACTGATGCATTCTGGGGTGACAATGGAGGAGCGAGAAACCCAGAAGTGTGTCTCTAAAGCTATCTTTAACCTAAGAAGCTTGCATCTAGTGCAGTTTAACAGCATGAAGGTAGGAAATGGGATTTTGGTGCTTTTTTTTTCCTTGTTAAAAGGCATATAAAGGTGGACCTGGTATCAGTGGTGAGTCAAATCAATGGATGCCAAATCAATGGATAATGAGGCACGACCTGTAGTTATTTTTGACTCCTTGCCTGCCTAAGTCATGGTCATGAGGAATTCAGGGGGTTGTCACATCTAATTGCTTAAAGATGGTTGTGCTTTCAAAAGAACAGCCCTGCTGGATCAGGCCCAGGGCCCATCTAGTCCAGCTTCCTGTATCTCACAGTGGCCCACCGGATGCCTCATGGAGCAAACATAAGACTAAAAGATACTTGCATCTCTCTGCCACTTCCCTGCATCTAGCATTCTATTTACGCTAGATGACAGCAAAGACACTAGATTGCAGTTGGGTTTAACTTGTGCTACTTTATTAAACACAGTGACACCAAACACAGTGACACCAACAAAAGGTTTAAGGCCTTTATTGTTCGGAATGGAACCTTAACCAAATAAAAACACAACCTAGTTCCAAATTCCCTGAGGACCTGAGGCAGGCAGGCACCATGCAGGCAGGAGGCAGCAGGACTTGAGGAAAAGGGGCTGGGTGATTGCTCCCTGGTTCTCTGTGTGTCTCTTCCAGGGGCTCCTTGCTGCAACTCTCTCCCCTCAGCTCAGGTTTCAGCTCTCAGCAGCATGGTCTCTCCCAGCTCAGTCTTGAAGCTCCTCTCAGCAAGGCTTCCCTGGTGGTCTATCTCCAAGCCCAGTCTTGTGCAGCCCCTTTTATAGGCCTCTGCACGCAGCAGCCTCTATCTTCCCTCCACGGGTACTGCAGCCTCCTTTCCTGCAGCAGTTTTCCCTCAGGTCCTCCTCAGTCAAACTCAACTTTTTTACACATAACACCTGCATCTAGCATTCTATTTACGCTAGATGACAGCAAAGACACTAGATTGCAGTTTGGTTTAACTTGTGCTACTTTATTAAACACAGTGACCAATTTTAATACATGAAACCTACCGAATATACCTTCCCTCCCTCAACAGTCTGGGGCAGGCAGAAAAACTGCCAACCATGTCCAATTCAGAAGACAGAAAAAAATTCCTACCTGGCCCTCATAATGAGTGATCAGCTAATCTCAGACTGTACATACCCATCATGGCTTGTAACCTGTGATGGAGTTTTCCTCCAGAAATATGTTCAATCCCGTTTTAAAGGCATTTAGACTGGATGCCATCACCACATCCTAATTACACTCTGGGTAAATAAATATTTTCTTTAGTCTGTTCTAACTCTCCTGCCATACAATTTTAGTGGATGTCCCCTGGTTGTGGTGTTGTGTGAGAAGGAAAAGAGCATCCCTCTAACCCCTGCATAACTTTGTATGTCTCAATCATGTTCCCCCTCAGGCGCCTCTTTTCTAGACTGAAGAGCCTCAAGAGCTGCAGCCTTTCCTCACAAGGGAGGTGCCATAGCTCAGTAATCATTTTGGTAGTTCTCTTCTGCACCTTTTCTAGTTCCACTATATCCACTGACTCAGCAAGGCTTGGTCTTCCATGTGTTTTAACAGTTTATTTTTAATTAGGCTTTTTACCATCTTACCCAGAACAGACGTTAGGCTGACTGGCCATTAGCTTCCCTGCCTTTCTGGCAGGTTTCCTACTTCTAACATATTTGAAGAAGCTTTTGTTATTCCCCTTCAAGTTGCTGGCCATGCATTCCTCAAAGTCTTTCTTGGCTTCCTGTATCAACTTTTTTTTTTTTTTTTTTTTTTTTTTTGGCCAGAATTTGTGTTCCTTTTTATTCTCCACATTTGGGCAGAACTTCTATTTATGGAAGGAAGCTTCCTTGCCTTTTACAATCTCTTTAACTTTGGTCGTTAGTCATGCTGGCACCCTCTTGGACTTAGTTGAGCCCTTCTTTGTTTGTGGTATATACTTCCGCTGGGCCTCTACTACCATTGTTTTAAACAGCCTCCATGCACTCTGGAGGGATTGGACTCTTTTTACCTTCCCTTATAACTTCTTTCTAACCAGCCTCCTCATCTGAGGGAAGTTCACCCTTCAGAAGTCAAAGGTTTTTGTTTCAGATTTGCTTGTCACTCTCAAATAAGAACCCTTGAGGTTCTGTGCTCTCCTGGGGGAGATGGTTTTTCTCAGGCAGTTCTCCTTTGCCTGGTCTCTTTAGTCTGGGATAGTGGAAGTGGATAGAGCTACCAGTTCCTTCCCCCTTTCAGCTGCTGTACCAGTGAAAACAGAGAGTAGGAAGGGTGTGAGTCCCCTTGGTCAGCCTGCTTTCTCCTTGCTACTTTCCCTGACAACTATAGTTAAACATCTCAATATATAACCTACACTGTGCTTTTTTAAAGCTATGACTTGCTGTAATATATTTATTGTTCTTGTAGTAACACACTAATGCTATATCATAAGTACATTTGGAGTACTCTCGTGGATAAAAAAAATCTGTGGATAAAAAATAAGTGGAAAAATAGATTTAATGACCCACTTCCAGGTTACTTTCCCTTCCATTGCTCATGCCTCAACACCCTCAGGGTTTGATTTTGGGACTCCCTGCTCATACCATAAAATGTATTAAATAAAAGCAGTTTTGAAAAATTAAAAAGTGCATCCCTTTACAATTGTGGTTTAAAAACAGCTTTTCTTACTGTTGTAGAAAGGCAGCCAGCAATCAGAAATGCAAAGGACCCCCTGCCTTTGGCTGGCTCAGCGTTCCATTCAGGAAGAATGGAATGACTGCTTGCATGACTGTGTCTCTACAGCAGTAAGAAAAGCAGTTTTGTTTTTTAAACTGATTTTAAAGGGATGCATTTTTCCCCTTCTCCAGGGATCAGCACATTCCTTCTCATTTGCAGTGGCCATCTGTGTTGAGTTAAATCTGTGTATAAAAAATCCATGTATAACAAGGTTGGACCTGTATCATCCTTACTAGACATCACAATATGTTAGATCTAAGTTTTCACAAAAATCTTCTATCCATGGAATGAAAACGTTAAACCCAACACAATACTGGAAATGAAATAAGCAATATAATTAAAAAAACAAACAAACAATTATTAAGCACAGCTGTTAAATAGCCCTTAATTTGAAAGAGCTGATCACTGGGACTGATCACAGTATCTAGTCAAATGGTTCCCAAACTTTTTAACACTGGTACCCACTTTTTCAAATGACACTCTATTGGGACCCACATAGCTTTATGAGACTTTTTAAGAAAAGTTTTGTGTTATCAGCCACTCAAGTCTCTGTTTTTATCCTTTTAACTACTGTGGGGTTGCCTGCCTTTTGGAGCATTTGTTAAGTTCCACATTCATCGAACTGGGACCATTCTAGTGATACTGCATTCCCCTCAGCCCTGTGGACTGAGGCATAGTTGCCTACTTGAAAGTAAAAATTAATGTAATGCTCTGTTTCACTTTCCATAGTGAAACAATACATCCTGTCAGTTTTGCAAACCATCAAAAATCAGCTCACAACCCACAAGTGGGTCCCAACTGGTCTATTCTGTTTGGGACCCACTGGTCTATTCTGTTGCTGTCAGATAGAAATATGTTTCTTGCTTATGAAATTCCTGAGCTTCATTCTGATATAAATGGAACAACTGAAGAAGAAATTAAACTAGAAATACAGTAGGAAAGGGCCAGCTAAAAAGTTGGACACTTTTTAAAGAGGAAAAATTAAGCAAGTACTTAATTTCACACTTAAATAAAAGAGATTTCACTGAGGAATTTTTCACAGGATCATGCACTAAATGTTTCAGTATAAAATAATAATAGTTTTTAAAACTGTAGGCTGAATTCTATACAAATTTAAATGCATGTTAATTGTAATGAAACACAGAACTAATCAGCACACCTAAATACACTCATTCCAAAGGTTTCTGATGTAGTGCAGACATAATTTTACCTTTGTACAATAAAATTATAATGTCATAAATAATGTCTATCAGTTACTTTGGTGAATATGAAAAGCAAACATATGAATACTTCTGTAAGAAAAGGGTTAAACGATGGCCTTGTGAGCCATTAGTTAGAGATTTATTGGAGGACTTAGAATGTCTGTAGTTCAATGATTGAACAAGGACCATAGGTGCAGAGACAGAGAGAGGAAGAGAATTCAGTCAAATGATGCCTCTGGGGCTTTGCAACATATGGCCCATCAGTCAAGGGTCAAGCCCCCTCACAAATTGCATGCACTTTACATAGCCATCTGCATCAATAAATTACTACTCTGCTGTACCACAAGCACTAATGCATGAGAAAGAAGTATCATCCCATTTACAAATGAACTACTTTATTCATGTTCACTTTTCCCCTGCACAGTGGCCTGTCTTTTCACACATGGATTTTCTTTCCATGCAGATGCAGCAGCATTGTATGAGATCACAAGTCTCCCTTTATATTCCAAGTGTACACTGGGGTTGAGGATTAAAACTGATTGAAGAAAGATTAATTATTATTCACCTCTGAAGGAACAAATGTGCATATGTTCTTTTTGTTTGTTGTTTTAATTACCAGATATATATTTTGTTTAAAGTGTCCTCTGTGTGGAGAAACTACTGACTTTGATAACTGTATAAGATGCATTCCTGTTCCCAATCAAATTTGGAATGGGCAGGTTTATGTGTCATTTAAAAAATTATCTAAACTATTCAGCATGAATAAGAAATGCATGCTCTCTAACACATCTATGTTATGCTAAATTATGCCAGCATAACCAAGCTCTTGGCTTGCAGGGGTCTGGTCTGCTGCTCTGTATTTATCTGTGGTATAATATAGGTGAGCGGAAAACAAATCTAGCTTATTAGAGCTGTGAGAGTCCCAGGCTCAACACAACTGCCTAAGGACCACAAACTCCTTCCAAATTGTAGAATTCACTTTGCCAGCAGGTGGCCATACTTCAATGATTGGTGACTTTGAATGACATGATTGGGGATACCAATTATGGGATACCAACAAATATTCAACCTATTTATTTGTGTTTCATATTATGCATAACAACTGCCATAAACTTTATGTTCTTTGATCGAGATGAAAATACCCATAGCAGCATTTGCATTAATACACTTGCTGGCCTCTTACTGAAATGGAAATATCAATAGCAAAATTTACAAACAAGGTTTCTGGGCATATAATGCAGTCTTTAATATCATATTGGGATTAAGGGAGCTAGAATTTATGTATACATATATTGAAGCTGGTGATATTTATTACCATAATGCATAGGTGCTTAAAGGTATTATTTATAAAAGTAATTAGACAAGATCTATAATAAAATGCCTACTTTATGACCTTAAAACCAGCTGCATGTCCTAATTTAACCCTATATTTGTTAAATGCATTCATTTCTGCATTGATAAACAACCTAGACATAGATATGAGTCTGCGCATTTATGTGGTCTGAAAGGCTCAATCATGCAGGACTGAACAGTCTCTGTGGGGTTGATAGCTGGGACTAAAAAAAATCTATACATAGATGCTTTCCCTTTTTGCCCATTCTTTATGAACAATTATACAATGAGAAAAACCCATATGACAAAAACAGGTAGCGGATATGAAAACTAAAACACATTTTGTATTAGAATATTGACAGTATGATTTTAATATTAATTATAAATAAAGGGCAAGGATTTTATTAAGATTATAGCTGAAGGCAATCATGAAGAGACGAAATGAGAGTAAGGAAAACACAAACTCAAGCTAAAAGCCACAAATTGGAATTCCTCCCAAATACAGATGGAGCCTATTTATGTGCTTGAGTTCTGTTCCATGACCCTGCACGATTAAGAAAAAATGTTGTGCTAAATTCCATAGAGTTATGCAAATACGCTGCAGCCTGACACTTCCGGATGGGAGGAAACTAAGGCAGCAGTTCTCAATCACCTCCCCCTCCTCAGCCCTCCCATTGCCAGCTATCCCCGCTTCTTTCACAGGTGGGATGCTGAGCTTTTAAGAGTCCAGTCCTATGCATTTCTACTCAGAAGTAAGTCACATTCTAGTCAATGGGGCTTACTCCCAGGAAAGTGTGAATTGCATTGTAGCCTGAGAGCCCAGTCCTATGCCTGCCTACTCAGAAGTAAGTCCCATTCTAGTCAATGGGGCTTACTCCCAGGAAAGTGTGGATTGGATTGTAGTCTAAATCTCATACTTGGCCTGCTGGAAAGACCTGCTTGCTGGGCTGTTTTGTTTCCGAAGGCTGGAGCACAGAGAGCCTGCACCTACTCAGTCTGAGGGGGGTGGGAATTTGGCAAACACTCCCTGGGTTTTTCAAAGCAATCTCCTCTTTTACTACCACACCTGCCCCTGTGTGTGTGTGAGTCAGAGAGAGAGAGAGAGAGAGAGAGAGCGCGTGCGCGCTCCACCTTGCTGCACATGTTCTGGCTACAGAGGTTTTTTGGGGGGGCCCTTCCCTCCTCAGCCTCTTTGCTGGCTCAGGGGCTCCAGGAGTGTTCCTGTTCCTTTGCAAGGTGCATGGCTCCGGGCTATTTCCCTGCCTGTGCGAGCCTTTTTGCAGTGTTTTGGGCTGCCTTGAAAGGGAGCGAGAAGCCAGGGCAGACAAAGGAGGCAAAGGTGTGTGGGACTTTCAATTCCCCCCACCTGATTGAGACAAATCAGCAGATAAAAAATCCGCGGATAAATACGTTGCACGTGTATATGTGAATAAATGTATTGATATGTACTGGTGACAGGACAAATTTGCTCAAATGCATAGATGACATGTCCTGATGACAGGATAAATGAGTTTGGCAAGGTGATTGTGGCATTGCTTTATCATGATGCTATAAAATCCTACTGAAAATACTGAAGCCAAATTATCACCGTCTTCAAAAAACATCTTTGAATTTGGGTCCATTCTTATATTCTCATTACAGAAACAAAAGCAGTAGGAGAATGAACGTTATCCTACATAAGAAAAGAGTCACCTCTCAAATTGTTTCCTACTTCCCACTTTCTATCACAGTAGAAAAGCTATGTCAAAGATATACCAGAAGAACCATTTTATAGTAATTATCACAGCTTTATGTTGCTGTAGGGTACAGTGAGGCTTGAGTGAGGGTCTGTGCACTGGCATTTTGAATTTTATTGATTTTTGATTGGATGTGAGAGCCAGGGTGGTGTAGTGGTTTGGGAGGTGGACTTAGACCTGGAAGAACCAGGTTCAAATCCCCCCTCAGCCATGAAGCTTCCTGGCTGGTGACCTTGGGCTAGTCACTTGCTCTCAGCCTCACCTACCTCACAGGGTTGTTGTGAGGACAAAAGGAGGGGAGCAGCTGTGTACACCGCCCTGAGCTCTTTGGAGGAAGGGCGGTATAAAAAATGTGAAAAATAAATAAATGTTACTATCATATGTATTGCATATTTAAGATTTTATTTGTTCTGAATTGTTAGCTGCCATGAGGTTTTTGAATGGTAGGATATAAATTGTTTAAATAAATAAAACCATGAGCTGGAGAATTTAGCAAGTCACATTTCTATCCGGCCACAATAGTTTAGTAAGATACTTTTTCTCCCTCTAGAGACAGAATGTTCAACGCTGAAGTGCTTGACATTATCATATGGGCAATTCTCAAGCTATTTTCAGTATCAAAATTGTGCCAATCCAGATAAAGATATTTCAAAGCAATTACAAACTGTTCTCTCATTCATATAGTAGAAGGGAACTGAAACATATTATTTGGCATCTAAAGGGGAAATGACCTAAACTTCTTCAAGATACATTTCTCTCTTTTAAAAAAATCATAAATTACTACAAGGGTCAGCAACCTTTTTTGTCAAATGAGGCTTGACATTCAGCGATGAAACCATTGCATCATCACCATGCTCCCAGAACCAACTGTGTGGAGCTTGGCTTGGCCTCCCAGTTTGCTGTGAGCTGCATGGCACAGGGGGACTGCAAGCCTGGGCAGGAGACTCTGCCATTTCTTGTCCAGCGCATGGCAAACTTAAAGAGGCTTCACCCCCCCCCCCCAGCCAAGTTTTGTGTGGGCTGGATTACTTTAGGTGGCAGGCCAGATATGGCCTGCAAGGCAGTAGGTTGCCAACTCTTGTTTGCTAGAACAACATGAACAGTGATATCATTTCTGGTTAAACTCCTTTACTGCAGCATTTCTGTCTCTAGCAGAAAATGATGAACAACAAAAAAACTGAAAGGGTAGAAATAAAAAAATATATATTCTTCCTTTCTACTGCCTGTTCCAGAAAACTGGCACCATTGTGCAGTTTTATTACTTTTCTTTCCCCTTTTCAAGGCTGCATTTGAAAAAGAAACTTGCTTTGTATTCTGAAAGTTCTTTATTGACAGGACATCAGCACCTTTTCAATGCATGTTTCATTTCTGAAGGTTTTCCCTTTTTAGAAAGAAAGAAGAAGAAGAGCAGTTTTGGAAAGAAGTACTATTTTTTTAATTTTCATTACACATTTTCACAGTGCACTGTAATATATACTCAAGGATAAGTGACTTTTTTCTTATTGGCATCTCTGTTAAAGGCTGCTTCATATGCTACAATTGTAATAGCTACATGTTATTAAGAGGCTAGGTACCCCCTTTTTTATATAAGTGTGCAAATGCCCTTTTCTTAAGTGCATGGAGTCTGCTTTTTCGTTTTTTAACTTCATGTCAGAGAGTTGAGGCAATTTATTGTTCCTCACTGTGCAAGCAAAGAAAGTGGCTGTGGTAACTAAAAAAGTTTAGCCAAGGTATTGCTCAGAAATTTCTCAATTCTTGCAGGCTACCCAAGGTATAGAACTTGGGGAAAGAACACAGCTCAACTGCTTTGTGTGTAGAAGGTCCCTTCTAGATGTGATTCCTGGCATCTGCAGTTTGGGCTGGGAAACTGTAGGGACCAGCTGCCAGTCAGTACAGAAAGTACTGAGCTAGATAGACCAATGGCCTAACTCAATGAAAGGAAGCTGTGACTGTACCATAAAAGCATAGTTCAATGTTTGTAAAGCAATGTCACACCATCTATATTTTTGAAATCGCCTTTCCTTGGAAACTTGCCAAAGCCAAGTTTAGGTGGTATTCAAAAATAGTTTTAAAAAAAAGATATTTAAGCACCTTTTTTGAAAAGGTGTTAAAAAAAGATATTTTTATTTAAATTGGTTCTTGCTGAACATGGATTCGATAGAATAATTTGCATATTGTTATCTAACCTGCACCTCTTGGGATGGAGTAAGTATTCCATGTAATAAATGACTAAAACATGCCCAGGTCATTCAAAGCTCTACTGCTTCCATTTCTGGCCAGCACATTTTAAGGAGGATAAGCTAGAACAGGTTCAGAGAAGAGGTTCAGAGATGGTGAGGAATGGTTAAAATAACTGGGTATGCTTAGCCACGAGAAGAGAAGGCAAAAGGGGAGAGTATGATAGCCATTTTTTAATCATCTGAAGGGCAGTTGCACAGAAGGACTTCCTCTCTGTGCCGCTTGAGGGAAGAAGAGAACTGTGGACCCAGTGGTTCAACTCAGACATATGCCAGTGATATTTCTGGCGCAAGTCCACATTAATCCATGAAGGCAGAAGGTAGATCAGGCCTAAGAAGGTGGTCAGGATTTGGTGCCGCTGCCACCAAACCTGCCTCCTTCCCAGACGCAATCTGCCCTCCCTCTGTGCCCCCATTGCCACCCCATTCAGGCTACCCACCACCCGTTCCACAGTCTCAGTCCCTTGGGCCTGTGGTAGCTGGCATCTATCATCTGTTGCAGGAGTGCCCAGGCTGCACTCTCTGGAGCAGTTGCATTGTGACAGCTGCAAAGTGCACTATGCTGGCAGAATGTGCATTCTACCAGCATAGCACACACTTGGGATTGGGCTATTTGATTGTGAGCCCTTTCGAGACAAGAAGACATTTAGTTATTTGAATTTCTCCGTAAACTGCTTTGTGAATTTTTTGTTGGAAAGCAGTATATAAATATTCATAACTTCCTAACTGTAAGACACCATCAGCACTGGAAGAGCCTGCCTCATGCAGTTGTGGGCTTCTCTTTTGTTGGAGGTTTCCAAGCAGATGCTTGATGGTGGAAGGGTGGATGGTGAAAGATACCATGTGAAGACCATTCTAAATATCCTTTGAGCAACTGAATGTATAGATCAACTGAGGGATTTCATGCATGACCAAAAGTTGAGACATTGAGATATTTTACTTCTTACAATACTAAAGAATATGAGGTGGCCTTTTCTAAATGAGAACCAACTGTTGTATTAGTTCAAAAATCACAGTGCTGAGATACATAAAAAGGACCAAACCATCTTAATTTTGCACTCAATTCAGTGGAAAAAATAGAATCAAAAATGACAAGAGGCTCCCAAAAATTATCTGACCCAGAAAGTATCCCACAGGCTGTTCTATTGCCCACCAAAGCCAGCAATGAAGGCATCCGAGAAACAATAAAAGGAACTAGCCAGAGACCCAGATGGCACTGTTGTAAATATAAGCTCTGAAGCTTGGCATCTGGATTTTGCAGCTGCTATGAACACCCCATTGTAGTAATAAATGCAGGTTCTGATACTGGATCAGTTAGATCAGGTCAAATGGAAGTACATTTTCCATCAAAGTTGCAAAGGTTGTGGTGCCAAATTAAATTGCAAGTGACAAAAGCGTTATGATTTCATTTCTGTCACGGCTATTAAAATCAGATTTTCCAGACCAGCCTGTCCAGTTTTAAAAATGAGCAAGCTAGGTTTGACAATAATTTAAAAGAAGACTTGTACTAATCCCGCTGCCACGCCCCCCCACCACATACACACAGGGAGAGAAATATACAGTCTTTCAAATACAATTTGACTGTATTCATCTCTTACTGTGCATATTTTTGTCATAGCATTCTTTTACAAAATAAAAAATAAAAATCGTTTAATCCAAACATTAAATCTATTAAATCATGATTATTATTCTTCAGACCAAAATATATTTTAGCATTGTAACCACTCTTGCATATGTCTGAAATACGTTGACACAACAGGTCGCTGCTCCTTGAGAAATAAGCATCTCCTAAATGGGTTGAAACTGGAGGTGGCAAATTGAAGTCTTAGTGGTTGTTGAAGCTTTCACAAGGTCAACAAGTCAATATTTAATATGACACAGTGTGTATTTGTTGACAGGCAGTGGTGGATAAGCCCTGTGAAACAATATACCATTCAAAAGCAGAAAGAAAAGTTAGACTGCCAGTTACTGTCCTGTTTCTATTTTAATGCACTTCTTTCTCAGTGCCAGAAAACCACATACTATTGCTGAGAAAGTCTGCTGTATACACAGAATCAATATGAAATCATCTCAATTTGTGCCCTAATAAAGAGTTTTATCGGAGTAGCAGTACATAAGAACATAAGAACATAAGAACAGCCCCACTGGATCAGGCCATAGGCCCATCTAGTCCAGCTTCCTGTATCTCACAGCGGCCCACCAAATGCCCCAGGGAGCACACCAGATAACAAGAGACCTCGTCCTGGTGCTCTCCCCTACATCTGGCATTCTGACTTAACCCATTCCTAAAATCAGGAGGTTGCGCATACACATCATGGCTTGTACCCCATAATGGATTTTTCCTCCAGAAACTCGTCCAATCCCCTTTTAAAGGCGTCCAGGCCAGACGCCAGCACCACATCCCGCGGCAAGGAGTTCCACAGACTGACCACACGCTGAGTAAAGAAATATTTTCTTTTGTCTGTCCTAACCCGCCCAACACTCAATTTTAGTGGATGTCCCCTGGTTCTGGTATTATGTGAGAGTGTAAAGAGCATCTCCCTATCCACTCTGTCCATCCCCTGCATAATTTTGTATGTCTCAATCATGTCCCCCCTCAAGCGTCTCTTTTCTAGGCTGAAGAGGCCCAAACGCCGTAGCCTTTCCTCATAAGGAAGGTGCCCCAGCCCCGTAATCAGCTTAGTCGCTCTCTTTTGCACCTTTTCCATTTCCACTATGTCTTTTTTGAGATGCGGCGACCAGAACTGGACACAATACTCCAGGTGTGGCCTTACCATCGATTTGTACAACGGCATTATAATATTAGCCGTTTTGTTCTCAATACCCTTCCTAATGATCCCAAGCATAGAATTGGCCTTCTTCACTGCCGCCGCACATTGGGTCGACACTTTCATCGACCTGTCCACCACCACCCCAAGATCTCTCTCCTGATCTGTCACAGACAGCTCAGAACCCATCAGCCTATATCTAAAGTTTTGATTTTTTGCCCCAATGTGCATGACTTTACACTTACTGACATTGAAGCGCATCTGCCATTTTGCTGCCCATTCTGCCAGTCTGGAGAGATCCTTCTGGAGCTCCTCACAATCACTTCTGGTCTTCACCACTCGGAAAAGTTTGGTGTCGTCTGCAAACTTTGCAACCTCACTGCTCACCCCTGTCTCCAGGTCATTTATGAAGAGGTTGAAAAGCACCGGTCCCAGGACAGATCCTTGGGGCACACCGCTTTTCACCTCTCTCCATTGTGAAAATTGCCCATTGACACCCACTCTCTGCTTCCTGGCCTCCAACCAGTTCTCAATCCACGAGAGGACCTGTCCTCTAATTCCCTGACTGTGGAGTTTTTTCAGTAGCCTTTGGTGAGGGACCGTGTCAAATGCCTTCTGAAAGTCCAGATATATAATGTCCACGGGTTCTCCCGCATCCACATGCCTGTTGACCTTTTCAAAGAATTCTATAAGGTTTGTGAGGCAAGACTTACCCTTACAGAAGCCATGCTGACTCTCCCTCAGCAAGGCCTGTTCATCTATGTGTTTTGAGATCCTATCTTTGATGAGGCATTCCACCATCTTACCCGGTATGGATGTTAGGCTGACCGGCCTATAGTTTCCCGGGTCCCCCCTCTTTCCCTTTTTAAAAATAGGCGTGACATTTGCTATCCTCCAATCTTCTGGTACCGTGGCCGTTTTGAGGGACAAGTTGCATACCTTAGTCAAGAGATCTGCAACTTCATTCTTCAATTCCTTAATAACCCTTGGGTGTATGCCATCAGGGCCCGGTGACTTATTGATCTTTAATTTATCAATGAGGCCTGAAACATCTTCTCTTTTAACCTCTATCTGACTTAACTCCTCGGTTAGGAGGGGCCGTTCGGGCAGCGGTATCTGCCCGAGGTCTTCTGCCGTGAAGACAGATGCAAAGAACTCATTTAATTTCTCTGCCATCTCTAAGTCTCCTTTTATCTCCCCTTTCCCTCCCTCACCATCCAGAGGGCCAACCGCTTCTCTGGCGGGTTTCCTGCTTCTAACATATTTGAAGAAGCTTTTATTATTCCCCTTAATGTTGCTGGCCATGCGTTCCTCATAGTCTCGCTTGGCCTCCCCTATCACCTTCTTACATTTCTTTTGCCACAGTTTATGTTCCTTTTTATTCTCTTCATCAGGGCAAGACTTCCATTTACGGAAGGAAGCTTCCTTGCCCTTCACAGCCTCTCTAACTTGGCTGGTTAGCCATGCGGGCACTCTCCTGGATTTAGTGGAACCCTTCTTTCTTTGTGGTATACACCTCTGCTGGGCCTCTATTACTGTTGTTTTAAGCAGCCTCCATGCACTCTGGAGAGACTGGACTCTTTTTACCCTCCCTTTCAACCTCCTTCTAACCAGCCTCCTCATTTGAGGGAAGTCCGCCCGTCGGAAGTCAAGGGTTTTTGTTAGAGATTTGCCTGGTATTCTTCCCCCAACGTGCACGTCAAAACGGATCGCAGCATGATCACTGTTCCCCAATGGCTCAGTAACGTTTACATCTCTAACCAGGTCCTGCGTACCGCACAAAATTAAATCCAGAGTCACCTGTCCTCTGGTGGGCTCCTTGACTAGCTGATCTAAGCCACAGTCATTTAGCACGTCAAGAAATCCGGTTTCCTTATCGTGACCAGAACACAAATTGACCCAGTCAATATGAGGATAATTGAAGTCCCCCATGATTACAACCCTGTCCTTCCTTGTCACCTCCCTGATCTGTTTCCTCATTTCAAGGTCCCCATCAGATTTCTGGTCTGGAGGACGATAGCACGCCCCCAGTATTACATCGCTGCACAAGCCTGGTAATTTAACCCACAGAGATTCTACGGTGGAGTCGGACCCACCTTCAATCTCTACTTTGCTGGATTCTATCCCTTCCTTAACATAAAGGGCCACCCCACCTCCAACACGTCCCTGCCTGTCCCTCCTGTAGAGTTTATAGCCCGGGATTGCGGTATCCCACTGATTTTCCGCATTCCACCAGGTTTCCGTTATGCCCACTATGTCAATATTTTCCCTTGTCACCAGACATTCCAGTTCTCCCACCTTTGCTCGTAGACTTCGGGCATTCGCATAAAAGCATTTATACACGGAATGCCCCAGGATGGGCTGTTTATTCGCTCCTTTGTCCCCGCATCCTCTCATTGTGCCAAACCGTCTATCACATCCCATCACCCTACCTTTCCCAATTTCTTCTCCTACCCTGCCTTTGTCTTGTTGTTCTCTAACCTCCCCATCCTCATCCCATAGGGATGAGGAGTCCCGAACCGGATGCCCCTCGGCTCCTGTCGGCCTTCCCCCAGGGATCAGTTTAAAAGCTGCTCTGCCACCTTTTTAATGTTATGCGCCAGCAGTCTGGTTCCATTCTGGTTCAAATGGAGCCCGTCCCTCTTGTACAGGCCCCGCTTGTCCCAAAACGTTCCCCAGTGCCTAACAAATCTAAACCCCTCCTCCCTACACCACCGTCTCATCCACGCATTGAGACCCCTGATCTCCGCCTGCCTAGCTGGCCCTGCGCGTGGAACAGGTAGCACTTCAGAGAACGCTACCTTTGAGGTCCTGGCTTTCAGCTTCCTGCCTAAAAGCCTAAATTTGGCCTCCAGGACCTCCCAGCTACACTTGCCCACGTCGTTGGTGCCGACATGCACCACAGCCGCTACCTCTCCCCCAGCACTGTCTACTAGCCTGTCTAGACGAGAAGTGATGTCCGCAACCTTCGCACCAGGCAGGCAAGTCACCATGCGGTCCTCACATCCGTCGCAAACCCCCCTCTCTATGTTTCTAATAATCGAATCCCCCACTACAAGAAGCCCCCGACCCCCCTCCCGCCGAGGAGTATCCCGAGTGCGCTCGGATACAGGCCCATCCCCTGGAGAAGGGATCCCCCCTAGGGGATTGTTTCCCTCCTCTCCAGGATGACGTCCTCCAGTCCCGAGACTTCCCACCCGGGCAGCCGAGGAGCTGCACGCCTGAGGTTGGGACGAAGCCTGATCGTCCCCGGAAGTCTCCCCACGGTCCTCCTCTGGCTGCCTGCGCTTCTCCAGGTCGGCCACCAAGGCTTCAAGGGAGCGGACCCGTTCCCTGAGAGCCTGGAGCTCCTTGCACCGAGGACACACCCACGACTTATGCCCCAGAGGCATATAATCATACATGTGGCACTCAATGCAGAACACTGGATAGCCCCCACCCTGCTGCTGTGGGCCTGAAGGGAGGCAGGGGGGCAAATGCACCAAGTGTTGCATCCATGCCGCATTCCAGACTGCACAGGAGGCTTCCTGAGGCTTCTGATGCAATCTTAAGCAGTACTTCCGGTTTCCTGGAAGTACTGTTTAAGTCTGCAGAGAAGCCTCCGAGTCAGGAGGCTTTCCAAGTCATCCTGAATGCCACGAGTCTACGTTGGGCTGGGTAAATATGGGGGGGTAGCATCACAGAACTTTGCCCCAGGGCTCGTCTAGGGGTACATCTGTTACTGTCTCATAGGATGTATTCCAATTGGCCCCAGGACTGATTTTAATGGGCATTGTACTTATATGAATCTTTGACTGGTAGGTGTAGTCTGATAAGCAATAGCATGCCTAAAGACACACTTATACATGCCAAATTGAATAATTTACATTGACTTCAGTGTGCACTAATGTGCACATTCATGCTGGACATCCTGTTTTGTGACAGTTGCTAATGAAAAATACACAGAAATACAAGAACACTATACAGTTCTGATGCTAATGTCTTTGGTATCTCAGGGAAAATGAGTAGCTGAAGAGAATTATAATTCCTTTTATTACCACCCTTCTGATATAACACTTGATAGCAGTTTGTATGGAAGGATATGTGAAAGCTGTTCACCTACAGAACTTGTGGATTCCCTTGGCTCCTGTCTGAATATCACACTGGAAATGTGGTAGGAGGACGTGTGATACAGTGGCACTTCCACCACTTCTTTGGAATGATAGTCAGAGCTTTTCTGAGTCAACTGAAGATTTGAGTGGGGAGAAGACTATGCAAACATTCAAAATGTTTAGAATATTATTTTCAATACTTGAAAAATGTTCTCAAATATCTATATTAATTCTGCTTTATACGCTGGCAAAAGACACATACATGAAACACTAACATCTGAAACAATATACAACTGCTTCCTGTTTAAATTAGAGCTGCTGGCAAAAGTCACTCATTTGGGGCTCTGTGGTTTGGGGACTCATTATACCTCAAGGAAGAAGTGAGCATTACAAGCTGCAAACTTAGTAAAATTGCTGAAGTGTCATCAGTCCATGGCAGGGGTGCCCAAACCCCGGACCGGGGGCCATTTGTGGCCCTCGGGGGTTCCCAATCCGGCCATGGGAAAACTGCATTTCTCAAGGGTCATTGGGGTGTTTTGTCCTGATGCATGCCAGGCATAAAAGACAAATGGGACATGTCTCTTAGAGTTGCCCTGAAACTGGAGCACAGCCGCTTGTCACCATAGCCATCAAGTGGGGCTGAAATGGAAGCAGGTATGGGTTGGGTAGGTAATGGGGAAGGAGTTCATACTTAACAAAAAAGTTCAGAAAGAATTCACATACCAAAATAAATAAAAAAAGTTTTCTGTCTCAAAAGGGCTAACAGAAGTTGCAAAAGAGACACCAGTAAACAGGCACATCTGGCACAGAAAAAAAATTGAACTGCTTCCATGACAAAGCCTCCACAAATGATGGCTCGGTTATCCCCATTTTAAATTCTAGAGACACATATATTGTATATTGGCAACCTTCAGTCTCGAAAGACTATGGTATCGCGCTCTGAAAGGTGGTTCTGGCACAGCGTCTAGTGTGGCTGAAAAGGCCAATCCGGGAGTGACAATCCCTTCCACACCAGGAGCAAGTGCAGTCTGTCCCTGGTCTGTCTCCCTGGCTATGGGTCTTCCTTCTTTGCCTCTTTGCCTCAGACTGCTGGCAAAGTGTCTCTTCAAACTGGGAAAGGCCATGCTGCACAGCCTGCCTCCAAGCGGGCCGCTCAGAGGCCAGGGTTTCCCACTTGTTGAGGTCCACTCCTAAGGCCTTCAGATCCCTCTTGCAGATGTCCTTGTATCGCAGCTGTGGTCTACCTGTAGGGCGCTTTCCTTGCACGAGTTCTCCATAGAGGAGATCCTTTGGGATCCGCCCATCATCCATTCTCACGACATGACCGAGCCAACGCAGGCGTCTCTGTTTCAGCAGTGCATACATGCTAGGGATTCCAGCACGTTCCAGGACTGTGTTGTTAGGAACTTTGTCCTGCCAGGTGATGCCGAGAATGCGTCGGAGGCAGCGCATGTGGAAAGCGTTCAGTTTCCTCTCCTGTTGTGAGCGGAGAGTCCATGACTCGCTGCAGTACAGAAGTGTACTTAGGACGCAAGCTCTGTAGACCTGGATCTTGGTATGTTCCGTCAGCTTCTTGTTGGACCAGACTCTCTTTGTGAGTCTGGAAAACGTGGTAGCTGCTTTATCGACGCGTTTGTTTAGCTCGGTATCGAGAGAAAGAATGTCTGAGATCGTTGAGCCAAGGTACACAAAGTCATGGACAACCTCTAGTTCATGCGCAGAGATTGTAATGCTGGAAGGTGAGTCCACATCCTGAACCATGACCTGTGTTTTCTTTAAGCTGATCGTCAGTCCAAAATCTTGGCAGGCCTTGCTAAAACGATCCATGAGCTGCTTTTAGAGACACAAGGTAACCTCAATTTGGTGATAAAACAATTCTACCTTTTTACAGTATTAAATCTTATACTTCTGAATTCTACAGCATAAATGACTCATTTTATAGATGCATTAAAACTTGCCACAATAAGTAATTGCTATAGAAGCAGTATATTGCAAATTTAAAAACAGCAAAACATTGGCCAAATTCCGATCTGAAACATAAAAGATCAACTGCAAGTAACCTGGCAGATTTATTTTCCCATAGGATAATTTCATGTAGTAAGCACATGAAATGTACAATATAGAAGAAATGCAAGACATATTTAAGTGGCTCGATTCAAAGGTGCCCCATTTTGGGGGGAAGACTGTGTAAAAATTCCCTAAATAAAACAAATTTTCCCACCAATTGCAGACATTTAAAAATGATTTCTAGGTAGCCCTACAAAATGTTAATACTTTTAATCTGATCTAGTGGATAAAGGTTTAGTAAGGAACACTGTCTATGCGTCCAATCCTATGGGCCATTTACAACATTGGATCTATCAATTTGCTGTCATAAATGGCTCTGTGCTTGAACAAATTTCATGACACAGTAACTGCCAGAAACTGCCAATAACTTCATGTGCATGTCAGAGTTGCCCAGATGCTCCACTACCCCAGGTAAGATGGTGGAGGGGGGATTCATGGGAGGCTTAAAGTGGAGAGGGGGAGGTCAGGGATGGGAAGTGGGATGAAGATGGTGGATCTCAGTGGCAAAAGCACACACCAGATCCTCCCCAAGTTTTCCAAGACACCATTCCCCTTCTCTCCTCAGATTTACCTCAGCAAAAATGGCTGAGGCAATCAGGTGGCTTATCAGGAATTTTTTACTTGCCTCTCACTGGCTATCTCATTCCCCCCCCCCCCCAGCATGCAATACATGCTTTATTTATGCAGCTGCATGCTATAAAGTTGTTGGGAGGGTAGGATTGGGCTGTTTATTAAAGCTATCTGACACAAGAGAAGATGAAACAGAAAGACAAAATACCTCACAAATAAATTCAATGTTCCTGTACAATACCAAATAAATTTCTTCAACACCAGTAGCCCATCACCTCCGAGGTAACAGAATGATGAACCATAGCAATATAATTGAAAAAAAAAATTAGATTCCGATATGAAAAGCAAGGGAGATCAAGTTGTTTGGACCCTCATCATGAACATTTATCCACAGAATGTCAATAGCAGATTGTAAAACTGTAAATATTTCTTTAACATGATTCAATCTTTTCACAGAGCAGTCTGCATTCTGACTCCATCTATGCTTGAAAATTGCAATAATCAGGACTCCAGCTAACTTATGTTTGAAAATTCAGTTTCAAGTAGCTTCAGAAACAATGTTATCCATTCTATTATTGGAAGCATCAAGACCATTAGCAAAAAGATGGTATCATCAGATCAATAGACAAATATCTGTCACCACATTAGAAAGAGAGCTTTCATTTGTGTATAAAAGAAAAAAAAGAACAAAAAACCCTACTTATGGGCTTCTGCTATACACAAGCCAGTGGGAAGAGTTAATTCCTTCAGCTGCAACTGCTACATTAATAGAGCTAAAATGAAATGAACTGAAATTGCCAATTTCCTCTCTATGAAGTAATACAATATCTTCTGCTGGCAATTTCCATTTGAGGCAATTTCTCTGCCTGCAGTTCCAGAACTTCTTGCACTGAAGCAGACAGCTGATCATGAAACCTAAAGTTCTGTAAAGATTTCTGAATGGTGCTCCTTCCTCTACCAATGGCACACTCCACTGGAGGCTTTAGATAAGTGATTTTCAACCTTTTACATCTCACGGGACACTGACAAGGCACTAAAATGGTCAAGGCACACGACCAGATTTTTGACAATTGACAAGGCACACCATGTGGGGGCTCACATCTCCCATTGACCCTATTAAAAAATGACCTTCCCCCAAATTCCTGTAGCACACCCGTGGACCACTAGTGTGCCACGGCACAGTGGTTGAAAATGGCTGCTTTAGATACTGGATGCCAGACCAATGCTTCTATTCAAACCCAAGATTTTTCACTTATCCCACCACTTCACTGTGTGCTACTATGTTCTTTGATAATTGCCCAACATACAAGTTAAATCTCAAGTACCTTTACTACTGGTATACATTACTTCTTTTAACCTTTATAGATTGGTCATTAAAATACAGCTCTTGCAAATCCCAAGGATTTCTTGAGATGTCTTAAGATCACACAGGGTTATCCTTCTTTCACTACCCAAGTCAACTTTCCATCTTTTTGAGATTTGTTCTTAATTGCTTACTGTGGAACAAAACACACCCACACTAACAGCTTATTACACAGTGTTTGGACCTTTTCGTATTCAAGTACCATGTTCATATGCTAATTCATGTTCCATGGAACATGTACCATGTTCATACGCTAACCCCTACTAACTGGGTAAGAGGCACTTTTTAAGTGGGTGCTCCTCTTTTTTTAGCAGGGGGAGAGTAACTGGCCCACTTCACCCCAGCAGTGTCTGTTCTAGTGGCTGTCTGCTGGTATTCTTTTGCATCTTTTTAGATTGTGAGCCCTTTTGGGACAGGGAGCCATTAGTTATTTGATTTTTTTCTGTAAACTGCTTTGTGAACTTTTAGTTGAAAAGCGGTATATAAATACTGTTAATAATAATAATAATAATAATAATAATAATAATAATAATAATATGCTGAAAATTTCAGGTACTCTACAAATGGCAAATGCGAGAACATAAAAGTGAGATAAGAATAAGAAAACATGGCCAAGGTTAACTGTTCATTCGCATTACAAACAGAAGTTCACAACAGGATAATGCATATGGAAAACACTAAGGGCCTGCATGACAATTATTGTTATACTACAATGAAAGCACAAGGGCAAGTCTTCTACCAGTTATTTATTTTAATGAATGAGTCATACAGATAAGTCATACTGCATGTCATGGGTTGTCACTCATGATCAGCAGCTGGCAGCTTTAAAAAAATGGTCAACTAATTTATGGGTTCAAACTTTCCTTGAAAGCAGTACAATGAGGTTCACACAATATCATCTGACTAACCCTCAAAATGCAGGCAAGTAAATGTAACAGGGAGTACCAATTAAGAGAGGTGCATTAAAGATTTTCTTTATTTCAGACCACTCTTGTTTAAATTGAATGTTGCAATTCACTATTTTTTTCCCCTTCTCTATTTTGCCTGTGTTGCATTTGGGGGGGGGGGCACAATTCAGATACAACCACCATAAATATTTCCCTAGGGTGTGCGGAAAAAGGCCAAGTTTCCAGACACTGGAAGATTTGCTCATAAGAGAGAAGGAAAAATAGTCTCTTAAGCAAAGCAACATAGCCATCTGCTAGGGTCATGAGTGACTGGCTAACAGAGCACTGCAGCAGGAAGCCATATGGTTATTTAACTCAGCCTTGAACACCAGCAAGAAACCCAATACATGACAAAGGTTCAAAGGTAACATTAAGACCAACACCTGGACAAGAAATGGAAGGAAAAGAGAAAAGAATAACTCAGAAATCTGATACAATTGAAAGAGAATATCCCTTTGAACAATCCATTCTTCCCCAACAATTCAGCAGTATTTCTTAGCTCTCTCATGAGGAGCAAAAGTGAAGACAGGCATAAAGAATAAGGACAAGGGCAAGGAAAACTCATCTTCTTGCTGAAATTAGGTAAAGTGAATGTTTCCCATGGATCACCTGATCATAGGCACTGCCTAAAGTTCAATGCCTTTTTGACCTTGATGTGAAAAATAAGGTGCTGGGTATGTATTAAAGGTGATAAATGGAAGCAGAGAAACTTTCAAAGTGGATTTCTCATCTGTTCCCTCTACATAGCAAACATAACTCTAATCCCTGACATGTTTATTTCCCTTTTGATAGTGGTTCAACACTGGACAGTACATCTGTAATAAAAACAAATCATATGGCAATGTCTTCAGTAATATGAAACAATGTAAATTTAAGGAATGTATTTTAATAAAATTAGCTAGAAAAATAAAAAAAATTAAAAAGTGTATCATACATAAAGCAAATCATGACAATTCTGATTGCTACAATGTTTAAAAACAACATAGTAAAATAAATAGGGTTAATCCAAAGCATACTAGTTTATAATCTGATACTGAGCTGACCTTTCCATAACCTCTCTTTTCCACTCCATCCTATGTATTGGCAACCTTCAGTCTCGAAAGACTATGGTATCGCGCTCTGAAAGGTGGTTCTGGCACAGCATCTAGTGTGGCTGAAAAGGCCAATCCGGGAGTGACAATCCCTTCCACACCAGGAGCAAGTGCAGTCTGTCCCTGGTCTGTCTCCCTGGCTATGGGTCTTCCTTCTTTGCCTCTTTGCCTCAGACCACTGGCAAAGTGTCTCTTCAAACTGGGAAAGGCCATGCTGCACAGCCTGCCTCCAAGCGGGCCGCTCAGAGGCCAGGGTTTCCCACTTGTTGAGGTCCACTCCTAAGGCCTTCAGATCCCTCTTGCAGATGTCCTTGTATCGCAGCTGTGGTCTACCTGTAGGGCGCTTTCCTTGCACGAGTTCTCCATAGAGGAGATCCTTTGGGATCCGGCCATCATCCATTCTCACGACATGACCGAGCCAACGCAGGCGTCTCTGTTTCAGCAGTGCATACATGCTAGGGATTCCAGCACGTTCCAGGACTATGTTGTTAGGAACTTTGTCCTGCCAGGTGATGCCGAGGATGCGTCGGAGGCAGCGCATGTGGAAACCGCTCAGTTTCCTCTCCTGTTGTGAGCGAAGAGTCCATGACTCGCTGCAGTACAGAAGTGTACTCAGGACGTTTCCAATCCATCCTAGTTCTTTGCAAAAGAACTAGATTATCTTCAAGGAACTAATGATCACTTACCTATCCTCCTCATTGTTACCAGTTGGGATTCTTTCCAGCAAAACTATTTGCTTTTGTGGATGTTGGAAAGGCAGGTCATAATATCAATATCTACCAAACCATACCTTTAATCTTGAATGTTTCATTTTATGAGAGTATGACCCAGGAAGCAATGTCAGTTGTCAACAGGGACTAGTTTTGCTAGACCATGGGAGGACAGTGAAAAGTGAAGTACTCTTGCAAGTTTTCTGTCCTTCATGACCCAGAATGACTTTTGGAGATGCATGGGAGCAGGCCAAGAAAAAACTGCCAGCACTGAAGAGACACGCATATTAGTTACAAATATAGAATTACCAGTGCCATAGCCATGAGGAATGAAATTCATAAAATGTGTGGGCGCTGAACATCCAACCTGACAGCCAACTTGTATCACCATGGACAGGAGCTTAAAGGCATTCCGGTCACTATGGATGTTGAGAGTTGGTGTCATTTAGCTGGCTAAGCAACTGAGGAACCAATCCTATCCAATTTTCCAGTATCGGTGCAGCCACAATGCAACCCCAAAGTAAGGGAACAAATGTTCCCATACCTTAAGGAGGCCTCTGTGACTGTTGCCCCATCACAAGATGCAGTGCATGCCCCATTGGCACCAGAACTGGAAAATTGGATAGGATTGGACCCTGAGTTGCAAATCAGGAATCCCCTGGTTTGAATCTTGCTTCTGCAATGAACTCACCAAGTTGCCTTAGCTAAGTCACTCCATCCCTGTCTCAGCTCCTTTGTTGTACTCTGAAAATAATATTTACCTTATATAGTTGTTGTAGAGACAACTTCAGGATAAAATAGATGAAGCACTTTACACATCTCAGGAAGGGTTGGATAACATTAATTATGAAATGTTTCATCAAATCTGCTAAGATATGCAACAGATTATCACATGAGCTGACAAGAACATGTTTTCCTGATCTGTAGCAGACTGCAATCAGTGTTTCTATTTTGAAGAATGGACTGGGTTTCAAAACTGTAGTTTTCAGTCTTGTCCTTTGACATGCAAAATACTGGAACTCATATTCAGTACACATGCTCATCTGATTCCTGGAATGGAGCAACCTTTCTCGTTTCCACAAACACTAACCCAGTGTTTCTCGACCAGTAGTATGCATACCACCAGTGGTACTTGAGGTGGGGTCTGATGGCACGCACGGGACCACCAAACCCCTGTCATCCTGCAGCAAGACCAATGATACAATGCAAAAAGCAGCAGGAGGAGGTTCAGACTGGCAGGCAGAGCTCCAGTGCGTACTTTTTCTGTGCTTGTAAAAGCCCTCCCATCCGACTTGAGGCTTTTACTGGTGTTGGTTGCATCATATCTGGCCTCCCAAATCAGAAGTAACTAGAGAAGACATCATGGTCCAGTTTTCTTAATAGGTGGACCATGCAAAGTGGTACGGCTGGGGGAAAATATTGAGAGATGCTACAGTAGCCTATTTTGGGTCGTCAGATTTAATTTAAAACTAGTTCACAAAGTCTTTATAAGATTTTAAAAAAATCTTTATTTTCTTTTAAGATCTACAACTTGAAAAGATTGATGAGTCCTCTGGAAAATACAGACTCTTCTGAAACCATTAGAGATTTGGGATTATGAGACAATCAAAGCATCTTTGCATAGAACGTTTTAAAAACTACATTCCAGGTTCACATTAGATCTACCTATTTCAGGCATCTTGAACAGAAGGAAATACTGTATTTTTCACTCTATAAGACGCACTTTTTCCGCCCCAAAAAGTGGGGGGAAAAGTGTGTGCGTCTTATGGAGCGAATATTGCAAAAAAACACACAAAACTCCGTCCCGGCCCTGGCCCCACCCCCTGCCCACTCGCTCTGCTCTGCTCTGCTTCCCCGGACAGTCAGAGGCTGAGCTGGCTGGGGGGCTCCTGCGTTCCCTCAGTGCCCGCGCGGACTGTGCCAGCGCTGGAGGGAGCCCAAGCCCGCGTGTCTACTCAGAAGTAAGTCTCAGAATCAGTGGGGCTCACTCCCAGGAAAGCGTGGGTGGGGTGGCAGTCTCGCTGCGCAAGCCCACGTTTCTACTCAGAAGTAAGTCTCAGGGTCTCTGGGGCTCACTCCCAGGAAAGCGTGGGTGGGGTGGCAGTCTCACTGCCCAATCCTGTGCATGCCTACTCTGAAGTAAGTCCCATTAGTCAGGGGGGCTTACTCCCAGGAAAGCCTCTCTCTCCCCCCCCCAAGCCTGGAGCATCACAGCCTCTCTTTCCCCCCACCCCAAGCCTGGAGCATCACAACTTCTCTGCAACACAAACACTTTCCCCCCTCTCTCACACACACAGGCTGCCCCCTTCTCTTACAGACACAGATGCTCTGCCCCCCCCCCACACACACACACTCACACAGCAGGGGAGGGGCGCTTTCACTCACCTCATCCAGCATCTGAATGTAAGCCCCCCCCCATCACAAAGAAAAAACTGTCTCCTTGGTCAGAATGCCAGTGTTTGCTTATTGCACAAGCCCCAGGTAAATCACCATAAATCCAGAGGTTTGTTGTGTCTTGAGAATTCAAGTTGTGGTTGGACTTTCCACTTGTTCATTTGTATTGGAATCACGGAAGAACCGGCGAGGAGGTAGATGTGGTGTCAGCAGTGGCCCCTTTAAGGGTAAGGCCTGGGCATACAGCAGAGTGTGCTGCACAGCTGCAGCCACTGGAAGGCAATAGGGCCCTCAGGGATATAAGGAGTACCAGAGGCAGAAAGGGTTTGGAAGGAGTGCAGGTTGGAGGTAGGAGAGGAGACTGACTGAGTTTATTGAATTTGGAATCTGACTGTGGATTGTGACTGGACTTGGATACCCTGACGGATTTGACTAACCTACCTGGAACCTGACCTTGGACTGTAATTTGGCTTATTGGCTCTGGATTCTGATTTGGCAACTCTGATTGATGGGACTGATTTACTTGGCATCTGTGGACTAGAACTGGACTCACTTTTGCTTCCTGCACTGGTGAGTTGCACAAGGGGGACTGATCAGCCTTAAGCGGGCACGAGGCCCAGTGGATTGGAATTTGGCAGAACATCATTGTAGTAGAAAGATAATGTGATCCCCTATTTGTGTGCACCTGCTTTTGTGAGCTTCATAAATTCTGACTCTAGCGATGATGAGTTCTTGGGGTTTCCAGAAAACTAGAGTACTCAAACCTTTAAGTCTCTCCATTTGTTAATGACAGTGATAATGGTTCTTAATGCCACTGTTGATTGCTGTTCACTTTACATGGTTCAAATGTTGTTCTGTTATAGTTTATTAAATATTTTATTACACTATTTGGTTCAGAATATTTTTTTTCCTGTCTTCCTCCTCTAAAAACTAGGTGCGTCTTATGGTCAGGTGCGTCTTATGGAGCGAAAAATACGGTAAGTCATAAGAACAGACTCACTGCACCAAGCCAAAGGTCCATCTAGTCCAGCTTCCTGCATCTCACAATGGCCCGTCAAATGCCTCAGGGAGCGCACAAGACAAAAAGAGTCTCTCAAGAAACTGTTCTCAGAGCAACCTCCACCCCAGGAACCCATGCTGGTCAGTTTGGGAGAAGTCTCTGCCTTACTTTTGTTTCATAGAAAATTCCATGAGTTGCATCATCTTCTTTGCACAGCACTTTTGAACTTGTGAACAAAAGCCACATGGAGGGAAATATCTATTTACTAAACAAGCAAAAAAAAAAAAAAAAAAGCAGGCATGATAACTCTAGCCATCCTCACCAAATCTATTGTGAAATTCAATCAAAGTCTATATTAATTGAAGGACTGGCCTCCACAGCTAGACAAGAGTTTGCTGTTGCATCCTTCACAGAGTGTTTAAGGGGAGGCCCAAGTTCAATCACAGACTCAAACCCAAGTTCAACATGCAATTCCCCCAAGTCCTTCAAGAACTCTGAGGGGGGCTGTGCACCTCTCACACACTTTCTCCCAACCTTGGAGGCTTAGGACATTGGTTAGAAGTAACCGAATGGTGGGAGAGACTAGGCCTCCTACTGCAACTGCATGAAGTGATTCCATGGCCTGCCAATACAAGGGGGACATATCCGTGGATCCTGTATCAGCAGATTCAGTTATCCACAGATCGGGTCCGTGCACCCACCCTTGTGCACTGCCTCCAGAGGGCCCTCTGAGCTCAGCATTCTAGTTTCATGGAGAAATTGGAAGTGACTTTTTTCATGCCTATAAGGCATTGGGCATTAAAACTGTCACTTCCAGTTTCTCCGTGAAACTGGAAGTTGCGTTTTTTCACTCTCTGAGCTCAGTCTGTGCTGGCAGAGGCCGTGGACGGACATCCACACCCCTGCTAAGCTCAGTGGCCCCTCCAGAGGGGAAGGGAGCCAGGCTCCCCTTGCCTCCAGAAGGTTGACACAGTGGGGACAGGCGTTCACCCATATCTGTAGTTTTGGCTATCCGTGGGGAATTCCAGTACAGAACCCCCATGGATAAGGAGGCCCACCTCTAGTTCACTCTTTACCAACTGCCCCATATGCACGTCATGCATACTCTGACACACAGCTGGTAACAATGTACATTTATCAGTTCTATTCCAGATCCTCTAGTAAGCAGTTTATTAGATAATAATAATACAGCAAGCATTTGCCTGCATATATCAATTGGCTAAAACCTTATCATCATCATCCATCATCATTACCACCACCACTAAACTAAGACCCTCTCTATGAACTTTTGCTTAAAGCATGTCTTAAATTCTGATCCACACCTGAAATACAGCTCCACATCTCAGGAGTTGTAGAGACTAAGGGCTCAATCCTAAGCCCTTATGTCAGTACTTTCCAGCACGAGCATAGAGGTGCCAATGGGACATGTGCTACATCCTGCACTTGGGAGACACTCACAGAGACCTCCTCAAAGTAAGGGAATGTTTGTTCTCTTTCCTTGAAGCTGCATTGCCCTTATATCAGTGCTGGAAAGCACTGACATAAGGGGTTAGGATTGCGCCCTAAGTTATCGGGCTGGTGCTCAACATGAAGGCTGATTTCCTACCTCATATAAAAGTAGCTAGGAGTAAAAATACTGAATTGCTAAATGTTGTGCAAGTGATTTCCTCAGTCTCTTGCAGGGGTGTCCAAAGTTTTTGGCAGGAGAGCCACATTGTCTCTGACACTGTGTCGGGGGCCGGGCAAAAAAAGGATTAATTTACATTTAAAATTTGAATAAATTTACATAAGTTTACATAAATGAATATATTAAAGATGCACTTATATAAATGAATGAAGGTCTTGCAATAGCTCAAGGCCTATAAAAGGCCTTGCACAAAGCAAGGCTGGCCCTTTCTTTGCTGCCGCTACTGCATCACAGACATGAAACAACAAGCACTGGAGGGAGCCGTCATCCCACAGCTCACGCAAGAGGTCAAACAGTTGCCCTCACGCTGAGAGCAGTTGCGTCGGGCCAGTGTGGGCTCCAACAAACCTCCGGAGGGCCAGAGGCTCATTGAAGACTGGGGGCTCCCTGAGGGCCACATTGAGAGGCCTCAAGGGCCGCAAGTGGCCCCAGGGCCAGGGTTTGGGCACCCCTGGTCTCTTGGAATGCAGATGCTATGAATTTACAAAGGTATTGATTTGGTCCATCATCATATCATTCCATATCACAACCGCACTTTTTACCTTGGTGGATTCCCAGTCTGCAATTCCATCTCATATCCCCAGTCATTCTAGCATTCATGTATAAACCATTGTAGCAACTGATGCTAAATTACTCAATATCATCATTGTATATTAAAGGCTCCAGAAGAAAATGACTTATGAGAACAACTTCTGGAGAAAAGTGGCACCTTATCAGAAAACAAAGCTGCACCACAAAGAGAGAGCAACCTAAGCAGTGGATGTCACTGGGCAACATCATTACTAGTTCATCAGCTCAGGGTATTTAAAGCAGATGGCAAAGCAATGTATCTTTGCCACTAAGGCCTGCTAATTTCAGTCACCTCCCATAAAAAATTAAAATTGGCCCCATGTCATTCAAACATGACAGTACTTTGGATTTTTCTCCCTTTATATTCTTTAGCCTTGAGGCAGATATGACAGGTGCCTTATTAAATTCCAAAAATAAACTGTAGCACAAAAAGGCAGTGCATTCCAATGAGACAGCAGGCTTGTTAAAATGCAAAATGCGTAAGTGTATTTCACTTTATTTTTAGCTATCAATTTCACCATTTTTAAACTGTCAGTTTGGAATATATAGAAATTGGTGTTAAAATACATGCATCATATATATTTTAAAAACCTAATATTCTATAACGTTCTACAATTATTCTCAATGACTATCATCCTTATCGGTTATTAAAATAACATTCAATTCTTATTTTATTTGGGCTTTGGTGAAAACATTTGAGGAACAATTGAATCATGGCTTCAACCTCACTGAAGTAATAAGATGAACAAGCAACCTGACTTACTACATTTAACACTATGCATGTTCCAAAAATGGTCTATGAACTTATTGGTCCTCACCTTGATCATCATGTGTTTATCAATCATTCATCATGCAACATGATCTTTGCTGAGAGAAAATATATTTCTGGCTTCAATTCAAGGTGCAGGTTTTGACCTATAAAGTCTGGACAGTTGGGTCCAGAGAATGTCTCCACTACAGATGTGTCACTGAGATTTGAAATTTATTGCCTAGGCATATTGTGTCTGCCCAGAATTTCCTTCTTGGTGCTCTATTTGACTTGACTGACTCTTTTCTTAATTGTAGGTTAATAATTGTATAGGTTTTCAATCACCATAGATACTAACCTATCTCACAGATAAGTCAAGGGCAGGTTTTCAGTCAAAAATCATGACCCTTAGATAAGTGGGGGGGGGGGTAAAACTTAGGGAAAGGTGCTTGTGAGAAAAGCTGCTGGAATCTGATTGCCCTGGAGCCTGATTGAAAGGGTAGAAAGAATCTGAGCCTCACCAGTGTTTTTGAAGACATTAACAATGTGCTTATGTAGTACTGTGTGCCATTTCCCCTTAAAACAACAGAATCGAATATTGCATTGAATTGCTTAAAAAAAAACCCTGCAGAAAAGCATTTGCACTTTTAAAAACATTCCAAAACAAATGCAGCACCAATATAAAGCAACATTAACAGCTTACCCTTGCCTACAATGTCTAAAAAAAGAAAAAAGGGCACTTCCAGTTTTTGCAATGAAACAGGAAGTGCCCATTTTTTTGTTTTTAGACATTTGCAGGCAAAGTGAGCCCCAGAGAGGGGTCCCCAGGCCCCCCAGGACTGCAGTGCTGGCTGCAGGTAAGTCAAAAAATAAAATAAAATAAAAACCTCTAATCCCCAGCAGTTGTGTGATCCTGGGGATTGCATTGCTGCCTTCCCCCCTCCCCTGCACATACTTGCAGTGCTCCCAACTCCCTTGTAGGAGTTTGGGAAGCACTCCTAGAGGAAATCTTTTCATAGTGCCATACTAATCAGGATTACAGGGGTTTCTGTTCTCCACTTACTCCTTTTCTCTTCTTGGACTTATGCCACTGAAATGATTGGCACTAAGTCTTTGACACTTAAGTCTTCTTCCCCTACATATAAAGCTACATATATGCAACTGAAACAAATGAAGATGCTTCCCCTTCCTCCCCCTGTAGTCTTCTTGTGTCAATATGTAGATTATAAGTGCCTCAGCACTGAAACTTATTTTCTCACTCTATGTAAAGCATCATGCACATTGTTGATGCTATATAAATAATAAATAATACTACATTACAAAATATGAAATAGTGTACATAAGGAAGATAGGATTGTAGCATATAAACTCCAGCTCAATCTTCTTTCCCTCCCATTCTATAACCACTCACTACTTCCCCACTGAAAGGGGAAGAACGTTTTTCTGCAAACTAGCTCCACATACATGACTGAAACTTCCTCACTCCATAATCAGCTTTAAAGAAGTTGGCTTCAAAGAGTCTGAGGCTGAAGAGTGGGGGAAGGCTGGAGAGAGACTTGGCAGCAAAATCATAGGTATCCATTCAGAATCAAGTCCTGGTGCGTGATTATTCCTCAAAACCAGAAGTGGACACGATCACTGTGTTTTCACTTTTCAAGACCTGGGGAGCCCTGCAGACCCTTGTGCAGGGCTCCCTGAACCCCAGGAAGGCTGCTGCAGGGACTGGTAAGTAAATGCCAGTCCCTGCAGCCTCCTTAGTGACACGATCCTGGGGGTCGTGTTGCTGCCTTCCCCCACCCCTGCCCCTTAAGGAGAACGTGGTCAGGGCTCATAGGCTGGGGCGTCATTGCGCCCCAGTTTGAAAAGCCCTGCCCTAAGGGACCAAATATATTCATACATATATGAAAGCCAATGAGTCAGAAAGATATATCCAGCTCAACAAGTAAAAGAATTTAGCTAAGAAATGCCTTTTTTCTAGCCCTCTAGCCTATATGCCTATGGCTTGCTGCATGCCTCAGGGACAAGGATTCAGTAGCCACTGAGGTTCCATGGAGCCTGGCAATGAAGACAGTAAACAAAGTCACTTTCCCAGTGTGAGGGCTGGGAAAGAGTGATGAAGAGTGGAGTAGGTAAGAGAGAGAAGACCAAGACAAGGCAGGGAGATGGATAGAAGAACATGGGTCCAAGGACTCTGAGCCAGGACAAGGGGAGAAGGCAAGAAGGAGGCAAAGAGGAAGGACACCACAGAGATGTGTTCTCAAAGAGAAGATGGCCTGCTGCCTGTGACAACTAGAGGGGGGAACTACCCCTGGATTTGAAGGAATCACCCCAAACCCTGAAACTCTGAGACATGGTAGGGGGAATCCTGTTGCAAATAATGCATGAGGACAAGTGCAAAATTGATCCCTGCCTGATATATGGAACAGCCTTGCCACAAGGGATCCAGGCATCTTGCTGAGCTACTGAACAGTGTTCTAAGAGCCAGGCTGGTGTAGTGGTTTGGGAGATCCAGGTTCAAATCCCCCCTCAGCCATGAAGCTTCCTGGGTGACCTTAGACCAGTCATTTTCTCTCAGCCTCACCTACCTCACAGGGTTGTTGTGAGGACAAAAGGAGGAAAGCAGCTGTGTACACCGCCCTGAGCTCTTTGGAAGGGTGGCATAAAAATGTAAAAAATAAATAAATAAATACTCCCACTGCCAGAACTGAAACCTTGATCGGTGCTAGGGTGAGGAAAACCATGAGGATATGACAGGCACACCCAAGAGACCCTGTTCTGCACCCATTGTAATCCCTTTTTCCCTTTCCTGATGACTTTTAATAAAGTAAGATAATCAGGATAATCTAGCTCCCAGCTCCTGATTGTTAAAGATATGGCCAACATCAACCCTTCAATGTGGAACTGCCCCAAGGAGAAATAGGAACACACTGCTACAGTCACACCCTATCTCTATTACTAGTTGTAATGTAAGATAATTTAGAACAATATGTACGTTCCAGCAAAAGGTGGTCCAACTTCTGGCTGCCAGTGGGCCACACAACCCTGTTGTGCCCCCCCCAACTGCACAGATGCAGAAGTAATTGGCAGTGACATGATGACATCACTGCCAATTACTTCTGGGTTCTGAGCTGCCAAAGTCACTTGGCAGGCTCAGTTGGTAGAGGTAGGTGTAGTGGGGCTTTTTGATTTCCTTGCCACGCTTATCCATAAGAGAAGCTGGAATGGCACAGCAGGGAGACTGAAAATTTATTAAAGTGGGAGGAGGCTGTGGGAGGGCTGTGGTGCGGCTTTCAGGGGCTGCTAAAAAGGGCTTTGTGGGCTGCATGTGGCCTGGGGGGAGCGTGTTTTGGACCACACTGTTCCAGCAGAACTTAACACAAACTTGAAATACATCTGTAAGCTTCTTACTTTGTCCCATCTTCAATGTAAGAAGATCACAGTATATGCTTAATCTTTATTCAATCAATTTATCTTGCCTTTCTGTTCCAGTGAATGCTCAGAACATACAAGATTAACACAATTAAACAATTTAACATACAATTCATCACTACAATCAAGTAATACCAAATCAGCAGTGGACAATCAGCAAAAAAGTGCAAAATACTAAAAAAAAAAATCACACTTCATTTCCAATATCAGAAAATATTTATCTGTGGGTTCCATATTTAAAAATTTATTGTGGGCTCCACAATATAGTTCATTGGTTTTTTGATAATTTTTTTAAAATTTTTTTTGTATTGGCAACCTTCAGTCTCGAAAGACTATGGTATCGCGCTCTGAAAGGTGGTTCTGGCACAGCGTCTAGTGTGGCTGAAAAGACCAATCCGGGAGTGACAATCCCTTCCACACCGGGAGCAAGTGCAGTCTGTCCCTGGTCTGTCTCCCTGGCTATGGGCCTTCCTTCTTTGCCTCTTAGCCTCAGACTGTTGGCAAAGTGTCTCTTCAAGCTGGGAAAGGCCATGCTGCACAGCCTGCCTCCAAGCGGGCCGCTCAGAGGCCAGGGTTTCCCACTTGTTGAGGTCCACTCCTAAGGCCTTCAGATCCCTCTTGCAGATGTCCTTGTATCGCAGCTGTGGTCTACCTGTAGGGCGCTTTCCTTGCACGAGTTCTCCATAGAGGAGATCCTTTGGGATCCGGCCATCATCCATTCTCACGACATGACCAAGCCAACGCAGGCGTCTCTGTTTCAGCAGTGAATACATGCTAGGGATTCCAGCACGTTCCAGGACTGTGTTGTTTGGAACTTTGTCCTGCCAGGTGATGCCGAGGATGCGTCGGAGGCAGCGCATGTGGAAAGCGCTCAGTTTCCTCTCCTGTTGTGAGCGAAGAGTCCATGACTCGCTGCAGTACAGAAGTGTACTCAGGACGCAAGCTCTGTAGACCTGGATCTTGGTATGTTCCGTCAGCTTCTTGTTGGACCAGACTCTCTTTGTGAGTCTGGAAAACGTGGCAGCTGCTTTACCGATGCGCTTGTTTAGCTCGGTATCGAGAGAAAGAGTGTCGGAGATCGTTGAGCCAAGGTACACAAAGTCATGGACAACCTCCAGTTCATGCTCAGAGATTGTAATGCAGGGAGGTGAGTCCACATCCTGAACCATGACCTGTGTTTTCTTCAGGCTGATTGTCAGTCCAAAATCTTGGCAGGCCTTGCTAAAACGATCCATGAGCTGCTGGAGATCTTTGGCAGAGTGGGTAGTGACAGCTGCATCGTCGGCAAAGAGGAAGTCACGCAGACATTTCAGCTGGACTTTGGATTTTGCTCTCAGTCTGGAGAGGTTGAAGAGCTTTCCGTCTGATCTGGTCCGGAGATAGATGCCTTCTGTTGCAGTTCCAAAGGCCAAATTTATTTTTTAAAATTTAATATTTTTTCCAAATTTATTTTTTAAAATAAATGGTTATTTATTTTAAATATTTTAAATATTTTAAATATTTTTATTATTTAATATTTTAAATATTTTTAATATTTAATATTTTAACCATTTATTTAATAAATGGTTATTAAAAAGGAGGACAGGCAGAGTAGGAATTCTTGGTCCATATTCAACCATCCCTTCCTTATACTTCAATATGATGTAATCTCTCTCTCTCTCTCTCTCTCTCTCTCTCTCTCATCCTAAGGCCTAAATCATTTATTAGAGAAAAAAACCTAAATATATTCATTTCACCAATTGGACCATGGTTTATTTTATTTATTTATTTATTTATTTATTTTAAAGAGGAAGGCAATCCGCATTATTCTACTACTGAAATTCCTAACAGTGCTCCTGCACATTAAATCACTCAGAAGTAATTGTTAAACCATGAAGAATCTCATTGCTGGCAAATTAATAAAACAGGACTCTGCCTAGATTAATCTGCACAATATCAAACTACAATTCTAACACAAGCTGTGCTCTGAGAGTCTGCTAAAATGGTAATGCCATCATAATCCCTGGGGTTAAAAGGAAGTGAGAGCTTTGATTTTGGCTAGCCACATTAACCATCCCTTCCCAATGAATTTTGACACAGAATCCAAATGAATGATAAGTATAGTCTGTTCGAAGCAGAGACAAAGCAATATTAAATATTTAATTTTCAAAGGCACAAAGGTGAAATCCCAAAGCTCCAGAAGAGCTAAAGATCCTCAGAGAAGGTAGGCCAATTTGATTCCTTAATAAATCTTTATTTATTAGGACTTTATTAGACGAGCCAAACCAATGAAATTCTTCTACAATTTTGATTAGTTATCACTGGAATTACTTTCATAGAAATAAAACATTCTTTACTAATAATACTCTGATTTTCCAATTTTTTTGCAAAAGGATTATGACCAAGCAATGTATATATGTCAATGCACTTTCTAGCCTTAAAAGGGGGGGGGGGAATAAAAATAGAATACAGAATAAATTAGCACTGTTTTTTATTTCCCAAAGATAGGCACTAAACAAATGAATTTACATAACCTGATCCAAATGCAATAGCTTACTTTCTCCAGCATACATCTGTAGTTAAATGTTACTATACAGCTTCGGAATTAACTAGGAATAACTTATTAAAACAGAAGTAATCCAAGATGAAAGAGGTCTAACACCAATATGAAAAACAATTAACATAAGAAGTATATTGGCCTGCTACCAAGAAGTTATCTCAGCAAAGGTGACTTAACATGCTAGTGGATATCTTCAAAAATATTTATATCAGAGAGCAAGAGAGAAAGCAAAAGAAAGCTGGGAAATGCTACAGTATGAGCAAGTTCCACGCTAGCGCTCATATAAAATGGACTCTGGAGCTTACTGAAACTAAGGCAATACACCGATCTGAAAGAAGACAGTTGTTGTTCATAGTATGACCTACATTAAGTGGAATAAATGCTACTAGTATGAAGACTATTTTGGATATTAATCTACAGCAACCCAAAGTTGTGGCCAGGGCTGAACTTGGCAAAATCAAACAATTGCCACCAGTGAAGGGTGAATGGTTAATTATATATGATGTTCATTCAAAGCTAGAAGATACCATTCTCCACAACCTAGTGGCTAATAAAAAGCAAGCAGCTTCTTTCATCTGCAATCAAGTGGTTACCATACACAGTGGTAATGTAACTCACTTGCTTTCAAGTTAATTCTACCTGTTCTTGAGAAACTTAAAAGCAGCTGTTTCTTTTACCCAACAGAATATTCTGTAAGTGATAATTATTCATCATGTTTTGGTATTTATACTTTATTCAGTCATTAGCTTTCTATTTGGAAGAGGAGCTACCTTATCATTTGCCATATGGCTGGAAAGAAATCATGCCCTTGCTAATTATCGATAAACTATATTAATGGCTACAGAGCAAGGCATCATCTGTGGTGCTAAATGACAGCCCATAAACCATGAAGTTTTTTATCCTCCTCACAGCAGGTAGATAAAATAGAAGCTCCAGATAAACACATGCTTGCCACATTGAAATACTGACATTGTTTAAGAGATAGTGAAAACAAATGCTGTCTTGGTCGGCAGCACCAATACTGTCTGGTTCTTCCAATGGGAATCTGAAGCTCACAGTCTGTTACAAATAAATCTGTAACAGTCCTATTGGGGAGGAAACCATACAAAGAATTCAAATCATTTTTTTAAAATCTTTTTACTCCACAGGAAAATACTCAGACAGATTTTTTTTTTATTATTATTATTATTATTATTATTATTATTATTATTATTATTATTATTAACAACAACGGTATTTATATACCACTTTTCAGTGTAAAGTTCACAAAGTGGTTTATAGAGAAACTCAAACAACTAATGGCTCCCTGTCCCAAAAGGGCTCACAATCTAAAAAGATACAAAAGGACACCAGCAGACAGCCACTAGAAAGGCACTGCTGGAGGTGAGAAGGGACCGTTACTCTTCCCCTGCTAAATAAAAGAGGAGCACCCACCTGAAAAAGTGCCTCTTACCCAGTTAGCAGGAGTTATATTCCTATATACTTGGGGACACAGACAGACTGTCCAAAGCAGTCTATGAAATATATACAGCTATGTTACTTATATATTTCCAAGTCAACAGGAAAGCTAAAGAACACTATTGAGTATATGGGAATGCTGGGCAACTGAAGTTTCCTGTACAGCTGGAGACAGGCATGGAGGAAAGTTTCATCTAAAAACAATCATTGCTGAGTCAAAATGTTGGGTGGGTGCTTGTAATTTTGGAAGGGGGGGTTCAGAAGTTACAGAAGGAAGAAAGCCAACAATGAAGCATTTTTCATTATTAAAGATACTCTGGTTTTAATTTAGAGGCTACACTAAATCTATTAGATTACAAAACAGAAGGCATTGTATTAGAAGTCTTAGCTGCAAAAACAGATTAAACTATGGATTTCTAGCAACTAACTTAGCACTGAGAACAGTAAAGGTAACAAGAAAGGAAATTTTATGTACAGCAGTTTTTCATAATTCTGAGAGACTAACTAGTTTACCATATAATTTCACTTTAGCTATAGCAATAAACAGTTTCTGCCATTCACGCTTTTCCCAACCTAAACATTTCTATAAAATAAATGTATTCCAACCAAAAAGCATGAGAAAATTTTCATTTGATGATTGGTTTACCTGTTATCATAAATTAACTCTCACTACCCACACAGAAGCAGTTTGCTTTATAGATAATAAAGTGAATTCATAAAAAAATAAAACTCCAGGAAGAAATCATTAGTTTGCCACTAAAATACATGAATAAGGGCTCAATCCTAACCAATTTTCCAGCATTGACATAACTCTGCCAATGTGAGGTGAACTGCATCCTGCAGTGGGGAGGCAGTCAAGGGAGCCTCCTCAAGGTAACAGCATGCTTGTTACCTTACCTTGGGGCTGCTGCGGCTAGGTCAGTGCTGAAGAGTTGGTTAGGATTGCGCTCTAATTCTATCACAATTTTCTTACAGCTTCCACAGCACACCTAAAACATAACATTTATATTTTTCTCTCAAATCTGTGTGTTTTCTTTCAAATATGAAGAAAACACCACCTATAGCTGTTTATTCCAACACCTTATCATTTCCCCAAAAACCCCTCTCTGTATTTATAGGAATCACATAGTTATGTTCAGGTTTCCGATAAGTCCTTTAGGATTTGCCTGAAGGACTCTAATAGAAATGTAAACTAATATAAAATTCACACTTCCCAATCAGCACCTATTGGTTTTGTACATGCATCCAATTCTACCAATAATATTATTTTAATATTGTTTCCTGTTTTGCCTTTCACAAGCCCTGTAGCATTTATCTTTGTCCTCGGAGAAATCTAGGTTAATATTACATTTATGTAGCACGTTGTGCATTTTTATTTTATTTTATTGGAAAAGCACTTGACCATGAAAGATTGAAGGCACAACTTTAGAATTACCTGAACCAGTACTGAGATATACTTTCATTCAGTAGGGGGAAAATAACTTAATTCACTTCACACCTCTTATGGGGCCATCTATTTGCTAGACAAAGCAATTATTTTATTTTGAAAGCCCCTGCATCATGCCATGAGCATTAACAAGAGCCTAACCAAGGTTAAATGCTGAAGCTTTGTGCGTCTGCGCATGTACATGTACGTGTGCTTCTTCATTGTTGTCGACGACATACTGAGATATCTATATCCCCATGAAGAACAAACAAGACTATGCCATTTAAAAACTGAAAAACACAATACAAAATTTTTATTCTGTGGAGTACAGCGTATCTACAGGGTGAACCAAAAGTAGGTGGACAGTAGGTGGAATAGAGTTTGTGTTAGGGTTATACTATATTTTATAAAATTTTCAGTGCCTTTGTATTGTATTATTGTATACAATAAAATTTAATTGTAAATGTAATAATTGTTTATCAAAATTTAATTGTATTAGTAAATATAACTGTATATGTAATCTCTAAATAAATGTTATCCTTTACTGTCCACCTACTTTTGGTTCACCCTGTATAAAGCAATATGAAGATTAAAACAGCCTGAGACAGAGCTGAATGGTCACATATTATAAACTGGATTCCTGCTATGAAATACTATGTAAGAATTGTATTTCTGAAACCCCTCTTTGAAAATTCCCAGGTTTTGAAGAACTGAGCACAACTGCTGCTGAATTTCACCTCAGCTCATGCTCACAACTCAGCAACAGCCTTCCTGTCTTCAAGTTTCATTCCCTTTTCCTTGCTTATATTCAAAGAAATCTAGCAAATTGTGTGGGGAGTGTAGAACAGTGTTTCACAACCAGTGGTACCAGTACCCCAAAGTGGTACTTGAGGTGCTGTCTGGAGGTACTCACTGAACCCCTGGACCTCTGCTGCCTGCCAGCGAGTTCAGGAATGCAACCGAACAAACAGTGGTAGGAGGCTTGGCTCCATGTTTTGACAGCTGTTTGACAGCTCTGGGAAGGGAGGGGCTGTCTCCACAGCTGTAATCAATCAAGGCCAATGGAGACTCTGATGGACACCTGAGCTTCATTTGACCTTGATAGGACTTTGAATGGACATGGACTGAAGAGATGGCTCACCTGAGCCTAATTTGGACTTAACAAGGTAGCTCACAGTTGAGCTGCATTTGGATAATGGGACAAATTGGCATAGTTGGCAGGATAGAGAAAATCAGGCAAAACACACCCAAAGCACTTTACCCCAGCGGTAAAGTGAGCAGCCCCATTGCGCAGCTGCTTACCTTACTTAGGGGGAGGGGTTGAACATCCCCTTCTCCCGAGGCGCCTTCCATGGTAGCATGGGAGGCACTGGATTTGGCGGCAGCCCTCCTTGGTGCCACCAAGCCTGGACGCCCCAGGCAGCTCAGGATTGGGCTGCCCATTAGCTTCTTACAAGAAACACCATAAGACACTGGCATCTTCCAGTGGGAAGGGGAAGTCTCCTCTAAACCAGAAGATAAAAAAAATAGAGAAGAATGCATTCATGGAGCTGCAGTTTACCTCATTACCTGTTTCCTTACTGGCATCTTTGTTTCCACTGTGCTCCCAACCATCAACATTTACTCCCACTCCCAGTAGCCCCCTTCTTTAACCCTTCTCCAAGCCATCTTCAGTAGGAAAAAGTCACCAGTCGTCAGCATAAGTGTTCAATAACAACCCTAACTCACATCATTTACATTTGTTCCTATAGAAAAAGTAATTTTAATTTACTATACATATGCACAGATTAATATATATGCAGATTTCTGAGAGCACAACCCTGCATGTAGAGATACCTGTACAATGTTTTTCTTACATTATTATTGTCTTACTCTGGAAGAATTAGCAATGAATTAGCAATTAGACAAATAGCAATGCTGATTTGTCTACATGAGACTATTTCATAGATGTGTATAGACTGCAATTCACCATCTGAGTTTTTACAGATTATAGCAAGTAATAAAAGATCTGTGATGCTCTTAAGAGTGTTTGAGATTGTCAGATTCTGGTTTGAAACCACAGCAACTCACTCTCTCTGGGAAATAAATTTGCCACCAATAATGCCACAGATCAGGGGTGCTCAAAGTTTTTGGCAGGAGGGCCACATCATCTCTTTGATACTGTGTCGGGGGCTGGGGGAAAAAAAGAATTAATTTGCATTTCAAATTTGAATAAATTTACATAAATGAATATATTAGAGATGGAAAATGAGTGGATGAATTCAAGCCAGTTTAGGATTCCATTCACACTAATGGGGGGGGGAGATCTTTAAGCCAGTTTAGGATTCCATTCACACTAACAAGGGGTGGGGGAGATCCTCATGCCAGTTTATGATTCCATTCACACTAATAAGGGGGGGGATCTTCATGCCAGTTTATGATCTCACTCATACACACAAATGGGAGGGGATCTTCCACACTTTCACACACATACACCCGCCTACTCGCCTGCCCCCTCACCCTCCCTCCTTTTCCTCCCTCATTTGTTTGGGCGGTATGTACTCCTGCCTGGCTGCCCACTTGGCTGCCTGTCTACTCATCCAGCTGCATGCCTACCTGTTTGCCTGCCTGCCCACCTAACCGCCCTTCCTTGCTAGCTAGAGCAGCATGTGCTGCTGCTGCCTGCCTTCCTGGTCGGCCGGCCAGTCAGCCAACCAGCCCTCCCTCCCTCTGATCCCTAGGAGGCATGTGCTGCTGGCTGGGCTGGGCTGGGCTCCCCTCCTGCACACAGGATCTCTTGCACTCTCCTGGTTCAGGTTGCAGGAGGGGAGAGGAGCTGAGCCCAGCCAAGTGCAGCCCAGCCCATGGGCAAGGCAGGGAAAGACCAGCTGGCAAGCGCACAGGGTCTTTTATAGTGGAAGTAACACGAGACCTGCAAGTCTCACATTACCTTCCCACTATAAAAGGCCCTGTGCGCCCGCTGGGCTCATCTTTCCTTCCCTGCCACTGAGCTCAGCGGCAGCGAGGGAAAGCAAGGCGCGGAGCTCACGCGGCGGGCCAGCGAGGGCTGGGGTGAGGGCCGAGTGCCCATTGGAGATGGGGGGACCCCCTGGGGGCCAGATGGGCACCCACAGTGGGCTGCAAGTGGCCTGCAGGCCTGGGTTTGGGCACCCCTGCCATAGATAATTGGTTCCCAGACTTTGGGTCTGGATCCACCAGTGCAGTAGTTCCCTAACTTGTTTGACTGGCAGTTCCCTTGACCTTCTGGGCTATTCCCATGGTGGCTTCCCATGATAGCTTCAATTCTATAAAGTGTATAGAATAGCTGGTTTTCATGAAGATTCTGCAGCTGCTTTTGGAGGTTTCCCAGGGAGCCACAGATCATAGTTTGTGAACCACTGTACCAGTGGGCTGCAACCTGATTTTTGGTGGAGCATGAAACTGACAAGCTGATAGCTGACAAGCAAACTATATTGAACACTATGGAAACCAAAATGGAACAGCATGTGCATATTTGCTCTTAAATAGGCAAACATGCCTCAATCCAACTTGAAAGACAGGTACAGAAGAACACAATGCCACCAGAATGGTCCCAATCCAATGAACGAAGGCTCCAACCAACACTTAAGAAGGAAGTCCTGTCCCAGGTGACAAGGAAAATGTATTGAGCCCTATGGCAAGCAAAACTGAACTACACAAGCATGGGTAGGAAACTGTGACTCGGCTCTTATCAGTTAGGCAAAGGGGAATGCAAGACCATCAGAATGGTCCCAATCCAGTGAACATCCAGTGAACCCAATCCAGTTCAACAAACACTCCAGAAGGCAGTCCCCCCACCATAGTAAAGGAAAAAAACAAAGGCTTGAGCAGCTGGTAAAGTAAAACATTTTTTTTAGGTCTCATAAAGTTAGGTAGGTCCCAACAGAGTGACATTTTAAAAAGTAGGTCCCGGTACTAAAAACTTTGGGAACCACTGCCATAGATCTTCATTTGTAATATAATATAATAACTTCTGGCTACAGGATTAACAAGTCCTATCTTGTGTGTCCCCCAAGATTTTTCTACACACTGTATGTGGTTATGAAGTTGCTATATGCAACGAAGTCAACTCTCTATGTATGTAAAGACTGACTGACCAGAATTTCATAAGTTGCAAAAATTCCAAAGCATTTTTCTAGACTTGAAATCAGAATTCTGATCTATATATGAGAGCCAGGGTGGTGTAGTAGTTTAGGAGGTGGACTTGGACCTGGAAGATCCAGGTTCAAATACCCCGTCAGCCACAAAGCTTCCTGGGTGACCTTGGGCCAGTCACTTTCTCTCAGCCTCACCTACCTCACAGAGTTGTTGTGAGGACAAAAGGAGGGGAGTAGCTGGGTACACCAGTATAAAAATGTGAAAAATAAATAAATAACAAGTATATTTGTTGTGGTAAAAGAGGTTCTGAAGATTATTGTAGGATCTTTTCACAAGCTTTCGTATGTGTCCGATAGGCTTTCAGCAATATCAAAGAACTACAGTGGGCCCCTGCTTTATGATACTAATCTGTTCCTAAGACTTCATCATATTGTAAAAATATCATAATGTGAACCCAATAACGCATTGATTTTTGGTAGTTTGTTCCAAGACCTAAGAAGCAATTCAACCTCAAATGACCTCCCTTATGCTGAGTTTCAAATCCCAGCTGCCCTCTTACTGCCAAGCACAGCACAAGCACGCCTCTTTCTTAAATTCCTCTCTTGCAATAGACCCTGGAATTCCCATCTTGCCGTTTTACTTGCCGTGATGCTGCCGTTTTAACAGAAAGACACTGTGCTCTCTCTTATATTATTTGCTGGCTAGCTATGCTACAGAATGCAGCAGAGAGGGAAATGAAAGGAGCTGCCTCACCCCTTCCCTACACTTTGTCCTAGTAAGAAGGCATAGCTGTCTACAATGCCAACCGCTGCCACTCTCTCAGCTTATCCCTCCTCAGTTCTTTCAAGTGTTCACAATAGCCCCATCTCAGCCACCCCAGAAAGAACAGTTGTCATTGGCTCTGCAGCCTCCACTTTGCAGACTGGTGCAATTTCTGGTTGAAGAACAAGGGCACAAGGAGCTCCCCCTATTTCTTATTCTGGTCATCATTACTTGTTCCCACTTCCCTTTCTCTCTTCAGTCACAGTGGTGCATAATGATCACTAAGTGCCTAACTTACCATACAGTGAACCTTGTTTTATTATGAAGAGTCCACCATAAAGTGATTTCATCATATGTTGAACCAGTCATAAGAAGAGGATTCACCTTACTGTGAAGGACAGTTCTAGGGGGGAAAATGGGATCTTCATAGAAGTACAACTTTTTTATAATGAGATGTTTTAATTCCATAATGGTATTCTTGCATTTATTCTGATGCACTTGAAAAAACTGTAAGGCAAAAGAATAAAATTAAGAAAAATAGCATCCTTATATCAACCTGTATGATTCAGGGTATGCCTGTCTGTCTGTACAAACTGGATCCAACAGATTAAAGTCCTCTGTTTAGAAAATATACATGAAAATGTGCTTCTCTGCTATTATATATACACAGGCACAGCACTCATACTTTCCTGTACTGGACTTCTCTGTGTTCTTGAACTTTTTATCAAATCAGTGACATCTGAATGTTTATTATTTTTATTAGAATCATGATAGCATATAATCAGAGCTGAGCTAAAGGTTCTCAAAAGAATTGTCTTGATCAAGACTGCTGCCTTCATTTATATATTTATATGTGAACTGACACTTAATTACTTGTATGTGTGAAGAGCCCATAGACAGACCTTCATACAACTTCACATGACCTCAGTGCTTTGCAATGGCGTCTGTTCACCTATTCAGCATTCATAAGCATAGAACAATAACACATAAAGAAATCAAGTGACATACATATGTGAACCAGCCATGCGGTATTGGTATGACTTGTCATCTGCCTGGATGCTTTCTGCTCACAGCTGTGACTGGAGTCCCTCTTTCTTTCCTTTTTAATTTAAACAGTGCCTCTGTTTTACTATGAACTGAAATATTTTTTAAAAACTTCTTATTTAATACACTGCCATTAAACCAATTTAGTATTCTTTTACTGAAGCACAGAAGTATATTTGAAGGATGGTACAAATGCTCAGTATAAGACAGTATGTAATAATTTGCCAACACAAAGTACCATTTTTTATGCTGAACTGAATTTTGAGATGAATTTTATTTTCACAGTTCAGTGGCCCCACTTCGCCCTTTGTACTGCAGGCTTATAAGAATAGGTACCAACTCAGATTTACCTTTAACTTTGTAAGCATCTTGCTATAAAAATGACATAAGCACAACATAAAGACTTATCTGGATATTACAATTCTTGCTGTATATACTTAGCCTGAAATGAGGGATTAAATTTGAATGTTTATAGCTTTTCAAACATTATTATGTGCTTGCAAATATTAATTCACTTTCAATGAAAGAGTCTTTTTTCACACTATAGAATACATTTTAATACACTATTATGTACAACAGGCTGACAGTGAATGGACTCATAATTGATTTAGAAGCACATTCTACTGTCCCTCTCCCTCTGTCTCTTTAGTAAATCATTTTTAATCGGGCTACCCTAAGCTGACCCACACAGAGATTTATTTAATTTATTATGGAATTTATACATAAGGTTGACTGGTAATGCATGGCTGAATCAGCATTAAACAATTGGAAGAGTGAATGAAAAAAGAAGGGGAAGAATAAGAATTCAAATTGCTTGAGCATACTGAGGTTAAGACAGGTTCTAAATGAACAGTGTTATTCAAATGCTTTGGAAAGCAGTGGGGGAGGAAAGGGCCCTGACACCATTAAAGCTGCAGTACAAGTGACGGAGTTAGAATTAATTAATAATGGGAAAATAAGGGGGGAAATTCTCTCAAATGCATTAGCTGGCTCTCTTTCACCCTAATGGGAATAAAGGATATTACGTACAGGGAGGGTCAACCAAGAGGACTTCATGTGACTTTGGTATATATCAGAAAGAATCTCATGGAATATGCTGTCAAGACTGTATTCTGTTTCCTTACAGAAAATTAAAAAAAGGAAAGATTTTGTGCTAGCATCATTCAGATTAAGATCCTGCTTTACTAAATTTTTCCTCTGTAGACATGAAAGGATTTAAACTTCATTTATCATTATGAAAATGAAGGGAACAGGTTTAATACCACAAGTACATATATCCATAGAAACCTATGCACCTTGGATGATAAATGTTGCAATGACAGCCTTTCACCTCTAAGACACTGGTTTGACTCTTTACATTCAGGTTATCACTAGGTCATTACCATACAGAACCAGTTTGGCAAGGGATATGAAATGAGCCATGCTGTGCCCCCATCATAAATTGGCAAATTCAGTGGCAGTCTGAAGCAGAAAGGTCAAGAATTGAATGGGTATGAAGACTCATCTCACAGAGGTGATAACTCTAGGTCAGGGTTCCAACACATATGCTGGGGAGGCATGCACTGTAGTTGCCTATACTTTGTCCTTTTTAGCAGATAAATACAGGAATTCATCTTCAAGGGCTGTCACAATCCAGTACTTCTTACAAGGATTAAATGCCTATTAAAAATATGTTCATCTACAAGATGACAAGCCCCTACTTTTAAAATCACATTTATCATTACATTGATAGTTTGTACTGTAACATTTTAAAGACAATAATTTATATTTATGGAGTAGATTTAGACCAACTAATTCTAGCTAACTCTTTACAACGCTTTATCTGCTGAACCTGTAGAATAAGAAGAGTATATTCTTCCTTCCTTTCCACCAACACACAACAGAAAACAGAAATACAAATTGAACATACAATTCAAGTTAACCAGAAATTTTCAAATACTTAATGCCTAAAAAGTTTATATAAAGTTAAATATAAATGCAATGATGCTACAATAAGTGAAGGATCCTTGATCAACCATATTTAACTGTAAAATGTGTTAAAAATAAAATTCATGAGCATAACTTGTTTCCTAACTTTGATGTAAATATTACTGCGTTATGCATGGATTTGGAACTGCAACAGAAGGCATCTATCTCCGGACCAGATCAGACGGAAAGCTCTTCAACCTCTCCAGACTGAGAGCAAAATCCAAAGTCCAGCTGAAATGTCTGCGTGACTTCCTCTTTGCCGACGATGCAGCTGTCACTACCCACTCTGCCAAAGATCTCCAGCAGCTCATGGATCGTTTTAGCAAGGCCTGCCAAGATTTTGGACTGACAATCAGCCTGAAGAAAACACAGGTCATGGTTCAGGATGTGGACTCACCTCCCTGCATTACAATCTCTGAGCATGAACTGGAGGTTGTCCATGACTTTGTGTACCTTGGCTCAACGATCTCCGACACTCTTTCTCTCGATACCGAGCTAAACAAGCGCATCGGTAAAGCAGCTGCCACGTTTTCCAGACTCACAAAGAGAGTCTGGTCCAACAAGAAGCTGACGGAACATACCAAGATCCAGGTCTACAGAGCTTGCGTCCTGAGTACACTTCTGTACTGCAGCGAGTCATGGACTCTTCGCTCACAACAGGAGAGGAAACTGAGCGCTTTCCACATGCGCTGCCTCCGACGCATCCTCGGCATCACCTGGCAGGACAAAGTTCCAAACAACACAGTCCTGGAACGTGCTGGAATCCCTAGCATGTATGCACTGCTGAAACAGAGACGCCTGCGTTGGCTTGGTCATGTCGTGAGAATGGATGATGGCCGGATCCCAAAGGATCTTCTCTATGGAGAACTCGTGCAAGGAAAGCGCCCTACAGGTAGACCACAGCTGCGATACAAGGACATCTGCAAGAGGGATCTGAAGGCCTTAGGGATGGACCTCAACAAGTGGGAAACCCTGGCCTCTGAGCGGCCCGCTTGGAGGCAGGCTGTGCAGCATGGCCTTTCCCAGTTTGAAGAGACACTTTGCCAACAGTCTGAGGCTAAGAGGCAAAGAAGGAAGGCCCATAGCTAGGGAGACAGACCAGGGACAGACTGTACTTGCTCCTGGTGTGGAAGGGATTGTCACTCCCGGATTGGCCTTTTCAGCCACACTAGACGCTGTGCCAGAACCACCTTTCAGAGCACGATACCATAGTCTTTCGAGACTGAAGGTTGCCAATATACATACATGCATGGATTCGAATCCATAGACTCCTTTATCTGCTGGTTTCCCTGAATCTGTGGGCAGGTAGACCTGGACCCTCTGAAGATGAGGCAGCACCTCCGGAGCATCTTCTGAGGCCCGCAATGGCAGCGTGCAATTTTTAATCAGGTTACTCACTGCCTCTGCAGGCCTCAGAATGGCAGTATCAGAAAACAAAAGTTACTTCTGGTTTCTACTGGAAACCGGAAGTGACATTTTTTAAATAAGGCATTTTTTAATAAGGCATTTTGAGGCCCAGGGAAGCCTCTGGGGGTCCAGGGAAGCTCAGCTTCAGTTGGGATTGGAGGGTGGGGAGACGAAAACCATGGGTTTGAATATGCACAATTTTCCAGGAACAGAACCCCCATGGATAACACAGACCCACTGGGAGGATGAATTCAGTTGATCAAATTTCTCCAGGCCAAGTTGCTTTGAGACATGTGTGCTACAGTAAAACTACGTTACTTTAAATCAGGGGTCTCCAAAATGAATAGTTTCAGCCTTCTGTACTTTTTGTTTTAAATGAAAATAGCACATACAGAAGCAGAAACCTGAGTGTGATCCCTGGTTCTAAGTGGCTCAGCAATTAGCCACATTGCAGATCAGTTCTTAATTCAAAAGATAGTAAGACAGCAATTTTCAACCTTTTTCATGTCACAGCAAACTGACAAGGTATAAAAACTGTCAAAGTCCAACATCAGTTTTTGTTTTTTTTTGACAATTGAAAAGGCACACATGTTGCTTGCATGGGGATCACATTCCCCAATGGCCCTTTTAATAAATGATTTCCCTCCAAACTCCGATGGCACACTTGTGAGATACAGCACCCCAATGTGACACGGCACACTGGTTGAAAATTGCTGCAGTAAGAGAAGAAAGGGGGTATCATTCTAGAGTCTGTGATATCACATTTATGCTCAATGCAGGTCAATTTTGTTGGAAAAACCTGAAAAAATAATCATGTAAATTTGCCTTTGAGGGGCAATGGTGAAGTAATGTATTTTAAGAAAGACTACAAAGTACAGAAGAGAATCAGGGTGGTGGGGCACAGTTAGGGTGTAGAGGAGCCCATGTCAGGTAGCCTTAGGTATAAAGCAGGGGTGACAAACATAACACCTGTAGGCCAGATACAGGCCACCCTTTCAACAGGGCCACTTCTGCCGCAGCACTGCAAGAGAGATAGGCCTCAGAAGTCAAGGAATGCTACAAGGGGCAGGTACAGACCAAGAAGGGTGAGGGAGAGAAAGGAGACATTGCCAAGGCACTGGGAGAGCCCAACTGTCAAGTGGACTGCCCTTTCAGCAGTGTTGCTTCTAGCAAAGCATCACTTTGCAGAGCACCTCTCAGCTGATGAGAGGTCTGATGCATCAGGTCTGCCCATATGATAACTGGGCTCTGCCAGCATGCTAATTGGGCTTTCTCATATCTTGAAAATATGATCAAGAATTTTATCTTTTGCAATTTGCAGCTAATATTCCTATGTGCGAACAAAGTGCTTTTTTTCTGGTGATCATCTGCTTAATGTTGTCTCTTTCTGCTTAATGATGTCATTTGAGGTCTTCAGCAGGCACCATGAGTACTATTCTGACTGCTGTATGAAAAGAATTTGATACTTCTGGTTTAACAAGAAAGTTGGTATTGTGATATTTCCCAGAAATATCTAAGATATAGAACCTCACAATGTACTAGCAAGTAAAAGATGCTGCAAGGCACATGACATCTTGTCTTCTAAATTAAGGGAAGAGGGGAAAAAGTCTAGGAAGACTGAAAAGAGGTAAGGTAAGAAAGAAGGAAGAAAGCAAGCAGGGGGAAAACCCACACAGTTCTTGGATAAGGAGTCCTTAGAGGAAAGAGCAAGAAGTTTCTCTTCCAATTTCTTTTCCTATGATCTAAAAAAATGGAACATTGGCAGATTCCTCTTCTGCCACCTCTCACCACTATGTAGGTTCACTAGAAACTTGTGTTAAGATGTTTTTGAGATTTAACATGCATCAATTCAATCCCCTCATGAATAGGACTTCTTATGAAATCCGACAACTTGAAGTGCTGGAACATTAAGAAACTGAATGGTACTTTGATTCATCCAGAGCTCAATCCTGAGCACTCTCTGGAATTTGTGCCAGCCCACTACTGTTGCAAACATACCGTAAGGCTGCATCCAGCCTCCATGCTGCACAGCGAAGGTAAGATTGTGTTGACTGAGGGTGGCCAGTGCAGGGGGTTGGGGAGGCAGAAAGAAGGCATGCCAGTACAGGGGGGAGGGTGGACAGACTGGGCCGAGGAGGAGGGTGGGACTAGACTCCAGCACTTAGGCAGGATCCCAACCCTTATCCCCAGCCAGGTCAGCCCAAACAGGGTCACTTGAATTTGCATCAGCAATTTCGCAGGTGCAAATCCGCATAGGGTTGGCTGCGATGCGACATGGGGTCGCATCAGAGTTCATTCCCCTTGCTCCGACTTGTGCCACAGCTAGTCCCAGGCCCACAGCTGATACAGGGTAGGCCAGCTGGCCTGCCTGTCCCAGCGTGGGTTAGGATTAGGCTGCCAGACTGTCAATGAAGTACAAATTCTGTGATATTGGTAAAGTGGCAGAAACAAAGAGAGGACCACTGAAATTATACACTAGAATAGTTGCTTTTTTCACAGTACTGTATAACCTGGGACCAAAGACTGTTCAGAGACAGGTGGGAGGAGTCAAAAATATACTGAAGTTGAAGCAATGTTGACATGATTGAGTAGATTAGCTGAACAGTAGTTCATGCATATTTAAACAGGAGAAAAATAGCTCTTTGGAAACTCCAACTTTAAGTGCCCTTAACACCAGATGTCTGCTATTTAATGAACCTTCATACTCAGAAAAAGAGAAGAGGTTGAACCACACTCCTTTGGGATCTATGCCAATTCCACAATTAAGTTTTGTTTTCATGGTTGTTACAATTCATCATATCCACCTAGCTACAAAAAAACTAAGACTTTATCTCAAATGAAAGTGACTGATCAAAGAAATGAAAATAAATACCAACTTGTCAAGCAAAATTCATTTAAAGTTTATAGTAGCTTTTAAAAGCTTTCGGCAATCCTCTAGAACCAGTTTACACATGCCAAAGAGAACTGACTTTACAGAGATATACCTGACCACAGTTCCACAGCAATATGTAGTTCTCAGTTTAAAATGATGCCCTACATTCTGTTTCTGCTTCACATGTAAGTATAGAAAGGAAAAGAGCAAACCCTACTCTTAATTCTTTAGCAAAGCTGTACTAGACAAATTTGGTGAATATTGCAATATTAAACATTATAAGAATATCTACCGCTTATTGGATTATGTAATTTAGATGTATATAATAAAATGTACTATTTCAGGAGACTTTGATCAAAATACATTGGTCCCTCCTTATCTGTAGTCTCAGTATCCGCAGATACTGAGACTAGAGATAAGGAGGGACGAATGTATCTTGGTGTGACCTGGACGTGGCTTCAAGGAGTGCCAGAGAATGCCCTGCAGCAGGTAGGAAATGCAATTTTTTTTTAACTTTTAAAAACATTTTTAAAGTGGACTTTACCATCCAGATTTTGGCATCTGTGGGGGTCTGGGAATGGAACTCTCACAGATGTCTGGGGTCCACTATAATATGCTTTAAGAAGTTGTTGTAAATAAATAATTTTCCAACTTTTTGAAAAATCACTCTGACAATGAAATTTAAACACACATGGTACTCAAGTACAGAATAACAAAAGAACTATTCATTTTTCCCCAGTCAATGAATAAACAATGTTACTCAGTATTTTGTTTAAAAGCATGCAAGGAAACACATGAATACACATGTTCTTAGTGCTGAGTGCCTGCCAGGAGAGCAGGGGCCAGAGCAGCAATGTGACTATTTGTAAGACTGAAGGCAAGAAGCCTCAGATCCACAGACCAGGAAGGTCACCTGGCCAGGAAGGCCAGAAATGACCTGGAGACAGGGTTGAGCAGTGAGGTTGCAAAGTTTGTGGACGACACCAAACTTTTCCGAGTGGTGAAGACCAGAAGTGATTGTGAGGAGCTCCAAAAGGATCTCTCCAGACTGGCAGAATGGGCAAAAAAATGGCAGATGCGCTTCAATGTCAGTAATTTGTAAAGTCATGCACATTGGGGCAAAAAATCAAAACTTTAGATATAGGCCGATGGGTTCTGAGCTGTCTGTGACAGATCAGGAGAGAGATCTTGGGGTGGTGGTGGACAGGTCGATGAAAGTGTCGACCCAATGTGCGGCGGCAGTGAAGAAGGCCAATTCTATGCTTGGGATCATTAGAAAAGGTATTGAGAACAAAACGGCTAATATTATAATGCCGTTGTACAAATCGATGGTAAGGCCACACCTGGAGTATTGTGTCCAGTTCTGGTTGCCGCATCTCAAAAAAGACATAGTGGAAATGGAAAAGGTGCAAAAGAGAGCGACTAAGATGATTACGGGGCTGGGGCACCTTCCTTATGAGGAAAGGCTACGGCGTTTGGGCCTCTTCAGCCTAGAAAAGAGACGCCTGAGGGGGGACATGATTGAGACATACAAAATTATGCAGGGGATGGACAGAATGGATAGGGAGATGCTCTTTACACTCTCAGATAACACCAGAACCAGGGACAGCCACTAAAATTGAGCGTTGAGAGAGTTAGAACAGACAAAAGAAAGTATTTCTTTACTCAGCGTGTGGTTGGTCTGTGGAACTCTTTGCCACAGGATGTGGTGATGGCGACTGGCCTGGACGCCTTTAAAAGGGGATTGGACAAGTTTCTGGAGGAAAAATCCATTACGGGGTACAAGCCATGATGTGTATGCGCAACCTCCTGATTTTAAAAATGGGTTATGTCAGAATGCCAGATGCAAGGGAGGGCACCAGGATGCAGGTCTCTAGTTATCTGGTGTGCTCCTTGGGGCATTTGGTGGGCTGCTGTAAGATACAGGAAGCTGGACTAGATGGGCCTATGGCCTGATCCAGTGGGGCTGTTCTTATGTTCTTATGTCACACTTTTGAAAAACCAAGTAAACACCCTGGCCCAGACCACCATGCCATCTAGTACTCAGGATCAGTACCACCAGTCCCTCTGTCTTTTCCAACCTGTATCTCCTTCAGTCTTCCAAAGCACAACTGAAGCTGCTGAGCCAGTGCAGGTGGGTCAGCCAGGGGCTAGGAGAGGGGGGTAAAGGGGGTAATTTGTACCTAGGTCCAGGGTCTAAAGGGGGGCCCAGAAGCCAAAGGAGGGGGCCCAGAAATTTCCTGGGATCTGACATTTTCCTATCTACTCAGACTTGTTGCCTGTATGGGATGCTGGGGACACTACCAATGCCACATGAGTGGGTAGACCTGGGCTCCTAAGACTTTTCCAGCTGTCTCTACCCTCCCCTCACCCTGCTTCATCCCTCCCTGCTCCTATTCTGCTCACCCGTCACCACCCTCCCCTGCTCTGTTTCACCCCTCGCCCTTTGCAAAGGGGCCCAAAAGAAACTTTGTACCCCCAGATAAAATTCCTCTCAGAGGCCCTGTGGTCAGCCTCTCAAGGTGCCCTTTCTCTTTGGAAAAACAGCATGGCTCCCTTGCCTAGCTTCCCTCATCGAGCAAGGCTCTGTCTAAATTGCATGCTAGGGTTTACTTCACAACCTTTTTTTATTTTTGAGGCACCACTTTTACTCAGGAGTTTCACTTAGTCCTCTTACTCCAGCACCTACAATGCAACATTTTCAAGCCTCACAGAAAACAGATTGATAACTTTGGTTGAAGGTGCAGCCTCACCAAAGTCCCCCAAATGACCCCACCTTTCCTTGTCTGTCTCATGCTTTGTCACAATGATGACATGCTTAGTGTTTGTGGCCTTCTTTCTTCTCTTTGTGAGTCTCTCTTTCTCTCTAGGTGTGTGTGTGCATGCCCTGGGCTCTTCTCAAGCAGCTGCAATACTGGTTAGGAATGTTTGTTCAGTGGGAGAATCGAGCTCCTCCACTGTAAATGGGTGATTTCACAGCCTGCCTATAGGTTTATCCCTTGCCTGTGGCTCTTGGTTCAGGCTACAGAGAGCTGACCTCAAGCAGCAGTTTTTTGTTGTGGTCAAGACCACAGGAACTTTTCCCTTTTCTACCACTCTCTCTCTCTCTCTCTCTCTCTCTCTGCTTTCCTCCCTTTCTGCATCCTAAATCCTGCTTTTTCAACCCAGTTCCTCTGGAGACTAAACTTCATATATCCCTTCAACCTCTTCTCTTTCTAAAGACTTCCATTCACCTCCCTCCTCTCTCTCTTTTTCTCCTTTACAGCAGCTTAGACATAGGGTTCAACTGTATGAGTACAACTAGAAGTAGTAGCTATAAGAGAGCATGAAGAAGTTTAGCTATGTACCACTTTCTATCCCTTATTTTAGGGTCACTAGAATAAATGTGCAACTTCCATCCACACCTCACTCTTCCTTTCTCCATCAAAGTACACAGCTGTGTGATTAGCCATTACACAGTATACTCCACATGAAGTTGTTCCCCCCATGTGCACTGCTAGTAACAATGATTACCTAGTGACTATTAAACACATTCAAATGTATCTGATGCTTCCTTGAGTAAAAGCAGAAAATATTTGTTTTCCAACACACATGTTTATACAGAATCCTGTGTATGCTCCAAGGTACCCTTGCAGCAAAGGACTATCTCACCATGTTTTTAGTGCCAATAATGAGCACAGCAAAATTACAATTGAGACTCCGATCCTCATACTGCAGAATTGAGATTGGTGTGCACCCTGAGATAAGCAAATGTTTGGCGAAGCAAAGAACTCATCACCAAAGACTACTTAGCTTGGGAATGCTGGCAGAGGACCCTCAACCTAGGATTGCAAAGTGAACATGACGAAAGTGTCGACGCCACTGTATTGAATAAAACAATACAATGAACCAATGAATACGTAACTGAAATAAATTCATCTTGAAAGTGGTATAGGTCCAATAGTATTCTTTCTTTCAATAGACTTAACAGCTACTTTGTTTCAATAGCTAGTAGGCCAGCTGAAAATGAAATATATTTCTGGATCTTAATTTGGAACTTTTAAGGCTTCAATAATCAAAAGTAATGTGAAATAGTTGGTCCAAAATAATGGCACATGTTGTGGATATAGATCAATAATAAGAGCTTTAAATCAGTGAAATATAGGCGAAAGAGTGCAGTATAATCTGGTGTGTGGTGAATCTCTCTCTAATCCCTGCTAATTGAGAAGAGGCACTTTTTAAGTGGGTGCTCTTCCTTTATTTAGCAGGGGGAGAGTAACTGGCCCTTCTCTCCCCAGCACTGTCATTTCTAGCGGCTGTCTGCTAGTGTTTTTTTTGCATCTTTTAGATTGTGAGCCCTTTTGGGACAGTTGTTTGTTTGATTTTCTCTGTTAACCGCTTTGTGAACTTTCCATTGAAAAGTGGTATATAAATACTGTTAATACTGATAATCATCATCATCATCATCCTTTTTTATTCAAGCTATCTATCATGTAAGTCTCCAGATCACAATGAAAACTGTTGTGTTTTATCTTTGTTGAAGAGAGGAAAGATCATAAGGTATGTTCAGAAAGGCTTCACAACTGTAGGCAACAGTTGTAATCCAGTTGTAATCCAAACTACTCTTCAGTAGAGAGTAATCCAGTTGTAATCCAAACAGTTGTAATCCAAACTACTCTTCAGACAGCAATGTTCCCATTCCACTGATTTAAAAACAAACCAAAAACCAAAAATTGGCTCTTGCAATGCAAAGGCATTCAGGTAACATTTTCAGTGGGGGGAAAATGGCAAGTCTTAGACTATTCAAACAAACATGAGATTGATTGCTAATTTAAACCTGTGTTCTAAAGGGTATCTACCTATTAATATTAATTAGGTCAAAAATAGTGGGCTCTTGGGGGTAGAATGCTTAAGAGGTCAAGAACTTATGTGGATATTATATTGTAAACTGTCAACTTGTGGATGAAAATATCCTAAAACCAAGATCAGAGATGGGCAAACATTTTGGCAGGAGGGCCACATCATCTCTCTGGCGCTGTGTCAGGGGCTGGGAAAAAATTCACATTTCAAATTTGAATAAATTTATATAAATGAATACATTAGAGATGGAATTTATTGAATGAATGAATTATACTGAGTTTATTTATAACACACGAGAACTATAATACAGGCATGTAGAACCAAATGAGAACTATGAACTGTTTGTCACACACCTCTTGCACAGTAAAAACATACACACCAAGCCAGAAACACATGGAGATATAAGTTGTTCAGAGGCAATTGGGGTGTGTGTGTTAAAACAATGCCCAGGGAAAAGCAGAAACACATGGAGACTATAAAAGACCTGCTCTAACGTGGCCCACTGCTCACATCTGGTAGTGGCAACTGGTAGCTGCAGGCCAGCATGGGCTCTAATAGTCTCCAATGGCCAGAGGCTCATTGGAGACTGGGAGTCCCCAAGGACTGCAAAAGGTCCCTGGGCCAGGGTTTGCCCACCCCTTTCTAAGATGCTCTACATAACCTCCAATTTAGTGAAATATTTTCATACAAATCACTACAAGCCTGATTGTGACAAACTTTACTATCTCAAATGCCTCATTGATCATAAAATACTGGCTACCATTTTCACCAAATATCACAAGAGTACTTTAATTTAGTGAAATATTTTCATACAAATCACTACAAGCCTGATTGAGACAAACTTTACTATCTCAAATGCCTCATTGATCATAAAATACTGACTACCATTTTCACCAAATATCACAACAGAGTACTTTAATACCTAAACAGGCTGTCTTCTACCAAATGACCCTATTTAAACTCAGCATTCATAAAACTCCTCCTCCAGATTCTCTTCCCAGCTGAAGTCAAATGGATAATGAACAGGAAATATTTCAACTGCAGTATCCTATAAATAAAATGTCCTTCCCAATTAAATTTGTTTAGTATCAACTCTGATCCCCCCCAACCATCAGGTAATCTTTCATTAGCCCAGTGTGATTTATAGTTGCTTTCAACTGCTGTTTTATTGTTCTGCTGAATACTCAAGTTCTGTTTTGTCTTCTGCTTTTTCATTCAGAGATTTTACAGTATTTTACTTTCTAATAGATACACTGCCTTGCAGTGGCATAGTTAGCCACCCTGAAAGCTAGGGGCAAAGTTGAAAATGAAACCCCCATGTCACACCTGGAAGTGACGTCACTTGATGAGTGGCAAGAGTCTGTGTTCACTGCTGCCGCCACCTGAACAACAACAAAAGTGTTTACAAGAAACGGCGGTGGCGAACAGTCTCTTGCTGCTCATTACTCCTCGCTCTGCTACTTCTCCCATCCCAAGCACCCCTCCTGCTTACCCCCACCAAGCCCCCAATTGCAATGAGGCAAGATACAGACAGGACGAACTGGATGCATACAGCCACTCCCAGTTCACTCTTTGGCTCAGAGCAGCCCAGGTGGTGCTGCCACCAAAGCAGCCAACGCAGGAGTCGATGCTGCTGCAGACCTTCCCTCTGCTTGCCTCCTGCCTACCCACTGTCACCAAGTGCCCTGACCTGCCAAGCCAGGATGGGTCCCTCTATTTCTAGTGCTTCAAAGAGTCAGGTGGCACTTGTAAAGTTTCTAGGGCTGCTCCTCCAGCCCTTTCACTCCAGCCTTCCTCTCCTGTGGGATCAAGGAGCCATGATGTGGCTGGGTGCTGATTGGCTGGCAGCCAAGAGGATATAGGCAGCCCCACAAATTAAGGTGACAAGAAAGGGGGACCAATCACACTGAGAGCCCTCCTGCCTTGGCAGTCAGTGAAGAGCCAGTTAGTTGCCTCCCATTAAGAGGGAGAGGAGAGTGTCTTCCCAAGCAGAAACTACATGCCCCTGCATGGAGAGTGGCCCCTGGAAACCCCTGTGCTTGTTCTAAGCCACAGCCTTAAAAACTACATTTCCCAGCAGGGCGATGCCTTGCTGTAGCAGGAGGGTGGAGGGAGAGCGGGGCCTGCTGGGTGCTGTAGTTTGCATGGCTGGAGCAGTCAAGGAGAGGGTGGAGGAGAGGGCAGGCAGCAGTAAGAGCAAGCAACAGTGAATAGTCAGAGACCGTAAAAGTCGATGGGAGCAGTCATGATGCAATTAAGGGTGGCCAGGTTGTTGCCCCCAGCAGCATGGACCCCTTTGAAGCATGGCGCCTGGGGCAGTTGTTCCCTCACAGCCCCCTTAGCTGTGACACTGCTGCTTTGGAACCTTTATGATGAAAAAAACACATACTTTTACCCAATGAAATAATAGCAACCAAGAGTTCTGTGGCATCCTAAATTCATACAAACACACACACAGGTATAAACTCTGTCTCAAAGGTATCATAGGTTTGTTGGTTATTTTAACACCACCATAGTACAGTGTCCTTAACAAAGTACAAATGCAATCTGTATTTGGTTTTCAAACAAAACCTGTGAACTTACTGATAAATGTGTAATGAATGTTAATCTGAAAGCACTTTCCTGAACTCGTCCCAGTGGCCTGGGCAAAACATAAAAGAAAGGAAGAGAAGAGTACATACAAAAGCAGATTTTCCCTATTGCACAAATTTAATTTGTGTTGGATTTCTTTGAGAACTAGGAAGGTGGAAACCTTTATTTACACAAGAAGCAGTCCCTAGCCAATGTCTGTTGTAAATATTCTCTGCTATATGCTCTCTCTTCTCAATGTGCTTCAAACTCTTCCTGCCTGCTGTATCTTAATTCATTCATCGGTACCCCCCTTTAACCTCTGCTTTATATCTATTCACACCCCCACCCCAACCCCACACAGTCTTAAAGTAGAGGCTGATACATATATTGCCAATATCAGACCTCATATTTTCAAATAATGGCAACAACGTTATGTTTCCCTATAAGAGATCATAGGACAGGTGTGTAATACATTATTGAGGCAGGTGTAACTATCAACCCCAAACACTGGGAATGAGACCCCAGGCACATTTCAACACACTAAATTTATCTGTCTGGGGGAAAAAATCTATTACAAAGTACAATCTTCTAGACCAATGGTTAGAACAAAGGAAAATATAATTAAAAACATCTGTTACAGCAAAGTGTTTGCTGATACAACAAAAAATTAAGAGTATCCTATCACAAATTGTGAAATGAATTGCCTTATTCAAGTTTTACAAACACATGAAAAAAAACAACAAATAGGAATCTTAAGCCACTTCTGCCCAGCACTGCATACACACAACAGGGACCAAATGTGTACTCCTGTAGGCAGGGCAAAAATGGGTTAACATAGTTTTGTTCATGGTTGTGTACAAAGAGGCTTGGAGTCAGCATCTGATATAAAAAGTATAATTCGCACAATGTCTATGATTGATTATTATACATTTTTTTCACTGAATATAGCAATGTGCAACACAGAAGGAAATTTGCTATTTACAATTTTGTTCTTGTCCCTAACACAATCAACAGGAAAAACCATCTCTAAAAGTGTATGCTGAAGTTGGTTTAAAACCCATTGGACAAGAAAGGCTGCCATGAAATCAGCCATACTTGCACATCTACAAAGAACTTTAATTAGGCTGTATTGGACAGCCTGACTGTGTTGGATATCAGAACCACTGCTTTGCAGTGGTTCAGGTCCTTTGTGGAGGGCAAGTTCCATAGGGTGCTGGAAGACTCCTGCTCTACACCATGGCCTTTGACTTGTAGCATCCCATGGAATTCCATGCTGTCTTCCACGCTGTTTAATTGTAAGTGAAACTACTGATGAAGATCACCTGGGAGCCTGACATGTGATGTCATCAATATGTAGTAGACGATACCCAGCTTTTCATCTCATTGTCATCCCCAGCTGGAGAAACTGGATACTTTGAAATGGTCTCGTGAGTTGGTGAAGGGCTGGATGTGAGCAAACATTCTGAATTTAATTTCAGCAGAGAAGAAGCCCTGCCCAGAAGAGACAGAAGTCAGAAGATTATGGTATATCAATCAGCTCTGGATGGGCTTGCAATCCCCTTAAAAAATTAAGTTCCCAATTTGAGGCATTCCTGAATTGAGTTTTGCTCCTGGATGCCAAGATGATGATTGTGATTTAAGACTTAGTGCGCAATCCTAACCAACTTCCCAGCACTGGCGTAGCTGTGCCAGTGGGACATGTGCTACATCCTACAGTTGAGGGGAAGTCAAGGAGGCCTCCCCAAGGTAATGGAATGTTTGTTCCCTTACCTTGGAGTTGCATTGCCCTTACCTCAGCGCTGGAAAATTGGTTAGGATTACACCCTTAGTGTAATCCAAAGATCATATACAGGGGGCTCCCATATCCGTAGATCCTATATCTGCAGTTTCAGGTATCAATAGATGGGGGGATCCCCATCACCCACCCATCCCCACATGCCCATTAAATCATTTTTAAAAGTTATTGGGGCAAAAATCAGCTTTCTTGAACAAGTCGATTTTTGCCCCAGTAACGTTTAAAAATGATTTAAGGGGTGCACTGTGAGGCACACAGGGGCAGGGCAATCCCCCACTCCCAGTGTTCACTCATTAAACTTTAAAAAAAAAACTTAGTGGACACATATTCATGTTTAAACAGGATGCCTTTGCAGTCAGAAAGAAGGAAGGAACAGCAGTATGGTCTTCCTATTGACCTTATTGGTGTTTTCTTAAACCATTCCAGCTGCTTCGTTCTCCTTAAGAAGCCAGAATTTTTAGAGAACAGCAGTGAGAGCAATAGGAAGACCTCACTATTGTTCCTTCCTTCCTCCCAGTTGCAAAGGTAGCCTGCTTAAACAAGAATGCATGCCCAGTAAGTTTCTGAAATAGTTTAATGAGTGTGGGGGGGGGGGAAGAAGAGAGTGGGAGGTTGTCCTATCCCTGCAGACTACCTCCTACATGCCCATTATATTATTTTAAACACTTAACTGGGGCAAAAATGGCTCGCTTTTTGCCCTGCTAAGTGTTTAAAATGGTGTAATGGGCACGTGGGGGGTCTGCAGGAGGTGGGAGGGCATCTGCGGTATCAGCAGACCTACAGTATCCATGGGGAGATCCGGAACAGATCACCGCGGATACCAGGGTATGCCTGTATGACCACCTCGGGAAATCCTCGCTTGCAAATTCAGTGACTCCACTAGTGTACTGGAGGGGGTCAGCGGGGACAAGTGACCCCAGGCAACATGCCAGGTGGTGGTGCCACACCACCTTTCACTGCCCCCCTTGTAGCCACTCAGAGTGGTTGTGTGCCACTCCAAGTGGCCCAGCTTTGGAAGTAAAGCAATAAAGGGGGCAACTGTTCAGAGTGGTGCAATCATCATGTTGAGGCACGGTGACCCCAGATTGTAACCCACATGTAAAGGCTACTGGAGCAACACATAAGCTTAGTGAAAAAAAGGCTGCTTGGTGTTTAGAAAGAATCATTTTGCAAGTCTGAAGCACAAAGAATAGTAAAAGCTGCTTGAAAGAATCATTTTGGTAGTTGATTGTTAGTTTCACAGAAGTTTCACAGAAGCTGGGAGTTTGGGGCCTCAAAGTCTGTGTTATACACGTTGGAATTTAGTTTATTTATTTTTATTTATACAGGTATTTATATACCGCCTTTCTTTGGTTGTCAGATTTCTCCTCAGACTTTAGTCCAAGGCGGTTTACATAGGTAGGCTGTTCTAAATCCCCGTAGGGATTTTTAAAATTGAATAGTTCTAGTCTTTCATAGAACTCCTCATTCCAGCTGGATTCCTTCCCGGTCTGGCCTCTCTCTGGCCCTTCGCCTCCCACACTCCACTTGACGGCAACTCCTTTCTACCACCTAGGGTCAGCTCATCAGTATATCAGCGTGTCGTCAGTTCTTGGGTACTTCCAGCTGTTTCGAACTGGCAACCTCAGATCTTCAGGCATACAAGGCGGCAGCTCTACCAACTGAGCCAGACCTCCTGCAGTATCAGGCAATGGCTGGAGACGTAAGCCTTAGCAGAAGTTAAACACACCTGTGTCCCCCAGAAAAACTCTGTAACTATACTTTCAGGCTTTAGGAGCAAAGGTATACATATGGAGACCAAGTAACCTTTGATACCAAACCAAAGTATGTACCCAAAGTAAAAGGTCACAATAGTTATATAGAATTAAGACATAGAAGTCAAATTGTTTGATTTTAGTGAAACCGTTAAAGGAAGTTTAAAAGTCTTTGCTTCGCAGAGGTTTGCAAAGGGCCCCACAGTGTTTTACTAAAACCAGGAGAAGAAATGCAGAAGAGATAAAATAGGTGGCTCAAGCAAGGCCATCCTAAGTAGGATGAGTCTGAAGGGGATGTATGCCAAGAAATGGGTCTGAAGTTCTGCCAAAGGTGAGGTCTTCACACCTGCCTTTCAGCATTGTGTCATCTCTTTTAATGAGGGTAGTCTAAACCTTGTCAAAACAATTTTTAATTGAATTTATGGATATGAAAAAGGGTCAACAATGGGTCAACACTGGATAGATGATGTTATAGCACACTCTACTGGTTTTTGAAAACTTTGTAATTCAATATGTTTAATTGTTTAATTTTACCTTTTATGGGAACTGTAACCTGTAACAAGCCTCTATAGTCTCTAAAGTTATCTATAGCCTATTAAGCGTCAGCCCCATCTATGATGTCAAACTTCAGCCAATGAGAAGTCTAAATTTTCAAACAAAGAACCTAGAATGATATAAAGGGTCCAGTTAATATTGGGGATTGCTCTCATGCTTTGAGACATTAGTCCCATGAGATGCCCATTGCTTGCAACAAAATAAAGCCTGCAAACGATCACTCTTGAGTACTGAGTCTTGCTTTCTTGAACCTTGCAACAATGTCACAACAATTACTTCCGAGGGGGGGCGGGGGGAAGTTGCATTCCTGGCGCCTGGGCAACAGAAAAGCCAGAAACGCAACTGAGTGGCTCAGAACATATTTCTGATGAAACCCAAAAGCTAACTGTTTAAATATATATGAAGAAAATGCACCTTCTTAAATCTAAAGGTAGTTACACTCCTACATAGTAGTTGTCTTTAAAGATATGTTCACATAAGCTTTCATAATTTTTCACATTATTCAAGGGAACAGCTTGGCAGCTGCGTATTACCTGACAATAGCATTATCTTATTGTATTATCTTTCTTCAAGTTCCACTAGAAATTGGCTATAAACTAACATACTAAAAGAAGTGCTCTAGTAAGATGGACATATAATCAACCGCAGCAAATTGGTATAAAGTACTGTGAAGAAGTACTGTAGACTGCAGAAAATGTGCAGATTCTAGTTCACTGTATGTAATGAAAACTAGGGGGAAAATCCAGATGATCAGTAATTTCACAGTTGACTAGCTCCTGTGCTCTTTGGGGTAGGTTTCTTGGGGGGAATCTTTTCTTGGGGTCTCAATGTGTGAGAAAAAAATACTTCATTCATTTACCTATATGTTAGATAAGTTCATGTATCATAACCATAAGTTTATGGTTTAATGAAGAAGTTCTTAAGACAACAAATCTATAGCATACCCAGTCATGTTTTCAAGCTTGAATAAAGATACTTAAAATACACACAAAGTTTACAATGTTATTATGCAATTTCACTAAATTGTGCAGAACTGCTTATTTTACAGATTGGTCATATTTCCACATTTTGTCCAGAAAGACAAGTCCAATATTCTCCCTTTCTTTTAAAATGTTATTTATGGTTTACCTAAGCTTTCTATCCAAGCTTTTTATTAGACTATGGGTGCAATCCTAACCAATTTTCCAGTACTGACATAGCTGTGCCAATGTGGCATGCACTGCATCCTGCAGTAGGGAGGCAGTCAAGGGGGCCCCCTCAAGATAAGAGCATGTTTGTTACCTTATCTTTGGGCTGCACTTCGGCTAAGTCAGTGCTGGAAAGTTGGTTAGGATTGTGCCCTATATTGAGGACTCTGAAAATAATCATTCTTTAGATTTAAAAGCAAAGCTATACAGATATTGGCTGCAATACTAGCTAGAAACTGTTTGTGTTCTTCAAATCTGTTTTCTTTATCAAAAGTATTCAATAATCTAACCAGTGCTATCATCATGTTGCTGAAGGAGCAACGCTCTGCACCACCCCCGACAGCACACTGAGTGCTGCTGGGATTGACCTGATCAGACAGGTTTCCTTTGATGGTCATGGGTCCTGCTGGCACTGAATCCAGGAGCAGTGCATGATGCAGCAGGTAAGCTCCTGCAGGGAGGAACAGGAGCAGGAAGGGGAGTAATAGGACAGGGGAGTGAGATTGTTGACTCCAGTATACGCAAAATCTCCCCCCCCCCCAACATAGCTGAAAGCCTGAAACAAGACTGCTCAGGTTTGTTTCAGCAATTTTGCTGGTGCAGATCAGAGTAGTCACCTTGCACAGACTGGGGCTTTATATGTGGGGCACAAATGCACCAGCACTGGTTAGGCTGTTCCTCCCAGATAAGTGTATATAAGATTTAAGTATAAATAACCATGATGACCAAATTCTCAAAATCTGCGGCTGCATCTCCTTAAAACGCTAAACGTAACTGTACAGAAGTGCCGCACAGCCCATACTAAATTGTCAGGACAAATCTTAAAATGAGGTTGTCTGACACTGAAAAGTCATTGTGTGGCCTTATCTCTTCATCCCAACATAAGATCTTGGGAAAGCATTGACTGCCGCAGGAATAAACCTTTAATTTGGGTAGTGCCTTTAACAATGGTTGATGTCTGCAAACACTATCAATTAAAGTTGTATTGCTTTCTCAATGTGAACTCTCAGAAGGAGAACCCTAGAGGAAGAAAGTTGTTTATAAGGAAGAAGCCTCTCCAGCAACATGAATAGTTTCAAATCTTGGCAGGAAAACTCTTTGAGGTATGTTAATTTATTGAGGAAAAATATAAGGTAGTGATTTTTTTTTTTTTTAAAAAAGGGCGATACTAAATGATGTGAACAAAACAGAAACCACAAAAAGAAAAACCTTCTGAGTCAGAAGACAGATATAACAGCACTGCATCTACAGCTTCAGTTGCAGCTTGAACTGAATCAAATCTTTGCTTTACCACCTCTCAGGTGGCTTTTGTGAGGTATAAATTAATAAGCAACATCAAAAGCATCAAGTCAGGCACTTGTGTTACTTACTCATGAGAAAAGACAAACAGTAAATAAGGGGATACAGTAAAATGCAGAGAGACAGACAGACAAATTAGATAGGCTGACAATTTTTGCAAAGGAAATTCTTTATAAGTGAATAATTTAGTGTGATCTTCGCTGAGCATTACATTATGTTTCAGAATTCCACTGTTTTATTTTGTGTATTTCACACTGCAAAGGCATCTAGAGAAATAACAAACACACAAAAGATGGAATGGTTTCTTATACCAGCAATTTATTCAATAATGGCTATAATCATATGATGTGCTTTCAAAAACAGGTTATTGCATTCCCATACAAAACTGAGAAGTGCCTGGAGGGATCTACCCAAATGTCTGGTGCTTTCCTATTAGTAACCTACAGCTATCTATGCAACCTGCCAGGAAAGGCTCTAACTATGCTTGATTATTTTCAGGCCTTCATTTTTTAGCGAGTCATCACCCTTTTAACAGCAGATGATGCCCCCTCGTTGAAATCAATGTGAGTAGACCAGTTCACAATTGGACTAGATTAATGATGAAAAATGTGTCGTCAACCTTTGGGTCCTAGGACATTTATCACCCAATGGTTCTGCCAATTGGTGGGCTGCCCCCAACTCATCAGGACAATACCTGATCTGCCTTTTAAAGATAGGGAATTCTTTAGAATTCTGATTTAATGAGGCTTAGTGAGAAAATACATGTATAGCTCTTACACCACCCACATGCACAATTTTGATGCATTTAAAAAGTTTCTGACTGAAATGGATTACTACTTATTTTACTTTAATTTTAGGTAAACTTAATAGAATGATATTTAAGCAAATTAATTTTTTTAAAATACTGTACTGTAGAAAGAACAAAAAGATGTGATCTCATCCAATTCTCATTTTTTTTCCCTTACCCTAACCTCAAGTTCTTCAAAACTACAAAAATTCACTGATAAAAATGATATTGAAAAATGAATGTTACTAATATTTTCTTGAAAGGGAATGCTTTTGGGGGAAAAAATCATTTTATTGGCAGAAGCTTCCACTTCTGGTCATGCTGAAGTTCATCTCTCCTTCCAGCATTGCTACATCGCATCCAGCCAATAGATTGGGCTGAATATAATTGAATGTAATCAAATTAGCCCTAAAAGCCTTGGAAATGGCAACGTTTTGCTGCACCAAGGTAGAGATGCTATTTTTTATCCCCCCCCCTTTCGTTTTTAAGTACATTTATACTGGAACCAGGGTATCCAGGGACTTCGGTATCTGCACAAGATTCTGAAACACAACCCAGCAGATACAGAGGTCCCACTGTACTGACAAAGAAATAGACATTCATCTCAGTGTCCATTAGCTATACTAAGGAGCATCTTGTTGTCAATTAAAGATGATCCGGAAATTTTTCCACACAATATGCAATAACTTAGCTCCATTTGCTTACATTTAAAAATCAGACCCAACTTTCTATTCTGCTATTACACGACCTAAAAATATAATCCTGGACACCACTATACAGATAGTTGCTGCTATATTTCTCATTAACTGTGTTGAGTGTGGTCTAGAACAGAGTGGCAAATGGCAAACCTGCATGTCTTTGCAAACACTGAGATCAGTAGGACCAGGAGGAAAGTTGAGACTCCCCTCAAAAAAACTGTATGGCAACTAGTTTGGGAAGGAGAAAAGCACACCTTCTGAGTTAGGAGGGAAGAGTCCAGTGGGATGAAGAAACAATGATGTGTACTGTGGCAACTGTGGCTGCAAATCTTATCACACTTATCAAGAAATAAGTTTCACTGTACTTATTACTTTGGACACAAACCTAAATTTTAGGCCATGGGTAGGCTTACCACAAAATCCAAATGCAAGGTCTATGTGTTGTGATAGCCTATATCTCAGCTCAACAAATATGCTACTTGTGGTGTACAAAACTCTATGACATTCCTATTCTCCCAAATAGTTTAACAAACCTTTTATGGACCACACCAATCATAAAAATATCAACCTGTATGATATTTTAATCATGTCTGTGAAATTAATTTTCTCCTCTCCATTAATCTCCATATTCTCATGGCAAGAACAACTGTAAACAGACTTTATTCTTATAAAGTTATGCCCTAAATAATAACTTTAATTAATGCAACCACAAATTGTTTGTAGTATACACTGATCTTAAAAAGTTTGATAGCAAATACCTTGTCTATAAACACTGTATACTTCCCCTCTAACATAATTTCAGATAACCTTGCCCCAAAAAGATACTGAATCATGAAAAATTCAGGAGAAAAAAAAATTTCCACTGAACATAAGAACAGCCCCACTGGATCAGGCCATAGGCCCATCTAGTCCAGCTTCCTGTATCTCACAGCGGCCCACCAAATGCCCCAGGGAGCACACCCGATAACAAGAGACCTCATCCTGGTGCCCTCCCTTGCATCTGGCATTCTGACATAACCCATTTCTAAAATCAGGAGGTTGCACATACACATCATGGCTTGTACCCTGTATTGGATTTTTCCTCCAGAAACTTGTCCAATCCCCTTTTAAAGGCGTCTAGGCTAGATGCCAGCACCACATCCTGTGGCAAGGAGTTCCACAGACCGACCACATGCTGAGTAAAGAAATATTTTCTTTTGTCTGTCCTAACCCGCCCAACACTCAATTTTAGTGGATGTCCCCTGGTTCTGGTATTATGTGAGAGTGTAAAGAGCATCTCCCTATCCACTCTGTCCATCCCCTGCATAATTTTGTATGTCTCAATCATGTCCCCCCTCAGGCGTCTCTTTTCTAGGCTGAAGCGGCCCAAACGCCGTAGCCTTTCCTCATAAGGAAGGTGCCCCAGCCCAGTAATCATCTTAGTCGCTCTCTTTTGCACCTTTTCCATTTCCACTATGTCTTTTTTGAGATGCGGCAACCAGAACTGGACACAATACTCCAGGTGTGGCCTTACCATCGATTTGTACAACGGCATTATAATACTAGCCATTTTGTTCTCAATACCCTTCCTAATGATCCCAAGCATAGAATTGGCCTTCTTCATTGCCGCCGCACATTGGGTCGACACTTTCATCGACCTGTCCACCACAACCCCAAGATCTCTCTCCTGATCTGTCACAGACAGCTCAGAACCCATCAGCCTATATCTAAAGTTTTGATTTTTTGCCCCAATGTGCATGACTTTACACTTACTGACATTGAAGCGCATCTGCCATTTTGTTGCCCATTCTGCCAGTCTGGAGAGATCCTTCTGGAGCTCCTCACAATCACTTCTGGTCTTCACCACTCGGAAAAGTTTGGTGTCGTCTGCAAACTTAGCCACCTCACTGCTCAACCCTGTCTCCAGGTCACTGAAGGTGCTATTTATTTATTTATTTATATACTGCCTTTCTTTGGTCATCAGATTTCTCCTCAGACTTTAATCCAAGGCGGTTTACATAGGCAGGCTGTTCTAAACCCCCGTAAGGATTTTTACAATTGAATAGTTCTAGTCTTTCATAGAACTCCTCGTCCCAGCTGGATTCCTTCTTGGTCTGGCCTCTCTCTGGCCCTTCGCCTCCCATGCTCCACTTGACTGCCACCTAGGGTCAGCTCATCCATATATCAGTGTGTCATCAGTTCTCGGGTACTTCCTGTTGTTTCGAACTGGCAGCCTCAGATCTTCAGGCATACAAGGCGGCAGCTCTACCAACTGAGCCAGACTTCCTGCCTCCTTGCTATGTGAATCATGTTAACACATCATGTAATGTACTACATTTTTTTCCTTGTTTGAGCATTATTTGAGACTGTGCTCAAATAATCTAGATTTTTTTTTGCCCTTTTGGTGGATGCTTTCTAGTTTTGATATACATAACCTGACAAATATTTCATAATACATTTTACTTCATCTTTTACTCTGATAACATTAAGAGCTAAGTCTCCTTTCTGAAATAATACAGTAACGCAAAGAAATTACACATTCTTGCCACTTTAACAATAATAGGTGCTTTAGAAACTATAATTAGTTTTTCTTAAGGGTTGCCTTTATTTATAATTTACAGCACTTTTGAAGTGCTTTTTTTACAAATCATTCTGTGACTTCCTAATGAGAAGAATGTATAGATCCACTATAAAACATGGTAAGAAATAAAGTCTCAAATAGGTCATTTGTTCGTCTCAAAAGCCTCCATAATGAAACCCTGGGGACCTGTTCATGTACAGCTACTTATTTCGTAAGTTCAGATACTGGTCAGTGCCAGGGTCATGGAGATGTTTCTGAAGTAAACTTAATAGCTTGAAAGCATGAATTCCTTGGTTATCGTCAGTGCTTAAATTCTAGAATAAATTTCCAAAAAGAAAAAATGCTGTCAAAACACATTTCTCTTACAATGAAGCCCTTCCTATAATATTTCATGTGTGAGAAGTTATTTTGGTTGCTAAATGATTTGGAGTGCATTTCCCTTCCTCATCAAGGACACTTTCATATTCCAAAGTGTGTGTCAAAAAAAAATATGCGCACGTTTTAATGAGCTCTACATACATACTTCCTTGTAGAAAATCTGCAACACTCTTAACACCTATGCAAAGCTACTGAAGACATGTGTGGAACCACGTTGGTGGATGTTTGCAAATACCTATTGAATGATGTAGGGCAGGAGTGTCCAAACCCCGGCCCTGGGGCCATTTGCTGCCCTCAGGGACTCCCAATCCGGCCCGTGGGGAGCCCCCAATCTCCAATGAGTCTCTGACCCTCTGGAGACTTGCCGGAGTCCACACTGGTCCAACACAACTGCTCTCAACGTGAGGGTGTTCAACCGCTCGCGTGAGCTGTGGGATGAAGGCCCTCTCCACTGCCTGCAGTTTCACATCTGTGATACAGCAGCAACAGTGAAGGAAGGTCAGTCTTGCTTTGTGCAAGGCCTTTTATAGGCCTTGAGCTATTGCAAGACCTTCATTCATTCATATGTTCTATCTCTAATATATTAATTTATTTAAAATTATGTACATTTATTCAAATTTTAAATGTAACTTAATTTCTTTTTCTTGGCCCCCGACACAGTGTCAGAGAGATGATGTGGCCCTCTTGTCAAAAAGTTTGGACACTCCCGATGTAGGACATAGATGCCAACTGAGAACATTGCAAGCACTTCTAATTAACTAAGGGCCCAATCCTGTCCAACTTTCTAGCACTTATGCAGCTGTGCCCAATGGGATGTGCGTCGAAACCTGCACCAAGGGGGGCAGTCACAGAGGCCTCCTCAAGGTAAGAGAATATTTGCTTCCTTACCCCAGGACTGCATTCCATCACCTCTGGAAAGTCAGATAGTATTGGGCCGTAACTGACTAACTGAGGGCTCAATCCTACCAATTTTCCAGTGCTGATGAAGCCATGCCAACAGGGTGTATGCTGCATCCTGTGATGGAGAGGCAGTCATGGAGGCCTCCTCAAGATAAGGGAACATTTGATCCCTTAACATGGGGCTGCATTATAATTGCATCAACACTGGAAAGTTGGATAGGATTGGGGATTGGGTCAAGCAACTGCTTCTGTGTATACCACATGCAGTATATGTGTGCTTTACAGTATTATATGTGCGAATTATAGAAATACACATTCACACTATAAAGTATGTGTACATTTTCTTGAGATGCCATTACACATTTTCCATACAAAGGTCTGTAAAGGAAGTCCCCTGCCCCAACTGCTGCTTTAAAAACAAAGGGTCCTCGGCCATGCTAGGAGAGGAGAATTTAGAGCCTTCTAATGCTATGCAGAGGACTGGGGTAAAGAAACCACCATAGCACAGCACAAATGGAGAATGGCCAGTTGAATAGGCAGTGTGGGACATTCCCTGTTTTGCCATGCTGCTTTGTAGTGATTTCACTGCTTACCCTTACAGAGTAGCATGGAAAAATAAATGAGATGTTGCCAAGACAATTGTATAATGCTTCCTGTTCTGCAACAATGAAACCACCAAAGTGCCCAATTAGGGTTATAAATCCTATACATTGTATATGGTTGCAGGTTTTTTGCAAGGATTCAGCTGTTCCCCTGGCTGGTTTCTGTGGCTCACAACTCACAGTTGGGAACCACTGCCTTTGGATATTAACTTGAAAAATACAGGGTCTTAAGTAACTTACAGCCCAATCCTATACATGCCTACTCAGAAGTTCCACTAGCGTCAATGCGGCTTACTCCCAGGAAAGTGTGGATAGGATTGGGCTGTTAGGGTCCAGTCCTATGGTAGCCCCGCATCACTGGAACATGTTACAGCAGAGCAGGGTGCTTTCCCTGAAGGGCGCTTTTCCTGTCAAGGAAATTTAGGGCTGATTGGAGGAAGTCAGAAGCAGGGAGGGGAAGGAAGGGGTAGTCGTAGTCATTATAGCATCATTCAAGTTTAATAAAACGAATAAATAGAGCTTCAGGAGTTTTTATGGACATAAAAATATCTAGTATTTGGATTTAGACTGGTGAATATAAAGAAGTGATTTTGCAAGGCATGCCTGCCTTCTCCCCTGCCCCCAACACAATAATTTGTGGCTAAGTATAGCTATTTGCCTTTGGCTCTCAGGCATCATACAAGAGTGTAAGAATTGCATTATGAAATTATCAAGCTTGAAAAGAGTTATACAGCTGACTTCAAGATTTCTTCCTTGTATGCTTTTTCCCATATTTCAACCACCCCCGAAGGATGAAGGCTTCACAGCAACTTGACAAGTATGTGGCAATTGCTGAGGAAGGGCAGAAACTGCCATTTATCTTTCTCTCAGTAATTTTTTTTCCCCTGCATGTCTAAGATGATCAAAGGACACAATGTGTCCAACAACAGCAGACATTTCTCTATCCAGATTTGGTCAGCACGCAAGCACAAACACATACACAGCATATTGCAGTGTATACAGGCTGCTAGTCTCAACAGGAATTATGATATTTCATCTGAGAGGAAAATAGGGTTTCTTCTTTGAAGATGAATCAGGAGATAAAAGCTAAAAGGAGGCTAGTGGGTCAGGCTTTGTGTACTTTGCACTCAGAGCTATTATCCTTGTCTTAAGAAATTTCTGGTTGAACAGATCAGAAATCACAGCTTTTCGCTGTAAGTGAAGCACACTATGGTTGGATACTCTAACTACTTAACATGTTACCACCTGCATCAGCTGTGTCATCAGGCAGCCATCCGAGATCTTTCATAAAAAGCAGTTCTACAAATTACAGCATTTTTCACTTTACTTCATTTTTGCATTTTAAGTATACAGTCCTGACTATCAAATCAGATTTCAAGCAGAATGTATCACTTAACAGTGAACGATTTTTTTCATCTGTTTGCAAAGCAGATTTGCAAATGCAAATCAATGCAAAGCTTCCTAAAGAAGATTTTATGGCATATGCTCTCATTTTAGAATGGCAACTTAACAAGCAACATGATGAAAACAAAAAGAGAAAAACAGAAAATCACAGACACCATTTTTTAAGAATTCACTATATTTCATGGAATAGAACACACATGAAATATAGTGATGTCATAAAAATGGTGTCTAATTTTTCTGTGGAGTTTTGCCTGTTTCCCTGTGGAATTCTGTGTGTATCACATGGTTCTGGGTATTTCCATACACCCCTATCTTGATACCAAAACATTTCAGAGATCCTTTGTTTGCTGCAACTTCATTTGCATGGCTCTTCCTGCTGGTCCCCTCCAATTCAGGGAGAAGGTAGAGATCAAGTTTCAAGGAGACTAACCAAGTGACCAGGCAGCTAGCACTCCCCCAATCAGAGGACAGAAAGACATCAGTTCAGTTTAATTATAAATTCCCAAGCAGATACAAGTCTTCTCTTCTTCCTCTGGCCATTGAGGTAGGAGTCCACCAGCAACTTACTAACTGTGACTGGGAGTGGAACAGGGTTCTATCATCCAGGCACATATAGTAGGACTGTGTAGGTAGTAGTATCATCAGATTTTGTTTTATTTTAGAATTGCCTAAAATCTTCAACCGCTTTACAGACCTTTTTTATTCCAAGTTCATTTAAAATTCACAGACAGAAGTTCCAAGGGAAACAATGTATGTATGAGATGAATGTATGTGTAAAATTCTGGTGGCTGTCCAAGGAAAACAAAGCTCACAATTATGGTTCAGCAACTAAAATTATTTGCTCCCTATGTACTGCGCTGTGCATAAACCAGTCTAAATGCTGCACACTAGTGTAAAATGCTGCCAGTAACCCAGGGATACTGCATCCCACACTTGATAGAACTTCAGAATGATGAATAGCAACTCTAGGTAAAGCATATTACAACAATCTAACATCAAAGTTTTGAAGAAATTGATGATTCTGGACAGGACTGAATTGAACAAAAAAAATTTCTGGATATGTATATACAGGCCCATCCTCATCTAGGTTTACCATCTGCAGATTTGACTCAACATAGATGGCAACCGTGAATGAGAAGGATCCTGCCGATTCCTGGAGAAGGGAAAAAATGTGTCCCTTTAAAATTGCAATTTAAAAACCACATTTCTTATTGTGATAGAGAGGCAGGCAGGCAGGAAGACAGTCTCTGACAACTAGGGGCCCAATCCTATCCAACTTTCCAGCTCCGGTGCAGCTGCAATGCAGCCCTGAGGTAAGAGAACAAATGCTCCCATACCTTAAGGAGGCCTATGTGACTGTCCCTCAACCACATGATACAGCGCATCCCCATTGATATAGTTGCACCAGCCCTGGAAAACTGGATACGATTGGGCCCTACTATTTTCAGGTGTCTCTGAAGTAAGGGACCCCCTCTCTTGGTCATCCCAGAATGCAATGTGTGTTTAATCACTTCTGTATTGCATTTTGAAGTGAACCAGGGCCAAAGGACAGGGTCACTTGCCTTGTGAAAACCTGAATATAGTAGTTCTGGTTGTTGGAGTCTGCTTGCATGCCTCTCTAAACAGTGAAAAAGGTGGTTTTTAAACTGTGAATTTAAAGGGACTTTTTATTTTTTAAGCATATTTGATTTCATGAGGTTTTTGGCATCTGGGGGGGTTCCAAGAACAAAACCCCTGCGGATGTTGGGGTTGCACTGTAGTTACTGAAAAATACTTAGGTTCTTCAACTAATTTCCACACAAACTGATGGTCTAAATGCAACCCATTCCTGAGAATCAGAATGACCAGAAGTTACTAGTTGAGTGCTTCTGATCATATTTTATACAGATTAATCTGCAATTTTCTCATCAACATTCAATCCCCAGTCACAGTGAGTTATTGACTATGTACTAAGAAAGCAAGAATAAAAAGATCATATAAAGTATTCAGAGGGTTGAAGCTTTCCCCTTGGTAGCTCCAGACATGCTATGCCCCAATCCTAAATCTGGAGCGAACTGGTGTGTTGGGGAACCAACAACATGTAAGGCTTCAGAAGGACAGGAGGTGACCTAACATGACCAGGAGGTTGTCCTCCAGGAGGTGCTACAACTTCTCTGCCTCAAAGCCTCTGGGGTGCATCACTTTGGTGACAATTTCAATATTCACAGCAACAGCAATCAGACATGGGAAATGATTGGTTCCTGGCTGAACCCAGTCTCATTTGCATCACTTCTCATGCATTCCTGGAAAGCAAAAGACCCTGAACCTAAATCTAAATATGCTGCCCCAATGAAAAGACATGGGTTCTGCCTGCATTCTGTTTAGGGTGGCACTTCATCCTTACTTTAGCACAGCAGTTCTCAAACTTTTCAGTCTTCAAAGCCCTTTACATTCCTAAACAAAATCTCAGAGACCTGCCAGCACATGTGTAAAATCTCAGGGAACTCAGAGAGCCAGCACATGTGCAGAGTAGCACAGTGCCAAGCAGATGGCAGTCAATTACAATTTGTTCATGGAGCCTCTGAATTAGTACACTTTGAGAAACACTTCTCTAGCATACTGATAGCAAAGCCTTCTATTTGAAACTAGTATACCCTGAGAACTCTATAAATGTTTTGCATGGGGAAACTGTAAATAGGTTGTGAATTCTCTTCTTATATTCCAAACATTAAATATCGTTCAGACATGAGACAGGCAGCAGTTTATTGTTGGGCACTCTGATTCTATCCTGTCCTGCCTGACTTTACAATGACAAATGCATTCACCCTGCTCCTATAATCTGGAGCAGAAAGTTCAACTCTTATCAACAATTACATCAGCATAATGTCACAGATCATGGTGTCAATGCTTTTGCTGGAAGGATGTTACTCAAGTCTTCCTGACTGATATGTTCATTTAGGTTTTCCATAAGATGTAGCAAAGCTGTTATGCCATAAATAGAGTGGTCACCATAAAATGTGTGATACTTTGGTCATTTAATGGAACAGCTAGGATCACTTCATAAAAAGAGGAAAATTTGGTAGTAATGCTTTCCTGGGTTGGATTGCGTAAGTGATGATTCATGGTGCATATTTGAGTGAATCTCATAGGAAAAAGAATTTCTGCGTACAGAAAACTAGGAAAGACTAGGGTAAAGCCAATCCACCTCACTATGCCTATAGCCTGAAATGGCTACAGAAAATTCCTGGTGATTGAACAAACTATGCTTTATGCATCAGAAAAAACAATCTATATTATTATTATTATAGTATATATAATACTATAGTATATATAAATACTATTCTATTTTTAGAATACTTATTCCATTATATTTTAATAGAATATTTATTCAAAGTTAACTTTTACTTAGCCGAAACAGATGTTCCCTACACAGTACTATGCAATATTTTTTCCATATACCCAGAAAAAGGAATATGAAACCAAGGAACATATTCCTGCCTCTCCATGCTTTATTGTAAGAAGCGGCGGGGGGGGGGGAGGCACTCTTCCAATCTTCACAGCTAAGAATTGAAAAGTAAAGGTCTGTAAAGGTTTAGTAGGTTTTGAGTATATTCCAATAAAGTCTACGGTCTAAAGCCCCTGGCCTCTAGTGATAAGTATCTCAAACTAGTAAAACATTGTGTGATAGCTTCAACATCTGGTTTACAGTCAAGCTGAGATAGGCATAATAAAAATAGCAGCAGAAGCCTAGGGAGCATTTGTGCATTTAAGAGCAATGTGTACACTGTGTGCCTTTCAAATGCTTTTTACAGTATTAATGAAAAGAACATGCCATGTGAACAATTAAATGCACTAACCATTTAGGAGCGTGATATTTAATTCATTGGGATTTTTCCCCCTTTCATATCAACAGCATGTTGTTTAGGAAGTGTAGCTATTTTTGTATTTGTGACTGTTTTCATCTAATCAAAATCTCTCTGCCTGGGGGTTTAACTTTGCAGTACAGTTACTCTCAGCGCAAGGTGCATCTTTCCTCTTTCACAGCAAACCAAGTAAGTGATGCAATAGCATGCCTACTGCCTCACCTTTATTTTGAGGGCACAGTAAGGAGGCAGGTGTCAGAATTCTTGTCACAATCCTGTCAGGTCCTTTTGCATATAGAAGGGAACTACATTCAAAACTGTAGCCCTGGGGAAAGTCAGAAGTGTGTTTACAAATATCATTGCTTTACCTACAGGTTATTAATCCTATCGTTGGGAAAAAGATCAGGCTGTTTGTCTGAAGATTAGACCTCTTCAGCTGGCTTCTGAGATTTCACAGTTCAGTACAAGAGGGCATAATACAGATCCATATCTAATCCCTTTCTGCACCAGTCACAGCTAGAAACAAATGAGATTCATGATGTCTGGATATTTTATTGCTAGGTCTATTTGTGTAAAAAAACGTCAATAAAATGAAATACCTTAAATAGAGAAGTGTTGTTTTTTTTTAAATGTTCCCTATAATCAGAAAACATATTTTATTTTAAATATGTATAAAGCTGTTTGATCTTCCATATTTATTTTAAAATGCTTTTCACCCTTGATAATTTAAAAAAAACAAAAAGGTAAAACAGAAAATGTTAAGGCCACATTAAACAGAAAACCTAGCAGGAAATGCTAAATTCTAATAAAATACTTCTTTAAAAAAAAAAAAAAGGCAGAAAACGAGGCTCAACAAAAATGGTTCAAAATGCCTGATGTAGGAGGTTGCCTTTCCTAGTTAATACTGAGGGGAACCACACTAACCTGCTCAGTACAGGTTGAAAAAATTTATTTCCTATCTTCTTGGGTATGAGTCCTGGCATGGGAAAAAAATTGTGAAAGCTGAGCCTGGTAAGCTTTGGCACAAACAAAGTCCTATGTACTAACTCACAAGCAGATGCCAAACAAAATTCAGAACTGATTTACGCTTTACAACAGAGGTGCACACACTTTTTTGGCTCGAGAGCTACTTTGAAACCCAGCAAGGCCTGGAGATCTACCAGAGTTTTTTTACAATGTTCAGCCAGACTTGACCACAAAAGTCTATGCATCATTCATCCTGCAGAATACAGAAAATATCATGCCCTTCTTCCAAGTCATGCGCCCATTCAAACACTATCACCACAATGACATCCATGTTTCACACTGACCCAATCTTAGGGTTGAAATTTTCCCCTCTCCTTTGGGCTGCCAGGACTTTTAAGATCTGAACAGGCCAAAATTCAACAAATGCAGCTTTTGTTGACATGGATGTGAATCCAATAAGGGAAGGCACACCTGATGAATTTCTACCTTTTGTAAGCCATTAAAGCCCTGCCAGCAAAGAAAAGGGGGGGGAAAAAACAGTGGAAACTTAAAATTTATGGGGAAAGGTCCAGAGCAGATGACATTTCCCTTCTGAACTAAAGTTCAACTTTGTGAGATCCAACACTCTTATGCCCATTTTCAAGACTGAAAACTAAGGTTGCAAACCTAACCACACTTCCCTGAGAGCAAGTCCCATTGAACAAAATAGGACTTACTTCTGAGTAGACCTGCATAGGATTGTTCCCTAAGGCAGCAATCCTATCCACACTTCCCTGGGAATAAGTCCCATTGGGACACAATGGGACTTACTTCTGAGTAGGCATGCCTAGGATTGTAAGTTCCAGTGCGCTCCAGGCTTTCCAAGCACGCACCCCTTAAAAACCCTCTCCATGTGGCCCAAACCCAAGCGGTCTACTGGGGAGTAAGGAAGTCCCAGGCGGCGGCTGCTGCCCTTGCTCACAAGGACTTGCACCCTCCACCTTGCTCCCTTTCCCTTTCCCAGCAGCTTCCCGAGAAGGCATTTCCTCTGCAGGGAGGGCCGTGCCCTGCCTCTCCTCCGGCCGGCCAGCCAGGCAGTCACCCGGGGAGAAGCTGGGAGGGCTGGGAAGAAGCTGGGCTGGGAAGGGAAGAGAAAGTTGGCCAACTTGGGGGACGATCCGCAGGGAGAAAAGCGACTGATCGCCCCCAAAGTCGAGGCAGGGGAAAGACCCCCCCCTCGGTGGGGGGAGAAGCCCCTTCCTCTTGCCCCTCCTCCTCCCCCCGGCCAATTGCCGACATGTCACCCGCCAACGAGACAGGGAGCACCGCCCCCCTGGCGCCTAGGGGCATGCCTCAGCTCAGGCGGGGCTTCCCGTCCTCCCCCCACAGCCGCCCGCCATCAGGGGCCGCCCCGCCACCTGGGAAAGGCTGCAGCGGCCCTGAGCGCCCCCACCTGCGCTGACGCCGCGGCCAGGCAGCCCCCTCAGTCCAGCCCGGCACGCGATCGACTCACTGTTGCCTCGCGATCAACCGGTCGATCGCAAGCGACGTTTTGAGCACCCCTGCTTTACAATGCTAAGCCTATTTGCCAATATACTAGTGCAATCGATTATCTTCATATGCGAATTTGCTACCTGTGAATTCGTGTAACCACAAGGTGCAGAATTGCCCATAGGCATTTAAAAGGGCTCTGCACTGGTCGCAGGTGCCATTTTGAAAATTCCTGCTGCTTCCATAAAGTCTTTGCTGGCTTCCTGAGTGCAGCAGAGACCTTCCAGAGGCAGCAGGGACCTTCAAAAGATGCCCATGAATAGTCTGGAGTCTTCAAAACTGGGGAAGCTTAAATCAAGGGAAGCTGAAGCCCTACAGGTAAGGTACTCCTCCCTCTAAAAGCCCATTGAAAAGCAACTCATAACCTAGTACTGGGGTTACAACCAAAACTTAGAAGAACACTGCTATAGGGAATGCATATAGTTAGAAGAGCCGGTGTACACTTCTGATTACTCTGCAAGGATGGACAACAGTAGGAAGATGAGAATGGTCACAAACACATAGAGCAAGTCTGTTGGGATTCATTTTCCTCTTCACTCTTGACATGGTTCCTGTGAAAATGTGGTAAGCAGCATGCCTTCTTGTACACTTCTTAGACTTCAATGAAAACTCATTAATGAACTAGATAAATACACACTAAATGTCAACAAATACATTCTGTTTCATGCAACAAAACGTTGGCATAAACCTAGCGTGGTTAGCTAATTTCAGATATTTTTAAGTAAGGTGATGTAAGCTGTGAAGGGAAATAATAAGCACTCTACAATTAAGGCAGTAATCTCCAGAGATCCAAAGAGGGTGTCCAGCAATAATAATACTTCTAGAGTAATTATTCATTGTACCAACCCCAACAACCCTCACAGTTACTTGTATTATTTTGGGTAAAGAAGAATTTTGAAAAGAAAAGAAAAACTAACAGCTGTCATAATGATTCAGGAAGAAGAACAAAGTAAACAATTACCCAGAATTGCTTATATTTTTAGGAAATTGGGAAAATGACTGTGAGCCCAAACATCTATTCAGCAGTAAATCCCATTATAGCCAATGGGGCTTGCTCCCAGGTAAGTGTGGATAAAATTGCAGCCTGTGATTGTATTTTATTTAGAACGTAAGATAATATAATTGCCTTGCTCTTGTTTTTGTACTTCAGAAGAAAGCAATAGCCGGGTTGTTACTGTCTCTCTCAGACCTATCCCCAACTTTCCCCCCTCCCCAGATAGTTAGATAACTCCTTCCTTCTGGTTAAGCCATTCCCTGTGAGAAAGTCTCCTCGAGGAAATCATAATGAGTAATGATTGTGCTGTGAGTTGTTGGGGCTTTATTTCAGCACATGGCCTGGAGGCATATCACTTTTGGCTTTGATCTATTCTGATCCCACAGACTGCACAGGATCACACCTCCTCAGTACACAGACAGGAGTGCTTCCAGGATAGCAGTAGTGATTGCTAACTGCCACAATTAACTGCTAGTACCTCTTTTTTATAGCATGGAAAAAGATCCTACTAGTTTATACAAAAAAGTTAAATATCTTATGAATTTTTTTCACATTATATCCATTAACATTAATTTTCACAGTACATCTGTTATCTAGACCAGTGGTTCTCAAATGTTTTAGCAATGGGACACACTTTTATAATGACAATCTGTTGGGACCCACTGTCATTAACCTAGAATTGATGTCATTGCCGGAAGTGACATTATAAAACAGGAAAATTTTTAACAATTCTAGGTTGCACCCCTGTCCACACTTGCGCAGGAGTAAGCCACATTGACTATCATTGTTAAAAACACAGTAGCCTGTTAAAAGTACAGGTCTGTAACATTTCTGCAAATGCAGTCACATACCATGGTTAGTTAGTTGGCAACCTTCAGTCTCGAAAGACTATGGTATTGCGCTCGGAATGGTGGTTCTGGAACAGCATCTAGTGTGGCTGAAAAGGCAGATTCAGGACTGACAATCCCTTCCACACTGGGAGCAAGTGCAGTCTGTCCCTGGTCTGTCTCCCTGGCTATGGGCCTTCCTTCTTTGCCTCAGTCTGTTGGCCAAGTGTCTCTTCAAACTGGAAGAGGCCATGCTGCACAGCCTGCCTCCAAGCGGGCCGCTCAGAGGCCAGGGTTTCTCACCTGTTGAGGTCCATTCCTAAGGCCTTCAGATCACTCTTGCAATGTCCTTGTATCACAGCTGTGGTCTACCTGTAGGACGCTTTCCCTGCACAAGTTCTCCATAGAGGAGATCCTCTGGGATCTGGCCATCATCCATTCTCACAACATGACCGAGCCAACGTAGGTGTCTCTGTTACAGCAGTGCATACATGCTAGGGATTCCAGCTCATTCCAGGACTGTGTTGTTTAGAACTTTATCCTGCCAGGTGATGCCGAGGATGCGTCGGAGGCAGCGCATGTGGAAAGCGTTCAGTTTCCTCTCCTGTTGTGAGCGAAGAGTCCATGACTTGCTGCAGTACAGAAGTGTACTCAGGACACAAGCTCTGTAGACCTGGATCTTGGTATGTTCCATCAGCTTCTTGTTGGACCAGACTCTCTTTGTGAGTCTAGAAAACGTGGCAGCTGCTTTACCATGGTAGAATCAAGTCTAATATAGGTGTGCGCCACTTAACAACAGGGATAAAGTTCTCCCATCCCTGTTATGTGCTTTAGGGCGCAATTCTAACCCCTTATGTCAATACTTTCCAGCACTGGCATAGCGATGCCAATGGGCTGTGTGGTGCATCCTGCAGTTGGGTGTCACTCATGGAGGCCTCCTCAAAGAAAATGTTTGTAAGAAAATGTTTGTTCCCTTACCTCAGAGTAAGGGAAAGCACTGACATAAGGGGTTAGGATTGCGCCCTAAGTCGTTAAGTGAACATTCAGCCCAATCTAGTGCCTTTGTTGTGTAGACAAACACTCCCTGCCAGACACTAGCTGGCTGCACAGGCTACTGGAGATAGATTGTCTCTTCTCTGCATTAAGAGCCTCTTTGTTGTGCTTTGACCACCATCTTATATGCAGTCCATTGTTAAGCAGAGGCTGTTAAGTAGCGCACGTATATTGTATATACGTGTACATTACGTGTATATGAAAAATGTAATATTGAAATGAATGGGGACCCACCTGAAATTGATTCACGACCCAGCTAGTGGGTCGAACCACAGTTTGAGAAACACTGATCTAGACAATGTCCCTCTAATCACATGTCTGTACCCACACTTATTGTCTGCGCTGTCCTATTTCAAGCCAGTTCTGTTAGAAAATTGCTGATTCGTATTTTCAACATTACCTTATTTATTAATAGTAACTAATTAAAACAATCAAATTTTGGTCCTAAATTACTTTTACCATTCCAAATTCAGTAACTGTGTTTGAATCACACACCCTTATGGGTACACATTTTTTTAAAAACAATCATTGATTCTAGTATTGTAAATTCAGAAGTAATTTTGGACAGTGTATAAGTGAAGAGGATATAGATGGAAACACAAAGCACAAGGGTCTTGTACTTCCCATTCTTTTCCTTCTGGCCCAAAATAAAAACATCCACCCTCCCTCCTTCCCTATCTATCTATTTATTATTCCAATTTACTTTATTTATTGTCTGTTATAGACAATACACATACAATATATAAACATACACTATGTCAAGAATAGCAATAGCAAGTAAGAAGCAGTATATCATAAATAAAACACACACTTTGAAGCCAATTTGAATGCTATGCACTTTGATAGCCAGTACACAGTGATGGCAGGATGTGGTTAACAAGTATCCCAGAGGCTGGATTCTTATACTCTAGTCTGGTCATTTTGTGCTGTCTTCTAACCCATTCATAACATTTACACATACAGGTATAACCTACCATAGATACTTGCCTATAAGGTGAAAAAATTTCATCCCAAAAACAGTCTGAATCATTGCCCCACCTAATCTCCAGGGCAGGCAAGCAGGGAGGGTGGGGTGGAGGTGAGTGAGCCAGCCAGCCAATCTCTACTGTGGGACGGAGGGAGGGAGCAAGTGATCATGGGACGCGGAAAGGAGGAGTTGTGCAGGCTGCTGCCGCTGCTGAGCGCTCCATGTGCTCCTCCAGGCTGTTGCCCAGCTGCAGGAGCTCGATGCGCTGGGCTGAGCTGCGCAGGGCAGGGCAGGGGCATCTGCCATCGCAGCCATCAGCTGCCCCCCCTCGCTCAGCACCAACACCCACAGAGGCATCCTGGTGCGGCACCCAAGACAGCAGGATGTACAGGAGACAATGAGCTGTGTGTGCATGTCTGGGATGGGGTGCTTCCGAGCGAGGGAGGAGCAGTCATTTGAAACAACTGAGTCCATCTCCTCTTTCCTTCTTGTTCCCCCCTTCCCCACTGTATATAAACTTCAAGCACTCTATTGGAAAGCCCAACTTGCTAAGCCCCTTCCAATCTCCCCACAGATGAAGCTGGACAGGGTGGGGGAAGGGGGGAATGATCTTTTCACAAAAATAGAACAGAGAGTGAGAGGCAGCCTGCAGAAGGCTGTAGCTTTGTTTCTCAAGCCATTGAAAGGGTTAAGTCCATCTCCTCTTTCTGCCCTCTCCCCCCTTATTGAATCCAAACTTTAAACTCTCTGTTGCAAAGCTGAGGCTTGCTAGCCCCTCTCCCCATAATCATTCACCACTGATGAAGTTGTACTGGGGGGGGGAGAGGAAGAGTTAACTTTTATAAAAGGAAAAGTGTGTGTGTGTGTGTGTGTGTGTGTGTGAGAGAGAGAGAGAGAGAGAGAGAGCGCACTTAAAACAGTTAAGGCTACAATCCTATCCTCACTTTCATGGGAGGAAACCCCATGGACTATTAAGGGACTTGTTTCTGAGTAGGCATGCCTAGGATTGGGCTCCCAATCTACTCCCTCTTCTGGTTTTCCTCTCCACCTCCCCCCCTTACTGTATACAGTCACACTTCAATCTCTCCCTTGCAAAGCTTTTTGCAAACATCCTTGCTAACCTCATTTCCCCCTATCCTCACCATTGACATAGTGGGCATAACAGAAACCTGGTGGAATGCGGAGAATCAGTGGGATACCGCAATCCCGGGCTATAAACTCTACAGAAGGGACAGGGAGGGGCATGTTGGAGATGGGGTGGCCATTTACATTAAGGAATCCAGCAAAGTAGAGATTGAAGGCGGGTCCGACTCCACTGTAGAATCTCTGTGGGTTAAATTACCAGGCCACAGGAGCGATGTAATAATGGGGGCGTACTATCGTCCTCCAGACCAGAAACCGGAAGGGGACCTTGAAATAAGGAAACAAATCAGGGAGGTGACAAGGAGGGACAGGGTTGTAATCATGGGGGACATCAATTATCCTCATATAGACTGGGTCAATTTGTGTTCTGGTCACGAAAAGGAGACCAGATTCCTTGACATGCTAAATGACTGTGCCTTAGAGCAGCTAGTCATGGAGCCCACCGGAGGACAGGTGACTCTGGATTTAATATTGTGTGGTACTCAGGACCTGGTTAGAGATGTCAATGTTACGGAGCTGTTGGGGAACAGTAATCATGCTGCGATCCGTTTCAACATGCACGTCGGGGGAAGAATACCAGGCAAATCTCTAACAAAAACCCTTGACTTCCGTTGAGCAGACTTCACTCAAATGAGGAGTCTGGTTAGAAGGAGGTTGAAAGGAAGGTAAAAAGAGTCCAATCTCTCCAGAGTGCATGGAGGCTGCTTAAAACAACAGTAATAGAGGCCCAGCGGAAGTGTATACCGCAAAGAAAGAAGGGTTCCACTAAATCCAGGAGGGTGCCCGCATGGCTAACCAGCCAAGTTAGAGAGGCCATAAAGGGCAAGGAAGTTGGGCAATAGAAGTCTTGTCCTATTGAAGAGAATAAAAAGGAACATAAACTGTGGCAAAAGAAATGTAAGAAGGTGATACAGGAGGCCAAGAGAGACTATGAGGAACGCATGGCCAGCAACATTAAGGGGAATAATAAAAGCTTCTTCAAATATGTTAGAAGCAGGAAACCCGCCAGAGAAGCGGTTGGCCCTCTGGATGGTGAGGGAGGGAAAGGGGAGATAAAAGGAGACTTAGAGATGGCAGAAAAATTAAATGAGTTCTTTGCATCTGTCTTCATGGCAGAAGACCGTGGGCAAATACCACTGCCCAAATGGCCCCACCTGACCAAGGAATTGTCAGACAGAGGTTGAAAGAGAAGATGTTTCAGACCTCATTGATAAATTAAAGATCAATAAGTCACCGGGCCCTGATGGCATCCACCCAAGCCTTATTAAGGAATTGAAGAATGAAGTTGCTGATCTCTTGACTAAAATATGCAACTTGTCCCTCAAAATGGCCACGGTGCCAGAAGATTGGAGGATAGCAAATGTCACGCCTATCTTTAAAAAGGGAAAGAGGGGGGACCCGGGAAACTATAGGCCGGTCAGCCTAACATCCATACCGGGTAAGATGGTGGAATGCCTCATCAAAGATAGAATCTCAAAACACATAGACGAACAAGCCTTGCTGAGGGAGAATCAGCTTGGCTTCTGTAAGGGTAAGTCTTGCCTCACGAACCTTACAGAATTCTTTGAAAAGGTCAACAGGCATGCGGATGCGGGAGAACCTGTAGACATTATATATCTGGACTTTCAGAAGGTGTTCAACACGGTCCCTCACCAAAGGCTACTGAAAAATCTCCACAGTCAGGGAATTAGAGGACAGGTCCTCTCATGGACTGAGAACTGGTTGAAGACCAGGAAACAGAGAGTGGGTGTCAATGGGCAATTTTCACAATGGAGAGAGGTGAAAAGCGGTGTGCCCCAAGGATCTTTCCTGGGACCGGTGCTTTTCAACCTCTTCATAAACGACCTGGAGACAGGGTTGAGCAGTGGGGTGGCAAAGTTTGCAGATGACACCAAACTTTTCCGAGTGGTGAAGACCAGAAGTGATTGTGAGGAGCTCCAGAAGGATCTCTCCAGACTGGCAGAATGGGCAGCAAAATGGCAGATGCGATGCAATGTCAGTAAGTGTAAGATCATGCACATTGGGGCAAAAAATCAAAACTTCACATATAGGCTAATGGGTTCTGAGCTGTCTGTGACAGATCAGGAGAGAAATCTTGGGGTGGTGGTGGAAAGGTCGATGAAAGTGTCCACCCAGTGTGCAGCAGCAGTGAAGAAGGCCAATTCTATGCTTGGGATCATTAGAAAAGGTATTGAGAACAAAACAGCTAATATTATAATGCCGTTGTACAAATTGATGGTAAGGCCACACCTGGAGTATTGTGTCCAGTTCTGGTCGCCGCATCTCAAAAAAGACATAGTGGAAATAAAAAAAGTGCAAAAGGGAGTGACTAAGATGATTACTGGGCTGGGGCACCTTCCTTATGAGGAAAGGCTATGGCGTTTGGGCCCCTTCAGCCTAGAAAAGAGACGCCTGAGGGGGGACATAATTGAAACATACAAAATTATGCAGGGGATGGACAGAGTGGATAGAGAGATGCTCTTTACACTCTCACATAACACTAGAACCAGGGGACATCCACTAAAATTGAGTGCTGGGAGAGTTAGGAGAGACAAAAGAAAATATTTCTTTACTCAGCGTGTTGTTGGTCTGTGGAACCCCTTGCCACAGGATGTGGTGATGGCATCTGGCCTGGATGCCTTTAAAAGGGGATTGGACAAGTTTCTGGAGGAAAAATCCATTATGGGTTACAAGCCATGATGTGTATGTGCAACCTCCTGATTTTAGAAATGGGCTATGTCAGAATGCCAGATACAAGGAAGGGCACCAGAATGAGGTCTCTTGTTATCTGGTGTGCTCCCTGGGGCATTTGGTAAGCCGCTGTGAGATACAGGAAGCTGGACTAGATGGGCCTATGGCCTGATCCAGTGGGGCTGTTCTTATGTTCTTATGATCTTATGAAGTTGGACTGGAGGAGAAAAGTCCTTGCATTTGTGTATCTGGGGGGAGCAACTGTGTGTGTGTGTGTGTGTGTGTGTGTGTGTGTGTGTGTGTGTGTGTGAGAGAGAGAGAGAGAGAGAGAGAGAGAGAGAGAGAGAGAGGCAAACTCCTTGTGTGTGGAAGAGTCCTGGAGACCTTGCAAAGATGAAAAATACAGGAAAAGCAGAGAGTAGAATTTAAAGTAGAATTATTCTGCAGCAACAGGTATTTTAGCCAAAGATCTTTGCTGTATGCTGACAGGACCTATGAAGCACTTGCAACTGCTGCTTATGAGGAGAGCATGCTTGCTTCTGCAGTATCCCCAGGCAATAAGGCATTTATGCAGCAAAGTTTAGCTACTTCTAAGATCCCATTGCAATGTTCTGTGCCCATGCAGGAGCCACTGAAACCCTCCTGGGGGAGAAGTAAGGGATTAATTGCCATCCCTGAGGTCCCCACCCCCCAGTTGGTTATTCACTTGCAAGTTATTGACTTGCTCTACTGTACTTCACACTTTGGCTTTTTACTAGTTGTGTTATTACAGCCTTGCTAGTTGTCCATTGTTTATTATAATATGGATATTTTAAATTAAATTCTTGTATACGTGTTCCTAGAGGTTTTTGATGTTACATTAACCACCGGGGGGGGGGGAGATAATCTTATGCTTGAGAAATGATCTCTGAGTATTTTCCTGATACTTACTAGTAATACATTAAATTTTGAAAGGGTCAGGAGAGAGAATAATTCCTTTAGGTGGAATAGGTGCTTTGATGGCGGCTAATTCTTGCCTTATTTCCAGTGGTCTTCCTTCACCTCATCCTCTTTCAATAGTCAAAAGATAGTCAAAAGATAACCGGACTAAACTGTGAGGTCAGAGCATGCTGAATTTCATAGCAAGAGATTGATAGTGTATTAAAGCTTCTTAATAATTATTTGAATTAATTGTAGAATATATTATTTAATTTTTATTTCATTGTATGGGACGTGCCAAACATTGTATGGGAAGTGGCAAATGACCTTTGCATGCCACTGAGTCGGATACCCCCTAAGTTTAACCCCCAACTTATCCGAGAGTCATAGAAAATTCCATTATTTGTGGCTCAAAACATGCCCTCGACTTATCTGTGAGGTTGACTTATGCCTGAGTGTCTGTGGTGATTATCTGCTTTTTTTACCTGCGGTTTTATCTCAACAAGATGAGAAGGACTGTTTAAATCAAAGAAAAAAAGACATTCAACAATAGCCTTGTTAATGGGGGAGAGGGTAGCCAGGAAAAATCCATCAATCATTCTCTCTCCAGGCACTTAGAACAGCCTCACTCCCAGGCAATCGATCCCTCCATTCCCGAGTATGTGAAAGAAGGCTAAATGGCAGTGCTTATCACATCCTCCATCTTTCCCTGCACTGGGCTCCTGGGGAAGGGAGGGGTCACAGCCTTTCTAAGTGCCTGGAGAGTGTAATGCAATCAGTGTAATGCACTGATTGCCTCCATGTGCATTACAGAAGGTCAGTAAGGCTGTTTTAAATCAATGAGCAAAAGGACATTGTTTTTAAATTGATTTGCTTTAGTGCAATTTTTGCCACCCACGTGAGTTCTGGGAACGGAAACCTCACAAATAACAAGACTCAACCTGTAATTTCTATGATAGTTACATTATATATACAGGGGGGCTCCATATCCATGGATCCTGTATCCATGGATTCAGTTATCTGTGGATTGGGTCCAAGACCCACTCAGTACGCACCCTCTCCAGAGGAAAGCCTTCCCCCAGGGTGTTTCCTGACTTCCTGTTGCCTTACAAGGCATTAAAAATGTCACTTCCAGTTTCTCCATAAAATCGGAAGCTGTGTTTTTTTCTATTGTAGAGCTCAGTTTAAGCCTGGTTTAGGCCTCTGCTTTGCTCAGACTCCACTCCAGAGGCAAGCTCCCCTCGCCTCTCTGAGAAATGGTGTACACCTGTAACCGTAGTTTCAGTTATCTGAGGGTGGTTCCGGAATGAAACTTGGCGGATAAGGGGGCACACCTGTACCCATATACTGTTCAACAATACAATATCTTCAAAACACAAAGGCAAATAAAGTTCAAAAATATCTGTTTAATTGTCAAGTGTGAACATTATAATCTGCCAGGAAAAAAAACAAAACTTCAAATCATTTGCCACAGCCCTGGCAAACAACAGGCAACTCCAACACTAACCATTCCGTTCCAAGTGTTAAGGAGGCCTTTTGCCAAGTAAAAGCCTTAAATCATCTACTAATGTGTGGTGCTTTTCTTGGCAGCTTTAAAGAAGAGCAACTGCAACATATTTAGCACAAAGTGTTCTTGCTGTACTTTATTCAGTATGAGCCTTTTAAAAACACTAAGCGGCCAACCCTATTCAACTTTCCAGCGCTGATGCAGCCATGATGCAACCCCAAGGTAAGGGAACAAATATTACCTTGAGAAGATCTCCATGACTGCCCCCCCCCCCCCACCCGGATATAGTACAAACCCCTTTGGCACAGCCGCATCATGGCTGGAACATTGAATACGATTGGGCTATAAGTCTTTATTTACATTTTTTTCCTTAATTTTGGCTTTTAATAAGATTTTCATTTGTAATTGTTACTTTAAAAAGCCACAAATACACAGGAAATTAATCTTTACAACTTTTTCACAAAAGAAAAGCAACTGTTCTTGAAACAAGAAAGGTGTGAGTGTAAATAGAATTTGGCTTGAATCAACTGAAGCAATTTCTGCATCATTGTCTAGATCTCATAGAGACAGCTTTATTAGTCCTGACTGATATTGTACTTATAGCTAAGGACAGAGGTCAAACTTCTGCACTCACACTTCCTGCCCTGTCTGGGTTTAACATGGTCAATCACAATACTTTACTGGCCCACAGTCAAGTTGTAGTAGCAGTGGTATTGTCTTTCCACTACTTCCAGTACCTTGCGGTATGACACATACAGCTGCTGCACCTGCCAATAAAGATCTCCAACCAAATATTCAATACCAATCACACATGTTCAGCCATTTCATTTGTCACACTGAAAGGTTGTATAGAGTATAACATATCGAATGCCCATTGAAAACATGATGAATGCCAAATTTCCATTTCTTTACTAGCTGGAGTGTTCAACACTACCATTAAGATCAGTATACTGATGGTGCAAGTCCAGAACAGGGGAAAAAAAAAAACAGTGGGGGAAGATACACAGGAAAATTAAAAACTTTGTGATGACACCAAGTCAATAATTTAACCACATTTAACAGTGCTACCTTAAAAAAAAAATACAGTTTATTGTCAAACAAGATTGCATGTTTCTTATATGCAACAACTTATTTAAAAAATAAATACAAAATTGCTTAACTTTGCACCAACATAAATACCATTCTTCAGATCTAACAGGTACAGTGCTGCTACTCAGTATACATGGATAATCACTATTGAGTTAACAGCCCAGTCCTAACCAATTTTAAAGCAGCCACAATGCAATCCTGAGCTAATAGAGCAAATATTTCCTTACCTTGAGGAGGCCTCCATGACTGCTCCTCCTACCAAAGGATGCAGTACATGCCCCATTGGCATGGCTGCATCAGTGCTAGAAAGTTGGTTAGGATTGGGCTGTTAGTTACAGGATGTACAACCAGGCCTAGGATTGCTGCCAAATTAATTTTTGGGTAAAGGACAAGTGTGTGAAAAGATGCATGGAAATTAATGACCTTTTACTAATGAATTTTGGAAGAAGTGTTTTCTTCTACCCTGATCCCAACAGCTGACAGCTGGAAAGGGACGCATATATATTTTCTTATAAAGTTCTATATTTCAGATTGGCCAACCACATGCACAGGGATCTTCCTTATGGATGTCAATCATATAGACAGGTATATACAAACAGATTAAGCTTGTCTAGATTCATACAAAGGGTTATGCTACACAGAGAAACAAAAATGTATCGATATTTTTAGGACACACTTATAGTCTGAGATAGCATATATGTGCTATATTAAAATTATACACTGGGGACCATATTCGCAGATTCCCATATCCATGGTTTCAGTTAACTGCAGATAGGGTCCAGGGCCCCCCCCATGCACGCCCCCTCCAGAGGTAAAGGGAGCTCTGCCTCTACCAGAAAACCCTAGCCTCTGGAGGGTTTTCTGAGCCCAGCAGAACCCCCATATTCGCAGATTCACGTATCCATGGGGGTTCCAAAACGGAAACCCTATGGATACGGGGACACGCCTGTATTTGGTTGCACAAAGCAAGCAATCAGCTCAGCAAATACCTATCATTGGTTAGCAACTTCTTGAGCAAGAGACACAGAGAACCAAAACTATAGTTAGACCAATCAGTAGAAATCTCTAAAAACTAAATGGTTTCTTACTAAATATCTCAGCTTTTAAACCAAGATATTTGCTAAGTTGAACCCCACAGGCTTCACCAACTGCATGCTGCCTTTAATGTGTTTAGTTGTCTGAATCTGCAACATATTGCAAGTTCTTAATTGAGAACAAATATATTTCTCAAGTCTGCATAGAAAGTACTGAAGAAGAATAATTTAGGCAAGTAAGTTTTTTTAATTTTGTCACCAAATTCTCCAACCAGCTAAAGCAGGTTAGTGTGTGATTGTATTTCTCCACTTTTATTGAAGGAAAACTGTAAGTGTGTTTGACTTTTTCCAAACCTTTAATAATACAAGTTCTAATTAATGGTGATCGATGGGAAAAGGGCTTAAGACTTGCTTGCTGGAAAGAGCAATAAGGTTAATAGGACATTTTGATCACTGTCTCAGACTACAACAAGCCCAGAGGCAAACAGTTTTACCTTTATTATCCTACTCCCAGTACCCAAACACTTCTGCCTCTTTTTACTTCTCAAAGCAATGGGAGATAATTTCAAATTCTTAGTAGGATGAAAGAATATCTTTTCCCTAGCTTGAAAAGTTATGTAATGGGTCTTGGACTTAAAAACAACCCCCCCCCCCCCAATGCAGCAATGTAGAGAATTTCAACATCTATTCAAAACCTAAAATAAAGATCTGACACAAAAATAACCCTGAAATCTTTAGCCAGAAGATGGGGTAGGGAGGGGAACATGGAGACAAAAATGTAGCCATGGCAAGAGCAGTGTTGCTGTGTCATTATGGGAAGAGAGGTGAGAACACCACAAGTCAGTTTAAAACTAGGTGTGTACATTTCTTAATTTGGTGCGCTGCTTTAGCAGCTTTGAACAGTAGGAGGCAATAACATTTATGTTCTTGCCATTAAAAGTTTCACCTGCTGATTCCTATATATCAAACTGCTGTTAAAGGCAAAATAGCCAGCCAGATGATTGAAACTCTCTAGATATAGTCAGCATTACAAATATTTGTTTAAATGTAAAAGACATTTAGTTGACTGAGGTATAATATAATTTTATTATTATTTTTTAAACAGTATCACAAGCTTGCCGACCATATGAGCACTTTTATACTGGTTGGCAAGAGTAGAAGAATGGTACTACTTACTGAGCAAATGATACAATATGCCTAGGAATACCTCCCATCTTTTAGCTTCATAAATCAAAGGCAGACAGAAACTTTTTTTAAAAGTTGAAATTACATAATTAAAGTTGAAACGTCAGGAAAGAAGTCAGGAATAATCCTGACATCTCCAAGTCCTCTACTCCCCAAGACTCCTGCCCAAATCATATAATCCTCCTTGTTTTTCAACTTGGCTTTGACCCCTGAGTCATGACCAAGTGCTCACTTAATATTTCCTGTTGCTGTTTTCTCCTCCACATCCAGCAGAAAATGTAACAGCTTGGTACTATTTTCTTGCATAGTACACTGTGCATTACCCTTATCATAGGAAGTTTGCTAGTAAATGCAAGATTAAGTGTAAGCAGCAGCTCTCATCAACACTAAGCACAGAGCAGAAATGTTTGTGGCTCCTTTCCAAGCAGCAAATTAGACAGTAATCAGTAGGGTTATACCAAACAAGGCCTGATGCTTTTATCGACTGCATCACCATTTCATGCACAACCTAGTGTTCAGTCAATAGTTGTCATTGGAGGGCAGCCACTTACTCACTGCACCTGTCAGTATTCCTTATCTAATTACAGATGGGCTCCAGGTGAAGAAACTCCATCTCATTAACACAGTCTATCTCAACTGCAACATTCACACAGATAAACCTATCCATATTATGCTTTTTGCAGATGCCAAAGGTTGTTGATCTTGAGTCTTTTTCTCTGACATCCTGATTCTTTAGTGGATTTCCAATACAGGTTGTATAACATCATAAAATAAATCACATTTATAACTAGAGGTGGGGTTTCTCAGTGATAATGAAATAAAAACACATAGCACTGCTTTCTGTGCTTCCCATTTAAAAAAAAATATATCTAACACCTCTATATACATGCAGTTACATCAGCTGACACTAACCTACCTATCACATACCTAGAACACTATCTAAGCAATTATTTATAAAATGTGCCCTTGGAATAAAAACAACACTGCTTTCTGCACTTCTAACTCTGGAAAACACCAAAATCTGTGAAAAATAAAACTGCTTTCACCCACCTCTGTTTATCACACACACATTTGTATGCAGCTTTAATTGGAATACTGATAGTGTTTCATCAGCATATATTAGAAAATGTCAAGAAAGCCACTCCTTCACAGTGGAAAAATCTAAAATAGGGCAGCAAGCAACACATTCCAATAGCTGCTACCTACTACTGCTTGAAACAAAGGAAGTAATTTTAATTGCCAAGAACATAAAAAACAGGAAAACGAAAACCAGAGTTTGATCTTGCTATAGGCTTATCAGATCCAATGATTTTCAAACTTTTTAAACAATGTACCCAATAATCAAAACTATGTCCAGTTTTGCAGTCCACATTTTTAGAAGTCAGGGATTCCGCAACAGACCTTCTTTGTTTGTTACCACACATGAATAAGCCCTCTCCTCTCAAGCACCATCACAACATGTAATGGCTATTATGTTTCATTGGTTCTCCCAATCAAAACATATTTTGCCTCTTTTCCACCTATGGCAGGACCACAATTTCCATCATGGCAGATTTGTTAGTGGAAGGCAGCAAGTGGCATCTAGCATGTCAACACTACTAAATACAGTTGTCCCCCTGTATCCACAGATTGGGTACCAATGGTTTCAGTTATCCACAGTTCCCAAGGATACCAGGCACCACTTTAAAATGTGTAGAAAGTAAAGGAAAAAGTCCAAAATAGCTTTCTCTACCATTGCTCAGTAAAACCACTACATTTTTTTTTTTTTTGGGGGGGGGGGGTCCTCCAGAAAGTCTTCTCAGCTCCTTGCATCCTCTTCCAAGTCACAGAGAGGCCCTTCCCTTTGCCCAGTCTTCCCCCAGAATGTGCTGCAGGAAGCATCTTGCACTAAATTGGTCCGCATTTAATGAAGGTGTCTACCCAGTGAAGAGACAAAATTTAACCACATCATTTCACAAATGGCTGCAGTTATTCCACGAAGTCTTCTGGTTGCTGGTTCAACTAACGTTGACCTACAGAGTCCTAAACTTCTGCAAACCAATCTACCTTTGAGGCTCTGCTCTCTTCTACGTTGACCTCAACAACAACAACAAAATTATTCATATTATTTATTTTCCATATTTTTATACCACACTTCCTACAAGAAACTCAGGGTAGTGTACATAGTTCCTTCCTTGTTTTTGTCCTTAGAGCAATCTTGTGAGGTAGGTTAGGCTGAGAGATGGTGACTGGCCCAAGGTTATTAAGGAAGCTTCATGACTGAGTGGGGATTTGCATGTTGATCTTCCAGGTCTTAAGTCTAGCTCCTGAACCACTACACTAGCGGTTTTGCAATCGTAAACCAGAAGAGGTTCCCTATAGCAATTTTTAGCTTTAAAGACACTGAGGGAGTCCTGGGGAGGTGTCCGCAAGACTCTCTGCACCCCCTGGAGTCCAGCGATCACTTCTGTAAAAAACCCTTTTTTTTTGTAAAACTGTAAAAAAAAACCTTCTGTCCCCAGCAGCTGCATGATCCTGGGGACTGCATTGCTGCTATTCCCCCAGCTCCACCCCTTAAGGTGCCAGGGACAAGTCATGATGAGCAGCTTGGGAACCACAGCACTACACCATCCTGGCTTCACGAATTTCAACAATTCTTTCAACAAGGTAGTCACATGAGGGATATGCCATTTTCTGGGATATAAATACATGAATGCCCCCCCCCTCGTTGCCCAATGCTACAGTAAGTCAATAAGTGAAATCAGAGTGAGGATAATGTTTCTGGCCTCTGTCTGGAGAGTTGACCAGCTGAAGGAAGACAATGGCACAAAGTAGTGATACGGAACACAGTTTCTGGTGCCACAAAGATGGGCAGGATATCTTTACTCTTAGCATGATGTCTCCACCCTTACCCCCCAAAAAACAAAGAATCACTAAAGGATCTTTCAAAGACTACAAACAGGAGTACAACACTTTATAGTAAATTGCTTTATATAGAGTTAGACCATTGATCCATCCAGGTCAGTATTGCATACAGTGACTAGCAGCAGCTTTCCAGGATTTCAGACAGAGGTCTTTCCCAGCCCTACATGAGCTTACCGGGATAAAAACTGGGACCTTCTGCACTTAAGCATGTGTGCTCTACCACTGAGCTACAGTTCCATATCAAACTGCATTTTCTACAAAGCCAATTACAATTTCATTCCAATCTAATCTTTTGCATAGGTATTCTGTGGGGCAAGCAACATTACACTGAAATCAGCCCTGTGCATGTGTGTGTTCGTGTGTACATAATCCTTTAATTTATTTATTTGTACCCATCCTGAGCTTCAGAAATGAGCAGGTTAGAAAGTTAAATAAATATTATGAAACCTAATAAATGATAGAAATTGTACAAGATTGCCTGTGAATGCCTTGAACAACCATCCTAATTGGTCTGAAGAAAACCTGTAGCAATTTGTTGAAGAATAATTTCAGATACAGCTAGACCTTGTTATTCCACTTAATTGCCTCAAGCCTTCATGGAACATTTGGCAAATTCAGAACTAAAACAGGAAGAATGTTTGCTTTGATCAGCTTGAAACTGCAAATGCCAGTCTCTTTCCCCACGGGCAGACATCTCTTGTTCAAGCCTTCTTTAGGCAAACTGTTGAAAACAGATTAGGGAAAAGAGACTCATATATTGTTTTATAACAGATTAGCCATTCTCCACAGGGACCCCACACCGACAATATACACGGACTTTCTTAATCAGTTTAGTTTTTGATCAGAATGAATTTCCTAGTACTTAAGACCCAGAACCCCTTATAGCCAAAAAAATGACAGTGACATGATTTATTAAGAATTTTGTTTTTGAATACCGATTTTTGGTATGAAGTTTGTCAAACTTTATGAATCTTGCAAATCAGAGTTATGTGACTGGGGTCAGGGTCACCAAAAACTCTATACAACTCTATTTAAATACATGTATTTATTTAAATAAATTTCACCTACATATACATAACAACAGTATCAATTTCAACTGCATTCATTCAAAACACTGGTTCAAAGCCACTTCACAAGGAATCTCATATTTTTCTTTTTTTTGGGGGGGGGGGGAGGAATCAACACATACTTATGCACAATAAAAACAAATATTTTTAAAAAATATGGCCTCTCATTTTAACTGGTTTCAGTGCTTTGCCACCCAGCATAGTTGTAATTACTCTAATCATAATTACCGCAAACGCTTGCCTATAAGTCGATCTCACATATAATTTGAGGGCAGGTTCTGAGCCAAAATCAGTCGATCTCACATATAATTTGAGGGCAGGTTCTGAGCCAAAATCATGTAATGTTTTATAACCTTCGGATAAGTCAGAGATTAAACCGGGGGGGGGGGGGGAAGGTCTGACTATAGTTTTGTCTGATTTTACCCAAGGTCAGATCCTGAAAAATAACCTGTAAGTAGTTGTTACCTACAGACTGTATAGTCTCTAATTTAGCAAAAAAAAAAAAAAAAAAAAAGTAAAAGATCATAAGATACACTTTTATTCTTTAACTTTTTAAATTCTGGTCTTCACAAATTTTTGTAAACACTATCAGAGTAAGTGCACTTACACTGGCATTATTCGAGTAAGTGCCTTATAAACAACATACCAGTACAACCATTAATCAAATCCTTCTTTAAGGTACCTGGTGTGTTAAGTCAGGTTCAACCCATAACACACTGCATATACTCATCTATAGGTTGAAAAATAGAGCCTGAGATCCTGGGTCGACTTATACCTGGGTCAATGCAGTGGGTGAATGAAGCAGAGTCCTCTGGGAGCTTCTGGGAAGCTTATGGAAGCTCAGTAGCTATCTGGTGAAGTGGGGGACGTGGAAATGGGCTGGGAAGCGGGAAGCAGGTGAAGAAAAAGGAGAATTTTTACCAGTAATTATGGTATTCAGACGCAGCCACTTTAGCCTCTTCTCCAGACAGGAAGACAAGTGAAGGTGCTTCTGGGGATTGTAGTCTGTATGGGCTGCTGCTATTTAATGCAGCACATACTCTCACAAAGCCTCCCCACAATTCCCAGAAGCTCCTCTGTCTCCCTTCCAGTTTGGAGAAGAAGGGAAATGCTTCCTTTTCTTCTTTTGCTGCTGCTTCTTTTGCAAGTCATTTGCAAAGAATTTCAGCCCCCCCCCCCCAAGTTTAGGGGTCTGGTTTTTAAAACCACAGGATGTGATCCTCATTTCCATCTGAAACAAGGTCCCAGGCTGCAGTGCACCATTACTTAAGAATAACACCCATGGAAAGCACTGGGTCTGCTTCTGAGTAAAGCCCCAATTCCAAATGGCAGGTAATATTCATTGTTCCATACTAGTAATTCAAAATATTTCCTAACAAGCAAACTAGGTTCACCTAACCTAACAAAGCCATTAATGAAGCCTCAAGAAGGAAGAAGTTAGAAAGCAACAATTAGGAACAAGCATGAATATACTGTATAGAGAAGCAATTGTTGCTACTGTCTGGAGACACAAACATGATATACAGTCAGTCTTCATTATCAGTGGACTCTGTTCCTGAAGATTCGCTTATCTGTGGCAATAAAAGTGTTAGCCTTTATTGCCAGTTTTGCAGTCTTTTGGTGCCCATTCGCAGTCATTCTGAGAGGGCTATTGAGCAGTTCTTGCGGTTTAACAAGTCTCCAGCACTCTTGTGTTATCAGTGGTTCTCACTGGAACTCATTGGTAGGGGGGAACAGGAAACTGCATTACAGAAAGAATGGACAGGAGGATCTACGACTGCCATGGTCCCAACCAAGAGTCCCTACAGAGCACTGCAGATTACCATCACTGAGAGTCCTCATTAAGGTTCTTTTTTATTAGTCTGATCAAGCCATACCATCCAAATTGGAGTATGTCCATTTTTAAGAAGGAAACCTTCCGTAACCATGTGAATAGGAGTCATGCAGTCATTTGGTTGGTCTGTGGTACTCCTTGCCACAGGATGTGGTGATGGCATCTGGCCTGGACGCCTTTAAAAGGGGACTGGACAAGTTTCTGGAGGAAAAATCCATTACAAGTTACAAGCCATGATGTGTATGTTCAACCTCCTGATTTTAGAAATGGGCTAAGTCAGAATGCCAGATGCAAGGGAAGGCACCAGAATGTGGTCTCTTGTTATTTCCCTGGGGCATTTGGTGGGCCGCTGTGAGATACAGAAAGCTTGACTAGATGGGCCTATGGCCTGATCCAGTGGGGCTGTTCTTATGTTCTTATTTCAAAGAAAAATTAATTATCCCATATTAAATATCCCATATTAAATAATGTTTCTCAAACTGTGGGTCAGGACCCACTAGGTGGGTCACAAGCCAATTTCAGGTGGGTCCCCATTCATTTCAATATTTATTTTTAAAATGTTAGACTTGATACTACCATAGTTTGTGACTGCATGTGGAGAAAAGTTACAGATCTGTACTTTTAACAGGCCAGTATGCATACACTTTTAACAATGATAGTCAATGGAACTTAACTCCTGGGTAAGTGTAGGTAGGATTGCAGTCTAGGATTGTTAAAAATTTTCCTGCTTGATGATGCCACTTCCGGTCATGACATCACTTCTGGCGGGTTCTGACAGATTCTCATTCTAAAAAATAGGTCCTGGTGCTAAAAGTTTGAGAGCCTCTGCCACATTTACACACTCCATGAGGGTTTTTGTGTAATCAAAAAGGGTTTTGAGAAAGATCCCTGGAAGTTTTGTGGATGCATACAGATCACAGCAAAATGAGTCTGTGGGAACCTAACCCCATTTTTCCCAATGATTCAAGTAACCACAGCTTCTGAAACCACTGGGTTTCCCAGGAATCTAGCCCCAGTGGATAACAGGAACTGACTGTATAAGACTGTTGGAAGCGAGGTCACATTTGCCAGGGTTTTTGTGAAACAATGGAAGTTGTTTCGAGGGTAGGTAGGTAGGTAGGTAGGTAGGTAGGTAGGTAGATAGATAGATAGATAGATAGATAGATAGATAGATAGATAGAAGGAGAGCTGACAAAAGTAGAAGTGAAAAACACATAAAGGATGCAAGAAAAGGCCAAGTGTTGAACAGGTGAGAAAGCCTATAACAAGAAGGCAAGTTAATACATTAGCCCACTCACTCAGCTATAGTTCATCACTATTTAGTGAATATCACAACAGTGATACATGATTGTACAGTTAAGTACCAGAGAGTTATGTCTTAAATATTGCATGAAGTACTATTTGAAATGCATTTGTTCATATGACACATTGTTGTTGTTGGCAACCTTCAGTATCAAAAGACTATGGTATTGTGCTCTGAATAATGGTTCTGGAACAGCGTCTAGTGTGGCTGAAAAGGCCGATTTGGGAGTGACAATCCCTTCCACACTGGGAGCAAGTGTAGTCTATCCCTGGTCTGTCTCCCTGGCTATGGGCCTTCCTTCTTTGCCTCTTTGCCTCAGTCTGTTGGCCAAGTGTCTCTTCAAACTGGGAGAGGCCATGCTGCACAGCCTGCCTCCAAGCGGGACACTCAGAGGTCAAGGTTTCCCATCTGTTGAGGTCCATTCCTAAGGCCTTCAGATCCCTCTTGCAGATATCCTTGTATCGCAGCTGTGGTCTACCTGTAGGGTGCTTTCCCTGCACGAGTTCTCCATAGAGGAGAACCCTTGGGATCCGGCCATCATCCATTCTCACGACATGACCAAGCCAACGCAGGCATCTCTGTTTCAGCAGTGTATACATGCAAGGGATTCCAGCTCATTCCAGGACTGTGTTGTTTGGAACTCTGTCCTGCCAGGTGATGCGTCGGAGGCAGCGCATGTGGAAAGCGTTCAGTTTCCTCATATGTTCATATGTCATGTTCATATGACACATTATACTGTTCAAAAGTCATGGTATAAAATAGATTACAGCATAAATTAAGGCATAAACAAAATTATTCTCAGATGGGTAAAAAAAGGTGATGTACTTTTTTTTTTAAAAAGTGCACATGTTGTAAATGGTGAAACTTTTCCCCCCTTTTATAGTAACCATCCCCATATACACTTCTAATTGTCTAATATCCTGCAGATTCTCTCTCCCCCCAGGTCCCATTCCATTAAGCCCTATCTATTCCATTTTCAAGAAAACCGTAGAAATAATGCATTGTCCCTGCTGAGTTTTTCACATATTGCAGAAATTCTAAATGAAGATCTCTAAATGTAGAGAAAAATCATTTTCAGACTATAAAATGAATATTTAAAAAGGGGTGATTTTATGGTTTGTTAAAGCAAAGTATTCTGGGTCTCTTATTTTTTGAAACTACTGTTCAGGAGAAAAATAAAATCTATTGCTTTTCAAACCAAGAAGTCATTCAGTTACAGAGCTGCCAATGAATAGAATTCTATTGTGGTGCATGAGTGGCGTTGACAAGGCATCCACTACAGTCCAAGTCTCATTAGGCAGTGGACATGCACAACACACAAGTAATCTACAAGTAATGAGTGATCTATTACTTGTAAATCTATCATTTATGTGAGAAAACAACTAGTAATGTGTTACTGCTGACTTTTAAATGAGACTTCTCACAGCACTAAAAACATGACACCATGCTAATAGGCTGCACTTGAGTTATTTTAACATTAATGATTTAAAACTTTCTAAGAATCAGAGAAATCTTTAGCCCAGAAATGTAAATAGAAGACTTTCTATATAGAAAGAATAAGAGACTTTCTGCTCAATCCTGTACATGTTTAGAAGTGTATAAGACAATGTAAGTCTTAATTTATTCAATGGAGCTTACTCTCAGGAAATTGTGCATAGGATTACAGTCAAATTCTGAGTAAACTTTACACTGTTAGTTTCTTTATTTAAAAGGCCTTCATAAAAAGAGCACATTTAGGTTAACTGCAAATTCAAGTGTGAATTCTTCCATTGTCTATGGATCACAAGACCAGTACAGACATCCACCTGCTTTCTAACATGTCAGAACAGTCCCCCTCTCAGTACTTGAATGCGGATTCAAAGAACACAGCAAATAAAATATCCATCATGTGATTATCTTGAAGATAGTGATGTTTCTTTATCAATTCCACAACTTAAAGGGTTTATTTACTTACTGAAAAAGGCTTTAAAGTTGATACAATTATTCCAGTGGTCAGATTTGGCATGACAAAACACCCCAATAATGGATGAAATGCGCACTACTGAAATATTTGTAATGCACAAAGTAAAAAATTGCAAAAAGTTATGCTAGAAAATAATATTTTTTTAAATGTACATCAGTATTTTTACTAATGTTAACCTCTAAATTGTACAAGTAGTGATATGATTGTTATTACACTACACAAATCTTTGCCATTTATGAACTAGCATCACTAAATATGTGTAGTGCATATTAATGCATATTAGCTGCATTAAATCCTTATGAATGTCTACCAGCCATTTTCTCATGGCTCTAATCAATTCTGTCAGTTTGCTTTGTCCTGTTACCTGACATTGCCACTCTATTTAGAGTTCATCAAATACAGACACTCCTCTGATGAATGACTAATTTATTATTTGCCTTGCAAATGTTTATCTGCCAGGAGAAGAGTAAATATACTCTCATTTGCTTGACAAGTATGATGGTCACTGTTTTCACTCTGAAGGAATGGTCAGTTGATGGTCAGCTCCCTAAGGAGCTGTGTCTCGGCCTTGGATTTCTGACACAGTCCTTTTGAAAGCAAAGACATCTATTTTTAATTAGCACAGCATAAAATCAATTAGCTTGTGGCTTAAGAGAGGAAATTAATAATCACTTTTGTTTGGCATTTTCATGAGGCCTATCAGAAATAACCTTCAGCATTAATTACCCATACTGGTGTGATTTTAGCTGCCTTGAACACCACAACTATAAAATAAAAATTAATATAAAAATAAATCAATTTGTCAGATTTTACCTGAATCTTAGAAACTTACAATATGCTGTTCATTACGTCACTGGAAGGCTGAAATTTTAAAATGAATAAAGTTCAGTGAGACTGCCTGTCCCTAAACAGATTACAGAAAGAGGTTATGCTGACACTAAAGGTTTCTCTTTGTTGTATGAATCCTCCCCCCCCCAAAAAAAAAACCACACACACCAAGAAAAAATATGATTTGGCATAGCCTCTTAAATCCTTGCTTCTAGTTGAAACAAAGCCTAAATCTGTTGAACTGCAGTTCAACATTCACCTTCTCTACAGGACTCTTCTAATCTCCCTCATTCTCCCGTATCATCTACAGTTGAAATTTAGATCCTAAGCTCAATGGGACAGGAAGCTGCCCTTTCTGCTTATGAAAATGTGAGAAGGGTCATGCACATAGAGCTTAATAAATCCTAATTGCTACCAAGACTGTTCTCATACACACATATGTGTTTACCACGACACATGCAAATGCAATATTGGGAGAATGTATAACTATGAAGACAAAATGCAGTGAATGGCTGTTTTGGGACTGATGACCAGATAGCAGAAAAAATAACCTGAAAGTGCCTCTAATTAGGTAAACAGTAACTGCAAGACTGAATTTCCAAAAAGAATATAGATTTTATTAAAAGATATAGGAAAACCCAATGTTTGCTGGTAAAACCAACTGCTTATAAGTTTAGGATGTTGCGGGTAGGATACATGTGAATAATTGTTTGTACAGACATGAGTTAAAGTGATTGAGAGGAGAGAGTCAAGCTGCAAGCTCAGCTGAGTCTCCTCTACAGGTGGATCCTTTTTATCCACGAATCTGGCATCTGCAGATTTGCCTTACTGTGGATGATGGACCTACAGATTGCTCATTCTCTGCAGATCTCCCAAACATGACCAGAACCTTGTTCCAGCCATGTCTGGGAGCCCTTCTGAGCGTCAGAGAGGCCACGGGCCAATGCAGGCAGCTTCTCTGAGGCTAAGTTGCCCAGAACATTTAGAACGTGATTTCTGGTTTTCAATGAAAACCAGAAGTCACATTCTAAAGACTCTGGGTTACTTACTGAGCCTTGGAGAGGCTGCGTGCAATGGTGTACAGCCTCTCCAAGGCTTAGAAGGGCTCCAGACACTACCAGAGCAAGGTTCCAGTTGCATTCAGAGCCCAGGTGGGAAGAAAAAGCGGATCTGATTACCCATGATTTTCAGTATCCATGGGGAGTCTGGGAATGGATTTCCCGTGGATATGAAGGCCCTTCCTTATTTGAAACAATCTAACAGGAGAGAAATAGAGGAATAGCTGAAGGTTTAAGATAGACATCAGGAAATGGAGAGTTACAGAGGGGCATGGAATTGTTACAAGGATTAGAGGGAGAGAGCAGAAGAAAAACTACTATCCTTAGTCTGCTTGGTAGACAGGGGTACCACATTCTTTTTCAAAGTGAGGCCAGGCTGCATGGCTTCAGATCCCAGGGGAAAAGGAAATCCTACCCACCCCCAAAAAGAATGCCACTTAGTAGATATGGAAAGTAACTACTCTGGAGATTATGTTGGTTACTGAGGCAAGAGGATATCAAAGCAGGAAACAGACCAAATGGACCAAAATGGATAGAGTGGATGCCTTCAGTGGGGAAAAAATGCCAAAATTCTGTTTCCAGAGAAGAAGTACCTTTAGCAGTCTAAACAAAGATTCCAAAGGCATTCCTGGGTAAACACTGGTACCTGGAACATATTTTGGATGCGCAAGCCAGGACTTTCCTGGACTTGATTAAGTTAAGGTATATACTTCCAGGAAGGTATAAAGTCTTCACTGTACAGCAACTGGAGAGGTTCCTGAAGGGATAAAAGGCATTACTGGTCATGGGCTAAACCCATACTTTGGTCATTGGTGAGAGAGTTATCTTGGAGAAAGTCTGAAAGGACTGCCCAGGTGGCCTTCATGAAGACTTGTGCATGGTTTAAAAGTGAGGTCTTTAACAACATCATAACTTACAACATCATAATTGAGACACCTCTCATTTACATGGATTTGATTTACACATTTTAAACTGTGCTCAATTAGTATTAGAACTTAATTTATATATGCAAATTTTTGAAATAATATGGTCAAATTTCCTGCACACTCTCACATGTTCAGCAGACAGCATAGACACAAGTGATATTTCAGGTTTTCTTTCTTTAAGTGTAAAACACTTTTCTTATCAACTGTGTCTGGAAAATGTTCATCTGCCTGTCTTTTAAAGCTAGGAAGGCACGAAAAGCAATCACAACTGATGTAAAATTAGATGTGATCAACTTCAGAGAGCATGTATCCGATGTTGGCCACATGCTTGGTGTAAGTAGGAGCCGCAACCGTATCATTCAAGACCACGCAGAGAAGATCAAGTGCTAAATCAGGAACATCTGCAAGTGCAAAGAAAACCTCTTATGCTCAGAGTTCTATAAGGGAACACATGGAGTAGATACTGAGCACATGAAGATCAAAATCAGCACAATATATCACCATGCTCTTAGCCCAGGCATGTGATCTTTGAAGAACAGAAAGATGAAAGCCCAGTGAAGCCATTCAGTGCTAGTTCTGGTTGGATCACTAACTTCAGGAGAAGGTATAGTTATCACAACATAAAGGTGGGTTAACTGCTGAGTGGTTCATTGAGACTCTGAAGGAGAGAGGCCATTTTGCAAAGCAGATTTTCAATCTGAATGAAACAGCTCTTTTTTGGAAGAGAATACCCACATGAACATGTGTGTCTTGCAAAGAAAAAAATGGGACCCGGCTTCAAGGCCTCTAAGGATCATCATTGTGGGGATAATGCCAAAGGGGACTGCAAATTAAAACTGGCATTTTTGTATCAATTTGTATCAGATCATTAAGCCCATATGCCCTTAAAGGCCAGTTCATTTCTTTTCAAATACCAAGAAGTGGGTTACTGGTCATATTTTCTGTGACTATCTCGTGTCAAAGTTGAAAGATGAAGCAAGGGGTGGCGGCCTAAAAAGTTGGGAACCGCTGCTCTAGGCTTCAGTGTTCAAAGTGATCTAAAACTAGAGAAGATGTTCAGGAGTTAGACTCTCATAAAATAACTTCCACACCAAGAATTGCTTGGCCTTGAAAAAAAGAAGGAACTTGATGAAGCAGAGAACAAAGAGGACATTGAAGTCAGTTGTACTCTAACAGTTATTTGGTTGACAGAGGCATTCAGTTTAAGTGAGAGTGCGTTGGCTATTTTAGACCAAGATAATACATATAGTGAACATAGCTCTAAAACAGAAATGTACTGTTGACTAAGCAGTGATACAGAGAAATACTGCAATTTAAAAAAAAAAAAAATGAAAGTCACCCAAAAGACATTATTGTAATATTTCTTGAAAACATTGTGAAATTTGAAATCTGGCAACAATGAATTATCTCAGTCATCAACATCTGTAGCCTTGCTCTCCCACTCCACTCCAGCAGCTCCCCTCCTTAAGTGAACAGTAATCAACGTAAGCATTATATGACTTTTCCCCCTAACCAGTAACATTTATAATCCCTGCAAAGAGGCACCTTTCAATGTGGTACCCTCTTATATTTAGAAGAGGGAAAGCAACTGCCTCTCTTTGCCCCAGCATGGCGTCTTTTTCCGTGGCTGTTGCTTGTGTCTCTCCCATATTTTTGTGAAAGTGAGCCCTTTGGGGACCATTGACTGAATGATTTTACTGTAAACAGCTTTGTGAACTACTCTGTTTGAAGAACAGTATATGAGTATGCTTCATAATAATACAAATATATTCACTATGGCACTGGTTCTCAAACACTCTTGAAGTTTGAAACCCAAGGTAAACCTTTGCAGGGGTGGGGAAAACAGTAGCAACGTGATCCTCAGGATTGTGCTGCTGTGTGGAAAGAGAGGACTTTGTTGTAATGTCCCTTACCTGCTGATGGGATCTGGGGGGTGCGGAGAGACCCATGGAGCCCTCTGCAGGGCTCCCTGCAGCTCATAGAAAGTTCAAAAAGCTATTGTGACTCACTTTCAGGTTGCAATAGTGAAACTGGAAATGGGTCATGATTTTTCCCCCCCCACTTTCTACAAGCCCCGCAGAGGGCTCTGTGGGGCTCTCTGCACCCCCCTGGACCCCGGCAGCAGGTAAAGGAAGGTTAAAAAAAACCCTCTTCCCCCGTAGTAGTGCAATCCTGGGGGATCACGTCACTGCCTTCCCCTTGCCCCCGCACCTTAAAAGGGCAGGCATTCTCAGCCTGGTGGTTCATGATCCACCAGTCTGAGAACCACTGCCCTCTGGTAAAAATATTTTAATTTACGTGTTTTTGAGGTACATGTTGATTTTCAAGAACATAACCTCCACGGAAAATGAGAGGTGCCTGTACTTAATGTCACTGTCAAGTGTCACCCACATGGTTTTACAACTTTGTTTGGTAATTCATGCTTTTATGTTTTAGGCATATGAGTATGCCTTGCACCTGTCAGTTTCAATAGGTCTTTGCATTAAACTGGGCTCTGACTTCAAGAGAGATGATTGAAGCATCTCTGCATATCTGCTTTCAATAAGTGTTTCATGTCTTACCTTATGAAACTGTTTTTCCACTCACTGTAGTATGTGTGTGCACATACATAAAATAATTTCTCTTAATACTGTACGTACATCAGATGCAGATAACAAGGGCCAAAAATTTTGAAATTCCTTTTAATTTATGAACATAAACTTTTAAGATTATGTTTCAGAATGACAATGATTTATGTTTTTAAAGCTTGCAGTATCCCTGAGATTTATTTATTTATTTAAAATGTTTACAGTCAGGAAACATAAGAAAAGCAGTATACATAGTAAAATTAAAAATAGAATTCTATAATACTGCTGGACTCTAATATTTGGTTTTCTAAAAGTGGGATTAGGAAAGTACTGTATGCCAAGCAATTTATTTGAAGTTTAAACTCCCACAGCCAGAAAGTTTTCCAACAATAATTTCTAAACAAAGGGGCATACACTGTACTGTGCAACAGGTGTGCATCTCAGTGGCTAGAGCAGGTCATTCTAGTCTTGTTATTCAGACAACATATATGTAACTAGTCCTGACAACTGCTGATTATATCTTTTTTAAAGCACTACTGCCTTTTCTGCATTTGCCAGTTATCCTCTAGTGTATATGCCAATGCAGACAATGTGCCATCACAGTAATTGTCACTGAGCTGTCTGTCAGTGATGAGGAGAAAAGGGTGACAGCAGCCTTGACATCCCACCAATCATCCCTCTGGAAAATTGATATCATCCTCCCCAGTAAACAACAGCTAAAGAATCGACCAGCCTTGCTGGCACATCCCTGAACAATCAGCTTCCATTAAGGGCAGAAGCCACACATTTATCCCACCATAGTCCAATCAATAGAATGTTACTTGCTGTATGTTCAAGCATACTGCTGTTAAAGGTCTGCATATTATGGTGGCTAACTTTCAGATAGATCCTTCCTGTCTCAGATATTTGAAAGCAAATGTGTTTCCCCATTACAGCATAAAGTACACACATCTACTTTCTTCCATCTGATCTTGCCAGCAAACATTAACAGCACACAATTTAATTAGCACATTTTAGTTTCAATATTTATATATTAACTTGTAAGCTCATTGTTAAAGGGGTTTACTACTAAAGCTACACTTCCACATACCGCATACTGCATGGAAAGAAAAAACGGACCATACAGCCTTTAACAATGGTTTGCATTTAATATACTATGTTTTATGTACTGTTTGTGACTACATTATGCCTTACCCACCAAGAAAAATCTGTTTATACATCACCACTGCAGGAATATTTGGGCAAGCAGCCCAGTAGTTTGGTAATGACACATCATGTATAGGATGCTTGAGACGAGGAAGTAAACATAAGCTTTTACTTTTCAATGACAGTGAACAAATTCTTCAGAAGAGGAAAGACACTGCATCTATGAAGAGTGAAACTGTGCCCAATACTCCCCTCTTGCCAATCTGCAAAGAAGCACTGAGGACAGTGTCACCATTGCTGTGTTTCCAGCCAAGAGGAAAATACAGAGTCAGCAGCAGCTGACGTTTCTGTAATGCTTTCCCTCCTAGACAGCAAATGCTTGTAAGCCATTGTCTCATTCCAGGATTCTTGCAGGGACTAAGCATTACTAATTCTCTTTTAAATACTAACTACTAAGAGGGTTTGAAAAAATACAGTATGCTTGATGAACTTTATTTCCAATATTTGAGTAAAAACAGACAAAATGGAAAAGCACATACAGTGTGTTTGGCCTGAACTGAAAATTACCATAGTCAGTGGCGCAAGCTGAAGTACAATAGTTGATCTAACATTGTTGTTAGAGCAAGCGGTGGATAGCAAACTGAGGAGTCCTCTTCAGGCAAGGAACTGGATGCAGTGAACATGGTGGAAAAAGTAATACATAGACATGCTTGTTTCTGGAGAATAAGATACCATTACAGCCTGTGTCTTACTGAACACAATGGGTTACTTCTGAGTAAAATAACACTGTTTTCAAACACCTCTGGTAGTACTATTCAGCAGATCACTTTCTGGGGGCTGCCATATGTGCCTATCTTTTGTCCCTGGAAAACAAAAGGTACTTCTGGGTAAAGGCAAACTTTTCATGTATGATTATGTTTTTGAGCCATCTACTGAGCAAGAAGCAGTGTTCAGTACCTGCATTGCTCCATTTTCAAAAGGTACAATAAATACTACTACTGTTTTTGCATAAGGGCAGAAGGGATATGGAAAAACATACTCCATGGGAGGGGTGTAAATGTCTGACCAATAATCCCACAGTTGGAATCATCTCCTGAGTGATAAAGTTATTCTTCCAATGAATGGAGAAGGGGACAGACTGGCAATTCCACCTTTTTTCATTGTGGAGCTCAAGGCAGCTCATCTCTTCCTTTTGTGGAAATGCAACCTGTGGGAAGAAAATAGGATTCGTATTCCCCAGAGGTTGAGCTGTTTATCTATAGTTGAGACACTTAAGGCATGGTTACTTGAGCAATGTGTATCAATTGGATCGTAGTATGAGAAACATGTGATAAAGAACAAAGGGGTGTTGATGGAAAGCAAAGGCATTGCTTTCGGATGCAATAAAACAGAGGTCAAATGTGGCAGAGAATAAGCCAACGTTATTAAAGGTCAATTCAACTGCAAAATATGGTCTTCTCAAAGCAAAATTTGAGTATGGTAACAAGCTAGGAAAGCTGCTTGACAAATTTATTACAGGCAAGAAAAGATCAGGAGGATAAATGCTTCTCAAAAGGAAGTCAGGCTGTGTTTATATAAATCCAGAACTCTGTGTCTCTATCTTGGGGTGGGAGAATGGGGAGGATGAAAGACATGTTCACCTGCAAATCCAAAGGCTCATCTAAGCCAGCATCCTGCTTTACACAGTGGATCAATAGACATCTCTAGAAAGCTCACAAGCTTCCTCCAACTCTTCTGCTCATGAAACAAGAGTTTGCAGAGCTGTGCTAGCAACTCTTCTCCTTTTGTTCCAAGCCAGTAAATGTTGCTTGTTAACTGCAAATCTGCTTCCCTATTGGTGGGACAACAACCCACATTTCTGTTCTCTCAAAAATACCGGTAGGGCCCAGACTACATAAGACTGAGTACAAAATACAACTTGAGCAAGTGCTAGCTGCCTTCCATCTGCACCAGTGGCTTCACTAGGGTTCGCAATACCCAGTAGAGGATGCCAGCGCATCACCCCCCATGCAGTGGGCAGGGCAACACCCCAGGTGGTGGGCGTGGTGATGTACCATCACTCCGCCCCCACTGGTTTTTTGGCTGTACCTTTTGACAGAACAAAGATAGAACACATTCTGCATGAAATTACGCATTGATTGATATATGACATGAAGGTATTATTCCTCCAAACTATGATTTTAGTGATTCTGGTCATTAGTGGTGTCACACACAACCCAGAGTGTCAACTTACTAACACCTTATTGCAGCAGTTCTCCAACTTTGAGCACTGGGACCCACTTTATAGAATGACAAACTATACTTTGGTGGGTCCAAGGCCCACCAGAAGTGGTCATGGTGGAGTGACATCATCAGGCAAATTAAAATAAATAAGTATAAATAATTAAAGTAAAACAAATAATTGAATAAGCAGAAGCCAGCCCTGGTCCACCAAGTGAATTTCCTCTGTAGCCTGCCTGCAATAACATCCCCCCCTCCAAAATCAATAAGGTTCTCAGACCTGCCCAGAGCCCAGTTCAATTTAAGAACTTCTGTTTAAACCAGATCACTGTCAGGATCCACCTGGCTCTGCAAATCTCAAAAAAGTTCACCTTATCAGCTGACGCCTGTTTTGATCCTTTTTAGTAGGAGGGGGGAGGCTGCCTTCTGGAGCATTTGTTGAGCTCCAGTCCCACCGGATCAGGACCATTCTGGTGGCTTCACGTTCCCCTTTGCCTGACCACCACCGAAGGCACGTTTGCTTACTCATGAGTAAGTGAAGCTTAGTTTCGCTTTCCATAGAGCTCAATACATTCATCTAGTTGGAGGACTTCCTTCTCAGGTGTTTTTTGGGGCTGCATTCATTGGATCAGGATCATTCTGGTGTTGTTGGATTCCTCTCAGTCTGCCCTTTCTGACGGACTAAGGAAAGGTCACGTACTCATGAGTAAATGCGCAATACGACTCTGTTTCACTTTCCATAGGACTCCATGCATTTTTTTTGTTCTCAGTTTTTTTGGCCATAACTTTTGATAGAAAGGAGATATTTCACTCTGTTTTTTTTGCATTGCATTCTGCTGGACATTCTGCATCCAAAGGTATATAACATAACAGTATTACTCCTAACCACCACGATTTTAGTGTGTCACTCCCCCAGTGCACGTCACCCCGTGCAGCCTGCACCACCTGCACCCCCCTAGTGATGCCACTGATCTGCACTATCTAATGCTGGGAGGGGGCGTGAGTGTGTGAGTGATTTTTTGTTAATTCTCCCTTCCCTCTCCAGCCACACCCCTGCATGAATATCTGCTTTTGAAGAATGGGAGATCCATTGCTATTGTGCTTACTTATAGAATGGAGCAGCACAAGAGTAACAACCCCACCCACTTCAGCACTACAGAATATTCGGCAAACCTTTTATTTTAAGATGCTGTGCTAAATGTGCTACTCCTGCAAAGCCTATAGTCCTGAGTATCTAGAGCAGGAGTCTCCAAATCCTGGCCCGGGGACCAGATGCGGCCCATAGTGAGCCTCTATTCAGCCCACGGCCAGCCTCTTGTCCCCTGAAAGCCTCTGGCCCGCTCAATCGAACGTGACTGGAGTTGTGCTCTGGCTGCATCTGGAGGATGTTCTGAGGGCCGGAGAGGTTGAATGAATGAGCCCATTCATTCTTTATTCACTCATCTAAATTCCATCTCTAATTTATTTATTTAAATAAACATCATGCCCTCAACACCATGCCAGATATTTGATGTGGCCCTCTGGTCAAAAGGTTTGGAGACCCCCGATCTAGAGCATGGTTAGAGATTGACGATGAACCAGCATGTCTAACCATTATTTGACATTGTTTTGCACACTGTCATGGTGGTAAGGGTTTTAAGAGTTAAACTCTGAATTGAATATTAGAGGTTTAAAGAGTAAAAGGGTTGATTAATTAGATACATGTGTGGGCATTCTGCCTGAGTTAAACGGAGGCTGACTCAGCAGAATTGGGGGAGCAATTGGGACACAATAAACAATTGGGAGTTTATTGGTTGAGAGTTAATGAGAGTTTGAAGTTGAGGGGTATAAATTAAGGGGAAAATGCTGAATTAGGGCCCAATCCTATCCAATTTTCCAGTGCCGGTGCTGCTGTGCCAATGGGGTATGCACTGCTTCCTATGTTGGGGAGGCAGTCTCAGAAGCCTCCTCAAAGTATGGAACCATTTGTTCCCTTATCTTGGGGCTACATTGGGGCTGCACCAGTGCTGGAAAGTTGGATAGGATTGGGCCCTTAGTCACCTCTCCCAGGACAAATGCGCTGAAGCATTCTGTTTGATCGTTTAGTCATCTTCTTAACACCTGAATAGCTAAGGTATGTTAAAATAGTTAGAGAGGTCTTTTGTTTTATGTGCTGTGGAGACTAATGTGGATATGAGCGTTTTCCTTGTTAAAAATGAATTTTTTATACACAGATTTGACTCAATACGAATGGCCACTGCAAATGAGAAGGAATGTGCTGATCCCTGGAGAAGGGGAAAAATGCATCCCTTTAAAATCACAGTTTTAAAAACTGCTTTTCTTACTATTGTAGATAGATGTAAGCGATTACAGGTACAACCTAATTATCCATGGATTTTTCATCCCTGGAAAAATGAGGCCCTTTAAATTAAAGGAAAACAGTCATTTAACAACAGCCTCATTAACACAAGAGAGGGCAGCCAGCTGACAATCCATCAATCATTCTCTCTCCAGGCACTTAGATCAGCTTCACGCCAAGTGACCCCTCCCTTCCCCATGAGTATGTGAAAGAAAGATAATCACTTTGCTCTGGATCAGGGGTGCCCAAACTCCGGCCCAGGGGCCACTTGTGGCCCTTGAGGGCTCCCAATCCGGCCCTCAGGGAGCCCCCAGTTTCCAATGAGCCTCTGGCCCTTCGGAGACTTACTGGAGCCCATGCTGGCCCGACGCAACTGCTCTCAGCATGAGAACGAGTATTCAACCTCTCACCTGAGCTGTGGGACGAGGGCTCCCTCCACTACTTGCTGTTTCACATCTGTGATGCAGCAGTGGCAGTGAAGGAAAGGCTAGCCTTGCTTTGTGCATGGCCTTTTATAGGCCTTGAGCTACTGCAGGACTTTCATTCATTCATATAAGTTCCATCTCCAATAAATTCATTTATGTAAATTTATTCAAATTTTAAATGTAAATTAATTCCCCCCCCCGGCCCCCAACACAGAGTCAGAGAGATGATGTGGCCCTCCTCCCAAAATGTTTGGACACCCCTGCTCTGGGTGAAGCGAGGGGTGCTTAGCTCAGAGTGAAGCCTTTCTAAGTACCTGAAGAGGAATTGATGGATTGTCGGCTTAATGACTCTGTCTTACATCACAAAGGTCAGCAAGGCTGCTTTTAAATTGCCTAGCAATGGGACATTGTTTTTTAAATGGATTTGCTTTAATGCATTTTTTGTCATCCATGTGAGTTCTGGGAACCCTTGTGAATAATGAAACTAAACCTGTATTCCCTCAGGTGATGAGGCCAGAGTAGAAGCCTTGTGTTATTTCTTAATAAATCTTTTTTTTTTTTATAAATTACTTAATTTGTAATTAAGTAATTTATAAGTATGTAATTTATAAGTAATTTATAAGTATGTAATTAATTGACCAGTGAGGAGAGTTCCAGGACCTTAAAGAGCCCCCACCAGAGTGAACTGGGTCTGAATGAGGAGTGTAATAATCCCTACCCTCTTGGCTATACAGTAGTGGCAGATAAGGAATATACTTTGATAAAGTAAGTGGTAGAGAGAAAAAACATCAGTGGGGATGTAAGTGTGCTCTTTTGCATTCCCCAAAGAAAATCTCTTTAATCACAGAGTGGGTAGTGGAGGCACTGGGACTGAAGTCCAGTAGCACCCCACATTCATGATACACACTAAGATTTGGATTTGCTAAGCACATAGCAAACCATGGTTGAAGGCAGTTTCCGCCATTTCTCCAGTTACATAAGAACATAAGAACAGCCCCACTGGATCAGGCCATAGGCCCATCTAATCCAGCTTCCTGTATCTCACAGCGGCCCACCAAGTTGCTCTTCCTACAAGGGAATTAAGCAGGTCTTGCTGGCACCTCGCTATAACGGGAGCAGTGAACCTATGGCACACATGCCCAAGGTGATATATAAAAGAATTATGTTAGCATATGTCATGCAATGTTGCACACTAAATGCAAGCAGGAATTGAATTTGGGCAGATTCTCTCAAAAAGGTCAGCTACTCTTGCCCTATAAACATATCATATACAGGTGGGGCTTCAGTATCCGCAGGGGATTCATTCTTGGACCCCCCCCCCCCACCGATATTGAATTTTGCAGATATTCAAATTGCAATCTTTGCCCCATTAACCCCTCCAAAAGGGACCTGATCTGTGCTGAAGACCAGTAAGGCATTGCACGTCTTCTGGTTTCCTGAGGGTTCCTGGCTTCCCAACGTTTTATAACCCTTAAGGCAGTGGTTCTCAAACTTTGAGGGAGCTTTATTCCCTCAGTAAGTTATTGCGGGGGAAGGGCTAGGGCAGTGACGCGATCCCCAAGATCGCAACGCTAAGGAGGGCAAGGGGGGTGCTTGTGACTTACTTTATGAAGTCAGGGTTGCAGCAGGCTGCAGGAGGTGCAGGGAGCCCTGCGCAGCCCTCCACAGTGCTCCCCTAGGCTTGGAACGTTCTGAGAAAGCGGGCGCAAAGTGCCTCCTGCAAAATGGAAGTGCTTTGCGCCCACTTTCTCTGAATGTTCCAAGCCTTGGGGAGCACTGCAGAGGGCTGCGCAGGGCTCTTCGCACCTCCTGCAGTCTGCTGCAGCCCTATCTTCATAAAGTAAGTCACAAGCACCCCCCTCGCCCCCAACATACGGGCGCGATCCAGGGGATCGCTTCTCTGCCTCTCCTTTCCTGCTCCTTAAAGGAACGGGGGAACCTTTACACTAACTGGTGGGTCACAACCCACCAGTTTGAGAACCACTGCTTTAAGGTATTCTGAAGCCCAGAGAAGCCCCTTGAAACTCCCATCCCCTTTGGAGAGCACAGGGAGAGCCGAGTCTGGCTCATTGTGGGTCCATGCGGTTGTATAATCTGCGGATAAACAGGCTCTACCTGTACAATCATGAAATTGCCTTGCACTGATGTCAGACCAGTAGTCCATCTAACTCAGCACTATCTAACTCAGCTCTTTCTGGGAAATCTCTCCCAGGCATATCTGAATTTCCCCTGGATTTAATCCCAGGAATTTTTACATGCAAAGCAAGTGCTCTATCACTTACCTATAGCCAAACCCTCAGACTTGTTATAGCAAGCATTATGGGCTTGTTTAAAGCCTTACCCTGGGCTTAAGCTACACAAGGAAAAAAGCACAGTTTCACTATATGTAAAGCTGCAATAGCCATGGTCTTGGGCCTTCCTATGATTGTGTAGAAAGGTCATTCTTTCTATTCTACTGCCAAAATATTTGTGGATTATCTTGCTTTCATTAACTAATTACTGTTTTATGAACAAAAAATATGGGATTCTAACATCAGATGATTTATTTTTTTTTGTTAAATCACTTACCTATGCATCAGTACCTGTATAGTGTTTTATATTTAAAATGTTTAGGAATTTTAACACATGTGATTATAGGTTTCCTTTGCTGGGGAGAGTCTAGATGCTAATGGGGTAATGTGCAAACCATTAAGGAGGTTCATTGTCCTTCTACTTTGCTAAATGGACAAAATCAATACCTTAATGGGAATGTTTGGAAGGATCCGTACAAAGACCAATTTGGCACATTACAACCGTTTTTCCGGCCTGTGCATTAAGTTCATTAACTTTTCTCATTTGAATTACAAATTTCATTTCTCTGATCAAGATGAAGACAACCTTCTCATTTAAAAGCTTAGATTTTTGCTGTGTTCATGTTTTACAGGGAACGATAAAGTTAATGCACTGGAGAGACATCATGTCACCCCATTGGTAGGCAATTATAGATAAGGCTCCAAATTCCAATAGCCGTGATGGGAAGTCCACAGAAACTTCCATAAAGGAATGTTGATACAAATATTAACTTTATAAGCCTAAAGGGTAATCAACCCTATTAGAAATATATTCATACTTGTTAAACAGAAGTGCCGTCACAAAAACTAAAGTGTTATTTAATTTCCTTTAATTTAACAGATAAATTAAGCTAAGCACAATGTTCTTAGCACTGATTGAGATTTTTTTACATCACCAACAACCAACAACAAGGATCATAACTTAGAAATATATATATATATATATATATATATATATATATATATATATATATATATATATATATTTATATACAAAATAAAAAGTATTCGTATTCTTGCTATCCATTCAGTGGATTGCACTAAGAAACAAGGTTTAAAGAATATTTTGATAAATACTTTTATTGATTTCTGCGTATTACTGATTTCACTAGATTTCTACGTATAAAATATGGAGTCTATTCATCCTGCAACATACAGGTCCAGCGTATTTATACACAGATTTTTTATACATGAATTTGACTCAACATGAATGGCCCCTGCAAATGAGAAGGAATGTGCTGATCCCTGGAGAAGGGGAAAATGCACCCCTTTAAAATCAGTTTAAAAAACTGAACAGTCCTTTAACAACAGCCTCCTTAATGAGAGAGAGAGAAGGCAGCTGGCTGACAATCCATCATGCCTTCTCTCCCCAGCGGACCCCTCCCTGCCCCCTGAGCATGTGAAAGAAAGGTGATCATTTTGCATTGGTGAAGGGAGGGGCTGAGTGAAGCGCCTTTGTAAGCTCTGATTGATGAACTGTCTTCTTAATGACTCTTATCTTACATCACAGAGGTCACAAAGGCTTTTTTTAAATCACTGGAGCAAAGAAACTTTGTTTTTTAAATTGATTTTCTATAGTGCATTTTTTGCCATCCATGTGAGTGCTTGGAACAGAACCCACGTGAATAATTAGTCTCAACCGGTATACTTATTCATACATAATTGTGTGCCATATCTGATGCCAGAAGATCAAAAAAAGTTTTGGGGTCCCTGATAAGCAATATACAACATGATACCTTTCCAAAAGAATTGCAGATGTAAGGTATGCCACTTCTAGTGGAAGACTAAGAAATAGAGATCAAGGGCTAAGCTTGGGCCGGGCAAACCCTGGCTCAAGGGCTGGATCCAGTAAGCAGCTGAATCCTTCCCTCCCATGACCAGCACTTCTTGTTCCAGAGCACCATGTTTCTCCATGTCCCCAGTCAGGATGATGCAACACTCTGGCCAGTTGCATCTATAGTGCAATGTCCCAGCGGGCATTGTGCCTGGATTTCCAGGCAGACGCAACTGCCCAGAGTGTTGTGTTGTCCCGACTGGGGGACATGGAGAGATGTGGCGCTCCAGAACTCAAAGTGCCGGCTGCCCCAGGAAATGCATTCCTGGTGTGCAGCAGTCGGCACTTTGAGAACTGCTGGGTTAAGCAACCGGCACCATCCTATGACCTGGCATCTCATCAGCTGAAATGTAATTTTGACCCACACTTCCAATTTTATTAAGAGACTTGTGCAGAAAGGAGCTGCAGTAAGTAGCTTTTTTTCCCCTGAGAGGGGGAGGATCAGACAGCAGCATTGTTTCGACGATTCCTGTCCACAGACATATCGTAAAACTTCAAGCACAACTTTAAAATTTATTAACAATAAAAATTTTTTCCTGCCAATAGTAATAAAACAAGGTGAGAAAGCTCTTCTCTTTGTAACCAGTAACCTGATTTCATAAGGTAGTGGTACTTGGAGTAAGTTCTTACAAGTTAATATGAGCACACAGAGGAGAAGAGGGTCACATGGGACAAAATACTGCCTGACCACTATACCTCGCAATTACAAATACATGAAGAAGATGCTTCTTGAGCTCTGCATGTGCTGAGTTCTTCAGTAAAATCTCCTGCTAAATACACTCCACAGCCCACCCTGTAACTGGTCAAAATATAAGGTAATACATGTAGTAGTAAACTCTTATGGAAAAGATGGTGAAGAGGTGACTGTATTTAGCAAAACCAAAAGAAATGAACTCTCCCCTTAGTCATGTTTATTTAATCTAGAAATAATCCAACTTCTTCACCAAGAAACTGGAAAACTTGGATCATTTGAGCCCTTCCCTGCCAACTGTCACCAAAACACATATACACATTTAAACACATTCCTGTCTGCCCTTAATTTTCCAATCCATTTATTGTGGCAGAAGTCATAGCAGCAACATGTAGGGAGAGAGTGAGGAGGAGGATTTTTCTTTTCCCCCTTCTCTATTGCACTGCAGAACAGCATACCAGGTTAATGAAGAGGGAAGGAAGAAATGGGAGGGAAGGAAAAACCTGTCCTCTCCCTACAGACAGCTGCTGTTGCTCTCACCACCTCCATGAATTGAAGCAAATCTTCTTCAAACTTGGATTGAAATCTAAACTCAAGAAGAATCTGGGACTTGAAAAAGTTTTTACAAGCCCTTAATTCCCCCACCCCCCCAAAACCCAGCAGAGGTTAGAGAACTTTGCCAACATCACCAGAAATCACACTCAAGTGTTTTATTCTTCAAAGTGTGGGTTATGGGCTTTGAATTTTAAGTTCCACATGGATAGAACAGTCCATTTCATATTTTAGCCAAACAGTATTTCCAATAAACATTATTGTGACTAATGTACTTCAGAACTTTTAACATTAGTCTGAGAGGATATGGTAGGGAAATAAAATGTCAGTGTAAATTAATGCACAGTGCAGTGTTCAAAACAAGAATTTCATCATAGATAGATGACCTTTGTTAATTTACTTTAAAAAAAAAGGCATTATAAAATGAACTGCTCTCAGCATTACACTAAAGCATAAGTCATTGCTCTATTATATTTTCTAAACAAAGTACAAAGATTATTTTAATGACAGGGAAGTGGGTTGGAGGAAGCAGAATCAGTCTGACCTAGTCCTAGAGCTCAGGTGGTTTTATAGTTTCTCACTTGTGGGAATGGTCAATTTTCTCTCATATAATATTCATGGGCATTTGATTTTTAATGGGGAGTTACATTTTACAAGCTTTTTGTGCAAGCTGTTCATTCTCAAAGAGCGTGCTGGAGGACACAAGGAATGTTGATATGTATTACCAATAATTTTAGATGCAAGGCAGAACATCGGACATGTAAAAGAAGAATTTGTAGGTGAAGGAAAAGGTAACAGGTTGCCATGCAAATTAGGAAGAGGTGAACTGATGCTGCACAAACACACCAGCAGAGCCACATTGGATAGATGGAAATGGTAGCTTGATTCGTTGAATTCTGGCATTATGCTGCATGGGAAAATGCAAGAAATGAAAAATATAAAATTAATTATTTCTTTTACATTGGGTGGAAAGCAGTGGGAGTTAATAGCAGTGAGTAGCTCTCCCTGAACAATGGAGCCAATATACAGTTCCTACTGCTACTGCTGCCCATGCTTGCCATTCTCATCGAAGAGGAAGAGTATGCTGCTGGGGAAATTAAAATAATATGTGGCCATCTTATTGGAAAAAGGAAGTATTTCTGCCTGGATGCATGCCTCCAGAGATCATGTGCCCATGTAGTTTGCCTTTTAGCTACTACACAACACCAACTCTGCTTCTCTACTTGAAAACACTTCTAATTGTCAGGCAATACAGATATATTCAACATATAAATAAATCAAGCAATGCACTTATGAATGTGTGTGTGTGTGCAGTCTCACACACACACAACCCTACCTTTCAATTTACTTACTAAATTAACTATAACAATCTTTATGGCAACTGGATGCATGATTTCAAGCTGTATTATACTGCTCCATTAATAAATGAAGCACCATAAAATTATGCAAAAGCTACATTCTAGTGCAGGGGTGTCCAAAGCTTTTGGCAGGAGGGCCACATCAGCTCTCTGACACTGTGTCAGGGGCCGGGAAGAAAAATAATTAATTTACATTTAAAATTTGAATAGGTTTACATACGTTTACATAAATGAATATATTAAAGATGAAATATGAATGAATGAAGGTCTTGCAATAGCTCAAGGCCTATAATAGGCCTTGCACAAAGCAAGGCTGGCCTTTCCTTTGCTGCTGCTACTGCATCACAGATATGAAACAGCAAGCAGTGGAGGGAGCCCTCATCCCACAGCTCACATGAGAGGTCAAACAGTTGCCCTCATGCTGAGAGCAATTGCGTCGGGCCACTGCGGGCTTCAACAAATATCCGGAGGGCCAGAGGCTCATTGGAGACTGGGGGCTCCCCGAGGGCCGCATTGAGGGGCCTCGAGGGCCGCAAGTGGCCCCAGTGCCGGGGTTTGGGCACCCCTGTTCTAGTGGCAAAGAAAAGCTGTAGTGTTAACACAGAAATATAGTTCAAAATGCCTAATTATTATAACTGTATACAATGGATTTACCACTACTATCACTGACAGCTTGGAACATCAATTATTAGACACCAATTGAAGGGCCAAACCCAGACATTGATTACCAATGCATTAAAATGTTTTGGTATATAATTCTTTGCATACATTCCAGAATGTTTTTGTTTTATTGTGAATTGCTTTGTGCAACTTACATTTTGTTAAATAGAAAGGTGCAAATACAAATCAAATGTCTGAAATAAGTTGAGTTGCATTGGCTCCAGCTCTAGAACCTTATAGTACAATGTTTTCTGAAGTAGTTACATGTACCTGCTTCACCAAATCACTAAACCCTTTTTTCCTTAACTTATCTATCCATATGGTCAATTACCCATTCAAACATAAAGTATATTTTAACACCATCCCATACTAGTCCAATGTTATCAAAATCTAGGTAATCACACACTAATTCCTATTCTAAAGAAAAACCATAGTGCATTGAGCACATAATTCGATGCAAGTTCATACTCTGCATTCATCTGTTTACTCTTTCATGAAACTAGTGTAACTTTCCACAGACTCAAGATCTATATCTAATTATTTACTATATAACTAAAAATATTAATATATTTGATGTAAGAGTATTAGGAAATTATGTTATTTTCTTCTATTTTGTACTTACATATACAGTAAATGAATTATGATTTGCACATAATTGTAGGAAATAGATTATCAATATTGCCTGACAAAATAATCAATGTTTCTATCCACAGTTTATATCATGTAGTTTTAAGTAAATTATTGCACAATATGTATGGTATAAAGTTACTGTCCGAAATGGACATGTCTACAAATATATTCCAGTTTTAGCTCCAGTGATGGTAAGAATCTTAGACAACCATATGAAAGCACAATTTAAAGGCATTATTTCCAGGAATGGACACTGGTGAAAAAAGGTCTTCTTACAGACCAATCCTATGACCAGGTTGCATTGCCAAAACTGGCATTTCAGTGGCGCAGCCTGATTTACGGTGCTGCAAAACATGACGTATACTGCATAATCAGGCTGTTGTCAGAAATGGCAAGTACTGTTAGCTGTGTGGCAGTGCCCTGCCTGGAGACCCAAGAGCCAAACCACCCAATCCTCGGTTTCCTGGCACCCAGTGGCACCAAAGGAGCTACTGCCGGGAGTCTCCGCAGGGGAACAGAACTTTCATCCCCTTCCCCTGGGGAAAGTCACAAGCCCTGCAATGGGGCTTCTCAAGTTTGCACTGGTTATTTTGCCAGTGTAAACTTGAGAGATTCCATGTCGGGTCTTCAAGCCCAAAACAGAGTTTGGGATCCCCACTCCCCTCATGCCTCAGTTCCTCTACCCCACCCAGCCCTTCTCCTGCCTCATTGCGCCCACTCCCCACCTCCCCCACCCCAAAACTACTTACTGCCCACCGGTGTTGCTGAAGCTGGTTTGCCACATTGTACTGAGGGCTCAGTATCAACTGGTGCTGGCCCAGCACTGGTGGCCCCTCCTCTCCAGGTACCACAGACGTGCCTTACAGCATGTTTGCGCTGGTGCTGTGGAACTTTCGGACTGGGCCCTAAGTCAGCAATGTCGATGGACTGTGAGCAGGGAGGGAGAGGGAGCAGGAGGACTGGGGTTGTAACTGGGTGCTAAGGGGGGCAGAGGAACTAGGGGTGAGGGGAGGAGGGAGAGGGTGGATAAAGCAGTAGAGATGCACACCAAATCTAATCTCCTCCATTTTAAATTCCACCACTTTTCTCTCCTCAGACATACACAACCAAAATAGAAGAATAATAGGTGGCCACAGGACTTAGGCAAAAAATTATTTTTACTTACCTCTGCATATCTCCCTATCATCAGATTCCTAAGGTCAATTTTAAACCAGGTTTACCTGGAGTAAAAATGAAGCAGATTAGAAACTGCCACTCTCTGCCACCTGCCACAAACATTTCAAGTGTTCACAGAACAACAGAGAAGGGCTAATGATGGATAAGTCTGTCCCATAGAAGTGTTTCAGTGTTCAAATGGGACAGGATAAAATGTCATTTCTGTAGTTTTATAGTGAACTCTAGGCAAGAAATGGCCATTTTGCTGAATGGCCATTTTGCTGAAAAACACCCCATTTTGCTGAAAAACTCCACAGATTTAAGATCTTGTAGAACCTCTGAAGGGTGCCAAGACCTCGTGAGTTGCAGAGGGACAGATGGAGTTATGCTCATTACCTCTAAAAAATAAAACGTGTCAAAAGCTATTCTGCCAAAAGCGTTGTTGGTTCACATGTACATCTACAGCAGTGGTGTCGCTAGGGGTGTGTGAAGGATGCGAACCGCACCACATGACGCATATGAGGGTGACACCACTACTGGCCAACTTTTTAAAAATCCTGATACTTTTGAATAATGCCATTATGTTATATATCATTTGATGTGTGATTTCATGCAGAATGCAAACAAACTATGCAGGTCCATCATGGGGTCATCATGCTTGCCTCCCGTTCCGGGTGACGCAAACCCTAGTTATGTCACTATCTAGATGCTTTGTGATTGTAAAAGACTGTGACAATACAGTATAAGGTCATAAGTCTTATGTAATGCAAAAGCTGAAAAAACAACTTCAGTCTGTGGCAGCAATTTTCAACACTTTTCATCTCACAGCACATCGAAAAGGTGCTAAAATTCTCAAGGCACACCACTAGTTTTTTGACAATTGACAAAGCATACCACACTGCTCACATCCTCCAATGGCCCTACTAATAAATGACCCTCTCCCAAACTCCTGTGGCACACTTGCTGACCAGTGTGCCATGGCACAGTAGTTGAAATTAACTGGTGTGTGTAATGCCTTAACAGGTTATTTAACTATGATATAAGCAAATATAATTTTAAGTTCTACCGGAACAAAATTAATATGTGGGACTATACAGAAACCATGAAGAACATTAAGCAACAGAGGAGCAAATGGAAGAGAGCAACAGGGTGCAGGGTACATCAAAGATTTCTACCTTACACCTTATAGCCTTAGGGTGCAGGCTTCTTTCCTGATTCCACAAAAATTACGAAAAAAGTGCTGACACATTTCAAATATGCTTCTCGCAAATATTTGGGACCAAAATCTCATCTATGGTCATAAGTACACAACATTCACAGTCTATTGCAACACAGTCCCGCTTAGCATTTATGATGTTTCTAAAAAGCAGCTATTTAAATGAAATGAAATTGGGAAATAATAGACAGGATGTTTGAGAAGAAAACTAGAATATCCAAATATATTGATGGTAGTTGAGAAAACTGAATTTCCATGTCTTTCATTCATATGGTATCTTATTTGCATGGAAAAAAATGCTAAGAGTAGATATCACATGATTTTCTTACACTGAGATTCACAAATACAGCTTAGGCAGCCCCTGTACACTCTGATGACTTGACAGGATACTTATAAAAGGAAAATCACTCATACTGTACTTCATGCATTGCAATATACTTTCCTCCTCTCTATACAAATTAACCTCTGTGAAGAAAAATGAAATATATGGCCTTAAATATGGTTATCTAGGCAAGTCCACATAAGTAAATCCTATGTATAAGTACATAGAATGCAGATTTGTTAGTTTTACATGCCAATAAAGGATTCTATTCTATTCATAGAGTCAATCATATGTGAGATATTAAGCTTCTAATGCTGCTATTTTTTAAAAAAAAGAACAAATGATTGGTTTCAGAAAAGCTTTAATACACTTAAAACATCCCACATCACAATTAGTCTTCAATTAAATGTCTGGCTTTGTTACCACCTGAAGTTATATACACCTGAAGTATACTATACTGAAGTTATACTATACTGTCAAGCACCGTTGGGTAGAAAGTCAATGTCCAGTGACAGCAAAGGGATTTGAACAGATCTACCAGAATATGTTTTATATCAAGTAAGTACAATTGAAGCAACTGCACATTTTCTGCAATGTAAAGGCCATTCCATTAGTATTAATAATGCTCCTTTATGAAGAAAGGCACCATTCCAGACAAATGTCAAAATTTGCAGGAGCCTACTTTTATTTACTTATTTTTGCCTTTCTATGCTAGCATTTACATTGTACTCAGAACACACAAAACACCACAATTTGCTGCTTGCACACCATTCCATTAATACCCATTTGCAACTACTAAACATATATTTAGGCATAGTGTGCCTCAAGAACATTCTTCTGTCACTATATTCAGCTTCAAATTAGTGGCAATTGCATAGAATACTACATTACTCAATTCCAGCCTATTAGTTATTTATTCCTTTTCTTATACTATATGCTTGAACTGTTACTGCTTGATGAATCACTAAGGAAAATGGGACCTGACAAACAGCTCTTCTCTCAGCAGCTGGCCACAGTGACAGCATCAATAGCAAAACACATCATTGGTTCTAAAATGCCACATTTTCCCCGTTTACACTGAATAAGACATGAAACTCTTTAAGGAAAGCAGCACTATGTTATCATTAAGGCCTGTTGACACTGCAGAGGGGTGCTTAGAACTCAATTCTGTCATCACTCTTAATCTGCAACTAATAGCACTGCACTCCAAAGAGAGGGAAGGGCTGCTGAGTGATGACAACAGAGCTGGTGATAAGGTATTGAACCCTTTAAAAACCCATTTACAGACTGGTTTCATTACCATCCACAACTGGCTTCCATCCATGAGGGAAAACTCCAAGTCTCATTAGAGTCGCATGATATTTGCTGTTAACATTATTTCCATGTAAATAAGATGATATATGAATGAAGGACATGGAAATTCCATTTTCTCAACTACCATCTTGGTAGTTCTTGATTGGTTGGTTCTTCTAGTTTTCTTCTTGAAAAAGCTGTTCATTTATTATTTCCCAGTTTCATCATTAGACTTTAATGCTACTGTTTCCAAAAGAGTGTGGGAAAGGAGTGTTCAACTACCTGATGCTGCATATCAGATATATTACACAGCATACTTCATTCTTCTAAAAGAGGGCTTTCATAGGAATAAACTAAAGTATTCAGTTCATGGTATTAGATTTTTTCCTCTAATAATAATTAGATTATTATTCCCATCCACAACCCCAAATTTATAAAGAATTTCACTTTAATAATCCTATACATTGTATTGGGTCATAGGTTTTTAGGTAGGATTCTGTAGCTCCCCTGGCTAGTTTCCATGGTACCCTGGGGAACCATAGTTTGCAGTTTGGGAACCACTGTACCAAGGTACAGTGATGCAATTACACTGATACATAGATACACTGATGCAGTTATATATGGACACTGACAAAAACATTAGGGTTAATAATAGACATATGTGTGCACAATTTGCGCATTAGTACTGTGTATGACTATTAACACACATTCTACTAGAGTTTTGAAAACCTTTAGAACGTTGCTAATTGTATCAAGGGATAACGTACAAATACATACAAATACCTAAACAAACAAATAAAACTCAGTAAAACATGGATATTAATGCATACATTAAACTATAGAACTTCTAACATATCATCTAGCTAACCTATAAGGACCTAATGTAATCACACAATCTCCTTCATTCCTACAGATTTTTTCCTATGGTAAAAGACTATAAACCTTTCAAAGTTAATTTCATATTTGTGCAATTCATAAAAAAGTTTGCTGTGATCAAAAATGAGGGCTTTTATACAAAGACACACTGCCACACAGTATTTCCATATGAATGCTACTTTTATGCCGTTGGTAAAGAAGAATCAGGAACCTTGCCTATAAATTCATATACAAAGTTCCATTAGGTAAAGACATTCCCTCAATCTGTAATCTAGGAAGGTTTTTTACCAGTTAAATTCTTTCAAAATTCTGCTTTCCTGGCATGATACATGTCACATACCCTGTAAGTGGGTCTCAAAGTATAACACACCATGACAAAAACCTTTCTATCAGTAAAATATAGAGAGGATACAGATGAAAGATATTTAGACATTAGGTCAGTGGTAGTCAAACTGGGGCATCGCAACACCCCAGCCTGTGGGTCCTGACCTCTGCCTCCTTAAGGGGCAGGGGCAGCCAGGAGACGGGGGAAGGCAGCGGGGTGGGGGGGGGCTTGCCCAAGCCTCCTGCACTTGCCCAAGCCTCCTGCAGCCTCCTGGGGGTGCGGGGAGCCTTGCGCAACCTTCAGCAGGCCTCCCCAGGTCAGGAAAAGTGAAAGCAGAGCGACTGCGCCCCGCTCCACAAAACCAGAAGCGGAACACAATCGCTCCACTTTCCCTTCTGACGGGGCTGCAGGGACTGGGGTTCACCCTCCAGTCCCTGCAGCAACCGTCCCTGTGTGCGGGGAGCCCTACGCGAGCGCCTGCACTCTCCCTTTCCCTGACTTGGGGCACCCTGCAGGCGCTCGCGCAGGGCTCCCAGCACACAGGGACGGCTGCTTCAGGGACTGGAGGGTGCAACCCAGTCCCTGCAGCCTTCCCCCTGCCCCTGCTGCCTCCCCACCGCCCCTGCAAAGACTTACTGCGGGTTTCAAACTCCAGGAGAGTTTGAAAACTGCAGCATTAGATATTTCCTAGGTTAAAATCACATGACTTGAAACCACTCATTTTTTCAGTTCTAAGTAAGGTGGTACAATTACCAGTTCAACTTTTTTACTTTCACATTTCACATACATTCAAAAAATTTCTGTTTCAAATAAGGTTTTTTGGATATTACATTTAAATACATTTGAACATGGACATTTTTCCTGTGGTAACTCTGTTTTGCAAGGTTGCAAGGTTGACCAATGAAATCAACATAGGTGGAGCTTCAGACACGTTGTGCTATAACAAGAGTATTCCTGTCAGCCTGGAACAGACATGTAGTGTTTTTTAGGGTTTACAGGAAGTGCAGTATCCATGAGAGAATAATGAAAGAAGACACTTTTTTTCTTTCCCACTTTCCTGAACACTTTTCTATTGTACTAAATAGCACTATTGTACTAAATAGCACTAGATTGCTCAGGCTCCTGGAAGCACTAAGCACTGTATCCATATAAGATATTGTCTTATAAGATTTCATTTTCTTGTTTATTGACTATAACTTTTTATTCCAATGCAGTTTGTTTCATTGCATTCTGCATTGAATTACCTTTCTAATGTTATATAACATAATGGTAGTATTGGCACAAACCAAAGTTTTCCAAATTTTGGCCACTAGTGTCAAGCTCTGCTTGTTGCCTCCCAAAGTTTGTTGCCTGGTGCAATTGCTATCCCCAGCACCTCCTTAGCTAATCCACTGGTCCAGGTGTCCCCACAACTGACAGTTCAACGTTCCTAGATATCTGGGGGTTACTGAACATGCTAAGTCCATAGTAGGTGTTTTTCTTCTTTTCTTTTAAGTTTACAAACTTATTTACTTCTGCAAACCTAAAGAGCGCACACACACCCAGTGCATAGAAGCCACTATGAGGGTGACTCCATTTTGCTTCTATCCGATACACTCAATCACCCAAATTGATAATAATTATTGTACAATCAAGGTTATTTACTTACTAAAATAAGCAAGATATGATCTAACTGTAATCTTAATATTGTCCTAGCATGTCCTAACAAGACAGGAAAGTCACAGCAGAATGCAGCAATGGAAAAAAACCATGCATTGCAAAGTCATCACCCTGGAAAAAATGATCCTGCAATGGCCTACAAGTAGCTGGCCCCTCCTCTGCACTGGTTGGTCCGCAGTTGTTGTCTGCAGCTGACGAGATCTCTTGCAAGTGGGGACTAGTTCAAGGACACATCTTAGGGCGCAATCCTAACCAACTTCCCAGCAACAAGGTAAGGGCAATACAATTCCAAGGTAAGAGAACAAACATTGCCTTACCTTGAGGAGGCCTCTGTGACTGTCAACCAACTGCAGGATGTGGCACATGCCCCACTGGCACAGCTATGCCAGTGCTGGAAAACTGATTAGGATTGGGCTCTTAGAGCGCAATCCTAACTTGCGCTGGAACAGGCAAGCCAGGAGGCTTGCGCTGTATTCAGCACAGGATTTGTGGCCAGAAGCGGCTTAGCCAGAGGCAAAGGGAAACTCTTCCCCTTACCCCGGCTAAGGGCTGCTGGCGTCTATGGGTCTCCTCGGACTTGCGCCACCTCCTGGGGTGCCACAAGTCCAAGGAGAGTGGAGCAACTTGAAGTCGCTCCATTCTCCCTCAGAATGGGGGTTGGGATCCGGCATAACTGCTGGATCCCAGTCCTGCCTCCCGCTCCCCGCCCGCCCCCGGGTCTGCCCATCACCCTCCCTCCCTCTGCCCAGGAATGCCTCCCTCCCTCCTCACCCCCACGCCTACCTTTCATCCTTGCATTGGCTCATCCGAGCCGATGCAAGGAGCTGAGGGGAAGCTGGCATGGAGGCTTCCGTCAGCCTCCGCAGGCCAGTGTTTCTCAGAGCGCCAGCCTGGCTTCCTCCAGAGGAGACACAAACGTGCTTTATGGCACATTTGTGACCCTCCCAGGCTGGCCCAAGGGACTTGGGCCAGCATAGGACGCAGTTTGGATTGCACCCTTAGTGAGCTAAGTGCAAAGAGAATGGAGTTCAGAATCATCCAGAGCTTTCCCAAATGGAAGTAGCAGTCAAACTCAATTTTTTCATGCAAACGCAATGGGTGATATTCTAATGACTGCATATCATCCCCACTTCCTCCTCCCTATAGCAGTCCTATATCAGCCCTCAATCTTACATTAAAAGTAATTTGCTGGTGTGAAAACAAAACACTGAATCCATTTTAACTATGAAGACCCAAGGTATATTTTATTTTGAGATTTAATTACAGAGCACTAATAATGGAGTAACAAATGAGAAAGATAGAACAGTAATTACAGTGCAATACATCTGTCTATACAGAGTGGCATCTCGCTAAACAACAGATACAAGGTAGGGTATCTGCTCTTTCTAAAAACAAAAAATAAAAATAAAGGAAATCACAGATCGTTTTCACAAGGAACCACAGCTAATCCTAGTTTCTGAAATCTATGTGTTATGATAAATATGTTTACAAACACACTTGTCTTCCCTGTTATTCACACTTTAGTGTACTCTTGAACATGCTAAAACATTCTAGGCATACACCTAAAAAAAATAATAATATGTGAAATCAACCTTTCCTATAAGATTCTAAGCATAGTGAACTACAGTGGCTGGAAGATGGAACACAGACCTGGGGCTGTCTTTATTTCCCTGGATCATGGGAACGCACATTCGCCCATAGCCACAGTTTCAGCTATCCACGGGGGTTCCAAAACATAACCCCCGTGGATAAGGGATCACGCCTGTACTTAGTGGTTTTTGCTAGTATGAGGAAGTACCTATTCCCTGCTGTTTTGAAGGAAGCACACTTAAGTGGCAGTCACATTATGATTTCCCTTTTTTTTTTTTTTTATTTTACAGGGAACACAGATTGAGCTAGCAAAGGAAACAGTTAAACACTGCAACTCCAAACCATGCAGGAAACAAACAAGTGATGTTCTTCTATAGCTAAAGTCTTGTATTGTGCTAATCTAATAAACTATGTTCTACAGATGACTGGGAATTTCAAGGGCTAGGATTATTATAACAGTCTAACAATGTTGCACCTGAACTCAAATGTGTCATTTTTAGAGTTGCCCTTTTCTGAATTGCATAATCTTCAAACATTTATGCATCTTGCACATTTCAGCTACGGAACAAAACAGATGGATGCAAGAGATTTTTTTTTTGCCCCCCGGGAAACAGATCTGCTATTTTAAGAGAAAAATATATGCAGTAGACAAATGAAAGTTGTCCTTCAGACATTTAAAATATAGCAGTGGTTCTCAAAAGTTTAGCACTGGGTCCCACTTTTTAGAATAGGAATCTGTCAGGACCCACCGGAAGTGATATCATGACCAGAAATGACAACATCAAGCTGGAAAATTTTTAACAATCCTAGACTGCAATCTTACCCACACTTACCCAGGAATAAGTCCCATTTACTATCACTGTTAAAAGCATATACAGAGTATCCTGTTAAAAGTACAGATCTGTAACATTTCCCCAATGCAGTCACATACCATGGTAGCATCAAGTCTAATATATTAAAAATAAAATACTGAAATGAATGGGGACCCACCTGAAATTGGCTTGCGACCCACCTAGTGGGTCCCAACCCACAATTTGAGAAACACTGAAATATAGTATAATTGTACTTGCTTTCCACATGTACTTTTGCCCATTTAAAAATATTCATTAGAAACCAGCTTTTCATTTTCCATTCATGCAACAGTGCTCTATTCACAAACTTCCTGACTCCTCATCCATATGTCTCTTCCCTTGTGTATTGACAATAGATCTCAACAAATTTATATATAATTTTTAAAAGAAACAGCTCAATAACTGCATGGATTGGAAAATTTAACTTGACTGTCACAGGATTGAGAAAGGCAATAGAAGACAGACCGGAAGAATCATTTTTTTTGTGGCGGATTTGGGCAAAACTATTTGAGTAGAACTCCAATCTCTGTCTGCATCCTTACCACCATTCTACTGATTATATGTCTTATGCTTAGTCTGCATGTACAAAGGATAGAAACTGACAATTGGCAGCTCTAGATGTTATTCAGTTTAGCCCCAAGAGGTTAGATAAACTCCAACTGAAATGAAAACAATACACATATAGCCCTCACATATGCATAAATATGTTTGACTGAGGAACGTTAGAAATTTTAAATTTTTCTCATTAACGAAAAAGTCCACATCCGTGTACAGCAAAAATGTATATTATTGTGAAACAGCAAGATACCTAAACCATGAACTCATGCAAGTCACAGGATGGTGATATACGCTTTTTTGAACTTCATTTGTATTCTTAAACATCTGTATGCTACCTTTCTGATTAAAGAACTCCCAAGACAGTTAACAATGTTACAATATAACCCCATAACATACATACACACTGAGAGCATGAAAAAGAAGCCCTCAGTTGTGCAAAAGAGCAAATTTGAATGTCATACAGCACCCTTTCCCACCATGCATAAATACTTCAGTACAAGCTGGAGCCCGCACCCATACAATTATCTACGCAAGTTGACCTTGTTCACATCTGCCACTACAAGAGTTGAAGTAATCATGTCTGAAGTGCCAAAGTATAACCTAGACTTGAAGTTGCTTTTGCAACAACTAGGATCCAATCTTATCCAACTTTCCAGCACTGATGCAGCTGTGCCAACAGCACGTGTGCCGCAACCTGTTGGGGGGGGCAGTCACAGAGGTCTCCTGAAGGTCAGTGAAAATTTGTTCCCTTATCCTGAGGTTGCATTGCGGCTGCATCAGTGCTGGAAGATTGGTGAGGATTGGGCTGTAAAATACTGAACAAATTTTAACTTATTTGAACACTGTTCAGTTACTCATTCTAGTCAATTACACAAGGAGTTGCAAACGCAGTTAAACAAAAATGATGTACCTGTACAGAAGTTTTACCTGTGAATAAAGAGCATGTGCTCAGGGGAACGGAGACCAGCTAGCCCATCCCCTGCACAACACATTCCCAAAGACCCTCCCATGTAGGCCGCTGTGAGATACAGGAAGCTGGACTAGATGGGCCCATGGCCTGATCCAGTGGGGCTGTTCTTATGTTCTTAGTGTTACAGTGTCAAACACAACATGGGAGAGATTTTCCCCAACCTGGAGAAACTTTCACCACAATCAGTATTAATTACTGCAAACAGTGAATACATGGGAAAATGGAAAGGCAAATGTCCCCTTTCCAAAATTTAACTTGCAATGGGAGGATGGCAATCAGGGGATGACAAAGATATATTGCAAATTAAGACAACAAAGCACATTTTAAACATATATCCCATTTGCTCGTATGTTCCAAACATGTGAACGAAAAAAATTACTTCTTAGTCACGATACAAAGTGCTCTGTGCCTGGAACTAAGGGAAGAACCAAAGGCAGAACAATAGTTTTACAGCTCACCCACAAATCGAAAGTACTATGGAGCCACTGACGCTGCTTCTTCTCTACAAGATAATGTGCCTATATTGATGCAGTTTGCAGCAGAAAAGCAGAGCTTCCCACTTGCTATATCTTCCATCCATGCTGCCTAATTCTGAATTAATAAACTTCAGTTAAAATGGACCCAATGATATCCTCAATCCCAGTAAACCTTTGCTTCTCTAACTTACCTATACTGGTGGCTCTTTCTAAAGCACGGTTTCCCAAAGTGTGGATCATGACCCACTGGTTAGTTGTGAGGCCATGTGCAGTGAGTTGCATGCTGAGCACTCCCTCCCATCTCTGTGAGTGTTTGGTTCCAAACTGGAGCCATTCCAGAAGGGAGAGTGTTGGCCCAGCAACGCTGTTGGCCAGAATGATTTACTGGACACCTCTGGAAGCCTCTTCCAAATTGTGCCTTGCTGGTGACCTACTCTATTGAACTCCACAGGTCTCAGAATGGCCAGCAGAAGCATCCAAAAGCTACTTTCAGTTTTCAAAAGTACCTTCTGTTGACTAGAAATAGCTTTAGATGCTTTTGTGTGCCATTCTGAGGCCCACAGAGGCCAACAGAGTGGGTCACTGGCCAGGCACAATCTGGAAGAGGCCTCTGGAGGTACCCAGTAAGTCATTCTGATAGCAGCATTGCTACCTACTGCTGAGGACAAAGTGGGTCATGGCACTGGAAAGTTCTAGAGATTTCCCTCCCTAGAACTGCCCAGAACATAGGCCAGTTTCCACCAGGGTACATGAAAAACAATTCTTCAGGACAATTTGTAGTCCTGAAGGGAATCTGAAGGGAAGGGTGGAGGACTTGCACATAGATCTCCAGTGAGATTTTCTTCTGCAACGGCCACATCCTCAGGTATACTCAGGATCAGGAAGTGAGAAGTTGGCATGGGAAGGAGAGTTGGAAGGCAGAAGGCAGGACAGTCATGAGCCAGACCCAAATTAGATAGATCTAGCCCTGAATTGCTTTGAGAGGAGGCTTTTGTGAAATAAGAGCGTTTGCATTTTGAATTCCCCCATTTCAAAATCTCTACATTATTACTAGAAAGTTTAAAAAGTGAATGATAGGTTTGAGGAAGAAAGCAACAAAGCATTATTACAATGTTTGGATATAGGCAAATACCAAAATAATCTCCATTATTACTAGAAAGTTTAAAAAGTGAATGATGGCTTTCATTCACCAAGCCATCATTCACAAAGCATTATTACAATGTTTGGATACAGGCAAATATTGCCATACACAAAGTACCAGAACAGATTTAATTATCAACCTTTGATTTTAAAGGCCTTAATTAGGAGTTCAGACAGCAATTGATTGGCATGTAAATAAAAAAACTTTAGTAGCTAAATAAGTAACAGGTGGAAAGTTAATGAATTTATACATAAACAAGGTTTAAGATCAGGTTATCTAAAGGATCTCCTCCTTCCTCACAATCCGACCCACATCCTTAGGTCATCAGAGAAAGTGGGGGATACTAGAAGAAGAGCTTGTGGAATGTAGGTTGTGGAATGCCCTTCCTGAGGAATTGCTAACTGCTTCATACTTGAGGGTATTCTGGCAAGGTAAGACATACTTATTTCAACTGGCTTTTAGTTAGGTCTCCAGGTTTTTAGTATTGTTATGTCCTTTCCCTTAGTATAAGCTATGGCTGGCTGTTGCCTGTATCCTATTTTAAGCCTCACTTTTAGTTATTTTAATGAACTATTAATTGTGGTGTTTTAGTATTTTCTATTTATATTAGTAAAAATATTTTTACTTTTTACTAATGTAAAACTGTGTTGTATTTTAACTGTGTATTTTCTATTTATTGTAATTTTAACACTATTCTGTAAGCCACTTTGAGTTACCCATTCGAGATACAAAAAGCAGATATAGACTTCAAATAAAGATACCTTTGATTAGATATGCAAATAGAAATGAAATAATAGGTTTCAAAAGCTCTCCTTTGTTTGTCCCGCTCCTCACAGTGTACTGTTTATGGACAGGGTGAAATAACTGCATTTAAAAATAACTTGCCAGCCCCAGAACACTGCTTAATCAGATACCTTCCTGTGTCCTTGTTCCTTCTTCAGGTCACAGTCAGAAACTTGCCCTTCCAAGTTATGCTTACACATTTGTTTCTGAAGTAAAATAATAATTTATGAAACAAAGGAAAAACAGGTGCAATGAGGTTCACTGCACTGTGTTAGGCACTATCTATACCTAGCAGTCTCTTAGGTATAGTAAAGAAGGAAACAATGAAGAATATTGGCAGGGGTGGTAAATCGTTAGAAATAATGCTATTCCAAGAGTAATATGGCGATAGTTGATGTCAAGCTCCATAATCCATATTACACAAAATGTTGACATGATAAGCCACCTGGATTCTAAAGGATGCGCCTTATCTTTCTTAATAATCTATAGATTGGGTGGTAATACTTAGATCCCAGATGCTCAATGACAGGATAGAATCTAATGGTTGTTGAGGTGGTGCGTGTCAATAATCCACAGATTATAAACTCCCAAGTATAGATTTCATGGCCTTATTACAGTCCTTCACTCATTCCTTATAATGAAAGACTGTCTCCAGGAAGAATGATTATAATGCTGCTAGAATGTGGTTTTGCATCGATAATCTGAAATCTGTTGAAAAAGAATTTCCTGAATAGTAAAGAAAAGAACTACAAAGAAGTAATACAAATTATTATAACCTACTGCAGATACTCACCTACAGGAGTATCTGTAGAAATTTCTGTCAATATATCAAGCTTAGATAATCACTCCGCCTTATCTCTGAGGTCACTTAGGGGGCAGAGCTTTTAAAGCAACTTCAGAGAAGCAGCATTGCTTTTCAAGTGGAACCTACTGGAGAAGCAATGCAGGGATAATTAGAGGGTCGTTAATCTCCAAGGCAACCCCTGGAAAGCTGCAGCCAAAGTTAACCTTTTCACTGCTCCTGAGATGTTCACTGAATTGAAGCAAGCCTTCTTCTCTAAGTTTACAGAGCCTGCTTGCATTTTGCAGAGATCTGTTTTTTTAAACACCAGGATGTAATCCTCATTTCCATTTGAAACTAAGTCCCAGACTACAGTTCAGTGCACCATTACTTAAGAATAATATCCATGGAAAGCAATGGATCTGCTTCGAGTAAATAGGGTTGCAACTATGTGCAGCTGCACTTACAGTCATTCCTTATTGCTTGTCTCTCTGCTGTGAATTGAATTGCACGCTCCCAGTTATATAAGTTGTATGTTACATGTAGAGCCTCTGGTTTAGCACACAAGGTACCTTAAAGAAGGATTTGATTAATGGTTCTCCTGCAGTGGTTCCCAAACTTTTTTACCTCTAGGCAGTCCATTTCCATAAATTTTACCCCTCATATTAGCTAAATATTTGTAATAAATATGAATATAAGCCCTCATCTCCTCCATATGAAAACCTATACTTCATGTATTCATCACAGTATTTTCTCTTTTTATCTGTTTGAAGAACTGAAGACTCTGCCTTTGCACTGTTTTGCACCAGAAGTGTCCTGATAAATTCTGGGTGATTGATCACTTTCCAAATTATGTTTCAGCTTTTTTACTGTGCTGGTTTTCAATCACTGATTCATACATGAATTGATGACCAAAAACTAGTTATTGGTGGGGCTTTCACAGCCAACTAGCTACCTCCCTACCTGCCTTGCTGGCCCTGCAAGGCATTCTGGAGCACTATTTGCCTTTTTCTGCAATTATTCAATTCTTTTTCAAGCACTCCTAAAGGTCATGTCGAGTACCCTGGGGGTACATGCACCCCAGGTTGGGAACCACTGTTCTACTGTTGTTAACAGTGCACTTACTCTGATAGTGTTTACAAAAACATTGTGAAGACCAGTTTTTATAAAGGTAAAGAATAAAAATGTATCTTATGATCTTTTACTATATTTTTAATAAATTAGAAACTGTACAGTTCTTAGGTAACAGTTACTGGTAGGTTATTTTTTAGAATCTGGCCTCAGATAAAATCAGACAAAACTATAGTCAGATACCATCCCCTAAGTTAACCCCCAACTTATCCAAGGGTCATAAAAAATTCCATGATTTGGGCTCAAAAACCTGTCCTCAGCTTATCTGTGAGACTGACTTATAGGCAAGTATCTATGGCATATATACATACCAGGTAGCTCGCAATATATATTGCTAGATGATTCCATCATGACATATCCTAGTTTTTTTTTTTAAACTCATAAAACAATAGTATACTAGTAAAAACAACCTGTATATTCATTTCCCTTGAAGGATTCCCTATATGAACTGGGGGGAGAGGGGAAGAATTTCAGTTATGAATACACACACACAGCCTGAATACCTGAATCAGACTGCTGTTCCATTTAGCTCAGTATCGACAATGCTGCTTGCAGCAGCTCTTTTGACTTACAGGTAGGGACTTCTCTCTGCCCCATTTGGAGATAATAGGAACTGAACTGGGAACTTCTGCAGGGAAAGTATGCACATTATCACTGAACTATGACCCCTCTCCTAGCTGTTTGTGCATTTTTTTCTAGCTAGGCCATTGCTACCTGCTAGCACATACATACCTGCGAACACTTTTGTCTTATCGTATGCCCAAATATTGTGTCTGCATCTCTAATTCATGCCACTCGTTCTCCTGGAACAACTGTAATTCACCCTTCTTTGCCTGCTACCTGCTTCTTCCAGTTGTTCCTCTTAACTGAATCTTTATTTTCCTCCTATTACATTCCTACTTCTACCCTTTGAAAAAATTACACACAGGGCTGGCCCATCCATGAGGCGAAGGAGATCACCTTACTCAGTAGTTTGGCCCACCTCCATCTGCTCACTTGGTTCCATTGCTTCTGAGGCTGCTGCTGCTCCTCCTCTCACTCTCTGGATGGAAAAGGAAGTGGGGAAAGGAGCAGAAGAGTAAACACAATGGAGAAAAGAAATCTCACCCATCATTCTCCTCCACACTTCCTTTTCTGTTCCGCTCTACCTCTCTTCCTTTTCCAACAAAGAGGTAGAGTATGGCACATCACCAGGGAAGAGAGGACAATATTTAGCATGTTGCCTCAGGACTCTGATTACACAGATGCAGCTTTCAGTTTATCCTTAGCCTCTTTTTGTCTTCTACTTTATAAGAGATACATTTAGTCTGCTGACCCGTTTGTTTCAGACTACACCTTCCTCATATTCCAGCCCTCATACTTCAAACTGTAACAGTTAAAGGCAACAGACACAGGACGCCTGAGAGGTAACATGTGACACTCTAAAAACATGTATCCTTCTGTATTTAAAAGTATGGCAAATTATTTTCTCCTTGATCTGGTTCCAACTTGCTATAGGTGATCATCATTTAGAAAGTATTTTTTGGTTGTTTTTGTCTAAGACTTGCACAACTGGAAAGTCAACTTTTTAGCTATTCCAAAGTGACTTTAATGTAAACTACCTTGTTCATAAATGGTTCTCATGCTATGTAGTGTAGTCTTTCGAGACTGAAGGTTGCCAACCACCAGATCTACTAGGCAAACAGTCATGCAACGTCTATAGGTAACAAAGGGATAGTGTTAGAAATCAGCTTTGTTAAATTATTAATGCTTAGCTAACTGACAAACTATATTGACTTGCAATGCATTTTGAACAGTTCAGCATTTCTAGTTTTTACTACTTAGCCTGTTTTACAGATTATTGTATTTAATTCTTCCCTGAATATTGCATTTCATTTTATATATATGTAAAAGCTCCAGGTGTGGCCTTGAATGTTCTTGAGATACACAGTAAGAGGTGAATCCAAATAACAAAATTATGATAATACAATTTGATTATAATGGAGAAAATAAGAATAATACTGAAAACTCAATTATTCTGGCCATTTTAACTGGGAGCTACTACAATTTCTAGGCATCTGTTCCTCAAAACCCATCTAAAATGAATTTAATTTGGTATGACACACATATTTGCTATAGCAACTTATGCATTTCTTTTTAACTTCTTTTCCTTTCCTCAAAGCACATTGTTGCTTATATTCTTCATTGGCTGTACCATTTGAAAATGAAATTTTACCTTACAAGAGTCTTGTGTAAAACTTTACTATGTTACGCCACCTAAAAGAGACCACAGTAGCACCAAATTCATATTGGGGGGGGGGGAGACTTGGAGGGAGGAGTTATTGTACTAAGCTACTACTAAGGTTTTCCACAGTTCCCTTTTCAAACAAGTTTCATAAGCCTTTTTTCCCCCTTCCATTTCCTTCTTATTTCATCACTTCTATAAGACAGGAGAAAAAGAGTAAAAAGGTTCAGTCACTTAAATTTCTTTAATCTAGAAAGAGACAGCACAAAAATAGAGTACAAGAAATAGAGTGTAGAGTTATATTCTCCTTCCTTTTCTGTTGTACCCTTAAGAATTTTCTTTTGTTCTCAATGCAAATGGTCATTGGTTCATCTTCTCTCACCCGGGACAGTTATGTCACATCACTTGACTAATATGCATGCATTTGCTACTAAAAGACATTTTAACTGAGAGCTGTCACATCCGTCATCTCCACTCGGGCTGGTTAAAATTTTTATCTGCCGTCTTGAATTAATTTCAACTCGCCTGAGCGCAGCAGGGGACTTTAGAGTGGTTGGTTAAATTCTTCATTTTAAAAGACCATTATAGTAAGTCTTCCTATTTAGATTTTTTTTTTTATTCCTGCCTTTAATTTTTGCACCACATTACGGAAACAATGAGGTAATTATATATCTAGTGAGGAGGAAAAACTAGAGGGAGGGAAAGAAAAGTCCTCAATTTTGACATTTTTTCTATGATGCACTCTCTGCTTTCTTGTTTTTACACACTTCCTGGCTGGTTTGAAAATTAGCTCTCTGCTTGGTTAAGTATATCAGACTAAGATAAAATATACAAAACATAAAGTGAAAATTAAAAAGGGCATTAACTGACAATCACCATAAAGAGAGGTCAGGGAAACAAAAACCAAGTAAAAATCTAGTCACCAAAATACTTCATCCATATTACATTTGAGACAAGACAATGTAATCAAATCAACCACTGCTTTAAATCTTCTTTTTACTTTTAAGGAGGATGTGTTATAAAGATATAGTTTGTATTTATATAGGTAAGTGAAAATGACCAAGCTATGTACTGGAGGAGAGGGATGTCCAAAGATAGCCAAAATATCGAAGAGTGCAATCCTATCTCACCGCTGAACTGCCAAAAGTCCCCTGCGCCAGCTCCCAAGGGTCACAAATGTGCACATTCGCATTGACCCAGGACTCAGCTGGACCGGCGCAGAGACTTGTGTTGGCTCCTGAAGGCCAGATCTAGCCAGGGTAAGTTTGCACTGGCCAAGGCAGGCTGGCACAGGGGGTGGGAGAGGGTGGCAGGAAGGAAGAATGGCGGTGGGGTGGGAATGTTTTGGGGCGAGGGAGGGTGGGATAGGAGGTGGGATAGGAGGGTGGATAAGAGGTAACACAAAACTTAGGCTCAGCCTGTGCCCTACTGGTTGGTGACCAGTATCCCTGATTTTCCAACACAGTTTATCAAAGCCAGGTACAAAATTGGTGACAATTCAGCCAGGGTAGGAGATGAACAATGGGGCCCTTCAAGATGAAGAACAGGGCATAAGCTTTCTAAAATTGTCTGGAGAGTTAGAAAACATTTGGAAACAAAAGAAAATATTTACCCAGCATGCAATTAATTCATGGAACTTCTTGTCACGTGATGGGGTTATTGTGTCTGGCCTAGATTCCTTTAAAAGGGAATTGGACAGATTTATGGAGGAAAAGTCCATCAGAATTTACAAGCCATGATGGGTACTTGTAACCTCCTAGTTTTAGAAGTAAGCTACCTCAGAACAGTGGCGTAGCTAGCCACGTTGGAGCCAAGTGAAAAGTTATATCTGGGTAAGTTACATCTGGGTGTGACTTCATACCCATTTTTTTTAATTGAAAAATTTTAAAAAATCAACCACCTCCCCTTAGACCCCCCCCGCCCGGCTCACCCCACAAGAGATACGAGCAGTGATTGTGTCTCTGGTCACTTGCTCCCCTTGCTCCACCGCTTTCCCCCACCCCCAGTTTCCTCCTTCTTGTCCCTCAAGCCACCCCTCCCAGTTGCCTCCAATGTGAGACATAGGAAGCTGGACAAGATGGGCCTTTGGTCTGATCTAATGGAGCTCTTCGTACGTTCTTATGGCTTCCTCATTTATTTATCATTTATCATTGCAGTCTTCAAAACTGTTGGTATCTTGCCTTGTCAGAGAGCAATGCTTATAATCACCATCCACCAACTGGCCATCCTACCTCTTCTTGCTTTAATTAGTGGGACAGACAAGGATGCAGGTGGTGGTTGGCCTCCAATCTTCAAGAACCTTTTCCATATTCTCAAGCTGCATAAGTTGAAAAGTATCCATAGCAACAGGACAAGCAGAATCCACAGGCACGTCTACAAACTTCAGGATTGAAATGAACTAAAATAAACAATAACGATATCTGTGCACTAACTAGAACAAAGATAGAAAAGCAAGTTACAGAATGGAAAATGTTCAGAGTATATTTAATATACAGTCAAGTGTCAAAATATCACCTTGCACTATGGTAAAAATAAATACAAAACCAAATATTGTACCATTGCATACTTTAAGAGACCATTCCACCAATTCATCTCAAATCAATATTATACTTATATAGAAAACAGAATTCAGAGCAGGTCTATATACAGACCAGAATACTACTTCAAAAATTGGCTTCAGGGTGTGTGTCTGTCACACATAGGCACAAATTTAAAATTATTTTGAAAGTATGATTGTGAAATTCCTTGAAGTTTAAAGTCAAAATTCATGATATTAAGGCTGCAATACTATGCACATTTACCTTGGAGTAAGTCATTTGAACTCATTGTTCTTACTTTTAAGTGTACATTGTTAAACACACTTCCTTTCCTTTTCATGCTAGTACAGGGGTGTCCAAAGTTTTTGGCAGGAGGGCCACATCATCTCTCTGACACTGTGTTGGCAGCCAGGGAAAAGAAGAATTAATTTACATTTAAAATTTGAATAAATTTACATAAGTTCACATAAATTAATATATTAAAGATGAACTTATAAGAACGCATGAAGGTCTTGCAATAACTCAAGGCCTATAAAAGGCCTTGCACAAAGCAAGGCTGGCCTTTCCTTTGCTGCCACTACTGCATCACAGATGTGAAACAGCAAGCAGTGGAGAGAGCCCTCATCCCACACCTCACATGAGAAGTCAAGCAGTTGCCCTCACACTGAGAGAAGTTGCGTCAGGCCAGTGCAGGCTCCAGCAAGTCTCCATAGGGCCACAGGCTCATTGGAGACTGGGGGTCCCTGAGGGCCACATTGGGAATCCTCGAGGGCCACAAGTGGACCCGGGGCCAGGGTTTGGGCACCCCTGTGCTACTACAACAAAAAAGAGAGGCAAACACAAAAACACCCCTATTACCCACACTAAGAGAAACTATTGGGTGTGTGCTCTGTGCAACATCCCCCAAATGTGGGCAAGAGACTATCTAAGTTTTCTGTCCCTTCTCCTCTGTCCCCACCTTGCAACAGCTCCTCCTGCACCTCTTGCTGCTGCTGCTTTAATAAAGTTCAGCTGGTATAGCAGCTGAGGCAGCTTTACAGCATTCCTTTCAGCTGCAGGAACAAATTTTTAGTCACTGTGGCAACCTGGTGGTCTGAATTTATTGATTCCTGCCATAAGGACTGGATTATCTACAAAACGTATCTAAAATCCTATAGTTGACAATTTTAAGGCTTTTCACACTATTCTCTTACAAAAAATAAATATGGATGATCTATTTTTAAAAGTTTCTCTTTTAGCACTGCTTACCATTGCAAAATACACATGACAAGGTTGTCCTCTGGGCTAGAGAGCTGTGGGAGTGGAAGTTTATTACTGGTAATCTGCATACGTAACAGGTATCCTCGGGGGGGGGGGACGACTTTGAACGTTTTGGGACAAGCGGGGCCTGTACAAGAGGGACGGGCTCCATTTGAACCAGAATGGAACCAGACTGCTGGCGCATAACATTAAAAAGGTGGCAGAGCAGCTTTTAAACTGATCCCTGGGGGAAAGCCGACAGGAGCCGAGGGGCATCCGGTTCGGGACTCCTCATCCCTATGGGATGAGGATGGGGAGGTTAGAGAACAACAAGACAAAGGCAGAGTAGGAGAAGAAATTGGGAAAGGTAGGGTGATGGGATGTGATAGACGGTTTGGCACAATGAGAGGATGCGGGGACAAAGGAGCGAATAAGCAGCCCATCCTGGGGCATTCCGTGTATAAATGCTTTTATGCGAATGCCCGAAGTCTACGAGCAAAGGTGGGAGAACTGGAATGTCTGGTGACAAGGGAAAATATTGACATAGTGGGCGTAATGGAAACCTGGTGGAATGCGGAGAATCAGTGGGATACCGCAATCCCGGGCTATAAACTCTACAGGAGGGACAGGCAGGGGCGTGTTGGAGGTGGGGTGGCCCTCTATGTTAAGGAAGGGATAGAATCCAGCAAAGTAGAGATTGAAGGTGGGTCCGACTCCACCGTAGAATCTCTGTGGGTTAAATTACCAAGCTTGTGCAGCGATGTAATACTGGGGGCGTGCTATCGTCCTCCAGACCAGAAATCTGATGGGGACCTTGAAATGAGGAAACAGATCAGGGAGGTGACAAGGAAGGACAGGGTTGTAATCATGGGGGACTTCAATTATCCTCATATTGACTGGGTCAATTTGTGTTCTGGTCACGATAAGGAAACCGGATTTCTTGACGTGCTAAATGACTGTGGCTTAGATCAGCTAGTCACGGAGCCCACCAGAGGACAGGTGACTCTGGATTTAATTTTGTGCGGTACGCAGGACCTGGTTAGAGATGTAAACGTTACTGAGCCATTGGGGAACAGTGATCATGCTGCAATCCGTTTTGACGTGCACGTTGGGGGAAAAATACCAGGCAAATCTCTAACAAAAACCCTTGACTTCCGACGGGCGGACTTCCCTCAAATGAGGAGGCTGGTTAGAAGGAGGTTGAAAGGGAGGGTAAAAAGAGTCCAGTCTCTCCAGAGTGCATGGAGGCTGCTTAAAACAACAGTAATAGAGGCCCAGCAGAGGTGTATACCGCAAAGAAAGAAGGGTTCCACTAAATCCAGGAGAGTGCCCGCATGGCTAACCAGCCAAGTTAGAGAGGCTGTGAAGGGCAAGGAAGCTTCCTTCCGTAAATGGAAGTCTTGCCCTAATGAAGAGAATAAAAAGGAACATAAACTGTGGCAAAAGAAATGTAAGAAGGTGATAGGGGAGGCCAAGCGAGACTATGAGGAACGCATGGCCAGCAACATTAAGGGGAATAATAAAAACTTCTTCAAATATGTTAGAAGCAGGAAACCCGCCAGAGAAGCGGTTGGCCCTCTGGATGGTGAGGGAGGGAAAGGGGAGATAAAAGGAGACTTAGAGATGGCAGAGAAATTAAATGAGTTCTTTGCATCTGTCTTCACGGCAGAAGACCTCGGGCAGATACCGCTGCCCGAACGGCCCCTCCTGACCGAGGAGTTAAGTCAGATAGAGGTTAAAAGAGAAGATGTTTCAGACCTCATTGATAAATTAAAGATCAATAAGTCACCGGGCCCTGATGGCATACACCCAAGGGTTATTAAGGAATTGAAGAATGAAGTTGCAGATCTCTTGACTAAGGTATGCAACTTGTCCCTCAAAACGGCCACGGTGCCAGAAGATTGGAGGATAGCAAATGTCACGCCTATTTTTAAAAAGGGAAAGAGGGGGGACCCGGGAAACTATAGGCCGGTCAGCCTAACATCCATACCGGGTAAGATGGTGGAATGCTTCATCAAAGATAGGATCTCAAAACACATAGACGAACAGGCCTTGCTGAGGGAGAGTCAGCATGGCTTCTGTAAGGGTAAGTCTTGCCTCACGAACCTTATAGAATTCTTTGAAAAGGTCAACAGGCATGTGGATGCGGGAGAACCCGTGGACATTATATATCTGGACTTTCAGAAGGCGTTTGACACGGTCCCTCACCAAAGGCTACTGAAAAAACTCCACAGTCAGGGAATTAGAGGACAGGTCCTCTCGTGGATTGAGAACTGGTTGGAGGCCAGGAAGCAGAGAGTGGGTGTCAATGGGCAATTTTCACAATGGAGAGAGGTGAAAAGCGGTGTGCCCCAAGGATCTGTCCTGGGACCGGTGCTTTTCAACCTCTTCATAAATGACCTGGAGACAGGGTTGAGCAGTGAAGTGGCTAAGTTTGCAGACGACACCAAACTTTTCCGAGTGGTAAAGACCAGAAGTGATTGTGAGGAGCTCCAGAAGGATCTCTCCAGACTGGCAGAATGGGCAGCAAAATGGCAGATGCGCTTCAATGTCAGTAAGTGTAAAGTCATGCACATTGGGGCAAAAAATCAAAACTTTAGATATAGGCTGATGGGTTCTGAGCTGTCTGTGACAGATCAGGAGAGAGATCTTGGGGTGGTGGTGGACAGGTCGATGAAAGTGTCGACCCAATGTGCGGCGGCAGTGAAGAAGGCCAATTCTATGCTTGGGATCATTAGGAAGGGTATTGAGAACAAAACGGTTAGTATTATAATGCCGTTGTACAAATCGATGGTAAGGCCACACCTGGAGTATTGTGTCCAGTTCTGGTCGCCGCATCTCAAGAAAGACATAGTGGAAATGGAAAAGGTGCAAAAGAGAGCGACTAAGATGATTACGGGGCTGGGGCACCTTCCTTATGAGGAAAGGCTACGGCGTTTGGGCCTCTTCAGCCTAGAAAAGAGACGCTTGAGGGGGGACATGATTGAGACATACAAAATTATGCAGGGGATGGACAGAGTGGATAGGGAGATGCTCTTTACACTCTCACATAATACCAGAACCAGGGGACATCCACTAAAATTGAGTGTTGGGCGGGTTAGGACAGACAAAAGAAAATATTTCTTTACTCAGCGCGTGGTCGGTCTGTGGAACTCCTTGCCACAGGATGTGGTGCTGGCGTCTAGCCTAGATGCCTTTAAAAGGGGATTGGACGAGTTTCTGGAGGAAAAATCCATTATGGGGTACAAGCCATGATGTGTATGCGCAACCTCCTGATTTTAGAAATGGGTTAAGTCAGAATGCCAGATGTAGGGGAGGGCACCAGGATGAGGTCTCTTGTTATCTGGTGTGCTCCCTGGGGCATTTGGTGGGCCGCTGTGAGATACAGGAAGCTGGACTAGATGGGCCTATGGCCTGATCCAGTGGGGCTGTTCTTATGTTCTTATGTTCTTATGTTCTTATGACCAGTCCTCAAGTATTTCCTCCTCAACAGGTAGTTCCAGTTCAGGTTTTCCATTCTTATTTGTGTAACATTCCTATTTTAAAGTGTGTCCATGATCTCCGTGATGCTACTAACTCTATAAATGTATAACTAATATTATTGGGAGGTCAGTATTCTGTATCTTTTCCATATACAAACACGCACATGGTCAAAACCAAACACCACGCATAGTGTTACATTAAAACCGAGCCCAACTGAGATTAAAATAAAAGCTACAGATCAGTAAGATTAGTTCTCTCTCTTTTCATGCAGATTCACACTTTTCTCATAGAATAAGCTGTGACTCGGCATATTAAGGCATGATAGGAAACCTTCACATGAAAGTAGGAAGGAGAAAAGCATTTCTTTTTTTTTTACACTCACACACACCCCATTTATTAACTAATACACCATGATTAACTGTCACATCTATTCCCATTTTACAATATGCTTAAAGGCTCTGCAAATACCTCAATACAGCAGCATTCTGTTCTTCCTCCTCTTTATGAGGTAACAAAAAGCTACTGACAGCAATTTGTAGATTTTCCTTGTACCCCATGCCCAACTCGCTGGATTCAAACATGCACAGCTCATGAATAAGCAAACAGGTGCAAAGGACAGGGTCTGCCAAACCCTCAGCAAGCATGAGGTACACATGTATCTTGCTGATTGTGGCACGCCACTGATAGAAGACAACAAGGCCAGACAATAGGTAGGGTCAGTAGGTGGCTCTTTGATGTTTTCTGACTCCTGACATAGCAGTCGCGTGGGAGTTTGCAGATTGGGAGGGAGAAATGTTGTCCTTTCCACTCTGGAACATTAAAGCATTGGGATAGACAGGCAGCTCTGAATGCATCTGGGACACAGAATCTGTTTTTCTTATTAATAACTTACCACAGAGAGGCACATGCAATCATCATATATTTACCCCCACTCCTCTTGTCCCTTTGAAAGTAAGGAGACGATTAGTCAGATGAAGTCCATAATAAAATACACACAGTTCTTTTTGTAAAATGCTTTCCATTTTACAGCCTCTTTTGTAGAATAATGAGATCCTTAATAAGAAAAACACATATCCTTAGATGAAGAATACATAATACCCTTTCAACCATGACAAAGCAACAAAGAGACTGAAATCTAATCTAAGAATGCAGACATAGTTCTCTGGATCCTCTTCTTTTTCTTCTTTTTAAAAAACCCAGTCATGAATTTTTTAAAATTTTAATCCAAACACATGGAATAACAATGCAAGTTTACAACAGATACTTTACAAAAGATTGGCAGCAGCCTAGTTATGTCCATAAGCTTCTGATTACAAGGTAGCAACAAATTCATTTCAGTTTGCATGGGCAACGTAACAGCTAGTCAAGCAAGACAATGATATATTAAGTTCAGCCTCCTGACAAATGGACAAAGTGAGCATGATGGAAATTGCACCTTTTTAGTTATATTTTCAAACCCAACCAATGTATAATTTAAATGCTGGCCCTGAGATGTCCATGAGATCAGTCTGCTGAGTCATCAACTGAAAGGCACATTTCTTGCACTCCATGTCCCTTCCATAATATCTGAAACTTTGTTTCATGACTCAGTTTATTAAAACAATTAATGATTGGGTTTATTTAAAAATAAAAATAAAAAGAGGATTCAGAGAACTATGTCTAAATTCTTAGATCAGATTTCAGAGTTCCAGATAATTAACAGCCCAATCCTGAGCTGAGTCAGGGAATTAGAGGACAGGTCCTCTCATGGATTGAGAACTGGTTGGAGGCCAGGAAGCAGAGAGTGGGTGTCAGTGGGCAATTTTCACAATGGAGAGAGGTGAAAAGCGGTGTGCCCCAAGGATCTGTCCTGGGACCGGTGCTTTTCAACTTCTTCATAAATGACCTGGAGACAGGGTTGAGCAGTGAAGTTTGCAGACGACACCAAACTTTTCCGAGTGGTGAAGACCAGAAGTGATTGTGAGGAGCTCCAGAAGGATCTCTCCAGACTGGCAGAATGGGCAGCAAAATGGCAGATGCGCTTCAATGTCAGTAAGTGTAAAGTCATGCACATTGGGGCAAAAAATCAAAACTTTAGATATAGGCTGATGGGTTCTGAGCTGTCTGTGACAGATCAGGAGAGAGATCTTGGGGTGATGGTGGACAGGTCGATGAAAGTGTCGACCCAATGTGCGGCGGCAGTGAAGAAGGCCAATTCTATGCTTGGGATCATTAGGAAGGGTATTGAGAACAAAACGGCTAGTATTATAATGCCGATGTACAAATCGATGGTAAGGCCACACCTAGAGTATTGTGTCCAGTTCTGGTTGCCGCATTTCAAAAAAGACATAGTGGAAATGGAAAAGGTGCAAAAGAGAGCGACTAAGATGATTAAGGGGCTGGGGCACCTTCCTTATGAGGAAAAGCTATGGCGTTTGGGTCTCTTCAGCCTAGAAAAGAGGCGCCTGAGGGGGGACATGATTGAGACATACAAAATTATGCAGGGGATGGACAGAGTGGATAGGGAGATGCTCTTTACACTCTCACATAATACCAGAACCAGGGGACATCCACTAAAATTGAGTGTTGGGCGGGTTAGGACAGACAAAAGAAAATATTTCTTTACTCAGCGTGTGGTCGGTCTGTGGAACTCCTTGCCACAGGATGTGGTGCTGGCGTCTAGCCTAGACGCCTTTAAAAGGGAATTGGACAAGTTTCTGGAGGAAAAATCCATTATGGGGTACAAGCCATGATGCGTATGCGCAACCTCCTGATTTTAGAAATGGGTTATGTCAGAATGCCAGATGCAAGGGAGGGCACCAGGATGAGGTCTCTTGTTATCTGGGGTGCTCCCTGGGGCATTTGGTGGGCCGCTGTGAGATGCAGGAAGCTGGACTAGATGGGCCTATGGCCTGATCCAGTGGGGCTGTTCTTATGTTCTTATGACCGGGACGCAGGGCTGCAGCAGCATCCTGCACGCTCCGGGCAGTCACCAGCCGCTCCTCAGGAGAAGGGGACTTTTATCCCCTTCCCCCAGGTAAAGATAGTAGCCCTGCAACGGGGCTACTCAATTTACTGCCAAAAAGGTTGGGGCCAATCAAGACCCTCTGTGTAGGGCAGCGAGCCCAACAAGGAGGCTCTGGATTCGGTGGAGCAAAGCTCCACCAGTCCTGCCACCCTCCCTCCCTGCCCTCTCAAACTGACACACCTCCTCTCTGCCCTCTCCCCTCCCAAGAACGCTTCCTCCCCACCCTCTCCTCGCCCTCCCTCCGCCTCCCCCCACGCCCCTGCTTACCTCTCTGCTGCTCGGCGGTCCATGTGACTGCCAAGCAACAGAGCTTCGGTTGCCACCCGGTGGTAGCCCAGCGCCAGCCAGTGCTGGGCTACCAACGGCTCTCGTTCGGCTGTAGGGCCTGAAAATGTGCCTTATGGCATGCTTGCGACAGTTCAGGATTGTGCCCTAAATGTCCAGTTAAGTGGTAACCTGTTTGACAGCGCTTGTATTTGAACGTGTAAAGTGTTACACAAATATATATATGGTGTTGGGTAATTGTCAGGAGAGCACAACCCAGGCCACTAACATGACTTGAACCAAGACTGATGGCAAGAGGCCACAGATCTTACAGGCCTACAAGAAGGCCACACTTGTGATTTGTCTGATCATTCCCCTCCACCAACAATCAGGCTAGCTTGGAAGAAGCCTCGCCCAGCTCTTATTCTTTAGAAAATTGCAAGGGTAGCCACAGCTTGCTTGCAGAGCACATTTGACCCTGTGAACAAAAATCAAATCCTGAGATCCAAAGACGGATCTCCAAACCATAGCTGACTTCACAAACTCCATGGCCAAATTTGATCAAGGATTCTGCCATGAAACAACTGGGCTCCAGAGCTTGTCATGAATTCTTTCTTGTACCCTTGGTAAATTGCAAAACAACAGCAACACCCATTTAGAGTAGGGGAATAAGCTATTGAAGGAATTCAAGTCACAAAAGGCGGTCCCTTGATGAGCTCACTCATTAAGTGAGCTCCCTCATCAAGTGGAGCGATGAGCTTATTCCACAAAAAAATCCCATAGAATTCTATAGGTAGTATAAAAAACTGGGTGACCAGCAGGGTTCCTGCTAAGTGGTGTGACCAAGTAACAGTACAGTGTTAAATCGTGGTGTTCCCAGAAGTTCAGTGATGACATATGACATCATTGCCAGCATTCACAGGCACCACTGTACCGCCACACAGCCAAGTAAGGGGTCCCCAAAGCAGCTCTCATTGGCTTCAGTAGCAGTCAATCATATCTAGGATAAAAAGGGCTGTAGCAACACAGCGCTAAAGAAAGCAATGTTTAGGAAGATTTGTTTCTATGATTTATTTTAATATCATAGAAATATTACCAAACAAGTTATTATTTAAAGGTATTATTTAGAAGCAGATCAGCCCTGGCTCTACCACTTTATTCTCAAATGGAGAATTCTTTTCTGTTGCTATTACGCCTAAAAAAACTAATTGCAAATCCAGTGAAAACTAAAAATTTGTCAGTAAGAGCGTAATCCTAACTTGCGGTGGGGCAGGTAGACCAGAGCAGACAGAGGTTGCTCTGCACTGCAAGGAACTGGGGTCAGAATTCAGCATAAGTAGCCCTGCCTCCCGCCCGCCTCCGGGAACGCCCGCCACCTGAAATGTCTCCTCCCTGCCTCCTCCTCCCACACCCCCAGATCCGTGCTGGTCGAGCTGAGTCGATGCAACTCGCCTCTCCCCAGGGCCTGCGTTGGCGTGGGGAGGCCAGCACACATCCGTTCACCAGCCCATCTTCCCTCAGAGTGGCGCAAATGTGCCTTATGGCACGTGACTTGTGCCAGCCTAACCAGGAGTTAGGACTGCACTGTACCTTGCATAACTATCGCCCTAACCACATAAAAATCCATAACTAGATTTGTTTTTGAGTTACATTGGGTTAAGGTAAAACTATCCATTTGAAACTTTCATGCTAGGGGGGACATACAAAGAGGAGATGGATCACCATGGGTATTCCAGACTTGCTCAAACATCACATATCTGCCTTTATTTTTACTTTGATCTTCTTGGATTTGCCACATTACAGCTAGCATGTCTGGCACTACTTTGGAAAAGCTTTTAACTCTGATATTTTTGTCACCTAAGAAAAAGCTCTGCTGGGAACTACAGTCTTTTAATTGCTACATATGGAATGTGGAGTCTAGATAATGGTCCAAATTCTCATTTACCCTTAACGCTTTTATTTGGTTCTAGCACTACTTAGAAACCTTAAATGGAATACAAATTACACCTAAGCCCATTTAAAGCAATTTAATGCTGGCAGAACAGTGTAAACAGATCCAAGTGTAAATGAGAATAAGATATACCTTATTGGACAGACATCTATAATAAGCACTGTTTCGCTAGACAAAATTGTATATTTGGCATAACTTCATTCCTATCCCCTCCCCCATCAATATTCTTACTTTCTTTTTGAGTACAACAATATGAGACTCCTTCTGTGAAAGAAAAAAATATTAAAATTAGTAAACTATGACAGGACATTCTCCACTGACATTGTGCCTTTACTTCAATTTACATGTATGAAGAATAATAGAAATAATATGAATCCAATCATTTTGTATTTTGAAATGCATCACTTTTCTATTCCAGCTCCTCAACATGCTACCCTATACCAGCCATTTTCAACCACTGTGCCATGGCACACTGTTGTGCCGCAATGGTCTGTAGGTGTGCTGCAGGAGTTTGGGGAGGGTCATTTGTTAGTCGGGTCACTGGGGGACGTGAACCCCTGCTGTCAATGGGTGTCAGTTGTCAACAAATGGATGGTGCGCCTTGGCAATTTTAGCACCTAATCAGTGTGCTGTGAGATGAAAAAGGTTGAAACTCACTGCTACCATCAACCACTCGTAGAAATGGATGTTTCAGAATACACAGATAGTGTTACAGCTTAAGGATTTATTTCCGCTGACATTGGAAAAATATTCTGTGTTGTTTGCGGCCATACATTTGTGGCATCAAAAATAGCTTTTCCTTACAGTAATAGAAATGTTTATAATGTGAAAAATATATGAATGCCTTGGAATGCTAAGAACCAAGTATCATCAGGTGCACATGTGGCTAATTTAGTAAATGCCCATCAGGGACATGCGAGTCTACATTAACTGTTCAGGTTTCCAACACCTGCAACCAGTACACAAGCAATGCAATACAGAGGGAAAATGTGGCACAGTTGGCACCACTTGTGCAATAGATTTTACCCAAGGATGCAGTGGAAATGAACCATCATTCAGCAGGTCTGCAAGGCCAGCCTCTAATTTATCATGGCTTACATCTCTTGCCTGCCAGCCGAGCCGAATTCATATGTTATTGTCCCGAACCTGTCACTTTCTGGACTGCTTTTTAATCTTCCTCCCAGAATTACATTCAGAAAGGTCACCGCTATCCAATTAGAACCTTATCAAAGATGCACATGCAGCCTGGATTCAAGCTTATCGAGAATGGGTCATAAATCCAGAAATTGCACGTTACAAAGTACCATTACCATAATGAATAACTGAAGGGGGGGTGGGCAAGGAGAAAAGTGACAAAAATAACTGTGTGTTTGCTACGCAAGACACCGATTCTCTCTTTTTCTGTGTTCTGCATTGTAGGTGAAAGATTAAACTGACTTCTTAGGAGGAGAAGTCTAGATGGGAAAGGAAGATAACCATGAGAACTTAAATCACGCCCATTCAATTCTTCTTTTGGTAAAAAGTTAGCAGTGTTGTTCCAGTATCACAGGTTATGGTTTTTTTGGAGGTGAATTTCACGTTATTTCACATTTACCATTTTCAAACACCTTTAACCATAGCATATTCAATTTCTCATAACAGAAGCACTAAGTTATTTCAATAATACTAAGATACACTGACAGAGTGCATTACTATAGAGGCCAAGATCAGAAAAAGAAAACTGAGCCAAATTTAATTGAGATCTGTGAAAACTATTAAAATGTGTACTAGATTTTTTCCCCACCAAATTTACGAAGTGTCCAAAATGCTGAAATGCCTAGAACTCTGCACAAACATATTTTATATATAGTCAAAGAACCTAAAAATGTAGCAGTACATGAATGACCTACAGTTGCCACAAGGTGGTGTGTTCAGCTACAAGGTATGGTTACCTTTCTTTCAGTTTCAGAGAATGGATTGAGAATACATGATACGGCCACCTTGCTGAAGCAAAAGTCTAGGTCCCCTGTCTGTTGGATTCTATATCCTCTTGAACATATAGAACTATGTAATCCTCAGTACACTCCTCTATGTCCTGTAAGTAGCTTTTATCCTAGAAAGAGTTGTATTCCACCGGTCCTCTCCATTCCACCAGGCTTCAGTTATACCCACTATGTCTATGTTCTACCTTGCAACCAAGCATACCAGCTTCCCCACTGGGACTTGGAGGCTTCTGGGATTTGCATTTAAATTCCTGTATATTGTGTCCTCTTTCAAACATTGTTATAATGTGTGCCAACTCCCCTGCTGCCTTATATCCTCTTTCACCTGCTCCCTACTGTAGGGTTCAGTTTGGAACTGAGCATTTCTCCTCCTGAATGATCTAAAAATTTTAAACCCTCATCCCTCAGGGATGATTTGGCCCAAACCAGATGTTGCTCATTCCTGTTAGTTTCCTCAAAAGGCCAGTTTAAAAGCTGTTCTGTCAGTTTTTAGAAGTTAAGCACAAGCAGTCTGGTTCCATTTTGGTTCAGGTGAGGTTTGCCCCGTTTGTATAGATTTATTTTGTCCCAAATAATCTCCCAGTGCCTAACAAATCCAAATCCCTCCTCCCAACACCACTGTCTCACACTAGCTAAATAGGTGCAGCAGGTAGCAGGCATAGCTAAATAGTTGCAGCAAGTACCGGCTGCACCAGGCAGTAGGATGCCTAGGGCAATAGTCTGGCCATCCATCCTTTCACGCCACTTTCTGCCATGACTGAGTGACCTATATTTTGAAGTTGCTTGCCTGGAATGAGCTGTCAGCAGGAGCAGCAAGCCTTGCACAGGCGATGGTGTTGATCAGAGCAGCAGCTGCACCTTGAACTTCAACGCTTGGAGGCGCCGGCAGAGGCTACTGCCTCTGTGGCTGGTTGCGCCAGCCCTCCAGCAGCCTGCTTACTGAGCCCCACAACCAATCAACAGCGGGAGAGAAACAATACAATGTTTCAAGGGCTTGTGGAACTTTGAATTCAATATTTCCAATAGCATCAATGGAAAGTACTTTGTCACTGGAAAGCAGAACTACAACTCCCAAGAGCCAAAGGCTCTTGTGCTGCTGTTCTCTTGTCTGTATTTGCACTGTGTAAAGCCCTGCTAGTAGCCACCTGAGCAAGTAGGGTCAGCAAGTGGCCTCAGAGGGGCCGTAATTTGAGTGGTCCTGCGCAGGACGATGAGCGCAAACAAGGAGCCCCATCTCAAGTGCAGCCACTGAGTGAAGCAGATGTCCTCTCCTTATGTGAATAGAGGAGGGAGAGCGGAAGGAGGGCAACTGCCTGGGAAAGAGTTGCATTGTGACTAAGAAGCAGGGCTGGTGGTGGGGGGAAAGAAAGCTCTTCTCTTGCTACCTGTTGCTTGTTTCAGGGTCTGAGAGAGGAGCCCCCAGGCAAACTGCGACTGCCTGCTTTGCATGTTAAACTTTGGGTTTGCTCTTAGATGGGTTTGTTTCTAGGGTGGGGTGGGGTGGGGTTCTGCTGCAAGTAGCCCCTTCTCATTACTTTTTCTCCCCTAGTCTAATTCCCTTCCTCTTCCCTGACGCTTTACTGCTGCTTCCACCACTGCCACCACTTTGCTGGCAGAGGTGCTTTTCTGAGATGTGCTTCTCTGCACAGCCCTCCAGCTGCAGCTATCTTGCTCCAGCTATCTTCAGGGGTGACTAGGGGTTTAGGGGGCAGTAGGAGGGGGCATGCTGCTGCGGGAAGGAGGCAGGTTGCCCACATTTTTCACCTTTTTGAAAAGCCTTCCTGTTGTGAGGTCACTTCTGGGGTATTATTTAGCCCTCAGCTCTGGGCTACACTTTTATTAGCTACACCATTGCTGTCTCATCTGAACACTGAGAGCCCTTCTGCTCTGGCTGTCCAGCTGGCCTGCATGTGGAACAAGTAGCATTTCCAAAAATATTATGCAGGAGTCCTGGCCTTCAACAGCCTTACAAAACCGGCCTTATTAAACTAAAGAAGTTGAGTAAACTAATTCGCTCTTCCTCAAGTCCTTGCTTTATTTTAAAAAACCGACAGCTTCTTTAACATTTTGCTGGCCTTGGACATTCACAGGGTCAATCTGGGTTTAATTTTTGTTTCTTCAATTTACAAAAAAGTATGCTTTTGCATACCTAGGTAATACCACAAGTCGATAAAATGGCTACATTGGTTTGGGTGACCTCATTTCACTTCCACACTGATCCACCAGAGTTCATGATTAGAAGGAATGTTTCACTGCTCATTTTGCAAACGCTATCTTGCAAAATCAAATTGAATAACTGGTTTAGTTCAGTGGTTTCCAAATGTTTTCAACTGGCAGCTCCCTTGACCTACTGGGCCATTGGCCACGGCTCCCCATTAGGGCTATAATCCTATACACTATATAGGGCAGCAAGTTTTTTGCAAGAATTCAGTGGCTCCCTTGGCCATTTCCACGACTCCCTGGAGAGCCATGGCTCACAGTTTAGGGACCACTGGTTTAGCTGATGGCAACTGCACAAAAGGATCTCTTAACTGGACTATTCTTATATTCTTTGAGGTCTCACACTACTTGCTTAATAAGCAGAATGCTATGTTCATTCATGGATATTGAAAGGAAAAATACTCAACAGCACTACAGGGAGCAACACTGAAGTACCCTCCTCCCCTTTGTACTGTTGACTTTGACTTTCAATTGGTCATGAGAAAGTAAAGCTATACCAAGGGATTTTCAGTGTTGACAGCTCTGTAGCTCTAGCTTACTTGCTGACATCCACCACTGTCAGGATCTGTCTTGATGCAAAAGTGATTGACCTTTGTTCATAATTATCAAAACAAGTGAAGAAAAACACCAGGAAAAGCAGACAGCTTGACTAGAGCAGCTGTTGTCCATCTTCAAATCCACGTGCTTTGCTGAGTGATCAGATAAATATATCAATTGAAATGGCTTGCTTTATTTTGCAATTATAAAATGTGCTCTTCTTGAAAATTGTTAAATACATTTACAGTGCTGTTATTCTGGTTTTTAAAAAAAATTATTGAAAGTATCTATGACAGAACTATTATGGACTGTTTTTTAAAGAAAAAATCCTTTATTCAAATTAAAGCAAAGGAAACTAAGAATATTGCCAGATTCTACATAATTTTTAAAATCTGAAGAACATTTGCAGCACAATCCTATCCATGTCTCTTTAGAAGTAAATCCTACTGTTTTCAATGGGGCGTACTTCCAGGAAAGTCTGAATAGGATTGCAACCTTAGTGACACAGATTAAACAATCATGATTGTAGACTCCTTTGTGAGTATTCAAGTTTCTACATCTTTAAAACTTACTTGTTATAATTTCTTTTTAAATGTGTCATTAAATGTCACTGCAGGAAGTGAAGAAATTAAAGAGGCACATATCCTTAATTGCCTTGCGTCAATTAAAGATCCGTCTTTCCAGGACAAGGTACAGAGTGAAAATGGCTAATGGCACAATCCTAAGTGGCACTTATGCCACTTAGTAGGTCGAAATCCTTATTTTTAGATCTCTGTGGCTTTGGGACCCTGCAGAGGCTTCCACAGGTTTCCCCACTTCCCCGGGAAGCTGCTGCTCCTTCCAGTAAGTATAAGAAAGCCCCTTAAGACCCTGGCAGTGGTATGATACTGGGGATCACACTGCTGCATTCCCCCTCCCCCGCAAAGACTGCAGCTCCCGTACTCTGGGAGAGTTTGCAAACCTTGGCCTTAAGGCCATATCATGTCCTGTCACAGACATTTTGTCTCATTCAAAACTGTAACAGAACTTCAACCTGTTTATGGATTTCAGTCTAGTTTATGCTCAAAGGCTGAACAATATGGTAACCAGCAGTCTACTAGGGCCACTCATTCTAGAAAAGGATGTTATTCCAAGTAGGGATGGGAAGTTATACCTCTGAAGGAGGAATAGCCAGAAACAACTTAAAAAATTCAAACTAATCTTTCTACAACTAAGGCCCAAATCCTAATCAACTTTCCAGCACAGGCATAGCTGTACCAGTGGGGCATGAGCTGCATCCTGCTTTTGGGTGCTTTGCCCTTATCTTGGTGCTGGAATGTTAGTTAGTACTGTGCCCTAAAATAGCAAGATAGACATGATGATCAAACACAAGTGAACTTTACTTTTCACAGAGGCATGAGTGAGGTACATGTATTCCACACTCAAACATATCTAACATCTTAGCGCTAGTTGTTGGCATCCTTCAGTTTCGGAAGACTATGGTATGCTTTGAATGGTGGTTCTGGTACAGTGTCTAGTGTGGCTGAAAAGGCCAATTCGGGAGTGACAATCCCTTCCACACTGAGAGCAAATGTAGTCTGTCCCTGGTCTATCTCCCTGGCTATGGGCCTTCCTTCTTTGCCTCAGTCTGTTGGGCAAGTGTCTCTTCAAACTGGGAGAGGCCATGCTGCACAGCCTGCCTCCAAGCGGGATGCTCAGAAGCCAAGGTTCCCCATCTGTTGAGGTCCATTCCTATGGCTTTCAGATCCCTCTTCCAGATATCCTTGTATCACAGCTGTGGTCTACTGTAGGGCACTTTCCCTGCACTAGTTCTCCATGGAGGAGATCCTTCAGGATCCGGCCATCGTCCACTCTCACAACATGACCAAGCCAACGCCAACACATAGGAATATTCCGTATTATAAATGACAGTGATTAGAAGAATTGTGCATGTTAAACTATCCATTATGTTGTGTTTTTTTTTTAAATTTAAAAAAAGGCACCCATTTCCCTTTTCTCAATGTTGCACCTGGGCCATGAAATGCTCTTAAAACATAAAGGGAAGTTGGTGAAGATCACCTAGAGTTCAACACTATTTCCTTGTATCATAAGATACTTGGAAATACAGGTCTAATTTTCATTTATTTCCACATATAAATTTGAAATATTTTAAAATTTTTAGCCTCAAAGAGGAAAAACCAATTGGTAATAACTGCACACATCAGTAAAGAAATACATCATTGCTAAGCATTGCCTGTGCTATACTGGCACACAAAAAGGAAGTAGTTCCTCATCTTCAGTCAAGAAAATTGCCCTAGAACACTTTCCAAACACTTTCTATCTTTCCTAGTTAATACAACTCCAATATGCCAACTCTCTGAGCCACAGCCTTGCCAGTAATTGGGACTGGGACATGAAATATTCTCAATGATGTAATCACACATTGGCATATTTCAGTAGACATAAGCTTTGCCTACTATGTAACAAGCTCATCAAATGCTCAGAAGCAACAACTACAAGCTCAGAAGTAGCCAAGAGGTAGGATGTTTTGAGCCAAGATTTTACTTTAGAGGGAGAGGCTTTATTAATGAAAAATGTAAGAAAGGGAGGGAGGGAGAGTTTTCATCCAGACCAGTTAAGCTGCTGGTCTAGCTTTCCATACATAAAATGGAAACTATAGAAACTATGGCCCAACTCACAGACCTGTTATGAAGATGAGACAGACAGACAGACTTTATAGCATAAGCCCAAAGAGAAGTTAGTTCCACTGGGGTGTACTCTCAGATAGGTATACAGGTGTGTGGCACTTATATATTGCCGGTATAGGGTATATATTCTCCTATCCATGTTGTTATGCGATTATATTGTTAAGCAAACATTCAGCCAAATCCAGTATCTTTGTTGTGTAAACAGACACTCACTGACAGAAACTAGCTGGCTGCTCAGGCTACTGATTGCCTCTTCTTTGCAGTAAGAGTTTCTTTGTTTTGTAAACAGACACTCAGCTGCCGGCTATGGGAGACCCGACTGCCTCATTAAGAGCCTCTTTGTTGTGCTTTGACCATCACTGTATATGCGTTCTGTTAAGCGGAAGGTCATTACGTGGCACATGCCTGTATAACATAGTAGGTTTCATGAACTAGTTAATTCTGTAAAAATTTGTTGACTTTCAGAAGCTCCCTATTGCATTCTATGACTAAGATTGAATTTCTAAATTTAGTTACTAATAATGCTGCTTCCATGATCCACATTCTGGGAATCAGCACAGAGTAATTTTTAACACAGAAGAGAAAAGTAACACTAAAAATAGAACAAATGAACAGTGGCTCTCCAAACAAATAATCTGTTAATTTCTGCTAAATAGCAAAACACACTAGGCCTCAGGTGGAATATTTTTATCGATCCATTTTCACTTTACACCCAAAGGAGACGCAATATAATTGGCCTACAGGGAAGGAATTGGTTGTTTGTTTTCTGCTGTATTGCTGCAGAAAGAAAATGTTTGCATGCATTGTGTATTGACACACTGTACTCCAGTAAGCATCGCAGATGAACTAATGTGCACATGCCAAATTGGTGTCGGAAAAGAGGTTGAAGCGCACTGGTCCCAGGACAGATCCTAGGGGCACACCACTTTTCACCTCTCTCCATTGTGAAAATTGCCCATTGACACCCACTCTCTGTTTCCTGGTCTTCAACCAGTTCTCAATCCATAAGAGGACCTGCCCTCTAATTCCCTGACTGTGGAGTTTTCTCAGTAGCCTTTGGTGAGGGACCATGTTGAACACCTTCTGAAAGTCCAGATATATAATGTCCACGGGTTCTCCCGCATCCACATGTCTGTTGACCTTTTCAAAAAATTCTAAAAGGTTTGTGAGGCAAGACTTATCCTCACAGAAGCCATGCTGATTCTCCCTCAGCAAGGCCTGTTCGTTTATGTGTTTTGAGATTTTATCTTTGATGAGGCATTCCACCATCTTACCCGGTATAGATGTTAGGCTGACCGACCTATAGTTACCTAGGTCCCCCCTCTTTCCCTTTTTAAAGATTGGTATAACATTTGCTATTCTCCAATCCTCTGGCATCATGGCCTTTTTCAGGGACAAGTTGCATATTTTAGTCAAGAGACCAGCAACTTCATCCTTCAATTCCTAACAACACTTGGGTGGATGCCATCAGGGCCCAGTGACTTACTGATCTTTAATTTATCAATGAGGTCTCAAACTGGACTCCAAGTCACTCTGCAACTTGATGGGTAGGAGAAAATGCAAGATAAATATTTAAAAAGACATCATTGGAGCCAGTCACTAATATAGCAACAGTGACCCATGATACTATGCCCTGGTTTGATTTGAAATAGAATTGAAATGCAGGGGATTCTGATCTTTTTAGCAGGGACCATGTCAAACAACTACACTGCATTTGTATTACCTGTCAAAGTAAAGGGTAGTGCTGGCATACCAATGTGGGTTGATGCCACTATACCACCAATAGCTGCTATTAGCAGGTGTCCTATTGTGTAAAAAAAAATAAAAATTATGTAGCACAATATTAGGAAAGGATTTATGGAGTCAGGTAGGCACCCCTCTAGAACATCGAGTTTCTAAACTGGAACTATTTGAACTACTTGTCCTTTATATCCTTCTGCTTACATTTCCTGTCCTCTAAGTGCCACTGCACACAGTAGCTTGTCCAACTAGCTGCAATTACAAATTACTACCCCATAGTTTTCCACATTTAAGACTGTCACTACAGTTGTCAAGTGTGTGTAATTGCTACACAGGAGCCTCACAATCAGCCTCTGCACTGATCTATGGAGCCACTCAATTCTGCAGCTGTCAGAGTGCTGACACCAACCGCAGTTAATGACATCACGTCATTTCCCCATCTCGTTTACCTGCTGGCCCTGCAAACAAATGGACACTGGCAGGGAAAAAAGGCAAGTGAGCAGCAGATACAATATTTATCATAATCACTATGATCCACGGTGGAGGAAAATCAATTTCTCTTAATCGAGTAGAGTGACTTATTAAGGGTTATGAGTCCTGGCTGGGTGGCTGTACTGATTTGATTACATTGGAAGAGAAATTAGCAGCAAGGGTCCTAGACCATGTCTCTCTCCTTGCTCCAGGTTGTTATTCTCTTATGAGAGTCTCAGTAAGCAGGTCATGCTTTGATCAGGGAGAGCACCAGGAAACAGAGTGCCAAAAAGGTTTCAGAACTGTTGACAGGTAGAGATGTAAACAGTCACTATTTGCCCACTGGAGCATTTTTCATCTATAATTGAAAGAGTGGAACTATAGCACTTGGCTCCTGCAAATAATCTCCTTCTGTAACATTTCTAAAAGATGCTGAGTCAATTTTTCCTTTCTACTTCCCAGATTTGAAGAGGACATATAAAACCATTACCTCTACTCAGTGCAGGCACAGCATAACGTGGCTACTTGCTGAAACTAAGTATATTTGGGGGGAAATTATATTTTTAAAGAAACCTGCCTTTTGAAATTCAGGCCACAATGTAAGTTTCACTCTGTGAGAAAGATGAGTATTAAATAGTTTAATTTTAAGGCTCGTGCAAAGGAAAAGTATGATGCATTATATTATCTGTGACTTCTGTGTAATAGTAATGGTGAACAAAATCACTAAGTCAAAATCATGTTTGCTTTACAAAAAATCAAGCTGTCTTTCTTCCTCTTTCAATATTTTGGAGTTTTGTGCATCTTGAGAATCATGGGCATAAGCTCCTGGAAAGTCAGGTTCCAACCCATGCCTTTGACACAGCTCCCATTAATTATACTAGGACACACTGGAAAAAAAATGAATTGCATTTCTAACTTAGCCTCTGATATAAAGTAGTAAATTGATAATTAAGTATTTGGAAGATACAAGATCACAAGGAGAGGTGGAGGGGCAACAAAGTATAGAGGTAGCTCATTTACTATTTAAAAAATTAGTTCTATTTTTTTACTATTTAAAAAATTAGTACTATTTAAAAAATGAATTTTCACTGTAGTTCTGGACCTTGGGAGAACTTCTGGTGTTCTGTAGTTAGGAAAGGCGATTAAATGATTACTAAAGATCTACATATTTGTTGTGCTGACTGGTGTGATAGCTGAATTCTTGAGAGTCTCATTTGCTTTTAAACCATAATAACTAACTTCCTGATGACTATTCCAAGACTATTTTAAAGAGGAAATGCAAGGCACATCTCAGAGCCCAAAACTTGCCTGTTCAACACACTTGTTGATCCCAGCCAGGAGCATAGTTTCCAAGAAAGAAAGCAACAGTCATGTTGCTAACTGTTCAAAGGGCTTCTGTACCAGCTGCAAAAATACACAATTAAGCATAATTCACTAATTTATTTACTATTTTCCAGTTGTAACCCACTTTTTGCAGGAATCAAAGGCAAAGAATACAAAACTTTGAAGTCATGATTAAAAGTTTAAAACACTCAAAAAACAATACATCGTAAAAATCAGAACTGAAGACAAAATACTGAAGCACAGCATGAAAAGAACGAATTTATAAAGCCTTCTATCAGTCACCTATTCAAAGCCTAGCAAACACGCACATTAACAATTTTTTGAAGGCCATCAGGGTGGGGCATCGTGTAGAGCGTGTAACAGGAAGTTGCAAATCCTGGGGGCCACCACTGAAAAGGCCATGTCCTTTCTGCACACCAATCAAGTTTCAATCACTAACAACAGATAAAGCAAAGCACACATAACCACATGCCAGGCAGAATAACTTAGCAGTAGGTATTCCTTAAGATAGTTTCTTGGGGAAAATGTTAAACTAGGCAATGCAAGAATACAGGGGGGCCTCTGTATCCACGGATTACATACCAGTGGATCTGGAACAATATGGTTCCCCCAGACCCGCAGTGAGCCAAACTTGGCCCAACCTGAACTCTCTGGCCTCAAAATGCCTTATATTAAAAAATATCACTTCCAGTTTCCCTCGGGAAATATAGACTGTTTCTTTTCCCATAATAACAATTCTGAAGCCCACAGAGGCCATGGATGGTTGCACATGATCTCTACGGGCATCAAAAAGCCCTCCAGAGGCAACCCGAAGCACAGCTCCAGTTGTTTTTAGAGGATTTAAAGGGGCCAAACAACAGATTTCCTTATCCACTGTTTTCTGTATCCCTGGGATTCTGAGAACAGATCCCTCGCAGATACCGAGGCCTCAACTGTAGTGTAAAATTATAACTTGGGAAGCTGAGGAAGAAAGTGCCTAAGGTCAGAATGGCTGAGGAAGAGAATACAGATCAGGGTTAATCCCCTATATAATCTCCAAAGAGGCAGAATCACTTTTACTTTCATGTGTAGAATGTCAGGTGGCTGACTTTCAAGAACAAGAGAACCTCTTGTATCTGTAAGTGCATTTCCCAAAGTGTTGGGAAACCCACAATGTGCCGTGCATTTGCAGTGCGCTGCTCCTGGAGTTAATTGTGATGATGACATCATCACCAGTCACTTCTGGGTTCGGAGTCATTGTTTGCCACTTAAATCAGCAGTAAACAGATCATGGCTGGTGGGGAGGCTTTCCCTCAACACCACACAGTTTCACACAGTTTTTTTCACACTGCAGCTCTTCCCACCAGTCTCCAATCACTGTTTGCAGCAGTGCAGTCTCTCTGCCGGGGCACTGGGCAGCCCACAATGCCCTAGCATCATGATGCACAGTTTGGGAATCACTGCTGTAAGTAAGAACACTTCCTTGACTAGATCAACCACAACAGGTGATGGAAGAATTCAACTTTTAGGTACCACACCTAGATTTGCTGCTGGTCCAGGAGAGAAGATCTGAACTGTTCAGGCTACAAGCTTGTTGATATAACAGTCACGTAAGAATTTAGTAGAAATCAGGCCTAGAAAAATTGAATCTTTCCTAACTCTAGAGCAGTTTCTCAACATTTGCCCTCCGCCGTACCACTTCATGTGTTCCACCTATTCAAAGTACCACTGGAAGTAACTGCCAGTTACTTCTGGTTTGGGAGGCCAGATGCAATGTGACAAACACTAGTTAGAGGCTCAGGGTGGACAGGAGGGCTTTTTTGAGTGAGGAAAAGCATGCTTTGGAGCTCTGCCCACCAAGCCAAGCCTATTACCACTGTTTGTTGTGTCGCATTTCTGGTCTCAATGCTAGGCAGCAGATGTCCAGGGGTTCTGCGAGTACCACCAGACACCACCTCAAGTACCACTGATGGTACACATACCGCTGGTTGAAAAACACTGCTCTAGAGGATGTTCAAGGCTACGTGCACTGTGAAGTGGCACTGCCACATTGTGACTTTTGCCACTCATAGCTAAGGTAGTTAATTTTGCCATCCATAGCAGTAGCACAGAGTGAAGAAGGGGGGAGACCTTACTCTGTTTTAGAAACATTTCTATAGCCCAAGTAACATGCAATACAGATATTATCACATATTGAGCTGGATCTTGTATCAAGAAGTATGCAATTAGTTCTGCATGCCTAAGGGAGTTTTGGTCATGTTGCTTGATGAAGTACCCCCTCCCCCCACCCCCAATGCTGTACTGCATACCTCTTTTGAAACTGAGGGAAGTTTGAAAAGCAGTATGTGAGATGGCATGAGAATCTGCTTCCCAAAAGAAGTAAGTCAAAGAATCCAGCAGGCACGGTTAAGTCATCAGATATGTCTGAGTAGCTCTTGAGATCCCATGCCATTGTGTTTCTCTTTCTTTCACCTTGGAAACGAACATTATCATGCTCCATACATTGGCAAAACAACTGCTTACTAATTTGCTTTTGGTTTTCTACAAAGGGGCACATTTTAACATGAAACCTCAAAATGATCTCTTAGGTGATGAGTCTAAAGGTATTGAACAGATTTTTTTTTTAAAAAGGTGCTTTCTTCCATTCCTTAGAATCTCTACAAAGATAGTAAATGAGGTAAAACTAGATTTATATTCTTCCACATCCCTGAAAGCACACAGATAAACTTTGCTATATTGTGTCACTAGAGACAGACTTTTGTATGTCTTTATAACCAAGTTCATGCCTGAACAAGATTTAAGATACCACTGTACTTTATTTTAGAGTACTATGTATTAGAAAGTCTTCTTAAAAATAACACATTTACAAAACAGTAGTTTGTTTTTAAGACTGTCTTCCTGAATGTATAAATCTGAATTGTTAGAAGTTAACAAACCAAAGGCGAGTTCTGCCGTTTTATTTTGGCAGTCAAAATGATAACCTCCTCTAGCTAGGCAGCTGCAAACTTAAATTTAATGACCACATGCCTCCCTTTAAATCATCTTCTGAATGCATTTTAGAGAATAGACCATGACAATGGTTTGAAGCTTTATTCTCCTCTGCAGCTACAAGTCATCACAATGCCTCCTCTAATCAGGTTACTCTACATCTGCCTGTCACAAATAACCTAGTAACAACTAAATGGATTGCCATAAATCTTTCAATTAGAATGCATAACTTTATTAGCACAATATTTTTGAACTGACTGCATTACTTTAAATTAGAGCTTTCATTTACTCTGTCATTTGGGGGTCAAATGTGCACAAAAGCTGTATAAACACAATATTTGAATCAGTGATCTCAGCTAATCTTAAGTTTTACACAGTAAGCAAATTACCCCCTTAGCTAATGCTAAGTAATACTGGAAAAGGGTAGTGCTTTTGGATACTGCTAGAAAAGTGGGTTGTAAAAGTGGGTCAGCAAAAGCATTAACTACAATAGCATTTCCATGCTTGTTGTCCTAATTTGCTCAGATACTACTTTTCAGTATTTACACCTTTAAGAGTTCTACCTATTCTATGTGTTAGATCAGTGGTTCCCAAACTTTTTAGCACCAGCACACACTTTTAAAAAATGAAACTTTATTGGGACCCACCTAGCTCTACGAGCCTTAAAAATGTCACACTTTACCAGCTGCTTAGGCCTCAGTTTTTATCCTTTTTATATAGCAGGTGGAGCGCCTTCTTGCAGCATTTGTTGAGTTCCATTTTCACTGGATTGAGACCATTTTGGTGGCCTTACATTCGCCCTCACCTGGCTGTTGATAACAGCCTATGCATGGTTGCCTTCTTGTGAGTAAATGTACATGTGTGGTTTAGTTTTGCTTTCCATACAGCTCAATAAATTTTCTTTGTTAGCTTGGAGGGGGGGATTTCCTTCTTGAGAGTTTCTTGGGGCCTGCATTCATCAATGGGGATCATTCTGGTGGTGTTGCATTCCCCTAATCCTGTCCTTCGATATGGGTCCTAAAAGCTGCTGCAACCCTAAAGGCCTTCTTCTGCAGGAAGGCTCTTCCTTAAAAAGCATACTCCTGTCCTCTCAGCCTGCTCTTCTCCAAGTGAAACTGCAGCCTTAAATGCGACTGCCTGATTTATGAATGCCAGGCTATAATGGTGATTGGGCAGCAGTGCTCCCCTCCCAAGTAGCAGCTTGTTTAACCATTGATGCACATAGGCTAATCTGTCTTGTCAGTTTCGTGACTCACCAAAATTTGGGTCATGATCCACTTGTGGGTCCCAATCCACAGTTTACGAACCACTGAATTAGATGGTTTAGACATGATATGATACATCTCTTTGGTTATGTAACTTAGGTCCACTGACATGACACATGCAAACATAATTATAGTCCAATTTTTAAAATATGTTTTAATTGAAAAGACGTTTTGGTACAGAGTGATACAGAGTAGAAAAAAAGTGAAGTGAGGATCACTTAATGTTTTCTCTATCCAACAATTTCCCATTCTCCTTTCTTACTCAGCTTTGCAACCCACAAATGTTTGAAATATGTTTGCCCTTGTATTTCAAATATCATGGGAGAAAGAGCCACCTGGACAGGCAATCTGAAGTGAACAATGAGCAGATAGGATTCAGTATTCCTTCTCTCTATAATTTCTCCACTTTCCATCTTCTCTTTCCAAAGAGGTTTTTTGATAAAAAGAAATGTCAGTTAGATTACAATTGCACATGTTTGCCTTTAACTTGCACTTTCAATCTTGAGAACTGGACAGTTAACACAAACATAATAGAAAAACAGAGCTTACCACATATTCTTCTGCTGCAGTGCAAAGCCTCACAACTTAAGACTAAGCTTTATAACAGAAACATTCTTACATACTAAATGAAACAAATACCGGCTCAGCTGTCATTCCTGACCATCCATTCCCACATTTTATGTTGGCTATCCACTTTAAAATTACTGGTTAAAGTTCTACATAATATCCATTTATCTGTTAATTTATACCTTATTAATTAAGATAATTAAGATGCTCTGGGGAACTGCAAGTATGTTTATGCTAATATTTATACAGGAATTTATATACTGCTTTTCTTTGGTCATCAGATTTCTCCTCAGACTTAATCCAAGGCGGTTTACATAGGCAGGCTGTTCTAAACCCCCCGTAGGGATTTTTAAAATTGAATAGTTCTAGTTTTTCATAGAACTCCTCGTTCCAGCTGGATTCCTTCCTGGTCTGGACTCTCTCTGGCCCTTCGCCTCCCACGCTCCACTTGACGGCAACTCCTCTCTGCCACCTAGGGTCAGCTCATCAGTATATCAGTGTGTCCTCAGTTCTCGGGTACTTCCGCTTGTTTCAAACTGGCAGCCTCAGATCTTCAGGCATACAAGGCGGCAGCTCTACCAACTGAGCCAGACCCAGCCTATCAACACCACACAGAATGAGATTCTACTTCACATTTGGAGAACTTTTTTTAGTGTTGGATCTTGAAGAGGAAAGAAAAAAATATTTCTTTCAGATGCACATCATTGCTCAAAATGGTCTATTTCTATGTGAAGAACAGGGTCAGCAACAAGAGCAACCTGAAGAATTAATGTATAACTACAGTACAACCTTACAACAAACCCACTCTGAATCAATGTGAAGAACAAATCCAAATCCTGTAGATCTTATCAAGTGACATATGCATACATATTTCTGCTTGTTTTTTCAGTCATAAGCCTTATCACTCTAGAACAGGGGTGCCCAAACGCCGGCCCTGGGGCCACTTGCGGCCCTTGACGACTCCCAATGCGGACCTCAGGGAGACCCCGGCTTCCAATGAGCCTCTGGTCCTCCAAAAACTTGCTGGAGCCTGGTCCTCCAAAAACTGCCCGACACAACTGCTCTCAGCATGAGGGTAACTGTTTGACCTCTCACGTGAGCTGTGGGTGAGGGCTCCCTCCACTGCTTGCTTTTTCACGTCTGTGATGTAGTAGTGGCAGCAAAGGAAAGGCCAGCCTTGTTTTGTTCAAGGCCTTTTATAGGCCTTGAGCTATTGCAAGACCTTCATTCATTCACATAAGTTCCACCTCTAATAATTAATTTATGCAAATTTAGTCAAATTTTAAAAGTAAATTAATTCTTTTTTTCCCCGGCCCCCGACACAGTGTCAGAGAGATGATGTGGCCCTCCTGCCGAAAACTTTGGACACCCCTGCTCTAGAAGTACAAAGAAAAGCAGATTTTTCTAGCTTTCTTAAGAACATGTGTTCTTAAAACATTATCACAAAATAGTATGGCAAACCTTCCAAGAGTCCTTGCCAGAGCAACTGCCATAAAGAACTGAAATATTGTGCTGTATTTAGCAAGTATTGATTTTACATTTCCTCCCTGAAATCACAGACAGATGGCAGAATATCTGCCACTTATAAAGCAGATTGCTTCCACTTACATACTTTTTCTACACTTAATCTTTCTTGCATTAATATTTTTGACCCCACATGGATGCTGTAAACACACATATTTAAAATTTAATAGTGTGTAATAAGGATTTTAAAAGTTATTGAAGGCCACAGCTGTGCTTATTTAAAATTGTTTATTATTTTCATTTTTATCAGTATCAGCTTCTTGCTCTGGCTTAAGTCAGTTGTTCCCAAACTGCTGGGCTGCAACCCAAAAGAGGATGAGTGCCCCAACTGTGTCACACTGATCAGGGCAATGCCAGGAGCAAGGGGCTTGTTTTACTTATGTGGAGGGTCATGTTGGCCTCTGGAAGGGTGCAGGCAGGCCTGTTGCAAATAGCTCCAATCAGTGATCAGTGAATAGAAGTCAGTGTATAGGGAGTGTATCTGCTGTTTCACTTAATGCTGCTTCACTTCACCATGTGCCTCCAGCTGCCCATTAGCTTGTTTAAAGCCAGAAATCTTGTTGCTTAATCCAGGTTGCTTAAACCAGGTTGCTAAAGCGTACAAGCTCATAGCTGCCTTCAAGCTGCCTCATGTCAGCCTGTTCATTAAAAAAAAAAAAAATAGATCTTATGATTTTTCTTAAAGAGTAGTTGGTAAAGACTTTTATGGAAAATTGGAAACCGTTCATGTACTTCCTGTACAGGAAGGGGAAAATTAGTCTAATGAATTTAGGATTCAATGAGTAGATAATTGATATCGAGATAAAATATTTTGTTGAAAATAAAATAATTGAACAATAATTGATAGAGGAATAGAATTTTTTTCTTCTTTTTTAGAATTTGAGAAAGTATTTTAGAAATAACCAATAGACAGTTAAAACTACAATACTTAATATGTTGTATGATTTTGCAGAATGAAGGAATTGATATTTAGAACTGTACTTGCTTTATAACTTATCAATATTTGTTTTTATTTCTATTTGTTTGTTTGTCTGTTTTTTTCTTTTTTCTTCTATCTGCTTGTTCTATGTTTTAGACTTGCTAATTATGGTATTGTATGTTTAAGGTTTTCTGAATTTGTGTTTGTTAATTTTTGTTGTCTTAAAATAAGAAAAAATAAGAAAAAATAGATCAAAGTTAACAGGAAGCCGTTTACTTCCGCTTCCTGTTAACCTCAATCTATTTTTTTTTTCTAAGTGAACAGGCTGCCGAGAAGCAACCTGAAGGTTGCTATAAACTTGGAAGCTTAAGGGCCCAATCCTGTTCAACTTTCCAGAACAGTGCAACTGCAATGCAGACCCGAAGTAAGGGAACAAATGTTCCCAGACCTTGAGGAGGCCTCTGTGACTGCCTCCCCACCACAGGATGCAGTGCATGCCCCATTGGCACGGCTGCACCGGTGCTGGAAAACTGGATAGGACAGGCTTTAAACAGGCTAATGGGCATGTGGGGGTTGAGGCCATGGAGACAGGCATCCCCCATATCAGCAGTTTCCAGTATCCATGGGGGGGCGGCAGCCAGGAACCTATCCCCTGTGGATACCAAGGCACATCTGTAATTATGAAAGCAAGCCTTCCAGAGCTTATAATAATATGCGTTATTTTCTTACCACTATTGTATTCTGTTTTGAAGGAACATTTACAAATTCCACTGATGCTGCTTTTTTCAATGTTCTTATTCTCTTATGCAAACATTTTCAAACTAAGCAAGCATTTACAGTTTGAAACTAAACAGTTGCCCATCTGCTGGTGCTAATGGAAGATTCTGCACTGATTTTAAATATGGCTCCAGAATGCTAGACTTAATCCATTTTATCTTTCCAAACTGGACTGTTTTACAGCAATAATCTACAAAACAAGTTTAAACATTGTATAGGCTAAGCTTAATCAACCTTATTTGATTCAGTAATAAAGCAATGCAGCAGCAGTTATGGAACTTATATTCAAGAGTCCTCTTTTATGCAATGCCCATCATCTTTAGAACTGTGTAATACAATACATCTGAAATCAATATTCATGTAGTAGCATCTTAAATTTGCCATTTTCCCCTCCTATAAGCAGCTCTACAAGGGATCATACAATCAAGTGGTTAAATTTCTTTTAAAACTAGTCAGTTACGAATATAGGCCAATTTATTCATTAGCAAACTGCTCAGAGTTTAGGTTTTCAATTCAGTACTTTATCTTTTAGTACTGATTCCATACAATTTGTTTTATAACAAGCAGCACATTTCCCAGCAAGCTCTTTGAAACACCATTACAACTAGGAACTTCCATTATGTCATACAAACTGAATGCAAAGTAAGAGGTATAATGGGCAAAGGACTAGAAAACTAGAGATGGGTTTTGAAGAAAGACTACACATTTTCCCATATTTAATTTTAAATAAATTTTGTCAGATAAAAGAATATAATGAAATATGCTAACATCTGCTAGTCTGCAATATTGTGAAAATGCATACAACGCAACAAGGAGGAGGAAATAAGGGGGGAGGGAGAGCGTAGTTCTGCTGCTAGAAAAAGTGATTGAACATTAATAGTAAAAACAAAACAAAAAATACTGCTATTCACTGTTTTCTGGAGGGAAAGTCAAAGAGATATTGACAGCTGTCTTTTTATGGTAGGTTCATATTATGCCCTTTTGCTCTTTATGAAGACCTAGAAAAATACTGCAGCGAAGAACAAGGTATTTATGGCAGCTCCACAGCAGATGTAGAGGGAGAAACACAGTGCTTCTGGCCTGTACGCAGGAGGTAACACCAATTTCAATACAAGCAGCAGCAACTGGAAAAGGAAAGTGACTGTATTTCCCAAGGCTGGCCTTCAAGAGACACAGTACAGATGTCAGCTACAATACATCAAGAAACTCAGAGGATATGAGGCTGCAGGTCTGCAAAGAAGCAAAAGAGAAAAGGATACCAGACAGGACCCCAACGACTCAGACACAGGTGAATTACAGTGGTGTGTGTTCCTCCACATCAGCTGCTCTTGCCATACTGAGCAGAAGCATGAAAATTCAGGTATCCTATTAGTGCCTGTGGCAGAGCACATTGCCTACCTGCTACATTCTGAATGCTTATGTTCAGTCCAGCTTCTTCAGCAACCCCCTCCAATCTCTCCCTTTGTGCAGCATGAAATTAACTAGCTGCCCTTTTGGGAGGCGGATAGGAATTTTTTGCTGTCAGCCAGGTTGGCCTTTGGCTTGCAGTATTTGGCCTACTCCAGATTGGCATTGGGTTGCTGATGGCTAAAATTCTGCTCTTCTGACTATCTTTTTACACCTTTTTTGGGGTCACGTTAGGCAACTGTTGTGCAGGCCAGGAAGGTAGGAGTTGACAGTTCGATATGTATCGAACTGTCAACTGAGGTAAGCAAGTTCAGAAGGTGAGTCGACCACTCTGATGATGCTTACTGGCTTGCTGAGGCTGGCTGGTGAGCCTTCTGACTTGGATTCACAAAAGCAACCTCAATTATCAGGATCCTGTGCAGTCCAGCTGCCTGACCATGATAAGCTTGCTCCATCTTCTGACGGCTCACAGTTTTGAGCCACGATGGTCTCAACTATTAGAAGAATATATGGACTCTACCGTCTTCTCCTGCTAGCAGTCTACACTCTGGGGGAGTCAAGTGTTTAGATTTTTTTCCCTGCTTCAGATTCATTCTTATTTCAATAAAATGGCCCAATTTAACCAAAGCCTCGGTCTCACATGTTGATTAGGGATGCAAAGGCAATTAAACCACCTCAGAGTCTATCATCAATGTTCCAAGCTTCTTGTAACTTGCAGCAGAAAAGTGGTCAGCCTCTTTGTCCTCTAAATACCCACTGTGAACATATTTTTATTTTTATTTCTCTCTCTCTCTCTGTGATATGTGTGATCTCACATACGTATGAGAGAAAGTGTGAGAGCACTATAAATAAGTAATATTAAACAGCTTTATAAAAAGAAAATTAAGAGAATGAAACTGAAGAACCAAGGAATACCTGGTGTACTTCAAACACATTTTCAGATTGATCTGCATTATATTTACTCACTGAAATGGAAGACTAAGAATATTAATATGGCAAGTTTGACATTGTAACAATTGATGCAAATTCTAGGATCTAATGATAATTCCTGCATTCTTCTATCAATGAGAGAGCATAACTATTGTCAACCTCTTAAGTGTACATGTATAGTTTTGCTTCCCTGCATTTTCATAGCATGGACAAAAGAATCAGAGTGCACTTTCAGTCTAATTTGTGTGGATGTCAATTGTAAGACAATTGTAAGAAATTCTGATGAAATAATTGGAATAATTTCAGGTTAGAGATCAAAGGACAATTCCCTATCTAGATAAAATTAATTTAAGGTACTATAAACAGTTCTGAGCTCCTCCATACAATTTCTCTGGCTGTCATTTTTCTCCCCTACATTCAATTCAGAACACCTATGTAAAAATCAACTCTATTCCCAAGATTAAGGGAGAAGCTCCCTAAAATTCTGATGCCCTCAGAACTAGCTCACGTTTTGAGGGGCCCTTAGTAGAGGAGAGGGCCATTCTTCATAGAACAGTCTGCGGTAGTCTAGTAGGAAGACTGTTCTTAGTAGAATGATTTGCTGGTGGGCCGTTTTCCACATGGGTGCCACTTGGGTGGTAGAGGCGGCTGCATTCAGTCTCAACTTGGTGGCAATAGAGAACTTTAAAAAAAGGCTTCATTGTCCCTACATCGTTAATTCAAAGCGTGCAAGAGACACACATTTAAAAACATGTATTTGGTGCTAAGTCCAGAGAGCAAAGGGTCAAACCAGTAACATGGCTACTTACAGGATTGATGGCAAGACACCACAGATTCAAAGGTCAGAAAGACCACACTTTTCATTGAACTATGTAGTCACCCCTCTCTTAATTTATTCCCTAAATTCAAATGGAGTTTTCATGCTTCCAAAATTCAGATGAAGCCTAGCAGTTCCAAATGCTGCTGGAAGAGCATATTTGGAACCTTAGCCAACTCCTGGGTTTTGGAAAAACACATTTCCTAAAACAAAAGAAAGGAACAAAGGACATCCAATGATCCTCACCAACCCCATGATTAAGTCCAACCTAGGAGGCAGTCTAATCAGTCAACGGACCTCTGTATAGTTACCACTTTCTCGGCTGAATGAAAGAACAAAGGCAGGACCCAGCAGGGGCCCTCAACTAGCAACAGAGTCACCCATATACGATTCAACGGGACTAAAATATATTACAACCTGAGCCTTGTGTTTTTTGTTCTTCCCATTTCATTCTGGCTTGCTGTTGGCTTGTAGAGTTTAAGTCACAGGTGCTGTGTTAAGTCACCACCATTCCTGCTGCCATCTGAGAACACCATTCCAGCCAGCAAACAGGACTGGTAACATCCCACATTCTCAGTTTCTTTCCAGCCTTTTCTGTATCCCCTAGGACTACTGAAGCTCGTGGTCCAGCATGGGCTTGTCATCTAACCTCATAGGCCACCTCTCTCTCTCTCTCTCTCTCTCTCTCTCTCTCTCTAAGAGCCCCTTGCCTGCACAAAGGCAGCTCAGCTCCCTTGCCTTACTCCTATCAAAACTGCTTTCTAGTATAATAGCTTTCTTCATAGCTCTCTTTCTATGAGAACCCTCTTTGAATCAGGAAGATTCACATGGTTGGTCCCCTTGCCACTGTGGCCCCTGCAACAAAAGACTCACATATCTCGCAGAAACAGGTTAGGTACCCTTGGTCCGCGGTGCAGCCTCACCAAAGACCCACCAAATTCCTGCCATCTTTTCTTGTTGTTGTCTTATGTTAGTCACATTGAATGCATGCTTAGCGTTTGTTGCATTCTATCCTCTCTGGAAGTACTGCATGGTGTCTGAATTTTAATCTGTTTTTCACTAATTTTATTGGAGACCTGAGATCAGCCTAAGGAGTTTAGGTCTCCTTCCTAAACATACCCCCATGACAGATCTACCAAGGACTCCAAAAACAGAATCCACCATTCCAGTTGATCCCCTTTTATAGGCTTGGAGCATTACACTATCATCATGACACCTCTTCACAATAGCTGTACTGGTTTCCTGACTTCTTCCACATCAATTTCAGATTTCCTAGTCCTCCTTATTAAAGATCATCACCTTTTGGCCCTGATTTCTCTTCTTTCATCATACTTTTTTCTACTCTTCTACCTCCTAACATGATGGTCTTTATGCTTGGAACCGTTTCTGTTACACAAGATGCGGTGATGACACCAGCTTTGATGGCTTTAAAGGAATTAGACAAATTCACATTTCATAGATATATCCATAAGAACATCAGAAGAGCCCTGCTGGATCAGGCCAACGGCCCATCTCATCCAGCTTCTTGTATCTCACAATGGCCCACAAGATTCCTCAGGGAGCACACAAGATATCTGCATTATGTTGCCAATCCCTTGTACAACTAGTTGCTATGACAGAAAAAATGAACCGCCAGATTCAGAGACACTATAGCACAGAATGCCAGTTCATGAATAGGGGCAACTACAAGGGATTGCTATTGCCTTCACATCCATAAGTACCTGGTTTGCCACTGCGAAAACATTAGGGATGACTACACAGACTTCCAGTTCACAGACTTCTTACGTTCACTGTAATTCAGCCTACTTCCTCTGCATTCCCTTTGTAAAACAAAAGAGTCTAGTTTCAAATTCCACTACTCCCTTGTACACTGCACCACAGGAACTGTACCAGAATTCTGTCATGTTTATCGGATGTACAACAGTTCACATCAGATACTAACAATGAGCATCTAGTTGGTTTATTGGCACTTAAAACACTGCTGATACTAACACCCACTATTTTTCTTTCCTATGCTGAGGGAGTATTCCAACACATCAGCCTGCGGTGCAATTACAAACTAACTGCACACTGTTACTATCAATTTTCCCACACTGTATATGGGACAGAGCCTGTCAGTGAACAGTGACATTACAGGGGGAAAAAATGCTCAAAAACAACATGCAACCAATAAAAGAACCAATCCCCACAGCAGCATAAACTCCAAGATGCACTGTCACTACCTTTAGAATACTGGAGCCATTGCCACCACCATGGTGGAGACATAATTTTTCCTCACTGAATCTTACAAGTTTGCATTTTAAAAGCATAACTCTGTTTGAAAACATAACACAGCATACAGTTGGCTCTCCTTATCCATGGGCTTGGCATCTGTGGATTTCAGTATCCATAGACACCAAGCTGACAGATGGAGGGCCTCAGAGAACCTCCCGGACACAACTGGAAGTGGTCATGTTTGGGAGGTTTGAGGTGCCAGGAGGTTGCATGCAGCCTCCTGAGGGCTGGCCATGACCCCCAGGTAAGTTATTGTGGTGCTGCATCAGCCCTCCATATGGATTTAATTATCTGTGGAGTTCGGTAACCACAGAGGGTCCTGGAATGGATCCCCCATGAATACAGAGGGCCCACTAAACACTGTGAATTAAAAGTTGACGACTGAATCCTAAAACCAAAATACGGAACCACATTTCCTAAAAACCATTCAGCATATCTTCCAATATTATTTTTAAAAATTGCAAAAGTCACATCTGATTGTCAAGGCAAGTGTTCAGAAGAAATCTGAAGCAAGTACACTGGGATATACTAGCAATGAAAGATAGAGGTGCACAACCATTGCTTCCTCTCCGTCCCGGAAAATTTTATATATATAACATTTAAACAGTCAGGGAAAGTATTCCGTTACATTAATTTTCTTTTTCAAATAAAGAAACAAACATCTGTATGGCAACAATTAAGACAGACTTACATAATAATAAATAAGAGACTTGCATAAGGTTTGAACAATAAATACTAAATTGTTCTGAATACTTTTCAAATAAATTAAACCTTATTTTTAAAAAGATAGGAAAACTACTAACAGAAAAGTCAGCTGCACTACATGTGCATAACAAACTTAAATGCTGCATGATTAAGAACTATCAAATTGCACCAAAACTCAGTGGGATTTAAATAAAGTAAGTTGCCTTTACAAAAAGCAGCATCTACCCTACTCCCAATACATAGGGTTAGTCCAGTGGTTTTCAAACTCTTGTGGAGCGTTTGAGCCACTGTAAGTGCTTGTGGGGGCGGGGGGGGCAGCAGCGCAATCCACAGGATCGCGCCGCTCAGGGGGCTTTAGGGGCTTGGGTGCACTTACCCGAGCCTCCTGCAGCACCCCCTGGGGTGCAGGGAGCCCGGCACAACCTTCTGCAGGGCTCCACACAGCAGTGAAAGTAAAAGCGGAGCGATCGCGCCCTGCCTTCACTAAAGCAGAAGTGGAACCCGATCGCTCCGCTTTCACTTTCACAGCTGCGAGGAGCCCTGCAGAAGGTCGCACTGGGCTCCCCGCACACCTGGGGAGGCTGCAGGAGGCTCGGGTAAATGCACCCAGGCCCCTGCCTCCTCCCTGCCTCCAGGCTGCAACCACCCCTTAAGGGGGCAGAGGCCAGGGCCCACAGGCCGGGGCGTCACTATACCCCAGTATGAAAAGCCCTGGCTTAGTCACATACAGCCTATGCTATGGGAGAAACCTATGCTATCTGACTTTTGAGTATTAGTTCAAACAATTCTCTCTTTTTTTCTAATTTCTTAAAAGAAATTTTACTTACAGAGGAGTGAATTTGGTTTACACCTGGCAAAAAGTAACAAAAAAGCTGATCCACAAAGACAAGATTAAGAAGCTATTATGCAATTGTATTTATAGTATACATTCATGAGTGTTGAGCATTGTTTTACTAGATCCCACGTATTAGTTCTTTTTATGGTGTGGTTTTGTGTAAAAACGAAGCAGCTTGCAACAGAATATACTTTTCATTCTCATAATACACATACTTCACTGTGCTCCTGAACAACCATTCAAGGAATTAAGAATTGAAAGAACCATGCATTTTACTGCCTAGGCGATGCTCAAAAAGAGCTTCTGAAGCCAGTGTGCTGAAATACACTGGTAATGAAACAGACAGGTGAACAACCATTCGTCATCTTTTCTTTTCCTAGAAGTTTCCAAAATAGGTTTAAAACACTCAAAATCAAGATAAGCTATAAAAAAAAAAACACACAAGGTGGATTTACCAGATTACAGAACACAGTTGTGCCTTAACATCCACAAGGGTTCCATTCCCCAAACCCCACTGGATGACAACACCCGAAGACAATCAAATCTGTAGGTCAGGAAATGCTAACCCTCCAAACGTGACTGGAGCTGTGCTCTGGTCAGGTTCAGAGGCCCTTCCAGAGGCCCTTCTTCCCTGACTCTCAGGAGACCTTCTGAGGCCTCCAGAAGGCTGAAAATTAGCACTTCCAATAAAACCAGAAGGCCTCCTGAGGGTCGGGAAGGTCGCACACAGCCTCTATGGCCTCCAGAAGGCCCCCAAAAGGCCAAAAATAGGCACTTCATAGAAGTACCAAGATACACTGGATGTTCCAACATGTGCTTCTTTTGTTCACTTTTTGAGGGGATGGAGACACCGCAGGAGGCACTGAGTGAAAGTCAATGATTCTTCTTCTTCCTTCCATAATGAACTTGAAAAAAACCCACCATACACACAGCAAGAATGCACACCACTAACCTTCTGCAATTGATACAACTCTGTTCCTAGTAGCAGCTCCAGATTTTTTTTGACGGGAAAGGCGTTTAGGTAAAAACCCCATGAGGGCCCCCCAGTGGCATCTCTCTCTTCTTTGGAGACATGTTCGTACTCACTCATATTGCCTAGAACAGGGGTCTGTAAACTTCTTGGCTGAAGGGACGCATCAAATATCTGGCACAGTGTCAAGGGCCAGAAAAAAAATTAAATATAAAATTTAAATAAATACATTAGAGATGTATTTAGAAGAATGAATGGGCTCAAATGCCCAGGATTTCTCCAAGCACCAACACAACCCAAGAAATAAAGCACACACTTAAATGGATCCCCATTTCCTCACCCCACAAGCACAACTCTGGTTGTGTTTGGTCAACTGGGCAAGAGGCTCTCAGGGGATCAGAGGCTGGTCGTGGGCTGAACAGAGGCTCACAGCGGGCCACATCTGGCCCCCGGGCTGGGGTTTGGAGACCCCTGGCCTAGGAAATGGGAAGCAGAAGGACACAGATTTCTCCTTTATGCTGTATGTTGCAGTCCACCCTTGCCCAACTACTGTCCAGTTCATGGTTAGCTTTCCTGGCTGAATAGCCAGGAAGCAAAAGAAACCAGCCAACCGCTCTCTTCTGTTTTAACAATTCCTGAATGCTCTGGCCTTCAACACAGCCTGGAAGACAAAATTGTAAAATGGCACTAGAGGAAGAATATGGTCTGCCACCCCACAGTTGATTGGTAAGCATTCTTGTAGGCCCTAGATTAGAGTGGCAGTGGGGAGCAAAGGAGGACTCTGTTTCCCAGTTAATTTACCTGGCTCACTACCATTTATAGTAACCATCTTGGAAAGCTAATATCAATTGACTGATGACAATTCTTTTTCACTGATACCACTATAGTTACAAGGGGAAGCAGAGAGAAGAACTCATGTTCATTGTTGCTGGGTGCTTCCCACTGCTTCATTGTAATTCTCCCTAAAGGGCCTTGGCTGACTAATTGGGTGATCATGGCAAGCAGGTCCTGCAATATACAATAAGCATTTCCATGGGCACTAGCTTACCAAACAGCAGCAGAGAGCAGTAGACTTGCTGCTCAAGACGTAGAATGAACAGGGCATGGGTCCCTTGCCTGTGCCCCACAAGTCCCCATCCATGGTCTCACTCTTGAATCCAATATAGCAGCTGTTCTTGTTCAGGGATAACTCACCTTGATAAGATCTTGCAGTGATACCAAGTCCAGTTCTTTCACAGAATGTTGTAACTTATTTATTTAGAAAAAAAATTATTTCACTTCCCCCCATAGGTCCAATATGGCTTATAAAGAAAAACGTTTTACACATGAAACAATTTGGGATCATTTCATAACTAGTTTCCTAGTATCTGCTGACAATCTGATCTCTATCCTGGGGTTTTTCAACCTTTTTTTCTTCCAGGAGTACCACTTTTGCAAATACCACTGCCTGCAGTAAGAGATATGGACAGGTAACCATCACACAGCTGATCCTACAGTAAGAGAGAGGTTTCTTAAAACCAATTTTTGCCCTGTCCACAGGTGTACACATTTGGTCCATGTTGCATATATGCAATGTTGGGCAGAAATGGCTTAAGTTGCTGCTCTTTCCTGGTTTCTCCTCCACTTTACAACCACTTTCTCTTCCTGCTCAGTCTTTGTATCTTTTGAAGGGAAGAGGGTACAGGTTACCACACAGTTGCATCTCTTTTTTCGTCTGTCACGTCAACACTGCCTCTATCTTTCAACACTGTCATGTCAACAATTGCCACTTTTACAGGGATTGGTTCAGGAGAGCAGTGCCAAACGGTCGCTGCAACAGTGACTTCATTCATATGTGAATTCCTTGGCCAAGTATTATCTGCCATATACAGGTCCAGCCTATTTATACACGGATTTTTTATACACTCAACACAAATGGCCACTGCAAATGAGAAGGAATGTGCTGATCTCTGGAGAAGGGGAAAAATGCATCCCTTTAAAATCAGTTTTAAAAACTGAACGGTCCTTTAACAATAGCCTCGTTAATGAGAGGGAGGGAGGGCAGCTGGCTGACAATCCATCAATCCTTCTCTCTCCAAGCAACCCCTCCCGTCCCCCTTCAGTCCCCCTTCCCCCCTGAGTGAAAGAAAGGTGATCACTTTGCATTGGTGAAGGGAGGGGCTGAGTGAAGCTTTCTAAGCTCTCAGAGGAGGACTGATAGATGGATTGTCTTCTTAATGACTCTTATCTTAGAGTCAAAAGGTCAGTATGGCTGTTTTTAAAATCACCTGAGCAAAGAAACTTTGTTTTTTAAATTGATTTGCTATAGTGCATTTTTTACCATCCAATGGAACCCACACGAATAATGAGGCTCAACCTGTAGTGTGAAATACATTCCATTGTATTCCATTGGTATTCCATTGGTTGGAAAGTGCTGATCTATCCATTTTACTCACGCACGCTCATGCGCACACACACACAGTTTTTAATTTTAGTGCTTCCCTTCATAGTTTCTTTTTCAGCATCCTTAAGAGATATTCACATACATCTTAGCAGATAGAGCTGTAAAAAGAAATGCTGAAACCTGCATTCAGTAGTTTCTTAAAATACTGTACACGACCCAAGACTTGTTCATGCATATTTAAAAGCATATCAAAATTGTTTCCTAGCTTATCACAGGGAAATTATGCAATATTAGTAATATTGACCTTTTCATATCAACATCACTTATCTAATAATAAACTCAAAATCCATTATCACTTTTTTCCAAAGCATGGAGAAATGCACTGCCGGGGGCCCTTCTCAGGGCTTTTACCACATGGCACCCCAAAACCTGAAGCTAACACTGCATGGATAGTACATAAAAAAATACAGGGAAATATTTAGAAGTGTGAAGAACAAATAAGGCATTATAAGACTTTTTTTTTTTTTTTGCAGTTGTTGAATTTCTCAACTATTAAAAGACAGTCCATTTCAACAGAACTAACTTTAGCTACAGCTGAAGTTTCCACCCTGAAACAATAAACCCATATAACAAGTTAAATAATGATAGGGTATAACATTTTAGATTCAATCACTTTTTCTTTAGCACATATGAAAAGATCCTAGTATTTGTTTGAGAAGAGCAAGTGGGGAAAAATGTAAATCAAAAAGTAAATTGACATCACTATTATATGATATTAATCAGGGCTGGCACAGGTATGTGATTGTCTCTAACATATGAGCACTGTGGCCCTCTCTGATGCAGGAGTGATCTGCCAGCTCTTCCCCCTACTCTTCCTATCTGCAAATATGTTTCTTTTCAAAATGTTCCTGCAATGACACAGGGATAGGGGTCGAGGGTGGCACTAGAAAATACTCAAAGACAGAGAAAAGATGAATAAAAGACTTGCTCGGTCATCATCTCATCCTGACCCAAACCATCTAAAATTAGCTTCCTCTAGGTCCCTACATTTCTCATTTGTTGCTAAGGCTAGGAGAAATCAGCAATTGAATGCCACCATCTCCTCCCAGCACCATCATCTGCAAATAGGAATGCCCCCCAAGCCTTGGTGATGCCACAGGGTTCTCTAAGTAATGCTTCTATTTGCAGTTGAGGATCCTGGGAGAAGCTATCAACAGCATGACTTTCTCCACCAAAAAACTTGTGTTGTCACTGCAAAGGTGGACCCTGGGCAGGGTCTAGGTGCCCCTGAGCAACAGTCCAACTTGGCTGACCCCTGATGCCTGTATTTGATATTATGAATATATTGCAAATATCTAGTTTTCTCACACACCAATTGACTTACAAAAGTATAACAAATAACCAAGGTGAGTCAATGAATTGCTGTGAATCACATGAAGAACAAGACGACTTTTTAAACCACTGTGCCATGGCACACTGGTGTGCCGCAAATGGTCTGCAAATGTGCCACAGGAGTTTGGGGTAGGGTCATTTATTAATACAGCCTTTGGGGGATGTGGGCCCCCCATCAACAGCATGGCCTTGTTCATTGTCGAAAAACTGATGTTGTGCCTTGACAATTTTAGTCCCTTGACAGTGTGCCATGAGACAAAAAAGATTGAAAACCACTGGTTTAAAATATTCAAAGAGCTATGATTACAGTTTATTCAATATCATAGAAGTAATTAATATAGCAAGGCAAACGTAATTTCAGTTTTGTAGAATTATGTTAATCTTGCAGATCAGATTAACATTAGTTTGAAAGCTTTAATTATTTCATATTATTTTTCCCATTTCCAATAAGACATTTTTATTGCTTTGTATTCAGTTTTAGATTTAGAGAAAGTTCTTATTTCCCCTGCTGACAAGAATTAGGATAGAAAAACTGCTTCTCTGTTTTGCATGCAAGTTATTCAGAATTGAGGCATTTTAAAACAGATTAACACAAAACAAAAATCATGCTCTCCTTGTTCAGAGCCAAACACAGATTCAAATGCCTTGAACATAAAAACATGGTTTTTGTTTTATAACTATCTGTTTTTAAATGCTGCCAACTCTAAATAACTTACACACAATAAAGATATTAGATAAGCAATCTTTTAAATGCTTGCCAACAGAAGAAACAAGCATGTAACTAAATCTAAGATTAGCATTCATATTCTGTGGACACATAATTTTAAGGAAAAAAAATGATTTCGGTGATATATACTAAAGCTCAATCTCCAACCCAATGCAATGTTTCCTTGATATTCCTTAAGGGTGTTTTAGTACTGAAAAGGTTGATAGGCTTTTAATTTCAGTGACATCTGTCCTATTAATTCTGACCAAGATGTTTCCAATATCTAGATCCATGATCACACAGGTAGCTGAGCATGTTATTGTCCAAGCAAATGAGTTATGAATTCTCAGATGATGGACTATGCCAAGGCCAGATGTCAGAGATGCTGAAACTGATAATCCATCAGTAATTTTCTATCTGTCGGAACAGCTCTGACCCACTGAACTAAATAAATATCTTTAATCACTAACTGGTCAACTTATCAAAAAGTGCCATGGGGTAAACAGACGATCTTGTTGAATGGAAGACAGACATTACCTGAATCATAGCAGCAAACAGAAGACTGGCATTATAACTTATCTCAACATCTGCATTTTCAAAAGCAGATACAGGCTACATTTAGTCAAATTTAAAAACCATATTTTACTTACAAGGAAATGCATCAATAAATGAGATTAATTTCTATTCAGTTATTTTAATTTTTTTAAAAAACTAACGTTTCCATATTGTAGCATAAATAAGCACGAAGCTAGCAAAATTCTAAAGTCTTGCGATTAGTGTAAATTCCCAAATAATGTTCCTAGAAGATGCATGCCCTCTGCACCTGGATAATGCCTTGAATGATGTGTCACCCATTACTCAGGGAACTACGACAGTAGCTACATTAATTAAAAAAAAACAGATCAAGTTCTACAGTTACCACAAGAACATGCCATATATTTCTGAAGCCAATTTTGATGAAAGTAACAAGAAAGTGGTTATTTCACTACAGAATCATAGCAACAATCTGAAATATTGATGTGTCACTTTACCACGGTCCTGTGTTGGCAGCCATGACAGAAAGCTCTTGAACTTGTTTATTCACACTTGTTTAATCCTGTTTCCACACAGTGCTTTGCAGCCTGTGGGGCTAAGAAGATGGATGAGGAGAGCTAAGGCCACAAGGGGTTGGGGTCACAGTGTCACTGGATCTCATTAACTACATCACTCACCATACCAGACACTTCAGAGGTCATCTCAACTGAAGACTTTAGGATAGGTGATGAAAGAATGGCTGACATATGCACTGATTTTTTTTTAATCCTTCGGTTGATACCACATATATTGAAATAAGGGCATATGCTGAGCTTGCCCTTAGCCTTCCCCAAGATGTTGTCTTATTTTTGAGACAGACTGTCTTATAGCAAACATTGTTGACACATGCCAAGGGACAATCCATTAGCTGACAGAAAAGCTCACTGAATCAGAAAAACATGAATTCAGGAACTATGACTAATTTTAATAAGGTAACAATTTTTTATGACCTATCCAACCTCTTTTCTCAAACAAATATTGTTTATAACATAGATAAAAATATGTAGCACATCTGATGTAAACTGTAGATAGTCCACCACCCAATAAAATTATACAGATTGATAATACACATTACCACTATATGCAGTAAATAGACAATAATCTGTATATGGCAAAGGCAACCATTACATATATTACTTACACACACACACAAACTTCAGTATACACTAAGAAAACCTCTAACACAGTGCTTCCCAAACCTTTTAGCACCAGGACCCACTTTTTAAAATAATCTATTGTGACCCACTAAAAAAAGGGAGAACTAGAAAGAAAAATCTTATTTCAAGGTCCTCTGCTCCTGAGGCTAACAGAGACCTTACGGTACATGTGTGTAGACGTTTGCTAGACTCTACTTAGAAACAGAGTTCAAGGACTGTTCTCAGACCTTTACAGTCATTACATGACATCCAGAAAGCTGAACTGGACAGCAAGATGTGCAGTTAGGAACTTCCAGACCAGAGAAAAGGCTGTAACTGTGTTTACACAAAATCTACAGTATGTCAATTACTAGAGAAAATAAGAAAATGTGACATTTTAATTCAGGGGTATGAAGATTAGCCTATACCACAGGTTAGCATGCCAGTTAATGATTTTCTTCTGCAAGGGTACTTGCAAAGAGAGGTTTTTTTATGTTTATAACCCTTTCAGGATGCACCAAAAATGTGCTCGCAACCCACTGGTGGGTCCTGACCCATAGTTTGGGAACCACTAATCTAACACACTAACAGTAATAATGCAACAGTAACACACTGCAAAAATGTACACATACTGTAATGTGATTAAGGTTATGCATTTTAAAACTGTTACTCCTTTCATAGCTTTCATAAAGAGAAGATATGCAAATTTTAAATATTGTGGCACGACATGCACCTAACTGATAAAAATGAAAATTGCAAAAACTCTACAGTATAATTTGAGTTCATTTTTGGGACTTGCATTGCATTGCATCTGTGAATACAGAGATCCACAGGCTCCCATTCATTTTGAGCTATAGTATTCCTGCATATACATGGCACCTATAACTAAAACAGGCAGTAGTTTGATGCTACCACCTGAAAAGGCTTTAACTGTTTCTTTATCAACTGTAATTCATGTTCCTATTAACCATTCCAATGTTCTTGTGAAATCCAGTTCAGTAGACTAATCTTAACAGAAGCCTGAAAGTTACTAGCTTAACTAAAGAACACACTCTTCTCCCAACGGTTCACAAGTGGACACAACAGTTTCTGGGCTCTCTCAAAGCTGTTCTGCTTTTCATGTACCAGGAACTCTCTACCTCCTCACTTCCTGGCTTCTGTTATCTGCCCACTGCCATAACAGTAGTTTTACTGCTTGCTTTGCCCTTTAAACCCAGAATAGTTCAGACCAGTGATTTTCAACCTTTTTCGTCTCACAGCACACTGACAAGACACTAAAAAGGTCAAGGCACACCACCATATTTTTGACAACTGACAAGGCACACCATGCTGCCAGTGGGGGCTCACATCTCCCATTGGCCCTATTAATAAATGGCCTTCCCCCAAATTCCTGTGGCACACCTGTGGATCACTCACAGCACACCGGTGTGCCATGGCACAGTGGTTGAAAATGGCTGGTCCAGACAGAAAGTCTAGAAACTCTAGACTAGACTGGACTGGACTAGACTACACTCTGGACTAGAAAGTCCAACATCTCTCTTCTTTACATTGGGAAAAAAAGTTAAATGCTGGTGACTATGCTGTCCTCTTTTTGTACCCCTATTAACCCTTGTTTTAAATAACAAAAAAAAGCACTGTAGCATTGTATCACACTCACACTCCTTTCCAGGGATGGGAACTCAAATCCAAGTTGCACAAGTGCTTTTTCCTGACGTTTGTACACTCAAATCAGGCATATCAATGACTCCAGCACTGACTTGAGTCTGAGGCCACTGACTTGGAAACGGGGAGATTTGTACTTATCGTGAATACCCCTTCTCAGTGGTTTCCATGTCCGGATTAGTCCTTACAAGTGGATAGCTCCTCCCTCTCAGGTAGGCAGGCCAGAGTCTTTTGGTCACCCTAAGGGGAGGGACTGCCTGGACTCCCTAGACTGTCCAAGCTTGAAAAGCCCCGCCCCTGACACCAGATGTCTCGTCTCCATCCAGATGCACTGTAGTGACAGTCGTCTGGTGTCACGTGTTGCATTGCGTGTTGGCTCGAGGGATGAGTGCAGAATGGGCCCAGGTGGCCTGGGGCCCTTCCCCAGGTCCACTGCTACACTGTGCTGTACTGTGTCCCCCTAACTTACCATTCTGGTATTCGGCATGTCTGTTTCTCCTCTTTTTTTGTGTTTTGTTTTTTACGGCTGTGAGGACGGGCGGAGTAATCCGGACATGGAGACCACTGAGAAGGGGGATTCACAGTAACTACAAATCTCCCCGTTCTCCAGTGGGATCTCCATGTCCATCTTAGTCCTTACAAATGGGATGTGCCCAAGCAGTGCTCCTCAAGGGTGGGAGCTGCCGTAAGCTTATAGAGCCATGCTCTGGAGGACGCACCTTGCGAAGGCTGCATCCCCTTCTTCGCCTTGCGAAAGCTGCAACAGAAGCTTCTGTTCGTCATTTTTGAGGGGTCTGTTCTGGTTGCAGGTGCAATTCTGAAGGTCCCTGCAGCCTCTGAAAGGTCTCTGTAGCATTCAGAGATATTTTGGCACTTCCTGCTGCACTCTGCTGGTTTCCTGAGGGTCTCTGCTGGATTCTTTTGATAGTACCCCTTCCCCCCCCCCGTAACCCTTGTACCTAACTCTGTTGATCCCACAATGTTTCCCACAAAGGATCAGTGATCCCACAAAGAATCAATGGTTCATTTTCTGCAAATTTGCTATCCATTAGGGTTTCCAGAAACCTAACCCTAGCAGATAACGAGAACTGACTGTACATCTATGGAAATAATGGTAGCAGGAATGGAATCAGATATCTTCTTGATAGTTACTGAACTAAATACATTGCTTCATTTCGTTCTGAACAAGCATCAGATAGTTATTACCTCAAATATTATGAAATGACTGCCATAATAAAAAATAATGCTTTAATCTCCCAAGATTTGTTATGAAATTCTATTTTTTCTAAACACAGTAATAGTAAAGCCCATTAATGTTTAAAATTTACAAACTTTACACCAATAATTTCTGTTAAGTAGGAGTTCAATGTGCTTTGTTAATATTTACATCATGTGGGGTTAAGTGAATAGCATGGTGGGATTATAAATGATTTCTTTTATTTCTATGACATCATAAATTGTGTATGTTGGAAAGCATATGCCAACAATACCTAGCATTTTAATTAATATCCAAGCATCTATTAAAAGTTTCTAGACAGATGGAACAGAGCTGGAAATGCAAATATATTAAAATTAAGTGGTGTGCTGTCTTGACCAGCTATGCTATTTCTCAGCTGACTAAAATTAGAAAAATATTGAGCGCTCAAAGAGTACAAGAAAAAGAGACAAACAAAACCAACCAGTCAATAGTATTCATGATCACTGGCTTATACAGTTTTAAAAGAGGATTGCACAAATTCATGGAGGATAGCCTACCCATATAGTTACCCATGGAAACTATGCACTACCACCAGGTTCAGTGGCAGCAACAGAAGCAATACAATACAGGTTGCAGAGAAACAATGGTGGGATGGAGGTACAGGAGCCCCTATATCCATGGATCCCGCATCCGTGAATTGGGTCTGTGGGGGAGGCTTCCCAGGTCTCCCAATGCCTTATAAAGCATTAAAAACATCAGTTCCAGTTTCTTCATGAAACTGGAAGTCATGTGTCTTCAGCTGCCGAGCTCAGTCCTCAGCCTCTGCTGAGCTTAGAAACTCTCTGGAAGGACCAGGCTGTGGGGATGGGCATTCGCCCATATCCGCAGTTTTGGCTATAAACAGCGGGTTCTGGAATGGAAACCCAACAGATGAGGACCACCTTTATGCCTTTCTCTCCTGCTTGTTGGTTTCCTAGAAACAACTAGTGAACAATTGTGGGTAATAAGATGCTGGACTACCTATTGCCTTTGGCGATATCCAGTAGGATTTTCCTTATATTCTTAGCCTACACATAACGGAAGGCAATTACTATTAAATGAAAGATATATATGGTACACAGCTTTTAGTTATATGCCAAGCTTTTAGTTCTTTCAGATGACATGTGCAGAAGTTATAGAACACTTTTGATACACGAGAGATTAACACCACCTGATGAGATGAACTGTTTTGTAAGCAAGTTTTAAAATAACATCTTGCCCTCCTTTTTCTGCATGGAATGTCAATGTTAAAAATAGATCATAACAAGACAACTAACTAGCTGTTTTTTTCCCTCCTCTCTCTCCTCTCCCCAGTATTTTGGAACAGTCAGAGATCTCAAGTATTAACAGAATATATTTCATGAAGTCCAAAGGCGTAGCAAAACATATCCTTAAAATACACAGACATACACAGGCCTGTTGTTTATGGCGCAAGTTAGAATACTTGTCCCACATCATCCTCAAACTCATTTACTATGTCCCAGGGTTCATATTCTTTCCTTCTACCTAGCTATTCTCATAACTGCACACCCTTTTGCAAACTCTTTCTTCTTCATGAGGAAAACATCCCACCGAACACGATATCTAGAACAATTATGTTTTAATCTCTCATCTATTATCACAGTTATTCTGCTATACTATCTGGAGATATTATCCTGCCCTTGATGATCCCTAGAACTTGTGTCCCTGCTGCTACAGAGATGCTGCTGACATTATGCAAACCACTTTAGCTGCCCCCAGGTGGCTTCCATAGCCATGCCTGAACAAGACATGACTGTGTCAAAGTACTTTGACGCTGATGGGTCTGTTACTCTGTTTCTGGGTCTCCTAAAAAGACCCTGGCTGTATTATGGCCCAATTCTATGCAAGTGGGATGAAGTTAGAACTAACATTTCAACGGCTGAACATGATTTACGGCCATCACAAATGACCTACTGATAGTATGCAGCAGTGCATGCTACTGCCCTGCCAGCAACAACCAGGCAGGTCAACAAGGGAGGCAGAACCAGGACAGAATGGGGGAGGGGAGAGGGCCTGATGGAGGTGGGGGATAGTAGCACCCAGCACGAGCGACTTGCACCAGATGCTATCCCCTCTGTAATCAGCTGGTATACTCCCTTTCTCTCCTTGGGAGTTGTGCCAGCTAAAGTGCTAGAACAGATTCAAGGAGACACATTGCCAGTCGAGGGGCTTACGGGAAAGGTAAAGGAAAATATTTTCCCTTATCTCTCCCACGCCTTCCTATCTGCCCCCCCCCCAATGCAGAGAAAGCCTTTTAGGTGTACCTGCATCAGCAGTGGGAGGTAAAGGATTGTGCTGTTAATACCTTAAAGGTGAGCTGGTTTCCAGAAGACTGAACCAGAGGCCTACTCAAGTTGGATGGTTTAGAGGTATTTCCCCACACCCCTCACTCTCATTAAGAAAGCTTTAGTTGCCACAGGTAAAGCTGCTTAATAGGAAAACAAACAGTGGTTTCTTCTTGAACAACAAGAGCACTAGGAAACTGCATTACTGGTATCACTAAATTAAGCAACAGTGGTTCAAATTCACAGACTAGGCAACATAGTGTACATGTCTGCACATTTTAAAATGATACTGAATACATAGAGACTTCATTAAGGGCAAATAGTGTTCAAAATCAGCCATGTACTATAACTGGTCTACACAAAAACACATAAGGAATTTTTGGATCCTGAATATTGGGTGAACACACACACACACACACACACACACTAAAATGGAACAAGACGTGAAGTTGAGTTAAGAGAATCTGAATGATAAAATATTTACAGCAGGAAAAAGGGTGCATATTTTTTCTTTTTCTCCAATTCTTTGCATCTTGTTTACACATGGCACTAAACCTGTCCCTCTGAGGGCGCAAACCTAACTCCTTAGTGCTTCCCAGCACTGGCATAATGGTGCCAATGGGATATGTGCTGCATCCTGCAGTTGAGGGGCACTCATGGAAACCTCCTCAAAGTAAGGGAATTTTTGTTCCCTTACCTCAGAGCTGCACTGCCCTTTTGTCAGTGCTGGAAAGCACTGACATAAGGGGTTAGGATTGCGCCCTGAGTCTATGGAATCACTTTCTATTTTTTTCCTTTATTAAGTCCTTTATGGATTTGTTCTATTCAAAGATTTTTTATTTTATTTGCTTTTGCTCTAACCAGTTTATCTTTTCCTATAGAAACTATTGTATTTTTATCATTAAGTTTATGGACTAACTTTCATTTTGGAATTATTTTTGCAGATTAATATTTTTTTTCTAAAAGTTCTTCCTTCATTTTCACCATCTACACCAAGCAAGTCTATGAACTTGATTATTTTCCCCTAACTTAATGGAGATGGCTATATAGTTAAATTAGTGAACAATTTAATGAGGTCCTGTACAGCAGTGGTTCCCAAACTTTTTCATTTGGTGACTCCTTTGACCCTTGGTTGCAGCTCCCCATTGGGGATACAATCCTATACATTGTATAGTGCAGCGGGCTTTTTGTGAGGATTCTGCAGCTCCCCTGGTAAAATCCTTTAGGGACAAATCTCATTGTATTCAGTGGGCTTTGTTTTCTGAGAGACAAGTTTGCAACTGCAGCCTGAAAGTAATCTAATGGGCTTTGGTTTTAAGTGCAAAACAGCAGGAATTTAGGTGGGCTTTTGCAAAACAGTGTGATTTGCTTCTGCTATATCATGTTGGCTTATTTACATTATTATTTTAATGAGTCTGTGTTGGCTGCTTTCCAATTTCACTTTATTTAGTGTCTTTATTTGCTCCATAATCACACGTGCCTTGCTATCCTCCATAAATCAATGAACTGCTTGATATGCTTCAGAAACCACTGGGGTCTGTGGTCATTTCTACTGGTTCAGCTTACCCACTGAAGTGTAAAAAGAATCATACTTTCAGGATTTGCATGTGTCCCCTCTTGTCAACTACAGTTTGAAAAAAGCTAATTTAGTAACAGTTCAGTGGGATGATAAAATACCAAGTCCAATCATCATTAAAATACTGAAGTCTGATTTTGCATGTTTTCAAAGCAGCACAACAATCACAGGCTTGTCCCTCTAGTGCAGACTATCTGCCTGGTAACTTACACATTTCTGCTGAAGAATTGTGTACAGGAAACATTCTGCGTTATATGAAGCTTCCTGGGCTCAAGGCAAGAGTCACAGCAACAATACTGGGCTTCTAAATTTTATATTATTATTATTAGTATATTCATTCACTAGAAAGAGATAATATTTGAAAAGAGTCATATGGCTTCTAACATGTAAGAAAGGGGCAACTGTTCATTCAGTAGTTCTAATCAATTACAATGATAGCTATTCACACAGTACAATCTCAGAAAAAAGTCTCAAAATTCCACAGTAGTTTTAGTTTTAATAGTAGGGGCCTTGGTAACTGCGTAAAGAGGCACCTTTTCAAGTGGTGCTTCTCTTATATTTAGCAGGGAGAGAATAACCATCCCTCTTCACACCAGCACAGTGTCTCTAATCAGTGATTTTCAACCACTGTGCCATGGCACACTGGTGTAACGTGGACAGTCTTCAGATATGCCGCAGGACTTTGGAGAGGGTCATTTATTAGTGGGGCAACTGGGGGATTTGAGCCCCCTACCAGCAGCATGGTGTGCCTTGTCAATGGTCAAAAAACTGATGGTGTGCCTTGACAATTTTAGCGCCTTTTGAGTATGCCGTAAGATGAAAAAGATTTAAAATTGCTTCTCTAACCACTAAGGGGCAAGCTTTTTATTTATTAATTAAATTTTATTTTGCTGTGGAGGAAATCTACAAAATCTTCTTTGACCCCACGTAGCAGATAGATGCGTTAACTATGCTACTGGATGGAGGGAGGGCGTAGAGCATGCGGGTGATGAGCTGCTAGGGGGAGGAGGCAGGTTTTCCACCAATTTTCACTTTTTAAAAAATCTGGGCGCGACATCAATCTGGTTTCGACATCACTTCTGGAGGCATCATTTTGAGATTAGCACCAGGCTACATGATCATTAGCTATGCCACTGGTAGATGGTCTGCTTCCTGTTCCCTTGAACGGAAAGCAGATCTATGCAGCTTGCAAATGTGGTGATCAGAGGGAGACTGACTGAAGGGCAGTCCTCATTCCCTTGCCCCACTGCGATCTGCCAATGATGACAGCTGCATCAGGTCGCCTCATGGATGAGTGCAGATACCAGTTCTGTATAGACATCAAGGGCAGATAGCAGTTCTGAAATGAGACAGACTGGCCTTTTAAACCATGGTTGCAATGATATACTAAAAGGCAATCCATAGAGTTATGATTCAGGAAGTGGCACCAGCATTCTCATCAGCAAATTAAAGAATATGATGGGTATACAACAAAAAATTCACGAAAAATATTTTATGGATGTATTTCTAAATGCATCCTACCCCATGCTTGCGATTAACTATCATACTCCTCCAAACCTTAAAACATTTCTGTATGTACAGAACTCATTAACCTGGATACACACCTACTCTACTCCACTACTACTCCCTCTTTCTATGTTTAGTTCTATTTTTAACGGATATGTAAAACTTTGCATCTACACAGTATCAAGAACTCCTCATTCTGAGGTACATTCAATTTATTTACTTGATTTTACCATGTGAATTTTGGTGGCTTCAAAAAATGTGTGTGTTTTATATACCTTTGATCAAATTAAATATTAGAAGGTGACTAGTCAGTCTAATGGTATCTTTTTTTAAAAAGAATAATCTTTATAATTTTAATCAGTGACATAGAACAAGACAGGATATACTGTGTGAAGTGATTTGGCCACATTTTAGGGCAACATTCTTGTTCAATTCAGCCTAGTAGTACAATCTCTAATTGTCTTGAATTAAAGCATTAATTTACTTTTGGTTTTCTCAATCAGACAAACATACAGGATCATTATGTTTGAAGAGTAGTCCAGAGCCTGTTCTTTCAGCAATCTATGACCTATAAATAATACTATAATTTTTTTCCCTTTAAATGAAATCGGTTCAAACAGGAACCCTAAAAGATGGTAGGGTTATATTGCTAAATATAGGTTTAGCTGAATTCACCCTTCAGCTAGAGAACCCCCTGTCTCCTCTAGTTTGCTAACTGAATTAAGAACTGGAATATATCTACTCTTTTGTAATAGCAACATTCTTCTTTCCTCTGGAATGACTAAATGCTATGTAGTGGTGCTTTTATTTTAATATATACCCCTCCCCCAATCAAAGTAAAAGCCAGCTAATAAGGGACTTGTATTTTGTTGCACAAGAAAGGGTAGAAGGAAAATAATCAGTTTCTTCATGACTTCTGACCTTTGAACCACAACCTTCTTGCCACTAAAGCATTCAACACCTCATTTAATCTGTCCTCACTACACTGGCATAGCATTGAAAAAGGAAGAGAAAAAATAATCTGGGGACTTCATCAATTTTTCATGAATTTTCATTTAGGCCAGAGCCCCTCTTACAGTGGTCAATAGATCAAGCTGCTGTCTCATATTTAACACCTGGGGCTATAGCTGCTATCTCAGGAGGCTGCCACCAATTTTGCCTGGATCGGAGGCAGCCTCAGCCAGCGCTAGGACCTGCAAGTTCTCCCTGTTTCTTCCAAGTGAGGACCTAGTGCTTGAAACTGAAATCCTGTCTTGTGTAGCTACTTCAGAATGCCTCATCAGCATTTCCATTGGACATCAGCAGGTGCAGGTGTATTTTTGATTGACAATAGGTGCTCTTGTATCAAAGTTCCTAATCCTATCAGTAGAGGTTTTTGTTTCTGGTAAAACAGGATTACAGCCCAAGACTTACTGAACATTTACTTCTTACTTCTGAGTAAAACAAACAACTGTTTTCAAACACATCTACCCATCAAAGACAATTCAAACTGTTTTAAAAACATTAAGGGTGCAATCCTAACTCACTTTCCAGCACTGATATAAGGGCAATGCAGGAAACAAACATTCCCTTACTTTGAAGAGGCTTCTGTGAGTGACACCCAACTGCACGATGCTGCACACTTCCCATCAGCACAGCTATGGCAGTGCTGGAAAGTTGGTTAGGATTTGGGCCTAAGATTAATAACTTATTAATGTCAGTACTATAAATTACCATAATAAGCAATATTTTAAGTTTAAAAGTAATTATTTTATTCCTTTTAACTGAAAGTCAGCTTTAAGTAATAAATAAAAGATAAAGGTAAAAGAAAATAAGTTCTCAAGAACACTTGATCTATCACTGAACACTTTAATTCACAGCACTGAGTACTTCATGACCTATTTAGAAGTGTGAAGATTACTTTAAAAAGCTATACAAAATGTTTCCCCCAAAAATAGTTTGAATACGAAAACTAAGCACCACTCACTAAATACAATAAAAGGAGAGGAAGACAGCATAAACCTTGCAAGACTTCAAGGACACTACCACAGATTTTCCCCCAGCTTCCCTCCAATGCCATGTGGTAAAATATCTTAAGGGAAGTTGTCACAGGAAGTGGGAAATCATTTTTCAGAGCAAAGTCTTGACAGGATAGACCCTGGGTGCCTACTTTTCAAAGTGTTGTGGGGGGAAAAACAAAAAACTTATTTTCTTCCAGAGTAGCACTGAGTTCCGCTGAAACCCAAGGCTCTTATCCACTGAGCCTGAGGTACCTGTTCCAAAGTTATTAAGTTTAATAAGGCTGCAATCCTAGACACCCTTACCTGGGAGTAAGCCCAACTGAATCCAATGGGGCTTACTTCTGAGCTGACAACACCAAGATAGCTACTGAGCCTCACAGAATATTGTAATATAAGAAACAAGCTAGTGCTACAAACATACTTTGAAAAAAAATTAAAAATAAAATTATGACTGGTTTTTCAGTTCTCTAATTGAAATGCAAATAAACAACTCAAGCTGATGCTGAGAAAAACTTGTTTAAAGGGTGAGGGAAGGTTAGGAGTGGAGGGCTGTTGAGGAAAATTGGATGATAATAAGCATAGTTGCCCCTTCTACCTCATCCCAAGGAGGAAGGATAGCCTCATTTACGGTCAGGTACGACATGCCTAGGGACTTAGTGGGGCATTTCTCTGGCCTCCTCTGCTCAGTGCCTTCTCTGATCTCTTGTTCCTTCTTCCCACCATCGCCTCCCATATGTTAATTCACCTTGTCTTCCCTCCCCATCATCCCCTCTGTGCTCCACCTCTGCCTTTCCCATTCTCCCCACAGTGCTCATCCATCTCTTCCTTCTTTCCTTCACTGTTTGGCCTTCCCCTTGGTTGTCACCTTTTGTTCCCCGGGGCCTTTCTCTGCCTTCCCAGTCACCTTTTCCCTCAGCCTATCACCTACTATCAGCTATCAAATTTCTCCTCTCTGATCTTGTCCAAGATGCTTTCCCCCCTAGCATTCCCCTAAGCCCAATTCCCTATGCCTAATCTCACATTCCCCTATGACAGTGGTATTCAGACTGAAAGTGGAATTCAGGTAGTCCCGACACCCCAGACCAGGGGTGCCCAAACCCCGGCCCTGGGGCCACTTGCAGCCCTCAAGGCCTCTCAATGCGGCCCTCAGGGAGCCCCCAGTCTCCAATGAGACTCTGGCCCTCTGGAGGTTTGTTGGAGCACACAATGGCCCGACGCAACTGCTCTCAGCGCGAGGGTGACTGTTTGACCTCTTGTGTGAGCTGTGGGATGAGGGCTCCCTCAACTGCTAGTTGTTTCACATCTGTGATGCAGTAGCGGCAGCAAAGGAAAGGCCAGCCTTGCTTTGTGCAAGGCCTTTTATATAAGTTCATATAAGTTCATCTTTAATATATTCATTTATGTAAACTTATGTAAATTTGTTCAAATTTTAAATGTAAATTAATTCTTTTTTCCCCGGGCCCCGACACAGTGTCAGAGGGATAATGCGGCCCTCCTGCCAAAAACTTTGGACACCTCTGCCCCAGACTGAGGGTCCTGGCCTCTGCCCCCTTAAGGGTCGGGGGCAGGGGGGAAGGCAGCAACGCGATCCCCAGGATCGCGTCGCTAACGGGGCTACAGGGACTAGGACAGTGATGGCGAACCTTTTAGAGACCGAGTGCCCAAACTTCAACCCAAAACCCACTTATGTATTGCGAAGTGCCAACATGGCAATTTAACCTGAATACTGAGGTTTTAGTTTAGAAAAAAATAACTCATACATTAACATCTTTTGTCTTTAAAGAAAAACACAATAACAGAGCTTTCAATGATACAACTTTTTACTGAAAGGCCAAAGTTTGCATTTGGCCTGCTTTTGAACCATTAATGTGATTTTTGCTGTTGTATGCGTGCTGATAATTTGTCTAACCTTGGATCATACTTTGTAAGTTTGTAAGCAACATATGCAGCACCACTCAGGTCTTCTGTTAGTCTGTTTCTGGTGTCAGATTTGATATCATTCAAAACTGAAAACAGTTGCTCACAAGCATAAGATGATCCAAACAAAGCAATCCCAAGTGCTTTCATTGACTTAAAATTATTTGGCAGAGAATTCCACACTTTAAGGATTTCATTTTCAGAACTAACTGTGCTGTCCTTTGTCATCCCTTCTATCTTCTCAAGTGTTTCATGCAGGTAAAGAGGGTACACAGTTGCTCTCCCCTACTTTAAAAGATGACTGGATTGCCCAGGATCCAATTAGACAAGGTTAAACATAAGGAAGTTACCAAAGTTACACTGAATAAGAAGGGCATTTCCACTCACTAGGGAGAAATGAACCTTAGCAAGTGTAGTGTAGTGGCTAAGAGACGTCAACTATCTGCAACAGGAAGATAATAATGCTGACCTACCTGAGAGTTACTACAGGTATGGACAAGACAATGCCAGGGCAGCATTTTTGAAGTGCTGCATAAATACTTATTAATACTTATTACCACCCCCTGTATAAATACAACAGCAAAGGAATAGGGCAGCAGGCACAACTGAATAGGGAATGTGCAGAGTGATCCTGTGACACTTTACTCAGAATTCAGTTTACATTGAAAAAAGGCTTACTTCTGAGAAAGCCTGCACCAGATTCACGCCCAAGTGAAAGAGAGGTGGGGGTGGAATGAGGACAACTACAGACTTGGGGCCCAATCCTATCCAATTTTCCAGTGCTGCTGCTGCTGTGCCAATGAAGTATGCACTGCTTCCTGTGGTGGGGGGGGCAGTCACAGAAGCCTCCTTAATGAACCTTAGCAAGTGTAGTGTAGTGGCTAAGAGACGTCAACAATCAGTATGGGAACATTGGCAGTATGAGCAGTATGGGAACATTTGGTCCATCACCTTGGGATGCACTGGTGCTGGAAGGTTGGGTAGGATTGGACTCTCAGGGTCTGTCTACTCAGAAGTAAGCCCCATTATAGTCAGTGGGCTTACAGGGGGCTTACTGGCTTATAGTCATGCATAAAAGTGGGCTCTCAGGCTGCAATCCAAGCCACACTTTCCTGGGAGCAAGCCCCAATGACTCTAATGTGGGATTTCCTTCTGAGTAGACATGCATCCCAGATAGGTAGTCTGAGTAGACTACCGCGGCATCTCTCTCCTTAGCGTTGTAGGAAAGCTGTTTGCCCGGGTTGTACTAAAGAGGCTCCAGGTACTTGCAGAGAGCGTCTATCCAGAATCGCAGTGTGGATTCCGAGCCAACAGGTCCACCACTGATATGGTATTCTCCCTTAGACAACTGCAGGAGAAATGCAGGGAACAACGACAGCCACTCTTTATAGCCTTCATAGATCTCACAAAGGCTTTCGACCTGGTCAGCAGAGACGGCCTCTTCAAGATTCTCCCCAAGATTGGATGTCCACCCAGGCTCCTCAGCATCATCAGATCCTTCCACAAGGACATGAAGGGCACTGTTGTCTTCGATGGCTCCACATCAGACCCTTTTGACATCCGAAGCGGAGTGAAGCAGGGCTGTGTTCTTGCACCAACCTTGTTTGGGATTTTCTTCGCTGTCCTGCTGAAGCAGGCCTTTGGAACTGCAACAGAAGGCATCTATCTCCGGACCAGATCAGACGGAAAGCTCTTCAACCTCTCCAGACTGAGAGCAAAATCCAAAGTCCAGCTGAAATGTCTGCGTGACTTCCTCTTTGCCGACGATGCAGCTGTCACTACCCACTCTGCCAAAGATCTCCAGCAGCTCATGGATCGTTTTAGCAAGGCCTGCCAAGATTTTGGACTGACAATCAGCCTGAAGAAAACACAGGTCATGGTTCAGGATGTGGACTCACCTCCCTGCATTACAATCTCTGAGCATGAACTGGAGGTTGTCCATGACTTTGTGTACCTTGGCTCAACGATCTCCGACACTCATTCTCTCGATGCCGAGCTAAACAGGCGCATCGGTAAAGCAGCTACCACGTTTTCCAGACTCACAAAGAGAGTCTGGTTCAACAAGAAGCTGACGGAACATACCAAGATCCAGGTCTACAGAGCTTGCGTCCTGAGTACACTTCTGTACTGCAGCGAGTCATGGACTCTTCGCCCACAACAGGAGAGGAAACTGAGCGCTTTCCACATGCGCTGCCTCCGACGCATCCTCGGCATCACCTGGCAGGACAAAGTTCCAAACAACACAGTCCTGGAACGTGCTGGAATCCCTAGCATGTATTCACTGCTGAAACAGAGACGCCTGCGTTGGCTTGGTCATGTCGTGAGAATGGATGATGGCCGGATCCCAAAGGATCTCCTCTATGGAGAACTCGTGCAAGGAAAGCGCCCTACAGGTAGACCACAGCTGCGATACAAGGACATCTGCAAGAGGGATCTGAAGGCCTTAGGGATGGACCTCAACAAGTGGGAAACCCTGGCCTCTGAGCGGCCCGCTTGGAGGCAGGCTGTGCAGCATGGCCTTTCCCAGTTTGAAGAGACACTTTGCCAACAGTCTGAGGCTAAGAGGCAAAGAAGGAAGGCCCATAGCCAGGGAGACAGACCAGGGACAGACTGCACTTGCTCCTGGTGTGGAAGGGATTGTCACTCCCGGATTGGCCTTTTCAGCCACACTAGACGCTGTGCCAGAACCACCTTTCAGAGCGCGATACCATAGTCTTTCGAGACTGAAGGTTGCCAATACAAGACATGCATGGGCTTGGGCTCTTAAACTACGAGCACCCCCCCCCCTTTGACTAGGGCTGCAATCCTTCCCTCACTTTTCTGGGAGTAAGCCCCACTGACTACAGTGAACTTACTTCTGAGTAGACATGCAATCCTACAGTAGGATTGGGCTCTGAGGCTGTAGGTGGGGGTGAAGGGGGAAGAGGAGCAGACTCCAATCCCAGGCACTCTTTCCTGGGGGTAAGCCTCATCCACTGTAATGGGGCTTACTTCTGAGTAGACACGCAAGGAGCCAACTCCAATCCAAGCTTGCAGAACTGGCAAAATTGAAAACGGAAGCAAATGCAGGGCAGGTGGGGGTGAAGGGGGAGGAGGGCAGTGAGCGCACGGGGCGGAGGGAAGCAGCCCGCCCTCCCAACACACGGGGCTCGGAAAAAGCCTCCGTTTCCTTTAAAAGGACACGCAGCTTCAGCACCCCTCCCCAGGCTGCCTGGCTCAGCGCTGTGTGCCGACAGAGCCTGCGCTGCGTGCCGGGTCTGGCACGCGTGCCATAGGTTCGCCAACACTGGACTAGGATGTACTCACCAGTCCCTGCAGCAGCCTTCCCAGGGTGTGGGGAGCCCTGCGCAAGCGTCTTCAGGGTTCACCAGCATGCAAAAAAAGAAATGGAGTGATCATGCTCCACTTCCGGTTTTGCAGAAGTGGAGCGCAATTGCTCCACTTTTGTTTTCTGCAGGCTGGGGAGCCCTGCACACGCTTGCGCAGGGCTCGAAGCACCTCAGGACGGCTGCTGCAGGGACTGGTGAGTACATCCCAGTCCCTGAAGCCCCCTGAGCAACGGGATCCTGGGGATCGCATCGCTGCCTTCCCCCCACCCTCGCTGCCTCCCTCCCCTCCCCTACAAGCACTTACTGCGCTTTTCAAACTCCTGGAGAGTTTGAAAACCACAGCCCAATGCCTATTCCCTGTAGTTAGAGCTCTCCATCTTCCTTGACCCCACCCTTCCTAACCAGCATGACCCTCCTAATCAGATCCAGTCTCTCCAGCTGCAGCTGGCTCTGCAGCACCAGTGATGACATCTGTGGCTGAGATGGAGCTACACCATCATCCAGAGCTGGGCAGCGAAACCCCTCCTCCCTCAAGTAATGGAGTAGGATGCCACACTAATCAACAAAGTTACAGGTGACTGAGCTACCATCCCTTTTGAATAGTTTGGGACTAAAACAGATTGTGCTCCAATACAAATCTACATATCTGTTGGGGAAGTTTTGATAAATTACTGATCTAATATATGCCAATTATATTGGATTTGTGCAGCAAGTGCAACAAAATGTGCCAATGCTATGGTCCTGCATTCCTTGCTATATTGCAGAGGAAGCGGTTGCTCAACTCTCACTCATGCAGAATAGCTTCATATGATTCCAGAAACACATGAAAGGTGCTAGTGACATTCACACATCATACCGAGATCTTGCAGGAAGTCCTGGGTTGCAACTCTTGGTATTACAGGTGAGCGTCGCTTAACAATGAGGATGCATTCTCTGATCCCCATTGTTAAGTGATGCTGTTGTTAAACTACATCACCCGTTGAAGCCCTCCAGGGGCTTCCCTGGGCCTCAGAATGCCTTATTAGGCATAAAAATGTCACTTCTGGTTTCTGGAAGCAAACCGGAAGTTGTGGTTTTTGGGCCGAAGCAGGCATTCTGAGCCTTGCAGAGGCCGCAGGTGGACATGGGCAGACATGTGTGGCCTCTGCGGGGCTCAGAAAAGCCACTGGATGTGAGGGGTGCAGAGCTCTCCTCCCTCTGGAGACTTTGGGTTGAGAAGCATGGAATCAAGGATGGATCATCGCATATGAATCACAAAGTCACTAAGCAACATTCATCTCTACACAAATCCAGATGAAAGTTAGAATGGGATGTGCTTTCTCCCAGCACAGATAGCCAGGATGAATCTTGAATTGCTTAAGTTCTCGCTGTAGGTTTCCTATTTACCTAAAGTCAATATAACTTTATAAAGTTATAAATATAACTTTACAATATAACTATAAAGTTCTCTCACCCTTATTCTATGCAAAATGTAACAGCTTTTAATTCCGTTTCATCAATCTTAACACAGCATCTAACATAAACATATCCCTGTTTTGGCTTTAGGGAATGACAAAGGGTCTCTTAATTCAAAAAGCCCAGAAAGCTTTCACTTGAATTCCAATGAGTTTGTGCCTTCCGTTAAAAGAATTCAGACTATGAAACTTCAAAGCTATAAAAACAGTAAGATAATCTAGTAACAGGGGCACAATACCATTTCAAAAACTATCTTAGAAGTTTCAATCTTAGATTTCATGTCCCATGACCCTGCCTTTTAACAGAAGAACTGCTCGCAGTGAAACCCAGGTGTGTCCCCCATCTTTTTTGGGTTTTTTTAAATCATCATCTGACTTTTTGGCTCATGCATGACCTGTCACCAGCAGCAGTGGTTAAAAACATATTGTAACCAGAACCTCACAGCAGTCACTGGAGGAGCGATCAGTGATATTCAAAGTAATGAAGCATACCATCAGTTAAAAACCACTAATTGATCAGGTCCAATACTTTGGTGTACAAAACTTTTTTTTAAAAACATACTAGAGAGAATATATCTATATTTTCTTAGACAGCAAAATAAGGAACTGGCAAGGAAGATCTTCGAGAGCAAAAGAACTATGAATTTGTTCAATGTTTAACTAAAACCATAATATTGTTTTAGCCCCTTTAAGAACACATTTCCATAGGCATTGCTTCTCCCAACTTGGGTGATGCAGATTTCTTGCATGCTACACAGACTTAATGTGGCTTTGAATGCACTGGCTGCACTCCCAATACATTCCGCACTTCCTGATTTGTTTAAAGAACCTGCACAAGGAAGATGTAAGGTAAGGGGGCAGAAGTCCTGGTGACTACCTTCTGCTTCTCACTTATTTTTAGAGAGTGGTCAGAGTGGTTCTACCGATGATGCTAAAGGGAAGTGGTAGCAGATTCAGCAAGAAAGAGTCAAGTCTATTCATTACCCCAGACAACCAGACAGATATTTTTTGCCACACAGATCAGAAATTTTCTCCACACCAACATAAATGTCAAAAAACATCTATAGTCAATGGAGAAGATTCTACATTCTATTCCAGGCAAGTTACTTCACGGTGGCAAATGCCATGAGAAGCCTCCACAAAGCAAATCCTAAGGATTTGCAGAACCTCACTATCTTTGCGAAATTTTCCACTTTTCTGCCTCTGGCTCAGATATCCACAGAAACCATATGGAGTGTCTCAGAAAGTCTTTTTTTTAGGAATGTGAATGTAAATTAGATGCATACAACAAACTGGAAAGAGAACCAATACAGCTATAACTCATAACAGAAGCACTAAAACAGGGCCACTGCTGTGGCTAGAATTCCTTTTTTAATTCTAAAAACATTCAGATATGAACTTTGACAAGGGGATATTTAGTTTCTTTACAGTATGGCTCAGTACATTAGATTTGCATCCAAATGCATGCTGTGCTTTGCTTATCAAACTCTCAGCTAACTTTTGCTAGAGTCTGCATATTCACTTATTTATCTATGTATTTTCCCACTCCCACAACAGAAAGTAAATAGGACTGACGACTGCCTGTACCAAGAAGAATAACTACTTCAGAAACTGAATCTGAGAGATTACTACAATTTGTCTAGTTCAGAAGTGTCAAACTTGTTTCCTACAGAGTGCTGAAGTTAGCATTCAAGGTGCCTGCTGAAGGCTGGAAGTGACATCAATAAGCAGAAAGTGGCATCCTTCAGCAGACAATGGTCAGAAACAAGCACTTCATTCTCACCTAGAAACTCATTAACTGCAAATGACAGAGGAGGAAATGTGCAAATCTTGTCCATATTTTCAAGATATGAGAGAGCCCAATTATCACACTCAGAGAACCCACTTATAACGGGAGTGAGAAATTGCTTCCAGGGGCCATATTTGGCCACTGGGCCATGTTTGACACCCCTCTTCTAGTTAGTAACCATCTTGCAAATACTAGTACTAATTGTGGCTATTTTGTTGTTATATTTACAGTCTAACACGAAGCCAAAGATGAGCACTCAGGGCAGCTTACAAAGTACCCAGTTAATTTCAGTACAAACTGTGACAAACATACCCCATAAAATTAAAATACAGTTTCAGCATTGTTAGAAGAATGCCCTTTTCCAATAGACTACATCTTCATAGATCAAAAGAAAACAAAACAAGTTCCTTTTCTGTAACGTCTATATTGACCAACATAATTAATTGACCCATATAGCTAGCTACGTATCTCTCAATGCTTATGTTTGTTGCCTGTTTTCAAACGAAAGCAATTTGACTGCAAAGATTTTGGGCAAATATTTGATGACCGTTATTCAAAACTGAGAAAAATATATGAATGAATATATATAATTATACTAATCTGCTGGTGTTTATTTTCTGTATTTAATAATCAGTTATTTATATTTTTATTGTGTTTGTATTTTTAGCATTATTCCAATGTCCACTGCTTGTATTAATAAAGCAGAACAATTAAAATATGTTTTACGGTTATTTAAAATATTAATGAAGCATGCAAAATCTCTGTATGGAAAAGCAAACTTCAAGAAAATATGCTTCATATGAATCTTGCAAATTTAAGACAAAACATAAAAAGGTGCAAACAGAATTCACACATTTGTTGACACCAAAGTGCCAAAATACAAGTTTTCTCCTTATCTAGATCAGCAAAGTAACATGCACATTTTGTCTGTACTTCATATCTCAAGTGTCACAGTAATAAAAGCAAACTTGATATCAGTCCTCTTTCAAAGCTTCAAAAACAAGTAAAATACCGAACACAAATATTACCAAAGTCAGCCAGAACAAATTTAACACTGAATTTTGGTTCAATATTCAAGCAAAATACAGATTTTGCTTTAAAAAAAAATCACCTAATAACATGAATATTATGAATACCTGCACTAATATTCCAAATATTTTTCAAACTAATCACATTCACGGTTCATATGTACAAAGATATATTCTGCACTAACCAAATTTAACTTCATTGTTCAAATGTTTCAATGAGAGAAGTTTAAGCATATGCTTAATTGTTCTCTTACAATCAGTTTTAACAGACTTGGCATAACTGAATTACAGGTGGAGCTTGTTTATCTGCGGATTTTTCATCCAAGGATCTGACTCAATGCAGGTCCCCCAGACCCACATAGAGCCAGACTCGGTTCCACCTGAGCCCTCTGAAGAGTACTGAAGTGGAGGACTCCGAAGGGGACCAGAGCATCGCTAGGGGCTTTCTTGGGTCTCAGAATGCCTCATATGGTGAAAAATGTCACTTCCAGTTTCCCTCGGGTCATTCTGAAGCCTGCAGAGACAGTGGGCAAACGCGCACTGCCTCTGTGGGCTTCAGAAAGCCCCCCAGAGGGGACCAAAATGCAGCTCTGGTCCCCTTCAGAGGGAGAAAGGGGCAGAAAATTTGATTTGATTATCTGTGATTTTCTATATCAGCAAGGGCTCCGAGAACAGATCCTATATACACATAGGGTGGCATCCAGAATAACACTTTTGTCAACAGAAGTGCCTTTCAATGAATGCAAGCAGCATTCCACTTGCAGGAAAGGTTCTTTGCTCCTGTCGGGGCCCCTCCCAGATGCCCTGACCCCCGACTTACCCTGGAGCAGGCACCCCAAGCCCAGGGTAGGGAGGCTTCCCTGCCCTTGAGGGGGACAAAGAAGGTTGGCTCACCCCAACCAGACAGAGGGGGCTGGCAGGCAAACAAGGAACACAGAAGGAAACAAGCCAGGAACAGGAAAGGCCTTTTCTGCTCCACCTGGAGTAAGGGGAGGGGCCAAAAAGGGGACGGGCTTACTCCATAAGACAGGGAAGCCAGGGATGAGAGGCAGGCAGTGTGAAGCAGGGCGCTGTGAGGTGAACAGCTCCTGCTCCCAAGCCAGGTGTGGCAGCTCTGCTAAGGAGGAGGACAAGGGTACTGGAACCCCTTCCCCTCCAGCCAATCTGAGGCCTCCCTGGGGGTGGAACAAGCCTGCTCCAAGCCCCTCCATGGGTGGGCCCCTACACTCCAATTAATAGATAAAAGTGAAATCACAACATTACTACAATTCTGTATATACATACCTAGAAGTAAACCCCATCAAACTGAATGGGACTAACTTCTGAGTAGGATTTTGCTGTGTGTGTGTGTGTGTGTTATTTGCTTATAACAGTGCATGAATAAAATAGTTCGGAGTTGACTTGCTCTTTTAACTGGTTGTTCCCTAATGCAAACATTTGTGATGCCCTTAGTGTTAAAAAAAACAAAGTCATCCTTTGTGTCTTGACAGAGACCACTCCCATAATTAATGATATCTATATTGAGTTCATGGTATGAGTGTTTTGAAGCTATGATATTTTCATGGGCAACCTTGAAATAGACTGATTCAACAGCAACTTGAGCTGTAATTTCAAAAAGAAATTCTACTTGAATGAAAGGTTAGGCTTCTTCCATGCTAGTGTCAATCAAAATGACATGCAGCTCAGAATAAGTATCTTACTACAAAAAGAGCATTATATATAGTGATTTCACAGAATAGATGTGCATCAGAAGACAGAATGATAAGTAAACTTTCTTTTAAGCATTTCCATAGATTTTAGCTATATACAATGTCTAACATACATCTACATATGTATATCAAAGTCACTTCACTTTCTTCTGTATGAAGGTTGGATAAAGGAGAGCTTACTTACGTGCCACTTCCAAAGAAGCATTACGACTCACAGCTTCCCCCAGATAGTTCCTCGCAACACACACATAACTTCCTTCATCCGGTTTACTCCTGCGTCCATGTACAATGCGTAAAAAAAATAAAGATCCGCTAGGAAGCAGCATACGGTGCGAGCGGGGATCATCTTTGTCAGTCTCCACCCGCTCTCCATCTTTGTACCACTCAATAGTGGGAGTTGGTCGTCCTTCAGCCTTACAGTTCAAAGTTGTTGGCTCTCCTTTAGAAACAATCACATCAGATGGATGCTCTACAATTCGAGGTGGGAAGTCTTCCTGGCGAAGACGTGATCCTAGTGACAACAGAGAAAGATGAAAATCATCAGCAAGTTTTAAACTCACTAGTTCTCATGTCTAAATTATACTGTTCTACAACGCAGAAATTAAAACAGCTGCTTTCAAGGGATATTTTAGGGTCCTCATCCAAAAAAGTTACTCTCCATCTATTACATACATACTGAAAAGTTCACATAGCTGTTTGCAGTTGTAACAGACTGGGTCAGGCAATAATATTAGCCTGAGATAATTAACACAGTCTGAGATATAACACAGTGCATATTGGGTACAGAAAAACCTAAGATACAAATGGATGCTCTGAATGTTGGTTATACACATCAGTGAATGTTCTACCCCCATACTTGCTAGCAATTCTTAGTCTTTGCTTCCTGTAAAGCAATAATCTCCCACTTCATCAACAATACAAATTAGACGTGGAACTAATTTAAAATTAGCTTTCAGAAGTTCCATAACAGCAACATCTGTACCACTAATATCAAACGATTAGCAAAGTAACATCTTGCACTTGAGACCCAGTTCATTGTACCAAATTCTATGCCCCTGTTCTTTTCTTAGAGCTCCAATTACATAGCTCCCTACAAAATTGAGGGTCAGAAAAGTTTTTCCCAAACTTTATGGTGGTTTGATATGAATTTGGAGTGCCAATTCCCAAAATGGCATCTGTTTTGCCCTAACACATCTAGTTTTGGAGTATAGCCTCTTTAGTGAATTGTTCAAGCAGCTTCCTCATGAGGAAGCCATGGTGTAGGCTTCCTCATGAGGAAGCTGCTTGAACAATTCAGTAAAGAGGCTATGCCGTGTCTCCAAAACTAGACATGATAGGGCAAAACAAGATGCCATTTTGGGAATTGGCACCCCAAATATACCCAGGAATTGGTGTAACGTTTAAAGAAACAAAATGTGTGTTGGCCTGTCTTATGATTCCAACAGCAGATTACACTTCTGTGGAAGGGCCCAACTCTATTCAGCACCGATGCAGTCCCAATGCAGCCCCAACATAAGGGAACAAATATTCCCTTACCCTTGAGGAGGCACCTATGTGTGTCCCCCTACCACAGGATGCAGAGGTAACAGTCACAACATGTATATTTTTAAATTGTTTACCCAATCTCAAAAGCTCAGAGTCATTACAATAAAGGAATGTTTAAAAATTAGAGAAGTCGAATATGAAATAACTAGAAACATTCAACTTTGAATTCAAGTGAATGCCATGTTGTCTCCTATTATAACATTCCACAATCCACATTCCACAATCCACATTCCACAATCAAGCAGGTATTAGTTGACTTACATGAACTTCCTGGAACAAGTCCAAGAAAAGTGAGACATACGTCATCCCTAAAAATCTTTAAAGCTTGGACTTGGAAAACTAAATCCTTGTCACGTGTTAATATCGATAAATAGTCAATGATTCTGTGAATGGTATTTCTCTACATATAGCTCCTCCTTTCATCATTTTCTTAATATTTTCAGTATACTGTATATACTTAACCAAGATACACAGGTGGGACCTCATTATCCGTGGATTTGCCTCACCATGAAAGCCAAACCCAAGGATCACGCCCCAACAGACCTCCCAGACATGACTAGAACCTTGTTCCAGTCACATCTGGGAGGTTTTCTGAGACTCAGAGAGGCCACTGCATGTGGTATCTCCAAGGCTCAGAATGGCAGCCGGAGTAGTTTTTTGACGACTTCCAGTTTTTGCTGAAAACCACAAGTTGTCAAAAAACACTCTGGGCACCATTCTGAGCCTCAGAGAGGCCATGCTCCGAACACCACTGGAGCAAGGTTTGAAACAAAGGTGGGCTCCAAAAACTGCAGGTTTCATTATCTGTGGTTTTCAGTATCCGCAGGGGGTTCAGGAATGGAACTGCCACAGATAAAGAAACTCCACCTGTATTCATATGGACTAAAGGCTAACATATTCATATACTTATATGCTTTAGTACTTTATGACAATATAACTAGATAGGGATTGTGATGAAAATAGGCTTATGCTGTATGGGAGCCTTATGCTGTAAGGCTAAGAGAGCTGCCATTATTATTGTATTAAAAAATTATTGTGTTAGCATGAAATAGAAATAGCGCTTTTGAAATTACTTTTTTGTGGTCATAATCTCAAAGACAATCATTGCCTGAGCTGGCACAAAACTATATTTGGAACTAAGAAAACAGAATCAGGACAGATCATTTCACCTGAGGTTTAAGATTTCTTGATGGAAAACATATTTTTGACAATCTAGAGCAATAACTTACAGAACTTAGCATCTCGTTCTTACTTTAACTGCCCAAAATTTGTTAGAAAGGCAAGTGAAATTAGAGTTTTGTAATCTCCTAAGCAACAGACTTGCTTAAGAACACCTTAAAATAGGTTCCTTCAAACGAACTATTTGTATTTCAACCTACACAAGTACTGCTTTAGCGTTGTTGTTTTTTACTGGATTAATCTCTCACCATTCTACATTTTTCTTTTACTGCAAAATTTGATTTAACTACTTGAGTATTTTGTTTACAATGAACTGGAGCAATGGGGAATGACAAGGGATGTCAACTTTAAAGCAAAACAAGCTATCAAAATTTCACTTCACCACACCCAAAATGCTCCAATACATTTTTCTTTATCATTCTCTATCTTTTATTTACATATATAAATGTAAATGAGAAAATGGCTCCTGGGTTTTAAAAAAATCAGTAATTGATAAAGAATTCAGAACTCCTCTAATTCAAAATTCTATGCTACCTTATAAGATAAAGTTAGATCCCTCTGAATTTCAATCTACTTTGTAGTAGTTCACTTCCCTCAATCAGTTGTCCTTTCCACTGTTCCCCTCTTTTTCTAATCATGCTCCCCCTTGCAAAGCAGGAGCCTGTGGTGCGGAAACCTCTCTAGAAACAGAAATATATTTCTTCTTGGATGCATGTAATGTAGTTGTCCATGTTTTCTGATTCAATTAAGCCAAGAGGCATAAAAAGCAATAAGCCCTATGCAACAACTCCTATAAAGAAATAATGTTCTTTAGCATGATCAAGGTCATCCAGGCTACCTGAAGCCTACACAGCCTCTCTTGTGTCTACAGTACCCAACCAGATAGCCACCCAGAGTCTCCTGGTGTCAGGGAAGGATAGAGTAGTACAACTGAGAAAAGAGTCAAAGGGAGCAGAAACCCTCACTAGGGGAAAATTGGCTAATTGGCAGTGTTGGGAACTCCAGTCAAGTGACTCATAAAAATGCATGTTTTTCAATGACTCGTTAGTTGCATGTGTGGAAGACTCTGAAAAAGACTCGAGTCAGAGCCCCCCTGACTCAGCACTCATCTCTTTGTAGGCTGGGGTATCTGCCTAAGTCTGGGGGTGCTTGCTTTCTGTTTCTGCCATGTGGAAAACCTAGCCGCTGTCATTCTGACCAGCAAACAGCAGGGAGTTCCAGCCAGGAGCGTTAATGAATCGGGTGAGAAAGGGGGAGCCAGGATTGAGCTCTTTTTCCTCATCTCTGATAGGAAGGAACCAGTGATCACTGGACAAACTATGGGCATTCTCATATTTTTACTGGCTGAGGGAGAGCAGGAGGAGGAGCCCAAGGGGTTTTTCCTTACAGTTGGCTACAGAAGCCCAGGGAGAAGGGACTGGGTTGTCATGGTCATATGTGAAAGAACCAATGTTCATTGGAGGAAGGGAACATTCTCATGTTCTCATTGACTGAGGGAGGGCAGGAGGCAGAGCCCAAGAGGGTTCTTGCCTGACAATTAGCTAAAGAAGCCCAGGCAGGCGGGAGAAAACTTTTTTGCCCAATTCTGCTTTCCAACCTCGTGGCTTCTAGGCTCCTTTTTTACTTGGGGGAGTAAGCCTCATTGAATGACCTGCTACAGAAGGACTATTTCTGAGTAGAACTGCAAAGGATTGGGTCATCCTGGTAAACCTCGCAGCTGCTGCTTGTGATGCTCCTCTCTTGCCTTTTCCTTCCCCACTCTCTCACACTCTCTCCCACTCTGTTTACAGATGGGCAGGGATATTAGGGGGTGTTCAAAGAGAACTCCAACAAACACACAGAGCCCGGCATCTGTTTTGTCCACTGCAGGACAGGGGGGGGTCTCAACTTGAGTCCTTTAGAGTTGTGAAGGGGTGACTTGGCGACTCAGAAAGTGCTCCCATATTACTCTTTTTTGAGTTGAATCATGGGAAGCAGTGACTTGGTGACTAGAGTCAAGGCCTGTTGGATTTTTCCAACACTACTAATTCGTTCCATGATAGGTGTTAGATACAGAAATAAATCTACTTAGACAATGTACTGAAATAAAATATTTTGCTTATGCCGTCACATGCAATATCTTCAGTGCATTTTTGCTCCAGTATTTCCAATTCATTTATTCTGCATACATTATGTAGCGCCTAGTAACATGTGGATTTAAAAGTTCCTATGAATATAGTCATATAAACAGTGATTACCAAACAATTACCTCCCTAAATTTTACAAGGCATGGAAAAGCAGAGTATTAAAAGAATGTACTTCTCCATCACCCTTCCTAAAGTGTCAAAAGCAAAAGGCTGTTGCTGCTTCATGTAAGGCAAGGTTGGCTAGGTTCCTTCTCATCTGGAGCACATATCCATAACTATTTAAGACAGCAATGCTTGTGAGATCACCAGCAATTGCATGCAAGTATGTTTCCAACACTGCTGATTAGGAACAAGTAGTGGTCTGTAACAAGAGATCACCACATCCTACTTCAATGTATCTTATGAAGAAAAACAGTAGTTTAAGCATCTGTGTCATTCAGATTTGACACCAGATGCATATATTTTGTGGTCAGGCATGCACAACAAAGTATAAGTTAAGTAAGAAACAACACTCCTGAATGTCTTCTAGTTGTCACCATCTTTCATCTGGGAGCAGATTACCTCTCCATTGTTTCCTATTACAGAAACCTAGGAAAAAGTCTCTCATTTCAAGAATTTTCAAGAATTACCCCTTTTTAATTAAAAAAAAAAAAATCCGGTATCTTGTTAATTTCACAAAAGTTGATTTATGCTTGCCAGCAGTCACTTATGAAACTGTGGGGGTTGTAGAATGTTCACAATAAAACAGGCAGGATAGCGGTGAGTGTAAATTCGTGCTCCTATTGCTCATATTGTGTAATTTGAGCCAACAGTACTTATCAAAAAGACATATTGAGAGGGAGGACAGAAGAGATTTTCTAACCCTGAAATATTTTGTAACCACTAAACTGTTTGTTCCTTCTATACTGATAGAAAACACTGGAGTTGGCAGAAGTACTGGAGATATCTAGAATGTTGCCTTCACATCCCACTTTATATTTTGTCCAATTTCTGGTTCACCATTTCCCTTCTCGTTTTTGCCATTTTGATTAATCCAACAACATAAGCAGAAAATGCTTTTTATTGCTATATTTCCCTCTATTTCTGACATAAAAGATATCCTGACCGCTATTTTCTTTTTCCCCTTCAAATGCACCAAGAGATAAGCTGTCATGATATCTGAACTATTTAATAATTATGGAGTAGGTAGAAGGGCAGATATACATAATTTGCTGAAAGGAATACTGCTTCAATGCACAAACTGCTGCTCTGAGTTGTCTAATTCTACAAAACTTCTATTACATATGTGTTTATCAAATAGCCAAATCAATTTCGGGGAAAGGAATTTTAAGTGACTTAGGGCCAAATCCTACCCACCTTTCCAGCCCTGGTGTAGCAGTGTCAATGGGGTGCATGCTATAACCTGTGGTGGGAGGGTAGTTACAGAGGCCTCCACAAGGTGAAGGAACATTTGTTCCCTTGCCTCAGGGCTGCATTGCACCTACACTGGCACTGAAAAGCTGGATAGGATTGGGCCCATATTCAGTTGGCAAAAAAGAAACTGGAAGGAACTGTTGGACACAGAATTATTTCTGTTTGCAATTAGTAAAATGAGGGGTGCCAGTTAGAAGTCACATTTCAGCCTAGTGCAATTGCCCCACAATAAACCACACAAATATTGCTGGAGTCAAGTTACTCTTCTATAGTAGAAAACACATTTCTACAGTAGAAGATACATTTCTATGCAGTATGTATGAAAGACATTAAACTCGAACTTAAATTAATCATACAATCCAACAACTAAAACTCAATTATAAAATAACACTCCCTTTCCTTCCTCTGCTGGTAAAATCCTGGAGATGTGAAGCATCTGTCACCATATCAGTTCTTTTCTTCCTGCTTCAAATCTGATGAGAAAGAATCTTAAAGAGATGGATCTTACTTCCATTTTGCATCCAAAGCTAGAAGATGGTATGCCTTCAGGGTGAAACTACTATGCTTTTCCTTCCAACTATAAGAACTGCAGGCAACTGAAGTGGACAGTTTTCAGTTGAAATCAACATCAATACTTCTATTAAGCCTGAATCATTCACAATACTGATAATGTGCCTTGAACTCTTTTTTTTTTTTTTTTTACTCTATTTCCCAGGTATAGTATTATCTTTACTTCTCAGAAATGGTACTTTTCATCATAATTAAATGTTAACACAAGGGATAAATTATACCTTTCAATCACAATGCTCAAGTGGTAAAAAAGGAAGTAAAAAAGAATCACAATTCTCAAAAGTTACATGAACTGAGGTTTTAAGGCATCTAAATGTATTTTAGTGTAATCAATTAATTGAATATTCATTTAAAAGCCATTTGACCAAATTTAGCAGTATCTTAACACAATGCCTAGAAAAGAGGGTACCAGGAGATGTTCAGAAAGTTCCTGGTCAGAAATATTCTCACACCTCTCATTAGGTTTCTTCCTTTGGAAGGTCAACATTTCTAAAACATCTAAGCTCTGTTATTCTGTGGCGCACTACTGAATTTTATTTAGATAGTGATGGTTCTTGCATTCATACTATTACAAAAATTAGGCATATTCTAGATTGGACGATGTGCAAGCTGGTATAAATAGACTTTATTAAAAGAGAAATCCAAATGCCACTCAGCAGAATGCTAATTACTGCAAACAAATCATTAATTGGGTACAGTAAGAGTCGAATTACACACTATAATGTACCTTGTAGCCTTCTGTATTTTAAAAAAATAAAAATAGCACTTGTGGGGGCTGAAAATGAATTGAGACCACAACAAAAGGGAAGAGGGATGTAATGCTTTCTTGTCACTACTGTCTTAACCAGGTCCCTTACATGTACTTCACAGGCAATGGAAGATGTTTCCTAGAGGTACACTCAATACTCTCGCTAAGGCAGGGCTTTTCAAACTGGGGCATCGTGACGCCCCAGCCTGTGGGCCCTGGCCTCTGCCCCCTTAAGGGGAGGGGGCAGCATAGAGGCAGGAAGAAGGCAGCAGCACAATCCCAAGGATTGCACCTCTCAGGGGGCTGCAGGGGCTTGGGTGCACTTGTTGCAAGGTCAAGAGCAAAGTTCAAAAGCAAACTCAGTAGGAAAGAGTGGTGATCGTTTGCAAGCTTTATTTCGTTGCCAGCAACAGGCTTCTCAGGGACTCCTGTCCAAAATGAAGAGAGCAATGAAAGCCATGTGGGAACTCTCAGAGCTCTCAGAAAAAAGCAATTTTCCAGTGTGAGCCTCTCTCCCTTATATCTGATTCTGGCTCCTTTGTCTGAGGAGTCTTACATTTCTCATTGGCTGGTGTGTGACATCAGAAATGGGGCTTTCTCAGGATTGGCCACAGATAATTTTACAAGCATTTGATTGGTTGGCTTCAAGTTACAAACTCCAAAAAGGCAAAATGTACATTTGAGACATTATTTCCAACAACCACTAGATGGCACTCTTTACTCATTTATTACAGAACTGGTGTGCTTATTTCTGACCACCAGAGCTATCTTTCTAAATTCCTTTCTGTCTGAGCTCATCAATCACTGTTTAAACTAAGCCTTTTGTCTTCCCTCTATTCTATGTGTAATTCTCTTTATATGTGATTTGTATAGTGGGGTAATTTTATTTAATACAAGACAAACTAACTTCTTATTGTAAATAAGGATTTTAAGAAACCTTTCTCTTTATTTCAATTAAATCTAGCCCCACCTGTCAGCTTTTAGCTCTGACAGAGGTTATCAGGAATGTTTGCTAATTAGGGGCTTTTTCTTGTTCCTTTCCAGCTGTTTCTGCTGATGTCTGTATCTGCCAAACTCTATTTTAATTAGCAATTTACTGTCTTTGCCAAGGCCTTCTTCCCCATTAAAATGTCTCTGTATAACCTCTAGTTTTATGTTCTTGGTGCCAAGAGATATCGGCTTCCTGATTAATTGGTGCAGGCACATCCTGCTTCCTGCCTCCCTCCTAGTTCTCTGTATGTTGTATCTAATCTCACTTTAAGTTGTAAATCTGTCTCTAAGTTCCAATTAAAAGTATCTAAATCTGTCACTTTGAGTCTACAGAGATATACAGAGTTCTTATCTTGTGAGGAGTAACTTTTCTTAGAGTCTCCTTGTTAGACTCTCTAAATTAACTTTGCTACATCTGCCTTCTCAAAGTTAGATTTGAATTACATTTTTAAACTTGTGGCTTTTAAGTAAAACTTAATAACTTTTCACCTTTTTGTGTATTTCTATACTATTATTTAACTTTCAATAACATCAGGCAATCAAGCCTTACTCTAATAGCTAATTTATATTGGTTACACTTAAAGCATTGAAAAATATTTGCAAACTAGCAAGCATTATAATCTCTTTGAAACTTCTATGAAACTTTGGTCTAAATAGCCCTTCCCAGTGTTTATCAAACTGTATTTGGTTTAAAAAGGAAAGCCTGAATGTTTTAAAATGCAGTAATGCTTTTTCCCCTTTCAATTCTCTGCTTAAAAGCAACTTGAAGGTGGAATTTGCCTCTCTATTCAGAGAGGATGCTTTATCTGATGCTTTGGTATAATGAATATACAAGCTGTAAATTTGATTCCAAGAGAAGCTTAAATCATTTGTCATAGTAGCAATTAGCCTGAGATGGAAACTTCAGCTTCTTATACTCCCTTTTCCATGAAGCGTTTACTTTATCTGATGTCCTTGACAGTTTAGCGAGAAACATCCCTTGATTTACAGCCTGTCTCTGTTTCAGTTTCAGACCAAGACCAAAGATGCTTTTTGGTTTTAAATTTAAACATATGGTCATGCATAACAAATAAACGTAACATTTTTCCTATTCCTTAAACATAAATTAATAACTAATTTAGCTATTAACATCCATAACATAGCATTAACATTTGGTTCATTAAACTTGTAAACATTTGAACATTTTCTCTATTAAACTGCTAAACATATAAACTATAATGTGTTTGTGTTTATGAGCATGGCATAATGGCTTATGGCTTTCATGGCTTGTGGCTTTCATGGCCTTGCCTCACACTTACCCAAGCCTCCTGCAGCCTCACGGGGCTGCGGGGAGCCCTGCACAACCTTCTGCAAGGAAATTATTTCATTTTGCTCTTTTTTCATTCAAGCCAGCCTGCAAATTCCCAGTTTAGTGAAGTGTTTGGAGGGGATATGTGTTTGTTTTGCTCTTGAATAGTATTCCATCTTCATCTGCTGGGCATTACTGGTTACTGTACCCAACTGGTCAACTCTTCCAGTGTACCCACCCGCCAAGTTCAGGCATTTTCCATCAGCATGCTTGCAATTTTCTCACATGCCATATCTCCCCATTTGCTTTATTTCCCCTTTTTTCCTGTATTGTGAAGGGATACGAAGTAAAAGTATAAGAGTACATTACTAAATTTGCTGGAAGTGGGTACACTGATAAAATAAAGCTGAAATATAGGGAAAGTACAGGTTTAATGGTTAATGTGATGTGCCAAGAGATGAGAGATCATGTACTGAGTATATGGTAACTACATTTGTTCTTATGTGTAATATGTAATTGTTCGCTCTAGTCACTCAATAGTCTGTGCAGGGTCTTTCTTTTCTTTTCTCTCTTCCCCTCAGTTGTTCTCACCCTATACTCCTTCCCCACTTCCTCAACTGATCTTTCCCATGCCTCCCTCCTAGTCTATCATCTTCTCTTCTCTTCCTATTCTCTTCCTACTGCTCCACTCTCCCTGTCTTGCTCTGTTCCCCTACTTTAACCACTCCCCTACCCTTCCATCTCACTCCCTACAGGCTGAGTGAAAATGTCTCTTTGCCCTACGTCTTTGGCTGTGTGAAACAAAGGATTCCCAGCCCTGGTCAAGTTCTCTCAACGGCAGCAGCAGAAGTTACACAGGAGCTGCACAGAAGCTGAACAGCTGCCAATGGCTGACAGACGGGCACCAGTCCATGGACCACAGTTTGAGAAACCGTGCTCTATTGTATTGCAGTTGTTTGTCTTTTAGTTTACATCTAAATGAACCCCAAACCTCAAAACTAATGTCATACGAATATTTGATTTGGAGTTAATCATTTTTGCCTAAAGAGTAACTTACACTATCTTTGCCTAAAGGGAAACTTATACACGTATGTGTTACTTAATGATAAGGATATGCTTTTGAACCCTATCATTACACGTGAATGTCTTTGTCCAGACAATCTTGACAGGCAGCTGGTAGTTGCCCAGACTGCCTTGCGGGACTAGAAGGAAGGCACACAGCTAGCTGGCAAAAGCATGAACAGAAAGCATGGAGAGAGCCAG